>NW_026638501.1:1283333-2566666 GCF_028554395.1 Pezoporus wallicus
TTGTCAGTCAATCAAATAAAGTATAAGTAGAAGCAGCTTATTGTGGAAATAAGCAAGATTGGAAGTCATGTCTGGGAATAAGACAGGAGCAACTTGCCACGGGAAGAGGATTTCCAATAAAAGATCATCATTAGCAGCTCAGAATTTAGCCTTTTTAATTAAGTGTGTTTGGGAAGGGATGGACAAGGTGGATCTCGGGGGAGAGACTGTTTCAACCACAGGCCTAAAGCTACCACCAAAGATCAAGTTGTTCGCACTTCAGTGGAACATGTTAACTATGAACCTTGTGGTGCTTTGCAAGGGACGTGAATGTTCCTCCCACATATTTTACAGGCTGCAAGAGAGAGTGAAGTGATTTTTCCCAAGGTCACCCAACAGTTCAGCAGTGGGGCTAGGAAAAGACCAAAAGTCACCGGGGTCTGGTGGCACTGCGCTTTGCTGGAGTCAAGGTTGAGCTGTAAAGTTAATTTAGTTCATTTGTGTCCTTCTCTTTTCCCTCATGTTTCTTGACTACTTTTTAGTGCTCTGTGAAGGAATACAGGGTTAGGGATTGTTAAGGTTAGGGTGTACATCTGAGTTGTTCCTGATAAGGACTGCTGAACAGTTTGAGACCATAGATAGGATCTCTTCCACAATGGAAGAACAATTTTTTTCTGTGTTAATCTGCAGCTGGCCATTGGTCCAAGTGGTCTTCTCTTTCATTAATTGCCTTGGCTAATTCAGTACCTGGAGGGATATATTATGTCTCTTCTTCCCTAGTGGTTCTAATTCTTGTCTTAGTAATATGGAAGTTACTTCTGATGAAGTCTGTGAATAGTCTGTCATGTGGACAAATGGAAGATATGGCCTGATGTCTCAAATAGATTTAATCTTCCCACTTTTTCCTCTGGATGTCTTTACAGCTGCTGCTTGTGTTTCTGTTTGGGCTTTAGAAATTTTGGCTCTAAAGATAAAATTTTCCCAGGGTGTTAAAAAAGCAAGTTTTTCTGGTGCATGAAATTGTAATAATTTTGATTTTCATTCTTTTGAGGATGTAGTGTCTCTTTCTTCCACAATTTTCTGAAAATCCCTTTGCCCAGGTCATTTAGTATGTAGTTGTAGTATATAAATTGACATGCCTTACTGAGTAAAAGATGAAGCAGAGAGCATCAGATTTATCATTGGGTCAGTGACTGAGATTTCTTGAGTTCCCAGAGCTTTATCATAGTGACCATTCTGGGTCTTGTCAATAAAGAGATGATCTCGAGAATTAGATCATTGAGATTATAATATACTGTTGTTAGACAAGATTCATGGTTGAGAGAGGATATGGCATTTAATGGCCCTTTAAATGTCACATCTAGGCTTTAAAGGCCATAGTCTCAGAATAAACAAAAAAAGAATGCAGCTAGCTCTAGCAGCTTTAAAATTAGCAGCACCCCAGTGATGCCAGTGGGAACTTGCAGTCCATATTTATTCAGCAGATACAAGGCTAAGCATCATTGGAAACCATGCAAGAATGATAGCAGTATCGTTCTTGAAATATAAGGTAAGATGTGCTTGCATGATTGGCGTGCCTTTCATTTAGCAGGAGAAAGAAGTAAATAATTTGAAGTTCTCATCAGAGCAATGCACAAGGTGTTAGATGGGCATTAATGGTTTGAGTAATTTTTGTTGGAGTACAATAAATAAAGCGATTGCGTAAGAAGTAATACATGTCTTTGAAAGCAGTTGCTTGGCAGCTGTACAACTGGATGGGATTTTTTTTTTTTTTCTTGACTATATAACATTTGAATGGATGATAACACTGATAAAAATATATTTCCACTTTTCTCAGGTGCATTTATCACTGGTAGGAAGAGACACATGAGAGGGTAATCCATGGAGCTGAATTCTGTACACTAGTGCTAAATACTATGAAAGTGCGTGTGGACAGTTTGCATTGATCAGATAGTTCAGTATCTGCAGGCTTTTTAAAATCAGGCTGGTTTTATAATTTTTATAGGCTGATAACTGTTGCCAAATTCCTTGCAAATTAATTGGCAATCTTCAAGGGACGTTCAACTTTAAAAAACACACTTGTAGCATGCATCCTTACTTAAGGCTTTTCTTAATTTTTTTCCTGGGTGACTCATGGAAGTATGTATGTGTGTATGTCTGTATTTAAACTGTCCTTTTCTGTTTTCTTTTTCAGCTTCTCAGCAAGTAACTTGTATTGATACTTCTTTTTATGCTTTTTGTCCTCTGTACTAATTTCTAGAACAAAGTTTAGTTATCTCTTAATTTTTACATTTTTTTTAACCGTTTACTCCCTTTTGTAAATTCTGTCCTTTCTTTACCCAAACATACATCACTATTAGATGTAAATGTGGTTTTGTAATTAAGAACACAGGGCAAGATGGGCAGTAATCCAGCAAGTCACTAGATGGTGAAGTTTGGTAAACTGGCCCCAGGGTGAATCGTTATTGATTTAAAGAAAGATGAAAACTCAGTGGTGTTTTGTGGGAGGGCTAAATTACCTCTTCTGGCCTTAAAATCTAGGGATATTGATTTAAAATTGATTATCTTGCCTTACCTGCTGCCTATAAATTTGTGAATTCAAGTTAAATTAACATAAAACATATTCTGGTTTAGTCCAGTGTGTTTGTACAGATTTTTAACTAAACTATTTCAAATATTGCTCTTTCTGTAAGCCCACTTAACCGTGTGTAGCTCTCTTAGAGTACTTCTCATTTTGGGGGGGGCAGTTTAGCAACAGTTGAATACTTCACTGTAATTGAATCCTGATGCAAACTCAAGTCTGTTATTCTTGCCTTTACTGCAATGACCTTGATAATGTGAATGTTTCACTTTTGCTAGTCCTTGGAAGGCGGTCCTTTAAAAACAGGATCGATTACATGCTTTCCTAGGATCCCATTTTCAATACCAGTGAATTAAAATCAGTTAGAGCTAGTTAATGGGCTTTCCCCTTGGGGTGGGAGGGTGGAATAAACAGGCGAATAGAAGCTGAATTGTTTGAGAGGAGGTAATCTTTGTTTTCTTTCTGCTGTAGATTAAGGATGATCAATTATAATGTCAGAAGGCGGAGAAGCTAGTATACCCTAGAATCTACACATAGTTATTTAATCATCCTGCCTGATGCATACCATTCATCATTCACTTTTTTAATGCTGCTTACTGTTATCATCTCACATTTATGCAGGGCACGTTTAAGGAGAGAAAAGTCATCCTATTAGGCAATGTCCTGGGGAATAGAATAGTGGAGAAACCTGTAGGGTTCAATATCTGGCTCTTCAGTCTAAGTAGCTAGATCCCTGGCCCCATGCAGACAAACTATACTACACATCTGATCTTGAGATTACAGCCCTGTGGATGACTCAAGTTGTTGTCTGAAGGAAAACCTTTGTGAACTCCCACCTCTGCTGGGTGGATAGCCCTCAGTGGTGCTGTTAAACTGTTTTTTTCCAAGAGCAACTGGGAGCTAACATAATCACAGACCTGTGAAGGATGCAGGCAAATGCCTGTGAGCAGTTGGTATTTGTGCTTCAAGCATTAGTAGCCACCCCATCTTGTTGCCTGCCTTGCTTTGGCTAGTTTCAACCATCTTCAAGGTACAATTTCATCCATCTACTGGATGAGGTGAGCACTTGTAGCATGAAGGGGGAGTCATAAATGTGCACAGTAATACTAAATAGGGAAGTTATTTATGTATTGCATGTATGGAGACATGCAAGTACATATTTTATTTCCTCACTAAACATATTGGTGGTCTAGTCCACATGCTGAATAGATGAATGCAGGTGAAAGATCTGGAAGGAGCAGGGCACTTAGGTCTAAGATCTAAGCAAGGTTTTAGATCCCTGGTCCACATTGGAGAAGAGAACCAAGAAACTCCTCTGAAGGACAAACCCCTAGTGACTGATCATGTTGAAAACCTGTTTTCTCTTCTAGCAGTTGCAAAGCTGTGAGGAGGTGAGTAATCAGCATAATGAGAATTTGCCAAAACCAGATCTGTAGCCCTATTGTAGTGGTCATGAACCTAAAGAAGAATCTGGATGCAGTGAGACTTGTCTCGCCTCTATCCTTCTATAATGAGGGCTTGGGAATGCTGAATGAGGCGATGTCACCAAAGCCTCAAGATGTGTTTGAGACTGCAATTTCACAGATGCTTACTCTGAAGCAGTACGTTGCTTGATTCCTGTAAGCCTCTTCCAGGCTATATCTAGAAATAGTGAAGCTACTGGCTTTGTTTTGTAGCCAGGAGGTGGATGGTTCTAAAATGTGGATTTGTGGTTCATTTTTTTCCACTGAGGCTTCAGAGAGTGGCGCTATTGGAAATGCAAGCCAAAAAGGCAGAAAATTCTCATTCTGCTATCCTGTATGCATATATAATCGCCTGATTTTTTTGACCAGCCATATACACAAAGTGGTGAAAAATAGTGTAATGGGAGGACCAGCCACCAACCAGTGCAGATTGCACTAAGCAGCATGTTGCAAACAGAAACCTGTTTGATCAAGAGTTCTGATGCTGAGGAGAAGCTAAAGATGTGTTGATTTATGCATTATATGTGCAACTGCAATTTAAAACATCTGAGATCTCTGTTAAGACCATTTAGTTTTTAGCCTCAGATGCTTGGGCTGTTTTCCTGTTCCTGTAGCATTGCCCTGACCTCCAGAATTTGTGGTGACCCAGTTAAGTGGGCAAGTGCTTAGGACATACCCTGTCAGCAGTAAAGGGGACTAGAGAGTGCCTGTAAAGGCTGTAAATTGCGTTTTCATGTCAGAATTGTTCTGGAGTATTCTTGAGTTTGTCTCTAAACCTTTTTCAACCCTTTCAGAAACCAACTGGATTGGAAAAGCCTGCCCTGTTTTGTCAGAGGAGGGTCTCTCTCTCACTTGCTTCCTGCAGGAAAGTAATGCCTCTGCAGGGCAAGAGATTCAAGAACTATGCTTTCACATGCAGCTGCATTTATCCCATTCAAAACACTGCTCATCCCAGGCTTTGTGTTGCTTAGTTGTGATCACTGCAGTTTCACCTCAGCAAAGTAGTTTTACACAGTGCTCATCTTCAAGCACACAACTAGTGCTTCTGCTTGGAAACAGAAGTTGGAGAGAGTTATTAAATTATGAAAATAAGCATTTTCCACATATTTCCCAGTAATTTTCCTTTTTGTCACTCATATAGGGTTTTTGTTCCATGTTTGAGCTCAGCATGGTGTCGCCAAGTTGCTTGTGATTTAAATAGAAGAAGCCGTCTGCCAGGAGTAAAGCTTGCAGGTATTCCTTCTTTTCTTTATTTGCCTTACAGCAGTGCCTGCAGGCCATAGCAAAATTGTTCTGGAAGCATCTGAATAGTTAGTTCCTGCCCCTCAAGTCAAAATAGATAAAGGCATTACCATTATCTTCATTGCACAGATAACAGCAGGGAAAGATGAAGTGACTTGCTCATGGTCATCCTGCCACGAGTCTCTGGCAGAGCCAGGAAGAAAAGTATTATTTCCTCTGCTCTGATGCTTTTATCTCAGTGCCATTCTTTTGTTCAACTAGCTGCTTTCAACAATTTAGGTTTTTCCTTAAATATCTCCTGGCACAAACATGCAGGCTGGTAAATGGTACAAAATCTATGCCTCCCTGAACTCTGCCTTTCAAGATCCTTTCTCTTTGTATCACTCACCTTATGCCCAGCTGCCTTTGTAGGTGTGTGTCTGGAAGGATCTCAGGATGTGCACATCTAACCTGCTTTAAAACCTCCAAAGACACAGGTGCCACAGGTTCACTGGGTGATTTTTCCTGGTGCTTCATTATTTTTGTCCTTAGAAAGCTGTTCCTAAATTTAATTCTGTCCTTGTCTTGCTCTAGAGACAGCAGTGTTTTATTTATCTGGGGGCTCATATTCTCTTTCGATCTCTTTGTTCCCAGGACTGAACAGCTCTGCTTCTTTGAGCTTTCTCAACTTGTTCATAGCTTTCTCAGCTTGTGCTTCTTCTCCAGTTCCCTCTTTGATTCCCTCAAAATGTACTGTGTTTCTTCTGACATTCAAAATGGGGCACAGTATGGAGATGCCAACTGCCTCAAGTACTTTCCCCTTCTCCCCAAGGCTCTGATAAATCACTTCTCTGCCTCCTTGGAAGACCCAGGTTGAAGCTGTAGCTCTTCTTCCTTGCCTCCTGATCCAGGGGCATTGCACGCTCCCATGTTTCACACTCCAAAGGTTACTTCTTAGGAAGCTGAATGTACCCAACTTTCTTTTGGTAATATCAAGAAATGTTTTCCCAGGCACCCATAGTGCACTTTGATCTATGCTGCATTTGCTAGTTAGCTTCATTTCAAAGCTTGGAACCTGAGATTTTAGGGCAAACAGTACCTGTGGTCACACTTTAAGTAACAAAAGACGGGGCAGTATGTGTGGGCTGGCAGCAAGGATGAGATCTGTTGTTTTATCTCTATTTGTTTGCCATTTCCCTTAAAAACAGTGATAGCCTGGGCAGCATTTGCCCATTTCCAGACCAGCCACTGTCACTCTGAAACCAAAGATAGGTTGGGAGTGCATTTATGGATCACAGGCATATAAACCTTTCCATTTCAGCTCTAGTCACTGATGTTTTGCTGTTCTAGGTTTTTATTCTAATATAAACTGTTTGATATCCTTAATCTTTAAGAATTTTATTTCAAGCTTTCTGGTCTTCATTGTTGGGAGGGAACTTGCTTATGGAAGAGGTCTGGACCATGGTTCTGCAAAGCTACGGCCAGCTCAGGTTCCTGTCAAAGGTAGTGGGCTTGTGCTTTTCTCCCATTTATGAGTTAGATGTGAGAGAAGAGCAGTGGTGGTAGGAGAGACTAAGTATCATAGGAAACCCAAAACTAGGCATTGTGGGAGTTGAGGACTTTGCCCATTCTTCCCTCTGACCTGCTACAACTCTTCAGTAGCTGTTCTTCAAGTGGAAACATAAGGAATTTATTTGGCTGCCTCTGATTTCACTGGAGTGTTTAGTAATTTGGCTTTAATATTAGAATTCATCAGCAAGACTGATTGGCATATTATATAGAGTGGCAGGCTTGGCAGAGAAAGAAATTTCCTGCACAGTTTAAAAATGGTCAGTGAATTTACTGAGTTTAGTTTGATAGCAGCTGGAAGAAGGATGCAGCGAGTCATGTATGAAAAAAGAAGCCAATATAGGAATTAAGAAGGTGAGTTATGGGAGGGAGCAGGAACCTGCATGTTTTATGCATTTTATTCAGTAGCTATGGTTTTAGGTTTGTTTTTTTTTTAATGGCATGTGGTTTTTAAAAGGAAGCTTTTGCTTACATGCAAATAAGATACTGGGTTACTAATGATAGGAGAGGCACTGGTAAATGTTCTGGAAGCTAACCTGATAAATTCACTCAATAATGAGGATTCTATTGCAAAATGCTGAGCCCTGTGGCTATGATCCAGCAAAGTGCTGACAGCAGTAGTAGTACTCATGAGCTTAAAGTTAAGCATTTTCCCAAAGCACTTTGATGGATCAGAGCTACAGTCCTTATCACCTTGCTAGGAGTGAATTTATAGTAAGAGTCTTGTGAGTCAATAGTATTTATTCTTAGGTTTCACAGGCTTCACAACTAAACCACTAATGGAATATAAGGAAATTACAGCTCTGCTGTGGCATGAAGGAATCTGGCTCTGGTCTTAACCACAAATTGTTCCCCAGCTTTGAGAAAAACTTAGTATCTCGATTTCCAAAGGCCCTAGAAAAACAAAACCTGGTATTGCAATTCCCTGTGGATCTGCACCCCATAGCAAGATACTCCTTCATGCCTCCCTTCTGCTCTGGCAGCCCTTCATATTGAGTGCATCTAAGCCCCGAGTGCAAGCACCTGCTAGGGATGGCAAAGAGCCCTTTTCTCTGAGCCCAGGCAAACCGTGATGCCCTAATGTTTACGTCTTCCTTTCTGGGATCAGGGTAAGTTACAGCTGAACATAAACTGTTTGCACAGAACTTAGGGCTGATGCTGCTGTAAGTACAAATGAATGTATGCTAGGCTTGGCAATTGGAAAGAAGTTTCCCAAAAAGTGAATTATGGCCCTGGGAATCTTGCTAGGCCAATTTTTAATATTTTTTTAAACTGTTTGTAGCTTTTTTAAGGGGATTTTGCACCATGATGTCTGTGAGTCCGGCTTTGGAGTTCCTGCAAAATACAGGTGAGTGTTTGCAAGTGTTCAGGTTTCAAGAGCAAAAAATTACCTCTAGTAATGTTATAGAGCTTGGTGCCCTTGTAGCCTTTGTTATATAGACAGTCCTTAAAATTCTTACACGCTAGTGTTACTGATAAGGCATTGAATGTGTTTGTTGAGTGAACAAATTGGAGGTAATACTTCCCCTCCCATCGAGATGAGTGTGCTCTATATTCTACAGTTGTCTAGGATGTCTTCTTGTAAATCACAAAAGAAATGAAAATAATGGAGTATAAAGGATTGCTCAACAACTGGAGTGTAAGGACATTTCTCAATTCTCTACATTCCAACAGTAGAACAGCTGGCATTTCCAATAGTGACTATGCTACATGCTAGTTAGCTCGCAATATCTGGAGATAAGCTACCGCTAATGCCATTATTCTCATGTATAACTTTTAAGATTGCCTGGGGAAAGACAGGGTTCTATCACCTGTAATTTTCTCTTGCGATATCTGGTCATGTTTACCTAAAGCCCCATGCCTGCAAGTCGTGAATCTGCAGGCGGCTTCCACTTAAGAGTACACGTCTCACATCCAAGATTGCCAGCAGCTGAAAGTATGTAAACAGAAGGCAAATGGCAAGAATCCAATTTATTTATTGAAATCATGTGTACTTAAGAGTCTTGCCCAAGATTATGCGGTACTTGGAGATGGCAGTGATATATGATAGATTCCATTAAATATCCTAGGTCTGTTGTACATAGGGTGGTGTGCACATGAGGAATGCAAAAGCAGTCTTGCCCCAAAGGCTCTGTAGCTTGGTGCCCAGATTCTGTGATGTCTTTAGGCTCTGCTGGTAACCTGGTCACAATTGCAGCATATGAAATGTGTCATGGCATATCTTCGTTATGCTAAACTTTTTTTTTTAGAAGTTATTTGCCCCCTTTTTTTTTTTTTTTGTGATGAAAGCAGTAACTTTTTGGAAACATTTCTGCAGTCAGCAATAGGGCATACAGAAAGGAGGGCTGGAGGTACAATGTCGCTACCCCTGCCTGACTCACCTCCACAAAGGTAGGTACTTCAATAAGTCTTAGCAGTATTTTGCCATGGCAAAATACTTTGTGAATGGCAAAGCTTGTATTTGCTGCATCTGCTGTCCTTTGAGGAATATGTGTTAAGTCCTGCTTTCAATTAACACCGTATTTTGATTAAAAGACTTCATACAAATGCTTTAAAGCTATGCATGTTATTGTTTTCATACCTTATGCATCAAAAATCAGTAATCAGTCTTAATAACAAAGTATATTTATAGATATATTTTAATAACACAAGTTAATATAACAAGGATTTGAGTAGTGATTTTTACATGCTGTAGTACTGCTCTCTTGCTATTTGTTCTTATAATACCATTTTATAGGTGTAGCTAAATATGGAGTGTTCATCAAAAGATTTGTGGCAAGAAGCAGTCAGTTCTTATGGGTGGATCAGTTGATGTTAGCTAGTTGCTGTGAAACTGAAGAGGATTAGTTTCCCCTGATTTTTCTCTTTGCAGCTTCTCTCCTTGCAACTTCCTTCAGGAGATCCTCAGAGGAAAGGCGGTCTTGAGTTAGGTGAATTTAGTGTGCACGCACCCCTCCTTCTCCCATGTTGTGCTAGCACAGTGTAATTACAGCAAGAGCAGGGTATTGGGGCACAGTAAAATTTGAAGCCTTAGACCACACTGGTGCATTGCAGTCCCAGTCTCAACCAAGCGTATCTCCTGAGCTATTACATAGATCAGAAGTGAGAGATTAACTGTTATCCTTGTGCTACTACAAATTGCATGCAGATTACTTCTGTTATCTTTCGGAGTATGAATTGGAGGTTTTTTCCTGTTTTGTGTTCTTCCAACTATGAACACTTCTCTATAGTGGGGATGTTGGTAATTACAAGCATCAGGTTAGCAGTGTCCACAAACCCACAGAATCCATCCAGCTCTCTTTGCCTTTAGCAAGGGTACCTTTCTAGTATCTTAAATCCAAGGATTAGAAGTCTAGGGAGTCATTATCTGAGGAAAGCTTTGCCAAAGAAAGAACAGGCTATCCAAGAGAGGCAGCGATTCGGGTTTCACCTTGCACCACCCCAACCCTATGTCCAGCTATGAGGCCGCAAGGTCTGGAAGCAGCATAGCTCTGTGACCACCTTGGGCTTCAAGTGATGACCTGCTGTCAAGCTCAAGGAGCTGTGTTTAATCTTTTCGGGACGAGGGTAGGAACCATCTGAAAGATCACCGCTTTTCATATGAGATAAATCTGGTTGCTTGGGTTATCCATGGACTCATGTTACAAAAATGGGGCCCTACCTTCTGTTGTGGGCAATGAGTGCTTGAATTGAGTTGCTCTCTTTTGTGTGACCTCTTTTATTTCAAGGTATACATCAAGGCGTCTCAGGTTTTGGAGGCATTAAAAATGAAGGGAGGTAACAGACTGTAAATTGGCCTAAGACCTGGCATTTACCTCAGGTGTTCATCTTGGGAGGTAGGAGATGTGAAGAAACACTGTATATCTATTGTCAAGTAAATTTGAAGACGTCTGTGTTCTTCTTTTGGTATTTGATGTGTAAAAAGGACCAGCGTGAAGTCCCCATATACTGAAGAGATATCTTGAAAACTCATTTAAGAGAAGATGATTTCCATATATGAACCTGTGTTTTAGTATTTGGCTTGTTTTTGGCAGGCTGTTTGGATTTAATTCTGGGGCTAAAATTAACCCCTTGCACTGTTTAGGGCCTGTGCATCATTAAAATCCCATGTAAGATCTCTGAATTGAAATGGCATTTAATGCTATGTAGTTCAAGGGCCTTTCATTCCCTGGACTCAGTTTTCAGAAGCACTTAGAAGGACCCACAAATTGAGGCCTGATCTGCTTGCCTAACTAGCCAGGCATGGATTGCAACTACTTGTCCTCAAGGAACAAAGAGTTTCAAAACCCATTATCAGTCAAACTGGGGTACACTTTGGGATATTAAAAACTGAAGCCCAATACTCAAGTTATGCTTAGTTAAAAGTCAAGTTATGACTGAAATGTTAAGTTTTGACCAATGTATAATATCCTTAGTAAATGTACCTTTAGGGGAGCCATTGGGTATTGAGCTTTTCTAAAAGTATATAATTTCTGTACAAAAAATGCAAAGAAATAATATAGCGAAGCCTTTTTTTTTTTTTTTTTTTTTTTATTCTCCAGTGTTTCTATTTTAACTAATGTGTGTATCTTGTTTAAAATGAATCTACTGCTTGAAGCCATCTGCAGCTTCACATGCCTTTAGTGTGACTTGGTGAATAAAGCAGGTCTTGCTCCAAACTCTGAAGTCACCAAAGCCTGAGAAAAAAAAAAAAATCAATAATGTCATTTATTAGAAACTGAGTGAAAAATTGCAGTATACCATGCTTTTGAAGTGGAATCAGAATTACTTGTCTTGTGGTTACTCTTCTGACAGGTTTCATTTCCTTCAATTAAACCTGGCTTTATAGGTGCATTAATGATAATATAACTATTTGGTTATATGGTAACAGGTGAAGGTATTGATTCAGTCACAAGCATGAATTTGATTTTTAAATCTTCTGGCATAAATTCAGACTGCAAAAAAAATGTGCCATCACATGGAGGGAGGAACTCCAAGGTGTATTGAGAAGTCTGAAGTGTTGGATCCCAAACATTTTCACATACAGGAATGTAATCACAGTAAAAGAAATTGCAAATGCATGAAAACATTTAAATCCACAGCATAGATGTCTGTAAAGGTGATGTCTGTGTCTGTAGACATTTGTAATATAAGTGTCTATAACAGCAGCCAGGACAGAGGTGGTAGCAGGATCTTTCTCTTTGATACCTTAGTTATCTTTGGAAAGGGACCTGAAACCTAGGTACTTAGAGATGCAAGGGATGAAGAGGTGCCAGCCCCTTTGCCCATGCAAACCAGCATCTCTTCCTGTGATACTCTGGGTTGCTCCAATTGAGGACCTGTCCTGGCAGGAGTTAAAGCTGGATTGAAGGTCCTGGGCTATTGGCTTGAGTTTTGCTCAAAAGGTGAAGGAAGCTAGTTTTTTGTTTGGTTTGGGTTTTTTGATAAGAAGTGGAAAACTTTACTGGCCGTGGGACTAAGGGTGGGATGGTGAGCCATTAGCTGTTGTTTCTGCCAGAGTGAAAAATACCAAAGTAATTGGGCTGGAGAGAGCATTAGATAGGCCATGAAATGCAGAAACTGAATTATTTCTTTAATCTAGGTGCAGTGGTCATTCACCTGATAACATTATTTTCTTTTAAAATACAATTAACATTTTATTCCAGTAAGCATCATTGTACATTAGATGTTAGTGGGACACAGTGCAGTGTGTTGTAAATACTGGGTTTGCTGCCTAGGTGGCTAATTCAGTGCTAATGTCATTATCAAAGGTTGCAGAGCAAGAATGTCCTTAGAGGTCTATTCTTCATAAAATCATTTCCTACAGTTATTCAGATGTGACTAATGATACGTCTTCTGCAAAAAATTATGTCCCCTTATTCTTCTTAAGAAATATTGGAACACAAAAAAAAAAAAAGTTAGAATCAGTTTTCTGTGCTTTTATTTGTGTCCCAATTAATTTTGGTCTCAGGAAAGCAAAAGTGTACATTAGAAATTTCACATCTTGTTACATCTTCTGTTTGCTTTCATCACACGAATGGCTGTTTTCATGAGTGGGAAACATAAGCATAAATGATGTAACATCCTTCTGATTTTGAGTGTCTTGCTAAGAAATTAATACATATGTGCAAATTACTTGTTACAGCAACAATTGATCAATTCACATTGTACATCCACCCTTTGTAGTGTCAAGGCAGGAATTTGAACAAGAATTCTGCCTCCTTACATAAATCTCCCATGTTTCTTATGTATCGTGACTCTTAGGTGAATTTATATTTTACATGTTGTACTCCAAATGGAAATGCTCCATGGCTTGGTTACTTTCTATTAAGAGGATGCTGCCCTTGCAGAAGCAGTGACCTTTGAAAAGCAAGTCTCAAGTAATCCTTTTATTTTTCTGAGATCATATAGCACAGTATCGAGTTGCAGGCTTTTAAGATGGAATGATTGCAGGCTTTGTCCGCTTGCCTGGATTGGATTACGTTTTGTTTGACAAAGAAAATTCTAAAATACTTATACCTTCCTTCCGTCAGTTCAGAGTATCGTAATCTCCGTTCATGGAGGATGCAGAGTAGTTGCTGTATCATCCCGGCACCGCTGGGATTTATTGAATTTACTTAATTGGCCTTTATCTCACAGTTACATTTCAACGCTTCTTTTGAAGGAGATTCAAAAAGGATACAGTTACTCCTTTTCTAATTTACTTTGGGGGTTGGGTTACTTATTTTCTTATCTTCCCTCCTTTTCCTGGTAGTGCAGAGCGTTCTGCAAAGCCATGATTGAACGTGTTAGAGGCTTGCACAGCAGGGATTTAAGTCCATGAAGCTGTTAACTAGCCAAGCTTTTCACACACTGCTTTTTAAAGAGGATGCCATGGTTTATGGGAGTAGGGGGTTTGATGGGTGCTTTTGGATGGCTGATGGTGCATCTTGTACTGTACCGTGCTGATGCAGGTGAAGGAGAGCTAATGCCTCTGAACCTCCCAGGGAAAGGTTTTGCAGCAGAGTTCAGTAGCACTTGCATCATTCTGTTGTTTTTAAAGGACCCGTGAGCCTCGGTCCTATAAACACTTCAGGAAACCTCAGTAATGTGGATGAAAAGTCCATTATTTGGTCAGGCAACCTTGAGACTGTGAATTGCGTAGTTTTCACCTTCCTGAGAGGTGTTCAATACCAGGAGAGCTGAGGTCTCCCCTTGCTGCACTCATCAACTTTGCTTTTGCTATTAGGAGTTTAAAAAGGTTCAGTGCTGAGTTTTTCCATCCTTCCAGACCTCTGCTGCCAGCTCTGAAAGCAAGGGATAGGCATTGCAGGGAACGGTTCCAGAGGGCCATGGGCTCCTTCTTCTGAGTACTTTGGTGTGTCTCCATCCCTTATATACATCACTCAAGTGGCTCATGATAAGAAGTGATCAATATGGTCTACTTAACTAGGGGGTTAGAACTGCCTGTTATTTGGCATCACCACCCCTTGTGGTGAGACTTGTTTTCTGATGCTTCTGAAAACCATCTTATCTCCCTTTGCATTAGAAGGAAAGTTCATGCTATTTTAACAGAGTTCACTGCTTGCTATGTCTTCTGGGCTAACACATCTGACTAAATGCATGTGCATGGACCATATACCTCGCATTCACAACTCAGCTTGCTGTACACATGCATTCATAGCATATTTAGGCACCTGGATGACTTAATGGGAACTCCTATACCAGATTAGCAATTTGAGTCTAGATGGTTATTTGCCTTCACATAGCCCCAGAATTTGTGGAGGACATCAGACGAGGGTAAGGTGACTTTTGCGGATGAAAAATTGTTGGTGATCATCATGCAATGCCTACATATATAACATGATCATCATTCAAATCAAGGTGGTTTTTACTTGCTCAGTGGAGCAGTTATCAGCTTGGTATAGGATACACCAAGCTAAAAACTGAGCATTGTTTGTGCAGCTTGATGCCAGGTCTCCAGCAGAAAACAGTATGGAAATAGCCAGACCTTTCAGGATCCTCCCAGGAACCAAGCAGGGGAGAGATTAGTAAACAGGAGGGAGAAAACCTGAGGCTGAAAAAGAGACTGAGATGCAGGAGCTTGCTATAAGCGAAGACTTGCTGCTAGCCTTTGTTCCAGGAATAATTGACTGTAGCTCTTTGCTTACTCTTTTTGGCTGAAGATCAGACCTGGCAAAATTAGTTTGTTGGTTTTATTTTACATAATGACTTTATTTTATTTTATTTTTTTTTAGTATAATAATAATTAGTTAATATCCTGCGTATAGAAGTTTTTTGGTTTGTTTTTTTTTTTCTTTAAGTTCCAAATACATTTTAGAAGATAAAATGTGGTCATTTGCTACTGCTCTTTGCATTCAGTATCCTTGGAAAGGTCTGGCCTGTCAGGAGGGTGAGACAAAGGCCCTCAGCCAGGCATGAGCTGTTTTTAAATCTGGAGAAGCTGGTCTTGGCCCTGTGAATTACGGACTATGAAATTCTTCAATCCCCTTTTCATTCCATGTTGTTTCCTAATCTCTGGCACAAAATACCTGGGGCTTTAGGGTTGCATTGCCCATAGCAGCTTTTGCTAGGGAGCTGGCAGGGGTGACAATGACCACAACTTGAAAAGTCCCTGCAGATAGTGCACTGAAAACAAAGGATCAGGCCTGTGTCTAATGCACATGTGTACTGCAAAGGGCAGATAACCTTTCAGGGCTGAATCTTAAAATAATAAGCAGAGCTGGTATATCTACTTTCATGCTGCTGCTTCCCCAAGCATGCTGCGAAATTCCAGACCATGATTGCCATTAAAATCTTTACAGTTGGCATTTGCAAGGAATTAGCGTCACTATGTGAGCTATAATACCCCAGCGATATTTATTGAGAGCAATTGAATTATATAAGTTGTAATGGCCTTTCTACCCTGTTCCTTCCATCTGGAAGGAGGGGTCTGAAAGATGCCTAGGCTTCTACTACTGTACAAGCCAAAAGAAAGGAATAGTTAAGAGCCCATTTAATCTAAGGTCTTCTGAAAAATACGTACCTTCAAAGCAGGTGGAAGAAAGCAATGTATAATCAACATAATTCTGATAATGTAGACCCCTGCCACATTTGAAAAGGCAAGGTGTGGGGTTGATGTGTTTGAAAATGCTTGAGAAGACAATGTTGATATGTAAGCTGCTGATGGTAGTTCATATTACTTTCATTGGGTGGGTGATGCTGGTCAGATCCTCAGCAGCTGAAAATCTGTGCAAGTCCAGTTGTTAAAAATGGGTAAATACCGCCAAGGTGAAAACAAAGCCTGCTGATCTGCAGTAGCTAAGGATTGCCTTGCATTTGAGGATGCACTGATGAGTTTGACTTCAGCAGGGGCAGACCATCTTACTAACCATGTACGTTGTCTGTTCTGTTTTTCTAATGTTTTGCAGCACCTTCTCCAGTCAGTAGTGTGAAAAAAGGGAAGATAACTAAAAACAGCATCTCCCTTTCCTGGCAGGAGCCAGATCGACCCAACGGCATCATCCTGGAATACGAAATCAAATATTTTGAAAAGGTGTGACAGACTGATTGCTGAGCATCCCAAGTACCTTCTCTTTACTGTCCTCTTATTTTAATGATAATTATTCGAGTCATGGAAGGGAATGGAGCAATTTTATGCATAAATCAATGTTAGATTGATTTTGCAGTAAATGATTAGGAAGACTTGAAATGAGAGTGTTGTTTTCCATTAGTGTGTCACTTCTGTAGATCAAATACATTAAATCTGCATGTCAGATTCCTCACCAGCCTTATCACATTAAGATAGAGCCCGGTCATTTGTTAAAAATAGGAGAGGTTGGGAATTGAGTGTCTATCTCCTCCCAGAATCATCAGGCTGTCCTTGCCTTTACTATTTCAATTTCTCACTTCATTTTACACTCACAGTTTAAGAAGAAGAAAGAGGTCTTATGGAGACATTGTATCTGCTCTGACATGAAGAAGGGTATCCTGGCTTAAAAGCTTGCCAGGCTTTCCAGATCTTTTTCTTGGTCTAATGGGAAATACTCTCTCTTCCTACAAAATGTGCCTCTCCTAGTCTTCAGTTCAAATGGTGACTTGCTCCCTTCCTACAAAATTAATGGAGATTAAATGCAAACAGTAACAAATGCACTTTTTCTAACTAGCATCTTATGAGTGATGGAGTGTTACATCTTTCAAATGTTCCCTTTCCAAAAATCAGGTTTGCAAGAGTTGACTGAATAGCAGTATCTTGCCTTAGCTGGGATTGTAAGGTGTTCTTTTTAATTTTGGAACAGCCAGACCTTCTACTTGAAAACAAGAGGAAAATAATTAAATTGAGTCACAATTCACTTGGGGATGGAGGGGAGTGGTTGAATTCCTATTTTAAGGAAGATCTTCCCTTCGTTCTGCCTGTGATCCAGGTGAAACCACTTAACATGGACAAGGACTGGGTCCTTACTCCTCTGTCCTTGCTGTGATCATGGGAGGGACCTGCTGAAGCAGGGAAAGAATTTCAGAAGTCTTCTGCATCAGGATAAAATCAACATCATTTTTGCAGCTGAGGGGTCTTGGGCAAGTGCACAAGATGTGTGAGTGGCTTAAATAGGGCTGAGGTTTTCAAAAAGATAGAAGCACAAAGCAAGAATCAGGATATGGTATTGCTGGAAATAATCCATTACAGGTTCTTTTAATAATTTATATGAACAACCATTGTGGCATATTGAATGCTTCCCATGGAGTGGCCTGGAAAGACTAGCCTCTAGAAACCTTGATAATGACCAAATAATTAAAGCAAAAAAAAAAAATCCATGTATTGGGTCATTTGACTTTGTTCGCAAACAAATTGGGGGAAGAGGGGCTTAAAATGTATTTGTGGTTCAGAACTAGTCTGAAATATTTTCAGTAAATAGTTCTTCAAGTGCAAGTCTTTCACGGGGAGGTAGCTACAGCCAGTCCGAGTTTATGCTGTCTTGATATATTTCTCGCTGACTGATAGCAAAGCTTAATGTTTTCTGTAGGAATGCTCAAGTGTTTAAGTGTTTGCAGAAGCCAACAGTGTATTGAAAACCTAATTGGGCTGACATACAAGCAAAGATGTGACCTAATATTCACTTATTGCTTTTTAATCAGTCATTGGGTTAGATTTGGGATGTCATCCTTAATTCTTCTTTTTCTGTTGCTACTGTCTTTTATATCCTCTTGGTTTTCAGCCCTTTATAAGGGTAAATTTGCAGCATTCATTTCCAAGGGATTAGAATTATCTATATTAAGTGTTTTGGAAAATTAGGTTTTGTCAGATCGCATTCCTTTAAGAGAACTCACTCCTTAACAAGAAAAAAAAAAAGGACATATATATATATATATATATATATATACATACATAGACACACACACATATACACATTTCAACAAATCAGTCTTGTGTAGCTACAGGCTTCAATGAAATTCCCATGGCCTTACCCAGGCATATTATTGTCTATGGAAAGTTGTCCATTAAATTCAAAAGGAAAAAATAAAATCAGTTCAGAGCTATACGGAAATCTTGGTAGGAAATTACTAAGACCTCCTCTTTACCTCAGAATAATTTGGATCTGAGAGGATATGGTGAATAAAAAGCAGTTTCCAAGTTTGTAGACGTGAATTTATGAGCTCTTGTCTAGATTATGTGTTACAGTAAATAACTCTAAGAGTAATTACCAAGCATTTGAGTGAAATTTTAATCAGAGAACTGAAACACTTTCGCATTAGGAACTGATGTAAATGAAGATTTATTTCAGCAATTTTTCTTAAGTTTGTTGCTTCAGAAGAACAATGCAAAATTAGATATTTTCCTGGAGTTTTGGTTTATTATTCCCTTCCCAAGGTCTAATTCATGGTTCTAGAAATGCCAGCATAAACTTGTAAAATATATAATATATTGTTCTCTTTTTAGGTCTAATTACATTACTGGGAAGTCATTCTGCTACAAATTAAAATCTCTCTCTAAGGCAATGGGACTTTTTTCCTCTTCCCCATGCCTTGAGATTGATTTTGTAGGATGAACTTTTCCATTGCTCTGGGCCATGTTCATCTCAAGAAATAGAAATCTGCTCCTACTGCAGATGCTGGTTTGGTCCCCGTATTATTTGTGGGTTGACAGTCCTTCTTCTTTGTTTCCTTCTAGAGCCATTGATTAAAAAGGAGAAAGTCATATCTCACATTTTGTACTGCAGAAAGGGCCTTTGGGGGGGAGGAAGAGGTATCCTCTCAAAAATGCATATTTTGGTCATCCTTTGTAACTTTGCTGTGAGGGTTGTTAAGAGTCTATTTTCTCTGAGAGATACTATTTGTATGTATGTTTGAACTTTATGTTTTTTTGGGTGGGGTTGGGAAAAGGATGAAGAGACAAGTTACACCATCATCAAATCCAAATTGACAACGATTACAGCAGATGGCTTGAAACCAGGCTCAGTGTACGTCTTCCAGATCCGAGCCCGGACAGCTGCTGGCTATGGTGGCTTCAGCCGAAGATTTGAGTTTGAAACCAGCCCAGTGTGTAAGTCCTTTTAATTACTGTCAGCCCGTGTTGCTGGAACAGTTACCAGAAATGAGTCAGGGGATCAATACCTTTGCAGAGAGCTGTTTCTTGTCCTGGCCTCATCCCTTGACTTTAGAAACATCAGGCACATTATGACCGTGCAGTGGACAGGCATATCTGTCCTTGCCTCCTCAACTTGCATAGTGAAGCAGGGGGTGAATTCAGTAGGTGTTCAGGTTCCAGAAATTCATAGCACACTCTGTTTAGAAAAATTCTGCGTTTATGAAAGCTGATGCAAGAAGACAAAGGTCCTCCTCTCACGAGGGACAGAGGGATGGGACCTGCTCCTCCCCGCCTCTTAATGGAGATCTGTGGAGTCTGCTGAGATCTCTTAAGTATTGCATCTGAAGAAAAAACCCTGAAATGGTGTCTTTCTGCAAGGGGAAGAATTGAACCAGCATTAGTGTCCTTTGGTGTAAGTTTCTGTCAAGTTGAAAGATGGTTTCTGTTTGCTGCCAGTGCCACAGTCTTGAGGCATTTGACTTGTGATCAGAAACAGGAAAAACACACACTGCAGGCACAGGACTTTGGATTGGCCTGTTAGAAATCTGTGGGGTTTGATTTTTACCTTTTTTAACTGAAAATTCTTGTATTTAAATAAATCTGATCATCCAGGTCTGGATTCTGCAGCACATTCTGAGGCACACAGAGGCTCAGCTGCTCTTTCTCCTGTGCTCAGGCACAGTTGTGGGGAAATTCTTTTTGTCCCAATTACCAAATTTTTCCAGAGGTGTCAAAATAACTTTCTCCCTCAGAAAAGAGTGGGAATATGTGGTTCATTCCTGTGGTAAAAAGGCTATTTTCTGTATGTTTTCCTTGAAAATTTAAATTTGTCAATACCTTGATTACTGTTATTCCAGTTCATTTAAAATTCATCATCTTTGAGAAGAGGATGTCAAGTTGGTTTTTCAATGCATGCTACCTTTGAAGCTGTAATAGATTTTAAAGGAGTCATTATACACGAGCAGATGTAGCTGTGGAGCCAGTGATTGAACTAATACAGTGCAAATTGCATCACAATGAAAACATTAATGCAGTAAGAATGGTCCATTTAATGTATTTCTTATTTTATTAACCATTAATTGTGCCTTATAAATAGCAATAAAATCATGTTATGCCAAAAATTATACTGCACTATACCAAGGAGAATTTTGCTAGCAGTTGGAAAGTTTCTAGTATAGAGCCATTTGAGTAATAGTGTTCAAGACTATTCATATAATATATTAAATATATGCACATTTCATCCAGTGCTGTCAGTACTTACAATCCTGGTCCAAAAATAATGGCACTTTCATAAAGCCCATCATGTAAGTATCTGTGTTAACGAGGATGTTTTGAGGACATCACGTTAAAATCTTTAAACACCCAAACCCCCTTTAGTCATTTAGTCACACCTGCACCCCCATCTTTTTAGCATTTTAAAGACAGAGGAGTAGGTAATTCTCTAATACTAAGGAGCTGCCAGCGTAGTCAGAGGAATACCTACTGCGTGGGATCTGGGAACTCTTCCTCTGTTGGACTTGAGCTCTGGCTGAAGCAGGACTTAACCAGATGTTTAAATGCTTGGTAGAATTAAAATGTAATGTAAGCCTCAGTATAATGCATGATGCAGCTCCATTTGACATGTAAAATCTTTTAAAAGAATCAATTTTTTATTTATTCTTTTATTTTCCAAGGCCCAATCTAAAGTCAGTATCAGTGGCTGGAGTGTGTGACCAGACTCCCACTGCTTTCCTGCACATCCCAGGGAATCTGAAAGCAAGCACAGACTGAAATCGCACTGCTACATCAGAGTTCAGATCTGCACCTCTTTTTAGAGCCAAAGCAAATTATTTTGATTCAAGCACAAATGAAAACCTTTCAGTGACTGTTGCGGGATGCAAAAACAGGTTCCAAAATCATTTGGACCAAGAAACAGGTTTTGTTTCCAGTTTGCAAGGTTTCTGCAAGTTATATTTAATGCACTTAGAGGAAATATGAAACAACAGCCTGGCAAATGCAGTGGGGGGAAGCCATAACTTGTTTTGGACTTTTATCTTTTTCCGGATTCTGGTTTTTTTTACATACTGCTGCCATTATGTGCAATTCTGCAAAGCACCACGATGCAGCCCCAGCTTCAATTTTTACTTTTTATTTAGGTGGAAACTGTTGCTAGGTATATCCACTTACTACTGTCCTCCTTTTCAAATGCCACCAAACTCATCTAACCCTGATAAAACTAACCTGGCCAAAAGATGATTTTTTACTGAATTGGTGAACTAATCTAGCTAGTCTGCTAGGCGAGAATGGGAACATGTCATCAAGTCAAGGAGGGTAATGCGGCTTCTTTCCAGCCTTAAAAGGCAGGGGGGTCCCAACTTAGCTTATGAATTTGGGCTTTTTAGCTGCCATAGATCACAGCAAGATTTATCTCATTTCCCCATACCTAGAGCTGTGCAAAAAACCACCAGTCACAGCTTAACGTTCTCCTTCAAATGTTTTTCTTTTTAATTATTTTGTCAAGAAAGCAATAAAACATCATCTTAAGGAGCCTCAATAAATTAGTGAGGCTAATAAAATCTCTGGATGATGGCATGAGTTTGGAGCAGTTAACATTAAATATTTAGTGTATCATGGCCAATCCTTCTGAAATCATTTACACTGCCATAGCAGGTCCACACTGCTCATCACTGAGTGCTGAAGAGCTCCTGTATGAAGAGCTGCTTGAAACCCATTGCAGATCAACTTTTAATGCCATACCTTTTCATCTTTCTCTTAAGAAATAATATGGCACTACATTCAGTTATTTTATAGCCTCCATAAAGTTAATCCTGTGCTAAGGACCCGTTTTTACTTAAGTCATTTAGTTAAAGGCTTCTTCAATGTGCAATCGATTGCTGCTGCTCACCTGCTGCTCCCCTGGGGTGGATGAAGCTTCATCCACGGTTGGCACAAGGGTAGAGCTATAATGAGGTTTTTCCCCGCCCAGCAGCAGTGCCTATGCCAGAGAGCTAGTTTTACAGGGAGGAAGTCAGATTTGTATCCTGGAGTGGTTAAATGTATGCAGCTAAATAAGCCGGCAATGGAAAGAGCAGGGTGAGGTGAGTTCAGTTTCTGCATGGGGACCCTTTGGGGCATGTGGGTTCCTTGCCCTGCAGTGCAAAGCAGATAAATGCGATACAGGCGATGTTAGCATGTCCATTTTACAGGCTGCAGGAGCTTGCTCACATGCTTTTACTTAATCTGTGACAAAATCCGGGTCTTAAACAGCTTTCCTGAGCTTTCTGCTGGTATCTTTATCACAGGACTTGTCTTCTGCCTTTTGGCATGAAAGCTCTCTACAAGGCATGGGTGGGGGAGTTCTGCTTCCCTTAGCTGATTAAAAGACCAACCTCTACATGTGTCTTAGCAAATTCCTGTATTACAGAGTGCACATTCTGGCCATGTGATACAGATGCCACGAAGAGGTTGTAATTGTTTATAGCTTCTTGAAGCACAAGTAAGGCATATGTCTCTTAACAATGACATTCCATAAATGTTCTCTCTGCAAAACGGAACCTGTTAGGTTTTCGTCCTTTATCTCTGTGATTTCTAATGCAGCCAACCCAGGAAGACAAACTTCAGTTTGCAAACTCAAAGGATGAGTTCTGCAGTGTTTTTGTTTCTGAATTCAACGATGAAATGCAATTTTGTTAGGGTTTTGGCTTGGTTTTGCATGTGTGTTTGGTTTCTTTCCACCCATTTCCTTTCCAAACTAGAAACAGCCAGCTAGGGGGGAAAACATAAACCGTAAAAGAAGTAGTGAACTGGTAAGACTTGAAACCTTGCTGGCAGCCTCACTAGAAAGACTTCTGTGAGTGATGACTACCATTTTAACCTTAATCTCCATTTTCTGTTTCTAATCTCAGCAGTAGCTGCATCCAGCGACCAGAGCCAGATTCCTATAATTGTTGTGTCTGTAACAGTGGGAGTCATTCTGCTGGCTGTTGTTATCGGTTTTCTTCTCAGTGGAAGGTAAGAGAAGAAACTGTGTATTTATCCTTCTCCAACTTCTGTAATAACTTTTATCTGACCAGCTGGTTAGTGCACTTTAGGTGAAAGCAGCGCGTGCATGAATCTGTCAAGCAGTAGTCTTGTAGCACAGCACGAGTGTGGGCTGATTGATCTGTTTGGAAAGGCAGGAGCGGCAAAGGCTTGCTCACAAATGTGGTTCACTTCCCAATGGTTTTTCCTCTCTCGATATACTGGCCCTAATTATTCAACTTGATTCTCACTGGAGTGTTTTCACATTCCTTTAAAAAAAGCAGGACATGTTATTACAGGTAAAATATCCTGAAGCCCATATGTTTACACTCAGCTCACAGACAAAACTTGACTTCAGGAAAACACTTTCAGAGAAAAAAAGAAGAAACCCAGCTGAATGGCCAGATGTCACAAGTTTTGGTCAGGTCTGCATTTCATTTTTCATATGTAGGACACTAATGTGTACCCCAATGCTGGCAGATTATACAGAAAGCTCCTATCCATGGAAGGAGACACTCTGCTTAAAGCCATAAAGCAATCCTGTTGACTTCTCATGTGCTTAAACATAGGCAAGTAATGAAAGTCTGGGCTATACCATCTTTGACAACTGTAATGGAAGTTGATGAACTCGTTGGTGAACAAGGGGTAGTGGTATTTGGGGAAAATCTGGCTTGTATCAGGATCAGTTTGCACTGTAGCACTAAATTTGTGTAGCAGCCAGCACACAAGACACTTTTTTTCATATACTACTTGTGTATTAGTAATTTTTTTTAATGGCAGTAGTAAACCTGTGCAATGTAAAACAATGTGAAGTGCATCTATTCATAAGGCTGAGCTTATTTTCAGTGCAAAGTAAATATTTATGCTTCTAAGGTATCCATCAGCCCACTGTTGCTTTCATAAAACAGATCTGTCTATAGCTCAGCTCTATCATGGTGGCTATAAATTACAGGATGTTTTAAGTGTTAAGAGTAGTTGCAAGATACAGAGGAGCTGCACTGATACTGAACATACTGTCTGAGGGTCTTATTTCCCAGAGGAAGTAGGGTATCAATCTGTGAATTCAGCACAGTGAAATCCAGCCAGGCTGAGCAGCAGTGTCCCCAGGCAAAAGGCATTCATGGAAGGACAGAGTTATTTCCTGTCTTGAAAGGTAAGTGTGCTGCCAGACTCATCTCCACTCAAGGTCAGAGACTGACAGTCTCTTCCAGCTCAGCTGTTTGAGCTCTTGTTGTCTGCTCTGAGTGACTTGTTGGGCTTAAAAATGGAAAAGTAAATACTTCTGTCTCCACAAGAAACATGCAGTGGCATGAGGGGTGTGAATGACTACAGACCATTCACACCAGGGGCTACAGGAAAGCTGTAGCCAGAAAGTCTGGGCTCTGAACGCTGTAGGCAGGAGTTCAAGTCTCTCCTTAAATGTTGGATGTTTTGAGTCAAATCCCTCCTTAAACAGAGCTTGGGGATGTGGACTTTGGCCTCCCCAGCCTGAATGTGTGCTTGTATCAATGCAAACGGGAGGATGCATGCGTGGCCATAGGGAAGCTACAGATGTAATCTGGCACCTCTGCAAGGAAGAGTCCAGGGGAGCGAATCGCAGGTGGAGGGACATGTATCCCTCTGTGGCCATAAGGAACTGCATGGCAACTAGCAGTTGTTGCTCTTCCCTCAGTCACTGACAAGTGCTTGGGACCCAAAGGGGAAGACATGCCCTTGCAGGTCTCCTTTTTGCTGCTACCGTTTCTGGTCTGAACAGTTTCAAAGCCTGAGCCATTTGTCACCAACTCTTGTTAGTTATCTCTTTCTGTCCTTTGCTGTAATGGGCTTTCCAGGATGTGCTTCCTCTTGTCTCTTTATCTCTTGACATGCTTTTAAAAGCCCTTGTCTTCTCTGGCTAGAATTTTACCACTGCTTTTGCTGCTGCTTTAATCTGCCTACCTGGTACTCACACCTCTCTCCATGGACCCCATGGAGCTTCTCCGTGGTGCCACACTGGACATATGGAAAAGTGCAGGCAGAGGGAGCTGAGCTTTTGATCTATTTTTATCTTTTCAGCCCTTCCCCTAAACTGGGAAGAACCTCATCCCTCAGCTGGAGGTAGTGTAGAAGCTTCCAGTATCAAGGTTTGGTCCATCAGTAGAGAATTGGCTTGAGTTCCCATGAATTTTAAAGGTCATCTAATGTGTGGAGTGACTTGTGAGACCAGAAAAATAAACCCTAGAAGCCAGAAAGCTGACAGCCAATTTGAAATTAAACAAAGCAAAACAAAAAAATTGCTCCTGTTTGGAAGTGAGTCATTCATGCCGCTTTGCCTTGGATGTAATTTTGAGACAATTCATGGAGTGAATGGTCACTCTCCTGCTGTGACTCTGCGGGGGTGATAAACACATTCCAAGTCACAGGCTAATCCCTTTCTGAAACTATTAACCTGTTTCTGGAAGACACTTCCCTGTATCTTTGGAGTGGTTACGTTGTTCCAGTGCCTAGTTCCAGAGAGCTAAATTTCCTTTCCTATTCTTTCCCATACTTGCTTTTATAAAACCAGACATTTTCAACTTCAGGAGGCGCTGCAGCTAGAACCACCACTGCTTTCCATGCCAAGGAAGCTGTGCAAAGCCCAAGCTCAGTCTTTCCTGCTAACATAGGAAAGCATATACAGTCCAGTAGCAAAACTAAGGAGAAAAGCCCTCTTGCTCTGCAGCACTGAGGACATAGCCTGGCCAGCTCATGCCAACAGGCTCCTTGTTGCTGGCTCTATGCTTGGGAGGCCCTGGACACCTCAGAATTAGGGTATTCCTCCCTAGGATTTTGTATAGCATCTCTTTGTGCCTATCCTCCCAAATGTCAGGCTGAAGCGGCTTGAGACCAGTTCTGCAGTGAGAAGGGGATGTCCTTCAGTTCTCAGCATCTTGGAAAATATCTTCCCAGCTGTAGGACTCAGGGGTTTGCTGGTCTCTGCAGGGATTTTATTTTCTGCTAGGTTCCCAGAGGCAGAAGTTTTTACACCTCTTCCCCTTTTTTTGCTTTCAAGTATCTCTCTAGTTTTCTCGCTTCTTTTGAAAGAATGTAAGTAACAGCTTGGCATTTCCCCTTGGCAGCTGGCCCTAAACCAAAGGTCAGCTGAACGGTAGTCACAGTGGCATTTCCACATGCCAGTGTCCATCTGTGGAAACACATTGTGTCTGTAGCTGGAGGTTCCTGGGAATGTGAAACTAAGTGTGCTTTGCCCTAAACAATTAAACAGCGTTTCAGAGCTGATTTACTTGCAGATGTTCCAGAAAACTCTTCCTGTAAATAATGCATCCTCTGACCAAGGTCATAAATGCCAAGAAAAACAGCTGATCATTTTTTTAAGTTATCCTGCTATTTGCATCAAGGGCATATTAATAATATAGCGATGAGGATTACAAATCAAAAAGATTCACTAAATCAGACTGTAGTTGTCTCAGCAAAAAAAGAGAAGTGGATTGAAAATCTATTATTAAACCAGCTACAAGCATTGAATTAAAGAACACGGAGTTGTTATTATCTTTGTTTTGTTAGGATATTGTGTTCTCAAAAGTGCAATGTATTTTACAGATAGAGCAAGGCTATAAATTCTGCTTTCCTAACAATGCTTGAATTAGATGCTGCTTGAGATCATTGCTCCTGAAATCTAAAATCATTACAGACTTCTGTTTTACAGTCTGTATCAGACAATGCCAGTCGCAGAGATCTTTGCTCTCCGTCTTGCAAGGAACAATAAGGTGCCACAGTTGTCATTGTGGCATCAGCCCCTTTCTTCCTACAAACTGAAGTAGGAAACCAGGTTTGCATCAGTGTGGGAAGGAGACCCACTGCTCTAAAACAGTTCACCTTCTTTGTCCTTCAAACGAAACCCTCTTTACAAAACTGACAGGGTATTAGGGTGAGTGTTAAGAGACTGCTGGTCCTCTAAGCATTTGAACTTTGTACCACTAAACAAAGGCATGGGCTTTGACAGAGTAAAATGTGGATGCTATTAGGTCAATGCTTGTACATGTTTGGAAAAACTACTCAAAATAACTAAGTGTACTGTGCATCTGCATTTATAGCCATTATAGATGACCTTTCCATCTCGAGTGATCTTCCAACGAGCTAGAGGGAGATTTTCATAGAACTTAAGAAAAAAGCAGATTTGAAGCAACAAAAAACTGCCCCTCACCCTGTGTCGTGCATACGCAGAAGGTCTCTTTCTGGCGAGGAACCAGCTCTCAAAAGACAAAGCAAAGACAAATCTTGCCATCTGGGTATTGGCAATTAGAGACTTCTGCACTGGAGTATCCATCCTTGACCTTAGCTGATTTAGACTTTTAAATATCAGCCCCTGTGGTGGCAAAGGGCTACTTTCTGGACACAAATATGTGCATCTTGTTAAAAGTGACTTTCAGGGAGTAGAGAAGATGAAAGGATTATGGCTTATATCCTAGGTCCTGAGCCAGAGTTTGCAGCCCTCTGTGATGTGGAAGGTCAAAATGGATGAATTTTTCCACAACCTGCCCCCATCCTATTTTCCAAGATATGTCAAGGCTTAAAATAGTTTGCTTTTTTGATATTTCTGTAGGAAACAGGAGACAGTTTGTAGATAATGTTTCTCATAGAGAATTTTTCCAGCATGAGTCACAGTTTTTGTTAGTTGTGATTTTTTTAAAGGATTTTTATCTACATTCTTCCCTGCTCTTCCTTCTTCCTACAGGACATTGTCTCCTGTGATTTATAGCCACTTTATGATGCCGCCTACTGCCAAATATTCCCCGTGATTCACCTGACAAGAGGATTTTATTAGAGAAGCTATTGCTCTGCCAAGTCAAAATTCCCATCCACAAAGAGCAGGAGGGCCTGGTCCTGCTTCTGTTTGGGTCAAGGTTTTACTACCGCCATCACGTTAGCAGCCTCGCTGCTCTTTGGCAGTATGTTTTCTCAGGGATAAGTGTTAGCACCATTGGTATAAAGGATCCTTCACCAACAAAAAAAAGTGCTCCAGTGCACCCTTCTGCACAGGGTGATGCCCTCCAAGGGCCAGTGTGGAAATCTGCTGCCTGTATTTCCCATCTCAGCATCTTGCCTAGATTGTCTTGGCAAATTTGGCTGCTCCAACACCTTTTTCTTGTTTATTCTAAGCACTTTTTGGCTTAGTACATCTGTGCAAACACACCGGGCTCCACAAGCCAGTCTGAGCTGCTGCAGTTTCAAGGAGGGTTTAAGGACCCAGGCTAATCTGCCTTCAGATGACTTTGGCCCAGACAGGTGAGAGTTGAACAAGTCTGTAAGCCCATGAGGCATTGCCCTTGAAAGGATCATTTCTGAGTTATTCTGGCAGCAGCCAAGGGAATGGAGCAGGATCGTCATGAACAGATGAGCAGGTGGCATAAGCTTTGTCTGAGCAGGGGAAATATGGGGCAGTGCAGCAGTCAGTGATGAAAGCTCCTCACCTTCATTCAGATGATATATTTGATGGCATTTTGCAAATCTCATTTCCACATTAAGAAAGGAACTGGGTGGCCCTTCAAGCTGAAAATGGCCCTTCAAGCCTGACTTCAGTGGTGGCAGCTCTAGGCTCCTGCTGAGCACTGGTGAAAGCCCCTTGTGTACATAATGCCAGAGGTCTTTCCAAGGGCATTTTCTTCCCCACAGTGTTTGCATAGATATCGTCTGCTTGGGCAGTGTGGAGGCATGCTTTAACATGTGAACTAGGTATAGCTCAGTAGGACAATGAGATGACTTCTTAAACATTTGTGTAGTTCTGGGCAAAGTAGAAATATATTTCTGCCAGCTCACAGTGTGTAATGTTGCTGCTCTGATGTTTAAAGCAAGCATGTTTACTCACAAGGTGCTAGGTGTAGTGCTGGCCTCCTGACCTGGAGATGCAGGAAGCAATCATTGCATTGCTTAAGGCTGTATGAAGGATTAGAAAAATCTTCCCAGGCATCCTCAAGTATTTCAGTCTCTAATTACAAGCCTCTGAAGAACATCCCATTAGAGTAGCTTATTAAAAGCAACAAATGAGGTTTTCATTTATCATGACTCTGAGTGTTCAACTTATAACTCTTAAAAGCCACAGCTAGATAAGGCACAGCCTCTCCGAGATCTATCTAGCCACTAGAAATGTAGTTTAATTCCGAATGCTGTCTGGGTCATCTGCTGACTTGTGGTAAATTAATTACGTTGATTGCAGGCACAGTTGTTGGTGCTCATCAGATATATACATTTCATTAACAAAGTATGTAGCCCAGGGTTTGAAATGATGCCAAGGGTGTTGATAAGTCCTCCTAGCACAGGTTTATTAAACTTTGCTCTCTGGACAGTTGGGCTTGCAAACCACATAGGCATTGTGGGGGTCACCTTTGCTAGAACTGTATCAGCTTTGTGTACATGAGATAGCTGGAAGAGGTAGAGTTCATCTAGCCAAAAAGTGGGGCAGTGCCAGCCAGCCACAGAGGTTCAGAAGGTGCAGCTGCAGCTCCAGGCTCCTCTACTTTGTGTTTGCCCACCTTGCAGCCCTTTCCTTGAAGCCAGGCCTCAAAGCAGGAGTCACATTTTGTTTCAAGCCAGCTTGGCTTTTGGAGACACTGCTACCTCAGCACCTCATTCTTTCCTAGCAAAGGCGATTTAACACTGTAGATGTTCTCTCAATAGCCTTAACTGGTGCATGTTGCCTCGATGTGTCATGTTAACCTGCAGCAGATTGGAGGGGCTCCTGACCGCCCACTGGGGCCAGAGGCAGTCCCCACAAGCTCTCCTTGTAGTCTGCTGGTCAGTTCAATGATGCTGGAGGAGACTTTGCAGATAATTTTGATGTATACAGTGCTTGGTTCAACTCTGACTGCTCCCCAGTACAGGTCAGCTTGCCGGTCAAAGATCTTAAAACCCCAGAAAGGTCTGGAAGTATGTCATTAAGCAGCAATCTCTTATCCTGCCACAGCATTTGATCTCATCTGGGAAAGCATTTGCTCTCACCTTCTTAGTTTCTAAACCAAGACCTGTGTGCAGCGAGAAGACAGGGAAACTCTGTCCCTACCAGGAGCCATCAGCACCCAGATGCGGTGGCCATGAGGGCACGGCAGGTTTGTTGCGGTTTAATATCCAGTTTTGTTTGCCTCAGGATTTTTATATTCTGACATTTGTCTGCCAAATCAAGCCATCCTTTTAACACAAGCAGTAATAAATCTTCCTTTGTCTTAACTGTGCCAGCCAAGTAGTCCATTGACTTACTTAGCCAAGCGCTTCTGGGATTGGAAAGTGGATTTTGTTGTCTGCTGATCCAGTTTAGTTTGTTTCTAACAGCTTTAGATTTCCCCTAATGTTACACCTCAGAGTATTTTCACCCTAAGTGCACAGCATTATGCGACGGCTGTGCAGGCATGAGGTTGCATTTGACGTATTTCCCTTACACTTGAGCGTTTTTTTGCTCTCCATAAAGGGAGCAAATGAGATCTGAAGTGTTTTGCATTTAGTGCAGAGAACTGATTTTGTCTCAGACCAGCCCAGTTACTGATGAGGTGCTCAAAGAGTTTTCTTTGTGTAAAAAAACAACGAGCTCTTTGCATATTAACAGGGTGGTTGCTTTTCAGGTTAATTGAACTATGGTTTCAAAACCCTTGACTTTTCTTGCTGGGTAGTGTGGGAAGGTCTGGTGACAGCAAGCGTTAGAAAATACCTGGGGAAAAGGGCCTCCTAGCTAAAATATGAGCTGAATTGCCAGAGCCATAGTGATCTTCTGGAGACTGCCAGTTCCCTGCACTCAAATCCTGCAAGGTCAAACCCAGAAAATGCAAAATGGACTCCAAATATATAATGGCTGAGTTCCCTTTGTGTGCTTTTGAGTTTTGGATCTCTGGTATTAACTCGAGTCAATGGAGAGGTTTGTGAAGCTGAGCTGGTCCCATATTAGTATGACTGCACAAGCTAGGGCGTTATGAATATACAAAATATTGTCAATTACAGTAAAAAAATATTGGCACGTTGTTTAGAAAATTAGCACGTTGTTTTGCTGGTGCAAAAGGAGCTTAGAGAGACATTCTGCACCAGTTCTAATTTAAGTAAGCACATAATTGAGTATGTAATTCTGTAAACCATCGCATGCCTGAAGTTATTTTGAAACATAATTCAAGGCAATGCAGTCGCAGAATGTTAATTTTGTCTAAATAGGCTATTTTAACATGCTCTGGCATTGCAAGTTACGCTTTATAAAAATCTGATGGGCACAATCTTTTTTTCAAGAATGAAATGTTATGATGATTTGAGAAGTGATGAGTGAGATCTTCAGCTGACTCCAGCCAGAGTATGTCTGTACCATTGGGCTGCTGCTTGTATGTTGTACTGAAGTTCTTCCTGTTGTTTTTTTCTGCAGTGTGTTCTTTTTCAGGATGAATTACCTTAATAGACTTGGTAACTTAAAAATTGTCCATGCAAAGTTCTGTGACAAGGATAAAGGTCAGTTACTGAGGTGAAGCCAACCTTGGGTTGTGGACTGATGCCAGATGAACTCACACTCTGACTGGACTAGAGTAAGGGCTCAGCAGCCTTCAAAAGCAAGCTGTGGATGCACGCAGTACCTTTCTACTCACCATATTTTGAGTTTATTTAGACTGAATGCTCACACACAACCTGTCCTGCTTCTTCAGACATATAATGCACATGCAAAAAGCTTCACTGATACAAGGAGATCCAGAAAGAGCTGCGTAGTTGAGTACATGCATAACGGTATGCGCAAGCAGGGCTTGCATTCATGCAGTGCTTTTTTTGTTAAAGGAAATTGTACTATTCCACACACCTGTGGAAAAAGTCCCTTTGCCTGCTCCAAGGCAGATGCTTAAGTTTAAGCACATGGGTGGCCCCATTAATCCTAACAGTTGTACTCAAGTACAGGAAGCATATGGTTAATTGCTTTGCAGGACCAAGATCCATGCATTCTTCCCAAGGCGTTTTTCCCCATCAGTAGTACATGCCATGAAATTCTTGCAGCCCAGGGTGTTAAGGTCCAAATAATAATTGCAATAAGATGGAAGAAGTTCATATAGAAATGTTGCAAAATGTACTTTCACCTTGCCAGGGCAGTGGGATTATTCCTTATCCTGGGCCTTTTTGTTTGCTTTTCAGTTGCTGCGATCATGGCTGTGGGTGGGCTTCTTCTCTGCGTGCTGTTGCCTATCCAAACCTAACATGGTCAGTGTTCCCACCCATGCTGGCTCCTATTTCGTGTCCTCCCTCCATGTTTTTTGTGCATGGTCTGCCTTTCCGTGCCTTTCTTGTATTGGCCTGGAAATCGCTTTCTCTTCTGATCTCTGCACCCAGTATGTCTATCTCAACAACTGGAAATAGCATGACCTGAAGCAGAGTGTGTCTCCAGCAAGAGCAGGGGTCTCAAGGGGAAAAAACCCACCAAACTAATGTGTTATGCTGTGCTTGATCCAGACACCGCACCAGCAACGTCATGTGTCATAATAAACCATCATATAAGCTGGACACATTCTTCTGCTTCTTGTCACCAAAAGGGGCTGGGGGAGGTAACATGCCCTCAGAAAGGAGGTGGGAGGCAGGTGGGAGTGGAAAGGTATTTAGTGGCATGTAAGATGCATGTCAGTGAAACGAACAGCTTGTCATCGACACGTGTCGATGTATGACCTACATGGCAATGACATGATGCTATTTGCCAATGATATGCTTCAGTAGCATTGGGCATATCCCTGCGAGCATCGAGAGCTGCGTATCCGTGCTGCATGCTGCCCTGTTCTGCCACCATCTGAGATGTCTCACCAGATCCTGCTCTCTTGTACTCTTCTCTCTTTTCTAACTAATCAAAAGAAGAGTAATTTTAACTTCTGTTGGTTTGACTGGACGTGAGTTGGGTTGCTTCCTGAAAGGAATATATTTTAGGTCTTTCAATGAGCTGTAATCTGTGCTGACAAAGATCTTCTTAAGCCTTAAGGAGACTCATGCAGTCACCATCCCCATCAGATAGCTGCTTGAGACCACAGAAGCATTAAAACATCCCATAAGTGCTGTTAAACTGGGAAGGATTTGCAGCACAGCTGGGTGAGAGGTGTGAAACTCTTCTACTGTGTTTTCTGAGGGATACTGAGGATTTATATGGTGGGAGCTGGGTGATGGTGCAGTCCCTGGCTGTGGGGCACAGCAGTCATGTGTGCTTTAGTGATAGTACCTTTGGGTTCTCTAATGCTGTATTTTGGCTCCGTCAGAGGCCTGAACCAGGCAGGAGTTTTCGAATACAAATCTCAAAGGCCTAAAAGCGGAGGAGTTTGTTTTTTTTCCTGCCTGTTTGAGCATTTCTAAATTGTTTTCTTTGTGAGTGCTTAAGAGCAACATTAATAAGCAAGGAAGCTCAGCTCAAAGCGTTAGGCTGCAAACTATTCTTCTGGTATGTGCGGTCATTCCTGCAAGCAACGATTGTGCTACAAGAAAACCTCCCAGTACTTCTGTTGTCTGTTGTGCCTGTGCCACTAGTGCACAAGCAGTCCCTCAGTGGAAGTCATGCTTCAGATGTGCTCAGCAAGACTCCCAACCAGAGAGTGGCAGCAATGGAAAATACTTCTCAGACCAGCAATGGACTGAACGGCTACAAAGAGAAAGTTGGCTGACCTGGAAAACATTCTCTACAGGTTTCCTTCTAAGCTGCAGAAACTAATGTGGCAGCAGACTGGGAGGGGAAAATGGGAAAAGTGACTACAAGGCACGGATGCTGTCAGCTGTGCTGTGGGAAGGCACAACAACCTCTTTAGCGAGATTTATGGAGATCACTTCAGAGGGAGCTTCCTGCAAGAAGGGGAAATGGGATCTTGTTTATTTTCAATTGTTCTGGTGGTGGTTGAGGAAGGTGAGGAGTCATTCAGTGTGAAGGCAGGGAAAGACTAAAGTCTAAAAATACCACTGCTGGAACAGTGAAACTTCCTTTGTAAGGCATCCAAGTTAATCAGAGGTCAAGGCAGGGTAGTATTGTGTAGAGGGGGACAGCAGTGGCTGGGGAAAGCTGCTGCGAAGGCCAGTGAGCCTGCAGTGGTTTTGAAGGGACCCTACCTCAGGCCAGTTGTCTAGTGTGTCTTTGAACTGAGATGAATGTCTTAGCTTGTCACCTCAAGACCTTTTCCTGCTCTTTTGATCCCATTCTCCAAATTATAGGACTTTGAGAGTAGATAAAGTAGTTGAATGAGTCATATTCCCAGCCTGCACGGGTTGCTCCAAGTTACTCCAGGTGAAAGGTTGATCCAGCACGATGGAAGCAACTCCTTATAGACATTTAAAAATGCAGGAGGAAAGTGAACAGAAAAATGGGAAACAACTTCCAGTATAAAAGCTGTTCATTTTACACCAGTCCCTTGAGTATTCCCTGGTTTTGCAATACTGAATACTGAATTGCAAGCAGAAAAGGTGAATGCTGAACATAGACCAACACTGCTAGAGGTAGACTTTTGCCTCTGTCTCTCAGGATTGGTGTTGTTTATCCAGGCTAAAGCTGTTTGCTGAACAAGTTATTGTCTCCAGACCCAGAGCTGAGGCGACAGGATCTTGGCCAGATGGACGGATCCATTTTTGTTTGTTCCTCTGGGTGGAACACGGTCCTGCCCTGCAACACGTATGCAGCCTTATTACTTTAACATCTTGGAATCAATGGCATGAAATGAGCATTAACCCCTTGTAAACAACAGTCCTGCAGTTCTCACAAACCTCTGGTAAAATGACAGCTCAAGATGGGTTTGATGCATTCCTCAAAGTTGATTTATTGTAAAAGATGTGCTTCTGAGTGGAGGTCTGGCCCCTGAAAAGAAACTGGCATTTTGTCGCTGTTTCAGAGAAATGCACAGAGTTCATTTATCTCATATTTAAGAGATTAAATACATGAATGATTCTCTGCAGGACTGGGATGGGAGATTGCATGCTGCTTCAGGACACAAGCCTTTCAATGGTACTGACTGCATCTAGCAAGGTGAGGTCCCTTTCCTCATTGGGGATGTCTTAAGTGCAGTCCCCTGTGCATTTCCAATAACAGCTTGGCTGTGTGCTGAAATGCTTTGGCCTATGCCTATAAAAGAAGTATGTAAAGACTCTCCCACATCACTTACTAGGGCTTGGATGGCCAAGGCCCAACTCCACAGTTCTCTGACTGTGTCCTGTGTGGGTTGTGACCAGTGTGGTGGCCCCGGCTAAGAAGAGGAAACCGCTTCCCTTGGGTATTCTGTGTTTTTTTGGGAATGCCTTGGGTGGCTGAGGGACCACACTCCACCTGGTAAGGGCACCCCAAAGCACAGGGTCAGACACAGAGTATCTTTATCAGTCCAGGGAGAAAAAAAACATCTTCCTGCCTCATTTCTTGACAGATTTTTCTCCATGAGTTGGCTTCTGCCATTCAAGGAAGTGGTCACTGGTTTCCCAGCTGGATTCTTCATCTTTCTACCTGTCTGTTTTATATTTTATAAACCTATATAGGGATCATTTTACAATTTCACTTTTATAATCTGCTCCATAAATATTTTATGAGCTGCCTGCCAATCTGCAACTCATTTTTAAATAAGACATGATGCCTTAAGAATATTTAAAGTCTCGCTTTCTTTCCCTCTGATATTTTTATTGAAAAACACAGAGCTGTGCAATGAAGACATCTGCTTTCTAGATAGAGAAACTGGGACAAATCCACAACAAGAGTAAATGAGCTGAGATTCAGGTGTGCTGCTGAATTGCATTAACTCTTTGTCTGAATGTCTCCAGCTCAGTGGGAGATGAAGCAAGTGTCAGGATCTTTATGCTTTTGCTGTACGTGATATAGAAAAGGTATAGGAAATCTATGGTTTGTACAATGACAATAAACTAGAGAATGAGTCTTCCATCAGGAGGCTATTGACTCGCAGCATTTCCGATAAATATGAAGAGCAATACACATGCAGAAATGGATTATTTCATAAACAAGTGTGTGTTTTTTCTTTCATCAAAATACATTGCAAAGCCACAATATTTAGATACTTTTATCTGCCAGTAAGATTTACATCGTGAACCAGGACCGTTAACCTGAAACAGCAGATTTTCGACAAAAAAATAGTTGTGTGTGTTATTTAAAGCATCTGAAGGTCAAGAAGGGAAGAAGTGCAGTTTAGCCCCAGTCAACGTGTAAATGGCTTGTTTCTCTGGGTAGTTTAAGGAAGTGAGTATGTAAAGGGTGCAAGTGATTGCAACAGATAGGTTTTGCAGCAAGCTGTTAGTGGCACCCAACTGTTGCTTGCTGTTTGCAGTCCACTTACTGCCATTTCACTTCAGTGTGTCTTGTCAGAACTTTTTTTAATGATGCTCTGCGGGTCCCAGAGCCTTATTTCATATGCTGATGTGATGTGCTGCTGTATGTGTTACCTAGCTTGAGAAAGAGGGACGGCCAGAGCCAACTGTTTCACACTGTCTCATTGAGTGTGTCCCTGGGCAGTAAAATATGGACCATCATGCATCAACGCATGCTTTTTCTTGGATCACTGAATGCTAGCAATGGCACGTTCCGCATTTCTATCTCCTCTCTCTTCGTGGTCAAAGAACCAGTAGATGAGGATAGTAAATAGGATAATGTTAGAAAGCTTATTTATAGGTAAAGTACTCCACACCTGAGGAAGTGATAAGGGCATTTGCTCTGAAAAGGCAAACAGATTCAGTCTTGTATATGTGCATTTGGTAGAAGGATGAATTGAAACACTTGTGCTTTTTTCAGAGGAGAACTGAGTTATAAGCCTCAATCCAGAAAAGTACTTCTGTGGAAAATGGCTGTAACTTTTGACAATTTGGAACAGAAAAATCTGGGACTGCCAGAAGTGGGAATTGATAATACCACTCTAGTTTATACACTTTAAGGGGAGGCAGTATGATGAAGAAGAACCCATTTTCACCCAAGGGTTGTGAATACCAAAACATGCTTTTAAATGACCCTTCCTCCCAGGTTCAATGTGTACACCTAATCCTTAGGTTTTGAGTTAATTAGGCAGGACCCCACCTTGGGGAAATGGCACTGCCACTGCTAGAGCAAGGTGATGAGTACTGACATGCAAATAACTGAGCCTCATTGCCACTCTCATAGGTTTTGCATTCAGAGTGTGGTGATCTCTGCTGCTGAAATCATGCCCTGCATGGATAGATAGCCTGGCTGTTTCTCAAGTGCAACCTGTTTGTCTCTCTGCCCGTGTCCCAGGACTGCCTGTCAGCCTCCTTCCTTTTCTTCTGCACCTTGTCTCGATCCATTCCCCTGCATTTGCACAACCTTTGCAGACTTTTTTCCTCCTCTCCCCTTGGCATAGGTGTCCCCTTCTCCCCAAGGTAAGTCTAAGTGCCTGCTCCCCTTCCCTGGAGTAACCCAAGGAGCTCAAGTTGCTTTTCTCCTTCTCTGTCTGTCCAGCTCTGCTGGGGCCAGCTCAGCAGCGGTGCATGCGTCCCACTGTGTTGGGGCTTTTGTTGTAATTGTGATCATTTCACAGATCCAGTGCCAAAATCCTGTAGCTGAAAGAATGCTTGGCCCCATGCATTCAAGCAGACAGCAGGACTTCATGCTGAGGGCATGTTTCATGCAGATGCCTATTACTGCCTATTCCTAATTGCAGTTTTGTTTCTGCTAATTGTATGCTCCTCCTTGCTGTGAGTGGTGCTGGAGTGCTTGCATCCCCCTATCTCAAAAATCATGGGCAATGGAAAAGACCCAGCGTCTCTCAGCTTTACGTGGTTTCGTGGTAATCTGAGGCTTTCTTTGAAGTGTGCCAGCTAGCAGTCCCACTGTGAGCTAGATGGGTTGTAGGTGTCTATTCCAGGTTTTCCATTCTACCAGGCAATGTCCCTCTGTCTCATGTTCATGCAGTTTGCTTTAAGGTCAGTCCAGTTCCTGTACCCAGTTATCACATCAGGTCCTTGGAAAGACTGGCATCATATGTGCATGTATGTGCATTGTACATACCGCATTCCGTATTCTTAAATGTGCATATATATGTGAGTATATAGCAGGTTTTGCCTATGCAGTTACCCTGTGGCTTCTTACATGGTAGTCTTAAGTGAAGCAGATCTCATAAATGCCACCAAAGCATTCAGTTAATGCTAATGAAATAACATTGCCTAGAGAACCAGTGAGAAGAGTGAAGGACGAGTCAGGGAAGAGCAGCCAAAGGCTAATATGAGGAAGATGTCCTGTGGAAGGTACGACTCTCATATGGCTGTGGTTGCAACTCTGTGGCTAGGATTCAGCAGTATCCTTGCAACTTCCGGGTGCTAACATGGGAGCAATCAATCAGGCAGTGACTGCATGTCTTTTTTCATCTTTACTGGTGCTGGGCAGAGGGGATTGCATGAATTGTAGCTTCCCTGCATAGATAGGAGACATGCAGAAAACCCCTTCAAACCCAGAAATACATAGGAGACCCTTGAAGGCACTGAGGCAATGGTTTGGGTTTTTTTTTTGCTTTGTAAGCCATTATTTTGCATGTGTTTAAGGTTTTACATGTATAATATTTACACAGGGCTTTTTTCTAAAGTATTGAAATTTAAATTTCTATGCAAATGGACAGTGGATGGAGGGGAGCATGCAATGCATACAACATGGTGCCTGCAAAAAGCTCTGTGGTCCAGTAGATCTTGCTTCTGTGATTCTGATATTTCATCCCATTCCCCTTTAATGTCCTTCCTGTCCTTGCCTTCTTGTCTTCTTAATAATAGTTGAATTAGATGTATAGTAGAGTGAAGTTGTTCAGAATCATCTGTGGGATTTGCAAACACAAGTCCAATTGAAAATCAGTGGGCCTTGGGCCCTAAATCCCGTTAGGGAAATTGCAAGTAGTTGATGAGCTAAAACTGGGACAGCAGCAATACAGCTGCTAGAGAGGTTGGGTTTATCGCTGCTCTGGGTTTCTGTGCTTTGTGTGATTTGAAGTAAAGAGTGGGGTTCTGCCATACAAGAGACAAAAACACTCTTCTGTTTGTTTGTCGTTTTTTTTTTTCCAGGAGATGTGGTTATAGCAAGGCTAAACAAGATCCAGAAGAAGAAAAGATGCATTTTCATAATGGCCACAGTGAGTAAAGATCAAACACACACGTATGTGTTTTTGACTTTCAGTAGCAGTAAGACATACAACTGAGAGGGTTTTCTTTGGTTTGGTTTGGGGAAGGATTTTTTGTGTTTTGTTTGTTTTAAATTTTGGGTTTGCTGGTAATTCACAGAAGATTTTTTTGCTCTGCTATTTTGTAAGTCCACATCTGCCCCTGCTCTAAGCTCCATGGAGAACTGAACATTTGAACAGGCCTTATATGTGCCCAGTTATCCACACCTGTACACTTCCAACAGATCTCTCTAGCAAGACATTTTCTCCTGTCCTCTGTCTTTGCTGTGTGACCCAAGGTGCTATTAATTTTGCCCAGTCAGCGCATAACAACTTTACATTTTTCTGGTCGGGACTTGTCAGTCCAGAATACCTGCTTGAAACCCTTACTCCACCCCCCATAGGTGGCCATAAGGACCAAACCCACATTTACTCTTTGCTTTGGATGCCTCTGCAGAGGCATGAGAAGTAATGCCTACATCTTGCTCCTAGGAAGTTTTCAGAAATTCTGTGTTAATGCCCTTGTATACGAAACCCTTTGTGGTGATGCTAGAAAATACAGCTCATGGTTACTGTCAGTCCTTCTGAACACCCAAAGCCAGTGTTGTTTGAAAAGCATTCCTTTGTACGGTGCTGTGGGAACTGGGAATGGGTAACAGCAAGGTGCCTTTTGGGGTGGAAAAGGCAAACACATCTTGTGAAAGTCAAATTTCCATTAGTGCTGTGTAATGAAGGCAGCAGGAAGCAAATCAATTAAAAGCCACAGTGTAATGTAGCTGTCTCATTAGACTGATGAGCAGTTCTTCATGTGAGTAACTTTAATGATTGTCAAAATAAACTTATAATATGGATAATGAAAATAGTTCTTTTTTCTCTCATGTCCTGCAGAAAAAGCCTGCTATTGATTATATTTATATTGGTACAACCCACAGGATTTGCACTGCAAACATTCAGTTCATTTCTATCTCAGTAATTCTGTCTGAAATAATGTGGCTGATTGATGACCTAATCTGTGACTAGTAGGGGATAATTTATTGCAGGTCTTCATCACCCCCCATCTGTCCAACTTGCTCTGCAAATTGTTCACTTAACTTTTAGCTTTTTGTACTTTTCCTCCTGGCATACCCTTTCCAGATCCAGAAAAGGGTCCTTTTGTACCAGACCCTGGACCGGCCCTTTACACAGCACTGAGAGGGAATTTTAGCTGTGCATCATTCCAGCTCAAGCAGTGTCATGTGCTTTTCTAAACAAATGAAATTACATGTATGTCACATATAAACTGAATGTCGTTTTCCAAGAAAGTTATTTATTTTTTTAATAGAAATAACATTCCCTGCTGCAGTTTTCCTGCTTTTCCAGCAAAGTGCAAAGGACAGGAATGTCTATTGCCCATCCTCTGTCATGCCATGTGCCATTAATGCTTTCAATTTGTTTCCAGTTAAGCTGCCTGGAGTAAGGACCTACATTGACCCCCACACCTATGAGGACCCTAACCAAGCTGTCCATGAGTTTGCTAAGGAGATTGAAGCTTCATGCATAACCATTGAAAGAGTTATCGGAGCTGGTATGGAAATGCATTTCATGATCCTTAGCAGCATAGAGGGTTGGCTTTCTTAACACAAGAGATCAAGGAATGGTCGTGAAATACTTGCGCTGTTAGGTACCCTGCAAGTGATGGAGAGTATGTTCCAGCTGAAGTGTGAAACAAAACCTGCCATTATCTGCAGTTTTGAAACTCAGGGACTGAACTGAAAATGGCACAAAATGGTCACATTTCAGCCAAGCTGAGTTATTTTGATGGATGCTAAGGGTTCAGGTTCTTTTCACCATTTTAACCTTTTTCTCCTCCCCATTAAGGTCAGTCTCAAAACAAAAAGTAAGAATAAGAAGTCAACTACAAAAAAAAAACCACAAACCAAAGTCCAAAGCTTTCAACTTCCTTGGTTAAAAGAAGCAACTCCCATTTTCTTTCTAGTTAAGCTGTTTGTTTGGACTTGCATCCAACCTTAGGAATATTTTCTATCCTCTGAAATTATGGTTTTAGAGGTAATTTACTGTTCACCAGAAAAAAAAAAGAAAAAAAATCCATTTTGGGTCATAAAATCAGAAAGGGTTTATAGTCCATAAAAATATATGTTGCTGTGAAAGGCTAACAGCATTCCATCTATGTAACTTACTAAAGGAAGGTTAAGAAGCAAGTAGCTTGTGTTTTACGCAAGCTGTCTACACAGGGCGATGATATAGGATGTGATAGGACTCTTTCATCTACTAGACAAAATTAGGAAAAAAAACAATAGACTATGGAACATAGCTCTTTAAATATAGGAAAATTACTTTTTTCTTCCTAGTTTGTTTTTTGTTTTTGGTTTTTTTTTGTGTGTGTCTATGAGTTTCTTGGCTTGTGGTACACTGACTGAGAGGGTGATCACTGTGATGTTCAGCTTTCCACATCTGTGACTGTGGAACAGCCCTGCGTGCTTTTGATCAGTTGTCTATAAGGGCTGGACTGCTTGCTGTAGATGGACACGTGCCATGCATTCCTTCCACGTGATCCCATTCTTTCTGATTTTGTTCTGAAGGTGAATTTGGGGAAGTCTGCAGTGGGCGGCTGAAGCTGCAGGGAAAGCGCGAGTTTCCAGTGGCTATCAAAACTCTGAAGGTGGGCTACACAGAGAAACAGAGGCGAGATTTCCTGGGAGAAGCAAGCATCATGGGGCAGTTCGACCACCCCAACATCATCCACCTGGAAGGTGTTGTAACAAAAAGTAGGTACAAGTTCTGTGGACTGCTCTTCTGGAACTCTGGCTGATGGGAGAGTTGGGTGAGGGGAGGAAGTAAGACTTGGGTAACGTGTTTGACTGTGCCTTTCCTAATTTCTCACAAAGCAGTGAATTCGCTTTACCTCATACCCTGTAGGTCCAGACAAGAACAAGTTCCCCAACATTGTAAAGAGGTTTTGGGCCCAAAGGATGTTGGTGTTCTTTCAGCTAGAAAGGATAAATAATGGATAAACCGATAAGAAACGTTAACTCCCTCTGCAAACCTTGCCTCACTTAGGCATGATGCGCATGGCCTAAGAGGCAATCCCTCTTCAGAAGCCCAAAATTAAATGAGACAGAAATAGGAGATTATATGGTTTGCCAGCCTCAGGCAGTGGACAGGTGATGGAGACAACAGTAAGCCTGGGATGTCTGAAGTGTACTGCCTGACTGCTGCCTTGTGAGTAGTTCAGCAGCACCTACTGCCTGCAAAACCATTTTGAACGCAGTGATGCTAAGCCACCCGCTAAGCTTATTGAGAAGGCTTACTTCTTATTCCTGCCGTTATTTGTTTGCTTTTCAAACCACGTGGGCTCCAGAGTGAGCAAAGATGTGCCAAGAAGCAATTTCCCTAGCAGGCAAACGGGGAGGATTTTGCTACCAAGAGTCTGGGAAAAGTAAATAAATATATTAAAAAAGAAAACCCGTCAATTCCTGATGATTTCCAGCCATCATATTTTGAGAAACTACTGAAGCAAAGCCCACAGGAGGGTAGTGCTGAGCCTTGTGATCACTCACAGGGCATGTGAGCAAGGACAGAAGTTAGCGGAAGTTTTCCTTTCCAGAAACAGAGAAGAAGAACAGCAATGTAGCTGAAGACAACAGGACAACAACCACAATTAAGGCAAGCTCCCTCTGGGATCTGCTGGTGATGCCCATAGTTATAGTTGCTGCTGATGCTGGCATATAGATTATGAGAGGGGTTGAAGGCTTGGGGAAAATGTGAAATGGCTGGCAAAACATGTAAGCATGAGAGTTACTAAGGTCTGACCGCTCAGTTAGCAAAATAATCTTCCATAGCTTTCGCAGCCCAGTTCTTCTCTAAATTACTGTATTCATTAAAGATAAGGGCAGAAGAATCTCTTCCCCCTTTTCTTCATGATTGGTGATGTCAGAGCTTAGCTACTACTGCTCAAATGCTGTTGTTTGGGGCCATGCGGCTATGGTTAGTGCCGTTTGTCATTCATCAGAGTCAGCATCTCCAAAATTTGCTATTTTGCAATCAAAAGCCTTTTCTTGCATTTTTCCTTGAAATTGCATTTCCTAAAACTTTCAAGAAAAGAAAAAAATGACCAAGATAGGTTTCTCCCCGAAAATTGAATAAATATGAAGATCTCTCAGGGTCTCCCTGTATACCCCTTAATGCATAAAAGCTCCCATTTCTAGCACTGCAGGGATGCGGGATATTGGGCAAGAAGCTAGTCATGATTATACATTCATAAAGGCTACTGCTGACACAGGCTTGAGTCTTTCTGTCTGCTGAGGCCTCAGGGGATGGGTGGGAATCCCACTTTAGAGAGGATGTGCCTCCCTAGTGAGGTTTCTTTTATATAATGTGGCTGTCTGCTCCAAAGGCCATGGCAGTGCTGGGAGGTTTGCTTCTAAGTTGAACTTGGGGCAACAGTAGTTTGGATGCAAGGACACATGTTCACCGTGAGCTCCTCATTAGCTGAGTAAATGCTCGTTTACTGCACTCAAATTTTTTTCCATCAGGCATCTGGAGCATCTTCCCAGCTTTTTTATTTTCTTTTAAATGGACCAAACCAGCTTTTATGAATCCCAATCTATGTTGCTATCTCCAAGTATTGTTTAACTTCTTTTTCCCTGCAGTATTTTAGTCATTGGGCTGTTGTAGATTCAGATCTTTAGGGTAAAATGTCTTTGCTGCATCATGATTTACTTTGGAAGTAAATTAAGTTAAATTGAATTAGGCCATTTTTAATTCTGAATGAGAATATCCACACAGGGGCTTAATACCATTTAACTAATCTAGTTCAAATGCACACCTTAGTTAATTTGGACTAATCATCTTCATTGTCCCTGTGCAGACAAGCCCTTAGCTATTTCTGCTTTACAAAGGTAACGACAGTCCTGTTTTCATTTGCATCCTTTTGGTTGCACTGAAGGTGTGTGCATTGCATTAGTACACTGATGTGAATGACATCTACACATATTTTATGGCCCTGTAATGCCAGGAGGGAGCCCTACTGATACTGAGAATCAGCCTACTGCTTTAGAAGGGCCACTGTTTACTTTTAATTTACTTTGTTGAAAAATACTCTATTTGTATCTTTTAATTCCATGCTTTTGGATATGGGGCTAATTTATACCACAGTTACTGTCAACCTGCAGCAGTCAGGTAATGAAACATAAGTGCCAGAAATCCTATTTTCTTTTCTCTGATGGCAACCAAAGGCAGGAGTCTGAAGGTCCTCCAGAATGGTCACGTAACAAGATGCCGTCTCGCTGCAATGCTGCCTTGCAGTGTCAGATAAGGGACCTCATGCTACAGTTGAGGGTTTGTCATGGTTTAAGCCCAGCCGATAACTCAGAACCATGCAGCTGCTCGCTCGTTCCCCCTCTTCTTCCACCCCTGCTCCTGAAGGGATGGTGAGGAGAATCGAAAGAATGTAAATCCCATGGGTTGAGATAAGAACAGTCCAGTAACTAAGGTATAACACAAATCACTACTGCTACCACCAATAATAATAATGATAAAGGAAATAGCAAGGGAAGAGAATACAACTGCTCACCACCTGCCAACCGATACCCAGTCTGACCCGAGCAGTGATCTTGGCCTTCTGGGTAACTGCCCCCAGTTTATATAGTGGGCATGACGTGCTGTGGTATGGAATACCTCTTTGGCTAGTTTGGGTCAGGTGTCCTGTCTCTGCTTCCTCTTGGCTTCTTGTGCTCCTCCTCACTGGGAGATCATGAAAGGCTGAAAAGTCCTTGGTCAGAGTAAGCATTACTTAGCAACAACTGAAAACATTGGTGTTACCAGCGTCATTCTCAGGCTAAAGTCAAAAACACAGCACTGCACCAGCTACTAAGAAGGAGAAAAATGACTGCTACTGCTGAACCCAGGACAGGGTTTAATGTTTAAAAGCAAAAAATAAAAAAATAAAATAAAATTGAGGTATACCTGGTATTTTCCTTCCCTGTGTAGTTACTGATGTGTTTGCCAACTTATGGGAACATTGCATGAGATCTCTCCTTCCTCTTGCATGCAGCCCATGTGCATAGACAGACAGCTGTCATTCTTGAAGATGGAGCCCATTATTTCTTTTGGGAATTAAGGGTATTTTTCATGTCCCCAGGGTGCACTTTTCATATCAAAAGTAATACTTTCAGGAAGCTTAGAAGCTCAGGCAGAAACAGTGATATTAGCTTAAAAGAACTGAAGCAGCTCAGGTCCCTCATGCTGCAAAAATAGTATCTGCACAATGAGTGTTTTGATTGACAAGTTTACAATTACCTTTATTATGTGGATAATTAAGCAGTAAATTAGGCAAATAGTTAAGATAACAGGAAAGTGGGAAGATTAAGATCAATCTAAATGGTAGAACATGTGCTGATTTTTAGGAGCATTTACCTTCATGTGCATGTTATGACATGCAGCAACTCTTGTTGATCGTTTCTATGAAAAACATTTATAATGCACTTTACAAATAATTGACAGTTCCTCTTTTGTCTGTGCTTCATGCTAGCTAATGGAAATTGATTTAAATAAAAAATAATTTACGTGTGCTTATAAGATTTCATTGAATTTACAAGGGCTGGAGCACACCACATTAATTATTGCTATGTCATTGTGGCAAGCTAGCGAGAAATTAGATATAAAATCTGAGCAAAAACTATATAAAATTACCATTAAAATGACTCGGGGATGAAAATTAATCAAATGGATTTGGAAAAACATTATTATTCCTGTCAACAATAGGAGACCAGGTCTTTTGTTAAGAACTTTTATTTTGATTTCCACTCAACTCATTCCATACTTAACTTGCTTTTGTTCTGCAGCATAAATATTCCTATTCTTTCTTCCAGATGTATTTACAAGGATAGTCACATGGGATTACTTGAATTACAAGGGATGTAATACCATTCTGTCCTGGTCTTAGTCTTGGTGGTTACCAAGCTCACACAGATACTTCAGATTATCCTTACAACCTCTTCCTCAAGCATTGCCTATAAGCTTTAGGGCTTGGTACCCCACCTATAATACAGGATTTCTTTTTCATCCCCTACTCCTCAGTTCCCCTATGTCTACATATATTATGGCAAAACCTATTTTTATCCTGCTGGGACAGCAGTGTCTCTGTAGATTTACTGTTGCATGGCTGTATATTCGCATTCAGGTGCATTATGAAAAGACTTTATTGTTGTTCATGTTATTTTAAATAAAATGCTGACAAACTCATGCACTTTTTTTTTTCCAGGCAAACCAGTAATGATAGTAACTGAATACATGGAGAATGGTTCTCTGGATACATTTTTAAAGGTAATTCTTAGACCCTTTTTCCAGGGGGATCTTGGTTACAGTTTGGGTTCTTTGCAGATGGTTAATATCAATGAAAGTGTTTGCTGGGTGGTGGTCCAGCTGTTGATGCTGTCTGGAGGCAGGAGTAGCTTGGTTGTCTGATCTACATTTATACAGCATCATGAAGGACCTGGTGTGTACATTGATATGAACAGATAAGAATAAATTGGAGGATGTTTATTTTAGAAGGCAGTCTACTGCATGGAAATGATTAACTTATCCTGCAAAATTTGATGTGTTTCAAGAGCACATCCACACTACATCATGGCAAACCCCAGACTTGTCAGTTTTTCCATTAAACATAAGAGCTAGCGAAGGGAGGATAGGGGAAGTGGTTAGAAATGTGGTGTGGCAACATGGGGAAGAGCCCCTAACACCAGATATTCACACATGGACTTCTGCAGGTAGGATTTCTATGCAACTTGGTGCCATTCAGTTGGCTGACTTTGAGACAGCCCACTCCCCTTCCTTTATACTCATAACTACATGTGTTCACTCGCAGTCACCATCTCTTTATCAGTCACCAGTAGAAATAGCTTGTTCCTTGATCTCCAGTTAAAAGAACTACATTTCCTTAGCTTTGTTTCTAGAGATCCTAATCCAAACAATGAAACTTTGAAAAGCTTCATGGTCAGAGCATGAGAGTAATGAATTATTAATTTCCCTGTTTTTCTTCCCTGGAGACTTGCCTTTGCAGTTTATTCATGCACACACAATGCTGAGGGTGCAGAGACTCTTAACTGATCAAATGTCTCCTTCCTTCTGCAGAAGAACGATGGGCAGTTCACGGTCATTCAGCTGGTCGGGATGCTGCGAGGCATTGCATCAGGAATGAAGTACCTGTCTGACATGGGTTACGTACACAGAGATCTGGCTGCCAGGAATATTCTAATCAACAGCAACTTAGTCTGCAAGGTGTCAGACTTTGGCCTCTCCAGAGTCCTAGAAGATGATCCCGAAGCAGCATACACTACCAGGGTGAGTTAGGAGCTCAAGAAAATGATTGAGCACAAGTAAAACATATTCCTGCCAAATTTTGGCATTCAGGCTTTCTAGCAAAGAGGTTTCTACAAATCCAGAGCCCTTAAACTGTGCACAAGGGTTTGGCCAGGTATTACCAGTTAATCGTTGTCAGATTAATTTTGCAAATGCCTGTTACTTCGTAGTGGAGGTGGCCAAATAAGGCAGAACTTAACTAATAACTTTATGTTAACTAAGTTCATGTTGAGCACCTGAGTTGGAATAGTAAACTTTGCAAAGGTGCCAGGCTTCCTTCTGTCCTCTTTAGTGAATACCGAAGGAAGGAAAGAGTAAGTGCTTTGCTTGGGCACCCATGCAAGGATGTAAGCCACAGTCTTCTGGACAATTTGACCCTTTTGAAACTTTGGTGAGCATGTAATATTGTTGCAAATGATGCACATGGTCTATAACATTACTCTGTTGAAGGTAATTTCCCCCAGTCTGAGAAAGAGCTACTTCAGCCTCGGTGCTCTGCCCCTTTCCATCCTTTATTCATCCTTTCATGGCCTCAGCCCACCTATCCCAGTGCAAGGTCACATGAGCCCAGCACTACAGACAGGGGGTGAACAGGATCCATCCTCAGCAGCACAGGGTTGGAGAGAGCTTCCAGTGTTCATGGCAGGGATTGGCACACCCAGACTTGTCCTGTTAGCGTGCTTTTCCAAGGGTATTATTTAACAGGTAGTGGGAGCTCTGGGTCACATTCCCAGTTCCTGTGGAGATCTGGGAAAGGTCTTTCAGCTCTTGGCAGTCACAGCCCCACTATGGGACTCAGTGCACGACTGGACTGCAGTTTCCCTGCAGGTTGGAGGGCTCTTGGCCAGCCCTGCTGTGATTCCAATGTGCTGCCATGTGCTAATTGGCACTGCTGAGAATCTGGCCCATCACTTAAGGCATGTGCTGATAGGCCTGTGAATAAATAATTATTGGAAGAAGGGACTTTTTAAAATCTACTTTGAAAATGTATTCCAAATTCTGCCTTTTTCCAATAACAAACACTGTTAGGGAGCATTCAGGGAGACCTTCCAGTACTTAGCTCAACACTGAAAGGGATGGACTTCACAGTAAAATATATTTTTAAATAAATCAAGGGAGACAACCTCTTTAAACCCAATGAGAAAAGTATTCCTTAATCCAAACTTTCCTCTTCCTCCCTTCTTCCTTCTCAGAGCTGGTCTGAAGCTTGATTTCTAAAATGGTAGAAAGGGGAAAAGGAACAGCAAAGCGCATTTGACAGCTGTGGCATCATTTTCAGTCCCATGGCAGAGGACAAGCCGACTGGTCTTTGCACACACAGGTTCCTGTGCTGGCTACGAAGCTTTCTCTGCAGGATCAGGACTGCATTAAAAAAAGAAAAGGCATTATTTCTGCAGCAATTTGCATGTATCCCGCATTAGATCAAAGTCTTCCTCAGCTTCAGAGCTGTCTGTTCCTCCCCAGCTCGCTCTCAGAAATGGAGGAACTGTATTCCCCTACCAACCTGCACAACATAATTGAGATGTTGATCCTATACATGTCCTAGCATTCAAACAGCATTCAAACAACAAACCTTCAGGACAGCCAATTAGTAGGCAGCCTACAAATGCTTATGGGCTGAGATAATGTGAAAAAGGGCCCCATGCTGTCAAACAGATTTACTTTAAAATTCGATGTCTCTTTCCAGAGAGAAAATAACATCCCTTGATGCTCTAGGAAGTTCTGTTTCATCCTCCTTTGCATGTTTTCTGCCCTCCTCTGCAATCTGGTTTTGTTTGATTTGGGTTTTTTTTCCCTTTTCTTTTGCTTCTAGGGAGGGAAGATCCCCATCCGATGGACAGCACCCGAAGCGATTGCCTTCCGCAAATTCACATCAGCCAGTGACGTCTGGAGCTACGGCATCGTGATGTGGGAGGTGATGTCCTACGGCGAGAGGCCTTACTGGGAAATGACAAACCAAGATGTAAGCATGTGTGACAGCTGCCGCGTGCTGGGACTTTGAGGGCTTTGGTGTTCATTCTGCAAGCAGAGAGGCAGGATGGGGACAAGAGGAGGAGAGCTGCTGTAAAAATGGCTTTGCTTCCCTATGCCTGACAAAAATGTTCTTCCCGTTTGGTGCTCTTTTCTGCAGCGGCAGCAGCAGAGAGCTGACTGTGTGCAGAGGGAAATGTGTCTGCACAGAGGCAAGCCTGCTTCCCCCAGCAGACTGCTGGAGCTTCACTAATGCTGTTAGAGCTGGAGCCTGTCCCTCTTCTGCTTAATGACAAAGATTGCCAGGGGATAGATACTGATAAACTGGCAGCGTTTCAATTGTGTGTTCAAACCCCTGCTGCCGCGTAAAGCAGAAACTCAGGGGAGTCATGGTAAGGGCTTTGTTTCTCTGCACAAAAGCTGGGTGATTTGATCTAGTGACAGCAGTCCAGAGAGCTTTCTTGGTTGCCCTTGCATTGCTGATTTCAAGAGAATAGTTTTGTTCCTGTTGTGAGCATCTTGTAAGTCTGTCCTAATGCAAGCTGTTAATGCTTTGTTTGTACAGCACCCTCAAGTTCCCTTGCTCCTGTGCCCCTGCTTTCTTGAGCCTCTGACCTCAAGGCCACCCTCTGAAGCATTCGCCAGACAGGGAGATGCCTGGGGACATTGTCTTCCTCCTGTCGCAGCTCTGATCCCAGCCTGTGTATGGATCCCTTCATCCTGCTGCAGGGCTAAATCCAACCCCGAGCTCATCATAAACATCTGTCCTTGTCTAAGGCTAAAAAAAATTAAGTCTGGGGTTGCCAGATTTTATGTGCCTCACCTTCCTCTTCATATCTCTGAGAACCATGATGTGTGGAGGTCTCTGAGAATGCCAGTTAGTGCATGACATAGGGATCACCATAAAGCATGCGGGGCCACCCAAAGCAGCTTTCTGATGTGGAGCACAATGCAACCCCTGTGTGTGGAAAAGAGAGTCATTCCTCATACCTTCCACTACATTTCTGCAGCCCTGCTGCCTGTGGAGGTGCTGCTGCCGGCTAGGCAAAGCAAGCAGGTCATTGTTCCACCATGGTTTCCTCTGGTCACAACACCTGATATTTCATCTTTTTTTTTTTGAGCAGTATCCCTGTGAGTTTCTGTCATTTCACTGGCAGCAAAGGCTCTGGCTGAGCATTCTGTTTCTCCTGTGGTTTCTCTGCAGGCCTTTGCTATCAGTGGATGTTACTACCGTTACTACCTGTCACGCCAAGCTGCTGTCTCGTCTCAGTTTGAGTCCAGGCGTGGAAATGAGTGGTACCTTTGAGACGGTCACGCCATGCTTCTTGCCAGGGAGACAAGCTTGTTGTTTGGCATGACTGCCCCACCACTCCTGCACTGCCAAAGCTGTCACGTTTGCAGGGAGTTTGGTAACGCAGCATGTATTTACGTAGGGATTTATCTCAGTCAAATACAGAGACTTTTTTGCATAGCCTGTGCGGAGAATGCAGCAATTGAGAGCCAAGCTTTTTTTGTCACACTGAGCTCTGTAACTATCTTTAATGCTGATGCCTCAGCATAGCACAGATGTTGTTCAGTAAATGCCAGGCTAAGATTCAAGCTGGTGCCAGTAAAATAAGGCTCTGTGGCTGGGGAAGTCCCATGTCTGGACCATACTGCTATGAATATCCACACTTTGCAGAACTGTTCTGAAAAGCCCAAATGCCTCCATGCACTGTGGGGCACGACGAATTTCATGCTTGCCTGAAGGGAAGTGGATGAGGGATTGGTTTCTTTAGCAGCAGAAAGTAGAAGACTGGTGAAATGTTTATGAGCATCAGTTCTGCTCAGGTTTTGCTTGGGTTACCTCTGCCTCTGAAGGTGGCAAGTGCCTGGATGCTGGAGGCTTATGAAACTTGATTCAGTGCTGTGGCATGTTTCTTATGTGATTTATGGCTTCCTTCTCCATCTTCTGAAGGCTGCCTCTTCTTTCCTCCCCTGCTTGTCTTGACAGAAGAATCAGTGGTGTTAAATACAGCTTTAGCTTTCATACGGAGGACATGGTGTCTCTACTCACATGAATTTCGGACTCCATTGCACAGGAGTTTCTTGTTGCATGGGCTGTAATTAAATCACATCGTTTGCAAGCACAGTCAGTAATGAACAAAATGATTCTCACCATGTTACAGCTGGATTGCTTTAAAGGAGATGCAGTGCTGTAGGGCAGGCAGCATTGTTACTGTAAAGGCTACAGACCATGGTTTAGAGTCATGCTAGTTTCTGAATGACCTTCTAAAGATATGCTTTGACTTGACCACAAGATAAGGCTTTGATGCAGGAATTGTTGGGAGGAATTCTGTGGCGTGTTACACAGGTTGCTAAGCTAAATGATCACAGTGGTTGCTTTTTAGTATTCACACTGGTAGTTTTATGAAAAGAAAGCTAGAACTGTTGCTTTGATTTACTGGAATAGACTATCCCAAATCATCATCTCCCAAACACCCAGTTCAGTGACCCCAATCCATAAGTGAGTAGTGTTTGTCCAGAAGAAGAACAGGGACAAAAATGCCTCCTTGGGTGCAAATTTTAGCTCTTCAAGTCTTACAAAGCAGTATACACTGATGAATGGAACAGCGAATGTGCCACTTTCTTATTTTCTAACTATTGTGGTGGCTACAAGTGACTTGGTCTCTGTTGCTTCCTTCTTTTGCTCCTTTTAATGCCAGACCCCCAAGGCACCTTTAGATGCAAGAGTCTATTTCAGTATCCTAGCTCCTCACAGTGCTTTGATGCCATTTACATTGTATCGCTAGAACAAACGACATCCTGTAAATCAAGTTAAAGACATTGATTGTGATGTTACTTACTGCCAGGAATATCAAACATGCACAACCCTACTGCAGATGTAGTTCAGATAGTCTGAGCTGGTGCCAGATGGTCTACTCCCTGTCTTGCTACTATTTTCTTTCTCCTACACCTGGAAGATGAGCCGTTATTGCTATAAATACAGATGTGGACACAGCAAATAATAATCTTGTGGCTGTGCCACAATGAGGCTCTTTTTTAATAGGGCAGCTACAAATCTAGTATCAGGGACTAGCTGAAAAGCATGATGTGAAGAACAGACAGTGCAGATAGCATAGTGTGGTGGGGCTGGTTTCTGATATTGCGAGCAAGAGCCAGGTCATCGAAGAGACTACTTTGCAAGCACAGGTTAGGTAGAAAGCAGTGCAACTGCTCTACTGACAGATGAAATCTTAAATGGGCACAAAAGCACTGCAGGTCTTGTGGGCCAAATCTTCAGATGTGCTCACTGCATTTGGAGAAGATTACAAAGCCTCACCTACTTCTCAACTACATACATCCGTAGGGAGTTTAAGGTTCCTGCTACTGCTGCTCAGCCAGCCCAGCTCATTCCTGAGACGCTTCCACTTGGCAAGAAGCTGTGTGGTGGAGGATAATTTTAAAGTGATACATGTGGTCCTGAATTTCAGAGCCTTCTGAAATGCAATGCCAGCTCGACACGGCTCTTCCTGTACTGCATGTATAGAGACTAAAGATCAAGAAAACAACTTCCATGCTAACCACAGCACCTTCTTTTTGAACACAGGATGTTTTCAAATCATGAGATGGTGCCTAGAATGAATAGTATCTGATGTAGCTCTTGGAGTCAAGCAGTCAAGCGCTGTGGTTTTCCACACTGCAAATAGCTGCTTCCAGCTCCTTTTGGACAAGGAATCTTGGGAGTAGAGGGTGTGAAGATGGGCTGCCGAGACTCTTGGCATGAGCACAGACCCCTGTGGCTTGAAACACAAGCTGTGTTCTCCTGAAAGTCGTAATGGTTCTAAATGAGAACTGCTTAGCTTGAAGCCCTGCTGTAAATCTGCCCCAAACTGGGAAAAAAACAAGTTGCTTTCTTCAATTCTCCCCTCATTTATCCATTTCTGCCTTTCAAGAGGGACAGCAGCACATGTGCATACCACTTGTTTAAGATACCGAACCAGAGACGGTTTGTATCTGAAATCAGCGCAACAACCCTCCCCTGGTTTTAATTTATATACTTTTGGGCTGACATTTTAAATTCCTGGCAGAAATGTGGCCACACTAAGAAACAACTAGACCCAGACAGTATTGAATGATATATGAGATGGTTATTCTGCCTCTGCCTTGAATCCATCCATCAATTAGCATTCAAAGTCTCTTTTGAAATGCAGTCAGACTTTTATTACTGTAATACAAATTTGTGGTCTAGCACATGCTTTTTCATTTAGAAAGAAGCCAACATCTGAATAAATAAAATCACTGTACTTCAAGAAGATGCCAGAAAGCCCCGTAGGCTGCTTTTCATGGACTTAGGGTAGGCTCTTGGAGTTTCCTGGTATATAACCTACAGCCTTCGGCTGAGCTTTGAACAAGTGAGACATGACAATCTGCCCTCCCGGTTGCAGCAGTGCTGTGGCTTTCTGGATTCATTTTGCAGTGACCAAAACCTAAGTTATTCAACACATTCCATAGACAGTATGAAAGACAGGTTTGCCTCTTGTGTGTGGAGCTGGGGAGTTGTGGGATTTTGCTTGAGCATATTGGTGGTCCCAGAGTTCTCTGTTTAAGTCAGTTTGCATTTGGGGAAAAGACGAGAGGAAGAAAAGCAAGCCATCAGCCCTGTGTTTTGTCTCCCGTAGGTGATTAAAGCCGTGGAGGAAGGCTATCGCCTGCCAAGTCCCATGGACTGCCCTGCTGCTCTCTACCAGCTAATGCTCGACTGCTGGCAGAAAGACCGCAACAGCAGGCCTAAGTTTGATGAAATCGTCAGCATGTTGGACAAGCTCATCCGTAACCCAAGCAGCTTGAAGACATTGGTTAATGCATCGAGCAGGTACAAGTTAGGGCCAAAGCCATTTCTCAGAGTGAGATTCTTGTCTGAATACCTGCCCCTGGGGCTGAGTTACCACTTACTATTTAGCCTCTGCGTGTCTGCAGGTGGATGTTACTCCAGTTTAATTATGTCTAGAGGATTTTTCCCAAATATACTTCTGTTGAAATTGGCAGGCAGGTGAGCAATTCACTTACTGTCTAAATGCAGTGCTGCTGCCACAAAGAAAATTACTGTGACCTGTCTTTCAGAAACATGAGTTTCAGTGGTATTTATAGTTCTATGATAAAGCTACCTGTGCTCTATAACAAGATTAGAGAGGGCAAGACTTGAGAGCAGGAAGCAGGTAGTAAACACTGCTCAACTTATTTGCCTGTTGACTTCATATTGGTGATGCAAATGAAGAGCATCTCTCGGGGAAAGTCTTAGGCTGTGCAAAGCTCACAGACATTGATGACACCAGGCTGGATGGTACAGTCCTCATGCTGGAGGGAAGGGATGCCATCCAGAGGGACCTTCAGAGGTGGGCCAATGCCAGCTTCAGGAAGTTCAGCAAGGCCAAGTGTAAGGTCCTGCGCCTGGTTCAGAGAAGTCCCAATCACAAATACAGGCTGGACAGAGAATGACTTGAGAGCATCCCTGAAGAAAAGGACTTGGAGTTTTGCTTGACAAGAAATTCAACATGAGCCAACAGTGTGCACTTGCAGCCCAAAAACCCAAACATATCCCTGGGCTGCATCAAAACAACTGTGACCAGCAGATTGAGGGAGGTGATCCTGCCCCTCTACTGGGCTCTCCTGAGACCCCACCTGCAGTACTGCATCCATCTCCAGGGTCCCCAGCATAAGGAGAATATGGACAGGCTTGAGTGAGTCCAGAGGAGGGCCACAAAAACAATCAGAGGGCTGGAGCACCTCCTTTTGAAGACAAGCTAAGAGACTTGGAGAGCAGCCTTGCAGTGCTTAAAAACAGCCTATGAGAAAGCTGGAAAGCTGCCCTTTTTACAAGGGCATGTAGTGATAGACAAGGGGTAATGGCTTTAAAATGAAAGATTTAGGTCAGGTATTAGGAAGAAATTCTTCACTGTGAGGGTGCTGAGGCACTGGAACAGGTTTGCCCAAAGAAGCTGTGGCTGTCCCATCCCTGGTTCCCCTTTCAAGGCCAGGTTGGATGGAGCTTTGTGCAACTTAATCTAGTGGCAGGTGTCTCTTCCTTTGGCAGGGGGGTGGAACTAGTTGATATTTAATATCCCTTCCAACTCGGACAATTCTATTCTATGTCCAAGATTCTATACCCAAGTACATTCTCCCACAACCATTCCTAGGCATGCTAGCGACCACTGCCAGTTGTGATAGTCTTGGTAATCACAAGAGGATCTCTGTGATTCCCAAAGTTCTACACAAACTATTTACTAAAGCCACATTAAGTTAATAGAACAGCGGGTGCACAATTAAACATGAATATGAATAGCTGCATGGCTCCAATAAGGTAAATATGGTCAAGAAATAAAGCTGCACTTTATTCAAGAGAGATTAATATTTTTTTTGTGAGTTTTAGTAACAGTGTCTCCACCATACTGGAATCTTGGAGAGGCTTTTTCTATTTCCACTGGGAGGACACAAGTATTACTTCTGAGCCATCCGTGTTGCTAATCACTCAGTGGCTTGCAAGGTCATGAAGAAATGATGAATATAAGTCATTGCTGCTTCACTGATGGCAGTGGAACTCCCCTGATTTAAACTGGAAGAGGCCCTTTAGAAAAGCTTATTCTCTGGGGAGAAAAAAAAAAAGACACATCATTTTCCTTGGACAGGAATGAAAGGGATCTAAGATGAGGTTGGACTGGTAGTGTGGACACAAGCATATGTACTGTTGTGAGCACCATTTGAGTGAGTCTTGCACAGCTGCATGTGGCTTATTTCACCTGCTTGAACTGCTCGACTGCTGTTGCTCAACTTCACATCCCTGTGCTGGCATGTCATTCACTGGAAGAGAAGAAACATGAAATCTCTGTTAATATTTAAATAAAAGGTAGATCTGATTCACCCAGCTATTTTGCGTGTATCATTTACCATCTGAAGAAGAAATTACTCTTATTAGCAATTAGATGTAGTGTCAGTCCCAGCAAACCTGCAGGGAAAGCTTTATGATAGCATAAAATATGTGGTGTTTCTCTTTCATTTTCAGTTTAGAACAAGTTATTTTCCAGGCCTGTTATGCAGAGTTTCATGCAGTCTTTTATACCAAACTGTTATGCCAGGAAAGAGGAAAATAGGTTGTGAGACCTTTCCTTGAGCTGCTAAGCACCTTCCTGATGCTTTATTCCATGAACATGTCTATGCAATTCCAAGCCTTTCCTTTTCAGAGCTTCTGTGGGTATTTCCAATATGGATGGAGCACCTGAGCAGCAAGGCTTTGGGAATGTGTTTCTATTGTTACAGATTGCCATGCTCAGACCACAGTAATTCCAAATGAATCACAGTTTCAACATACAGCAGCTGTAAAGGATTTTTTTTATATATGTAATTTATTTTTTATGGAAATTGTCATTAATGCAAATAAGGGAGGAAGTCACTCTCTACATTACAGCATGTGCATATCAGTAGGTGCCTCCTGACATTAGTCATGAAAATCCACTTCTCATGATGATTACTTAGGAGTTTTGAATTTCTTATGTGTATAAAATGTTATGGGAAGCCATTATGTTCTTGGTAGTGCAAGTATTCACATTTTATTGGATCCTTCAGCATTACTATTAAATAAACAAATAATACTAACGTGCTCGTAAAATATATGAAGGTTCCTGAAGTGCTATAATATAATATCCCAGCTCTCCTTCCAATTGAAAGTCTTTTAAGTACAATTCTCACTGTCAGAGGCTGACCCAGAAAAAATGGGGCTTTTTTTACCTGTGGGTAATAATCTTTATGCAAGGCTTACATTAGCTGTATGTCCTGATTTATAAAGCAAGGGACAAATCTAGTTTCTTTCCTGGCTGACCGTGGACAAGCCCTCTTTCCTCTGTGCATCATTAGTAGGGTGGTGGACCTGTACGTGGCACTGGTCGCTTGTGCCTGGTACTGTATCAGTGTTTCTGCTGCGGTGAAGTGTTATTATTTGCCTGAATTGCTTCTTCCGTGCATGGCATCATTGAGCAGGTTACAATTGCAGTAGAGAGGCCTTAAGCAAGGGTTCAGGAGCAGGAGTCTACCTCTGGATTCATGGTTGGAGCATTGCTGCTCTCTGCAGGGCTCATCGAATGCTGCTTGTATCTGACATCCCCACCCAACTTCGCTGAAGCAGTCCCTGAAGTGTTAACAGCAGCCTGCCATTGATGGCCACTGCTGGGAAATGTAATTTGGCTTACAGCTTCTAGGCTCTGGCCTATCTTAAGTTAATTATGAGCTTTAAAGGAGAAGGATGAGGAAAACAGAGCAGGAAGAGTGAAATGGGAGACTTTGAAGTAAGAGTGAGCCTGCTTGTTGGTGAGAGGTAACGGGGATAGATGTTAGTCCTCTCCATTTTCTGCTTGCAGGGAGGACCAGAAATGGCAGGAACAGAGTCTAAAGTGGGTGAAGTCACAGGATGTTTGAAACACAGCATATCAAACCTTCTGGGAGGATTTAGGCTTCACCAACCACTGAAACCGTAACAAAAGCATCATCTTTACCATATGAAAATGTGAGCAACTGAGTCACGTTGGGTACTTCTCAATACTGATTCTGTTTGCTTTTATGTTTTCACTTGTTTTTAGAGTATCAAATCTGTTGGTAGAGCACAGTCCAGTTGGGAGCGGCACCTACAGGTCAGTGGGTGAGTGGCTGGAAGCCATCAAAATGGGCCGGTACACAGAGATCTTCATGGAGAATGGATACAGTTCGATGGATGCTGTGGCTCAGGTGACCCTAGAGTGAGTACTGCCCAGATCATTCTCACATCATTTTCTGGAATTTAAGAGGGTGGTAAGACAGACAAACCATTCGAAAACATGCAGTGATGACGCTGCAGAGAGGAAACCATTACCCTTCGTTTGCAGTCAGCAGTTTTAGCATTGTATTGACGATAACAAGTACAGGCAAGACTAAAACTTAACAGTCACTACATTGGCAGTCATTAACTTAACAGTCACTTCTTTGGCTTCTTTGGTCACAGAAATCAATGCTTCAGTTTGAATAAATGCCTCTTGACATAATAGCAGTTGAATATTTGGGGTTATTGCCAAATAAAAAAACCCACCCTACTATTAAATGGATAGGAGCTAGAGTCCCTGCTGTGGTATACTGCCTTTACACCAGATTAGCTGGTTTCACAGTTGACCAGTCAAGCCCAGTAAAGGCAAGAAACAGTATTCAACATTAACAGAAGTAAGCACAAATACAGCTGATGCCAACAGAAGAGTGTCAGCAAACCCACAGCTCTAGGGGATAGGCTCCCTCATCAAAAGACTTCCCTCTGAATGCGCCCTTGGCTTTTGCACATGGGTATGACTACCATCGGCGTGACAGCATTCAAATGACTCGGTAAAAACTTCATGGCTGCTAATTTGGTATGTTCCACTTTGAATTGCGTGCCTTGCTTGTGTAATTGTGTCTGTACTTTCCTCCTGCCACTTACTCAAACTGATCCCAAAGCCTGCCTTTCTGGCTGGGTTAATCTGAGCTTAGTTTAGTGCAGGCGTTAAGGCAGAATGGGAAGGATTATGCTCAGTGCTGCTCTGGAAAAGGTTGTGGCTCTTCTGACCACATGCTAATTGCCAGTGCATATACAGAATCCATGCTGAGGATTAGGAATAAAACAAAAAAAACTCCACAGAACCACAGCAGTTCTGCCTGCCTGGCACAGGGCTTGCTTTGAAGCTCACTGTACAGGATAGGAGGTCCTTTGCACATGATGCAGGTCAGCAGCATCTCCATGGAGTTCAGTTTTGCATGACATTCCTGCACTCCTTCCATGTGTGCATCTGCTCTCACTTAGATATTTGCACCATTCACATCACCAATATTTATCCCTTACACCTGGATATGCACCTCAGGGTGCATGGATTTCTGCCGAGATCTTCTTTTGTGTGCCTTGAGACCCTTACATGCCATTTCCAAGCTAATACTGCATTTACGTGCCATGTTACTTTGGCTTTTGAGCACTCCACCATTCCTTACCTACTCACAGAAACACCCAGGCTTCAGAGCTCCATTTAGACTGGTGATCTACAAATGCTGACCAAGAAAGAGGTCCATCCACAGAGTGGTCAGAGTCCACGCAGCAGAAAGATGCAGATAGAGGCTGAGTGGAAAGAGGAGGGATAGGATGAGGCAGTAATTTAAAAGAAAAGGAAAATGTTGGAACATTCCCCTCTGCTGTGCCAGCTCACACGTCTTACCAGTGCAAGTTCTGGTAGAAAATGAAGGTTGTCTAAATTATATCACAGACTTATTGCTGCTTGGCTGAATTAAAAAAGAAAATTAAGTCTCAATAAAGCTTCCAGTTTGCTCCTCTTTAGAGTTTTATGCAAATTCAAGAGCTCTAAAAGAAATGCTCAGAAATGAAATGTTTTGGTTTGGGTGAGAGAAATGTTGGGTTCAACCCCAAATTAATGGTTGTTTTTGACAGTCAAGTAGAAGTTTACTTACTCATGCAGCTTTAAACAGTCTTAGCATCCCCCTATGCTGATGCAGTCTTAGCATCTCATCCAACTGACAAAACCCCTCATTTTTTTGAGTGCAACATTTTATATTGCGAAATTATGTCATTAATTTGACTTAAAAATCTAAATATTTCCCTACTCTTTGATATTCCAGAAATCTTAAAAGTATCCCGAAAAAATCTTTTCAGGATACTCAAGAAGTATTTCAAAACATTTTTTCCAGTTGGCAGTGAACCAAGAAAGCCATTATCTGTACAGTTCTAGCCAGAAAGGCAAGTTGGTTTAAAAGTCTTTAAATAAGATTATGGCTGCCAGAGATGCTCTGACCCTCACCAGCTGCAAACTGCCTCTAAGGCCCACTCCAATGGGTCCCAGTATGTGCTGTATAGCACAAGTGTCATCCTGCTCTGGCCTTTACTAGCCCCAGTGGAGACCACATGTCTGAGCTTTCAGCTTTCTTCAGGGCCTTTACAGCAGCAGAGCAGTGCAGTAGAGCCGATGCCTGGGGAGCTTCTGAGTTTTGTTTGTGGGTTGGGTTCTTTTAAGCTAAAAGAACACATCTCATGAATCCATTTTGAATTTCAGTTGAAAGTGAAAATGTTGAAACTAACTCCCAATAGTTAGATATCTATGCCAGCAAATAAACTCCTCCCCTGCCTTGGACAAAGATGCATGAGTCGGGCTTAGTTCTTGAGCAACTCAGCGCATCTTTGCATTAACAAAAAGGCTTGACCCTATTTGGAACTATTTTGGGATAACTGTGAAAGGTTCATTAAAAAGCTAGCCAAGCATCCAAATCAAGACTTATCTCCTCCTTCTCAGGTATAGTAAAAAAGACAAAAGACTACATTCTCAACTATTAAAGACGAAGAAACCATCATAGTGGCTTAAGAGGAAAGGTGTCCCATGTTGAAAACTTGAACTACATGCTCAGGATGATGTAAACTTGTAGATTGCCCTTAAAATCAACAAAGGGTGGCTCCTGGGTGGGCTCAGCTGAGACTCATGGGTTCTCCAGAACATAAACACTGCAACAACAGAAGTTCTTTAAAGGTTGATATATTGGGGGTTTCAGTTTTCTGTAGGTTTTCATTTTTTTTTTTTCTCCCTGAAAAAGGGAGCCACAAACCATTTTGTACTCTGCAAAAGAGAATTTTCGTTAAATGTTCCTTGTCATTTTTAACAGAGGCAACTGTTCAGTATATTCCAGAGCTGGGACTTGGGGGGATCAGGTGAAAAGGTGAACGGAACATCTGAAAGTAGCTAGCTTTTCCCAAATGACAACAGTAAAACATTCTTTACAATTTAAGAGGTTGCCTCCAAATACCGTCCAAAATGATCTTTTCCAAATTTAAACTGCATAGGAGACAGATGTGGAAATCAAATGGAGAAAGGAGAACAGGAGAATTGCTGCTAGAAAAGCCAAAAAAAAAAAAAGATTAATGTAAAGGATTCATAAAACCTTCTGAAAAAAATTAGTAGCACTGTAGTAGGTGTTGGCCATAATGCTGATGGGACTGCCGACTGTGGGCACCTAGCCTGTGGCCTTTTTACAGGACCTGGTTGAAAAGGTAGATGTTCAGCACATCTTTTAAATTCTGCCACTGTTTCCACCCCCTCTCGCATGCAAAGCAAAATCCCAATTACTGCACTGCTTTTTTTTTCAAACTGATGTCTGGATGCATTTATTCCAGAAAAGAATAGTAGTAGTGACAAATTTCTGAAAGCAAAAGATTAAAAAAGCTAAAACTGGTGAATATCGCCCCAAGTCCTGAGCTCTGCCTGCTTAAGCAAAGTCCTGAAAATGTATGTGTTCAAACAAAGAGTGATTTCTACATTTAGCTCTAATTCTTGCAAAGGGATGAATCACCTTGTGAAAAGTGGAGCCTCACCCTCCACCCCCTCTTTCCAACTGGATATCAGACTTGAAGGCAACCTTTCCAGTGGATCAGACCTGCTCTTTAAACTTGTGGATCACCTAGTGACTTTGAGTGTGTCTGGACCTCTTTCAATCCACTGCAAGAATAACTTTACCAGGACAATACTCAAGAATAGATAGATCCATGACATGAGTTTCAGTTTGACCCTTGACTGGACCAATTACTAACCATGTGGACTACATACTTCCACCTTTTGAAAGATCTGTACTCACTGAATCTCAGGACACCCTCTTGTTTGTTATTAGATGGAGAACTCTGAATATTTGTAATATGTGCTGTGTTGCTTTGCATTGTATTTTTTTCCTTCTAAAATAAAATATTTATTAAAAGTTATACTGAAGAGTTTAAGAGTTCACCTGCTCTAGATGCTTATTATTAACCTGAAATCTCAGTCCTGAAATTGTGATACTGTGTCTGCTTCTGAACAAACCAGTTCTCATCTCGTAATCAAGTAGGATGGGAATAATGAGTAAGAGCAGATGAACTCTTAAAGTCCTTATTTGATGCTGAAGTCCCTAGCAAGTGGATTCCTCTCTCTTTAGCATCTCCTGAAGGTCTTTGAGGTTGTTCTTATCGCTTATTCAAACTAACAACTAACTCTGTGAGTAGTCCCAGTCTGATGAGGCAACTATAGAGTTACACCACATAAAGGTGGTGAAATCTGGCCTGGATAGGAGATAAAATACAAAATACCTGTGATTGGTTTACTAGTGCCAGCCACTGAGATCTTCCATGAATGTGGCCCTTTTGTTTGCATGACTAACTGGCTAATGAAGAGGGTTATATTTTATGTGGCATACCAGTCCTAGTCTACACTGTGTTTGACAAACTGGTCCATGGTGTATAAGTAGTTCTATTTGTAAATAAAATGGTTTAAATATATTTCTTACTATGTGGAGACTGTGAATTCAACCCTTGCAAATAGAGGATATTGCAAGGAAGAAGATACCATGTTGTCCCTGGCACACTGCAGTTGAGCTTCTGTGCAAGGCAGTGGTAAGAGAGCAGCATGCATGCAGCTGAATACAGGCTGGTTTGGATGAGCCAACACCAATTTGCCCTTTTGTTTTTGGTCACCAGTTTGCCCTTGGCTTTTTGGTCAACTTAGGTCAGCTTCTTAGTACTCTGTTGGCAGGTAATTTGAATTCCTGCCTGTTCCCATTTTCAGCCCTATGTAAATGAAAGACAAATGCAAAGGGAAAACTAATCCCTGAAACAAAAATAAAAGTTGTCTGATTGCTTAGGGAGGTTAAGTATTTTGAAGCAGGGAGACACCACAGCACATAGTTGCATGGCCTCTGTGGTGCCTGCGCTGCTGCATCTCCATGGCCTTGGGGGGTGCCTGTGCTGCTGCTGCAGTAGCACACACAAAACCCAACACTGGTGATCAGACCCCTTGCACAGCAAGATGCAGCCTGGATCCTGATCGCAAGTGTCATTTGTCCACGGGTCTTAGCTGTGCCTTTTCTTAGAGGGAATTGCACATTTCTATTTCAAAGCCCCAGCAGACAGCCACACACATCTCTGTTGTGCTGAGCCCACTGAAATTACTAGTTGGCTGCCTTCGGATGAGCCAGGCAGCTCTACACTGGACCTTGACAACACTTGCTTGGAAGCCCTTAAGCACAGAAACTGGGGTTTGTTTGGGCGAGGGGGAGGAGTTTGTCCCAAAACCAGCTGGTTTGTGCACCTGGTTTTGTTTAAATTGGCTTCTGCCTTGCACTAAGTCCTTCAGAACTGAATGGGAGTGTGCATCATGCTGTAAGACATGGTCGGGAAAAAGGAATTAAAGCTCATGCAACCTTTAGGCAGTGTTTTGTAAGTTTTGTTGCTGGCTTTGCAATGCGTGAAGTGGCTTTTGAATAAAGCTGCTAATTTTATACTGGGTGAGCATCTGGCTCGGGAGCTGTTGTCTTCTGGTGTGTCTTTGTGGAGGTGAAGGACTCCACAGTAGCAATTTTTTTTTCTCCTCTCTGAGGAGCCCCTGTGCTTTTGACTGGTGACTCTGCGTTTGAGAGAATTTGATACTCAAAAAAGAAAAATTAGACTGGATCCCCTGGTGAGCAGCTAATGGATTGAAACTAGAAAGTCTTTTTTCTTCTTTCCCTTTTGTAATCAGAAGGCACACCTCAAGGATATTGAGTTAAGGGGTTACTGTAAGTGGTGAGGGGAAATCTGTGTAGTTAAGTAGTTTCGGGTTTTTTGTTAGACTGATGGAGGGGATGTGAAATGCCAAGATGTACATGCCTTTCTCACAAGTTTCAAGCTATTTTTTTCCTGCATAACATGCAAGACTATCAGAAACAGTACATCTGTGAAATACATGGTGCTGGATTTTCAAAAGAGCTCAGCTTGCACTTTACATACCTGAAAAAAAAAAAAAGCTGAATTTTCAAAAATTGCCATCAGAGCAGCACTCAGCAGGGGGAAGATGGATGTTGGCTCTTTTAAAATCAGGTCCTATACTGGGTTCGTTTGGGTTTGGTTTTTTTTTTTTTTTTGATCTTTGGTGTGAACTTCCAACTGTGCTGTGTACATAAAATAAATTGCATGTAACAATAGCATTACTACATTTTCCTTTATTATTTAGATGACTTGCTGAATTAGTTTCACAATTCAGTGGAGGCAGAAATGAAAGTGTGTCCCCCTGAGAAGGTAGGCACCTTTTGCAGGTGCTGCTTTCTTTGCCAGCTAAGGAGCATTGCTGATGTGTCTTATTGACCTCCCTTGCTCCATGCTGGTTATATTTGTTATTTCCCCTATGAATTGGCAAGATGCATTGCCAAATAAGAGTATGATAATCAAATGAAGTGTTTAACCTGGAGCAGAATATCTGATATTTTCCCAATGAAAAGGCTGAAAGCATGACAATCTTTGAGAACAACAGATCTAGCTTTTGGCTTCAATCAGCTTGTGTGTTGATGTATCAACCTTCACACAGGATTGGTTTTTATTCAAAGCAATGTTCATCTGTATAAGTTTTGGACATAGGTGGTTGGTTGTATTCAAAGGACTCTGTCCAGAGTGTGAAGCTGCTGAGAGAGGTATACCTCCATAGGTAGCTCACGCAACATTACATGAAAGCGTTTTGGTGGTCACTTGCGTGCGTTCACCTGCACTCCAGCATGCAGCCATGATGTTAGCTATAGGCCAGGTTTGCAGTATGTTTCAGGTGATGGTTGGGCTCCTGAGTGTTGTTGGAAATCTCCAGCTCTCGCACACATCAGACCTGCCAGTGTGGTTTCCAAAAAGCACCTGCATGTTTGAGGAGGTCACTTCCCACTGGCTTTCAGTGGAGAGCTTTCTCCACAAAGACTTGCCACAGGGTGTCAGCAGCTCTGGGATTCATGTGTGTATTACAAAAATTGTAGAGCCCTAAAGGGTGTTCAAAAACATCCTTTATTCAGTCCAGCATGGAGGTAGAAAGCAAGGGGCTGATATTTTTCTGGTGAAAGTCTTAAGACAAAATACCATGTTTCCTCTAAGGCAAACTGCTTCTCTAACAGTCTGTCTTGTGCTGGAAACACATGGACCTGTCCTGATGTTTCTTCTGATATACTATTGTTACAATTTCTTTGTTAACACTTTTCCCCCCAGAAAGAAATCCCTACAGCTATACTCTACCATAACCCATGGCCTTACCTGGCTTTAGGTGTGTCATTGTCTCTGATCACCCAGTGTCCTGCTGTAGTATCTCCAGGGGACAATTTGTTGTACTCCTGTCTTTGGATGGGATAAATTGTTGCCTGGAGGGGCCTCTTTCATGCCATCAACGTGAACCCTGGTGATTATCATCATCTATACACCTAAAGTTTAGAGGGCTGAGCTTCTGAGAAAACAATCTTTCCTCCTAATCCTGCTTTTCACATAAAACTGTCTTATATTACAGCTTTTCTGTAATGGCTGCCCATTAGACAGATTCAACACAAATGCCTTTGGCATTTACCCCCCAAAAAAAAAACAAACATGGGCTTATGGGAAGATGTGCAAAGGCTCAGAGGGGAGCTGCATTGCCAGTTCATGTTAGAAGGTCGTTGGGCTAGTGGCTCTTCCAGAGGCTTTTGCCTTTCAGCTCTCTGTAGCAGTTAGCTCTAGGATTGTGGTTTGTGTATCTTTGGCTTTGCCTCTTCGGAAGAGGAAGGAAGCATGGATTGACCTCACTCCTCACTGCTTGTATCCAAGATGAAATATCAGCCTTTCCAAGAAGAGGAAACTGCAACACAGGCTTTCTTACATAGCTTTTCTCTTGAAAACAGGACTTTTCACACCTAGCAGACTCCCTGGCTAAAAGTGGTGCTGGCACTTTGCTGTCCAGCTTTTCTTCTTGGCCAGCGAGGTGATCTCAGTCAAATTCTGTCACCTCTCTGAGATACCATTAAAAAGAATAATAATTAAAAAAAAGAAATAGTGAAAACTAAACTTGCCAACTAAACTCGGCTTCAGGAGCTGCCAATGGTAAGAAGTAGGCGCTGACAGCAGCATCGGCGCATGCGGTGCGTGGTGTGTGTGGCGGCGTGTACCTGAGAGGCCCCTGGAACCAACGTCTGCTTTCTCCCACAGGGATTTGAGGCGGCTGGGAGTGACACTTGTTGGTCACCAGAAGAAGATAATGAACAGCCTTCAAGAGATGAAGGTCCAGTTGGTGAATGGAATGGTGCCGTTGTAACTTGGTTTTAAAGTTGCTTCCTCAAGTGGGTTGGTCCTGCACTTTGTACACTAGCCCTGAGATTTATTTTGACTAAAAAAAAAAAAAAAGATAAAAAGGGAAATTCAGTGGTTTCTGTAACTGAAGGATATTGGCCTCTGCTGCAGCGCTTCTAAAGCAGTGTTTTGACTGAAGTTTTCCTTTTTTTCCTATTTGTGTCCTCATTTTCATGAAGTAAATGTAAGATGCATGGAACATGGAAACGAATTTGCTGTACATGAGGTTAACCCATCTCTTAAGCTTCAGCAATGACTACAGCAAGCCTTCCCACCACACATTGTCTGTACATGGGAGATAGAGAGATATATATAGCACCTTTATATACTTAATTACAGCAGCACATGGTAATACTTCCAAGGACTGACTTGAGCAGAGGAGTTTCGTAGCCATTTGTGGGCTCCCAAAAGCTGAGGTTTGCTGAAATTTCACTTCAAGTCTTACTTGTCTACAGAAGTGTATTGAAGAGCAATATGATTAGATTATTTCTCGATATTTTGTTTGTAAATTGAAAGAAATGAAAAAAAAAATGCTGTTACACAGCATTAAGTTATGGATACTAGTGTATAAACATGTTGCTTGCTCCATGGTAAATACAATACAGGGTGTATATTTTTTTCCCTCCCTCTGTGTTATCAAGCTCTTTTTGTTTGCTCTTCTGGGAGGATAATACATGATGAAGATGTATATACTGTACAGTTTGCTACGCATCAGGTACAAAATTTGGGCTCTTTCTTTGGTTTGTGCTTTTCTTCCCTCTTGCTTTGCTTTGGCTCCCTTTTGTGTTAACACTATGCCTTGTATTTTTGCTGCTGTTTGGTTTGAGCAACATATAAAGCCTTCAGGAGTTTTGACTGCATACATGAGGTAGAAGGAGTCTGCATAAATAAAAGATGTCCTCCCCTCTTTCTTTCCACCATGGACTGGGAATGTCCAGAAGAAGAAAAGTAAAACATCTGCTTCTCAGTGGCCTCCAGCAACAGCATGGGATTGGTTTTTGTGTGTATGAGTCCTACCCAAGATCCTGTGGGACTGCCTCCACACCAGCATTTTCAAACTGGCAGCCATCACCACATGCAGCCCTCACACTTGTCACTGGAGCCCAGAAGAGAAACCATGACGTGGTTTGAGCTGGAAGGAAAGGATTTTGCTATGCCTCTTCTCGTGAAGGGGATTAAGTCCTGGGGTGGAGTGTGGAGGTGAGACTGCGGTCATCCAGCATGGAGATTTTGCAGTATTTCACCCAAAGCAGTGGTGGGGTGGTTGTAGTGGGGTTATTTTGGGAACTGTGCTGTCTTAAGTTGTATCGGGGCATTTTGATTTTGGGTATGGACCTGTCCACTTTGGGGCAGAGCACAGAGAGGAGGGAAGAACAGAACAGCACAACATTATGACAGCAGTGGCATCCCATGGGTGAGAAGGTACCATCTGTCTAGGGCTGGTATAGCTCAGATCAGCACTTTCTTGTAGTTGGGGTTCAATGTGTCCACTAAAGCTCATGGCTGCTGTTTTCAGATTGAGCTGTTTTCAACCTCATCACCTGGGAATCCCACCAAGAAACAGTTTGGGGCTGTCCTTCTCCTTTTGTTGCACATAGGATTAATCAGCACAGTTAATTTGCAATTCATAGGTTGGTGGGTTTTTTTTTGGTGAAGGCTTTGGTAAAGATAAGGATTTAAAAGTGGATCAGTGGATGGCAAGTGTTTGCTGTTTCTGTAAATATACTGCTTCCTTAGAGCTTGGGTAGCATCTTGTAGCATACTTCCTTGGTGATAACATTGACATACTGACTTGCCGCAGCTCCCTTCATCCCCAGTGCTGCCAAGCCTGAAGAGCTCATCCAGTGCTGAAAGGAGGCCTGTGTCCCTTCATGTCTTGCAGGAGCAGGTGTTGAATGCCACCTTCAGCTGTTTCAGAGGTCTTTCTCCCAGTTCCCCCAAGTCTTCAGATGCGATTTGATACAAAGCACACTTTCTAAAGAAAAGAGAAAGGTCTAGGAGGAGAGGGTTAGGTGGGCTTTTTTTTTTAGCACCAGGGCTTTACTCGCTTTCAGCAGGGCTTCTTCAGGCAGTATTTGCCTGTTCTGAATGGCCTCCTCCTCCTTTTCCGTGAGCTGCTGCTGAAGTACTCAAGAATCTGGAGAAATAGGAGGGAAAGGAGCTGCAGCAAGGTCTGACAAATCTTGATACTGTGATTTCTCATCCTGTTGTTTCATTTTGGCAGCCACTGGACCACAAAAGAGGAGGGGGAATCAAGACATAACAATTTCGGCACAGAAAGAGATTTGTCATATAATAGGTTATTAGAGCTGTCAGCAGAACAGTCTTGGGATTTGTGCCTCCCTGCCTGCAGCGCTTGGGAAAATAATCCATAGGAAGGCAGAAACAACTTATTTCATCAGGAGGAATCGTTCTCTGCTTGTTCCTTACCTACTGGCTCTGTCGGACTTGGGTTTGGTCTTTTCTCATTACCTTTTAACAGCAAAATTCCCTTTTCACCATTCGTGGAGTTTTAAAGGCATATGTGATATGGCTGGGGTGTACATCAGATGCTGGAGTAACATTCAAGATTATGAATTGGTGGAAAACAAACTGTCCTTAAGCCAGACTGCATTTGTAAATAGGACACCTCAGTTCCTTAAATAAACAAATAATCTTTTCTGTTTATTTCAAGAGCTGTTCTTGCTACGGATCCATTATAATAGGCTTTGTCTTGGAGCTAAAAGTACAATAAAATGGTAATTTAATGAGTAGGGTCCAAAAGTTACAGCTTGTATGTCCACAAGCAAATACCAGAGACAATGGAGACTTTTGGTTCCCGTCCAAGAACTGGAAGTAGTTGGTGTTTTGGCATGATTGTATATATAATGGAGTGCAGCAGAATGAGATGACAGTAATATTTTACTTGTTATGCTCTTTGTAAAGACTTTAGGTGTGTTGCCTGCCTGCAGTGGGTCCAAGTTCTTTTCTTTTCCATCTTGCTTGGCTGGTCCAGTGGGTGCTTTTTTCCCAGTATATTTTGCTGCTAATTGTAAGGAAGGTATTTCAAAGGATCTGGGACGTGAAAAGGCTCTTTTCAATGTAGTTTACCCTTTTGGGAAAAGGAAGTGTCCCCAAGCATGGCTTGTGTAGACTAACTCCCTTTCACTGTGTAGCTACCATTTGGAAAAATAACCTGAGCATAAAAAATAAGACTGTTTTAAATGAAAAAAAGAAAAACTTTAAAATTTTTATTTATTCCTTCTATATGTTAGTGGCGAGAAGAACAAAAAATGAAGGCAATTTTCTTTTTGTTTTTGTCTGTTCAGTGTTGAGTATAATGTAGAAAGTCCCAGTGGTCAAAAAATTGTAACTCCTTGGACTGCTGTGGTCTTGAAATTAGTAGTTAAGGCATATGTTAACATACATCTGTAGCAGTCTTAGGAGTGACACTTAGTTTCCAGTCCTTTATTGTAATTCCTTAGGGCAGGTAAGGTGGGAGCTGGTGTGTCCAGCTGCGTCTCCTCGCATCAGCGTGTTAACTCATAGGAGACTAGCATTGCTGTATTTATTCCTCTCCTTCCCACTCCCCCACCTCCTTGGATGATCTTTGTGCATTTTGTTTGTGTACATGGGTTGTTTTTTTTTTTTTGTAGTGTAAGATATGAAATTTTCTATTTTTTCATAAAAATAAAAAACTTTGACTAACAGTGACATTCAGTTGTGGATCACACGCACACGTGCTCCTTCGCTGTCCACAAAGCGTCATGATTTTCCCCTTGGAAAGGAAATAAATTCTATTTTTTTCTCTCCTAAACACAGACTTGGTGCTAATCTTGTGGTCCCTAGGGAAGAGAGGGGCCTCTGGGACAAAGAAGATGCGTAGACCCTACGTGAAGCCATCCTACCTTGTTACAGTCTGTTCCCTCTTTCCTGTGTTTTTATTTTGGGGGGGAAGGGAATCTTTTTAGTCTGGCTTGTGAGGCAAAGCATCCACCAAGCCAATCAAGACTCAGAACAGTTCCTGGCCACACCGTTCTTCCATCCCTCAGAAATACCATGGTTTTGTGATTTCCCTCCTCCAAGAACTGCTTTTCTCTGATTTTTTTGGGGGAGGTACCCCAGCCGACCCATGGCTGGCCAGAGCACCCATCACAACATTCCCCACCCCATTCCCCCCGCCCCATGGATTTGAGGCAACCTCATGCTGCAAAGGCACATGTCCCAGTCTTAAAGAGCAGTGAGAAAAGCCATGGCTGGGAAAGGCTGAGGGGCAAGGTGTAAAAGATCAGCCTGGGAAAGGTCTAAGAGAGGTGGTGGTGGGCAGCCAGCATCTTCTGGCTCCTGCATGATGACCGCTGCTGGAGAACAAATGGGAGAGCTGCAGATTAGGATGCTGGTTCTCCCAACATCTTGGGAAACCACAGCCAACAGTGGGTGGTACACTCATACCGTGGCCAGGAAAGGCATGGTAGGCTGGGACAGCAGGCGAATGCTGCTTTATATATTAAAGGGAGCATAAGGTCAATTGGGTTAGCAAACTGAGCTTGTCAGCAACTTGGATAAATTTACTCTGGATTGACACGGCAGTCCCCATGCAGTGTTTTCTTATTCAGCCCACGGTTATCTGCTGCTGGACCACGATAGCGACAGACGTTGGGAGGATCAGAGGGACTTTGAGGATGGGGAAAAAACTCACCCTATGTTAGCAGCATCATTCATGGAGGCAGAGAGCCTGCTAAGAGGAAAACACAAAAATGGGGAAACTTCTTTAAAGGGGCTGCATGCAAAATAGCTTTACAGGTGATGGGGAGGCATCTGAGAGCTGAGGCTAGTCTTGTAGGGAAAATAGGGAGGTTCACCACTGCTAGCAGCTTCAATGCAAAGAAGAAAAAAAAGAAAGAAAGTAAAAATGAGAGCTGGATGCAAACTTCTTCCATAATGTTCCATTTTAAGTGAGAACTAAGGAATTAGGCAATTTCTTTGAGCCTTTGTGCCCATCCTGGTTTGGGACCAGCCTTACAGAGCTCTCGAATCAGGGTTTGCTTAGTATTTTCTGCCATTGGGCTCAGTGTGAGAAGAGGCACTTGTACTTTGTGGCCACAGAGTAATAAACTTAACCTGCTCAGAAGGGTAAGGTGCTTTACATGCAAAGTGGGTCCTAAAGCATGTGCCTGACTTGCTTACATTTTGGGTGTGCTTCTACACAGTCTCCAGCTGGTCCCTGCAGTAAATAGACAGCTTTATCTCCAGTCACATATGCCATCTCTCAAGGATGCTTAACAGGCTGTGAAGAGGGGAATTATTCTCTGCATCACTCTGATTTTCAGTAAATCCAAAACAAACTGCAAAGTGAGGTGACTCCCAGTGCTGGAGACACTGCAAGGCACTGAACTAGCACCTCTGTCTTATTTTTCTGTCCAATAACCTAAAAACAGGGCTCAGAGGGCTCTGAACACTCCCCTTCTTCTCCTCTGTTAGCCTGACAGGATTTGAGCCTATAGTGCCAGTATCCCCACAGGATGCTGCAGCTCTGGGGCAGGAGTATGGGGAGGCTGCTCCCCATCACCCGGTGAAGCTGAGCTGCCATGCAGAAAGTGATGCAAGATTTATGAAGCCATGGGGAGAAAGAGCAAAGGACTATTCATGTATTTTTCATGGGCTGCACTGCATAAATAGCATGGAATGCATAAACTGTGACTGGATACTTCCACAAAGAAGGGGACCAGCAAGCAGAAGAGATGAAAGAATGAGATAGATTTATTCAAGTCAACAGGGCCTGTTCAAAGTCACCCTCCAGTGCATTAAGGAGCAGCAGAAACAGCATGAGCTGATCCAAGGGTGATTAATTTTTGCCAACATGAGGAGGGAGCTGGACTTTGAGGAGTGGAGAAGGGCATACACTGTTCCTGCTTGGTAAAATGGATGGGTGGGACGGGAGAATCTACCTTATACACAATGCTTCCACTGCAATATGAGACTTAGGGAGCTTCTAGGACAAGCCACTGCACCAGCAGACAGGCCAGTGCAGAAAGTGAACCAACATCAAGGCATTGCAGAAACAACTAAAACAGAGGAAGTTGGGAAAAAAAGGGCTACGCTGGATAACTCAGCACAGGGCTGCAGTGGGGACACTGCTACAAAGGTGGCAGTTCCCTCAGCAGGGCGTGTGTGCTTCCAAGTGTGCATTTTCAATTATTCTTTTGCTGTCAGAGCTCAGACCTCGTGGGTGAAGATGGTTAGCAAGGAAGCAATCTGGGGCTGATAATAGGGTAGGAAATGGGAGCCAGAGCAACATGGCCAGCAGAAGGCTCACTCTGCACCCCCCAAGAGCAAACCAGGGTGTGCTTGCAGTTACTACACACCAGAGGGTCTCTGGGGAAAAAGCCTCGGAGAAACTCAGGGAAGGGTGATGCTCACTGAATATACTGATTGATTGCCTCTATAACAAGACTTCCAGTTGGAGCATTTGGGGCAAGTCCTTCGGGACTCACGGGGGTTTGATGGCTACAGACCCCTGCATTATAGTGAGCTGTGATAACCCATTAATGTATGGCTGATTATTTTCCTCCTGGAAAGGTTTATGAGCCAGCCATGGAGGAGAACAAGGTGTCCACATATAGATGATTTTCTTACCCCATCATTCCCTCACCTCCAGCTGGGGTCAGCCCTGCTATTTGTAGTGTCAGTATTAGCGATATGCAGCAAATAAAGTATAATAAAAGAAAGAAGATGCTTTTCTGTGGTGATGTGATGCTTTGATAACCTATTAACAGCTCTAACCAGGATTTTTTTGACCACAAAACTCTTTAAGCTTCCCCATAAGCAGCCAATGGATGTGTTTGTGCTGGTGAAGATGACATTTCTCTCAAAGCTTATTTTTTTTAACTTTGAAACCAAAAGGAAAATCTGAGCTGAAAAAAAAGCAGCAAAACTGTGAGATAGGCTGCCAGCTATTTTCTTGGTTTGCTCCCAATAAAGGCCATATTTATTACAAGAAAATTGAAATCCTATCGATTTCTCTTCTGAGCTGCTGTGTTTCAAGCTTGACATTTAAACACAAAACTCCAGGCTCCAAAGTTTAATCATTTACTCCTCAAGAGTGTGGAGCTGCTGAGCCAAAGGGAATGCAAGGTAAAAATGGTATTTCATTGGAAAGAAAAAGAAGATAGGGAAATGATATGTTCATTTAAAAAATAAGATAGGCAACAACCTCTCCCATCTGGTGAGAAAAACGCCGACAAAGTGGCTTCCTGCAGTGTCTTTCCACGAGACGTGTAGTAGCTCAGGACCACTGGGCTTTCTAATATCTTTCAGATGGGATAAAATCTATGGTTGGACCCAGATAATGTAGGAGGAAGGGAAAGGAGATGTATGTGTGCAGATGGGGAGGGAAGGAAGGATATATATGCATACATGTGCAGAACACCAGGTGATATGGTGATTGGCAGCAAACAGCCCAGGAGTGATCAGGCTGAGAAGGCGTGGGTTTTGGCTGCACAGCCAAAATCATAGGTCTTCTTGCACCAGCAATTACAACTTTTCCAGCAGAAAACAAAACCAAAAAAAAAAAAAAAACAAAAAACAAACAAACAAAAATAATGAAATAATAAAATTGTAAGTCTTCTGTGTGGTGAAAAGCTGGTGGCTCTAGTACAGGAAAACTTTGGATGCTCGTGGGGAGGGCAGTAATGGGCATGCAGCATCCCAAATCAATGAGGATAGTTCCTTCAGGGCACAGAAATCAGCCCTGCAATAGCTTCATCCTTCCCCCAGATCTAACTAAGAGCTGTGGGTCATTGCACTGCCCTCCAATTTTATGCAGCAGCTGGAGAGACATCAAACCGTTAGTCCCCACACTTTGCATCCTGAAGGGAGGATCCAGGCGGGGGTAAAGCCTTCATATATTATCCATTCCTCCCTAATGCCCTGGAAGTGGGTGATTTCTTTGTCAGGGAAGGCAATTAGCATTCAGGTGCTGCTGTTAGCCTAATCAGAATGGCAAAAGGCTGACAGCGGTATCTGCAAAGCCAGGCCTGGGTCAGAAATGTAATGGAGAAATAAATTATGGCAAGAGATTGCATTCAGATACAGACTTTAGCCACAGTGGGTACAGAGACAGAAAAAAGGGGCCTACCTCTTGCTAGCTTATTATCCAGGCTCTTGTGATCCTTATGGCCATAGCCGATACGCAGCCAGCTTCTCTAACAACGGTAGCAATGCCTGTAATGAGGGGCTGATACCCCTGGTGCCACCCAGGGATTCTGCGAGCTCTCTTGGCATCGCATCCTAGTCTAAAGCCAGACCTTTCCTTTCAAAAAATCAGCTTATTGCAGGTGCCTTTGTGGGTGTTGCCACTGGGATTTGTGATGGGAGGGAGGAATTTACAGGCCACAGGGTTTTGCAAGCTGATAGGTAAGCACTGAAAAGGGGGAAAAAAAAAAGAGGTAAAACCTTATGGTTTGGAGTGGATTTGGGTGTAAAAATAAGACTAAACCCAGCTAATTGTCCTGGTGACCCCTCCATGCCTCAAAATTTGGAAAGCCTGAGTGCACCTGAGTTTTGGGAAAGGAAGGTAGCAGCCCTCCCCTTGCAGCCGTAGTGCTGCAGTGGGAGGCTGTACAATGTAGCATGGCTCCCTTTGAAACTGGGCTTCCCTTGAGACCAATCAATCAATCAATAAATAAAAAACTCTGACAAAAAACAGACAAAAAAGGCAAAAGGTTTGTTTTCTTGGAGAAAAATGCCAGGAAGCCAAGCAATGAGCTGAAATGCCTCCATAAGCAATGGTGTTGTACAGGCATCTGGTCCCCAGTGATGGCAGGGGACAGTTTTCTCAATGTACATTCTTGTTTGATGATATTATTCACCTATTCAAGGAGAAGAGGTGTCTTGTTTTCTAAAGGAAAGATGAAAAGGATGGTAGGTGTGCTTCAGGTTGCTTTTTACACTGCAGAAATGTCCCACTGGTGAAGCAGTGGGTTTGTAGGAGCTAATAAATAAGGAGTCAAATGGAAAATGGCATTTCTTTGGTTCCCCTAGCCCTGTGATTTGATTTTAGCTTCATCTGAAACTGACCCATAGCAAAGCCCTTTTATATTCCCTGGGAATGTTTACCATACATATATGTATATACAGATATAAATATTTTATATACAGATATTCTGATATATATATACATATATATAAACAAAGAGTCTTTATCAAATCAAAGTTAAAGCTCTAGCAGTGTAATCCTGTGCTTCCTCCAAGAAAGGGAAAGCAAAATAATCTCACCAGGCCTGCCATACCGAGGACTTAAATTTGTGTGTAGCTGAGAGATGCACAAAGGGAGCTGAACTTGTGCTAATAAGCAGTTACCCAATATGCCTTGATGAGTGAATGCATTCAGAGCCTATAGACAGCAAAGTGTTTGTCTGGCGAGAATGGGAGATGATTCGTCTCCTGTGAATTTGCCTAAGCACAGAATAAACATCTATTTTCTTTCTGCTTTCTCCTTTTTTCTAAAGCCCAGCTGCCTGTTAATACATATAATAATGGGCCCGCTGGGGACCAAGCCTGAATTCCCATTCATATGCAAAAATTGTAAGGGAGAAACTTTAGATTTGGCCCAAATAGTGTCGTCTGCTTCTCCCAATGAAAGAAATTCCAGCTTGCCATATTTTTCCTGCTCAGTGCATGCCAGATGTCTTTAAAAAAGAGGGAGTGATTATTTCTCTGCATGGAGCCAGAGCTGCCCACAAGGGAGGGATACTCCTGGCACCCCCATAACATGCTCTGCGCAGGAGCATGGGAAGCTTGGAGCAAGGGAAAGCAGGAAGAATCACCTTGCTCACACAGCTGCATTCACCTTGAACACCAAAATCCTCACGAGCCTGTTGTGTGCCCCTGTGAAAGGCAAAGGATGAGTTTAGGGAGCACTTCAGATGCTCTTTCTTAAAGAGCCTTTTCCTTGTGGCTGCAGGCCAAGTGGTGTATGCAAAGGGAGTGAGCTGATGCTGCATGGTCCAGACTTGGAGGATATAATCTGGCCATCAGAGAATATTAAAGTACATTTGAAAAGTCAAGCTGCAGCTCCCAGAACTGCAGGACAAGCAGTGCGTCATGTATACTGGCCAGGTGACAGCTTGCCTTCCGACAGCACCTTCCAGACAGCAGGAGAGAGCAGAAAAAAAGGGCTGAATATGACAGCAAAGCTGCTGAGGCAACTGGTAAACCCAGGCATTTGTGCAAAACCATCTCCTAGGTGCTTACTGTTTTATCATGTGGACCACTCAGTTCTTGCATGCTGTTCAGCACTGGCTCTCTGAAGCCCTGCCTGGAGCAACCCTCCAAAAGCCAGCAAAATACTAAGGAAAGCAGAGGCTTAAGAAGCATCACCAAGCCATTTTGCTTTTAAAGGAGGCTATTTGGCATGGTAAGAGAGACTGCACTGAGCAGAAAGGGGAGCAGGATGCTTTGCAGCAAAGCTTTGCTGGAGGCAAAGCACAGAGCAAGTGCTGGGGCTCATCCCTGGGTGATGGGTGGAGGAGGATTTCATTTTGGGGAGAAACAGCTACAAACAGCCAGTTTACTACTGGAAAACCAAAACCTCAGGTTATTCCTCCTTTGGGAAGCTCCTGGGTTTATTTCAGGAGACTGTGTGGGCTGTGTGTGGTGGGCAAGTATCTTTTCAGGCTGGATACTTGCTTTGGGAGCATGTGCTGTGGAGAGAGGAAGTGATTTAAGGAGAAGGCAGGCAAATGTGAGGGTTTTTCTTTTTTCCCAAAGAAGAGGAATGGTCAGGAGACTATTATTTCTTCACCCTGTCCAAAGATGAATGGGGGCTTTGCAGCGATGAGGCAGCAGTAGTCTGTTCAGAGACCTGGGGATTTGGGCTGGCAGGGGTTTTATGCTGAACCTCACATCTGGTGCAGGTGAATTTCCAGCCATAAGAAGTAGTAAGAGTCCCAGTGGAAACATTTGGCTGCAGTAAAAGCAGACAGAAATCTATTATCCATGTGAATGCAATGTCAATATTTACAGAAGGAGGTCAAAGAAGAGAGCTCTGCTCAGGAAATGTCAGCTCTGGAGAAGAAGGCATTAGCAGCATTTGCATTCACGCTGGAGCAATCCCTGCACAACTGGGAAATATTGAGGAGGTTTTGTGACTTCCAGCCCTATTCACCGCATCTTCTTCCACCACTGCACTGTCTGCTGCAACACTTTTGGGAACGTCTGCATTGCCTGGAAGCAATGCTGGGTGCTTCTTCCTCCTCGGGATGTAAGTGTGGATGCGGGTGGTCATTTGGCCATGGTGGCTGCAGGTGGGTTTCCTTATCTGTGTTACATGGGACTTACTTTTACAGAGAGGGAAAGACAAGAGGGTACAAGAGGAACAGGAAAATGGTACAAAGCAAAGCCCTCAGGTAGAACCAGCAGATAGATGATGCTAGAACATCCCTTGTGCAGAGGCTTTCTGGCAGTGGAGGGAGCAGGCAAACCCCAAGTTTTTTGTGAGACTGCCTTTTGTCTGTACACATCCCACAAAACACCAGCTCCCTACAGCCAGGCAGGAGCCATGCTTTATACTGACCAGCTGAGGAAGTCCATACTATAAAAAGCGTTGCTTAGTTTACCTGCCAGATATCAAGGCAAGATTCTCACTGTGTTTCATCCAGGGTAGAGGCAGGATTATGAGTTTAGCTAAAGGATCTCAGAGATTATTTTTCTTCAGGCTTACTGCTTAGTGTGGGAAGTGCTTGAGATAGGTTTAATCCCCACTGCGCACTGTTAGTAGTAATTAACACTGGTAGCACAGGAATGCACTACTTACTTAGCAACAACTAAAACATTAGTGTGTTATCAGCATTATTCTCAGACTAAGGCCAAAACACGGCACTGCACCAGCCACTAAGAAGAAAAATAACTCTATCACAGCCAAAACCAGGCCAGCGATGTCTTTTCAAAGACTCTGGAAGGCTTCTTTAGGTCTCGTAATTCCCATTCCTATACCCCCATCTGTCCCCCTCCCAAGGGTGTCCTCATGGTGTCGCGCCCCCTGGCCGCCAGGCGGCGCCACTGTGCTGAGCTGAGGCTTCAGTAAGGCGAGTGCTCATCGCGGCGCCAACGCCATAGGAGCGATGTGCGGGTCTGGCAGCGGGGTCGTGCTGGGGCCCGGTCCTCGCCGTTGCTGCTGCCCGTGCCGCCGCCGCCTCCGCCTCCGCCTCCCTCCACCCCGGTCGTGCTGCGGGCCGGGAAGAGGGTGCCGTTGTGCTGGACACCGGCTGCAGGCGCGCCGGTCCCGGGCGTCCCGTGTCCCCGGGGCTCCGCCGGCGCGCCAGGGCCGCGGTGCAGGGGCAGTCGCAGCCAGCAGGGGGGAACCGCCGGCGACGCCGTGTCCCGTCTGGCCTCGAGGTACCACCCGCTCTCTCCCACTCGCTGGCTCCGGTGTGGGAACGGGGGCACCGCCATTGCCCCTTCAGGTACCGTCTCCTTGCAGGGCTCCCTTGCAGAGCCCTTGGGAAGTAAGGAGGGTTCCTAGTGCCAGCAGGGCAGCACCAGTGGGTCACGGCAGGTGCCACTGCAGTGCTTCAGGAGCTGAGGACTACGGGATCGGTGCCCACCGAGGTGACCTCCTCCGATGGCCAGGGGCAGTTGGTTTTAAGCCAGATCCTGACTCTCATTTGCTATCCCAGAAAGAAATGGAATATTTATGGTATCCCGGATCCATTGTTCCCTCCTCGCCAAGCATGGGTGTGCGGCACCAGGGAGGTGCTGCTGAAAGAGTCATTGAGGGATTGAGAGGAGCTGCCTATGGCTGCAGACAGTAGGGTTTGCAGGGGCAGCAGCTCCTGGTGCCTCAGGGAGTTCTGATTTTGCCATGTCTCAGCCTGGGCAGAGATGGACAGACAGAAGAGCCCCAGCCACACTGGGAGCCTCTTGTGCCCAAAAGACATGTGTGGGGTGTGAATCCCCCATGAAGAATGCGTGCACAGCACATGGCTGGGGACAGACCAGCTCTGAATGCCTGGAGACACTCCTCTGCAGCTTCAAGTCAGCTGCAGCTTTGTCGGCTGTTTCAGCCTCTGTTTTGCTCATGGATGGTTCCAGTTTAGTTTGGGCTCCAGTTTGTTTGTAGGTCCAGTTCATGGACAGCTGTACTTCGCGGATCGTTGCAGCTCATTTCTGCTCCAGTTCAGCTTTGCGTCCACCTTATGGACAGCTCCCATTTGTTTCTGCTCTGATTCTTTTCAGGTCCAGCTCACAGATGGCTCCACTTGATTTCAGCTCAAGTTTGTTCACAGCCCCTCTTTAGTTCATTTCAGTACTGGGTTCAGTTAATTTCTGCTTGTTCAAATGATCATGGCTTTTCACAAGGCTGGAAATCAATCAGTGTCAGAACTCTTACACATGAATATGAACTCTCATAATTGTACATTGTCTAAATATGGACTAATGAGTTAATGACTATTCTGGCTGTTGTACATGCCTTGAATAAAGAGTTGGACAAGAAGATGGTGATAAAAGTGTCTCTTCCCCCAGAGACTGACTGACTGTCTATCTATCTATCTATCTATCTATCTATCTATCTATCTATCTATCTATCTATCTATCTATCTAATCTATCATCTATCTATCATCTATCTATATCTATCTCAGATGCTGAGTTCAGGCTGGTGCATGCCAGCCTCCCAAACTTCAGCAGCCAACACGACCAGACCCCTTTCTCCAGCAAGGTCCATACGCCCTGCCTAGTCCCGGATGCCCTCCCAATCTCATGCACCAGTTCCCAACCTGCCCCCCTGGTCTGACACCAGAAGCAGCCGACTGTCTTTCCAAGACCAAATACACAGGACTCCGTCTCTGCTCCAACCCCCAGCCTAGCCCCAAGAGCCCATTTCCCAGCCCCAAACCCGAACGATTTACACTTCGTTTTCCAGCCTGGGAAACGCCCGATCCGCTCCGTGCTGCAGACTCCCAAAACCGGCCTCCGGAGCCTAGTCCCGGGTTCCACAAACACCCCCGACTGACTTTCGGGGCTGAGCACCAACCCCTCGCCAGTGCTCCCCGAGAGCCCCCGGCGGTGCTCGGGAACTGTCCGGGGGGACCCCGTGTGGCGGGCGAGGACGGGAGACGCCGGGCTCCCGCCTTCCGCCGGCACTTGCCCACGCCGGCCGCAGCCCCACAAGCCGCGGCCCCAAACCCCGTACCCGCTCTTCACCCGTCCTGACCGGCCGCGCTGCTGGAGCTGGGCCTGGCTGGTGCCGCCCCCTGCCGGGCGAGAAGAGACGGGACGCGGACACCGGGGTTCGACCTCCCCGGGCGGAGGCAGTGGCCGGGATGCAGGGCTGTAGCGCTGCCCCCCGTCAGGGGTTCTGCTGTGGCGGTGTAGAGACCTGGGTGAGAGCGGCAGCGCTGCTGTAGCCAGGGGCCAGTCGGCCTCGCCTCCTCCCCAAACCTTCCGGGAGCGCCATGCCCAGAGCTGGGACAAGTCTTCACAGCCTCCCCCGAAGGGAGGAGCGGCCGGGGACGGGAACAGGGAGGGCTGCCTGTGCAAGCTCTGTCCAAAGCCGCAGCGAGGGGCTGGAACTGGGCGCACGCAGGGAACTCCCATGGACCAAACCGGCAGCATGTCCCCCCGCTCCATTACTTGAGTTTAACCTTGGCCCTCAAAGGGTTTCCAGCAATGAGATGTGCACACCCGGTCCCCCGTGGACCCAGTGGTCTATCAGAGATGCCTGGGTCTCAGCCTCTGCTTTCCTGGCAATTCTCCCCCAAAAAGGAGGATTCTGCAGATACTTCACTCCTGTCGGTGCACATCCTCCCCTTACCTCCTCCACGGCCTTTTGCTCACTTTAACCATTCAGGACACAACTGGTCAGGAACTGGAGACCAGTGCAGTCACCACCCCAAGTGCCAGCAGTTTAATGGCATGCTACAGGAGGAGGTCTAGGCTAGGCTCCTGTTAAACTTCTCTTCAGTACTGCACAGAGCAGTGGGTTGTGTTGGGAAATTTGGTGTTCTAACTCCTGCGGGAGATGCAAAGCATCAATAAGGTACACACAGGTCACCAATTTCAGTTCAAGTTTCCAGTAAATAAGCCTCAGCCTTCTGCTGTACATCAGGGTGATGAAGAGGTGAGTGTTTCAGCTCGATTCCCACAATGGCCATTTCTTTTTTCTTTTGACTTAAAGAAATGTCAGGCTGCTTTTGACACATTTGAAATATCTGCACTGTGGCCTGCAAAACCTGTTCCAGGATTTGCTACAAGGCATATTTCATGTTCCCATTTCTTTTTGTCTTTTTTTGTCTTAGTCTTGGATAAACTGTTTGCTAATGACTTGTTTTAATGTTTTAGTTTGGATGGTGTAAAACACTGCTCTTAATCATGCAAAGTAACAGCCAAGTTACAACTGTCTTTCATTAATATTAGCAAGGCTATCCAAGTGAGACCAAAATCACTCAACAAAGATCCTCTTCCCAAGTCTCCTGCTATAATTCCACTTGACTGGATCCCATTTTTATTTTTCAGAGTTTATTTCTAAAATAAACCCCAAAAGCAAGTTCCAGCCATGTCTGTGCATTGAGAAGGTGCTCACTCTGACCTCCTCCATTTATTTTATTGGACTCGTAATAAAGTGATTTATACAAGGAAAACACCACTTTCAGACCTCACCTGTTAATATCTTCCTCCCTTCCCTCCCCACTTCCATGTCGTAGTTAAAAAGGTTGTGACAGATCTTTTCACATAAAGGTATTTTCTGCTAGGGAATCCAGAGGTGATGCAGTTGCCTTCCCAGAGGCTTGGATGGGGACAATGTGTGGTGCTGGCAATGCCATGCTCCAGCTGCTGCTAGATGTGTTGCCTGGGTCAGCAGCAAATTTGGCAACTGCCAGAACAGCAACCTAGAAGCAGCAACTGGAAACATCAGGCAGATGGGAACTGAGGGAACCCAAAGTCATAGCAAGACAGTTACTAATGAACAGTGATGCTGTACATCCCTGGCTGGGACAGCACTATGAACAAAACAGTGGGTTGATTTCCCTGCTATCATATGAGCTACATACTTAACACAGCAGAGCAACTAGAAACTCAGTTTTACATGTTTGATGCCTTGCTTTATGTTAGCTTTGTGCCACTGGGGCAAAGTTGATCTGACAGTGCCTACCTGTGCATCTACCTCTGTGATATGGGGCTAGGTGGGGAATAACTTGCAAACACAGTTGTAACTTGCAAAGAGATGTGTCCATTTCTATATGGATCCACCATGTGCAGAGAAGGATGGGATAAAGATATTTAAATCGGGGAAAGGCCTCTTATCTGCACAACGTCATCAAGTCTTATATACATTCTAAAAGGCTCACCTTTCCTCCTACACACAAAGCCATCATCTCATCATCCTGACTTTCCTGCTTTCCACTTGTTTTTCCAGTGCTGAGTATCCTTCCAGAGGCTTCCTCAAGACAGAGAGTCTCATGGGGTTTAGTGGTGTAAAGAAAAGGAAGGAAAAGAAAAATTAAAAAAGAAAGGCAATTTTCCTGCCAGCAGTCTTCCATTAGCCAGGAGCTTGTGCATGAGTGATGGAGGTGAATGCTCCTGGAAAGAAAACAGATTTTGGTGTCAAGATTGCAAAGGGTTATTAATATAAACGGAGGACATAAACTACAATGATTGCTGAAAATGATGAAAAATATCTTAGCAGTATCCTCCTCATGTTGCTTGCTCACCATTTGAGAGTATAAAGGACAGAATCATCACATGGGTCCAAGAGACTTACTGGAAACACTCCTGTTTGCCTTCAAGCGTGCATTTATTCTCCTGACTGTGGGATGAATAATTGACCTGCTCTGTTTAGCAGCTGTGGTTATCAGAACAGCTTCCTTCTAGGTAAGGAATGCAGCAAATACAGTTGTTGCAATATTGTTCCCATTTTGAGGGAAGGGAAGAGGTTTTGTAGAGGACAAGACGCTAAAGACAGTGGATGTAGGCTTGGACCTGCGTTCCCATGATCCTAAAACTCTATTCTATGCCTTTGAGTGATAACCAACAGCCTTTTTAAAAACTTTAATAGACAGATAAAGCAATGCTTGAGTTTCTCTACTCTAGAAAAATAGTTTTCTTCTTTCCTCTTTTCTCCACCTCCTCGACCCTTGGAAGGCTAGATAAGTTAAATTTAAAATTGAGAATCAAGTTTCCCTCTCCTAGCTTGGAAGATGATTGTGTGCACCTAGAATTATTTTTGAATAACTTTAAAAGAGGAGGAGAAAATAAATGGTAGAAGCCACAGAAATTCTGATTTCTATTCTGGCACCTGACAATGAAACATGTCAGAATATATATGCTCTGAGACTTGGATTGCTCTGAAGGACCATGAGAAAACAGTGTGCTGGGGTTGCTGAGTGGGCATGTTCTGTTCTGGTTGAGACTGCAATACCTTGCTACAAAAAGGAAGCAAACACAACCACAGGTTCAGTTCTTCACATGGAGCTATTTTGTTCAGTACCTTTCTCAGACTGAAACAAGTAAAATCCATGCTTGATAGCCATGGCTATTCTCCTATGTGAAATTATATTAGCAGAGCATTAGCTACTGAACATTTATTTCATTTAAAAGCCCTGTGCTGTGGCTCCCTCTTTAAATTAATTTAATCTAGAAGTCACATCAATAACTGTGCCAGCATCAAAACACCTATGGGCTGAGACTCCAATAGCCATTCCATCATGTCAGTTTCTTCTCTCTGGAAACTATAGCTGCTAATTAGCTGCAATATTTCCAACAATGGACCAGAATTCACCAAGGTCCTTTGCAAGTGCTTGTTTTCTCACAGTGTATTTTCAAGGCTTAAAAGTGACTCCTTTAGCTGATTGTCCGTCTTGGCAGTAGTTCGCTTCATCTTGTACTAGCTATATTTTGCCAGGCATGTGATGCAGTAAAAATTGCTATTAAAGAGATGATGGTAATGTTTAGGTCAGTATTTCATCTTGGAAACATCTGCTGTCTATTAGGGGAGTTAGTGCATACTCTAGGACAGATTCTCAGTTGGAATACATAGCAAAGTAATGTACTTGCCTGTAACCTGATTACTGCAACTGAGGCCATAGATTTCAGCAAGAGTAAGCTGATTTGCACTAGCAGAAAATTGGTCTTATTTTCAAAAATTTGCTAAAAGTCCTGTGTAGTTCAGGATTCACTCGTGTGCCTGGTACTTCTTGGTCTCATTGTAGTTCATGTGAGCATTCCCATCAACTTCTGTACCAAATATATTCAAGCTCAGTCTGGCCAAACGTAACATTTTAGGGTCCACCTCTTCTTCCCCAATAGAATACCATCTCTTACTAGCACCCTTTCCATCACTCTTAAAGGGACATGGGTGCTATGCAACTCCAATGCATTTGGAAAACTTGCCCTTCAATAAGATTTCTTGACCTCTAGACAGAAGTTTTTTAATCACCCAAATGTTAAAAGAGTTACATATCCATCTAAAACATGATTACCGCTAAAAGTGATTTTAAAACAACTGGTCCTCCAAAAGCTGTCTGTTTTGATTGGCCTTAGCAATCTAATGAACAGATAGGGGTTCTTCTCCTCACTGAAACTCTTCAACTCTTCAAACTGAAACATTGTTGCAGTCAGGCAGTTAGAAATGTAGAATTTCATTCAAATTATATACCACCTTCTTCTCTGAAATGGCAAAATTACTGCTAAAAAAGACTTCCAAGCACTCAACACTTTTCAAAATGCTGCCTTCAACCAAGTTAGGTAGAGATTCTTTTTGATGTCTTGTATTAAATGCTCCCCTCAGGATTACTCCAGTAAGACTGAAGGCCTGCGCTTGTGACTAAATGGAGCTCCTGGCCAATGAGCAGACAGTGAGGGTGGAGAATCCCACCTTTTAGGTCTTTTAGGGTAATTAGAGCTCACTGGTCTCTGACAAAATGTGAAAGAATACAGATTTGAATTACAGCATGACCAATCACACAGTACAAACACCAAATTCAAATACATCTTAGCAATTATTTCTGGTAGGCTGAAATATAACTGTAGAAAATACCTGCTTAATAACTTAAAAGATGGAAAAAAATGAGTCTTGTTTGCAAACAGTGCAATACAAATGTTTAAAGGGGTTAAATTTATAAAATAAATTATTAATTACAATTAGCTCATCCATTAGTGTTATGGTAGCATCCAAATGCACCAACCAGCATCAGGACTCTGCACTGGTCCCAAAGGGCACTTTGAAAGGACAAACACAGTCCTATAGGGACTAGAAGAGAGGACCTCCTCCATTTGCATATTCCACCACCAGTCTGCCAAGGTCAAACTACTCTTCTCCTTACTTGGCCCAGTAAATCTTTATTTCCAACAAGAAATAAAGATTCCTTCCATTCCTTCAGAGAGGGTGACTGTGAATGTTAGTTAGCAAGACCCCGCAACTCTGCATCAGAGCACACATAATATTTTCTTTGCTCTTTTTATTAAAGCCCTCAATCTGCAAACATGGCTTTAAATAATTCCCCAGAGCTTTTTCTGCACAATATCCCCATCACCATCCTCACCCTTCTATCACAAAAAAGAAATCTTATCATTCTCTATTAGATTCTTGCTATCCTCTGGCATGCCTTAAGCCTGGCATTGACTTGGGCCACGTTGCTGAGAATTCATAGATGACACCACAGCTACACGTGTGAAGATATTATAGAAAATTACTTTTACATTACTGAAATGTAGTATTCAATTTGATGACAAAGCTTAAAAATACAATCAGGGAGTCTACCTAGAAGAGGAGAGAATGAAGAAAAAGACAAAACAAGGATGATTATAGAAGAAATTTTAACACTTCCAAGGTATCCCCTGCTGGAGATTCATCTGAGGTCCTTGAGGCATCCACAGTTGGATCAGACAAGGCTTTTGGAATTGCTTTTTAAGAATACCAAACAGCACTTTCACAGAGAGAAACCTAGCAGTTTTACTCTTCAGCACTACATAAGAGGATGATACTTAAGCCTGAGTAAGAGGATGGGCACTCTGGACCTTCATGTCGTTCTAGCTGTGCACCTCAACAAGTTTCTTAATTTGGGGAAAATCCTTAAAGCCTTTAGCTGTTAGGATCTCACATGATCACCTTTCTAAGCATCTTCCATCCCCTCCAGCTGCTGCATAAAACAGCTTTAATTCTGAAGTATGACATGGAGAGCGATGATGATCTCCCTTCTGCCACTTGTCATTGCTAGCACAAAAAGACAGAATAACTCACTTTTGGCTATTCCTCTTGGCAGTTGTCCCTTGTCTCTGCTCACTTATGGAGATAAATGCTGCCATGGCAGAACATGACCTTAAGGCAACTCTTCTGTACAATACGCAAAACTAGCATTTCATTGCATTTTATGGCAATATTTTTAAAAACTCCTCCCCTTTAGCTGGTGCTTCTTTTATTATACATTCCCATTTTGCTATGTGCTTTTTCTTCTACGTATTGTGTCCTCTCTCTGGCAGCAATTTATGCAGATCTTGTCAGTTCAACCTTCATGCAGAACAGCAGTAGCACAAGGACAAAGACTTGGATCACGTTGCTTTTGTTTTCTTCTTCAGAAATGAAGCACACATCTCTGAGGCACTGTTCCTGGGTCTTGGCATCCTTCTTAGACCAAAGCTTAGGATACTGAGTTTGATAACTGGAAACAATTTTGAGAGTCAGTGTGGTCTCAGAAGAAACTAGGCTAGAACTCTGGAGGCCATGAAAAAAACAAAAGCCTGTAATTCAACAGCATACATTCTTGTGATGACACAGGAATGAGGGATACTGGTTACCCAATCCACCTTAATATCTTGAGATGATGACCACATGTTGGTTTTTGACATGCTTTGGTTTTTTACTCCTGCAGAAACTGCCAGCCATCCCACTATTAATCCACCTCATCTTTCAGGCACATATAAACCAGTCAAGAAAATTTGCCTAATATTTCTTAAGGAAGCATTTGTCCTCTTATAACCTCTTCTCCCAGATGCACCATACTTCAGTGAGTAATACCTCAAGGTGTCAGAACTTATTTCTCTGTGCTGAAAACTTAAGTAGATTAGAACATTCCTTTTGGAGCCTCCCAAATCATCCCAACACTCAAGCACTTTCTTGAAGGTCAACAGGAAGGTGACTCATAGTTCAAGATCCGTAGTTTAGAATCAGCTTATTAAAATCATTAATTGAATCCTACCCCATGCAGGATTATGTTTTGCACCTTTCCACATGCTCCTATCTTATCAAATGAAGTAATTAACCTGACAAGTCAGTATGCATCTCAGCCAAGCTTATTTTGCAATGTGTCACTGATCTGGTAATCCATCCCCTCCTTTCCTTGTCACTGGCTATAGAACATTTAATAATTGACTTTATAAACTCAGCATTTTGTCAGAACCCTTCATTTAGGGGTCTCAAGACAATCATTTTTTTCCATTCTCTGTGCAAGGGTGGAGGAGTAGGAAGAAAGGAGAAGCCAACCTGTACCACCGAGAATAATGGGATTTTCCAATGAGAGTGTGGAAGAAAAAGGGAAACTTGTTCTATTCTAGGGTACAGTCTCAAAAAATGCATAGTAGCAACATCCTGGCCTGACTTCAGTAAGTGCAAAGCCCTTTTTACATCTAGTTCAGTGCCACAATTTACTTCCTCTAACCAAGTGTCAGCAAATTCAGGGCTGACTCAGACCTTTCCCTTACATGTGTCAATGCACTAAGTCTTTGAGCATGGGCAAAGATACAAAGCGCACATCTATGTAGAAAAGAAAGAAACACCAGGGCTGAAATTAGGGGCTGGTACAATTTTCTGAACCTCCTTCTCACTGTCTCTGGTGTGCCAGGTCAGGGAGCCTCAGCCTGTGTCCCTCTTCCACTATACCTGCTCTGTTTGCTGCTGCTGTCAGGGTGCCCTTGGTACAAGGAACATTGCCTCCCTCCCTGTGCTGGCTCATGTCTCATTAGCTCCATAAGGACAGTTGCTTTGTCTCCAGTTACAGTTGTGCAGACTGTTATCTGTTTATATTCCTGTCTTACACCTCTTTGATCTCTCTGGGCTGACAAGTGAATTTCTTTCACTGCCCACTTAAGTTTTGCTTTCTCCATCCTCTTCTTCCTTCACAGGCCCATGGCCTCTGTGTTTGCCCTGAGAGGTAAATATCTGCTAGGGGTGAGTAGTATCACATCCTGCACCCAGGTAACTGCAGTGCCCAAACCATGCAGTTCCTGTCTCTCTACATACACAAACAGATCATCATCTCCTAAATGGGAAGTTTAGGGCATTGTGGCTTTGAAAATGGTATTGTTTAAAAGCAGAAGAAAGCACCTACCTGCCCTTAGCACCTTGTTGTGTCTGGGAGTGTTTTGAATATTCCCTAGCTGATCATTCCCTTTTAATGTGCCCGTTTGCTGAAAGGCACCAAGACTATTGCTGGGAAACCTACCATCTGACTCATCTCTCTCCCAGATAGGAAGATTTATTTTCCCCTTAAGATAAATATTGATAAGCCTACTTCAGTCAATATTTACTATTTGCTTTTGGGAAGAAGCAAAAAAAGTCTAGCCCAAAGTTTAATAGCATTTGATATCTGTTTTTTATCTACACTACAAACACAGTATCACACTGCTGCACAGGCAGGCAAAGGAAAATTAGGTTTTATTCATATTATTGAAACACTATGGGGCACTTTGTAGCAGAAGAAGGATGGGAACCTGAGGTTTATGAACCAAATGTAGCCCAATGTTTTTATGACCAGCGGTTTTGCTGGTTTTGGTTTTGGTGGGGAATAGTGAGATGTGGGTTAGATGTGACCTGCCACTTCTGTTATAAAATGTTGCATCCCCATAATACAGACACTCTCCTTTTATTCATGCAGGAGTAGATGTAGTGAATAGAACCGCGCTCACTTACAAAGCTCTTGGCTGTGTTGATTGAAAGCATGTGCATTAATTTGACCTGGCATAAATTCATAATTCTTGACACCTAGAAAATGAACACATTACCTTATTAAATGCTGCTCACTCACAAATGTGCAGACCAGCTGTTTCCTTCCTCCATTATTGAACTGTAGTAAGCACTTTCTAGAGGAAAATTAAAAGTAATGATTACAATCAATTTTAAAAAATCAATTTAAATTCTTCTGCTACACAGGGAGCTACAGGATATTTTCAATAATTGTGTGTTCTATTTTTATTTTTTTCTTAAAGTTCCTAGTGTTATGTTGGACCCCCACAGATAAAATATCCTCCTTCAAAAGCACAGGTTAGTTTACTTGCGGAACGTGGATATACATAAGCAGAAAAAGAAAACCTGATCAGAGAAATATGTGACTCTTCTAAACCAATCTAAAATTGTGGTGAAATATAAACAAGCATTTTCTCAGGCAGCTATGTAGATGATGACTAAACTCTCCAAAAGACGGCTGAAATTCAGGCATCCTCTAATCCTATCAGGGCTCTGATCAAATCATAAAAGGATTTGGAAATTCAAGCCATTTCAACCAATATCAATCAGTTACACTCTTTTGCCATTTCTGGTTATTTTTTTCACATTTTGACATGGAATACCCTAACTTTCCCAGCACATAAAATGCTTTTACTCTCTTCCAGGGTTATTGATACAGGCAGGTAACAGCCATCATCACGCTGTTCCTTCCCCCCCCCCCCCCCTTTTTTTTCTTACTTTGTGAAATATTGAATTTTAATGGTTACTTTTCCTTTGTATTTTAGCAGCTTTGATTCTAGAGAGCAGAAATCAAGTCTTGATAAATACGTATTCTATAGGAGTGATTTACCTGGCAGAACAAATCACTAGCGCTGGAGCCAGCATGCAAATCTTGATTTAAGACTGCCATCAATACTTGCCAAGTGATGTCTCAGATGAAGGGAGCCAGACCAACCTTTGTTTGCTATTCTGATTTAGACACATCCTTCCTTCCCCTTTCAACTTTTCTTCTGCATGCATGTGCTTGTCAATGCGTGTTTGCTAAGATTTGTGTTCCTGTTACTTACTTGGTTTCTATCACATAATGATTGCTGCTGGTCCAAAACCGACATCTTTTGCTGGGTGCTATTCTCCCACTCACTTGACACTGAAGTGACCTCAGCTTCATTGGTATTCAGTCAGTGTCAGAGATGTGCTTGCTTCAGCTGCTTGGGCCTTGGTGAGCAGGTGGAGAAATGACCAGTTGAAAATGATTTGTTAAGACCACTACAGCAAAAAGATTGATACGATTTTTTTTTTTTTTTTATTACAGACAGTGTCTGTAGATTGTAGTCAGCTTGGATTGTTCTTTCTCGGAGGCATAAATAAAATGCAAATTGTTTTTGAATGAAAGGAAATGTTCTTCATGAGGTACTGTGCTATTCAGAGCAGCAAAATGGCTTGAAATGGGGATTATGAGGAATGTTTTATGAATCTACCTAGGAGAAGTTAATATAGGCTTCATGCAGGGAAAACCACAGGTGAGTTTCCCATCAGATGAACATATTAGTGCTCAAGCAACTGGAAACAAGAAAGATCTGAAGGCTTTAACGCTTATTTAATGATCCTAATACCTAGCTCTTTTCATCAGGAGATATCAATGCACTTTAAAGAGAAGGTACTTATCTTACAGGTGGGTTTAAATTAAGTTTCTTCTCCAAACCACCCTCTCCTCCCTACAGCAAGGAGTAGAAGGTGTGCCTACTGTGCTCTGCCAAGCACTTTGCCCCTTGGGTAATACACTGGATCACAACAGTGATCAGAGCAGTTCTGAACAAGCCTATTCACACCGCAAAGCATTCAGCTGGTCAGAACAGCTGTATTGTAAAGTTTTTTCAGAAGCTTGGCCACAGGGTCAGCATACAAATGCTCTCCACACTGGGAACACAGTACCTAGAGATTGTTTTATAATACACATACCTTTCAGAATTGAGCTCCTGCCTTACAGAGCAGATACCAGCTTGGGAGTAGAGCAACTACGTCATCTACTAATTTTCACACATCTCAGGATAAATGAAATATTTCTCACCTTCCAGCAGACCCTGGACTCAGCCCACCAATAGCCTTCCTAGTCAAGGAAGGTGGAGTTTAGCTGTGGGAGAAAGGGCCTTGGTTTTGGCAGCGACTATGAATGCCTGTGCATTTCCTGCAGTTTGCATGGTGCTAGTCAATTGGAGATTTAGAGAATAGGCTGGTAGATCTGGAAGCAAAAATTAATTATTTGTTTCCCCTAAAACAGAGCGAGAGGGAGATCTTGGGTAGTTTCCCCGCAGTTAACTGCAAGTGCATGCAAGCTAAAGAGAAAAGAAGTGGGAGGGAATGCAATGAGGCTTTATTGCCTGCAGAAACTGAATGGCTTTGCCGTCAAAGGAATTGCCACCAGTGCCAAGGCCAACAAGTGTTTTGCTAAAATTCCATTGTATTTTGTGCAGTGTTTTCTTTCTTCTGGGTATTACTATAATATATTTTATGACTGTTTAGGCACTGTACCAGATAAAGGGCTGAAGGGACCACATGGCTATGGCGATGTGTTGAGGGCATTGCATTACCAATTCCCTGGTATGGGAAATCCTAACAAACACTGTCACGCCGTCTTTCAGACATATGAAATGACTAGCTCCCGTAAGTTCTACACCAGCACTCGTGTGCTTAAAATCATTAATCAACTCTTGGTGATACCAGTGAGCCATGCAACTTCATTCACAGCATGGGGACGGTTTTCTTTTGTAGCTTTCTAAGACCTGAACTAGACTGTCAGGCTAGGAGATGAAGACTGACAGCTACATGCACCAGCAACTCCTGCTGGAGGAGCCCAAGCTGTGTGTGCCACTGCTTAGGTCAAATATAACTGGCACTACACGCTTATGTGTGAAGCATAACTGTTCTGCATTAACCGAGAGGTCTGCTCCACTGAAGTCAGTGTTAATTTTGTTGACACGATTCATAGAAGGGCTACACCAAAGATAATTGACTTGGAAAATCCCAGCACAATTTTCCCCTTTTTTTCATTTTAAGGCATTGCTGTTTGGTTGTTCTGCATGATGGGGTTGGTTTCTTACAGTGCATATCAGTTTAAAACTGGGGATTTCATTTCAGATGATTATGGCAGAGGAAAGCTGTTTATCTGTAATGTAGTATTCGTGCTTCACCACAAAAGTAGAAACACTTAGATCCACAAATATCTTCCAGTGCTTTGCTTTCCTTGTTTTGCATTCTCAAGACCTGACAAAAATCCGTGGATATCAGCTGATACCAGTAAGCACATTTTCATAAGACCTTAATGCCTTTTAACAGAATGTTTACCTCTGAAAGATCCCACTCAACAGATCAGACTTACTTGGGCTCAGTGTTAGCCTTACACAGCTCTTGCTAAAGTTTAAGCATCATCTAGGAGCCAAATTATGTCAACGACATTTTAACACAGTCAAGCCTTCTTCTGACTTGGAACCTTTGCAAGTCAACACAGCATAAGATAGAGACCAAAATATCTCAAACAAAAATGTAAATATCTAAGCACAATGTTTTTGAATTCCATTTGCACAAGTACACATTTTCTATCAGACTGAAGATACATTACCTTCAACAGCTCAGAGCTATTTCATGTCCTGCAAAGAGTGGGTATGGCAAAGTCAGTTCACTTCTAAAAAAGACACACCGATTGTGCAGATTAGAAATTAAAAGGAGATGGAGAGTCAGAATCTGGATTGCTTTTTGTGTTAAACTGACGTTTGTGTTAAACTGACATACTTTCTTATGATGCCCTTGCAGGATACATGGCATTTTTCTAAATAGGAAGAAATGAACACTCAGGAGAGAACAGAGGCAGTGTGAACCAAATTAAATCCTTAACGGCTGTGCAATTGGGAAGAAAGACTGCCAGTCAGCCTAGGTCAAGTCAGGGCTGTGAAGTGTAACATAGTCCAACCCCTGCCCTGAAAAAACATCAGTCTATCAACAAGGCCATTGGCTTTTTCTTCACGGTATGATTTTTAATGCTGTTTTTTTTTTTTATTTATCTTTTTAGCACATCTCTAACATCACTGAACTCTTTTCCTTCCCTTAACTCTCCTCATTTTCTGTGTTCTCACTTTGCCCTTCAAAACCTAATTTTATTGTGTTTCTGGCCTTAGCTGGAGAGACTTAGAATAGTTTTTTCCTTAATCTGCATTATCATAATGGTCTTCTTATAGATGAAGCTGTTTTGTCACAGCCTCTGTTTGTTTGATATCAACCTGGAGCAAACATGATAACATACATAAAAGCCCCAGATCTGAAGAGCTAGAGTTGAAGGCTAGAAGTCCTTCAGGACAGGAAGGATGTTTTGAGTGGAATTTTTCTGCAGATTTAAATAGTCCTGTGTCATTGCATTGTTTTTTAAGTCCACAAAATATAAATTTCGTATTTATGTGGGTTTGGTTTTAGAGGAAATAACATGTTATGCTGAAAGAAATATGCTGGGCATGCCACTCAGTAATCTTTGTAGTTAATATGGAAATTTCCTGACTGATCATATGCAAAGGGATTTTAAGTGGCATAAGTGTTTAGTTTTAAGGATCTAACTTCAGAACAAGCATCTGTGAAATTTGTTGCTCTCTTTAATGTAAAAAAACTCTATTTGGTTTCGGATTGTATTGGAGACTGGCCAATAGCAAATGCCTATGTACAAGGACAAGACCAAAGGAAGATCAAAGTGCTGTTTCCTAGGTAAAATGGAGTTTACAGTAATCCAAGGCATAAGGCCCCTCGAATAGGATGTGGTGATGAGGATTAGCAGTCTCCAGTGATTTTTCTATTTTTCTTGTATTTATTCAGTCACTTTTTGAACCTTTGTAAGCTCTTAGCATCCACACCATGCCAAGGAGTTCCACAGATTAACTGTATGTTGTATGAGAAAGTGTTTCCTTATATTTGCTTTGAAGCTGCTCATCCACTACATTGCTCCTTTCACAAAACCTGTTTTGTACCACTGATCACACTGTAGACCTTTTCCTGCATTGCTAGATTTCAGAGGCTGGTATACCATGACAAAACCCACAAGTTTCAAGACAATGCTGAGCCCCTGCTATATGCTTGGGGTCCTGATATAAACATGTATTAGTGGCATTTATGATGGGTGTTGGCAAACTTGTTCTCAAATGATGATACTCCAACACACGTTCCTGAAATACACAGAATATATTTAAGTGTCTTGCCCTGATCTGAGAGTGTCTGCAGCATAAAGCACAAACAGAAATGATGCTGTCTGCATGACAGCTGGCATTTTTAAAAGAGAACCTCTACATTTATATTTCTGCTTTATCACTCTGTGTGTAATTGTGCCTCTCCAAAGCAATAAAAGTAAAATTATGCCCTCACTGTCACAACCCATAATCTAATTTAACAAAGAACAGAAAAGGAGGGGTTCAAAAGAAGCAGAATTTCTCTTTCCCTTTCTAGGAAGCAGCCAAGCAGCCATGTGGTATTGACCTGACCTTTCTTTAGCCATTTATTCCTCTCTGCTTCTGCCTCGGATGTGTTTCTGTGTCACTTAGCAGTCACATAAATAAGTGGCAAGAGGCTTTACGTGATGGAAAGTTGCAGTGAGCTGTAAGCCATTCCAGTTTTAATTAGATACACAAACTAAACCCAGTAGTAATATGTCTGGGGTTTTTTCTTGGTGAGGGCAAAACATTGTTGGGAGGCATAAGGAAAACTACTGTTTATTACAGAAACAGGTTTTGCATTCACTGGCTCTGTTTCAATTGGCAGATACCCACTCTGTTGAACAAAGACCTCAGGGTATTCCTCTCTCCCTTTGCTCACCTGTCAGTTTTTAAGGCTGGGTTTTTCTAAGAGGATATGGTAAGTAATGCTCACAATCAGCTGAGATACTGTATTGAGGCAAACGTTGCGTAAGTCTGAGCAGCTCAGACAGCACTTCCAACATAGGAAATACTTTGGAAGAGTTTCTGACTTTCTGCATAATTTAGACCTGGACCAAGGTTGTTTGGACCTGGATGATATTTCAGGCTACCCTGTAAAGTGCTCAGCTAGGGCCCTTATTCTCTCAATGAAATAGTAAGCTTGATCCAATCTGTGTTTGGTTATTGGACATGACAGCCTTTTTTGAAAGCATGACTCTGTAGCATAGAGCTAGAAGCATATGTTTGAAAGAGTAGGGATTAGGGTTACAAAAAGACTTTGGGCCAACTGCCTTCCCTAGCAGGTGCCTGGCAGGCTGCAGGACAAACAGTTTGGAAGACAATCTATCAGAATGCAACATAACCAATCAGAAGGCAATGATGCAAGTGAGGACAATTCAGATGATTTCATGAAATACCCAGTTCTTGAAAACCTGCTTGTAGCAAAATTATTTCACAAGTGTGGCTAATACTAATACAAAACTAACATTCCCCAGTAGAAGCAGCTGAAAAACAGTTTTCCTGACATCCCTATAAGCACTTTCATAATTGCTGACATTTCATAAAAAATTGGTAAGCTACAATATTTTAGAGCTGGGTGAAGACACAGCTGAATGTGTGTAGCTTCTATGAAAGTTATAGACCTATTTTTTTTTAAATTTGAAAAACACTACAGTTATTTTAGTATTTGTTACAGCAATTGACAGGCCTACGTGAAATTAATTGAAACCACACGACTCACCTTAGATAAACTAATGTTTCTTGTCAGCCAGTTTGAATTCACATTTATCTTGTGCGGTTTGACCAGTCACTCATTCCTGCAGTTGAGAGACAGGTAAAGTAACATTATTTTTCCCCTTCATTTTCCCATCAGTTTCTCTCAGCTGTGTATAAGAGACTTGCTTGTGTACTAGCTGAGCTTCCTGTACAAGCTTTCTATACAGAATATTTCTGTCCAGCTCTGCTGTTCTGGAACTGCTCATGTCTATATAGTGATATATAAAAAGGATGTAAGAACTGCTGCAGGAAGGCTGGGGAGGAAAACTCTACAACTTTCACTATGGTATGAATCAGGTCACAGGAAGCCTGATTATAAAGTACATTTTTCAGAGGGGGAATTTAATCACCTTATGACCATGGTATACAGCATGCATTTAGCAATACTCTAAACAGTACAGCTACACAGAACAGCAAGTTTCAGTGAAACAGGTTTGCCTGGGTAAAAATACTCCTGTGAAACTGGAGGAGGGAAGGCAAATTTTTTCTTGATAAATGACAAAAGCACTACATGAATTGATGATGCAGCTTTAGAAACATAAGGTCTATGTTTAGAAGCAACTATCTCTTTAATAAAGTATCAGAACTCAAGTACTTGTTTTCTTCCTTTGCACAAAGGAAGTCAGCTGTGCTTTCTCTGTTAAAGGATCAACATAACTTACTGTTCAGTGTGATCTCAACGGCTAACCATGTCTTACCAAATTCTGGCAAATTTCCTGCACTTCCAGGTTTTATGTTAAAGGAAATACTGGTTCATCAAGGAAATTCAAACTTGTACCACTAAACACATGCCAAACATTAAGCATTTGTGTAGTTTCAATACAACCAATGCTAAACTTGTGTTTCAAAGTATAATCAAACTCTCTGATTCAAATCTAAAAAAAATAAGTAAATACTTGGTCTTTAATAGGACCTAGTCTTTAGTATTACTTCTGCTCAAAAAACTGAATATGGATGTGTAGAAAACCAAGGAACAGAGCGTGCATCCTAATCTCAGTGAGACAACAGTATGTGAGATAAAACACAAACCGAGAGAATTTGCATGCTGCACCTCTGGTCTTACCTACTCTTCATAGCTTTGGCTGTGGCAAAACTGCACTCTAGTGGAACTGAAGCAGAAACACAGGCTCTGGGCTGAGTCCTCCACATCTCAGTCCCTTTGCTTGCCTACAGCTCTGAAGAGATGCGTCTGACAGATTCTACAGGCCTGAAGATCAGTTAGAAAGCTCTTCAGTCTGAGACCATCCCAAGTGACAAGCCTGATGTATGACTAAGAGAGAAGTTTGCACACTGTTTTTACTGTGTGGCTATTCACCTCACTGGATTTAGAGAACAAAGGCATTCACAAACTATGTTGCGGAGTCCCTAAATCTCCATGGGGCGCAACACCATTAAACCACCAGAACATTGGGTTGCCCAGATTATGGACAGCTTTTTTCAAAAATTTCTCAGCTCTGCAGACCCCACTGATTTTAGTGACCACTAGTGTCTTATTACTTAAAATGTTCATAGATTTTAAGTGCCTTAATAGGAACTGAGTTGTTTATAAATATCTGTCCCAAGAGCACCTGACCGTCAAGGTGGTTAAATCAACATCATTTCACAAAATTTAATAGAGCAGAAGTTGGAGTTATTGCCAGTAACCGAGTTAAAGCGAGGCTAAGATCAGCCTCTGTTATTTGAAAAACACAAGATGTGTCTTAGATAATGTCGAGATCTCACCTGACAGTAAATCAGACTAAAGGGCTTTTGGTCCCTACATGTAAACGATAGCTTTCAGAAGGAACCCATCTGTGTCACATTAACTTCAGTTGTGTGAACTGTATATTCTGAACCAAAGCCAAAGATAAAGTGAATGCATAAGAGGACCAGAGTAACCATATAAATGACAGAGGAATTAGTGGAGAGCTGTTAAAAAAAATAAAAAGGGGAGCAAATTTGGGAGATGACTATTACATACATTGAAATCTATTTGGCTATATACAAGTACAGATACCACTGTAAGTTCTGCTGCCATCTTCTGGTACAGAGGCCATTATGGACATGCTGCTACGAGTAAGTCCCAACTCTGGATTGTTGTGCCACAGAGCATGGTAGGCAATAGGTGAGGATGCCAAAGAAGCTTCTGTTTTCAGATTAAAGAGCAGCTTGTGAACCCTGCTACACAATGGAAATGAATTTTGGGTTATTTTCCAAAATGAATGTAAAATTTCAGTAGAATTTGGCAAATATTCTTGGTCTGAAAACTGAAAGTGAGGAAAAATTTCTGGCATTTTTAAAAATTAAATACTTGAAAACTGTGTGAAGTAAACTTTTGGGTACCCATTATCTTAATTCTTTTTTTCAAGATTGAAAAAAAAAATAATCAGGACAAACTATATAAACCAGAAATAGATTGTTTGATCACTGTTTCTATAGAAGTATTCATTCTAAAGGTTCTGGATTTTGTGGCCTGTGCCATGTTTTTGTTGCTGTAGGCCCTTGCCTTGTAGATGAAAGGTATATCAGGCAGGTCACGGTTGCATCCTACTTATACCCCTGGTGTTTGCAGTCCAGAGCATCTTTGAATCGTTCCTACTACCCATGCATGCAGCACAAAGCACCAGGAGACAGTAAACTTGGTTTGATGATCTAGGAATCCATGAATATCACCAATAATAAGGAAACATTCACTATCTGTGTATCAAGAGCACATTTTGTGCTTAACATTTTAACCTTCATGCTGAATTGCTGATTTTGTGATAGAGGCAGCACTTCAAGATGCTCATTTCAAAAATTCAAAGATAGTTTAAAGATACAAAGACAGTTCACTACTGATTTAAAAAAGAAAGAAACACACAAGGGACAGCTGCACCTGCATCTTGACTGTCAGCAAGTGGATTCTGTCACAGACTTTCTTTGCGAAACTTCAAAATACTTTGCATTGCAGGGGAAATGTTAGCTATCTCTTTTTGCAATGGCATCAAGGGAATGTGTTCTCCTAAATTCAATTTCCAGAAGCTGAGGTTGAGTTCTTCTGCTTGCACTGAAGGACCGAGTGACTTAATATTTTCTGTTTCAGAGAAGACTCTCCTTTTGTGCTTAATATTCTATGGTCTTGATCGTTACCTCTTTAAAAAAGAAACAATGCTAAAACCCAAACCAACCAATTAACCAAAAACCCCACGTAAAAGATCTCTTTTTCCTTATTACCATTAACCTGTAGACCATAAATCATCAGTCAGGTGCATGAATAAAACATTCTGAGGCAATTCTTCCATGTGCCTTGTCCTGTTTCAGTCCCTGTTCAAGCTTTTGGCTTTAGGCAATGATTTGTTAATGCAGGTGTGCCATGTTTTCTTGTGATTGCACAGGCTGGAACAGTGACTTTGAATAAAGGAGAGTGGAAATTCTAAGGCTGTAACAGAGCTGGACCTAAAGATAGGGCTGTGGACTGACAGAGGCTATCATCTTAAAGGCATGCCTGCAGAAGAGATTTTTACTTTCAGAGAATAGAGAAGGCTTATTTCAGTAACTGATTGAAGCGCAATAATGTATTCAAGAAAGGCAATAGTAATAATCAGGCTAAGGCAGTAGTTCCATGTCTGTCTTACACTCTTCTAAACATGGGCAATTCTACTACCTTCTCAGTTAGGTAGTGACACAGAGCAAGGAATGGATCTGGTACTGTGACAGCAGCGCCCTACTCAAATTAATTTGTTTTAATGAGGCCATAAAACCACAGTCCAAGATATAAGGATGTCCACTCACTTTTCTTGAGATTTCTGGAAGGCTGAAACCTCAGTAGGATTTAGAGATTACAGATGGATTTCCAGATGCTGAAGCTCTCCTAAATCATAGGTCCCTATTGCTCATTTCCTCCAAAATTTGGCATCAGCACTCCTTGAATCAGGCCCTAAAATTCTACTTTAAGCTTTTTATAGTGAGCTTTGAGGGAGAGATGTTTGCCTCTTGCAGGAAGGAAAACTGTTGAAATAGAAGGAGAAGTACAGGGAGAATATCAAAGACATTCACATTTGAATAATGCCTGTTTTGCAGATGCTAGGGTTAAGGTGCACAACAATCAATACAGCTGACATGTTTTTCTCTAATTATCATCCTTGTTCTTTTATATCAAGCCCACATGCTATGAGAAGTAGTGAAAAGACAATTTCATATCTACTAGTTATTATCATGATGTTATTAATTTAGACTAAGGATAATAATAAGATAGGGCATATGTAGAAAGAATTTGTTGTGAAATTAATTGCTCTGATTCGGGTCAACACATATGATAAGGTTTATAAAGCATTTCAGAAACAATTAGTTATGATGGCTATTTGGCATCCTAAGACATGTAAATCTAGAGCATGTATTTTACATTTCTCCCCCCTCCCCATTCATATGCTAAGTTCTCTGATAAAAGCTGCTTGTTCAAAAGAAAATTGAAATCAGTGGATCGAAGCAAAGCTGGATAATGATGTATTACTGATATACTCTCTCAATGCTTCAATTATTCCTGCCTTCAGTCTTGAAATTATTTCAGAGAAACAAAAAATAAATAAAAAATGGCTTTTTACAAAGTCAGTTTTAATCTTTCCGTTGCATTTGTGGCTGTCTTTTACCCTTAATAGACATGGAAAGGACTTGATTGTAGTTACCTTTCTGAACATACTGTTGTTCTTTGTAATTCCCTTCTCTTGACTCTCAAGGGCTTTCACAGAGAATGGTGCCCCTCAGTTATGTGAAGCACCTGTTCCCAATTCATCTTTGTAAATGAAACTTAACATGGCTTTGTCTCCTTGAATCTTAAATGCACTTTCTTTTCTTTCTTTGTCTGCCCTGAATTCTTCAAGAAAACAACTGACAGAAGGGGCTAGCAGAAATATCCTTACCTCGAAAGAGTGATTGTACATTCAGGATGTTCTTTACCACAAAGATCTGCAGTAATCTACATTCCTTCCTAATGCAGTTCAGTTTTGGCACTTGATTTCAGCATGATTACACTCAGTCAATCCTGGCAGCTTTCAAATATACTATCCTAAATACAGGTTGTTTACAGCAAAGAGACAGTTTAGCTAAGCTAACTGCTTCTGGCCCAGCAGTGGTCTGATCTTCATCTGTCACCCCATGGAGTCCTAGAGCATTATCAAGGTAGCTCCCTTTATACTAGATATACCCATTTTGGTCTGACTTATCTCCTTTTCTCACTGTCCCATCACTCAAAGTAACAATGGAAGCAGTCAGCTTCTCTATGCAACAAATAAGAAGTCCTTGGCCATTGTTTTTAAAGAAGCAACTATCATTACCTTTATCTTTGCAGATGGGGAAACTGAGGCCCTAAGGTGCATGACTAATGTACCCAGAAGACCAAAGTGCTGCCAGGATACAACCTGTTTCTCTAGAGCCCTGGCACAGAAAGATCATTAGGGAGCTGTGGGTACATGAGTACAGCATATATAGCTTCCTAGATTCAAATCCCTGAGAAACACGGGAGGGTGCAATTAGGAAGGGAACCAGAGCTTACTGAAATCAGTGGAAATCTTTCCAATTATTTCAACAGGTATCTGGCACAAGCCCCTGGTGAATCTTCCGTGGCTGCCTGTTGCCTACTCTATGTAGTTCATTAACATCAAAATTCATTTGTGCACTTAACTCCTCAGCGGGAAGGTTTGCAGGTATCTATGTTTATCTTTCCATTGCAAGCAGCAACTAACAGAGACAGAACAGAGAAAAGAGTGTAAGAGGGGAGAGATCAGCCATAGCAAGTCACAAGGAGCAGCAGCTTACAGGCATGGCAGGACCTCTTGTTCCCTTTTGCCTCTGCCCCAGGATCCTGGTAGAAATCTGACAGCTTTGTGGCAGTTAGTAGAGCAAACACCCTTCTCTGGCTTATTTGCTATAGCAAAGACAAGTGGCTTTATACTGTGACTGATCAATGCTCCTAGTGAGTCAATACTCAGATCACATGCAGTAAATCCCAGGAGCTGTGCCAAAACCGTAATGAGTGACTATGTCTCAGCACACTGCCAAATTCTCCTTCCCCTCCCATACCAGAAACTGACCAAACCAATGGAGCTGGTGCAAATCAACAACAGCACACCAGGAGCGAGGAACTCAATTCAGTCCCTTAGACGTCACCACTGAATATATAGCTTGAGGGGAAAGGTCTAGAAAAAGCTGCACATTCTCCAGAAGACAGAGTAGCACTGACAGGTATTTTGGGGAGCTGCAGGAATACAGTACACTACACTGGTGATCTGCCACTCAATGTCCTGTTTCAGAGCACGCTAGGCGATTTCATGAGTCTAGTATAATGATCAGGAAAGAAAAAAGAAACAGATTATACAACAGCAAGCAGCCCTGCTACTCAATACCAAGTCATAAAAATCAATTGAATGATCAATAGGCTTTTCTGTCCTTTGGGGCTTTGAAGATTCTGCTGTCGTGCTCTCTGCTATCATTAGCACTTGATGAACTTAAGATGTTTAATGACTGTGAAATTACATTCCTATAGAGACAATGCACACTTGGAATAATAGCATGCAATTCAGGGGTCTGTGGAGTCCCACACCATTAAACACAGAACTTCAAATAGAGTTTTCACTGTGAAAATGGAGCAAGCTCTTTGATGTGCTAACATCAGCTCTGGTCCACTTGCTTCTCAAATTACTAGCGTAGCAGGCAAACTTCAAAGAGCTCAGGATACGCTTTAAAGCAACTACAATGTTTGCTTGGCTAGGAATGTACTCTCCTGGTGGTAGACCACCCTTATCTCAGTTTCACCTTCATATTCAGAATGAAGGCAGAACGGGATATATCACTCTGTATACATATATATATATATATATATATATATATAGGGGGAGAGAGAAAAACTCATTGACCAATGAACCTATTCCAACTTCAACATAAAATAAACTGCTGTCGTAGTTTAAACTGAGCTGTTAACTAAATACCATGCAACCACTTGCTCACATCCTCCTTTTCTTCACTCCCTGGGCAGGACAGGGAGGAGAATCAAAGGAATGTAAAACCCATCAGTTGAAATAAGAACAGTTTAATAACTAAAATAAAGTACAACATACTACTACTACTAATAATAATAATAACAAGGAAAATATCAGGAGAAAGAGAATATAAAACTATAAAGGGGAAAGGAAAATAATAAACAGCAGTGATGCACAATACAACCGCTCACCACCTGCTGACCTATACCCAGCCCAACCCAAGCAGCTATCTGCCCTTCTGGGTGACTCCCCCCAATTTATATACTGGGCATGACGTGCTGTGGGATGGAATACCCCTTTGGCTAGTTTGGGTCAGGTGTCCTGTCTCTATTCCCTCCCAGCTTCTTGTGCTCCTCCTCATTGGCAGAGCATGAGAGACTGAAAGGTCCTTGATCAGGGTAAACGCTACTCAGCAACAACTAAAACATTGGTGTGTTATCAGCATTGTTCTCAGACTGAAGCCAAACCACAGCACTGCACTGGCTATTGGGAAGAAAATTAACTATCCTAGATGAAACCAGGACATCTGCTTTGTGACACAGGTTAGAAAATAGAATCTTTTGCAGGGAAGAAAAGGAGAAAATGCATTAAAAACATGATTGACTCCAACTGACCATTTTGCAAGGCTGAGAATGCAATGGAGTTGTACAGGAAAGTAAATATTTTAATTTCCAGAATCAGTATTTTCCATTAATCATTTTTGCTTTGTACACTAAATGAAATCAGCACTTTCGTGCCTGTGGCGGGGGTACACACCTGAAAAGAAAAGCTGAATTGGCAAAGACAAGGGAAGGGTCACAGAGAGGCTGATATTTTCCTTCCTAAATTCAGCTGAAACTTTGCCATGAGGTCAGTTAGAAATGGTTCCTTCATAAGGCCAGGATAACCTGGACTAATGTTTCTAGCTGTGGCATTCATTACTCATCCTAGCAACCAAAACCCCAAAAGAGAAGACCCATTGCATCAGACAGCTATTTCCAAAGAGCATGCACACAAGATAGATCATGTGGTGTCACCAGCCTTGCTTTAAGGGTTAATGCCAATAGTGCACGAATGCGACTTCCAGAAGACATTCACCCTGAGAAGCTGGTGGTGTCAGAATGAGGACCTACATACAGTATGGGAGCACTATGTGCCAGCTCCAACTGGCCTAAGCTGCCTTTCACTCTACACAAAAGTCTAAAAAAAAAAAAACCCCAACCCAGCCCAAAACCAGCCTGCAAATAGATTTTGTCCTTCTAGCCCTTTTCAGAGTCAGTGGTGGTCAGAACCAGAACCTCGGCTTTCTAGTATCGTGCTAGGCAGATATTTAAAGAAGATGAGGCAAAGTCCCAGTCAAAATTTAATGCTGTCTCTTCAGTCATGGAATACATTTCTCTCCTGTCTCCCTGCACCAGCCACCATTGGCCCTAGAGTCCAAGGCCACACAAACATAAGCCTTAATATTTGTAAATACCATGATTTCACTCTATGTGTGCCTCTGCACAGAAATTCAATAAGGAATCCTGTTTTAAAGCTCATGTTTGATCTCTTAATTTTTCAAAAGACTGCTATGGAAGGCTTGTCATGAATTTATTATGAAGAAAGGTAAAACTTAGCACTATGCTTGGCATTCATTACGTGGACAAGGTTAATTCATGGTAAGATGTGAGGTCTGCATATGAATCTATAGGGCTTCATCTCAGAGTTCAAACTGAACTGCTTAAAGGTTTGTCTCTGCTAACACTGCTAGAGGTAGCCAAGTTACCCTGGTTCGAATCTGTAAGGTCTAAAAGCTAAGTGGCAGCTCTCTGACACTCAAAATGCAATGAAGATCATATGTTGACAAAACAGAACAGTATCTCATATTTAAAGAGACCTGCAAAACTATGCATGCATATGGGTTAAAAAAGCAACAACAACAAAATCCCTTCATATATCATATGAAAATTACCAGTGTGTATTTTCTGTCTCCTTTTGTAAGATGCATGTAGAACCTTTTAAAGCTAGGGGTTAAACATTTGACCTTTACTTTGAGCTTTCCCATCTCTGAAGTGTTTCTATAAATACTTAATATATAAGACAGCCTGACCTTTGAAGGGTGCTCTATTGAGTTTTCAAGTATCTGATTGTAACACTTTGTCCCTAATCTGTTCTTGGCTTCTGCTTCCTATTACTGTGATGAATCTCTAGTTTTCACTCTGCAGGGGTGAGGTCTCTTTTTTTTCATCAAACTTTAGCAGCACAGCATTGGAGCAAGCCTTTTTTGACGTTTTTAAGGTTTGAGTGGACAGGGTGCTGGGACATCTAGTTTAGGTCATGCTTTGCAAAGAAATGTTGGACCAGATGATCTGTGATTTCCCTTCCAACTTAGTATTCTATGATACTATTTGCTTCACCAGTTCTTTGATCACCTGAGTTCTTGCAACAGAACTTCAGCAAGAACATAAACAGTAGAAAAAAAAGCTTTATCAATTCAAGCCCCTACTGCCCTCCTACACTCCCCATCACCTTTTGTTCTTCCAGAAAAAAGTGTAGGTGCAATTAGTTGAGGTTTGCCCCTTCAGCCATGATGGGCAGCAAGACAGCCTGGAAATATGGCACTTTTTTGCTTGGCTATTCCTTAACCTGTAACATGGGTAACAAAGGCCACAGCAGATTCCTGCCCTGTCCTAAAAGCATATCCCAGCACAAAGCCTAGAGCATTAGTTACTTATCTGCTGCACCTGGGTTGTCATAGTCATCTAAAATGACTGGATTATAGTTTATATTTCAAGGAAATATCTCAGGTTACAAGAGCTGGAGGAGGTGGGCCATTGACCTCAACAAAGAGATGATAATTTATGTTAGCCAGAGTGGCAGCTTGGTGGAGCTTTGCTGATTTAAACCAGTGGAAGATTTTATCCATTATCCCTAGAAATGTTCCACAAAAATGCAATGTTTCCTCTAGTCCCTTTTGTCATTGTCTTAAGCAATTACTGCACTACATTCCCAGGAAAGGGTATAGCAATATGTATTTTAATCTCAAGGTGACTTACTGCCTGTTTTTCCATAACAAGAGATGACTGCTTTACCTCAATAGCTTTTATTACTGGTGAAAAAAAAAGAAAAGGCAGTGATCAGATTTTGTAATTGAATAGAGAAGGTAATTTGCACCCCAGTCTTCTTGAAAATGAGACTTTTTATTAGAAAAAGGAAAAGATCTGAGAGGAATAACTGTCTTTCATGCATGGTGGTACATAAAATAAACCCCAAAGAATAGCAGGGGCTGCCCCTTTCTTCCATTGTGTACTTTTTTCCTGGAGAGAAAATCAGAACTAAATCCTAGCCAGATCTCTGTGGCACTGCCCTGCTAGTTGACTATCTCTCAGGGGTCCTGAATGTGTGCAGGCCTTGCAATTACAGACCTTGTCTTGCATTGATAATACCGGGAACAGCACAGAAGAAAAGAGTGTGTGAAGACCTGCATTGTGTTCCAGGCTACACCTAAGGAGACATCCTCTCCACATCCTACCTGCCAACAGACCACAGGAGCCAGCACTGCAGAAGTTATAGAAATAGACAGTAAATATATCCTTCATTGCTGACATATTTGAGACAATGGTACCGCTCCTGCAAAAATCAGGTGTCATGATAAATGAACACCATGTACTCTAGCTATAGCTCAGGTGGCTATCTGAAGAAATAGAAAGCTTCAATTTTAAATAAAAGGCTTTGAGTTAAAAATAGTGTCAAGAAATTAATGAATGAGACAGAAACCAATGGCTCAGAGAGAGCTACATTTCCACCTGGGTAGACTGGAGGGTGACTGAAAGCCCAAAGACATTTGTTTCACAAAATATGAAGTAAGAGTTTTGACACCCTTTGTAAATATTTCTAGATAAGGCAAAAAAGCCTGCTTACAAGCTGCATTTATATTTCCATTTTATTATGAAATGGAAATTTCTTTTTGTTTGCTTATTAAAATACAGAATGAAACACAACTGGAAGGTGAAAATTCCAGCTTCATTTTGGATTTCTTAAAGGAAAAAAAAAAAATAAAATAGCCAAACTGCAGAAGCAGTTGAAAATAAAGACTGAGTCCACTATCAGAAAAAAAAAACAACCCTGCACAACTCCTGATTAAGGAACAAAAATAAAAGAAATGTTTTTCATAGATGACTTAAAAAATGAAATAAAAAACCCTGAAATTGCGTTTCCTAACTATTTTATTCAATGGGATTAATTTTCTCACTGTTTTAATCCCAGACTTTTCTCTGCCTGCAGGCCATGCCAGGGGCCTGCAAACAACAGATAATGCCACTGATACATAACTAGAGAAGAACTCACTGGAGCATTGAGGTGTGAAGGGTTGAACCAGTCTTGACAGAAGCTCAAAAGATGATTTGGTGCTCACAGACACTACATGGTTGTGCAAGATGGGAATGGCAGGATCAGCTATGATTACAGACTTGAATCTGTCCTGAGTCTGGAACAATCAGACGCTGTATCACTGCAGCAGCAGCAAAGACTTCTTAAGCAAGAACCTTCCATTTGGAAATCTTGGGTCACATCCTCTACTGAGGCAATCAGCTTTTTGAGATGAACAGAGCCCCAGATCAGGCCATAATGACTCATAAGGACTTTTTGGTCATGTTTTCAGAGTACAGGAAATTCAGCAGTAGCAGTTGTCATAAGGTGCAGATGAACAAGTACATTTTAAGCATTGGTTCTGTATATACAAAGTTTTACAGTTCAAAATTACTTGAGGGGTCTTCAAGAGAGGAAGGAAAGATGAACTTCAGATTTTAATAAACTGGTGTAGTTGGTTTCTGCCTCTACCTTATTTGGTTGCTAAGCATACCAAACGCTTAAATTAAGATAGATAACCTAAGAGGAAAACAGCTTCATCGCAAAAACAGTTCAGCCAAGCTTTAATTTTCAATTGGCTAAAAAAGCTTCTTAGGCTTAATACAACCTAGAAACTGCACATTCCCCAACAGTCCCAGCAGCCCTAATTAGTTGAAGAAACTGAGCGTTTTACCACATAACCTTCAAATAATCTCTTAGAATTCACTCTTTGCCTCTAAATCTCACTGGTTTCCCAAGTGTTTCCTTGTCTGATTTCATACAGCTAATGAAACAACTCAATCAAGGAGCAAGTTTCTATATGTGAACAGATTCTGTTTGCATCCTAAAGGGCTGAAATTTTAAATAAATTACCACTCTTTGCTTTGTTCCTTAAAATGAGTGTCAACACCACATCCTTTTTCTGACCCCCAAATGGTTTGTTAGGTACTCCATGTCCCGCTTCATTCTCAGAAGAACACTTTCACATGTCAGGAGCAGAAGAGTTTGGTCATGGTAATCAAAAATGCTTTTTTTTCTCATGTACAGCTGCCATTTGAAAGCTCTAGCCCCTCTTCAGCTTTGAGACGGAATGCTTTGCTTTGTACCCTGTGAAAGATCCTGTGAAGAGAATACAGTTCATATTTGTCAAGGGACTGATGTTGCCAGACCTGGCACATAAATAGAGAAATAAAGTTTTATCCAAGGCAGAGGCTAATGGGAACATCCTGTTCACTCTTCCTTTTTTAATTCCAGCAGCTGTTCAGAAATTTTCTTGGAGCGAACCTTAACCCTAACCCTAAACCAGCCTTCCAGGAAGAGACCTCTAACCTAAGATATCTAACTTAAATTGACCAAAGTAATGTGATCCCATTCCAAAGTTCTGGAAAAATTAGCTGACACAGAGGAAGTCTGGATTCTGTGCAGCATTTTTAGAGCTTCTTCCACCTTTGTCCTTGTTTTCTTTTACTCATTTTCACTATGACTAAGTAGGACAAATACCGTTGAAATTGCTATTAGAGCTATTGCCACTGGCAAATCTTCTGCTAGGGGACGAAACTGATGGAGTTTAATCCATTTGAAATATCAAGACAGCAGAATTCAGGTGGTTAAATTGTTCACATCCCATGGGAACTCAATAACCTTCAAAATTTGGAGTCCAGTTGGCTTAGTCACCTCAGTGTGGTCACTGGTTGCCTCTTCTTCTCACTTTGAATAGACCCTACTTTAAAAAAGGCACTTAGTCAAGAGATTTGTAAGCTTGTCAGCGTTTTGAGAACAGCTGGTAAGCAAAAGAAAACGAAGTCAACTGGCCTGTACAAGAATTTTTAACAGTATATTTTTTCCTGAAAATATTCAAATAAAAGCTTGTTTAAAATATAAAAATAGTAAGATGGGATTTTCACAAAAAAAAAACTAAAACAACAAACAACCCAAATCCATTCCTGCTAATGTGGGGATTCCTTCAGGCTGGAAGAAGAGCCGTGCTGGAGCTAGTGGTCTGCTTGCACCACCTAGTGATGCCTGCCGGCTTGCACAAGTCCTCCTGCCTGCCTGAAACACAAGTGAATCCTATCAAAAAAAAAACAACACTTAAACCACAAGTACTGTTACAAGGACTAGTATTTTCCCCTCAGCATCACCATTCTTTAACTGGCTTTTCCTCTATCACACCGTGTAACACTAAGAGCATCTGCATCCCATTTGTATGGGTATCAGATGAACTACAAAGGTCCATCTGATTTTAGAGTTTACAGGGCACAAGAGAGTCATACTCAAGCTAACTGGAGAAAGCAAGATGCAATAGGGAAGGTCAACAGCATTTCCACATGCATTTTTCTGTTAATCCAAAGTTTACAGAAAAAAATAAATAAATCTAGGGAGTTGTTTATATCCCACAGAAACAACACTTTCTCTATTAAAAAAACTGTTTTCTGCAGAAAACCTCAAGTACCTACTTGCAGTCCAATCTTTTATTACAATTACCCAAGAAGGTGTCACCTGAAGAGTTAAGTTGCTGAGTGACATCTATATATGAGCTGATAAACATGTTTTTGAAGTCTGCATCAGTCTACTGAAGAGCCATGGGAGCATTCTCATTGCACTTTGGACTATGAAGATACACGTTGCTTTTTCTCCGCCCGAGCATTTCTCTGATGACTAGTCACTTAATTCCACTAGCAATTAATATTAGGCACTCTTCCATCTGTGGCTGCAAAAATTAAAATGCTGTTACTTCAGGCAAGACATGGGTAATCGGGCCTGAATGGGGGTGAGGGAAGCGTATATGTTGTGTGGATTTTCTGGTCTTTAATTTACTTGGTCTTTTCTGCTCTTAATGTCTTTTTTTCTGGCATTTGAAAGGGCAAGCCAGTTGAGCTTTAAATCAATCCTTCTTTATTATTAACTTGCAAATCCATAGAGGATTTCATATCTTATATGCTTTTCAGTGAGGGCATTATTAAGAACTAAACTTACATCCAGAAAGAGCAGACTTTTCAAGATCGTTCAGCAAACACAAAACCAGACAATAGTAACACTACTCTGCTTCTGCTAATACAAAGCCATTCTGTTGCTGTGTTTCAAACTAATTGAATGTTTATCTGAAAGCCTTCATTATGCTAATATCGATAGGATCCATCTTGATGCCAGCTTCTACTGAGATGACTCATTTTAATTTAGGTTGTTGCAGAGCTCCATTGCACAGTAATATGAATTTAATGACAGAAGGCCTCAATTAAATCTCTGAGGTTTCCAGGAACATCTTCAGCTCTTCAAAAAGTGATTATCTCCTAACCATGTTGATTGGGCAAAGATATTTTAAAGGCAAACTTCTCTCCCACCTCATTATTAAGGCTGAAGCAAAACTGACATCAAAATAAATGGCGGTTAGTGAATCAGCCTTTTTGTAATGACAGTAAGAGTTAGTGGAGTTTGGACACCTTGATTTTAGTATATCCTTTGAGCTTAATCTTCCTTTTTCTCCTGACTTTGGCACTTTGATGTTGACCTTCCTTTGCTGTCATTGTTCTTGCCTTCTTTCCTTCCCCAATACTCACATAATCACATGGCTGTTCCCATACAGTACATACTCCTCACTGGTGTCCGTCCTAAGATGATTTTGTGCATTTCTGTAACTACTTGAGTGGCGTTCACAGTGGCAAAAGGGAATCCTTGACCCCACTCTTCCTGAGCTCTAGAGTCCAATTACTAAAGCCTCCTGCTCTTCATACTTACCTCTCTCATTCATTGGAACAAGCAGGGGACCTTTAGACCCATCTTCTGCTAGCATAGCTCTTGAGAAAACATGGATTTGTGCCAGAAGAAAAGTCCAGAAGTGTTAAATATCAAGGTCAACTATACCTTTTCATTTGACGTCCTTTACAAACTGAAGGACACAAAAGAGCCAAAATATTCCTGTTATTTAATAACACAATGCTCAAACAGATACACATCTGATCTGAGACCATTAAGTAATGTAAAAACCAAGCAAATATTCTCATACATTTTCAGTTGTTAATTGACCTCACTATTAATAGTTGATTTTTTTAAATCTAAAAGTAATGACTTCCTAACCTAAATCAAGGTTCTCCCCCCACACTAACACTCCAGTTGTTTCTACATTATTGCCAATTCACACCTCCATCAGCTTTTGTGTTTAGTAGAACTAATTGTATTCCTTCAGTCTCCCACTTTAATGTCCTATGGATATAATTAATGTGTAAAAATAGTACTCCTTGTTAAGGTTTCTGTGTCAATAAAACATGGGTGTGCTTGACATCCACTGTAATTTTACATCAAGGACCTGAAACTTGCCCTGAGACTGCTATACTTGAAGATGGAGTTGGGTACAGTTTTCTCTCAACATCAGTGGGATTTGTCTTGAAGATGAAAAATTCCCAGATGAGCTCTGCTGTCTGTCACTCCTTGCCCCACACATCTTCTAATGCAACTGCTGGCATTCAAATGCCAAATCCCTTATTACTGTGCTTTACTACCTTTGGCAGATATGAGAAACTCCACATCAGTCAAGAGAAGTATGAATAAATGCCTTGTTACCATTGAAAGCAAAGCCTGATGAATACAAATTCCTTTATACAGGCTAGATTCATGTATAAATCAAAATTGAATAAAGATTTATCACATCTTTCTGCATTATATACACATCTTCCAGGAGTTATACTACTTTAAATACATTTGTCACAGTATTTCTGACATATGCAGGACTTTTATATCAGCAACATCTGAGTAGCATCAGAATCTCACCAAAAACTTTAAAACCTGTGGGTCTTTAGACAGTGACAGAAATAACTTGGTTTCCAAAGACACTACATGTATGCAGGTTTCTTTAAGTAGCTGAATGAATTTAGCCATCCTCAGAATCAAGCTCCATGTGAATACAGATATGGCATTTAGATAGAGACATGATGGGCTTGACTTCTTTTCAGTCCTTGCACCCTCTTCAAGTTGTATCTATACATGTGCTTAGTCAGATGCTGAATGGTCCCAGCTCCTTTCTTCACCCATTGTCACAGTTCAGTGGCTGTTAAATACAATCTACATTTCCTATACATAGGCAGCAAGTGTCTTCAGAGCTGCCAGGGTTTGGAGGAGCAGTTGTACTCTAAAGCAGCAGGAACAGTGCTCAGAGTACACTATTCATATTTATTACCAAGAAGTCTAAGGCACGACCCAGTAGCAACTGCTTAATCCACACAGAAACTCTGTCTTCATCTCTTTCTTGTCTGTCATTTGATTTGCTTTAACAAAATGCACCCGCTTTGACAAAACACCCATGCACAGAGATGGAGAAATCTTGAACCATCATTAGTGCAGTTCCTCCAGACCCCTCTGAGACTCCCATTTGGGTTACATTTCTGTATTCTGCAATTCAGATGCAGACTTCAATCTTTTCATCATCATCTATAAATACCCATGCACCAATCTGAGGTCTCTTACCCTCTTCCCCAAGAGTCGCATCACAAAGCACACAGACTGAAATTCAAGCTTCACTTCACAGCACAGCTTCAGATCTCTCAGCACAGCAAGTCATCAGCCAAGCAGGTACATTTTACACCACCAGCATTGAGAGAGCAGCCAGTTACACCAGTCACCCTGCAAAGCATACCCATCTGTGCTTGCCATGTCTGCCTGGATTGTGGCCTGGATCCCACCTGCAGGGCAAGACCTACCCATTATCAACACGGTAGTTGATGCCAAATCTCACAACATTATCACAAGTATTACAGATTCTTCCCCTCCAGGAGACTTGACATTTGATTTTATGAAAAGTAGTTAGGTGGCTAATTATAATCACAACCAGGAAGAAAAGTCATTCACTCCTGTGCCAGTTCCTGCGATTCCCACATGTGAAGTTTCAGCTTTCTTTAATACCATCACCTCTTCTGAGCACTGCAGAAAGACACTTGGAAGTGGCATCTGTCTACAGTTAATAGTCAATGAGAAGAAACACTGGGATTTTATTTGTCAGGCAAAGCCCTCGATCTCATTACCGGATGCCTTAGCTGATAATTTTCAAGCAGTTAGGGTGCATGCCTTCTGAAGGCTGGTAGTACAGCAATACTGCTCCCAGAAGAGGGAGAATGGGAGCACACCAACTCTTCAGAGAAACTGTGCTTTAAGCATAGGTTACACATGTTTTTTCCTCCCTGAATATCACAGGGCATACTGATAAGGATGACCTGAAATGGGTGTGCAAATGCTAGACCAGTGATCACATTATAGCTACAGCCTCTGAGATACCTGGGTGGCTGAGTAGCCCAAAACAGTAGGCACACGTTCATGACTGATCAGCAATTGCTACACAAAAAGTCTGTTTTGGAGGTGATATTCTTACGCATTAAAGTGCTATTTGGCACATGACACCCTGTGCAGCCAAAGTTGCTTTAAGCAGCCTGGTCTAGGGGAAGGTGTCCCTGCCCATGGCAGGGGGGGTGGAACTAGATGATCTTTAAGATCCCTTCCAAGTCAAACCATTCTATGATTTTTATAATCATCATACTGTATCACAGTATTACATGTCCTTTCCTCTCCCCTTTCACTGGTGTTACTCACAGGACACTATTAATGGCCAGGCTGCAACAGAACTGTTTCACCTGACTGCCACCACAGACACTAGGGAATTCCATGTACTGAGTGCCACTGTATCTTATCTTGATGTGATTAAGGTAAGATATTGTATGCTTAGCATGGGAGCAGACAGTGACTGAACTAACAAAGTGTACTGCTGGTATAGCAGTAAGAGGTCAGATTTTTATCTTCTAAATACCAAAACAGATCCACAATGACTTCAGTAGAGGACTCTAGACTTCACAGGTGGATATGACAATAGAATTTGGCTAAATAGTTTAATTTCAGATTCCCATCAAAAGCTGCTAAGGATTTATCAGCATTAACCCTAGGGAATGCATTATACTTAACTTTTTTTCTTCTCATTAGTAAACCAAAGCATTGATCAATGCACAAAGGAAGCCATCCGTGGGAGGAAGAACTGAACCTTTGGCAGGGTGTGCTCAAGGGAGCAAGTTTGAAATCAAACATTCAGGAAGAATCCCTGTTCTTAAAGAAAATGTTGATACAACTTCATTTCCAAACAGAAAACGGCCTTCCAGGCTTTCCAACTAGTCAGGATGATTGACGTTTTAACATTACTCCCAAATAACTGCAGGCCAGGTATTTCCAATGCTTTGCCTCTCAGACTGTCATAAAAATAAAAACAGCCAATCACAGGAACTGCCATATAACTCTTCAAAGTTTTTCCAGTTCAGTGTCCTCACCTTCCTCTGAGCGGCTCATGGTAAAGTAGATAGGAAAACAGCAGCAAAAAAGGTAGAAGTGCAGAACTGGCACTGATTTATAGACATAGGAGGGACTCTCAAATGAGACTAAGTGGCAAGAATTGCCATTCATGGTTCCTTGGTTCTTTATATGAAACATCAGCATACCGTGGGTCAGTAGAGGTATGAATGAAGGGGGAAGACAAAAGAATAAAGCATGGAAACAAGAACTACCCAGACCAAGGTCATTAAAAGTAAAATTGTTCCTCCTTTTGTACTTGCTCTTTCAGAACATTACCTGTTGTCATAATATAATTAATTCAATCCAAAATGCTGTGGCACTTCACATCAGCCTAAGCATCAGCCTAATCAAAATAAAGGAAAATAATCAAATTATGTGGAGCTTGCAACATGGCTGTGTCTCAGAAGTGCTGTAGGAATGCAAGTGATAGAACAGGTACAGAAACAGTACATTAGAAGGGGAGTTCTTCTACAAAAGGAAGAGCAGAAAGAATGATTTAATAATGTGGCAGATGCACAACAGGATACTATGTAGAACCGTAAGCTGATTTGGTATAGCTGAGCTTTTAAGTGTCTGATAGGAAGACACTGATTTTATTTTTTCAGGAGTGTTTTAGGACATGCACCAACATAGCAAAAAGAATTATCCAATTTATGAAGTTAGAAAGCTGCTGGGGAGGGGATAATTAACAGAGAAAAAGCAGCTAGGCTACTGCAGATCTCCAAGACCTTTTAAATTCGTGTTCACTCCTTCATGCAGCATGCTGTAATTTTGACAGTTACAGAAAAAAAACAACAAATCTCAAACAAACCAGGAGCCACCATCATAACTTATAGGATGGTTTATGGCTCATAGGTAGGGTCTGAGATACATGAAAGGGATGGTCTACAGACCTTTCAGCAATAATAGGCTATTGCTTGCTGTCCTGTGAAGACAGAGAACTGGACTCAGTGGTCAGCATGGCCTCTGCTGGTTCTTTTTTGCTGGCAGTGATATACACACCCAATACCCTCTCCTGTACTGTGTACTAAGCACATTCTGGTAACTGAACTACTGCCATGCTTTAAAGGGGGAAAAGAAGAGTTGAAGAATGGAGACATTAAAAATTAGGATTACACCTATAAAGCAGCCTAGAAAGCTTACTACACTGAACAACACTGCCAGAGGGAATTTGCACTGCTGCCTGTGATGTTCCCTACAACTTCCTTAAGCTGAATACTGAAACTGACATCAAGGGACCATTGTATCAGCCTGGAAATGTCATGCAAATTTCAAACCATTTTCACTTTTTTTTTTTTTTCTAAAATATCTTCAAGAGCTTTTTAGTCTCCAATCAATGCAGTAATTTTATTCTACAACGTATTTCAAAACCCTATGAGGTCTGTGAAAGGAAATACAATCCCAACATTTCCCTTTCAAATATTTGGTGCAAGTGAAGAAGAGTTCTGTAATATCCACAGCGAGGCCTTGTTATTAAATCCATGTGTGTTATATTTTAGATATCTAGATATTTGCATAATGAACCTACTTGATAAATTATTACTAAGTTACAGTTAATTGTCCAATTAATTAATTATGAGAAAATCAATTTGGAAATTAGAGAAGCTTAAAAGTTGAAATAAGAAGACTGAAGAGCAGGTGAAAGGAAAAGGTAAATTCGATTAAAACCTGATTTAAGTCAACTTCATAATTAAGACAGTGAAGAGAGGTGGACAAGTTCCATCTTACTGCTCTGAGAGACTTCACTGCCATTTAGATTTCTAACACCATTAGCTCTGATCCTCTGAACCTTTGAACAGCAGCTCAACCTGTACATAGAGACCATTAGTTTCACTGAACTCTGGGCCCACTTTCCCTGAGGAAGGTTTGCATACATAAACAGAGATGCTTGAAAGCTTCTTCTTAATAATACATTGTTGGGAAGTAGGTTTGTATGAATTGGAGTATTTTCATTTGATTCTGCAGGCTCAGCATAGGGTTTATAGCAAATATTGCAAGACCAAGAGTATATATGTGATGCTGCCTCTAATGCTGCTTTCAGCTTTGATGACCCTTCTTTGGTACAGATTTGTTAGCAGCAACAGACTGACTTCTACAGAGCCTAGGCCAGTCTGGCTGTATAGGACTATACATCACATTATCCAGTGTGGGGAGAGAAAAGCTCATTCAAAGTTTGCCTTTTAAAGAGGAAAGAAAACAGAAGAGCAGAGGTAAATTGCCTTTTCCATGAACCAGCATTGCAGTCACTCGAGCACAACAGACAGAAGGACTGCTCACCATGGTAGGCAGCTTCTTGGAAGAGGCTGGGAAGTTCTGAAGTTCACTTACTTTGAACACTTTAAAGCACAGCCTCTGCTTTTCACTTGTTACTTTCCAAGCCTCCCATGTCTTAGCCATACCTTCACCAACCAGCACGTTTACTTTTCCAACAGCATTTAAAGTAAGGAGAGAATAACTGCAATTTTAATCATGAATGCTTTCAGCTGTGTATTTATTTTTAGTTAATGCTCTGTTCATCCTTTTCCTGCTTTCCCAGGTAATTGGGTATACACCTACTAAATTACCTTTCATTCTCCACCATTGTCTTCTGATGAACTTTTCCCTGTCACAGTTCCTTGGCAGTTTAGAAAGTCCACAGTATGCAATATGTTTTAATAGGTTTTGCTGTTTGCTTTATGATACTAATACTGAAACTCCATCTGTTGTTTTCTTTTTTTTTCTGATTTTCCTGGACTACAAATCATATAGCATGGTCACTTAAAATCTTTGCAAAGTCTCATTTTTTTCTTCCAGCCACTGAACTGTTAAAAGCAACATTCCTCTATTTGACATACAGTGAGTTGCTGGTTCCTCTTTATCTCTGCTTTCCCACTTCCTCTCTAGCTCCATGTAAATACTGACAATGAAGAGAATGCCACACCTAGCTATTTCAGCATGCCAGTGTTACAGATGCTCCCCAAGGAGTAAATGAGGGCTCCATTTATGCTTCTGTGACTTTTTTGCCAGGGGAGGTTGGCTGTGGGCAAGAACACAGATGCAGACAGATATCCCAGCTCAGCTGACCATGGGTAACTGCACTGAGTGCAAGTCTTCACAGTCAGTGAAAAAGAGGAAAGCTGAATGTTCTTTAGTGCTTTTGACAGTGAGAACAAGCTGCTTTGGAAAGGTTTGTTTTGTTTCTTCTTAGGAAATAAATGACTGCGGTTCTGATTCAAACATGCCTGTGTTGCTAACAACAACTTACTGATGCTCTCCAAACAATTCTTCAGTTCTTGCTCATACTGTTCTTTTTTCCTTGACATTTACCTATTCTGTTATTTCAAACATCTGCTTCAGCACAGCTGTGACTACCCACTAACCATGATGTTTGTCTTACAGTTGCACTCTAATACAACTGCATTGCCTTTTTCATCAAATTAAGGAGGCAGTGTTGAGATGTGTTTGGCATCAGACAATATCCAGAGGAAATTTTGTTCAAGAGTGAAGTTCAGAAGAATTCTGCCTGGTTTGCAAGGCAACTTTGTCTCAATAATTTTACTGAACCTTTACCTTAACATATATGTGTGAGTGTGTGTGTATATATATATATATATGAGTTTCAAGGGAAAACTAGCAGATCCACTTTATGATGCTTTTGGTCTTAAGACCCCCTCACCTAGGATAACTGTGTACAATGTATGTACTTGTATGCCGGGGCATATTGCCTAATACTATATTTATAAATGTATTTAGGGACAGTTAATTTCTAGTGATTTTACTGAGTACAGGCACCTTAGCAGCTCTTGAAGTATGAACTTTATTTTGCATGCGCTCAAGTGACCTCGCTGTAAAGAGCAAAGCAGTAAGACTTTTCCTCATAGTGACATAGGCACGTATTGAGATTTAAGGTACTGAGGTAGTGTGATGATGGAAAGGGTGTAGGTTTCTAAGAAATCCTGAACAAGAATTCTTCATGTACCTAAATTAATCCCCTCGTATCCCTAATCCCAGTCAGACATTTCTGAGCCATCAGCACCAGCATGACTGGAGCAATAGGGAAGGAGAATGGAGGATCTCCTGGTGCCTCCACGTGTCTGGCACCAAGCAGGCACTATCAGTAGGTCCCAGATGACAGTGGCAGCTTCCCTTCTGGGCTGACTTGAGGTACATTGAAATCAGCATCATCTCAGCAAGCCAGGATGTTCATCAGTTACTCAGAAGGGTCATTCAGGAGCTGCTTTGTTCTGTTACATAGGGCATACACCACACTCTGTGATTATTAGAGCCTTTGACAGACTTTAAAAAGGTTAGGTTTCTATGTAAGCCTATTAGAAGAGTCTTGAAGCCTGTTAATAGACATTTGCCCTTGTAGTTATGTGCCCAGTAATCCCAGCCACAGAGCTCTTTCCCACCTAGTGTTATGGTGGCTTATCAATATTTGTCACTTGTTATTTATGGATAAAAAGGTGGTATTCAGGGAACACCAGGTCTCCAGGCTTAAGCTAAAGAGTTCTTTCTTGCTGTACCGCTTGATGGCACACTTGCATTAGCACACTGCAGTCTGAAGGCAGGACAAATCAACCAGCAAATCCTGTCCAAAGTTGTTCCACTTAATTTGTTTTGCATCGGGAATGTACCTATTTAATTGATTAAAGGAATCTAACACTGTAGTATTGAGTAGAAATAAGCAGGGCATACAAAATAATTACACCAAGAAAGCCGTGTGTTTTGCAATATTAATCCCAGATATTGCCTGGATAATTCATTACTTTTACATTCTTTCACTAAGTTTGGTAAGAAATTTGCTGTTGCCTTACAAAGCCTTTTCTTCCAAAGGTGGCAAATTTTCTTTGACTGATAATTTCTTTTTTCTCTATCAGAAGGTTTGTAGCCGGTTTGTTCATTGCATGTGTACATGCATGGTTCAGGGATTTCTTCTAACCTTTTGGTTCAAAAGCAGCAATGAATTGCCAGTGACACTTTACAACTGCAACTTCTGTATATCTAGATGGTAAATTGAAATTAATTTGTCTAATAAAATTAATAAAGTTATAAATTATAAAATTATGATTCAACTTCATATCAAAGGAACATTTTCCAGTGGGCTGTATGAAGTTAATAAATGAGTATAAAGTGTTATCACATATGCCACTTATCTCTAGATGGTTATAAATCAGTAAATGCTGCAGATGGTTACAGGCCACGGGCAGAAACAACTTGCTGGTCTGTTGGATTTTACGACTTCATGAAGAATGTATTAAACCATTTATTAGCTCTTTATATGCAGAATCTTAATGGCAAATGTAAATGACCAATATCTGAAGTTAAAATGTTTCAAGGACTGGGGCAAAAATCTTCAGAGTGTGGCCGGCTGTCACAGGAGTATCTTCTGTTTAAGGGCTGGGATCCAAGTTCTGAATGAGAACCTCAATGGGAAAACTGGAAGCATCTCAGTACAAATAACTGAGTGAAGGATGACTACTGGGTTTACTGAGTCCTCAATCCCACCGTCTTTAAACACACACAAGAGAAACCCCACAACACCAAAAAAAAAAACCAAACTTATCTGGTCCACAATGCAGTTGCTAGCAATCTTACCTGCCCGTGAGTTTAACCATCTGATCCCTTATTCTGATATTTCATGAGCTCCCCTGAGGGCTAAATTAGTGAGTGCAGAAGACTTTTTGCCTTCGTTCTGTAATTACTCTTGTTCAACTCTTTGAATTAGTTCCCCTTCTTGCCCAGCATTCCTTCAGAGATACAGGTAAAAGATGAGCTAGAGGTTTAAACCAGGGAAAGCGCTTTTTTTTTTTTTTTTAATTCTGCCTGGAAAAATGGAGGATAGAAGCCTCAGAAATAAGTGTCATGGGTAGGTAGCACCTGAGAGGTTTTGAAGCATATACAATCCTGACTTCCTCCATTACCCACTGAATTGCATTGGCAGTGATAATTACAGCTTGAGGAAAAATAACTGCTAAACAATGATAGGCTGTAGGGCTTTACTGCTTTCTCAATTAAATTGAGTGGAAATTTAGTCCTTGAGAGTACTACTAAACTGGCTGAGCAGAATATGAGCAAGTGCCCTTGGTAGGCTGGAGGATAGCTTCAAGCAGGAGAAAGACTGCTCGCTTTGCTCTGTGACCATCCTTCTTATGGCCCCCATCAGAAAAGTCAGTGGCCACCCTCTGCCCTATATCTAATCTTGGTATGAGATTAAAATAACAGATTACAAATTGAGTCTGCTCTAACAGAGGCCATGTAAGGTGGTGAATTTTGGAAAAAGCCACTGTTATCCCTGTAGGAATCATTTCTCTTACGGTTTTGCACCAGCAGTTTGTACTTCCACCATTATTTATCTGTCTTCACCACAGCCTCTCGATCTTTGAAGACTATTTTGGTTTCGTATGTCTTTACCTCATTTATTTCTACCCCTTCTGCTTATCCCAGTGCTTTCTGGTTTTTCATCAACATTACCTGCAAAAAATCTTACATTTGTTAATGGGTCTTACAAACTTTAGTCTTACAAATTAGAACTACCCAAAATGAAAGAATAAAGCAAACAAGTAAGAAATCTTTGTCATAACAGTCAATGAATCCAGGAGATTTTCTTTAATTTATACCTAGGAGAGCATTTACCTCAGTCTTCATTAAGGAAAGAGAACTCTGCCTTAGTGAATATTGTTTGGGATAAAGATGGGGTAGGAAGGACAGGCTTTTGCAGAAGAAAGCAGCCTGCAAATTGATATGGCCTTTTAACCTCTTTCTGCAGTGTTTAGAAACAATAATCTAAATAAGTAGAAAGGTTTTTCGCCATCCATTACATAATGGAACTCTTAAGTAGTGCTGTCCTAAAGTGATGCTATCACGTTAGTACCTTTTAAATGAAGATCATGCAAAAAATAAAGGTGAGATTAATTTAGCATGAACCCACACTGAAAGGGGTTTTTCTGCAGCTCAGAGTATTCACCTGTTTGCACAGTATACAAGATAGTGTGCAGGCTTACATTCAGAGTTTGAGGTGACATCAACGCAAATACCTTGAGGGAAAACACCAGTGCATGTGTTGGTAGGCATCAGTGGCATAGCAGAATAATAGTGACTTCTGAAGAGTCTGCTCAGCATGCTGGAAACAGAATTTATTCAGTCTCCAGGGTACATGGGCTCCAACTGGTGCTGGGAAAAAACAGGCTCATATTTTCACTCCACTTTTTTATGTCATACCTTGGTTAAAGGTTCTTACCCCTGGCAAAGAGGATGTCCACATTGGCAAGTCTGGAGTTGTTATCCTAACAGGGGATAGTATTGCTTCCCTACTCACATGTATCAGGCCTTCCATGAAGCACAGAACTGGACCAATGCATGCACGCCTGCTACTTAGTGCAAAAAAAGGGGGATGAGGACATACTCTTACACTTTCTCCCTTGGGTCAGGCAATTCTTACTCACTAGACTGAAGTTCTTACGCGAAGCATCTGGGCACAGCTTTCCATAACCAAATGTTCACAGTGCTTAGCAAAACTATCTAAAACTTTGGAAAGCAGATAGACACAGCACATGGCTGTGACCCAAGAAAACTGTGTGCATTCACCTTTGTCTGCCATCCAAAGCTTGTCTGCTGTATTTGTGCAGTTCTCCCCATAGGGTGACCAAGCTCTTCACAGTGCTTGGGTCTAGCCCAGAATTTCCTTTCTCCCTCTCAATTTCTTGTGCCAGTTTCCCATTGCTTCGGGTATATTTTGAGCAGCACTTAGCCCCAGCACTCTGTGACAGCACTTTATCAGTGTAACAAAGCATCCCTGGTCTTGTGGGAAACAGAAGTTGTCATCTGTCTGGAAGCAGCCAAGACTTAGTACAGGTTGTCATGCAGTCAGAGGACGAGAAGAGAGGACTTGTCAGCTTTACCTTGATAAGCCCATGAGTGTGAAAGACATGCCACATGCAATTTCCATTGCAGAGATCACCAGGAATCCATGAGAAGCGTGAATGAGTGGAAGGAGACCGCATGTAGAAAATTATTCAGACAAGAAAGCCTGAGCAGTTCCAGGTGTGCCTGCTTCCCATAGAAATCAAGGGGATTCTCAAAATTGTTTTAACGGATCAAGCGATCTGTTAAGATCTGTTAAGAGAATCTAGAGATCATTACAAAGTACATCCAGATAGCAAGATAACATTTGCAGATTAACCTTCCTATATATTTTCCCACTCAAGCAAAAAAGATCAGAACTTCTCTCACAACAGGAAATCAGTTTTGCTATCACCCAAAAATGCTTTAGTGCTCTGCCAGTTAGTTACAGACATCTTCCTGGTTCAGTTAAGAGCAGCACACTGCATCCTCCTTACCTTTCCCCAACAATGGCAACATCATTCACAGGTACAAGAATCCCCTCTTCCTTTGTGCTGGAGTAGGGGTATGGACTGTTGGTAGAATTGGTTTTCAGAGGCTGAAAGCCCTGACTGCCCTTAAAGTGAGATCAGAAATGGGGATCCTGTTCTTCAGCAGCATCTCAAATTCTGCTGTGAATGGCTCAGCAGCTACAAAGGAATTGGCACGTGCCATGGTGCTGTGCTGGAAGATCTCATACAGGAGCAGACTGCAACTTGGCAATGAAAAGGACTGGCCATCAGCTGGACACCTACCACTTCTTTTCCTCCCTCTGAAGCACAGCAATGAATAACGATCGGCAGTAGATATTTGCACTGTGGCACCATTGCCAAGCAGTAGCAGATGTCACATCCTCAAGTCTGGGGTTTCTAGCAGATAAGAAGTCATGATTTGAGGCTCATCTTCCTGCAGCTGGCTGGTTGGTGTCAGCTGGGGGAGATGCAAGGAACTGTGGAACTCACACATGCGCTGTGCTTGGTTTCCAGGCACCAGCTGGGTTTAAAACTTTGTTTTAAAATCTGATTGCAGTTAAGGATGGAAACAAGTTTTTTTGTATGTATCTCGCACAAAAAGCTGCACCTGGAAGCCGGTATCAACACAGCATGTTTGTACAAGTTAAAAATCATGCTTCACTTAGGAAAAATAATGCCCTTTCACAAATGCAATTAGTTGAAAAAGTGGTGTAATATGCATATAAGATCTTTCAGACCAGTGTTACTGCTAAACAAAAGTGTTCATCAATACAGTGCTAAAAGAGCATCACTGCAGAAGTTCAGCAGCCTGTTTCAAGAACTAAAGTCAGATAATTGTTACTTTTGCAAGACAAGTAGAAGCAAAGTCTGGTTGTGTCAATCAGTATGAAAATGTAATTTAGTTCAGTGCAACAGAAATTGATTTTTCTCCTAGGATCTAAGATAACTAAATATCACACAGTCAGCTTAATTAGTTTTTGATATTTATACAACTTCACCTTTAAACTCTGTAAAAAGCATGGTTCATGCATTTGTTCTTTATAATTCCTTTCTGGTTTGCCGTACTGCTTAGAAGAAAGAGGCTTACAAAGCTTTGCAGTGGCAATAAAATCTTTCTCCAGTTCTGACTTTCTTTCGGTGCCCAGGAGATGGAATCAATGCTCCATCAGATCCATCAGGCCATCTCATTAGTGTCACTAAAGCAAGCTCAACAAAAGGAAGAGCACAAAACCAGAGGTCCTTAAACCTTTCAAAAGACCCTTTTCTGATCAGTTGCCTTCACTAGAGAAGTAGCCAGCACATAAAATGCGCAAGACTGTCATTCAGACAGGTTCCCCCAAAAGAGCTATCCATCCACGTCTTTTCCAGTATCAGTGGCTTATCTTAGAACCGCTGCTCTGCCACATTCCAGTGTGGGGACACCCAGGTCCCCAAGCTTGGGCTAGGAGCTCTCACAAAGCCACCCAGGTCCCGCTACTGCAAACTAAGTCCCCTGTACCTTTGTGGTGCCCTGCCCCGTGCATTCCTTCCCCAGCTGCATTTTCTGGGATCTCACACCAGACACAGCCCTGCAAGGAGCATTAAGTTATCAACACCAAAACCAGCCTCAGTACCTGTGGCATGGGCAGACCCCCTGCCCCAAGGGGTGCTCAGCCAGTCTGACCCATCACTAGTGCACAGGGCACCTACCTTGGAGGCAGGAGGCCAGCAGCAGGGTGCTGGAAGAATAAGGCTGCTCCATGGAGGACAAACCAGGGTGCACAGGTTAGCCTCACCAGTGTGGGGCACACTGCCAACCACCACAAGCAGGGCAGGGTTGGTGGCAAAACAAGTCCAACAACAACTCGGTGACCATCAAACAAACATGGAGGGATGAAACAACTCCCAGAGCAAGCTGGGAAATCTGGCAAGTAAGCCAGGCTCAGCAGAACAAGACTAGGCCCAAAATCTCTCTACAAAACAGTTCATAAGAAGAATACAAATGGTCAGACCTGAGCTTATTTACAGCTTTCGGGCGAGGGGTGGAGGCTAGAGGCACCAGGAGAGGATGATGAGCACAATTAGAGTCTATTAGCACCTTCATACCCTGCCAGCTCAGTTTTTTTACCACCGGTCCATGAGACACAATCTACCACTTTGGCTTCCAAAATTCAGACTCAGTTAAAAGAATTTTACTTGTAAATGTTTAAAGCAGACTTCTGCACTAATCCCTTATCCAAGATGAGGTTTGTAACAGTTGAACTAAATTGGCTCTTGCACTTGGGTTTGCACCTCTAAGCCTAAGAGAAGGATGCTGTCTGAGAACATTGAAACATCTCTTTTCCGATTTGCCCTGAAACACTGCTTTTTCCTTATACGCCCTTCTGCCTTTGCAGGCCTTTTCCAGGCTTATACACTTGCCATAAGCACTGTTCTTGAAGAATAAAGACAGGTCTGTGAATTTCACAGACATCTGGAAGAGGCATGGTCCTACTGTGCCTATAACCTAACCTGAATGGCCCAAGGTCACACTGGTAGTATAGGATGAAGCAGGGATTTCAACTCCCATATGATTAATGTCATGTTCTCTAGACCACAATAAGTACTTCTATAAAGCAATGTTCACTGAAGGGGGCTTCACAGCATACTGTAGCTATCCAGAACTTTCTTGGCAACTGCTGGTTGGAAAGAGAAGGGATGGCTGCTTTAGCAGAGCTACGCACTCTGAATGCAAAGTCATGCTATGATAAAATGAAAGATTGAAATCTGCATGGCTGTGCAACATGCAGTGATAAAGATGGCTATAACCTCTAGTTCTCTTTAAACTTACCAAGGGCAATGGGCTGAGAGTTTAGTTAATCAATCCTGAGGAATCCTGTCCTTCTATCTTTTCCATCAGTGAAAGAATGAAAGCGCAAATAATGAAGATGATTCATATCCAGCAAACAAAGGCATAAGAAGCTCAAAGTGCAGTTGGCTCAACATAGCTTAATTAAAACAGGCTTTGCAGGAGACTGTCGATAATGCCCTGTCAAATCTCTTCTTTTTGAAGTGGCTGTATCCCAGTAGATAGGGTCTTAAGGTAAAACTGCTTTAAAACTGAAGGCAAAGAGCATGTCACTGTTTGTCCTGCCCTAACACTTAGATACATTGGGACAGAAGACAGCATAAATACTCCAGGTAGGGTACATATGTCAAAAGTTGTATTGTGATCACTCCCACTTAGGTTTTGCCACAGCTGTAGCTGCTTCCAGCTTTCAGAGGGATTACCTGACTAAGAAGCTGGTTACTGGCAAAAAACAAGGTCCAGTATAAAAAATACATTCCTGCCCTCAAAAGCTCACAATTAAGCTTCATTATTGACTCTCAGATATACGATTGCAGAAGTAAAGATGTTGAGAAAGGAGTGTCTGCATGTGTACGTGTGTGGACTGATTGCGGAGGGAAAGAGAAGAGCATAAAGATATTAAAATTCACACTGGCAGCAGAAGCAGTTTGGGGTGAGGCCAACTCTGCAGCACATTTGATTGCCAGTGATGGCAAGAACTCTCTGTGTGGTTTAAAGTCCTCATTGGAGTTGATCATAACATGTAAAATTAAGTGCCTTTCTGAAATCAAGGTCCCAGTCATTCTCTGCTAAGACAGACACTGCTTTGCCAACATGTGCATTCAAAACGTCATTCATGGGATGTCAAAAATGAGAAGCCTAACTTCTTGTTAATAAAAGCTGGTGCTGTAGCATAGCTTTACTCCAAAAGGTGGATTTTTCCAGGAAGCCTCAAAACTTGCAAGGCTCACACTTAAAATCTCTGTACATCTGATTTTACAGCATAGGATGATTTTAGAGAAAAATCAATCCTATAGTCATAATGGTGCTTGTTATTGTGAACAGTAGAATTAAAACAGGTTAAGTGATGGAAAACAAAGGAAAGATCCCCCTTAGGAAGGAAGACTTCTCTGACAGAAAATATAGTTCATTTTTTCCCTGTATTTCATTAGTTTAAAAATTATCTAGTTTGACAGCCTTTAAAGACCAGATTAATTTGCATTGCAGTGCACTGGCTGGTCAGAACTTCTGATGAGCTTGACTCAGGTCTAGGTTTGTCTTTTCAGCCTTACTTGCAACTTTCTCTTCCTGTAAATTGCTGGTCAAGCTACTCAAATTTCAACTTTTTCCTGTATTGACTTGGCTTTTATCCTCTTAGCTCATTCATTTTTCAGGTATACTGGAAATTTCGCTGGACTCTTGCTTCTCAAACCACCTGAATTTAAATCACAACTTTCATGCGGATTATCTTTGGGTTACAAAGACATCCGAAGGTCTTAAATGTTTCTTAGCTGAAGAAAAATGAGATTTATGTGGGGATGGGAGAGGTTCATGTCAAGGGTTAATAACAGCATAAATTTCTGGATGTCTGTGGCTGTACCAACATTTGGCATAGATCAGGACCAAGCATTTAGCTGTCTTGATCAGTTGGCTGAGAACAGAACTGACCTTTGAGATTATTAATGGGACAAATATTAACACCATTGCAATACTACTAGCATCTAATAATGATGCAGGGAAAATATGAAGTCCATATAGAGAGATGGTACAGATCATATCTGTATGGTGCCTACTGGTACTGCTGTTGTGGTTTAACCCTAGCTGGTAAATAAGTACCATGCTGGGAGGAGAATTGAAAAAAAAACACAAAACACATGTAAAAACCCATGGGCTGAGATATGAACAGTTTAATAATTGAAATAAAGTAAAATATAATAATAGTAGTAGTAGTAAAAAGGGAGATAATAAAAATAGAGGAATAACCCCCAAGAAACACAATACAATTAACCTATGTTCAGCCTGTCCCTGAGCAGCAAAAGGTCCCCCCAGGCCCACTCCCCTCAGTTTATACACTGGGCATGACGTGCTGTTGTATGGAATACCCCTTTGGCTAGTTTGAGTCAGGTGTCCTGTCTCTGCTGCCTTCTGGCTTCTTGTGCCCCTCCTCACCGGCAGAGCATGAGACTTCAAAGTCCTTGATCAGGACAAGTGCTACTTAACAACAACTAAAACACTGTTGTGTTATCAGCATTGTTGTCAGACTGGAACCGAAGCACAGCACTGCACCAGCTACTGGGAAGAAAAATAACTCTATCCCAGCTGAAACCAGGACAGTTGTTTATATTACATTCCCATGTGTATGATGTAGCTTAGAGCAACAGCAGAGAAGCTTTAAATGATTACATAGCCAGTTCTGGTCTTGAGAATCATTGCATTGGGAACTGCTTTCTCACAGTTTGCAGTTTCTAACATGTTAGTCAGTCTGCCTCAAGAAGCTGACAATGTTTAGTCTGCTGTATTTGAAGGTAAAGAACAGTATTTTCTAAAGCAGTCACGGTTTATTCTTGTTATTTAATAAGATATACCAAGTAATTGTCTAATTAGCAAATATTGTCCAATACCAAACATCTGGTTCCCTGTTTGATGTTTGATGAGCACCAAGAACTGTTTGTTACTCGTGCTATTTTCAGTGTGTCTGAGTTTTTACTTTGTTAGCCTGTACATAGCTAATTCTCAGCCATCCTGTTGTTCCTCTGTGGAATAGATGTATATAGCTTATGGGATGAAAAACGTGTTCAGTTTTAGTGTGGAAGGGCGAGAAGCAAAACTATAGTTGCCTTTTTAGAAACCAGCAGTCTCGTCACTGTCCCTTATATTGCTGTTCTGATAGAATGGGTAGGATGTAATTCCCTCCATCTCACACAGAAACTACTTGGCCATGTTGACATTTGCAGCCCTCTGGGATAGCCCCAGCTACTGACCTGTTTGCTAAACACAAATTCAGCTCTGTCAGTTCTGTGAAAAACTATTTCCTGTCATTTGTGTTCAGCTCACTCTATTTTGCAGTACTCCAGCCATGATTGTTTCCTTTCTTGAGGAAAATAACCTCTCTACTTAGGCCATTGAAAACCTGGGTGTTAAATGCCTTTCATGTCTTTGATCAGCACTGTTTGCCTGCCTTCTCTGTTGTGAGAAAACATTGCTGTTCATAGCGTGTCCATTTGCCATGCTTCACGTTCACAGACTGTTAGTGGGGCTGTTTCTGAGAAGCTGCACGCACAGAGTGACCTCTGAACACTCTGGGCTGTGAACTGTATTTATGCTTAGAAGCAAACATCAGCATCACTGTCCCTTGCATAGCAGAAATAGCAACGTGTGGTTTGGGCTGGAAGGGAAGCTGGGTTCTCAGAAGCACAAAAGCATGAAGCTATTTCCTTCTGTCAGTTACTCAACTGAAGTCATTGGGAAATTACTAAGAACAATATAACTCATTGCCGAGAACTTATGCACATCATGACAGCATGCATAGTTCCTTCAGTAGCAAGCAGTAATGCTTACTCACAGGCATGCCTGCAGTTCTTCAACATACTCAAAATGCAAGCAGCATACACAAGGACTGGCTTTCTGTTTACATAGTGCCTTTGCACTGCTAGATAATAATTCAGACTGGGGGACAGCACTTCTACTTTCTTCTTCTTCGAGTTCTGTACTGTGGACGTTTGTAAGCTCCACAGGTATTCCCCACATCTCTCCTAGTGAGCAGACTTGAACAGGTATTGTGCCATTGCGTTTTAGCAGCATCTAATCCCATACACTTCACTGGCTCACACTCCAAGAAGATTCATTTGGGGCTTATGTTTTACTCAATAGGATAAACAGGCCTGAATTTCCATAATTCAACAAGAGACACAAACACATTGGAGCAGAGAAAATCTACAAAACTGCGCATGGAAATGACTAAAGTTTTATTAAATCGTATTTTTCCCCCCATTATTTTATTAAAGACATCTGCATGTATACAGCATGGGAAGAAAATACTGAAGGAGACAGAGAGTCAGCTAATCTCATGGTAGACCAGAATTAGTCACTGTTTTGCAACCTATTTAGAAAAAGCCAGTAGCAATCTGGGCTGCCTTTACAGAAGTATTCCGGTGCACTCATTTCTTGAATGTCATGCTGAGTCTGGGCATTGTGTTATCAGTAGGGAGAGGTCAGAGCTGAAAGAGCTAAAATTGATGAGCAGATTGTTAACTTGGAATGGGCAACTTATACACTATGAGAAAGATTAGCAGTACCAAAGTGATTTATACCTGCTGAGGATCTGAGCTGGCTGGTTTAGTTTTGGCCACTAGCCAACCCAAAGGGTGAGAACAGAGCTCAGCAGTCTGCAGATAACTGAAGATTGTTAAATACCAAGGAGGAAATGAAATGATTTAATGAAGCACACAAAGGTGTAACTAAAGTAGTTGGACTAAATTAAGGAAGGGAAAATTGTAACTGAGTATCCAGAAAGCTTCTTGCTAATGAAAAATAATAGCGTGCAAAATCACCTTCACCCGAGACTTTCAAAACTGTGTGTGACAGAGTACAAATGTCTTCCAGGCTGAGAAAGACTGTATGTTTATAGTGTGTGAATTTATAGTTACCATGGGGCTAAGCTAGCTGAGGCTTCGCAGTCTTGGGCTCATCATATTTAATGCTTCTTGACAGACACACCAAATAATATGGGCATCTTACCTGCTGCACACCATAACATATGTTTGAGAGTTGTAAGCACACAACCACCATGTATTCTTTTCTCCTTTTGATGTATATCTATTCCTCTCACTTCTGAAAAAAAACAAAACAAAAAAGCCCACCACCAAACCCAAAACCAAACAAACCCCACAGCTTGCCAAGACATGCTTAGCAGAAAACTGGTTTTACGGTTAAACGGAAAAAAGTGATGACAACTACACGGAAGAGCAGCCAGGATAGCCTTTGCTAAAGTTCTTGGATCAAAAGATGTTTTCTGAGTTGTCTCAAAATCCTTATAAAATGCCCACCCTGAAGTGAAGGTACCACAAAGAGACTGCCTGTGCAGTCCCAAGCAGGGCAGAAACTTGAGCTCTGCCGGAGCATTTAGGTACCTGTATGATGCAAAGAAGAGGTATAGAATTGTTACTGTTCCCTTGACATTAAAACCAGTAGCAAAAGACTGGGGGAGTGACATTTCCATTTGTGAGCAAACTGTGAATCATTAGCTCAGATGTTTGAGAGATGGATATTATTCTGAATTAGCTAAAATGGCCACATCTGAATTTATTTCACAGCTCATTAGGGAGCTGTGTATAATAAATTACCCAGCATGTTATATTCGGCTAACCTGCCAGCTAGCTCCCTGGTTGTTTTATGCTCTGGGTTGCTGAATGTGAATAAGTGAATAGTGCCTCTTTGGTCATTGTTTCATTGTGCAAATGACAGAAGCACTGACTTGACAAAGCCTTTTCTTCTTTGCATGGAACCTAAAGGGGTTTCTTGCAAACCTAGAAGTGATTTGCTGCACTCTACATCCATGAGGGCTGTTTTTAGGTGATAAGAAAGGACACGTTAGCAAAAGGACAGAGTTACCTAAGGCCAAGAGGGTCTATCTTTTAACCCAGTTGTTGCTCACAGGGTTGGTTCCTTTCTGCTCAGTAATTTCCACTGCCCAGTGGGCAAGATTTCCAGACAGGCTTGAAATTTTTTGCAGACTTCAAGGACGTGCTGGACACAGGCTCAGCCTCACTTATTGCTATTCACTTTGGGCTGTGGTTTCATCTGGCTGCAGCACAGCGTTGTGCATAAGGAAAAGGCTTCACTTCAATTTCCATCTGTAATAACTATGTGGGGTTTGGTGGTTGCTTTTTTGTTTTACTTGACTGTGCAGTCCCAGTTTGCTTATGATTTCCCCTATATAGAGCTGTGAGAAGGCACAGTTGCTGAGGTGGGAGAGAGTGGCAAAGCAGGGAGAATTTCTGTGTAGTTTGATTTTCTTATTTTCACTTAGGTTGGTTGTTTTTTTTTTCCTTTTCTGTTTTACAGGTATTACTGAAAAGTGATCCCTACAGAATGAGAAAATGTTTCATTAATTTCTTCAGTGCTTCCTAGGAAAGAATAATTCACTACAGGAACTAGTAAAATATATATATATGTATGTATGTATACATAATAGGACTTACGCTTTCTCATAGCAAAAGCTTTTGATGATGAAGAGGGAGCTTTTGTGAGATGTTTCACTGTGGAGTGTTTCTACTTGCTGTCACCACTGTTCATCGACAGGATTGATTTTTTTTCACAGGTTGGCTCTTTCAGGCCGTACTGGTGGCTGTATGAGACTGTGTGGGGACATTTGCTATTTCCCTTTCTCTTGCCTATTCACATTAAATCTGGTCTAAGCAAAAAACCTGTACAGACTGTCTATTCAGATTCACCAGTAAATTTCATTAAATCAGCAACATCCGGGACTTCGATAGGTATTTTAGCTTACAGAGTATTTTATTCAGTGTTCTGTCAGTTGTTGAAAGAAAAATGGCCCAGTTTTATTCCTCTATCCAGCTGGTAACACCACTAAACAAACACCACCTTCACACACACATAATACCCAAATAGCTTTGCAAACTTCTGTTGTTTTCTGACACTGACCTCAACAGAGGACAGGGGAAACAACCTGCTCTATGCAACACAACACAGAGATTTCCTTTTTCTCCAAATCATATAGTCTGCCTTAATTGCTTTTCTGTAATAATATAGTGATACGGTGTTGGCTTTCTATGAATAATTCAGGGAAGTAAAATGATAATGTTATCAACAAAAGATGGCTTACAGTGATTATTTAATGCATTCCACAGATATTTCAAAGACAAAAAGATATATCTGCAGATGGAATGTGAAATACTACATTGAGAATATGTACAAATGTATTAAGAGGCAAAATAAGTCAACTGAAGGATAGTGAATAAAACATTCCCTGAATGTATGCTATCTTCTTCTATTCAATAATGAACAAAAGATCCTTGCAAAATTCAGATAATCTCTTCTGCAATAGGTGCACTTTATTTTATGAAGAAGGCCCCGGCTCCTTGTCTAGTGGGTTGCTTAATGTGGCAGTATGTATGCAGCAGCAATATATAAGGGGCAGATTTTATGCATGAACTACACATATCCCAGTGTACTAGGGCTTTCCGTTAGAAAACATGCCCTGCATGCAAAAACTCTTCTTTCTTTGTCCCCTTCACTCCCCCAGTCTCCATGCACAATAGGAGTGGTGACCCAAAGTAGCAACTGAAGGCAGGTTAAAAACAAAACGTGAAGTGTTTCAGTTTCAAGCTTTCAGGCTGTGGTAGTCTTTCGTGCTGCCTTTCTGGCCCAAGTTAATGCTAGAACTGAAGAAACTAAGGGAAAAAAAGAACCGAAGAACTGAGGGAAACAGCTTTTCAGAGAAAAACTTAGTGGCTACTAAAACCTCCCAACAGCTTCAGCTGTGCTAATGAATGTGAGTGATGGGGTGAGCAGCAGCCCATGTTTCCTGGTATAAGCACTTGGAGAACATGGGAATGCATGGATGCACATTTGGAGAATTGCTTGAGGCCCTTGGCAGTTTGCATGTTCCACTGCTGCCTCTGCTGCTGAGACTCAGAGGACTGTAGTGTATCTATCACTGCTCTGTACAGCCCACTCAGGAGGCATCATGGGCACAGCCAGCCTGCTCAAGAGAGATGCAGACTTTGCAGCTTAAACCTTGAGAACTACCTGACCAAAGACCATGGTTTACCAGGTGCTGTGGAGAACAAAGACTGTAAAGGCTTTGAATTTTGGGGGTGCAGTCTCAATCACTCTAAGTTTGGACCACAGGTTGCTTTATGTGCATTTATCTGTGCAGTAAAGTTCTCGGTGTCTATTTATCCTTGAGGAGTGCAAGCATCACCAGAGATCTGCCCCTCAACTAAGCTTGAAGATTTCTCTTATATTAAGCAAATTACCTTGTTAAATATACATCCCCCCCCTTTTTTTTTTTTACATTCCTCCACATTTAAAACAAATTAAAGAGGAATCCTTGTTCTTCAGTGTCAGAAAATGAGAGAAAAAAAAAAAAAAGGCTTGACTAAATGGTCTTTTTTCCCTCACCATTCTATTACCCTTTACACTATTCATTTACCTGTTCACTATTAAAATAACTATCTGAGGGTGGCTTTACTGGGTGAAGTGCTACAGACATGCTAAGTAGAGTGTGACAGATGAATTCCATGATTTGAAAACCTGCTAGCTATGATGTAGCAAGCACTGCCTTTTTCTCTCTTTATTGACTATTAAAGCTCCGTTTTGCAGCAAATGCTGTTCCAGTGACATAGTTTTCCATATAAAGAGTTCTGATTTCTTTTCTGAAACCAAAAATCTTCCCTTCTGATTTCAGGTGGGCTGTGTAATATTGGGGTAGTTTATTCAGACCAGAGAGAATACTCTCTTTTGTTACTAAAATGGCTTTGCATTATCTTCCTAGAATGTCATTTTTTTGTAATAGGTAAATTAAAAACTTGCTTATTAAATGCAGTGTCATTTGCACTCTTTCAGTGAAACTGTGCCAAAGCTGTTGCTGCCCAGGATTTGACAAGGCAAAGGGAGAGAGCTGAGGTTGTATGAATCCATCTGGTCTGAGTGATCATGATGGGAGATCTGACCACAGATCCCTCTTAATTCCTTTCTGTGATTGCTTTCTGCTCTAATTGCTTTGTAAAAGACAGAATGATTGTCTTTTTGATAAGATGACATACTTTTTATATTGAAACTGTAAAGTGTTTTCCTTTGGTAGAGACTTCCACTTTAATGGACTAGGAATGCTTACAAACTAGTTAGCTTATCTTATTTTGGCTCAGTTCAGTTCAGCTACAAAGAGCTGAGGAGTAACCCCATTAAACGTGCTGTGTGGCAGTGCAACACTGCCAAAATCTATACTTATTTTGAAGTATGTTACTTTAAAGAGGGAAAGCTAGGATTTAATTGTACATTTACTCCCATAGTAAAGATAATTGTATTTGTTCTCTCATACAGCAAGTTTCATGGACATTAATAAACATGAATTAAACCTAGCCTAGCCACTTACTCTGCAAACAAAATGATATATATCCATCTTGTAAAACCAGCTCTTAAAACAGGCTTTTATTTTATATGTCGTTGATTGGATTGTGTGCTGAAAATGAAAGGCCAGATCTTGATCTTGGTTACTGACTAAGGAGTGAAAACAAACGTGCTGGAGTTGACAGATTTATACAGATGTTTTAATAATAAAAAGCTTATCTGAAATTGTTAATATTGGAATGGTGGGCTTGTCCTTCATTCTCTGGTAAGAGATGTGAACATGTAGTACTCTAAAGATAGGATAGTAACTTGTCTTAAGTCTAGTGGAAGTCTTGTTCTACTGGAAGGCTTTTTATAGCTGAGCTCTAAGGTGTGGTTTCTGATTATCTACAGCTTGACTGAATTCCTGCCTACCTTTTCTGAGAAGTCAGCTAATCCCAAAATTTAGGCCGTGCAGTGACTAAAGTGGATCAGAAAGCAGAGCTTTCATTTCTTGTGAGTTTCTGATGGTGCACATCTAGAAGAATATTCAGAAAGCCCAACCTTAGGCATGCAACTTCACAGAAAAGGGAATGGTTTTGGTTTTTTTTCCCAGGACTGATTTAGGTGCCTTGATTTACTTTCAGTGCATTCACCATGTATATAGGAAAGGTACAAAAGGCAGTTTCCTGTGCTGGATGGTATGAATAACTACCTTATTCATTTCTAGGCTAAAATAACCTGAATGTATAATCTGAATGAGACAGTGACTAAACTGGAATCTCTCGAAACCTTTTATCCCATAAAAAGTTACTATTGTTTTTAGGTTTCAAAATATTTTTATGTGCTTCAGATACTTTCATTATTAAAGGACACAAACATACTTGTGTTATTTAACCAAAACCAAGTTTCTTCTGGCTGCTCAACAAGTTTCATGTCATTTTGTGTTGTTTCTGAACAAAGCCTCCAGGTCACTGTCCACAGAGCCCCCTGAGGCCTTCATTTTCTTGTAAGCTCCACCTGGCCAAATGCCCAGTCCGTGCTAATGCACTTGCTGTGATTTTCAGAATTCTGCCCAGATGGTCCTTTCCTTTGGAATAGTTTGCTATGTTCAATCCCCCGTTTTCCTCTAGGGAGAGATATAAAATTTAATTTGTGGATTTCAGTGGGCTTACTAATGACTTTCTGCTTGTTCCATTGTTTTTAAGTACTTACATATGCTTCACTGGCACTTTCATGTTGTCTGGTATTGTTTCCATCAGTTGTTGGATTTCAGGAGGGAGAGATGTAAACTGTACTTCAGCTTCGAGACAAAGCTGACAGAGCTATTGAGCAGGAGGCGCCTGCTGCTGCTGAAGATTTTGCCTTTTTGGGTTGCATTTTGCAAGGGAGACCTGGAAAAGTAAATAAGAAACTACTGATACTGAAATGCTTGTCCCTCTGAGTCTAAAGAACATCAAGTAGAACATTAAAACATTAAAGAACATTAACTTTTGGCTCAGAACTTGCCCTTTAGCAGCACACAGAACATTATTAAAACAACCTTTAAGGATTTTGCTGGTGAAGTTTTCTGACTACTTCTTTATCACCATCTCAGCGGTGCTAACTTAAGGCACAGACCTGAGGAACTCAGCCTGTCTCCTGATCTGACAGGTTCATAGGTCTGCACAGCATGCCATTGGCATTGAGTCCAGCCTACACGTCAGCTACAACAGGGAACCTGCTGGGCTGTGCGTGTAGCAATCCTGTGACCTCTTCAGTTCTTAACAGAACCTCTCACTTTGTTTAGCAGTGTTTTAAAAAGGTGTGCTGCAGGAGTTAGCATATAATAACAAAGATGATAAAAGCAAAAGAAGCAGAAATTATTTCACTTTTACCTTCTGGTAAGCCGTGCAAAAGAAGGATAGAAGGTTCCTATGTGCCTATTTTGACATTCTTTTTTACCCTTAAGTGCTACAGCTATAGGAAAACAGAAATGTGTTCTGGGAGAAACTTCAAGAGAAACTTCTCTAGTTTTTGGCCCTATTAGTTAAAACTGATTTCGTATTTTGGGTGAAGAATCAAGTATTTCAGTTTAACTGGGTGTTAGTCTGTGAAGGGAGTGCTCTGAAAGACAGAGGTGGTTTGTGTTTTCCTTTACATAGTAGTCATGTGTGTAGCCTACAACAAGCTGACACCAGTGGCCTGTCTGCTTTGCTCTAAATGCTATGAATTCGGGGAAAAGTTGTGAATTCAAATGTGCACTAGAAGCCTGAGGCTTTGCAATATGCCCTTCATGGGTTTTTTTTTGTTACTAAATCTGCGCACACCAACAGTTCACGTTGGAGCGGGGTGCTAAACCTACACAGAAAAAACACAGCAGACAGTTTCTTTAGGTCTATTCTTGGTTGTTGTGCTTTTGCATGCAAAATCTGCTTTTTTTTTTTTTTTTTTGAGAACAGAATGAAGCTCCCAGTGCCTGCGTATTAACAGCAGCTACTGCAAAGCATGTTCTTTATCTGCAAAAAACTTGCAGGCTCAGCCAGTTCCTCTTGGGGCTGTCGTAATGCCAAGAGCTCTGGCAAAAAGACTGCTGAACTGGATGGACTCAGATACAGCATCTGTGGTGCTCGTACGTGGCTTGCTTTCAGTGGAAAGTAGCAGCAGAAAGCAGTTGGAGCAGGGTCTTTTGTATGGCAGTGATGACCACAGCTGTCTGGAGAGAGAGACAGAGTCTGAGAAGGTGACTGTGGCTGTCATGAATGCCCAGCGAGTAACCCTGGTCAACTCACACCTCCCAGTCAGCACGATCAAGCAGTACACAAGGATTATGTCTATGTACATCTGCAGCAGTGTGTGGATTGCCAAATGTCTGACAGCTTGAGGTGATGGACATATTGAAAAATAGCTGATGGCCAGGAAAGGAAAAGCAAAGCTATACCTCATCGCTTTTCACATGGGACACAGGACCAAGTACTTAAGGCTGTACAGGGTATCTAGCAAGCTGGCTGATGGGGATGGGTCCTTTTGAATGCAGACATACTCCAGCCCCCTGCCATAAGATAACACAGGTAAACCTGTGTTATAACTGCATTAAGTTATAACTTAATAACTGCAAAGTTATAACTTAATAACTGCATTAAATCATAACTTAATAACTACATTAAGTCCTGCTAGGCAACTGTGGATTTTCCCCTTCCACCGGTAAATTCCAGCCCTGGAAGACTGCAGACATGTTGCTGAATCTTCCTTAATTTCACTCTTATAAATGTGTAGCACATTCAGCTTTTTAGAGTACTTTCTACATTTGGGTAGAAATATACTTTCTACAACAGGGACTTTCTGCAGCATTTTTTGAAGCTGCCTGTGGATCTGAGTTGCTTTCTGCAACCAAAGTCCTCGTGAAGCATGCTGGTATCTTACCTGTAATCCTCTTTGCTTCCTAGACTGTTAAATGTCAGGGCTCTCCTTGTCACGTCTATCTGTACGACCTTGCCCCTAGGACGGCTGTGGAACTCGCAGGAATGCTTTACAGAGACAGTTGTCAGCCTATGAACAGCATCAGCTTTTTTTTTTTTAGGCAAAGATAATTCTGACAGCTGGATGTAACCACATGGTGGTTGTTCCGACACTGTTTGCAAGCTGGTCACAGTCATTCCTGACTAGGAGCCATTAAACTGGAACTCAGACTCAAGAGGTGTTGAGTGACTTGCTGCTGTCCTGATGTGTCAAGCAACAAGTGCTGTCTTCTGGCAGCTTGAGCTTACATATTGGTTCCTGGTTTTAGAGTCTACTATGGCAACGGTCTGCTGTGGCTTTGCTTGTCCTCAGAGCCAAACTACTTATTGCTGAGTTGCCACATGCTAGCTAATGTTAGCAGCAAGCCTCTCTCCTTTCTGATTTGCTATAAGACAAGGGAAGTCCATGCAGTGCAAACTTCACACAAATTAGTACTTGCACTCTTCCCTGCCAAATGTGCTGTATAGAAGGACATTTTTTACATTAAAATGCTTCTGTGCCAATGTTGGTTTTATAAAACAAAACATGAGTAAATTGGGATGTGCCAGCATCGCACATGGAAAATGCTTTCTTCACTAGGAATACAAGTATTTCAGAAGAAGCCACAAAACTATTTCTGGAGCTAACAGTACTATTTTTCCTTGGAGCACAAGTTTAAAAAAAAAGAGTTTCTTCTCAACTTGTCCCATGTTCCTGTGTGGTATAATGCCGTTACATAGATGAAATGCACACTTGTGTCTGCACTTCTTTTTGGTGGTTAACAATGGAAGTGACGGGGGGCCTGGAGCTCCATCCTCTTTGTGAGGCAAGATGCCATGATGCTGTACTGAAATTCATCTGTTTTATATCTGTGGGCAGCGCACTTCCCTATGTGACAATTCTGCTTTCTCCTCAGAGTACAAACGTGTGACACAGAGCATGAAAGCCCAGGCCAGATCCTAAAAGGACTGCAAGTGCTACAGCAGGCTGCTCTGAGGCAAGCAGGTCCTGGGGATGTATTCAGAGTCCAGTGTTGAGCTACCCTGTACCTGTTTAGGAGACGCGGGTGTCTCACCATGGAGTTCTTACCTGGATATTTTCTTCTGAAGTTATGCATGGACTCAAGAGTCTGATCTGCTAGGTGCTCTCCAAGAAGAAAATGCTTGGTTTCTGGAGCCTAATCATGTTTAGGCATGAGTGAAAGGGTAGGGTTGCACAATTATGCTGTGAAGTAGCCAGCTGTCATGATTCAGCATGGCATGGGTGGGCTCCCCACATGGAGAAACTACTTGCCGTGAATCTGTCACTGTTCTCCAACCTGGATGGATTTCCTGATGAAAGGGAGGTTTTATTTCAGGGTATGTGGTGGCTCCAGGTGCTGTGAGGATGGGCAGGTTTGATGCGGTGGTAATCTTGAGCGTGTGGTCCTGCTAAATTGGAAGTAGTAAGTCAGTGACATTTTCACGCAGAACTGCCTGGCTGAGCATTGCTTCCCATGCCGGAGCAAGCCTCAGTACCCAGTACAAAAATGGTCTGATCTCGGGTGAGACTTCTGTCTGCTTCTAAAGTATAAATAAAGAATGGGTTTCTTGTACTGCCTTCAATATGATAGATTTCCTGTACTGTTTTAAACAACAGGAGAAGAGAACTTGGTCTCTCATGCAGTATTGTCAGAAATAATGGCCAAAGCATGAAAAAGAAAGCATTAAGTAGCCCAGCACAATACCCAAATTGGGGTAGGATCACTTTTTCATTGGGGTCATTACTGAGAATGGAAGCAGTCAGAGGGCAGAAGATTTAGCTATGTAGGCAGAAGAGTCTAAACAAGAGAAAGAATTAGAAAAAGAAAGAAAAAGACTATTTCAATCTGATGAGCGTGCTTGCTTTTGTTTTCTAATTTTCTGCATGGGAACATTTTTCCCAGTATTTTGAGCTTGAAAAAAACGGCTCTGAACAACAGCTCTAATGAAATAAATAAAATCCTGTTTTGTTCACTCGGCTAATTCTAGGTTTTCAGGAATTTTGTTCTTTCTCAAAATCATTCTATTAAAAAAAAAAGTCACAGGAATATTTTTTAGTCACAAAGCGAATGTAAAAAAAGACTGATCATTTTTCGCTTAGCTCAGGAATAATTTTCAGGCTGAGTCTGAATATTAAAAACGTCATAATAAATGGTAACTTTTCTGAGAACTTGAAAGTTTGTGAAATAAAGAGGTTATGTTGACAGATGTTTCAGAAACCTAGCTAATGAAGACCTCAAATGAAAAAGACTGAAAACAATTCAGCGTCTTGTATGAGGCATTTCAAAAGTAATAAAAGACCAATCACCCCAAGAACTTCAGGCAAAAAGGGGATTGTAAATCAGGAGTTAGGTTTCTTTCTGTCATTGTAAACCTTTAAACACATCACTGGACAGAACTATCTGAAAGACCACAATTAGTTTTTTGTGGCAGTTACTAAGCTTTCATTTTTATACATTCTGCATTCGCAAACAAAGCCTTTTGAATATTTTTATGTTGAAATAACTCCTCCAGGAATTTGTAGGTGTCCTAGTCAATGTTGTTCTTCCCTCTTACTGATCAGAAATTATCAGAAGATTTTGTTATCCTGCAACTATTCCAAGTGACTCCAACTCCATCTTGCACAAAACAGTTTTGCACAGAAGAAAGACACGTTTAATCTTAGCTGTAAGAGTATGGATTTGCCAGTTCTGTACTGCTGCTGTTTGTGAAAAATGGTTTTGCCTTACTGTATTTCTTTTCATCATCCTTACTTGGTGGCTGATCAGCTTCCAGTAATGTGGTTACTCGATCCTACCTCGTGAAATTACAATCCATTATCTGGTAGTAATTTGTTCTTGGAGGGGGATTTAAAAAATGATGTCAGTAATACATATGCTTAGTTGAAATTAAGTGAGAACATAATGTAAGCTTACACTGCTGCAACAAACAGCACCTGTCCTTCATTAATTCACTCGGTCCTCTCTCTTTACACTGGGAGGTGCCATGATAACATAAAGGCACAATGAAATACATATAAACTTTTTTGTCTGCTCATGCTTTGAGAACTCTAATCCACCCAGATGCTGCCTTGTTGCTCTTTGCTGCTGGGCAAGAGTATGTGTTTTGAGATTGACAGGGAGCTCAACACTGTGGCTTTTTCAGGTAAGCAATGGCACATTAGAGTGCACAAAGCCTGTTGTAAAATGCTGAAATGAAGCCAAACATTTGGAAGCAAGCTTCTGACCTTTGTTAATTGAGGTGCCATTTTATTAAGCAGAATTGATGATGCAGTAAGGGGAGATGTCACACCATATTAAGGCCAATGTATGGAAACACTTGTTGCCATTGAAAGACATAGACAGCTTAAGGAGTTGCTAAAGGGTGAGTGTAATGTTGCAGGGAAAATTCTGCAGCTAAAGGCCAGTGGAATTTTCCTTAAAAGTAGTTTTGGAGAAGTTTGGCTGATATTTGTCTGTTTCATAATACTGCTTTCTAATCTTTGCCTCAAAGAAACAACGGGGTACAGAGGGTACTGTCTGTATAAGGACTTATATGCGATCTCCCTGTCTGAATGTAAAATGCTAAGACTGGCTTAAAAATCATAAATGTTGTTTTGGAAAAAAATTAAAAAATGTATAATTTTTTTCTGGACCTTTTGAGATCAAGGTTTCAGACAGATGTTTCTAAGGACTACAGATTTACCTAAGTAAAAAGAATAACAAAATATGTAAGCTAAAAATAAAAAGACATTTCACATAGCATTTCACAGTCACTTCCAAGTGCCACATATTTAGAGGAAAAGACCATCACATGCCTGAAGTAATGAGATTTAATAACATCAGGAATAGCACAATTTGCACTGATGTAATTTAAATGAACTGAAAATTCTCAGCTTCGCATCTGTAAATATGCTATTTATTGTCAATAACATTAAAAGATTCATTTAGCAGGTCACCTACAAAGATTCATTTGTGTATCTTTATTCATCACCTTAGACTTCTATGCTGCAGTCCAACAGCTGTCTTTTACAATATATCCTGACTGTCATCAGATTCGAGCCCTGTATCATGCTGTACTTATTTTGGTAGAGAAGTAGGTGTGTGTTTGCGTGCAGCAGGAGCTGGGGGTGGAGGTTTCACTTCATACTTTGTGCACATAGAATTACTGTTCCTGTCTCTTGGCTTGGCTTAGTTCTCTCACATGTCTCATGGATATCTGTGGGGGATAAAATAAGTCCTGGTTTTGCATCTGATTTGCACTATGAATTTCCTTCTAATTGGCACCACCCACACCAAAGTTTAAAGTCAACATTTTCAATTTTCAAAGCCTGAAGAATAAAGCGAGGCTACTAAAGTGAGATTTTAAACAGCTGGCAAAACTCTATTGCTGTGATAGTCAGCATTAAAAACTTCTGCAGGAACATGGTGAGCACTAGAGATCTCTGGTCTAGCTCTGAATTCAGCATTATTTAAAATAGCTTTAGAATTGTGTTATAGAGTCAGTGCACTCTGTGCCTTCCTATCCTGTCCATTACTAATTTGTTAAGAGATTTATCTTCAAGACAGAAAAATTAAACCACCAAAGTGTTTTTAGTAGCAACACTGCAGAGCTTCTTAGTGACCTTTTTGTGTATATGCACATGTAGATAAAATGCCTTAAACTGATTTTGAGGCTGCTAAGGTAGGCATGTGCAGGCAAAGAAATTCCAAAGGTTCATGAATGTTTTTTTTTTTTACCATGTAGTCTTTATAAGCAGTATTTTGGAATAATGGTGTCAACTTTCACATACTATACACTGCAGTCTTAGATCTTTGTTCTTCAAGTTAACAGCCAGGCTCACATGCTTAAATTTCTACTGTGCTTCAGAAATGCATTCTAGTTGTTGCTAATATGGTATGGATAACAACCAAATATTTAAAAGCATTACCTCCCAAAATAATCTGATAAACCTAGCCCTGAACTCTCAGCCAGATGAAGCCAGGAGCCAGACAAACACATTATTGGTAGCTTTTCTCCGAGTGAGTACATTGTATCAGGTTCTTAAATCCTTCCTTGGACAGATCAGTAAAAAGAGGCTGAAAGCATAGCTACACCCTTGCCAGGCTCTGAAAATACAAAGCTTAAGGCTGGAATGGGGAGAGGTGGAGCAGCACTGACCAAATCAAGCACCCTATTAGGCGTATGGGCTGCCCAGCTACTAAACAAGGGTGGTGAGGCCATAGGGCATGGTATGCATCATGTGAACCTATTTGTTCAGACCTTCTTTAGCAAGGTGGTCTATCTCACTGCTGTTTGAACACAACTGAGCATTTTGGCCCTGCGTCTCCTTCTTCAGAAAAATGAACTGCAGAATCTCCAAACAGGGGACAGTGAAGTGAGTATGGTTGACTTTGGGAATCTGCTTTGCTTTAGGCTGCACGGCCTGCAGTACCAAGCCCTACCTACTTTGGGCTCTGGTGTCTTGTGTCTTGGGAAAATATTTAGTTCTTTGGCATCACAAAGCTGGTGGGAAATGAATAACCAAGCGTCCACCAAGCATTTGAAGTGTGTGGGATAAAAAAGCGATGCGTGAGGGGCTGCTGACAAGTGTCTGGACTAACAGAGATGACCCTCTGCTGCTGACATAACAGTTGACATTCTGCAGACTGAAAGGAGGTGACCAGTTCTCTGGGGAAGAAGAAGTACAAAATGCGGCCAAAGATGAAAAGAAACTGAAGAAGCGCCTTAAGGTCCCAGCTCAGATCTTGTGAAATCCCTTTGCACCAGGCTATCTACAAAATGTACAGTGCAAAAGTGCCTCACACAGAGAAGACGTGGAATGAGAAGGGAAAAGCAAGAAAACCAGCAGTTCCCTAATAACTCACAGGAAATTAGTGTCATAAGCAGAAACTGCTGAGTCTTAGTTCCTGCCCAGTACTTTTTTACCTGTTTTGTCGTGATGGTCATCCCAAGATGCTGTAACAGAAGAAAGCAGAAATTCTACTACATGTGTTACTTTTGTTGTGAAAATATCATCAGTTCAGTTAACCAGAAATTATGGCCCTGCTGCATGATTTAGGGTCAGGCATTCCCTCCCTCCTGGAAAAAGTGCCTTTCAGAAGGATGGCTTAAAAAAATGCCTGCCTGTCCCTAAATTGGCTGTTGTCAGCCAAGTGCCAAGTGAGGAGAGGAGCTAGAGCCACAGTTTGAGAAGAGTTATGCCCATCCTCGTGGCCCCACAGAAATACTGGCTCCACATATGGCAGGAAATTCAGTGTGAGTTGAAGCTATCAGAGATGATTTAATTCTTTCTGAGGGCTCTTTGACCCCTTTCAGAGTCCCAGAATGAAGCTGAGGTCAGGGACTCTGACTGCTGGCTACTAGCCCTGCCACAGTTGCAGGAACAGCAGCTCATACCCATGTGATGTGGTTCAGTGAATCTCACCATAGGACTGACTGCTTGTCCCCATGTGCTCAAATTTCCCATCACCAGTGTCAGGGACTGAGATGAGGTACATATAACTGCATTGAAAGGGAAGATGTGCCTTTTGTGCAGTAATTGATCTACCTCTTCTATGTGGACTTCTACATAGAATGGGCTGAATCACTTCACATTGAGCTAGAAGATCCAAACCCATTGATGACATTTCAGAGAAGTGCAGCCCTTGTCATAATAATGGTAAAATCTCCACTGCTTTTATGCATCTTCCTTGCAGAGCTTAGTTTATCAGTGGTAACTCTCTCTCTGCTTATTTTGGTGGTGTAGCTTTCACACACCTTATATTCAAGCAATACGTTTGCTGTAGAGCCATAACTTAACACAGTGAGGAAAGGGCCAGTCACCTTCAAGGAAGTCCTACTAGTTTATGTCAGCAAAGTATTTGGCTCTGTAAAGACTTCTGTTTATCAAAATATTGAAATTGTTTGTAATTATATTAGATTGAAAGAATAAAAATATATTTTTTGTAATCATTTTCCTGGAATTGGTTTAGATATTCAAGTGTTCATTGGTCAGTAATAAAATTTTGATCATTTCAATGTCTGCAGTAAATCAAAAGCTTTTCTTCAGAAGCAGCAGCTCAGATGTTATAATTTTAAGTAGCGTTATAAATACACCCACTGTAATGACTGCAACATGACTTCCTCATATACACAGAAAGTAGCCATGATGATCGATATTATTCTTTATTGCTTTTGAATTGAAATAACTTTAGAAATGTATTAATATCTGCTATTACAGCTCAGTGATTAATATATTTTATGGCTAAAAGGGGATTTATATCTGTTTGTCTCACCTCTTTTACAGCAGTTTATACAGTTTCCTTACAATAGTCTGTTCAAACAAGTGTACCTCACAGCTGGAATTTAGGACCTGTGTTTTATACGGTCTTTACCTTCCTTTTTTTAGAAAGCCCCTTACGATTAGCCAATAATTTGTCACTCTCTGTGTTCTGTCTAGCTTATATCAAAATTTCTGCTTGCTATATTGACTCCACCAAGGATTCCTTGAACACTTTTCTTCTAAACTCTGAGACAGGTATATGTCTTTAATCACAAGATAATCTTCTTCAGTTGTAACTCTTTTTTTCTTTAGATGCTGACATGTTTTGTATCAATGGTAAAACAATAACTCATTTCAGTATAGCCAAAATTTAATCCTAATTTGTATTAGTTGACCAGTATTGTTAGGCATCTGCATTCCCACAGTCAGGGCTTTCCAGTCACAAAGCCAGTGAAGGCATTCACAGGCTGCATGACTGCATCAACAAGTAACTGGAATTTTTCTCTCAGATCTTAGCTACAGAGAAGTTTGTTATGCTCTGCTCTCACGAGACCTCACCTGGAGTATTGTGTACAGTCCTGGTGTCCTCAACATAAAAAAGACATGGAACTGTTGGAACAAGTCCAGAGGAGGGCCATTATCTCATATGGTTTCTATGATTCTATTCTGTGTGTCACTAGACAAGATGTGGTGACCACTAAATTTTTATGTAAGTTATAACACAACCAAAGAAAAGAGACCTGTTCTGTTCCTACCCTGCCATCCAGAGTGCATATTAGTCGTGTGGTCATTTTTATCTTATAGAACATTTATTCTTTAGCGTAACAAACCTATGTGATTTTTATAATAGTGATTGTAGCTTCCCACATAGAAATGTATTCAGAACTTATTCTGTGTCTCCAGTGGAAAAACCTGTCTTCAGAAATCTGTGGTGCCCTTCTAGCACTGTAACCCTAAGTAGCCCAGAATCTCAGGATGGAAAGGTGTTGCTAGTTGTATTAAATCCTATTAAAAAACAATACAAGGAAAAATGAAATATAAACAAGGTTTGCAGAAGCACTTTTAGAGAATTTTTTTTTTTTTTTTAAGTAATCCTTATTTTACCATTAAGGCTACTTTTGTTTTGCCGCAGACTTTTGCATTGTGAAAATGAATTGTGAGGAAAGAATAAGGAAACAGTCAAATTACCCAAGCCCTGAATTAGTGCTGTTATGGTTATAATTTCTTTTGCTTCAGTTGGGTTTCCCTGGAACAGCTGCAAGGAAAGCTCTACCCTATTAAATAGCAGAGAGTCCATAGTACTAAAACCAAGCAGGTATGAGATCCTCTCTCTATTGGCAAGCAACTGCTAAATTGTGCTAAAGAACTCCTGGTATTTTGTTAATAAATATTTTTAGAATAGATTAAATATAATTTTGTAGATACTTACTAAGGGCACATACATACACACACATACACACATAAAAAATACATATATACACATACACATATATGTATATGTGGGCACCTTTAAACATCTGTCTCAGTAGATAACAGTGGAATTTGCTGCATTCATTTGTGATTCCTTTGGGGCTCTGGAATTTCAGGATCTGACTTTTAATGGGGAATCTCTAGATGTATTGTTTCAAATGGTGGTTTAAATGAAAAAGAAACTAAAAAAAAAGCGGCGGCAATGCAGCACATCGCAATAGTAGGTTAAATAAAGACATGGATTACAGAGCCATTGTTTTCACTCCTGCTAAATAAGATAGTGCTCTTAAAATGGAACACCACTTGACCTTTTGTGTCTCATCAGTCTGTGACTGTATTTAACTGATGCAGGGAGGAAACATTTTCCCCCTGGAAGTGTCCCTTGTTGATATGACGATCACTGCTGCTGGGTCACACCATGCACAGGGGGCAGAAACTCTGCACTCCAGAACACAAGGGGGATCCTGCAGCTCATGGAGGAGCTCCATCCATGTCCCACAATGGCACACGCTCTTTTTTCAACTTCTCTCAACTTGCGCTTTCCTCTGGCAATCTCAAACCACCACAAGTGCTCAAACATTCAAAAATCACTTACTTTGAAGTGGAAATTCTTGATGTGCAAAGCAAGAAGCAGATCTGCATTGTGGACAAGGTGAGTATATTATTCCAGCATAGTGGGAATGTGCTTGGTTCACATGGTGCCAGTTCAGGGACTCAGTTTTCACTCTGCTCTGCTCATATTCTGTAACAGAAATACTTTCAATATTTTCTCTGGGAGATACTAAAAACTTCTCATTAGTCACAGTCCTTGGCTGTTTTTCTCCAGGATTTTTACAAATAATCCAAAACAGGTTTCCTTGAGACCTCCTGGCTGCTATGTGGACTCAAGCTATGCTCTTAGGCTGTCTCTTGACACTTAGATGACTTTTCATTTCGGAACATGATACGTGAATGTCTACTTCAGAATGGATAATGAGTTTTGATACATTTGTAAAGTTTAGCATCTCTGCAATGTTGTGGTTTCTTGTTAGTATCTAGATGCATTCTACTGTGCTCTACCTATCAGATTGGGCAGAAACCTGGCAATATTAAGAGATTTTATTTTGAATCAAAGTGTTAAAGAGGCTTTTTTAAAAAAAATTGTGAATTTGAAAAAAATCTAAACTACAGTCTAATTGTGTAAGTAGGATGAGAGGACTGGGGGGGAAGGAAGTTTACAACACAGTAAAGAGCAGTTGAGAAAATGCTTCATAAATATTTTCATCATGGTTTTCGTGATTCGTTGTCCCTCAGCAGAAGAGCTGAGCTCTCGCGTGCCATGAAAATATGATTCCTAATCTATTTGGACTACACAAATTTTCAGTAACATAATAGAGTTTTGAGACTTACTGTTTTGCTAGGAAAAAAAAAAATAAAAAATAAAAAATTCCCTTATCCTCACTGGCAACAGCTGGAAACAGTAGATAAGTTGGCTTCAAATGTTGAATTTAATGCCTTTGAAATATGCTGGGTGAAATACTACCAGATTCCTAGTGTTCTTGATTGTTTAAAGAGTGGTTTTGCTATTTGTATGCCTAAAGGTAAATGTCTCATTTGTTCATTCTTAATGGTGCAAAACAGTTTTTGAGAATTTTTTTAACCTAGCCAAAAGGGAAACATGCACAAAATAGTCAAACAAATATGATGACTATTAGTACCAGTCCTAATGATAGTTTTTGCCTTATTTAATTTATTGAGTGCATTTACTCAGTCATTAAAAATTAGTTATCTAAATACTATACTGAGTATGATTTCAAAAAACCCCATAGACTGCTTCTTAACTCAAGCTTTCCTATAGTGTCATTAAAAGAAATATATTAAAAGAAATAGAATTAGGCAAAGAGCCACATTTCAGGAATCCTTCCATGATGCATGGAAGAACTGTAGTCTGCTGGGACAATAGTAGACCTGCATTTTAATCTTTATTCTGAATTTTGATGGACCTGAACATTTTCTGCACCCTCTCAAAACCATGGATTCTGCCCCTGAAGTGGTGGAAAGAGAGTTACAAGTGGTGACTGTGAAGTACTCTATATAGAGATAAAATACACACAGAAGAGCAATAACAACTGTAAACTGAAAGTCTCTGCTCAGGAATCTGTGTTTAATTTGCAGGTTTATGGCCAGCAGCACGGACCTTCTTATATTTTACCTTCACAGCACTAAGGGATTGGTGCAAGTATGGTACAAGACTGAGATTTCCAAGACTGCTTAAAAAGTTTGGATTCTGAATGCACATTCACCTGGTTGTATAAATCCCTTAATTTGCTGTGATAAGCCCTTCCTAAAACAACCCTGAAAGTACAGAAGTTCTGTACTTACATGATCACTTGTTAGTATTGGTGAACTTCACTTCAGTTTGTTATTAGAGCGAACGAGAACATTTTACTGGATTTTGCATAATCTTCTGCTTAATTAAGTATAACACTGATGTAGACCTAACATGGCACTTCTAAGGCCTGTTTTCTGTTTGTAAGATAATTATGAGGGTTGCATGTACTTATTACTTGTCAGGATTTAGAATAGAAGAGACTAGGAACCATAGATTTTAAAATGTATGTATTTATACTTTTATCGTATTTTATTAGTAGTTCAGACTATTATGATTTACCAAATACATTTATACATATACATTAATAAATCTAAAGGGGCAGACAACATTGTAACAGCAGAGAGAAGACTTCTTTCTCCACCTAATAGAAACTCAGAGTGACCAGATGGTTAATGCTATGTCATTAAATACCAGTTACTGCTTCCAGAGGGTTAGTTTCTATGACACCCTTGCATATGCATAGTAATCCTATTCAGATTAGTGGAAGCTTTGTAAAATCTGCAAAATGATGATATATCTAACTAGTTTTGGTATTTAGAAAGAAAAGATATTTTGTGCTCAGTGCGGTGCCAGGGATTTAAAGAGGGGTGTTTGGCTGTTTGATCTCAAGCAATCAATTGACATCTATAGGCTTTGAATCCAGCATAAGTGACTGTGAATTAATTCTTCATCTGTAAAATGAAAATAACATTATTTCCTTTGGCATTCTTATCCATCTTATACTTTGGGGAAGGATCAGTCGCATTAAGTGAACTGAGTGGTTACTATAAGATGCTGCCCATCTTTAAGATAGGCTTAAAGGAACAGAATATATACGTATTGCCAATTTTTTAAACCTGTAAGATACATTCACATTGTACTGTGGGCTTTTCCACTGTCAGGAAAGGAAGTAAAAAATTATTCAAAGAAAGTAGTAGAAGAGGAAAACCCCAGACATTTTGTCCCATAGTCATCCCCCCTTCCCCAGGAGCAGGGTCCTGAAGAAAAATACTTAATCTTGTAAAACTTGAAGTAAATTCAGAAGAGTCAGCAACACTGGCAGTTCATTTTACACATGCATGCTTTGAACATAAGATTATTTATAGGACTATAATTGCTTTTATTTAATGTTGTCAACCTACTCTGGGGACTTTTTCTGTTATGGATATGACATTATGCTAGCAGTTTGGTGCATATGAGTTTTTCCAGTGAGTTACTTAAAGAATTTTAAAGAAAAATGAAACTGTGGCTGCCCCATCCCTGGCAGTGCTCAAGGTCAGGTTGGACGGGGCTTTGAGCAATCTGGTCTAGTGTAAGGTGTCCCTGCCATGGCAGGAGGGTTGGAACTAGATGATATTTAAGGTCCCTTCCAACCCAAACCATTCTATGGTGCTCTAAATAATAGCAGTGTGAGATCTTTCCCCCCGCATTTGTTCTCAGTACAGAAATCAGTTCTGAGGTGAGATGTCATGGAAAAGAGGCTTCAAATTTTGGGGACGGGGAGAGAAGGGAGGAAGCACAAACATGTCTCAAAATGTTTTTCCAGTTACTCTACAAAATGTCCCCAGGCTGCTTCTGCCAGGACAGGAGGCACCAGTGATTTGCAGACAAAAGGGGGCTACATTTGACAGCTGAAAAAAGGCACCAAAATGGAGTTAGTAGGGAAAGCTAATTTAAACCTCTGCTACAAGCCCATATATTTGTCCTTAAAAGCAGTATATACATGCCCAGAGGACGCACACTGGGACTGTACTCAAGTGAACAGAACTATCCACACTCTGATCTGATGGCAGCAGGCAGACAAAAGGCATTTACGCTTTGAGGAGTGCTTTGTGCACTGTCCATGAGAGGGCAAGAGTCTGGGTATGTGGGCCAATTTGAATGAGAGAGTGCAGGGTCTTCCTTCCTTCCTGCCCAGGAAGGCAGATGTGTGTGCTCACACACAGCAGGGCTCAGCCATACACAGAGCCATGAGAGCCTGACCTGAGATCCTTCTACAGCCCAGGAGAGGATTTCTCAGAACGGAGAGGTCTTTACCCAAGCTTGCACAGAGCTTACAGGAGCTGGAGGCTGAAGGCCACAATTACACAAATTTAGCCAAGAAATTTGGCCCATATTTTGACAGTCAAGGGGTGGTAAGTAACAGTTGGGCATCTTCTGGGTGAATCTTCAGTTTCTTCAACATACACATCAGTACTGTTCTGTAGTGGAAACATGAATCATACAGATTTCTTGCTCAAGGTAGGAAAGAAGTATTCAGCAAGGAATACATCTCTTCTTTGGCCAGTGTAAAACAGCAGGTGAACCTAGATGATCACTAGTGCCATTTTTCCTCACAATTTATTAATTTCTGTGGATGAAATCCCTGTCTGTCTGTAAAGAGGGTAGGGCATGCAATTAGTGATTTCTCGTTAAAATATTTTCAGTTGAAGAGAGACACAAAATGTCTAAGGATTCTGACTTCTGTATTACTTCCAAAAGTCTACAGAAAACAACATAACATACAAAATTTATTGTCTTAAAAACGAAAGAAAATAATACCTTTTTGTATTTTTTAACAAATAATCCACATTTTTCATCATCGGCCACAACTGATGAAAAATACATAGTTACTCAAAATCTGGTTTACTTGTGCATTATTCCAAAAAAGCCTGATGTAGGTTAGTTTTAAAATTACTGATGTGCTATGATTTGATTTATAAATGCTGTTAAGGCAACTCATAACTCTTTCTGTTATGGCATTCATTGTATAATGTTTTTGTTTTTTCTTCAAATTGTAGTAAAAAAGTATTTTTCCACAAAAAATAGTGCAATGCTATTAATTTTACATGAGTTGCTTTTAAGGCAGAAAGTATTACACAACATAGATTTTACAGAATAAATCTCCTTTGGGAAAAAACAGGAGGGAAAGCTTTTTCCCATCAAAAGTCTTAGAGCTCAGTAGTTTCATGCTATGCAATTTTGCAAGTTAAGCTATAAGCAGAAGTGCAAGCTCAGGTTTTGGCTACTACGCAGTGGCTCTCCTTTCCAGAACACTTCTTAAGACCTACAGAAGAGAGCTTGCTTCCTAAGGTGTGCAGGAAAAAGCTTTTTTTAATTGGTGTTCTGCAAATGTGATAGGAAGTAACTTCCAACTGTTCCTTAAAACAGCTCTCATGTACCCAGTGCCCTTTCCCACTGAAATCTTTTTGGAAAACCCAGTTACTGCTAGTTGAGTATTTGTGGCTAATGATATACTGTAGGAACATTAAACTATATGTTTATGAGTGTAGATATGCTGTGCAATGCCTACAATGAAATGCATGTGAACATTGTTATTTTTCTTAAATTAAAGGACCCTTGCATATGGCCTGTGCTTTTGTTACACATTTTTTGTCACACCCAGCATAACACAAGTCTTTACATCAATTCAGTCACTTGCATATACAACTCTTCTTGCAGTTAAATATTAATACAGTATATGTATTACTGCATCTTTTGCCAAAGATGAATTAGAGCTCATTGTGGTTACTCTGAAAGGCTTATCTGTTTCTGAAAGAGTTCACAAGCATTTTTGTTTGTAAAGCACCTAAAACAAGTGTCCTTGTATCTGTTCACTATGGCTTCATAATACAGTGTTTTTACTCTGGAATGACAGCAAAATCATATAGAATTGATATCTCCAGTACCAGAAATCTATTACTCTTGCCTGTGGGTTGCAGCTCTGTCACAGAAAGTGAGCAGCTAAGAAGAACAGTCATCACCAGCTCTCTTTTGCATAGCTATCTCTAGCAAATAAAAATAACTTCTCACATCATAACTAAGAGGTTAGACATATCACATTCATTTTAGGTGAGCAAATGCAATCATTAAAATAGGTAATGTAACTCTGCAAAGGACCTCTTTGCAGTACCAGGAAATTGCCTTTTAACATCAGACTCCTCATTTGCTTCATTCTAGGGTAGTCTATTAAAGAAGTCCTTTCCCAAGAAATAAATTAGTATTTTCTTTGCCTTGTTTTTTGTTTTTGTTTTTTCCCGTTTTGATGTCTTGTTTTGTTGCTTTTTTGTTTTTTTTTCCTAAATCTTTCAATTGTAATATGTCACTTCACAGGACTCTGTATTCTTCTTGGGAAGAATGAGCAGAACCTGTGCACTTCCACAGTGACCTCATTTCATTGCATTTCATTTTTAAGATCATCATCTTTCTCATTCAAGCAATCTACTATTAGAGATGTCCTGCCTCTGATGCCAAAGATGCCCAGAGGGACTGAATAACCAGCTGTGTCAAAGGAGAAGGCTTCCCTGGTAAGACTACATGCTGATGCTGAGTCCCACAGACTAGGAGTTCCCACAGCAGTACGAGTAAAGGAACACAGACATAAAACTAGCTGGATGTAGGCTTATTGCTGTGGATGCCCTCTTTTTTACTTTCTTTTCTTGGTTTGTGTCTTTTACTGTATGTTTTCACAGCATCCAGCACAATAGGGATCTGGTTCCTGCTGGGACACACTGCAAGGAAATTCATTACATGTTATAAAGTCTATGCATTTTCTTGCACTTAAGAATTGAATCTTATGCTACCCCTGAGTGCTGGAGGTGATGACAGTAGTATTTTCTTCCTTAGTTGTTAGTTACACATGATAAAATAGGTAAACAGATTCAAATTTTGTTGAAGCAATGCATTACACTCGTTTCTTCCTGTTCTGCCGCAAATTTACATCATTTTAATGTCAATATAGCTACAGATTGTTTCAGATAAAGAGAAGCAACTAGACATACTCAATTCTGCTTCACCTTCGCTGTCACCATTCTTGTTTCAATACAGCTTTTTAAATGGAATACCTGAAAAATAGCCTTTGATTTATCTAGAAGAGAGAGACTGAGGAGAGGACAAAATTTTAACTTTAGGGCATTTAACATTCGTAAGGGGTGATTTGAAGAATTAGAAGGTATTACAGAAGACTAATGCTTCAGCTGATACTGATTTCCAAAGCTTAGAAGTGCCTTTAAATGACAGGTTTTATACATCTTTCATTTTAGATAGAAAAGTCTAATCCTGGGGGAAGATGGAAACAGATATAATAAATGATTCAAAAAAAAACCCAAACCAAACAAAAAAAAAAAAACCAAACAAAAACCCCCCTTAATTCAAAGTTCAGTGAAAACAAGAAAATGCATTTTTGAGACACCAGTTGTGCTCCAGTTCTTCATGAACATAAGCCTTTCTGGCCAATGGTAAAATCAGCTATGCTACCAGAGTAGTGAATATTGCCAAATGTGTATCTATAGAGACAGATTTCCACCCAATGTGAAAATGCCCTCTTTTCCAACAAAGTTATGACATTTTACCCCAGCTGCACATTTGCCTAATTTATTACATCAAAGATAATTCACCGATTATTGCAAATTGTGAATGTACTGGAGCAATAAAAGACCGCAGGGAGCTGTAGGTGTTTTATTAGTCTAAGAGTTAGCACAACCCATGATGGAAATTCAGGTGTATAATGGCATTTCATATAGGCATTATTGTAGCATTAAAATACTCCTGCCAATGATTTACTGGTCCATCAGAACATACTTCAGGTTATTTCTGAAATCAGACTTATGATTGTACATGAAATACCTGAGCCATGTAGTAATGGGCCTGTAAATGTTTAGCAGTATATATAAGTGCTATCATTACAACATATCTGCCTATGTTTAAACAATTAAACCTTAAAATGCAAGCTTTCCTTATTTAATACATACAGATCTTGTGTTACAAGAGAACAAATTGTGACAGTCAGGAAATCTGTACCAGAAGTACAGCAAGTAAGTCTTCATTGCATTTGATACTGTGAAAAGTACTTAGATTTCTAACTGACCTGATGATGTCTAATTGTTCTCATAGATCACCTTCGTTTCCCATTCCTTTCTGATTCTCAGCTTCCTGTTTCCCCTCACGGACCAGAGGACTTGCTGTCTTTCCATCTTTCCCTGTCTGTTCTTGCAACATAACTTTGGACCTACTGGCCAAATATAAATACATCTGCAAGAAGGTTCCTGCTTGTTTAATGGCAGCTGTGTTGCATAGTTTTAAAGCAGGGAGCACAGGCGCAGTGTAGCTTTCACCACCGCTGTATGCCAGGAGTCACTTCTGCACCCTCTGACCAGGCTGTCAGTAAGTGCATAGCAGCAATACAGGTCCAGTTTCTTGCCCTGTGAAAACACCATGGGACACAGGAATGGTTATGGGATGGCTGGAAAAGGCTTTGAGGTCCTTTATTAGTAGAAAGTAAAGCTTTAATAGCCCTGCTGCTCATAGAACCACTTGTTTTGCCAATACATGTTTTCCTCTGAATTTTATTTTGAGTTTATTTCACTCTTGCTTTTTATTTTCATACAATCTCCTAAATAGTTTGTGACCATCCTGTGCTAAGTATTAGCTATGTTTCTTAGGTGAACTGCTTGATTTTAAATGTTACCAGTCTGTGTATGAATAAAAAAGCAAACATGAAACTCTACAGGCATTTGACAGAAAAAAGAAGACAAATTCAGAGAGATTTCACAGCTAATCTACATACTTAATCTTTGCTAGAACTGGTAATCAAAATCCAAACAAAACCCTAAACCTCTTCCTGAGAGGAACTGGTCAAATGTGGTGTTCTTTTTTTTTAAAGTGTACATCCCAAATATTGTTTCCTTTGCAAATTACAGTGAAAAAAGTGTCTTGATTTTTCAATGAGGTAGAATCTGGGAAAGATTGTATTGCAAATTAATTTTGGAATATTTCAATCAGTTATGACATAATAAATATTTCAAGTACAATTTCTTTTAAAATTTAATAGTGCATTTATTTGAATATTATTTCCTATTGAGTTATTTTTCATGCCATGAGAGCCATGTGTTGTATTATTTTACACTATCATGATTGATGTGCCATAAAATAATGCAAAAGTAATGAAAGTTCCATACTGGTGAGAAATAAAAAGAAATGAAAATAACACAATGAAATGAATTTTCAGTGTGTTCCTGAAGAAAGATTAAGAAAAAAAAACCCAAACCAAAACAAAAAAACAACATTTTCTAATTCATTTTTAAAATTTGAAGCCAATATTAAACTATACATCCAGAGTTTTGCCAGAACAATTAATTTCCCTGTAGAGAAGTGGTGTGACAGTGACTGGTTCTGCTGTTAAAATGCTAAGGTGAATACAACAACCTTACTCAGTTCCCTTTAAGAAAAGGTCAGAAGGCATGGAGATGTACCAATTCTAGTCAGATATGTTCAGAAAGAGGTGAATGTGATGAATTCTGTAAATTTGAAGGATGGCCTGCACGCCTTCTGTCTGCTAATGGTTTGCATTTTTTTGCTCCCACTCTCATCTTTAGCAGAGGTAGAAAAAGCTCCTTCTGGTGTCTGGCACCTTTTCAGAAAATTTCTTGCAAAGGGAAGGATTTTTTTTTTTTTTAATATATGAATACCCAGCTAGCAGTACAAAAACAACACAGAAGCTTTAGAGACAAACTTGGTTAGTGATAACTGACATGACTACAGCCAGCAAGCATATGGTTATGTGTATTCTTAGATAATTTGACCCATAACCACTGGAAAGATTAGTCAGTTGGATTATCTCATATACCAAGGTTCATGTGACCACGTATTAACCTAGGAGACTGCTAAGCGACACATCCCTCTACTCCCATAAAGTGGAACTGATGAGCTAAATCCATAGTTCTGAATATCTCCAGTCTCTGTGAAGACTGGCTTGAGATCAGACCTAGCTGTTTGGCAGTTCACTGCAGTCTACTGAATAAAATATTAAATTCTATATAATGCCTTCATGTAGTGGCTGACATCACTTGTCTGCATGTAGCTACTTCTATGTCATTTCCACGGTGAGCTCACTTGTATATATCTCTTTGGACATGACCACCATACTGGTTTGCCAAGCCAACAAGAGAGCAGTGTGGGACATACTGAGGGAGTTTACAGTAAAACGACATCCAATTTTTAATACTGTCTTTGAAAATTAATTATAAGAAAAAATAGTCTGATCTAGAAGCCAAATTCATAAAACATGAATTAGAATGTTTTCCTGATTTACTTTCTGTGAAATGCTGCTGATTTGTAATAATACGGCATGATCCTAAAACAAGGACAAGGCACAAAACCAGCAATGATGAAGTATTTGCTGACTGCTGAATTTGGAAATTACCTGGCTTTTCCATTAGCTGGTTACCTGAATTGGGGTCAGATCCTCAGCTGCAATAAGCTGATGTCACCCTTTTGAACAAATTTACTCTGGCTGAAGATGGGTAATCTTCATTTGGTTAATGAGCAGCTGGAGTGGCAGAATTTCTGAATTTCTTCAATTATGGAAAATGAGTGCCTGTTGGGAAGCAGATGGCTCAGCAGTGCAGTGGTACTGGTATGTCACATAGAGAAAAAATATTCAAAGGGAAATATTGAGTGAAAGATCACTTATTTGCTAAAATTCTATTATTCAAATTCTTATTGATATTCTGCTAACCTCTAACCCCTAAAATAAATACTGAGTGCAAGAACTATGTGATGTAATTACACACAGATCATCAGATTTCTTATAATTCCTTGACTTATAAATGTGAAAGAGGTGTGGAGTAGATAACTATCAGATTCACTTTTACTCACAAAAGGCAGTATTAAGTTCCCTTATCTTTCACTTAGTGCTCTTCCTTGAGTGATGGCCTAAGTTATTAATACAGTATTTTAAATCTTAGAAAGAAATGTGATGCTTTGTGCATTGCTGCATAAAGGAAGGATGGAACTGGTATGGATGACCCAGAAAGGTCCTTTCATTCTTGAACTCCTAAAAAATGAAAAGCTGCCTTGAATGGAAAAGTAAAAGTATTTTGCTATGAAGATACAGGAAAAATAGGATTTGAGATTTTTAAATAATTCTTTTTTGAATGAAAAGTGTCATGAATGCAACCCACACCTGTAAAGTCTGCATTTCTTCATAACAATTTTTTTGTGAAGAAAAATCACTCTTGAACCTTACACATGACAACAACATACTAGAAAGTTAACTATATTTAAAATCTGGTGTTAAATTGGAGGAAAAACTGGCTTGACCATCAGACACAGAACACGTGCCAAGTAAGAGGTGTTTTTACAAAGAAATCAATCTTGTTTTAAATAGCTAAGGATGGACTTTCACTCTGTTTTCCCTTTTTGTATTTGAAAAGTGCTGAAATAGAGGAAAAAGAAGGTTATAACACTTTCAGAAATAATTCAAATGAATAAAAGAAGAGTAAGTCTAATAATTACAGAGAAATGTTCCCGGGTTTTTTATGCAGTTAGCACAAAGGGTAATAAGAGCAGATGCTGTTCCAGTCTGTACAATTTTCTAGCTAGTATTGATGTACAATGAAAAGAACAAAAGATAATTAATGCTCTACAAAGAGGACACTCTTAGTAGTAAGCTGATGTCTCAGCATCCATCTTCACATTGATCAAGATTAGAAACTAACTTCACTGGTTGTTTTATGAGGCCTTTGAAAAAGGATACAGAATTATCAAGATCATAAAAAAATGTATTCCATTCTTTTGTGGCTATAGACTCATTTATTCTGCCTGGGAAAGGACGCTGCGATTCCTCTATGTCATTGCCTATTGAAGAGGAAAGTATTTGTGTTATTTTTCAACTTGCGATCTATGTAGTTTGTCTCAAGTGGAAAGGTCCTTCTCTAATCCAGCTGGTCCATAAAACAAATGTCTTCCTGCCCTCCTGGCTGGATGTGTGCTCCAGACCTTCCTGCACATGCAGCCTGTACAGTGTGGTGCCATGCAGAGCTGCCAGACTACGACGAACCAACCAAGTACATGCTCTGCCTGGGCCTTAGCTGGCAGCACTTAGGCCTGCTCTAGCCTAAAGCAGCTTGGATGTACTCAGGCACAGCAGGGCTCCTGCTAATAATCTCTGCCTCTCTCATACGTGTTGTACAGGGCACAGTCCCCCACAGCTGCAGCTACATGGTTCAGAAACCAGCTTTGGAGGTAGGGTGTGTGGTGGTTCACATCTCACCACGTGGATACTCTGACTGGTTTCTCTGCTGCAGCAGGATGTAAACACAGATCCTGGCAGGCACTTTGTAATTTTTAAAGACCTAAGGCATATGAATGGTTCTATAGTCAGACCTGAAACCCAAGCTTAGACTAATTTTTTGACAGCTAAAGATGACACATACTCAAAAGTACAGGAGATGGAGACCATAGGTTGTTTTGAGCTAGCACTCTTCTGTGAGCATGCTAAGTTAAAGTCTTGCAACTTCCCTTGACTTAATCAGATGATCAGTTCTCCAGATCATTGGTTGGCCCTGGCTTCAAACTTTCCCATAGCCCATCATGGTGAGATCTCTTGTAAGGGATGCAGGTCTTGCAGTAACATGGCTTATGCTGTATTTAGAAAGCCGTATCACTCTCCGTCACATTGGAAAAGACTATCCCTGTCCTTGAGCTGCAGCTTTGAAAACCTGCATACCTGCCCTGCACTAGGACACATGACACGTCTTAGTCTGGAGTTTTGTGTGCTGTATACTCATTTCCAGATAACAGCACTTGCATCCATATCTGAGGATTCTAGGCTCCAGATCTCATGGGTGTGAGATTACAAGGTGCAATTTCAGATATTTTTAGAGGTTTCGAAAACAGAACCCGCCTCTATCTCCCACATTCAAATCCACAGCAGTTGTACACATCAGAAGAAAAGACACACATAGACTATTGGAGATGTGCTGTTCTACTGGATGTTGCATGGAATGGCTTAAGTACAGTGAATAGAGATAAAATGTTTTCTTAGCTTCTTCCATTATTCCCTGTAGGTAGGAAGAGACGAGACCCAGCTGGCATCAGGCACTCCAAGGGCAATGTCCCTTTCCTGACCCCGTACTGTTCAACATTGTTTGGGTGCAACACAGATCTTGGTGCTGTTGGGAATGGGGAAAGGGTACATTCTTGGCTCCAAGGACCCCAGCCTTTGATTTGTGTGGAGTTGGTATTGCTTAGCAGCTGCATCAGAGACACAAGTCAGTGTTTAAGTGGAGATTAATCTATAGCAGTTTCTGCAAATAAGGACTTTTCCAATTCCAAAAACCTCTGTAACTGTGGAAAAGAAAGTATTCCAAACCCAAAGAAAAAGCTAGGAGAAATCTGAACTTTGCATACCATTTAGCACAGATATAATTTTACAGCTTTTAGTCATTGAAATCTGTATTGAGCTCTCTGCCTGTTCATGTTGTTACTAGAAATAAGTTGGCTTACTGCTAAGCACTAATAGCATGTATATTGTATAATTGTGTGGGTTAGCAAATTATAGAAGAGCAAAACTTTTCTTTCTATGTTAATTTGTTGATTTGGAGTCAGCAATTTTATTTTCTTACATCAGTATTTCTCTTAACTCAGTCTCATAAGCTGAACCACCTATGTTAACATGCTGACTGATCACTACTAGCAGAATTTCCAATTTTTTCTGTACTTTTTTTTGCATGTTTATTGTCACAATCCACTAATATCGCTAATAAGTATAATAGCTTAATATCACTAATAAATACAATAGATAGATAGATAGATATCACCAATCACATTTGGAAGAAGTGGGGCTACAGGCTAAAGATGGTGCCAAGATCCAAGCAAGGCTCAGTAAGTCAATTAGTGCTTAACTGTACAAGTTCTAACTAATGCAATGAAACAGGAATTAGATTGCCCAGCAAACACCGTAGAAATCTTTAGGTGGGAAGAAACAGACAAGCTTCTGCAGAGCAGAACCACTGGGTTCTTCTGTAACTACCAATGAAGCAAGGCAATGTCAGGCTACAGACACATTCTGGTTCACCTGGGGGAATTTGGAGACGGAGTGACCCAGCCAGGGAAAATGGTGTTATGGCTGTTTCTCTACCTCAACCCAAAGAAATTCTGCTGCTCCTCAAGATTTTGCTGTATGTCACCACCACTTCATACTGGTATTAGCCTGTGCAGGTGCCTAAAGTCTCCAAGGAAGGTGGTTTTCTGCCTTCTGTTGTCTGACTGGAGCAGTGAGGTCTCTTGCTAGAGCCAAAACAGATCCCCATACCTGAACCACAGTTCTACTTATTTCTCAGTCTCTGTGCTTAAATGAAGAATACAGAATATTAAATCAGTGTCAACAGCAAAGGATAGTCTTGTTAAGACCAGATCCTTAACTCTTGCCACCTCAATCTCAAGCTCAACATGCTACTTCCTGAAATGTTCCATTGCCTTTCTTTGTAAATGAAGGTACTTCTTAGTCTTTTGCTCTAGTAAATTGTAACTGTTCTCAGATACTTTCTACAAAGTGTATTAAGAAATCAATACACATAATAAAATAGAGCCTAAAAGGCCTCCAGACTACCATCTAACACTGTGACACCTGAATTGCTTCAGTGAACATGAATAACGGCATACAGAAGCAAATTTATTTTAGGCAGAAAATACAGAACCTGCCACCTTTGCTACTGGCCCCTCAGGAAAACTCTTTCATGTCTCCAAGTGACATGTACCAGTATGTTCAAATCTAACTTTAAAGATAACCCTTCAAGTTTTCCCTCTGGTTTGATCTTGGGGACAGTTATTGCCTCAAGCAGGGCCATCAGCTTTCCCTCAACCCTTTTATTAGACAAGCAGAGGTGGACAATTTTTAATAACATAGCAACATGTGAGAGCAAATTTGCTGATTTGCTTCATTATTGCCTAAGGAAGTTGCAGACAAATTGAATCATCTTTTCATTAGAGGTGCGAAGAAGGGATCCTGGAGTGGAGAAGACAGACAAATTAATTTGCATGTATTTTGTTGTGTTTTGTTTTTTTTTCCAGGTACCTCCATCATCTACCCTTCTTGATGTGAAACACAAATTCCACAAAGTGTGTAAGTACTACAGCAGCAGGCTGGAGGCATAGCTAGAAGCCTTTCAGCTTGGAGAAATTGTCAAATTTATTTTTCATTAAGTCTTGCAAGAAAGATGAGCCTGGCCTGACAGCTCTAGTGCTGTGTAAGAGCACTGTTTGGACTAAGGTTCTACTGTAGCTATCACAGATGTGAGAGGCTGGAAGGAGAGGAATGCATGATTTATAACTGCCAGCCCATTAGGAGCTATACATTTCTATCTTCTTTTTAACATTACACAGTGTCAGTTCAAGACCACAACTACATTTGCCCTCCCAGTGTTATATTTGATAAGCGTTGATAACATGAGGCTGCTTCAAGCTGGCCACAGACAAACCCTGTGTTTACTAAAAAAATACTGTAGTGGGAAACCCAAGCACAGAGTGATTAAATGATTTCTCTGGGATTGTGCAGGCACTCTGACAGACTTCTCAACTGACTCAGCCATGTCCAGTTCCTTAATGGTCAGGGCAGTCTCCCTTTCTTCTAGTACCACTTTTCTTGGGTTTTGCATCCATGAGGTGGCGAGAAAATAGAAAGGGAGAGATAATTTCTGCACATATAGACTGCAAACATGGACCTTGTACATGAGAAGAGATTAGAGCAATCACACTTAAAAAAATCCCTCTTTTCTTCCTGCCAGAGAACAGAGCAGTTTTGCTGGAGGCTTCCCTTTTGCCTCTTCCTAGTTACACCCCTCCAGCTCTTACTGGAGGGAGGTTGTTGGAAAGATGGGAGGAAGAACAATGAAAGCAGCCAAGTGCCAAAGTTTGGTGCCATTTGCCTTTGTCCACTGAATTGCTGGTCAGGATTTTGAGGAGTGGGGCCAAATGTACCTGAACTCTACAAGACGTATACATGTATGCAACTGAGATCTGAAATGCTAAAATTCTGCTGTATCTGAATGTGCAGAGATCCTAAGTGTTGCACTCTTGCTCCTAGACTGTGAAATGCTTCTCCCACTTCTGCTTGTGGGAAGTAAGGTGTTACTTGTGATGAGGATTGAAAAACTTGAGTGTCACCCACATTTGAGATGTACAGGTCTATGCAAGGCCTGTTGCCCTGAAGTGGGCTTCTTGAAATTGCAGGGGTATTTAGCTGAGCAGAAAAAGTGCAAAAAGAATTGAGGGTTGGAAGTGAAGGCCAGAGAAACTCAAGTTAGGAATGAGGTAATGAGATATTTGTTTCCAAGAGAGGACAGTTTACTGTTGGAGTAATCATCTTAGATGATGGGCTTTCATTATTTTTACAAAAAGGGTGTATTCAACTAAAGGCTAGATGCCTTTTATTAAAAAAAAAAAAAAAAAGGAAGGTGCTTAGTCAGACACTAATACTCTGGAGTTCAGAGTAGAGAAGTAGAAAAAATATTATGCTTCTCCTCTGTCCTTAGAATTTAATAAAACACTAAAGCTGGAGGCTTTTGTGATTGCACAAAGGTTCAGTTGATGAAGCAAAAGGCTGTTGACCTAACTGCTCTAAAACTACTTGTTTTCACTCCCTGCAAGAGCTTGTTAAATGCAAAATGGTAAAAGTTACCCCCCCCCAGCTAAATATGAAAAGACTGAGTGCATAAGTTTTAATATTTCAGTAAGAGTGTGTCCTTCCATCAGTTTATGAAATGCAGAGCATTTCTGAATAGACTCTCTTGAATCAATTGAAACTGGATTTGTATTGATGCAGCTTAAATCAGCTGAAGATCACTGGCACAGAGGTTTATCCCAATTTAACTGTAATGAGGTTTTTAATGGATTTGGGCTAAAATGGTGCAAGTCTGTTGTATAAGACATTTTAATGGCTCCTGTTTTCATATTTAGAGATATCTTACTCCCAGTGCGATACGTGAAGCTGAGTATAAAGGAAGCAATACAACAAAGCATGGTACAAATTGCGAACTGAAACTCTTGACAGTGCAAGGTTTTACAGCACATGGAAGGACTGGCATATGCCTCCAATACATTTTCAGTTCTCAATTATTTTTATGTCAATTCCTCACATTACCAGAGTACACTGTATCAGTGTCCTGTGTCCTTTCTTCCCATTCCAGCTCATTGCTTTGATCTCTCTTTTCCAGTTCAGCCTGGAAGTTGTTGTCTCATGAGGTTTCCCCTCCTCCTCCTTCTTTCCCACTTGCAAAGAGCAAGCCTTCGCTTTTTTCTTTTCATGTAGTTTGGAGGATGACAGCTAATAGAATACAGTTGTTTTAGGCAAGAGCTGATAAGGAGCTGAAGTTGATCTGTGGATGCCTTTGGTTAACATGTTATTTTGTATTAGCTTGTGCATTCATTTCTGTCATTTTGTGTGTGCCAGACTCACATGTTCCTCTATAACCTCTTGCTGAAACACACTGCTATGCACACCCTTTTACAGTCTCCCCATCTTCATACATTCTCCTTTGATCATGGATGCAATTAAGCTTTCTGCTCAGCTGGTATCTTGTCAGCCCTTCAGTGAGAGGAACCCCTGTGCAGCCATTTTGCAAGCATCATTTCTGTCACTGATCCATTTTCACTGCCTGACTCAAGAAAGGAGAAAAAAACCTGAATTATGAATTACTGCACAGGAGGATGCTAATCATTAAAATAAAAAATTAAAAAGAAAATGCAAGTGGCAACACAATATGTTACTGCCAAGTAGTGTTTAAGTCAGTCAAACATTAGTTTAGATCTGTGTTTGTATGAAAAGCAGAATATGAACTCAGAAGTCCAGGAACAAATACAGAAATACTCCTCAGCTTTTCCTTGACCAAAACTGTCTCTACTGAAACAACCCCAGCAAAACCTAACCCTGTGTTTTCTGTGGCACTGATTTCTGGAGGGAAATCCCAGTTTTATCCCTTGAGACCTGGGGAATCCATGAGCTTTGTGAAGAATAACCATCTAAGATAAGCTGCCATTTCCATGGGAATTGAAAGGCTTTCTCTTTTTAAGCGGTTTTGAATCAAACCCTGGTCACTGTATCCACTGCCCCTTTCAGGGACCAGCAGCACCAATGGGGTCCACACAGAACAGCAGTTTCCCTGTTGCAGCTTTCCAGTCCTTGGCTCTACAGGGATTTTTTGTAACAGATGTTAAATCCAGACTGTCGTTCTTAATAGCAACCATCATACCTGCCCACCATGAATCTACCTAATCCTTTTCAAGCCTACTTACAATTTTGACCTCAGCAAGATCCTCTGGGAAAGAGTTCCACAATATAAGTACATTCTGGACAAATGTCTATACTTCTGCTGCTTGATATTTTCTGCCAGAGATTGAGTGGCAGCTGAGTGTCTGGGTTTTACTGGCCATTACACTGTATTATCTAAGGTATGGTCAAAGAAGCCTCAATCAGGTCGGTGCTGTACACTGGGTGACTTTGCTACTATTTTCCTCATTCTTTTGGATAGTTGGCAGAGGTGAAACCAAGCCAAAAACTAAGTGTATAAGAAGCAAGGCTCTTGTCCCATGTTTTTTCAGTTGCTTATAATGAGTTAAGTACCTGGCATTTTCTTTATCTTGTAGGCTAAATTTTGCCAGCTCTTGTCCTTGGCAATAACTCTTCACCTTTAATTTATTTCTATCTTTGCAAAATGCATTGTACTACTGGGGAGGAAATCTTACTGATAGAAATGAAAAACTGTAATAATAATGCTAATTCAAGTATCAAATAACAAAAATAAAATACCTTTAGAACAGGTAGTATAGTGAAGCCAGAGATCATTAAATATTTTCAAAGTTATAGCAAAAAAGGTGCTGAAAAAGCCCTTGAAAGAAGAGGAAGAACAGAAAAGAGAGGGGAATAATATCTCATCTATGCCATAACAAACTCATGGATGCAACCTGCACAAGGACGTAGCACAACACTTTGAAGTCAGAAAAGTGAGCTTAGGGAGACCAGAAATTGCCACCTAGATGGAAGGAGCAGGCAAAGGAGGAAGAGCAGATGGGAGGAAGACTTGCAACACATAGAAGGAAATAGAGAAGTTGAAGAGAGAACTGAAAACACATGCAGAGTATCCTGATCTGCCAAGAGGAATGAGGTGCTGAAGTGCTCAAGCTGCCCGCTGTCCCAGTAAAAAAACCAACTCCTAAAACTTCAGCTCCAAAATTGCAGGCCCCTCCAACTAAGCTAACAGATGTTATTTGGGACATTTAAAATAAGAAATGTCTATGAAAGTAAATCAGTAAGAAATTGTCAGTAGATGACACTGAAGAATAAACACCATAATTTCTGGACTCTATGAAACTTTAGTGCTATACCATCTTAACAACTGCTTCTTACAGGTATTTCTGTAGCAATCCAAAGAGCTACATTCCCTGGAAAACCACTGAGATATCTCCTGTTGCTTTCCTCTAGAGAGAAGATGAGGAGAAAGACAGTGAAATTCCTTCTTCATGGTGGGAACCAATCTCTCCTTTAGGCTCTTCCTTAACAGGCTTGTAGGCCAGTGTGTTAGGATGCAGTAATCTGCCAGGTTTTACCTACTGCTCTCGTCCTGCATGTTCCCCAGAAACCATAGGAGAACAGGCAGCCCCTTAGATGTCATTACCCTGCAGACCTCTTGGTCACAGCATACCCTGTCTGACTCCCTGCACAAAAGCAAGATCAGAGTCTCCTGTGCAGGCCCATCCAGCACACCATATCACTGAGTCTATCAAACACTCCCACTGACTTCCAAGTGCCTTGAATAAGATCTTTATTGCTTAATGTAAAGAGATACCTTACCATCTCAGACGACAAATGTAAGTAGAAGTACCATATCACACAGTTCTTTTCCAGCTGCATAGAAGGCCTGTGCATAATCTTCTGCCTTCCATTTTCAAAATGACCCATTACTGCCTCCAGCTTGCTTCTTTGCCTGGTTGCCTGTCAGTAGAGCTCAGCTCAGGCAGCACTGAGCAGCTGGAAGGAGAGTAGCATTTTGAAATCAAGAGGTTCCTCTTTGCCCAGAACTCTGAAGCAGATCTTCAAAATACTGATAAGCAGAAGTCATGCCGGACAAGTGAAGAGCAAGAAGAATCTTTTACTGCTAAGAAAATACTAGGCAAGCCTTGTGAGAGGAGCTTAAGGCACATGAGGTACAAAAGCTAAACCTTTAGTGGAGGAGGTTCTTTTTCTTCTTTCCAAAAATCTGCTAAGGGTTTTCATGCTCTGAATCTGCAACTTTCCTGGTTTTGATGACATCTGAGCTAGCAGCATTATTCCAAGAGCAAGGGTGTAAGAAAAACTCCATATTTTGCCAGGCCTATGCAAAAACATAAGAGCTGGATGCAGAGTGGTTGCTGGAAAGGATGACTGTTTGTACTGCATCACATAATTCCCTTCTAGATGCTGGCTGCGATGTTAAACTTCAAGGCTCAGAGAGTTGAGAAAGGATGCTGAAGGGATTAGTCATTAAGAGCAGTACCAGGGAGAATGGTGACTGCTAAGCTAGTGCCCTGCCTACTGGCTCTATATAATCAGGACTGTCTGATAACACAGCCTTGCTGAGAGCGTGCCGTTCCCCTGATTTCTCCACACTGTCTATTACAGCTGGATTCTCAAGTTGAAGAAAGTTAATGAAATCTGTCAATTTTGATGCCTGGAGAGACTCGTGTGTCTGATGAATACACCTGCTGTGGACTCAAAGAAGCTGAATTATGCTATTTATGGCTCTCCCAAGCTGACTGCAGTCTTGGCCTGTCAATCAACTAGGAGCCCTTCATGTGTCTCACAAACTGAAGAGACCCAAATAAGTTATATCTAGGGCATAAAGCCTTGCAGAGGGATCTTTCTTCTGCCTTATATTAGGAGATCAGGGTTTGAAAAAGCCAAAACTTTTGAAAAAGGCCTCTCAGTCTGATCCTGCCATGAGTTGCCTTGAACTGAGTGCAGTCCCCCGGCAGAAAGGCAGCTACAAAGTCTACGGCTTTTAACAAATCTTAAACTCATTCCTCTCCATTTTTATCCTAAGTAGTGCATGCTAGCCCAGAGTAACAACTCAAATCCATATATGGATGAATATTCAAAGGGACCCGCAATACCCAGCTGTGCAGGCTGTCTGACTGCGGAGCTCATAGGCCCAGCATTATGTCCCCAGTGCAGATTTGCAGAGCACACTGGGTTGGCAGTCACATCCAACTTTTGTTTTCAATAAATTTTCCCCTTTCTGCATTCATAACAACTCAATTGGAAATTAACAGTGAAGGCAAGTCACTAGAGAGGGATGGGCAGATATTGCAAATGGGCAGTAAGAAGTACAGCATTTTCATCTGCGTAAATGGCTTTTTCATCTGTCTTGACTTTGTAAATGACAAAGACTAGATTAGGAGGAAACACGATGATATTTATTTCATCTTATAATTTATTTTTCCTTTGCCTTAGTCACACAGCAGATAGTGGTAGAAGACTAGTTTACAAAGAATTTCAGTCCCCCCCCAATGACACAATCCTAAACTTCTTTTGCTTCTCTATATCTGTCAACACAGCTCAATTTATTAGATGCTCCTTGAATTTCTTGTTACTGCCACAGTGAGGCCTGCATATACTTAAAATACTACTTTTTGTTTTGCAAGGCTAAGCACAAAAGTATACAGTAGCTCCTGCCATGAGCCTCAAATTAGTTGCTACTGTCTTCTTCCCCAGCTCACGATCAGAGATCTAATCCATGAGTAAATTGCTTCCTGCCTCTGCAGTGTGTGCGTGTCAGAACAGAGACCTAAATTCTTGCCCTGGCATGCTGCTTTAGCCAAGAGGCCAGCTTGTCCAGCAGGCTTCATTTCTGATCTGTACAGGAGGAAGTATCAGGAGGATGACCTCCTCTCAGCTTGTTTGTGGCATACCTCTGTAAATCTCTCCATAGAAAATAGAAGAGTCTGCTGGTACAGATTTGTGTACCTTGAATTTATGGCTTAGCTGTCAAAATAATTGAAGCACACCTGTGAAAGCTGGGAATACTTTCACTTACTTTGTAACAGCCAGTCAGGAAATGGGAATGGCTTCATTGACTTAACACAGTTTAAAAGAAAAAAAGACAAACTGAGTTAGCATCATGATTTTAATCTTCAAAGTGACTAAAAATTTACCTTAGACTCCAAAATCTCTCTCTCTTACCATCCAACCCCCTCCATCCCCTTCTGTGTTGGAATTACAGAAAACCAATTCTGGCCAGTTTTCAAAAGGGACAGACAATGCATGGAATGCTCCAGCTGAAATCACGGTTGTGTAGTCATTGGGAAGCCCTCCAAAAGGTGCCATGCACTTCACACACTATTTTGCATCCTGAATTGTGATCATAACCCTCCCATTCAAACCCTGACGCATATGTCTCTTGTTGACACTGCCAAAGCCCAGAAGTTGCATTTAGACATTTCTAGCTGTGTGCTGATGTCTGACTTCTTTCTCCCAGCATAACTGGACTTAATAATGAGAGCAGGCACCAGACTAAGCACCTGCATTCACTTTGCTGAGCACTTGAATCTCATTATAGGTCTTGGAGAAAGAGATGTTAAACATATCCCGGGAGTTTTGCTTTCTGAAATGCATATGTGGTTACAAAGAACATTCTCCTTATGTAGTGAATTTAGTAGTTTGGCTTACCTGGGTGGTTTAGAAGCAGTGCACTTAGTAACGTAGTACCTTAAGCAAGTCTTTTAGGGTCAGATTTTTAAAACATTTTGGTCTTCTAAAGATAACAATAAAAGCCAGAAGACCAACTGAGATTTTTGAAGCCTCCTGATTTACATGGAAATGAGTGTGATTTTTAAGATTTAGGTCTTTGAGACTTGATTGAAACCCAGTCGAAGTCATGATATTGACTGGGGTGAGTTGTGTGCTAGACACTTGCTCCCTTTTGAGCTTCATTTTCTCATCTATAAAATAAGAATAATTAGTCTGCCTTTCATCCACCTTGGGATCTTTTGTCTGCTTTGGCTGTGATCCCATAAGAAACATTGGGGACAAAGAATGACTTAAATATATGCCAAATGACCTATTGAACCAGAGGGAGAAGGGTGTCTAAAACATAAAAGTCAGGCTATCCATTAAATGTTCACAGAAATAAGATGACCTTCAGAAAAAACATAAATTTTTAAATCAGCAATGGAAAAAGTGAAGATCAACTCAAAAACTTTAATGGAAAGGAACATTATTTCTCTTATTTTGGCAGCTGCTTCATCTGATGTTATTGCATTTCATTAGCAGGATTACAGATAACATTTCAGATGTGCAACATAATAAAAGAAAAGGCAGCAAATCTATTGAGATGTAGCTTGAAGCTGAGCTGGCCCTCTCCGCTCTCTGGGATATTGTTCCCAGCTGAGATTTACAGGGCTCTAACAGTGCATCACAAATGACATCCTATGTAAACAATCAGAGAACAAATGTGAGATGCTATTTAAATGCCTCATTAAGAAAAGGAAATTTCATAGCTAGATTCTTTGCTTTTCTTGCTTTTGCAGTAGATTTAATTGACAGATCTAAATGAGAAACAACAAAATTTGTTTACCAGAATTGCCTATTATTATTTAGAATGGGTTTTGTATTAGTGCCTATGGCTCAATTGAGAGAAGGGTAGTGCAAGGCCCTGTAGAGGTAATCCAGGCCCTAGAGAATATCTAGTCTCATGTAAAATGAAGAATTAAAGCGTACTGAACTATTAATATAAGATGCTAATGTAGTTTTTTTTTTAAACAGCTTCTACATCCGTTTAAATGTGGGTATTACATTTTTTTGTCTGAAGGACAGTTAGACTTCCAACAGTAACTTAGTGCTCACCATCAGACTCGTGTGGGTTTAATGTTCATTCAAGGAACCCAAGACACTAAAAGCCCCAGCAGGTCTTCATGAATGTGAAAAGAATCTCATGTCCATTAAAAAGACTTATGCCTGTTGATTATGGCAGGGTCAAGATCATTTCAGGCCTTTAAATGTGCTCTGCATCTGTATCAGGATTTTCATAGGAATCCCTGTGCTTTTGGACACCAAAGTTGGGCAGATGGTTTTACAGGAGAATCAAGCGATTTCTCCTATGAGGAACTGCATGAATTGGGTCTGCATTAAATGTCCTAGGAACTTCTTGTGAAAGAAAGCAAACAGGCTGTAGATAACAGAAAGGAAGAGAATCTCCCATGCCAGAATGAGAGGAGCTTACCTCCTTCTTGGAAAGCTCTGGGAGAGAAAAAAATGACAAGGTCCATGGTGTCACCTCTTCTAGGTTAGAGAAGAGGCGGCAGCATTAGCTGCTAAGTTCAGACTTTCTACTAGTTCTTCTCTGCCTCATGGCTTCACTGGCTGTGCTTCTGAAGCCCCAGCTTCCACAGGGCCAACAGGAGGTATGACATAAAAAGTATCTGGGGGTAGGATCAGGTAAGCAGAACAAAAGCAAGGGAAGCTGTTGAAACCTGAATGTGAAGGATGTCACCCTGTGATGATGACTTGTTTTGCATTTGTTTTCATGTGGGTTCTCTCTCGTATTTGTAGCCTGTTTATTTTTTTGTTTTGGCATGGGGGAGGGAATAAACTCTAGGAACAATCAAAATTAGAAATCTTTCACGCGAAACTTGATATTTGCCACTGCTTCAAGTTAATAAAAGCAATGCATCAAAGACAAGAAGCTGAACAAATGATCCACAATAAAAATAATGTAGTAGAGGGGAGTTCCACCTCTTTCTAAATTGTCTCCAAATTGCAGTGATATTGAACATATTTGCTGGAATGATTCACCATAGAAATAATTGATATGTGAATTATACTGGATCTGCAGCTCATTCACAAACTGTGCTCATGTAAAATGTGGGCTCCTCTTGCCCACTGCCTGGCTCATTGCTGCTAATGGATGGATGTTAGGTACTTTAGTGCATCTACCTCTATATTCCAGCTTGGTTATTTCCAGTCCCCCAAGCATGCTCCACCAACTGACATTAAATTGAAACTAATTCCTATGCCCACCAATGAGTCTCAAAGTTTTCAATGAAGGACCAAAACACCTCATGTCCTCTCTGGGGAAAGAGGGACACAGCTATCGCTTGATCCCTCAAAAGACTCTGGAAATAGAAGGTACCCAGTGTTTCACCTACTACCTTCCTTTTCTCATTATTTTGATCTCTTTTTTGAATGCTTGAAAATAAGCAAACATATACAAATAGATGGGGTCCCTGAAAGTGTAGAAAGCTTAGCAGTATCTAGCTAAGAGAGGATAGGGACTTCTCTGGAATTTGCTCATGTTTAGGAGAACAAGCTAGTTTTTCCTGGAGATAACGCCTGTACCCATTAGGTAAGAGCAGTGGTTGCTGCATTGCCATGTAGAAGGCTGCCAACACATTACTTAGTTTGGCCGTTGCCAAGAACTGTCTTAATTTATACTGAGATGACTGCGTGGCAGCGCCTTGGTTGAAGAAACATGTTTGATCTCTTAAAAATGAAACAACAAAACAAAACACTGAGGTTTTGAAGATGTGTCATAAAACTTCAATTTCAAATCGAGTAAGTCTAAACAAGCACACTGGATTCACTACTTGCTAGATGCCTTTATATAAGGCAGGCTTTGAATGTGGCAATGTATAGACACATTTCCTGTGTGATCTGAACAAGATTTACCAGATAAAGGTGCAGGCATTGAAGCCCAGGGGAAAGGTGGCTGTTTCTGTATATACTTTGCTCCATTTTGGTTATAGATAAACTGTTTAATTATTTAGCATACACCTTGGAAAGTCTTAACTTTTCCTTCATCTCTTTTATTATTGCTTTTGCGATGATATATGTTGGATGCAGGTTTAAGGCTGCAATCTAGACAATATTCTCTTTCAATGAACGTTTATATTCAGACTTGTTTTGGGGGGTAATATGGCTCATACTTTTGATTTCCTGTCAAAATGAATATAGGAGGTGCAATGTTTTCCAATCAAGATTTCCAGTTCAGAAAGCTAAGTCATGCCTAGTATCCATGCCTAACAAGACTCGATTTTCTTTAGGCAGGCAAATGGAACTTCCATATCCTGGCAACCAGAAGTTACAAAAGCTTCTAAGTAAAGAAAGTTTATAATCTAAATTATTCCATAAATGTAGTTAGAAAGAAAATGTAAAAAGATAACTGTACATGAAAAATCAGAGGCTGAAAAAGAACCAATATGTCAGTCATGAAACACAATACTAGGGTTTTTTTTTTTTCCTGTGCTTAAAATATACATTCTCCATAAACAATTCTGAATTCTGAAACAGAAGCCCTATTTCCACAGCGTCAAAAATATTTCTGAAAACTTTCAGGCAATTCTGCTTGCAAATAAGTAGGCTGGCTCCAAAAACTTTTACCAAATTTTTGGCACTGAAGTAGAACAAAGAGAAGGTTATGCCAGTGGTTTATTTGCTTTGAACAATGCATATTGCTCTGGTTTAAGTACATACTAAAGGGAAAGTAGTATTTTTTTATATTCTGCCATTAGAGCACAAGTTTTTGTTCACAAACAGTCTAGATGAGTTGTGGCTATAACATTTACAGAGGAAAAGTAGTAGAGGTGTTCAAAGGCCATTAAGTGTTTGCTGTATATAATGGGATGAAATCTCATCCCTCAGGTATGAGAATGAACATACTCACCTAGCACTATTGCCATGATCAAGTTCCACAGTGATCATGACTGTGTAAGTGTGGAAAAACAATTTTAAGCATGTTACACTTCTTTCTACATGGCTGCCTTGTGGTTGAAGTGCAGACAGCCTGCCTGGGTTCATCTCCTACTGGGAGAGCTTTGGATGGTGTGTCCTCTGCTCTCCATGTGGGCTAGAGCATCATCCATGGCAGGCACAGGAGGTGACCTAGAATCAAACACATTTGCTGTTTATTTAAGGAAAATTATTTGTCCATGCAGAGCTGGCATGGGAAAAGCAGTTTCCCAAACCCTGTGGCAGTTTTTCTGAGGCCCTGAAGCCTTTGCTCAACCTAAGTAATGTGGTGGGATAGAGAATTAAACCACCCCAAATAATTTCTCCTAGGAAGGACACGGAAACATGACTGAGCTTCTGGCTTTCATGCTACTGTTTTATCTGCTGCCAAAGGAGGGCAGATCTGTGCTACCTTTTCTTCACTGCCTGTGGAGAAACTACAGTTTAGCCCTGGTATTAGTGGAGATTAATTTTCAATGTGGTAAATTTACCAATGAATCTATAAGAAGTTAATTTGCACTAAGGAAGAAATCACGTCAGTTCAAATGAGTTCAGCTAACTGCTGATGGCATTGGTATGGCCATTAGATAGAAAATCCACACTGCTGTTGGGGTTAGTGAGGGAATGTATCCTGATTAGATTAGGGGCTAGAGAGAGTGCTATCCCCTGGACAGTCAAATACTGAAAGAAAATCATGCTTCATTAGCATGTTTTATTAACTCTTTTAATGAAACACAGCTAGAGCCTGGGGTAGGACTCTCCTCTGCCCAGTACACCTGTGGTGGAGGCACAAACGAGCTTTTGAGCCATTTTTGCTATGTCAGCTCTGATTGTTGGAGCGCCGGGTACTTTCTGATGCTAGAATCAGCAGAGCCCCAAGCCTGCAGGCAGTGCAGGGTATAACAGCAGCCTTGCCAATTCTCTTCTCTGCCCCTCATGCTGCTACCTAAATGTGCTCAGCACCTGTGCTGAGCTAGTATCCAAACTGGAGTAGGGATACTGATTTCTGAAGTGAGGAGGCAATGACCTGTGTTATCAGTGCTCTGAAACACTGCCTTATCTATAACACTGCAAGGCACAGCACTGTTTGTTCTCTCCGAACCTGGCACAGGGTGAACATGAACTAAAGTTTTGAAAGAAACAACATTTTTAAAACAGACCTTTATATCTTATTACTTGTGTTTTCTGAGACCACAAGGATAGTCAGATACTTGTGTTTAAATGTTCTAATTTGCTGTCTTTGAATCTGTTGGTTGAGTTAGCTACTGCCACACCAGTAAAGGTATTTGAACATGTAAAGATTCAGGATAGAGAGCAACTGATTTAATAAACTACCAAACATTAAACTGCATTTTTAAAAATCCCATGATAGAATATGGAAAGGCAGATAAGAGAAGGAAGGATATTTTTAGTCCCTGGAATACATATTTAGTTTGGCAAATGTATGCTCCTTATCATGCAGTTTCTCATGTTCTGCTCATTCTTTGTATGAAGGCTTCACTGACAGAGTTTGTATTTAGGAAAGAATCCTCCTTGAGTTCTCACAGCCCCCTCAACAATTATCTTTGTTATCCTTTCCAAACTTGTAGAGGCAGGAGAATCAAAGACAAAGATAACTTCCAGAATATAGATCCTGGTTTGGCATAAATTACACACCTCTCTCTTAATTGGGGTTGGCATTTCAGAGCCTGAGCACAACTGTCTGCAAATACAAAGCAGACTCTGTGCTATTTTAGAGCATGGATCACAGGACACAGTCCTCCCTGGGAATCCCTGGTCAAAAGAATCCCCAACCCATTACAGAGAGTCCAGCTTCACTGACCAACCTGCCCGCCACCCACCACCCCACTCCCCACAGTGACAATGCACTACTCTGTGCGTCGCAAAGGCAGCAAAGGCAGCACAAAGCCCAGGCTGCAGGGAGTCAGGCCAGCTGCTGTGCCCTGCAGCGCCTGATGCCCTCAGCGCCTGATGCCCTCAGCGCCTTCTCACCTTCTAGCACTGATTAAAGACAGTCCCTTATGGGAATGATGCCTCAAGCTCAAGGCTTGTCAGAGTATCTGTTTACTTGTTTTTCTGTATTCTGCTCTGTGGTTATTATTAATGAAATGAAAGGTGAGCCTCATTCCCTTTCCCTTCCCATGCCCACGCACATTCATTTAAATGCAAATCCACATAGAAAGATCAAAATTAATTATACTTTCTGCAGCAGGCTACACAGAAAATTGAAATGCACACGGCTGGATTTTTCTTTTTCTCTCTGTTTTTTTTTTTTAAGTAGAAGGATAAACAATATAGAAAAAAATAAAATACAGATCTAAATGTTGTATTCTTGCTTGCTTTTAGTTTCTGATGCTTTTTGCCTGTCTGAGTTTCCACAGTTGCTTTCAGTGTCAAGCTCTTTCAGAAGGAAAATTGAAAGCTTAATCTGCTAGTGACATAAATTGACCTCTAAATGACAAATAATATTCTGTTTACCACCAATAAAAATTGATCTTCATTAGGAAAAACTGCTGACTCTCAAGAAACTTTTCCATTATTGCCCAATCGAAATATAGCTGAAGTCTGGGATGTTTCCTTTTTCGTGATAAAAAAAAAGGCTGGCGTGGGGGGGAGGGGAAGTAGTGTTCTGTTCCTGAGGTTGTTCAGGCATCTATAGAAGTTTTTTCCAATGAAAATGCAATCAGATGAATTTGACTCATCTGAGATCTTCCCTGGAAACCTTACAAATTAGACAAATCAGAGAAAATACTCAGAGAAAAAAAAGCTGACAAAGAAGAGGGATTTGTCCCTGGGTATGGAGCCATTAAAGTCATCATCCTTTTCAGTACCCTGATGAGATTTTACTGAAGACTGGATCTGCTCCTTTCACTGCCTTCTGATAAAAACATGGATCTAGTTCAAGACTTTGCTACAGCTCTTTAAATATTCTGATATACCACATTATAGGTTCTTCTACAAAAAAACACCAACAGCCTAGCTAAATGATGCTGGATCCAGCAAATACCTGCCTGTCCTGGTTTTAGCTGGGATATTTTTCTTCCCGGTAGCTGGTGGAGTGCTGTTTTTTTGCTTTATTATGAGAACAATGCTGATAACACACCAACGTTTTAGTTGTTGCTAAGTAGCGGTTACTCTGATCAAGCACATTTCAATCCCTCATGCTCTGCCAGTGACGAGGGGCACAAGAAGCCAGGAGGAAGCAGAGACAGGACACCTGACCCAAACTATCCAAAGGGGTATTCCATACCACAGCATGTCATGCCCAGTATATAAACTGGGGGGAGTTACCCAGAAGGGACAGATCACTGCTCAGGTCAGGCTGGGTATCAGTCAGTGGGTGGAGAGCAACTGTATTGTGCGTCACTTGGGTTTTCTGAATTCTCATTTATCTGTACTTATTGTTCCCTATTATAAGTATAGTTATTGTTGATATTATTTCTATTATCACTATATTTTACTTAATTTCAAATTGTTAAACTGTTCTCATCTCAACCTGTGGGTTTTACATTCTTCCAAATTCTTATCCTCCCCCTATCTCTCCGGGAAAAGGGGGGGGGAAGTGGAGGGAAGTGAGAGAGAGGCTGCATGGTACTTAGTTGCCAGCCGGGTTTAAACCATGACACTTCCCAAGGCCAATCCTGTCCCCTAAAGACTTAGTGAGAGCTAGAAGCAGCATACACTTGGTGGCCCTGCAAGCACATCTGGGCTCAGGAGCTCAGTATGGTGCCAGGCCAGTACAGCTGTCTGGTAGCTGGAGGAGGCCTGGCTAGAGCTGGTGTCTCAGCACTAGCCCTGAAAAAAAAGACCCAGGTGATTGTGCTGGGTGATTTGTGGGTCAAAACAACAAAACATCTTTAGGTGTGTGGCCAAAAAGGGCCTTCTGAGCAGGACCTTGCTTGCCCCGGGCTTGGTGCTGCAAGTCTTAAAGTGAGCCAGCCGTTTAGATTGCAGTAGTCAGTGGCTGTCATTTATTACAGTGAAGGCAAAAATAGTAAGTAATAGCTTCAGATACTTTCTTTCTTGGTCTTATGGCCCACCTTAGTTTTACTGTGGTTCTTAGGTGTGTTTTGCTTACTACCATCGTGCTCAGGAATCACTCAAGTGGCATGACAGCACAATAAATCTCACAACCTTTTCTTCAAATAAAAGCAGAAAGCAACAGCTTCAAGTCATTTCAGCATCCCACTTTTCCTGCTGTCAGCTCAGTACAGCAAACGGTATGCAAACCTCAGTCCAGAACAGGTTATAATTGTAAGCATGGCAATATCTCTATTCCCATTTTCTCAGAAGCTTTCCTGTCTAAAGACACCATCCCCACATATAGTGGTACGTGAATCTTTCCTAACAACCTCTTCTTATAGCTACACAGATGTAAAAATTAGCGTCTGATTAAAGTGAGGGAGTGCATTTCAGCCATGCTCAGTTCACACGACCAAATGCGGTTATGTTTCTCAGCTAATGTGTAACACTTTGTGATCATATAAGGGATACTGGTACTGCAGTGGTCCCCAGAATTGTCCATATTTCTGCAAATCTAAACTTTAAAACTAAAAACTAAAAAATAAGAAAAGTTTAAAATTTAAACTTGAAAACAAATTTAAACTTGCTGCTGCTGTTTGATTATAGTTATTTTGTTGTTCATATCATCCTATTCATATCACAGTGAGTTTTACTTGTAATTATTTAAGGTTGTTTGTCATTGCAGATACATGGGTGCTGAAATACAATGGGAAGCAAACAACTTAACTGATAACAAAATTAGATGATCACGGAATGTCAGTCTGCTAATTATCTCCAAATTGTGTCTCTCAACTCTGTTTTGCATTTCTTACACTCCTTACTCCCCAGAAGAATAGCCACGTTCTAAGGAACACACTGAATTACCCAGTAGGAGAGGTCTTCATCATGTTATACCTTTGCTGTCATACAGGTTCATGGAACATCATAAATACTTTCTGACAAATGTGCATTTGTGTAATTTACCACAGAACAGGCAACGCACTAAGAATTTTTATCAAAGGCTCTTTCTGAATCTTGACAAAAATTAGACTGACCCCTTCAATTTCATAACCATTGGAAAATATCTCCTACTTAGATTCCTTAGTTGTTAAATTTTCAAAACCTCTTGTGATATTTAAGTAGTGGAACACACATGAAGCTCAGTTTGAATTTCATGCGGATAAAAGTCCCTTTGGACACTTTTAAAACTGCATATGGGCTTTTAAAACTGTCCTCAGGTCCTGTGATTGACATCCTATTCATTTACTGAAATTCTAGTATAAATGCAGTGAAAAAACAAACTGTGTGAGCAGTGGGACCAGTAGAACTTGGTTTTCTGTGTATCTTTCTATAGAGGTGTTGGCAGCTGGGCATGGTACTGGTATAGTCGTTGTAGCAAGCATTTGTATGGTTATTTAATAGCACTGCATCTCTTTTTTATATCCAGTATTGACAGGTGATTTCATACTTGTGTATGGTCAAATTAAAGGCGGCTATCAGTTTTTATATATCCTGTCAGTTTGCTTATGTTTTAATTTTTGTTTTAAATAGTCACAAGTACAAAAAATGACCCATCCAAAATTAAATATTTTTCCTTATGTCCATTTTTTAAAAGAAATTATTAAAAGTGAACATTGAGTTATTTTCCAAGAAAATACTCTTCTATGTTGAAAAAATGATGATGCTTTAAAGGGATTAGTATTAAAATGTTTTAACAGTTTTTAAGTAAAAGCACGGAGTTTTTCCTCAAACTTGGAACAGATTTCTGACAGAGAAGATGAAATAAGGTAAAAGGTTTAAGACTTATCATGAATTGCTTACACTACTAGACTAAATGAAGCCTGTATACATGGAATAAACATTATCTGAACCATAACAGTACGAATCATAGAATTGTAGAACAGTTTGATTTGGAATGAATGTTCAAAGATCATCTAGTCTGCCCCTCCTGCCATGGGCAGGGACATCTTTCGCTAAATCAGGCTGCTAAGTGAAGAAGAATGATGTTGATGTTAAGGAGTTTGTGGATTTTCAAGTTGAAAATCAAGGAGTTTGTGAGGAATGGGCAAAGCTTTCAGGTGCCTAAGTGCATGAAGTTGAGGGGTGACCGTATTAAAAGACCAAGACAAACATCAGGAGAAGGGTAAGTCAGGAAGGTAGAAATAATCAAATAGGAGACGGAAAACCAGGATGACATTTCAATAGCTGTCCGAACGCACAGCAAAGAAAGGAACTGAAGCTGTTCTACACAAATTCAGAAATCTAAGAAATGCGAGGGAGGACCCACAATATTGTCTAAACATCAGAGAATATAATATTGGCTAAATAGAGCTGTTGTCTAAGCCATGAAGTTTGAACCATTGTTTTATGGTCAAGTCTGTATCTGCTTTTTCAAGTGAAAACTGGTCGGTGATATAAATGGGCTGAAATGTTATTTTTGCAACTTCTTCCAAGTGTGAAATACATAGCCAAAACTATAGCCCTGCTTAAGGGAACTGAACAGCTCTGCTGATCACAAGGACTATACAGGGATGTGATCTACTCAACACCATGTGACTGAGCTCTGATGCACTATCACAATGTCAGTAACTAATAATACATGTCTGATCTTAGATACAACAAGATAAACTCAGCCATGCTCTTGGACTGACATTAATCTCTGCAGGAGGCACCAATGGAATGTGTTAATAAGAATAAACTGGAAAGTAAACCATACTAAAAAAAAAAAAAAAACATCTGCAAAAGAGAAACCTTCCAGAGAGACCTTCCAGACTGGAAATGAGGGGAGCTTTGCCAGGTGTGGGAGTGCAGAGGAGCTTTGGAGTGCTGCATGCAACTGCATCTGTGTCTCTATCTGTAGTGAGAGCATGCACTCTCCACATGCACTTCTATACTCCTGCTGATGGCAGGTTAAACTAATCTGCCAAATGATGCCTCTAGGTATCCAAGAGAGCCATCAACCCCTTATTTTGACAGACAGTAGCAAGAATTAATACAGGTGATAATTAGTTGCTTGGCTTCTTTTCACTAGTAAAAGGAAGGAGAGCTCTTTTTCTATAGGAATAACATGAATGTGTGTTTGACAGAGCCAGGCTGGATCAGAATGGCTTCCCACATTGCCAAACAGAAATCCAGAGCTGTCCTAGTGAAAGCTCTGGAGGATCCCCATGGGAAACAGTCACAGGAAAAAGGCAGAAAAATGCTGACAGGTGAGGCCACAGTCCCCTTGGCTGACTGAAATCAAGTGGTGAGCAGGCAAATCTTTGATGTTTAGGAATGTGTGGGGTTTCCTCTCTATGAAATGAGTCTCATCAGGCTGATGACTCTCCGAGATTCGAGAAGTAAAGTGTGGTCACACTTCTGTCCAGAAAGCAACATTGGTTTTTGTAGAAACCCAGACAGTTAAGGCTTAGGAAGAGCCTTGCTAAAGTCTGCTGCCATAAAGACTGAAAGTGGGAAACTTTCATGTTCATACTAAACCTATGATATGTACAAAAAGAGATGTGTTTGGACTTTGTCCCCTACTGCATTTGCATATCATTTCCACTTGATGTTAGCTAGTGGTCCCCCACCAATAGTAAAAGCTGGGAAGGAATATCCAAACAGCTAATTTCAGGTGCCTCCAGCAAAATACATGCAACACACAAAGGACAGTCTGGAAACCAGAGAGACACAGTGGTGTGATAATAAGGTCACTGCAGACAAGCAGCGGCAAAGGCACAGTTCCATCTGTCTGAATCTTTGAGTATGCTTGAACATATTGGTGTACTGAGGCTGAAGGACTGGAAATGTGTGATGACGTGCTGAATCGCACAACCTCTGTTTGCCCTTGTGAAGATTATGAGCCATACCTAAAAGCACATTGCCACAGGATCAGGTAAATTGGCTTTTATTGAAACATACTGTAATATGGGGAGGGGAGAGCTGAGGAGAAGATTCCAATTTAACGCAAGTACATTGCATTTCAGGCTCCCAAATAACTATTGATATCTGCTGTCCTGGAGCAAATCATATCTTCCTTGACAAGTCAGACAGCTGCTCTTTCTCTATCTTCCTTTTGTTATCTTTAATAGCCATGGATTGTTGTAATACCTTGAAAAAATAATGTTTGTGACTTACTTGATGGATATCTTGCCTCTTGCCATTAGCCCTGGTTCATGGGTTCATCTAATGCCTGTTCCTGCCTACCTACAAAACTCAGACCAAATGATTCTGAAATGAGCGTGTGCTGAGTGACACTGCACAGTGGTACAGTGCACATTGTATACTCCCTTTCCTCCTAACTCCCTTTCCTCCCTACTCCTGTAAGCTCCCTTTCCCCTTCAGCTGGCAGCTGGTGGGGTCAACAATCTCTCCTCATCATCCAAAATACAGTTAAGGTAGAAGCAACATCTGGAGTTCATCTGGTCCAGGTTCCTGGTCAGAGCTGGGCCAACTTTCAAGACCTGTAAGATTGCACAAGGTCTTCTCCAGCTGAAGCCTATTTCCAGGGAAGCAGATCCCACAGCTTCTTGGGCAAATGTTCCCATGTCTGATCACAGTCATTGTGAAGAACTTTTTTCCATTTGTTTAAGGTACAGGAATACTGATATACAGGAATAGTAACAATTGTAAAGCAGGTCTAAAGAAAACTGTGGCTGTATTTGACCAGTTTCACCTGGGCTTTGAATTGAAAAGACAAAGCAAATCTTTTACAGGCTATTGACTGTCCTAAGGTGTATCAAAGGAAATAAAGAAAATGCAGTAGAAATGGCTGGGGGTGGTGACAGTGCAACTGATGCATTTATTAGGGAGTTTTGGCAAATACACTAATAAATAGGGTCCTCTTTATACTTCCCAGTGGTGCGCACACACACCCATTTGTGTGTGTGTGCGCTAACGGAGCATTCAGCATAGAGATTGGCCCTTCCAAAACTCCTGTGGGGAGAGAAGATTTCTGGTTCTGTATGTGTATTGTGCGCTTCTCCTAGCTCTCTTGTATTCTCCTTGTATAGCTGAGACTGAAAGAGAGGATTTGTTTTAACCTTACATTTGTAGCAATCACCTGAAAAGAATACTAATAGAAAGAGAAATTTAGATCCCCTACCATGAAATTAACCGCCATGCTTTGTGATTTTAACAGGTCCCCAGTGGTACCCTTCTCGTGTTGGCCTGCAACTAGAACGCAGTAAGTATTCATATGGTTGAATACAGCTACCTAATGCATTACTAATCCTCTGGCAAGTTCTCCTCTTAACAATATTGCTTTCTCTATATGTGTTATTAGGTGAACTGTTGGCACTTTTTCATTAATTGATATCAATGATTAACTTATTTTCTCATTAATAATGGAATTTAATGGTTTTCATAACCACTGAGTTAAAATGCTTCAGGATACAGTATACGATCAAATAATGAAGACAAGGCAGTTTGAAAACCATTTACTCACTTCCCTCACTCACTGCATTATCCCTTTCAATACTTCCTCACAGCCTCATCAGAAGATGCAATTGGCGTTGTCAGTACACCAGTTCTTGGTGGACGTGACAGTGGGAGATGAAGCTGCTATGGGCTGTGTGACATTTGTTCTGTGGATGCAGCATTGCAGAGCTGTAGAAAATGGCGACTCAGCACCTGGTGGAAGTTAGCACCCTCACTGACTTAAACAGCCATTAAACATATGTTGAAAGGAAGACACAATGCATAAAGTGGCTGTTGGGGTTTCCCAATATCCAGCTTACTGGCTCTATTAAAAAATTTGCCATTTTATGTCTCTGTGCACATTCTGGATCCATCAGAACTGGAAGCAGATGCCTGAGAATACTGTGAAAAGCAATGTAATGCTCAGATTTGTACATCTGATCTGCTGAGGTCAGGCTGCTTACAAAAGGTATTGTGGATTGTGGGCCTTTGCCCAAGAAATTGTACTCATCATGATGGTGCCACCTATCGTAAAATAGCTTGAGAATGTAAATGCTTCAGGAAAAGATACGAGTGAGAGAGACACTGCATACCACTGACTTTCCCATTAGTCTTGCAAGACAGAACAAAAAGTGCTCTAAGAAATTGTCTGTGTGATTCCATGGCATGTTTCTAATGGTCTAGATTAATAGAGATAGCACCATAACAACTGCTATGCATTGCTGCCCAACATCATGTCAGCCTAATGTTTTTGTTAAAATGAGAGCAGAATAACTCCAACAGAAATGTTACAGATTGCTAACCTGGAGAATAAGTACCAAGTCACCAAAATAAACCAGAATACAAGCTGGGCCTACACCTTGACCATTACAAGGCAGCCTATGTGTTATGTTCAGCGTCTGAAAGAATGCCTGTTGCTCCTTCCATCTTCTTTTTCCTTTTCGTCATTACAGATGGGCCCTATTTGAAGGATTCTATTAGCATTCAAAGCCTTGCTGTTTCCTCCATCATTACACTGTATTTTACAGACCTGGGTCAGCAGGTTGGTTGGACCACAGTAAGTATGTATTTGTAGCAATCAACATGATACGTCTTAATGCATAGTGTGTTTTAGCATCAAATTACTCCAGCTTCCTCTGCCTGCCCTTCCGTGTGTCAAATGGTGCAATTACTTTATCAGCAGTCAAACCAGAATTAAATGGACAGTGAGCCAAGTTATCAGTGTGCTAACTCTGACATCCAATTAAATATTAGAAGGTGGACATAACAATATTGCTGGAGGGGAAAAAAAATGAATACATTAAAACCAATTTTAGCGTATCTAGGGTTTATATGCCTGTGCAGGACCTGTAGCCAAATGCATTAATGTGGTGCAAGGCTCCTCAGCTTTGAAGTGGAAATACATTAAAAACAAAAAATGTATTTCTGGTAACCCTGTTACTAATGCAGGAAAATTATTGAATGGGAATGTCTTACTCTTTGATCACCTGAAGAACAGTTTTGAGAGAGTGGTGAGGTCAAGGATTCCAGGCAGAAGATGCCCAGCCAGGCTTAGGAGTCACAGGAATTTTGAATCTCTGTGTAAAACAATATCATTTGCTATGGGCAGCCATGCCTGCCTGTTTTAGTTCTGCTCTCAGTTTGACTTCAGTTATTTTACTGTTAAGCAGGTGTTGGGAGGTCAGGCTGGTGGGAGAGAGGCAACATGTTCCGCTCAAATAAGGTTGTGGGGAACTCTAACCTTACAGGCTCATCTGTGCAAGAAGGAAATGAAAGATTCAATTCTTTCACAGCCCAACAGCTGAAGAGTTTGAAAGGACAGTAAAGGAATGGGAGACAAAGAAACCTTTCCAACATTCTGCAACAGGCATAAGGGATGGAGCTGAAAGTAGTCTCACTACTAGTCTCACCTAGGTTTTGCTGCAGTTTGCACGTACTGTATTAGTTGGAGTAACACACAGCCCACATCTGTGTATTGGGTAATCAGATTCCCAATTTCTGCAGTGAGAAACATGAATAAGACAGAACTTCAGGTTCTGTAAGCCATTAAAGCCATACATAGAAATGGAAAACAAACCATTAATTGTTTGTGATTCCTTTAGTTCCTTGCAAGTGAGTTTCTGCTAACTGGCATCATAGCTGTAGGACAAATGATTAGATTCTTCCCTCAGACAGCCCACAGGTCCCACCCTGCGCACATGGGGGTACAACAAGCCCGCTGCCCTTCCTTAGCTGTGTCTGTAGGGGTGGAGCTTGTGAGTGTCAGGTCTTTAAGCAGTTTACAAATGATATTACCGGTTCTTCTCTCCAGTAGGTCACTATGAGGTAGGAAACATAACTATAAGATGCTTAGAATGGCCATGCTCCTTTTTACAGCTCCTTTTCTGTTAAACGGTACACTCAAGGTGGATGTTACTGCTAGCACTGCCCTTGACTTTGGCAAAAGTCAGCTTCTGAATCATCACTGTAAGGTCATTTATCCATCTTACCTCCTCAAGCTCATGTGCTGGGAAGTAGATAGCCCTTAGCAGCACAAACTTGGCAAGTTTTAGCCCTGTGAACAAGTCCATGACCTATATATATCCTTCATGGTTCTAACGACAGGATCCAAATCCCCAGGTAGTGACAAGCAGTTTATTTCAGTGCAGTTAGAGCTGTTCACCCTGTGACCTACTCATTTCAGTAGAGGTCTGTGAGCTTACCAAGGCTGAGATTTTACCCCAGTGATTCCCATATTGATTAATGCTAGCTGTAGCCTTGTTCCCCCCGCCCCCCAGCCCATCTCACCACCTTTCAACCATGGAATTTCCTTGCAAAGCAAAACTGTAAGTAGTACAGCCTCCTGTTTTCTACAATTAAGCAATCTGCAAGAACTTTATTTATTCTCTCCTTTCCTTGTGGCTTATGTAGCCTAAGACAATAACATAACTAAAGCTTAATATCCCATTACAAATAGTGCAGTTATGACTAGGATGCCTAGTCATTTTTTTATGACTTGATCTGCGTGTACAGAAAGTTGACTTCATGAGTTTCTGAATATTCATCTTATACCATTCTGTTCTGTATTCAAAATTGTCTCCATTCTCAGTGGCAGAAATCTTCTTCCTAGCCACACCATTTAAAAAGTCAAGAGATTTTTATGATAGCTAGTCTATAGCAATAAAGTTCACAGAACATTGTACTCTAACAATAGCAATTAAGAATGCATTTGTACACAGGACATATAGTTTTACTCTCATTTTTACTGCGCTTAGAGCTCCCACTTTTCCATTTCCCTTGATGCTTTATCAGATTTATGCACATGGTGAGGGATTCTTCTGAATGAAAGGGTTGACATTTAAATAAGTGAGGCACAGAATAAAAATATTCTTATCTCATCAGCAAAATGATAGCTGAGGCACAAAGGCCCACATTCAGACCTGAACTCCAAAAATAGGCACATAGAAAGACATGGCAAAACGTCAGTGCTCCAGAGGTTGATACATTAGGCACAATCTGTCTAGGAGAAAACTAAGCATAGAGGTGGGTCCTATAGGGCTTTGTCACCTCACTGGAGATCACACTTGAGAACAAGAACACTAAGGCCTCTGAGATTGACAAGATTTCAGCTCTAGAGGCTGGGTTGCTCGAGGAGAGGAGGAGAAACTAGGGTGAGAGATTTATAGTTTTCCTCTACTGGAGCAATTACTTGTCAATCTCTTGAGAATAAGGCCCTTTCCTGGGGTAATGTGGATAGAAATCTAACCTCACCTGGCTCTTTTAGAAGAAAAGACACCCTCATGGCTCATTTCCAAAAAGCAATTCAGGGACAAAACAGAATCGTTTGCTTAGTATCATGGATTTTGTTAGAACTTTCTCTCTACTCTGCCTTCTCTTTTATAAAACAAGTATTACTGGAAACACGTAATTTACTTTTTGCACAAGACTTACCCATTACTTTACCCTACCTGGACTGGATAGTTGAGGTCTAGTGAATGATGCTGCAGATATACTAATGAAAGCTGAGCTTATAGATAAATTTCTATATACCTTTTGTAAAGATTGTACCGCTAGGAGTGTTTGAATTTCCCACCACTGGAGTCATGGGTTTTACCTTTAATCTCTGTTCAATTTTGGGCCTAAGCATGTTTGACAGAGACATCTTCTTTTCACATATTGCAACCTAGCCTGTGACTTTTTGAAAACATGGCTGGCATTTTACTGCTAATAATGCATACTGCTGCTGTAGTCCAAAGAAAAAAATTCTTCCTGATCAAATTCAGACTTCTACTAAAGCTTTCCTCATTTGAGCAGTGATTGCAATTTCTGACTTATCAGTTTCTGTTGTCTACTTGCTACCTGGGAAGGCTACCAGAAGGATCGAAATAGAACCAAGACAACAACATGAAAACTGTGAAAAATATATTTTATCGCCAAGTCTGTGAATTTCATAAGATTAATTCTGAAACAGTACTTCAGTAAATATTTTTTGTGACTATGGTTTAAAATTAGAGATTGCTTAAACACTTTTGACTCCTGAGAGCCTTAAAATACTCAGGCTGGCAGCAGAACTGCTCCATTTCAAAGCTTCTGCTCGATTTAGAAATGTAGAGACTAATATTTATTTAAACCCAAGAACATCTTTGAAATCTGAAAATCCATGCTTTCACTAATTAGTCTGCTCCCTTCTGGATGGCAAAGCAAAATTATCGTAGAATCATAGAATGGTTTGGGTTGGAAAGGACTTTAAGATCATCAAGTTCCAACCCCCCTGCCATGGGCAGGGACACCTCACACTAAACCATGTCACTCAAGGCTCTGTCCAACCTGGCCTTGAACACCACCAGGGATGGAGCATTCACAGCTTCCTTGGGCAACCCATTCCAGTGCCTCACCACCCTTACAGTAAAGAACTTCCTCCTTATATCTAACTCAAACTTCCCCTGTTTCAGTATAAACCCATTGCCCCTTGTCCTATCGCTATTTTCCCTGATGGAGAGTCCCTCTCTGGCATCCTTGTAGGTTCCGTTCATATACCAAGTTAGACATTGTGGAAAATGAACAAGCCAAGAGATCTGTGTTTGAAGCTTTGCAGTTATGTGTAGCAGGCGTACACAGTGGGCAAGTGCATGCTGTATTGAATAATTAGGTGCAGCCCTTCTCTTGGGGGAAGTTTGGGTCAATATAGTTCTCCCCTCCCATCTTACTGGTGTACAAGTACCATTTTTCTTCTGTCCTGTGGGGGTGAATGAGTGGTGAATAGGGAAGGAACAAATTTGCTCTGACTGTGGCTGGCAGAGCTCACTCAGCTGGTCCTGCACATGTGGAACAATCCCATGAAGTCAGAGGGATGAGTGTGATATGAAGCAATTAATGAGTATTGATGGGTTTGAAAAAGAGGCAGCCAAACTGCTGCAGATTGATTTTCTCCATCTTCTCTATCCTGAGGGCAGCTTTGAGCTTTCCATGGGGAACAACTTGAGATGTTTCCCATAATTTGGGAAGGGAAAAAGAGACTTCAGTAACCTGTTCAATAGGATGTAGAAGTACAGACAATTATAATAGAAGAAAAAAAAGACAGGATCTGAGGAATTTGAAGGATTGGGAGGGCTGGGAGTCCCAGAAAACTACTGGACCAGTGTGAAGAAGATAATGTAAGAAAACTCATATGGTCATTGCTTTGGAAGGAATTTGATGTCAAGGTAAGAGAGAAAGCAGAGGATCTGTGGATGTGTCAGTGGAGGATGTCACTGAATGTATTTCTCAGTGGCTACATATCAAAGCTTGCATTCAAACACAGCTGTGGAACAGGATTCTACAAATTGAGTAACACTTTCAGGGAATTGTGGGTACATGAAAAACTTAACAGCAGTGCCAGATAAACAGAATGTGTGATTCTGTGTAGATCTGTGCGTGGCTAAAGAACAACAAAGCGTCAGAGAGAGAAAAATCCCCAAGTAGCTTTTCATTGCTAAGACTTTTGGATCAATAGATAATTCGATCATAGAAGATGATCTCCAGGAAAAAAAGAAGTCACTGTTTCCTCTACATCACCTTTCCCAACTACAACTGTAACACAAAGTACCTCCATTTTATAGTTAACAGCTTATACTCGGCAAGGGTTTCTGCTTGAACACACGGTAAGTGTTTCTCTACCTTGGTACAACTGGCCAAGTCTTGAGCTGATGCCAGTCAAATGCTATGAACTTTCAAAACATTATAACCTTTCACAGAGGCAAGCTACACACACAAGATGGGTCTAACTATTTATTTGATTAATTCTAATAATTTTCAACCTTCAGAGTTATCAGGACACAGCAGTTTGCATTTGCCTGATTTCTTGCCATGGTTTTACTTGTTTGTGCCTTTCCTTGGGCCACATGTACTTTTGGCTCTTTGTTACTGCCCAGTGGCAGCATGAAGTCAGCTGATAAGGGAAGAGAACTGTGAAACAGCCCAGCTGGCAATTGCGATTCCTCAGACGCTGTTTCTGAGAAGGGAAACAGTGTTGCAATAATTTCTCTTGGTCTCAGCTCATGATGGACCATGCCAGTGTGTCATCTTTTCAGGTGCCAAAGAGAGTTAAAGAGCTACTAGGAAAATTGATTCTGAAGGGTGAACGCTTTAGTTGTTGTTGAATGCAGTACAGGCTGAAGAACCTGTGCATGTGTGTTTATGGTAATACCCTCGAGTTTTTACCAATTCAACTACAAAAAGTAGATAGAGAGAATTCAGCAAGCATAAACAGAAAAAGCTGTTTCCTTCAGTTATACACAACTTTATGCTTAAACCCTTCCTGCTACTTAAGAAACAAAGAGCTACTTGATGTAAGGTGCTTATAAGTGTAAAACCTTTCCTATTTGTATTTGGAGTAATTAGAGAGGTTGACTATTTTTTAATCTACACAAATTTGAGAAGTTTTAGTCCCTCTAGAATCTATAAGCCTGTCAAAATTATTTTGCATGGGAAATCTTTGCCCAGTCCCATACTGAGGGTAAGGAGAGCACAAAGACAAGAGTGAACCAGTGTTTGGGAGACTGACCCAGAGACTGAGCCAGTGTTTGAGAGGACCATGTACCCCCTTGTTATTCTTTGCATAGCTTGTCTGTTGACCTTGACAAGTCACTGAATTTCTCTGTATTTCAGTTTCCAGATGTGCGTCACGAAAATAATAGTATTTTCCTCTTTGCAAATTGCTTTGAGGCTTCTAGATGAAAGGCAATGTGGAAGAGCTGCTTGAGGTTATTAATAATTGCCAGGTGTCAAAAAAAAACACTATCTCATTTAGGTATCTGCATAGCAGATGATAAATATACATTTTAAAATGATACACATTGTGTGATGGATTTCAAAAGGCTGTCAAAGCCCTGTAGAGATTTGGCAGCAAATCTGAACTCACATTGGTGTTTGGTTACAAACAGAACTTGAGTGCTTTGCATACATAACATATAATATGTGTGTGTAAGAGAAGAGCATTAATTAATTTACAGTAGTTTTCCATTTTGGGTAAGAAACATGAAAAGGCTTGTGCTCCCAGGGAAGAATCTTGACCAGAGTATGAAGTGGTCTGATGCCAAACCAGTGGTTTCAGACAACTCAGTCTTAGGAGAAGACACAAGAAGAAAGAAGCTGGGATTTCACCTCCCTTTCCCCAGAGGGAGCACAGGCCTGGATCAGGGACAAACAGCAGCCATCATTGTTCACTCCCCACCTCCTGAATCTGGCCTGAGTCAGCTGAATTTTCCTATAAAATCCTATAGCAAATCCATCCCTATCTCTGCTATTTGCAGTAAATATTGAACTGCAGCCTGAAATACTCTACAAAAAGGGAAGTTCCAGGTGCCCCTGCTTGCACTGTTTAAGTTTTTAGAATGGGTTAGCCAGTTCCATGAGAACTGTGTTGTGGTTTAAACCCAGCCAGACAGCTCGTTCACTCACTCCCCCTTTCCTCCCTCTTTCTTTCCTTCCCACCACCCACCCCTTCCCCGCTCCTGGAGGAATGGGGAGGAGAATCAAAAGAATGTAACTCCCACGGGTTAAGATAAGAACAGTCCAGTAACTAAGGTATAACACAAATCACTACTGCTACCACCAATGATAATATTGGTAACAGAAAATGACAAGGGAAGAGAATACGATACCACCTGCCGAAACGAGCCCGACCCAGAAGACCCCATGTCCTTCTGGGTAACTCCAAGTTACCTCCTGGGCATGACATGCTGTGGTATGGAATACCAATTTGGCTAGTTTGGGTCAGGTGTCCTGTTTCTGCTTCCTCCCGGCTTCCCCTCCCCTCCCTGGCAGAGCATGAGACTCACAAAGTCCTTGGTCAGAGTAAACATTACTGAGCAGCAACTAAAAACATCGGTGTTATCAGCACTGTTCCCAGGCTGAAAGTCAAAACACAGCGCTGCACCAGCTACCAAGAAGGAATAAAATTGACTGCTACTCCTAAACCCAGGACAAACTGAAACAAAAATCACTGAATATTTAAGCAGCCCTTAAGATTTGTACTATCTGATGCAAAAGAGCTGCTGCTGTTGCAGATGTTTGCAAATTTAAAGAGGTGAAGATTTAAGAGGTGCTGCTAAAATTACGCCTTTATCATAACCAGGTAACTATATGGGCTTTAATGAGGTAGCAAAGCATACAAAGTAGAAATTATTCCAGAAATTAATAATGTTCCTTAATGATCATTAGCTAAGAGCACTGAGGGCTGTTATTGTAAAGGGAGTCTATGGTAGTTAGAGGCAAAGTTGAATATGATTTGGAGACTTGAGGGTGTTCAACTCCCTGTTTCTCTTGGGTTTCTCAGAAATCCCAGCTGTGCTGCATACACTCACACATAGTAATTGCCTGTCTCATATCAGTAATGCTGCTCTTTATGCGGTACCTACTGTCTCAATCTGACCCTGGCTCAGACCTGAAACTGGTGCCTTTGTCTCACATTTATCAGAGAAACTGAGCTCTGTCTGATATATAATTTATATACTGCAGTTGTTTTTCCAGAGTTACCCAGGACACGCTCATGCTATTTTGTATCTCTCACTGTGCTGAGAGCTTCAGGCAATGACCACAAGCCATTGTCCTGGCTGCAGGTGTCATCCTCATACCATGCCCTCTGCTTCCCCTGCATGAACCCAGACATCCTGTTGGCAGTGGAATAGAAAACATCACAGCCGGCACCGATGAACTGGGAAAGTGACCCTACATGGTATGGAAAGAGCTGCAGGAGGGGATGAGTATGGAAAAGACTGTATGGCCTTTCCTCAGCTCTGCTCTGCAGCTTGTCATAAATGAGATAATGTGAGATTATGCCAAAAGGCAATATGATACAAGATAGGGTATGTTGTGTGGTATTACTGAAAGGGCATGTCGTAAACATTACAGAGAGTAATTAGCTGATGCCCTTATGTGAAGACTGCTAATCCACAGGCCGTTCATTTATAAAGATTCTGTTGGACTTCTTTTCAGGCTCCCTCCATTCCACCCACTCTGTTTCTAGCTTCTTTTTGTCTTTTTCTGCATTTTTCCAAGCAGTACACACAGTACTATTAACTCACATCAAAACCCTTTCCATTCCCTGTAGCAGGCCTGTTGGGATGGTCCCAGGCACTATGTCAGCCAGAAAAGTCACCTCACATTCCCTTAAATAATTTTAGAGAGCTCCTTTTGCCTCTGCTGCATTCATATCTCCCTAATATACCTCCTGCCTCATAAGGTCTGGAATTATAATTCCTGACCTGATTGTTACTCAGTTCAGCAAAGTGTTACTGGCATGATTATCTGAACAGAGATCATAGAATCACAGAATGGTTTGGATTGGAAAGGACCTTAAAGCTCATCTAGTTCCAATCACCTGCCATGAACAGGGATGCCATCCACTAGTATAGGTTGCTCAAAGGCCCAACGAACCTGGCCTTAAACACACATAGTAGAAGCATGTGCAGTCTGGCTTATGAAAGATGAGATGCCTCGCTGGTTTGCGAATTGGCTATCCTGTACTGTTTTCTCATTTGTCTCATCATCTCTTGAATGACGGAGACCCCACCTTAGCTCTCTTTTGACATATTACCAGTCTGTTTTGTTGTATATGTAGTAGGGGTTTACAGTTTAGGTATTACTGAATCAGTTCCCCAAGGACCTGATAACTGAGACAGTTAAAGAAGCTTGAGTTTACCGCCCTGTAATGAGCTCATGCCTGGGAGAGGTTTGATTCAAGAACATCACTTTATGCCACTAAGAAAAGCAGGTATGTAGCATACATAATGCCAGACACTGGAGAGGAGAGAAAGAAGATAAAAGAACTGGACATTACGCAAGATATAAAATCGAGTGTATAGATGTGGAAAAAAATGGACAATCTTCTGTTTTCTTTCTTCAGAGAGTTTATGATGAGCTCAGCAGTTAAATTCTGTTGAGCTATGTACACTGTAATAGAGATGTAAAGCTCCTTCAGGAAAAGATCTTTGTTTTTACTATGGACCACCACATTTGCCTGTACCAAATACATCAAAATAATCTAGGCAGACCCACAAGATGGTTAAGAAAAAGTAATTTTTTTCAAATACTGGATTCTTTTTGCATTTCTACGGAAGAAAAATGCTCTGTTTTAAATAAGCGCTTTTTTTTTCTTTACAAAATGATATTTCGTTTGTCCATAAACTACAATATGTTATTATTTTCAGGGTTTTCTTTAATATTTTTATAATTTTTGCAAGATATATTAGCAGGAACTAGTATCTTAGTAATTTTGTAGGGGTTTTGAGCATCTGTAAAAGTGATATAATGAACTGATCCTCAACACATCTAATAACTCCCCAAGCCCAGCAATTAGTCAGCTATAGAATGAGTATGAAGGTACTAGGTAGATTTAATTGCATATATTCATTAAGAATCAATGGTAAAAGAATGGTGCTTGCCTTTGTTTCTCAGCAGTTTGAACTGATAGTAATTTTGTGTTAATTTAAGAGTACTTTCCCTTCCACCTGCTTGAACTCCTGGGATTTTTAGCAGAATTTCTCTGCCTACCCTACTGGAACTCACTTTTCATTTCTCATGAATTTAAAATCAGTGAGCTGGAGAAGGAGAGCAGAGGTTGCAGCATGGGAGATGCAACAGAGGGAAACAGACTGAAACTCACCCAAAATGTGAAAAAAAAATTCCCCCAAAAACCCAACCCAAATGAAAACACTACAGCAAACTGAATCTCATCCTGTAAACCAGAATGTTACTGATCTTAACTATGTTCCAGCCAGGTGATGCAGTTATGACAAAGGAAAACACAGTCCTGCCAGACAGTCATCTGCCAGACAATAAGTACTTTGCAAATCTCACAGCTGACCCTGGGCTGCCTGCCTCCACATGGGTGATAAACACTTTGTGTCAGTTGCGACTGACTTAGAGATAAGACAGGACCTGGTACCCAGCCTGTAAAGTACCCTGAGCATGCTGATGCTGCTCACTTCCAGAAATCCCAGCTCAAGAGCTGCTGTTGGTGCTCTCTGCTGCTTCTCTGAATTGCTGTGATGGGAGGCTCTGCATCCCTGTTCCTACATCAAAAACACCTCCTCCTCCAGTCATAGGTATTTATCACAAGGCTGGTAGCTTTGGCTGTTAAATACAGAATGTATTTTTTTTTACTGAATCCTGAAGCTTTCCTTCTCCTACAGCATCTGAAATCAGCCAGGGAGCAAGAGGGAACACTTGATGCACTGACAAGTAACTGCAATTTGGTGCTAAGTCCTGCCAGACTTTTCCTGGCAGCTTTGTAATATGCTCGTGCCAAACAGATGATAAAAGCTGGCAGTTACAGGTGTATTCTGTGGTGCAAATAACGGCTGAGAGGAAAAGCTACACTGAAGAAAGCAGTTTACTCCAAAGCTCTTACACTGTCCTGTCCAGACCATACTATCTGCATCTCTGTATTCTATGCCACCATTGTCTACCCATTTTTGTAGCAGAGGTTGTCTCTTACCAGTGATTGCAGAGTGCCTAACACAGTGGGCTCACAGTTAGGAACAGGCCCATACAACTGCTATTAGGACAAAATTCTCATAAGCCCTTGGCTGTGATGCGTTCCACAATAATGTGGGCTCTTAGAAACTCCTTGATTAAATGTTTCCATACATCCCCCCCACCACGTTTGGGATCCTGCAGAGCCTAAATGGAGCGCAGAAATCATGGTGTCACGCTGAAAAAAAGAGAATTTTACATTTCCTTGATAGAGAACACTTAAAAATGATACTTTTGGAGACAGTCCTGATATGAAAGGCTGAAATGTCAAAGAAGTTTCCTGCTGTAATAGGGGAAAAAAATGGTACTGGGGTCCCAAATGAAGGAAATCTAATTGCAGAATATTTCTGCAGGTAAACCTTTCTGTTTCAAAGTTCTTCTGAAGAGTGATTAGAAGAATAGCCTACTGGGGTTCAGATTGCCTGCCAACTACTGCTTTTAAGAAAGGTAGTCTAAAGTTGCTGTTGCTTCCTTAAGCCACAGGTATTTATACATTACAATTCCATAGCAGTGCAAATAGCCACCTTAAAGCCAAATGGCCCATTAGTTATGACTCTCTACCCCTTAAGCAATACTATGCACTTGAGTTATGATTCGCCAGTTGCTGGTCTTTGTAAATATGTAGGACTACATCATTTCCTTTTTATTCTGAGATTCATTCCAGTGGGGACAGATGATCAAATCCAGGCCTCATATCACTCTAACCATGTTCTCCTTCTTCCAGCTGTTTGTAGCTTAAGAGTGTGCTCTGACAAAAGGCAATACAGGGTGCACCAAATCAAAACCAGAATGTAAAACTGAAGGTGGCTAATTGGCAGCACTATAACTCTACCTTCTGTCTGTGCCCCACATGTCCTCTTGGCTCTCTATGGCTAGCAGGGGTGACAATGTGGAGATGAAACTATTTCTTTCTGGTTTACAGCATAACTTGTTCAGTCTGCCCACCACAGGATTCTTCTTCTGCACAGGGATTAGTTCCACTCAGCCACTGAAGAACAGGCTCAAAGGGCCATACACCAGGCAGTCAGGTCCTGCTCCTGCACCAGCCACCAAATTTCAAGCAATGAACCCTCCCTTCCAGGTTACTCTGCTAGCAACCAGGATTCAAAGCTATGCTTGCCTCTGTCATGCTTGGTTGGGTTTTATCTGATGGAACACTTAATTACAAAAAACACTGGTGAAAAGCAAGCTGTCTTCAGCTTTTGGATCACAATTTTCAGTGTTATTTAGATTCCTAATAGGCATTCGATAGCACAGCCAAAAGTACAAAGAGGAGATAACAGTGATTGTGACCACCTTCCAGGAAGTATTCCTGACTGGGTTAATGTTCTGCACAGAAACCTCTTTTTCATTTTCTAGATACATTCAAAGGACAAGTACGTGTTGTGGATAAGGGTATTCTTTTTCTCTTGTCTTTATTAGTACAATTTCCTACTCTGATACATCTATTTTCTTTTTCTAGTTTTTTCTAACAGAAAACACTGGGCCTCTTCTAATATATCTGTTCTTTTACATTCGCCTCTCAACTATCTATGATCATGTGGAAACTAAGAAGAACTTTCGGCACCCAGTGGTTCAGTAAGTGATACTTGTGTGAAATATCTTCCTGGAGGACAAGGAGCCAGGGATGGAGACTGCATTTCCAGGGCTGAAAATGTTACTGAGGCTCTGAGGCTGCATGCAATGTCTCAGAGGCAGTGGGAGTTTCAGACTGTTATTATCAATAGCCATTTGTTATCCTAGCAGCACTCAAAAGCCTGACCAAAACCAGGATCCCAGTTGCAATGGTCACTGCACCTCGTCACAATGGAAGGTGTAGTATTTTACCCAAGTAGTCTTCACTCTAGACTCACAGCATAAGGTGAAATAAAACCTACAGCAGTAGTCATCCAAAGTCACACTTAACAGGTAAGAGAGGACAACACTTCAGGTGTCCTACTCCTAGTATCCTTACAGCACATTCCCATTCATAAGATAAGTAGCATCAGCATTCAGCACAGAAGATAATTACCTCCACTCTAGCTCTTGCCTAGGCACAAGGAGGAATTCTGAGAGATCTACATGGCATAAGTCAGGACAAGAAAAACTGAGAAACTCAAAAGAAGCACCATAGGAATTCAGAACTGGTACTTTGATTTTTGAAACTAACCTCTTCAAAATGAACTATTTCTGTTGGACCATACTTTACATGTTTGTGCTCTGAAAGACTTTTTAGAAATAAAAAACTTAAGTGACAAATAAAAATAAGAGCTCAGCTAGCAGTATAAAACAGTGAAGAGAACAGGTTGTACAGAAATAAATCAGAGGAGCTCATATATAAGCATAAACCAGATAGCTTTGCTTCCTTCCATCAGTGGAACAGTAATGCTAACAAGGAAAATGAAACAGCTCTGATATAATACAGCAGGAGCTGACCACAATGAAACACAACCTGCTTAGTCTTCTAGCATGCAAAAATGTGCCAAAAAAGCAAGGAAGAGAGGGCAGACAGCCAAGATAGCTTCTTATGACCTTCAACAGCCCCTGCCATTCCCAAACCTTCTGCAGGACTCTGGAAAAAACAAAGCAGACTTGATGAACGAGAGGGATTAAAAACTCTTGCAGACAAGAAAGTGGCAATCACTATTCACAGTAACTCCCAGGGATGATCAAGGCACTTCCACCACCAACTGTACCCCTCCACAGGATGGTGGTTAATGCACCAAGCAGGCTGGGAACTTTCACACTTAAGGAGCTTAATTCCCTTCAGTGTGACTGTCTCCATTCTGGAGGACTAGTGCCTGGCAAAGGGGTGGAACATGATAAAGAAAAGCCTGTTTGCTGCACAAGTTGGAGCACTGGAAGTGGGAGGGCACACAGAGAACTAGGAGCCTCAACAAACTGTACAGCTTTCCCACAACACTTTTTCCATGCTATGATTGCAGAATCAAGGTTGTTGGTATACAGCAGAGAAACACAGTGAGTAATAATACCTTTTACAGGTGGAGAAACAGAGACTTGGAAATACATACAGTAAGGGAGTTAATGGAACTGGGAAAGAACACAGAATAGCTGAATTCAAATCCAGAGTGCAAGATGCTTAACTTCCTTTTCTTGCTCATACATTCACAGGAAGATAATTTCTGATGGCACAGAAGAGTTACCAATACCTTAACCTTATTTAAGTGGGCAAGGGATGTGTGGAATCCTTCCAGTGGCCGCCCCTTAATGAGTTCATCTGAGGTTGTCATCCTAAACCAAATTAATTTTAAAATTCCCAGCAAAGCTTAAAGTTTGCTCTAGACTTTTAGATAAGTCGTTAATTGTTTGAAATTTTCTTAGTTCAATTCTCTCTGGTTTAATTACTTTGAAATTGTTTAATCTTTGACTCTTTGAGATTTCATATGCTGAAAACCACTTTTCATTTATATCTTATAATTGGTTCACTGTGAGACGGGCTCTGGTAATACGGTAAATGTAACCAAGATAAAATGCCACCAGGAATCACTCTTGACATTTGTTTCTGAAACTCAATCTCTATGAGCTGCAACTTATTCTCGGAAACAAATCATCAACGCCTGTTATTGTTTCATAACCTTCCTCAAAAAAGAATCAGTAAAATAATTTCTACAACAATTACCTCATTTCATTGTAAAGAGCAACAAAAAAGCCATCAGCATAGATTAACTTTGCAACAAAATCTCATTTTGCATCCACAAGGAAATGAAATACAAACTACCTCCATGCAGCTAGCCGAGTTGGCAAAGGACAAAGAAACCATTCAGAAGGTATTCAGAATGTTTTTAAATGTCAGATACATTCTACAGGAGTATTAAGGTGGCCTTAAAACATGGGAGACATCTTCTGGAAAAGCACAGCAGATGCCTGCTTTTATACGCAGCTGTCCTGTTTTAATGTCTTGTCAAAAATATGTATCTCATTCAGAGCTCAAAAAACTCTTCAATTCAAGGCTAGTAAAAATAAGTTGCTTGTCTGCAAAATGAAAAAAATTTTTTTATAATATTGAAAATGATTCCATTAATCTTTGGATACAGATGCTTCAATTAAGACAATATCTTAACGAATTCAGTGTGACTGCGGTTTTAGGATTTTAGTCCTTACTCCTTTTGTGACATTAAATCGTGAAGTAATGAAGAGCAGTTTCCACTTACGTTGATTTTTTTCCCTTCCAGCTTGGCCTGCTTCTGCCATTGTTTACACTACATCAGACATCTTCTGGAGACATTATTTGTTCACAAGTTTTCGGGAGGGCACACTCCTCTGAAAAATATGATAAAGGTGACAATATGTTTATCATTTCCTGTAAGAGATAATATTCCCATATCAAAGCAGTCCTTGGAAGAAGACAGAAGAATAAAAAACAATTTATTTCTAGCTCCAGGAATTAGTCAAAATACAAATATAGGAAAAAATTCAGGGCCATGTCCCCAAGGACATGAACTGAAATCAATGTCAGCTTTTGCTCCTGCATGTCAATGTCCACTTTGACTCATCCACCCAAGGGACTGAATGTCATGTCTAGGATATTTGTCAGACTGAATACTATTTTATTGTGAGATATGCTGCTGCAACATCTAGTAATGCTAACAGAAATCACTCTACTTCCTCAGTGCAATATAAATATAGAGCATGAGACAGGCTTGCATTAGGAAGTGAAAACCAAATTACAGATGGAAAAAAAATAATAATTACTCTCCTTCTATAGATGGATGCCCCAGAAGGAAAGATACTGAGGTGGCCTAAAATCTTGTGTCTCCCAAAGCCTCCCCAGTTTCAACTGTGTGTCATTACTTACAGGCTCTACTTTCTTTTATTTCATATACTCTGTCTTGGTAATTTTATATCACCTCACTTCCCATCCCATTCAGTGTGATGTAAAGATCCTCCCTTTAAAAGCTTTGCAATACATTTAAGATTTTAGTGAAGGAGATAAATGTATGGCCATGGTAGGGGGCTTGACTCAGTTCCAGTCAGAAAGGAGCTAATGAGATGCACGGCTAGAGAAAGCTAAAGAGCTTTGGAACCAGAATGCCATTTCCAAAGTGACTCATGCATGTGGGAGTTAAAGACTCAGGGTTACGATTATCCCCTTGTGTACTGGTGGCATTGCATAAAAAGTTTAAAAGGAGAAAGCCTGACTTGCAGCCCTACTTACGGGATAGAGCTGTATCCAGTCCCAGCACACTGCTCTTCTCAAGAAGGTATTGAGCATAGGATCCTTAGCTTAGACACATAGAAAGGCTTTATGCAGTCTCCTGGGTGTTTTCAGTTCTTTGGCTGGTGGGTTTTGGTTTTGCCCTTGTACAAAGGACGAGAGCAGTGACCCCCTCTACCCAGACCAACATTACCTCTGGGCTTTCCCAATCCCATGACTTCATTCATCAAGCAAAGGCAGCTGGAGTACTGCTTTTTAACAAGAAGATGAAGTGGGCCTGGATCCATGGGAGTAGATGCAGTATGTAGCTCAAATATCTTTATAGGAACTGTATGCCATTTTTTTGCCAGGGTTAAACCAGGCCTCTTCAGTTTTACTCGTTTTAGCTGGTTTAGCATTCTGTTTGGCTAGCTCTATATTTCTTGGAAATGTTGAGATTAAGGTATAGTAGCAGTTCAGCTGTGTTAACCAGCCATAGACTTTTAATAGTACAGCTCTGAGAAATGTGCCCTTTAGCAGTAGAATCTAATAAGGAGAAAACAAATGTCAATTTCTACAAAAGGTATAAAATACATTTAACAATCCAAAAAATCTACACTGTGTGCCATTTTACTTTTTTTTTAGTGGCTTCATAGCATCTTGAAAAGATCTATATTCTGCAACTCAAAAAGCCACTGCAAAGTTTTTCAGCAGTCATCTGTGTTTAGCACTTACCAGAATTTATAAAGTTATGGTTTGTACTTGTTTATCACCCTGTCTAACAAAAAACCCAAAACCTCTCTTTTGTCCATTCCAGGGCTGTGCCTTTTACTGGGGATTCACTTCCTGGATTGCATACTACATCAATCACCCACAATATACGCCACCATGTATGTATAAGTAGAACACAAAACTGACCTTGGTTTTTAAAAAGTTTTTTGCATGCAACTTTAAGTCCTTCAAAATCAATAGAAGGCTCTCAAATGAGAGCATATGACTAATCTAGCCAGAGATTAGCCTTTACTCCCTGTCAGAAGGAAGACTATTGTGCATGAGGCACTCCTGCTGTGCTGCTGAATGTATGTTCCTGTTCAGTCAGGGTCAATCACTGTCTAGTTTTGTGAACTGGAAATATTGACCAAGTGGAGAAAATGCGAAGATCGATATATTTTGCTCATCTTCACAATGTTTGTATTAAGAATGTAGGATTGAAGCAGAGCTGGCTCCATTTTCTTAGAGGAGGTATTTATTTGTTAAAGGTGCATCCTCTCAATAAAAATTAAGATTATTTTTTTGTGAGAAACCAGAAAAAGTTAATCAGATATTAATGCTGATAATGACAAAAAATCCTATGATTTTGCTTCCAGATTTCATTCATCATTTTATTCCTTCTCAGATTTCATTATTACACTGCTGTTTCTTCATGTTTTTTTTTTTCTTGTTTACTCTTTGAAATTTTGCTGCTTTTGAGTATAATTGGCATAAATTTTATTTCCTGCTCCTTTACTTTCCTTGCTACACCTGAGCCTTTTTCTGCATCTTATTTATGAGCCTTGGGAACAAAAGGTTTGATTTGCCATTTTTATTTACACTCAGTTAAATTAAAATTTTTGTTTTCAATAAAAAAAATATCCTACATGGCACTTGCTTTCCTTTCAAAATAACACACAAGTTCTATTTAAGAATTAAGTGATTAACTGAAAGTTGAATTTGGTGTGGCTTTAACAGTAATGCTGCAAACAATGTTGAAACCTCTCTAAACACAGTTTTTAGCAGTCTAGGCCATCAAATCAGAAGGTGCAGCTTCTTTATGGAGGGAATCATTTGTTCCGGACATAACTTTCCAAAAGAGAAAGCATGCAGAAGTACTTCTAATTGTTCGCAACTGCCTTAAAATGGCAATAATAGCTACATGAGACTAAAGCTGCAGCATCACCACCCCTCTGGCACAGTTAGCATGTATGATTTATTTTGGGTGCAGGAGAGGTGACCTCCACAGCCATATCCAGAGACTGCTGATTTGGGGACAGGTAAGGGAAGGCAAGGAGATAGTCGCAGAATGCTATGCAGGATTTTTAGCATGTGCAGGATTTTTGGCAACTCAGAGGAGTCATGTGCCAGAAAAAGGGCTCTCAAAAGTAAAGGCTCTCCGAGACCTGGTTAGGGAAATGAGGTACATACACACAGTTCATGGCCCTCAGACCTGTAAACCTTTGGAGATGAACATGATACACCACTGCAGTGGACGGGGGACAATTGCTAAAAGGAGAGAGCAGGCAAAGGTCAGGTAAAAATTCCAAAAGCTAAATACATTTCTAGCATGGTGAGACTGTGAGGCAGACAGTGGCCATAAAATAAAGCCTCTCTACTGCCTCACAACTGGAAGCAAAAAAGAAAAAAGTTATGGATAGGTTACATCTTGGGTTCTCTGCTCATGGAGATAGAAGGGCCTATGAATAATGCTGAGATTCCTGGACTGGTTCTGCCAATGACCTGGTTCTTCTACTTTACCCCTCCCGCTTCCCTTTCCAAGGAGTTTACCACCACCAGCTGCTTTGGCAAGAGCACTTTGGGTATATGAAGCTGACAAACACTAGGAAAAGTTAGGTGAAAACTGCCTTGAGATCAGCACTGGAGACACTGTCATTTCTCAAGTACTGTTACTGTTTGCATTGTCTTCATACTGTGTGTGTGTTAATATCCACTTTTTCCTTCAGAACCTGTCAGGAAAGCAGTATTTCTGCCCCGCAGCTCTAGATTAATTTCACCCATCAAACCATGTGCATACTGTAAAATGCGATTTATAATTTCATTCTATTTTCTAGCATTTGGCTACAGACAAGTTTCTTTTTCTGCCCTTGCTTTTCTGGTATGTACAAAAATAAAGTTTTATTAATGACTGTAGAATCAGAGTTACTCATGATTTAGCAAAATGCAGTAATGCTGCTATGCATTTATGTATATATATGTGTGTATATATATATATATATATACACGTGTGTGTGTGTTCATGCTCACAGTCTTGTTTCCTTTGACTGGATTTAGTGAAAATCTGTTAAGGTTTCTAGGCCATGGAATCTCCTAGTACTATTTATCTGTAAAAGCTTGATGTGAAGTACTCTATCTGATAGCCATGAGAACATCATCAGAATTATTACTACTCCTAACTGCATTTATATTTAGATAGATTGGAACTTGCCACTTTTTAAAGGTATTTTAATACTGAAGAATTACATCCTCAGCAGACTTTGTAGTAGTACTGTGTACCTGGAATAACTTAACCTCAACAGCTATTAAAAACAGTAAAAACAATCCCTGCTAAAGTGGGTTAAGCCAAGGGAAAGGACAAGTGACAGAGGATGGCTGAGGCTACTAAACCTGATATTTGAATGAATATAGCCATATAGTGAGACAAAGAGCCACTAAGAAATTCTTACATGGGAACATACGTTCTCTTCCATCCTCCATGCACATTGATCTTGGAAATGCTCAGTGCCAACTTACCCAAGCAAGCATGGGTCTTTAGCCAAGTCAGCCTTACTGAAAATCAGATACAGATCAGTTTCCAGAAATATAACAGGGAGATGGGACAGTAATGTGTCTAGGCTCCTTCAGGCAAACGCTATTCAGAAAAGCATTCCAACAACTTCTTAGCAATATTCAAATGCTTTTGTAAATCAGAACCCATAAAGATCATGGTTTTGGCAGCGTGTGTCTCTGGAACTCGCCACGCAGTTCTCAGCTTTTCCTGCCCTAATAAGGTATAGCAAAGAATACTCAATCAAAAAACTACTCTCATGAAGTTCATGCACTCAGTAAGGCTCTACAGCTGGAAGCGGTATTCCTGTACTGTGGAGACAGGAGGCTGTGGCAGTGGTAGACAGTGGTGTGCAGAGCACCTTACTGTGTCTGCATGTTTACTAAACTCAGGGGTTACTTGAAACCAAGCAAACCACTTGCCTGAATATTCAGTGCTACCTGTAAAACCTTGTCAAAACCTCTGCATAGAAAAAAACTTGTTTTCTAATGAAATTTCCTTGCCTCAATGAAACACAGCCTGTTATAGCTTTTATGAAAAATGTTGTCTTCAAACAAAGAGATGAATCCTGTTGGGGGTATTTGCTATAAAATATGGTCATCCCCTTCAGATCTGCATCAGCACCTCATCTGTGGTCTGAATTCCTCCAGCTCTTTTGATAACTTCCTAACCATGGGAACTCAAAACCTTTCCCTTTCAGACCTTGTTCTGGAAGGTTCTCAGACAATGAACTTAAACCTGCAACATGAAAAATAAAATAATCTGAAGCTGTTTTCACAGGTTTCTAAAGCATACAAATAAAATATTTGGAAGATTATTTTGTTCCCCTTCTTTAAAGGCTTGTCTGTATTACATACCCTGATTTAAGTGTATATACCTGCAGCTGCTGTAAACAACAGTACTGAGTCATTTGAAGCATGTCAGCAGGCCCCTCTGAAAGAGTCTCATATTTAGAGAAATTACTCTAAGCTTTGCAGGGAAGTTTTTCTCATGTGGAATATGAAGAGGGAGAATAGCATGTAGACTTCAACATTCTATCATCATAAATATGATGTCTTTTTTAGTGTGGCTTCCCATAGCCTCATATTTTACATCTGGGATACTAAGGATTAGTGTACATTTAGCAGTACTTCTTGATATAGAGCACTAGCAGCCACATTTCTAAAGAACGACATAAGAATAGTTACAACAGAATATAAAAATCCCTGCAGAATTATCCTTTGCTTGCTTTATTTGGAATTGATGATAAAATTAGTAGCTGTTAACTACAGTGAATCTCTCTTGCTCCACAATGGTGTGGGCATTGCACATTTTAGTGTTTATAGTGTTTCACAAAAAAGCTTTTAACTTTAAAACTCTTCTTTCAAATAATAGTAATCATAAAAAAATCATGTTCCTAGCTCATAATTGGAAGCATGTAAATTAAAATTATTTCTACTGCTATGGCTGGAATTACAGCTTCTGATATGGTACTTTATAATAGAATTTCCTTTTCTGGCTATTTAGTGTTTTACATCTGGTGTTTATGATAGATGACAGCCAGTTAGTAATTAAAAAACATAAAAGGACTGCAGGGTTTGCTCCATGAATACATTTCCATGCAGAAAACAGTTTTGCTAATAGACCTGATTTAAACTTTCCTAACAAAACCCCCACAAATCCCTCTGCCAAAAAAAGGCAAAATTCTTCAGCAGTGCTGTCTAAATGTTCTTTCAGATAATGTCACATTTCAATATAAAATTAAGTTACAGATTCCTTTAAATTATTTTTAACTGAAATTTGTTATGGATCACTTTCAGAATTAGCTTTAAAAATTACAATTGTATCTTTTTTTTTCTATTAATTTTATGACTTTATACTTTTAACATCTCTAGGCTTTAGCAATCTTCCTTTTTACTTTAATTTCTTAATTTTTCCAACTTTCCTAAATTTAGAATGAAAAATGACTTAAGAAAACCCAACTTTTTAACACTGCACTTTTTCAGTTTGAAAAGAGAAGTCAGTCTTCAAACAGAGAAATGAATAAAACAGTTCAGTCTGAGACTGCAATGTAAACTGCATTTTGGTATTCTTCATAAAGCAGGGGGAAATGAAAACCATAAAATTAGATTGTTGTACTAACAGGCTTTCTTTTTCAGGAATTGAAAGTAGTTATCCTACAAGTTCCTACTTTAAGTATGGGTAGTAATTGGTTTTGATTCTACAGTAGTTGTAATTGAAGTACTGAAGCCATAAACTAATCTGAAATCACCCTGTATTATGTACTGTATAACCAAGTGAGGAGACATGGTATCCAAAGTATAAACCATCTAAATATTAAAGACCAAGTTTGAGAGGTTGGTTAGGGCTGAAGATGGCATTAAACAGAGTAGCAGAAACAAGAATAATATTCACTGCCTTAATTTACCAATTCCTGACTACTAACCATTCGACCAGTCTGCTTTTCAGAGAACTGCTGCCTTTTTATTCACCCTATTTTAATTTCCTCTATAACTTACCTGGAGAACTGGTTATTGTACTCTATAACCAGCAGAACAAAGGTGTTATGCTGAACAGTTTGAAAGCTTGTTTAGGAAGAGGTTAGGTACTACAACTCATGACATCTTTACAAAACCAGTGGATTAAATCCAAGTAACAACAATGACGTTCAATTCAGACAGTATCTTGCTAATTTCCTTAGACTCCAGGCAGCCTCTCTGATCTTCCCAGACCAAAACATGTTGTACGTGCTGGGTGTGGGAACCACAGTGAGGGCCTGCCTGTGCTGACCTCTATGAAGGTGAAACATGAGCTTTTACACCTGGCTGTGCCTATGGTGCTCACTAGACACTTGTGTGTTTGACAAAGATCACAGAATGCATTTCCCATGGGAAAGTCATTTAGTACATATTTTGTGTATACAGAGACTAAGCTGTAACGGGGGGGATTCTGGTTATGCACTGCAGTACAGTTACTGCCGCATTTTAAGCATACAACTGAAAATACTTTTTTAATGTCTTGCAGATGTGTGAAGCTGGAAATCACTTTATCAATGTAGCTTTAGCTCACCAAAATCATTCAGGTCTGTCTTTGTTTCCTGTTTGTCTATTTAAGACTGAAGTGTACTCAACCTATCCATCTTCTGAAATACAGTAATTTATGTATCTACATCCACAGAATAAAGAAAGATGAAGTGGGTACCTTGCCATCGGTATAACATTTTCAAAACGAATGTGGTGTCAAGGCAACATTAACAACACTGTTGTTCCAAAGCTTATAGCAAATTTGTCTTAATTAGGCACAACTGTAATTTAAATATGGGTTTAAGCATGTAAGTTCTTTAAAGCATCCTGTTGACTGACAACAGAAGATTCAATTTTAAATAAGTTTCAAAATTTTTTAATCTAGATTGCAGAGTTTTAGATATGTGCAACTTGTGCAAAGATACACATGGAGATATGTACAAATACACAAAGACTCACGAATAACTACCTACATAGCCATCAATGTATATATATGCTCTTAAAAGGCTGCTCCAAGCATGGGTTTTCAGTATCTTTTGTACCATGCGAATAAAAATTATACTATATATACTAGAAAGTAAAATATATTTTCAGATAATAATAGTATAATCTCCCACTATAACACTCTATTCAAGAAAATACTTCACCACAGTATGATCAACTTCACACACAGAAGTCAGTTTCTATTCTGGAAAGCTTTTGATGTGCAGTGGTTAGGCAGGTGCTTATGTTGCTTTTTGCAAGGAGCCTAATTTGGTTTAAAAGCAGCAAGAGCCAGATAATTAATCTACATTCCCAGTGCCTACAAGTATTAAAGACAGCATTGTTGCCAGAACATAAAAATGAAGTATTGCGTGTGTGGCATTTCGTGTGAACATTATCATTGGCTGTGGAGAGTCATCCTGTTAGCTCAGGAGTTTTTTTCTGTTCTACCCTGGGATGAAGGATGAGGATGCAAAAGGAGACAAGTTCACATTGTTAACTCAGGCTAAATAAGATAGAGCTGCATCCTTTATAACCCAGAGGAATGCCCTTAGACCTCACCTGCTGGATAGTCTGTGTTAAACTACATGTCTTTCTTCTGCTGAACAAAGTTTGCATTCTTTGGACATGCCAGACTTTTGTGTAAAAACTGATATATGGTTCACTAAGTGCTCAGTATTCTCACTAGCTTTTGCTGTCTGAAAAGATTTCACTGAAACTTTTCTAACAAGTTGTACTCTGGAAGCATTGTCCAGGGAATGGCTGTTACATAGGTCAGTTGTGGTTAAGCCTCAGTCACCCTCTCTTTATTGAAACTGGTTTTGTCTGAGTCTTTTTTTAATTTTCTGCTATTTTGTTTTCTTAAAGGAAGTAAATCCTGTATTCCAAGTCCAACCTACAACCCCTTCACATGGCTCTTCTTTCTGGTTTCCTGTCCCAACTATACGTATGAGGTACATGCCTTTCTTCTGATTATATGCAAAGAGTAGGCAGCTACTGTTTCAGCCTTTGCCTGCAGAGGGTCTGCAATACCTTGATGTAGTTCCCTCTGCACATCAATCATTATGTTCAGCATGTCAGAGTCTTTTTACTCTGGCAATTGTTTCTCCACCAGACCCCTCTCTTCTCTCACATCAATATCATGACTGTTGTGTATATTCCTCTCCGCTACAGACTCCCGTGATCCAAAGATTTACCACCCATCTCTTCACCCCATGCAGCACACTGGGGAGTTCCTTTCTAGCTATTTTTCCCTGCCTGTTCCCAGTAAAAATATCCCACTCTTCTTCAAGGGGGAGCTTTAGAAAACTTGCCCTTTTGCTTTACAGAAAGTAAAAAATTAACAGTGACTTTTTCTTTGCAACAGGTTGGGTCTTGGATTAGTTTCACAGTGATGACACAAACCCTGCCAGGTAAGTTTGAAACAGAATAAAGATAGTCTCTAAGCTGTTGTTTGCGGAAGTGAATCCTGGGAACATAAAATTTGTCCAAAATTTTATAGCATATGAAATATTGCCATCAAATCCCCCTTTTGACATAACTGCATAAATCTTCAAAGCGCAGAAAGTGAGAACACTACTGCAACACCTTCTTTTGATCAAAACCAGCTCTCTGCTTTTTGTGAAGTATTGTCTCTTCTGTTTCCACACTGAAAGCAGACTTTGAAATTTAGAAAAAAAAAAGTCACTGTTTTTCATTTATGGTTAATCATTTTTGATATAATAAAATTTCTTTTCATTGTAAACCTGGAAAAAACACTTCTAACAGGTAGAGGAAAACAGATGTACATAGTATTTCAAGAGAGGAAAGACACACGTTCCTGGTAGCAGTTCCCTGTTTGCTTGTAGCAGGCAGCCACTTCACAACAGCAGCCTGCCTAGTAGTACTTTTTCACCTCCTGCTCAGTACTTTCCTGCATCCTCAGAGACCTAAATACCTGTACAAATATGGTCCTTGGGACTGAGTTCTCCAAATCGTTCACTTTTTAATTATTTTTCCATTCCAAACCAGAAACGTATAAAAGCTGCTTACAAAAAAATAACCCCATGTGGTTTACAAATGAAAAGGGAATTTCAAAAGTGGATTAAACTGCATTATGCAAAAATAAAGCTTCTAATTTTGTTTGAAAAGATGCAATGTTTATGTGCTTTATGCTCTATTTGGAGCATAAAGTTTGGAGACATTGTAGGGCTGCGTTTACAAGGGAAGGGAGCAGCAACATATGCATCACACTCATCCTTGCTGTCATTATCCCAAACAAAACTTGACCAGATGTCACATGAATGTTTTTGATCCTCCAGCTTATTTTAAGGAAGAAAGGATAATGAATTTGCAAAAAGCACCTGTAAAAGCATTCCCCATTCAGTGCCACTCAGCCCTAAGGGAGAGATTCCCAAGGGATCACTTACTGCCTCCTGATAACCACAGCAGGGGCCTGGGTAACTATAGTTGTTAGGCCTTGCAAGACCTTGCTGCCAGGCAGTTAAATGTATTCGTGCATCTGCTGCTTATTTGATCCAGGGCCAAGCTTTTCCTCCATGCAACAGGAAGTTGCAGCATAGCTCCCTGCTATGGTTGGGAGCCAGAGGTAAAAACAAACATGGCCAAAAGCAAACCGAAAAAAAATAGTTAAAGCCGTAGGAGGCCTTGTGATTTATGATGAAGCCACAGGTGATACAGGGTGTGTCTAACAGTTCGGGATATCATCATCTCTGTGAATGCTGATATGGAAGCTGAGCCTTAGGCTAGGGTATTTCAGCAATTGCAAGGCTGAGAGCAAAGGTAGAGTTAACTTGTCTCTACCCACAGAAGAGACTGCAGACTTTTCCATAAACCCTCTTGGTTTCATAGAAACAGACACTGAAGATGACATGTAATCCTTTTTTTCTTTTTTTTCTTTTTAATCTTTTTCTTTGGTAGTTGGTGTTTTTGCTTTCCTGATGGTCATCCAGATGGCTCTCTGGGCGCAAAAGAAACACAGGCTGTACCTGAAGAGGTTTTATCCAGAGGTGCGGAGAAAAGCAGCTATGATTCCTATCATTTTCTAAGCTCTTCACAGGAGTTGGAGCCTAAGCGTACAGTTCAAGAGCTAATTCAAGAGTAAATAAACCATTTCATTCAGTAACCAAAGTGGATTAGAGGAAGAATCGCTGGGTATCTTTTTCAGAAAATTAAGAGTTCAAGACGAAGAGCTTCTAATTAAGTGAAAAAAAAGTAGCTCTTGAATTCTTAGTTCCTACTAAAAGATATGATTTAATTAGATTTTCTGTAATAGAACTAATTGGGAAGGGACAAGAAATTTGCTTATATTGAATGTTAGGCTAGACATTTAGCTGGTGTAAATGAGCACAGATGCTGTTAATTAATACAGCTCGTCTTCATATATTCAGGTCTGGTGATTTTAAGGTCCAGTGTTAGATGGTGACAAGTCTTGGATTTTTGCATCAGAAAATGTTTCACAGCCTTATTATTATTAAACCGCACAGGAACAGCATGTTCTGCCTCAGCTCCTCTAAAGCACCACATCAAAGAATGACCACTATGCTGTTAACACAGTTTAGTCTAGCTTTACAAGATTTTTCTTTCTTTGTCTTTTTATAATTGAATCTCGTAGCAAAATGCTCAATACAGATTGGCTTAAATGTATCAGAGAGGTCTGGCTTTCTTTTAATTTCAGATAGATGGATCAGCCCCACAATCCCAGGAGGGGACTGTTTGTGAGGTGCTTCCCACCTTGCCACTAATTTGCAGCATAACCTTGGGTACTTCATTGAAGTCCATCCTCCTTTCTCACATTGAACACTTTTGGAAATAGCAGAAGACCTTCTGAACTAACAGGCATATTAAAACCCTTGTTCACTGCAGCCAGACACCATTCACCTTACTTGTGTAAAGCACTGTGAAATCCTTGGGCACAAGGTGAACTAGAGACCAGCTCATTACTGAAAAGGATCCTGCCAACTTCATTACAGTCCATATCTGAACTGCCTCAGGTGGACACTGCTGCTTCAGCTCCCCTTCAATGTGGTCAGTAGCTATATGCTACTTCGCTTTCCAGGACATTATTTTTTAAGGGATTCTTTGGGCCTGAAAACTCCATTTAGCTCCATTTGCAAATCAGTTGCATCTGTGTAACGCAGAAGCAAAACGTAACCATTTTAGTTACATAGAGCAAAAGAACCAGAACTGCTTCAGTGAGTATTAAGATAAAGAGAGTTAGGGCATTAAGTCAAGATTTTGTTCTATTTCTGTTGCTCATTTATCAACGTCTTTTGGCTCCCTTAGGCTGGTGAAAAAGCTTGCCTAAAGAACTTTATAATAATTAGAGAGACACCAGAGCACACAAGCCAGGCAGGCAGTTTTCATCTTAAAAAACTGTTATCTTTGCGCCAGCTCAAGTGTTCTAACAAAGTTAATTTGCTCAGTAAATTGGGTTCGTATCACTCTTCTCATGTCTGGCTTGCAACACTTATCCTATTAGCCACTGTAACTCAATTTCATCTCGGTAATGTAAATAAATAACTTTCCATATTTTTAACTTGTAATCTGTGAACACCTAGAAGTTTTTATTGCTCTCAATGGAAAACCTGAGTCACGGTTAACACCCAGCTCTCTAACCCAGACTGCTAATAAAGACCTATATTTGAAAAATTATTTTCTGTATTCTTTAGTCACTTATACCTGACAACAATATTTTTGAAACTCATTTTTTCCCCAGCCAGTGTATGTATGAGTCCAGACTGTTGGCTACTTTCTAAATTCAGTGACTGGGACTGTTTTCATTTCATGTTTATTGAGTGTCTCGTTTTAGCAATCTTCAAGTTTAAAAAAGTTCATGTGGGAGGGTAACTTGCCAAAATTACTTATGTATCTGTTAATCCCTCAATTAAAATAGCTGCAGCTTTAAGTCTGTTCAAGGCATGTGTTTCCAGAATCATTCCAGTTGCTAGGATCATGGTTTCTACTCAACAGTTAGCTTAGGCAAAGGATGTGTTTCAGGAATCATTTACCTTCCTGCTTATTAGTTGATCTTTCATTACATGGACTGGGAGAGAAAAGGGTTTTGGTTCCTGTAGTAAATGAGGGGGTAAGAGCAAACACTATGTAAAAACAAGTGATACTTTACAGATGGCTGTTTCAGATAAACATGGCATATATTTTGAGATTCACCAATGGGTTGTTGACCAGCCAAAACTGCTTTGAATGGTGTTAAGTGGCTTCATAAATAGCAATAAATCCAACTTCCCACACCTTCACACATCTTTCAGTATTATTCCACCCTCTCTTGTTTTCAGGGCCATTTCCATGTGATTTGAACAGGTAAGTTAAGTTCCTGGCATGGGTGTGTGGGAAAACGGTGTAAATCAGAGACCACCTCCCTCCAGTCCCTCAAAGTTATAATATAACACTGAGGAAATCTTATGGCAAAATGCAGCTCCTACTTCCTGGGTGGGATGTGGATGGCATGCATGGAATCTACACTGCGATACTTCCCCAGGCAACCCTGAAAATATAAGACACAGGGACATCGGGCCTACAAGACAACAGTTTTGACAGAGGCTGTGTAAAAAATAACTCAGATGAACTGATGGATCCTTCCTGGCCTGCTTGACAATGACTGTGTGAGCATCATTGTTCAGCCTGTGGGCTCAAAGCATATCTCATAGTCACTTCCTGGTAAACCTGCAGATGCTGCCCAACATGCAGGTCCTACCATGTTCACCTTGCAGCTTGCAACTGGGTTTCTACTGTGATACTACAGATGGGTGAGTCTCATCTTTCCCAAAGTATTTCCAAGACTTTCAAATTCAGTAACCTAAAGTTAAGCCTTCAGGCTCTAAAGCTCTGCATTTCTGTGGCCTGCTCTTGCCTTGAAATGCCAACCTGTAAAAGAGCAGGCAGCAGCTCAGGCTTCCTGGTGGTGCATGGAGGCATTGTGGGAGCAAATCAAAGTGGCAGATCATCCTGTACACAACTTGGCAGCCTATATCTGGATATCCAGTTTGGAAAAGGCCTTAAGGCTGAGCCTTATAAGACCGCTACCACATCTTTGCAGCAGGCACGACTGAAAATTATCTCAGTATTTTAATCTTTCCATAGGGAAAGTTGAGCTGGAAAAGACACTGAAAGCAGAAGTGAATAAAGCCAGATGGTCATCCTTTTTAAAAGATGCTATTATCACCAAAATATCTTGTATTTTGTAACAAATATCTAGTATATTGTACAAAATATCTAGTATATGTATAAAGGAAGTGATTCTAAATTGGCTTTTATCACATTAGGAACAGAGATAAAACAGCCTGATACAAAAGCAGTTCTCTGAAAAAGAGCCTGCAGTGATAGCTAAATATAATAAAAATCACTGAATGTGAAGATTTCTAAAGCATACCATAAGAAGAAGGAAGGTACAGGAAAGCAAGAGTCTATTTATTTATAGTTTACAAAGTGCTGCTGAACTAAAAATTAATTCAAACTATAAAGAGTTTTCCAGTAAGCTAATATTTTCCACATGATGCTTTATTAGCTTTCCTTTTCTGTTTTCCTAGGCACAAGTTTTGTCTTCCAGCAATATTCCCCATCATTAACATTCATGAAAGCTTTTAGAGAAACGCACTGTATGCCTGTTGCAGTGTTCTATCGGTAAATGTAAATGAAGTGTTGTGCTGTCACTACACACAGATTAGTATCTGCATGAATAATATTTTATTATGAAAACCCTGGTTTACCATAGATGAGTGTGTAATGGCTGCTGTATATCTACGATTCAAGGCAATTTTCACATCACACGTTTAGCACCATGGAAGAATGTTTATTTTAATGGTCTCAGCATATCCTCACCCATATGGAGGTTGGGCAGGGAATAACTTGATGAAATCTAACAAGGGAAAGTGTAGAGTCCTGCATCTGGGCAGGAACAACCCCAGGTTCCAGTATAGGTTGGGGAACGACCTGTTAGAGAGCAGTGTAGGGGAGAGGGACCTGGGGGTCCTGGTGGACGACAGGATGACCATGAGCCAACACTGTGCCCTTGTGGCCAAGAAGGCCAATGGCATCCTGGGGTGTATTAGAAGGGGGTGGTTAGTAGGTCGAGAGAGGTTCTCCTTCCCCTCTACTCTGCCCTGGTGAGACCCCATCTGGAATATTGTGTCCAGTTCTGGGCCCCTCAGTTCAAGAAGGACAGGGAGCTGCTGGAGAGAGTCCAGCGCAGGGCAACAAAGATGATTAAGGGAGTGGAGCATCTCCCTTATGAGGAAAGACTGAGGGAGCTGGGTCTCTATAGTTTAGAGAAGAGGAGACTGAGGGGTGACCTTATTAGTGTATATAAATATATAAAGGGGGAGTGTCACAAGGATGAAGCCAGGCTCTACTCAGTGGCAAACAATGATAGGACAAGGGGTTATGGGTACAAACTGGAACACAAGAGGTTCCATTTAAACTTGAGAAGAAACTTCTTCTCAGTGAGGGTGACGGAACACTGGAACAGGCTGCCCAGGGAGGTTGTGGAGTCTCCTTCCCTGGAGACATTCAAAACTCGCCTGGACACATTCCTGTGTAACATTATCTAGGTGTTCCTGCTCCGGCAGGGGGATTGGACTAGATCTTTTGAGGTCCCTTCCAATCTCTAACATACTGTGATACTGTGATATGTGATTCGAACATACAACTCTTTCTGCAGGTATTGGAACCAAGAGCCAGGCTACCCAGGGCCTCTGTTATGGCCCCAGTGTCTAGTTATTTATTCGTCTAGCACACCAGAGACTGTCTCTCACCCAGGTCTGCCTTGTGAGGGCATCTGAGAAAACATTTCCATACCCATCTTGCTCAACTGGACAAGCAGTTGCCCAGTTGAGGAGCATCAGTCACTGCGTCAATGAAATAATCCACACTGAATTTTCTTGCAATGTAATAGTCAATCTACAAACCTCTTTACCAAAGGAAAAGAGAGGCTAATGGGTCCTGATCGCTTAGATTAAAAAAACTCTACCACATATTAACACCTCCACAATATTCAGGTTTCTAATGTATACCTGCTTTTATCTAACCTTGAAAGCCTTTGAAGTCTGAAGAACCAAGTAAGAAGAAATCATTTATAGTTAAAGGAAATGTAAGTGCATTCAATAATACTAATGAATTCTTTATTTAAAAAAGCAAACTTTGTATCTTTTCTCAAAGAAATCTGATTTTTAGCCAGCTTCCTCTGAATACACAGTATTATTCTGTGAAAAAGTAATATAGCTCTTCCAGCAATCCCATTTATTGTTCTGAAAACTCAGTAAGGAAGACTTGAGTTTTAAAATTACAAGTTTCACCATTTGGGGGCTATTTTAAAGCACTATAGGGCAGGCTCAAAAGAAAGCAGACTACATCAAACAGGCTTTTCCTCTTATTCATACTGAAAAGTTGATGAGTTTTCAGTTGACTGGTGAAACACCGTGACACTAAGTTACAAAATAAACAAATATCTAAAAAGGTGTTTCTCTCCTCAAAACAAGAATAGAAAAAAATTGTGCTTTTTATCTTTTCTATTAATAATAAGAGGCTGTTTCCCAGGTGCAAGGGCAACTTTGCAGAAGGAAACATTGATTAGAGACCTGGAAAGACAAGAATGTGGTCACAGTGTGTTTTTAGGGATTAGCAGCTATGTCTTTTTGGAAAGCAATTTCACTCTTTCTGACAACTGAGCTTGACAGAAATGGATTAAAGATGACACATCTCCAGTGTGGTATGTAATGAAAAACAAAGCACCTATTCTTAAACCAACAGGGAATACTTATCACATATACAAACACTGTATTCTTCCACCCTCTGGTTTACATCATTACTTTGCAGAAGGTGCTTTGCTTTTGGACTTGGACATCTTTCATTCTAACTCTTGATTATTTACCTATTAAAGCTTTGATGCATGCAGTGGTGTCACAGGAAAACCAGCTGTTGCTTTCAAAACAATAAGGACAAAGAATCTATTTGTACACTGTTGACCAATCTCAAACCTGTTGGCCCACACATATGTGATTATTTTGCTGCCTTTTTTTTTTTTCAAAGAGCCATGTGAAGCATGATGCCATGTTCAGAGACTCATCAAACATCCCACCTTAATCCTCTTGCAGAGCATAAAGCTAAATCTTGAAGCAGTGAATTGCAATACTCGGCACTACCTGAGCCCTAACTTCAACCTGACTCTCCTTGTTTCCTTTGCTCCTAACGCCTGCAGGCTGAAGCTATTCAGGGACCTCTCTGCAAAAATACAGGTCTAATTCTTCTATAATAATAGAAGCTGCAACATTCTCCTGCATATGTTTGAAATGTTTTCTTATTCAGAGGGTCCTAGAAGGTAAAAGGAAAATGGATATTGGGCTTATTAGGATACAGAGACAAATTAAACAGGGCTGTACTAATCTGAGAGCTGACATCTTCTCAGGGGCTTAGTGCCTTGGACATCTATCTCAGGAGAGGACAGTGCAATTTAAGAGAGGCAATGCTGATCTTGATTATGGATCTGAAATTAAATGAACAGGTAATCTATTTTGATATGCAAATATTTGCTGGAAGGTGCACCTGAAACGTTTTTGCACTTGATCTGGAAATACCAGTTGCAGAATAATTCTCACCAAAGACACTATAAGCATTTGACAGGGAATTACTGCATGCCCTGTTATTATAGTTACTTGTCTTTATTTTCTCTTAGGGAAATTAAAGCTTTTCCTACCAGAGAAGTGATGTCAGATTTTCCTTATGAACTGCAATACAAAATCCTTAGGGCAGACATAACACTCAGTCAGAGTGTGTCAAGGGGAATGAGCTTCATAGAGGGAGTTCAGGAGTCACTGACAGTTAAGTCATGACAGTCCCCATGGACTGCCATGCTCCAGTGTTGATGGACCAAAGCCCACCTTGGCCACTGCTTTTCCCTCTGAGAGTCCCTTTGCTCAGGGTGGTGACCCTGGCCAGCATTTTCAGTGCATAAGCACTCCTCAAGTGCTGAAGTCATTGTGACCCTGAGCAAGTCAGTGATGTTCCTTTCTCATCCCTTAGGCAACTCTGATCCTTCCCAGCCTGTGCTTCATTATGGCACACATCTGAATTACTCTCAATGGCAGAGGACTGCCCAGACCAACAGAAGTGAGCACAACAGCCATTGCCATCAAACACTTAGACACATTACTACTTTTATTTACCGGCAAACAGTTTATATAAGAGTACTAAATCTAGGCACGCACAACAGGCAATATGGAGCAACGTTGCTTACTGCAGTTCTGAGGCCTCTGGAATGCAGATGCATATACCATCCAAAAAGAGTACCTAAGGAAGAAAAATGCCTCTTCTATTAACAAGGTTGTGTTGTAATTACATAAAAATAGCGTATTATAAAACATATTGACAAGATCTCTACTTCTCAGTAGCCCTTCAAGCAGTCACTTTCTAGATATCACTGAGCAAAGAGAAGTAAAATCAAATCCTTCAGTGCCCACAAATGTACGGCTGACATACACAATCAATAGACTGTTACAAAGAGAGAAAAACTGTAGGAGTTTTCTTACCAGAGATAAGGAGTGTGGGGCTAACTAGTTTCCCGCACACACCTTCAGCAGAGAAAATAAAATTGATTCATTGGTTATAATGCAAGGAGATGAGCATCTCCAGCAGAAATTAAGGGCACAAGCAAGGTCATGATACATAAGAAGTACAAGCAACTGCAGACAGGACTGGTTAAACTGACTGCCATTTTAACTGCAATTGTCAGTAAAACACTCACATTAAGAGAGAGGCTGAAACATGGTCAAAAGGTTAAGCCAAGCAGGCTGATAGAGAAAGCATGAAAAACATCCACTGCCACAACAAATATCTGCAGACGGGGATTCTGCTCCTGTCCTGATGAGGAGAAGCGAAAACTCAGGGCAAGCCTTAATCTCAGGCAAGCCCTGTAGGACTTGATACTTGAAGCCAATGAAAGTTTGTGGCACTAAAAATCATGGCTGGTATTTATATTACTTCTAAAGCTTCTAATGAATTTCCCTGCGATGTTTTCTCTCCATCTCAATTTCCTTCATCCCCAGAGGATATACTATATGCCTTTATGTTTCTGCAAAATACTCTACAGACACAAGACATCTGTTCCTCGAAAGTAGTGTCTCAGCTAGGATTCTTTTTTTATTTAGGGTTTTGGTTTTGTTTTGTTTTTTTTTTTTTTTTTTCCTAATGAATACAAGTAATCAATCAGCTTGCTTACATTTCAAACAGCTGAAATACCAAGCATTTAAACATAAGCAAGGAGAGAAAAAGTTCAATCAATCCAAAATCACTGTGGTTTGGTTTTTTTTCCTTCCAATTCCTGATTTACAGAAAATGTTGAATATATATATTTACACTAGAAATCATGACGTAGGGTCCCACTGGGGACCTTCCTCTCCAGTCTCCTTTTTAGGAATGAGTTGCTCACAGTGCTTTACCCTCAAACCAAGCTTCACTTCACAACCAATTACTGTAAATTACAAGTGCAAGGGAGAGCTTTCCTTTGTTTTCAGAGGGCTGAACACCTTAGCTCCAAAGCAACCTTAGGGCAAGAAGGGCCAAAGTCACCAGAAACAACAAAGTGTCCCTCTACTGGGCTCTAAGAAAGCCTTATCTCTGAGTGAGCTAATATCCCAGAAGTTCTGCCTGCCCCTCATGTTCCCCTGCCCTCGATAATGCCATAGTGCTTTCCTCCAAAACAAAAGCTGCCCACAGTTGCAGATGGACACTGTAATCTCCCTGAGTGACATAAAATAGGTGAATGCAAGCGGACTAATGATTTACTCTAGGATGCTTGGTTATATGATGCATTGAAAAGAACAGCTGGTTGTCAGCATCATATTTACCAGGAATTTAAAAGACAACAACAGCCATATAATCCAGAGGATTTAATGACAGACTGGAATGAATGCTGAATAAATGCTCCTTTTGATAAACTCACAAACATTTGGGGGATGCAACAGTGATTTATATTCTTCTGGGAGAAATAAACAAATTAAGGATTTCATGGCGTTGTGGAGACCAGATTTTGTAAATGTGAATTTCTGTGTACTTTCAGATTAACCTTTTCTCTCTTGGTATTAGAGGGAAACAAACCATGGAATTTTCAGCTTGCAAGAAGGTCCAGACTTTTAGTGTTCCTCCTGCTTGCTATTCTACCCTCCCTAAACCAAGAAATATGAATTTTTTACACTCTCAAAATGTATTGTGGAACATAATTTTGAACCTGGTCTATAGCGAAGCCATGAGATGACCATACCAAAATTTTACCATTGTGGATATCAAAAATGTTGGAGTAAAAAGCTTAGTTTTCATAGTAACAGAATATATTCCTTGCAGCAGGGTAAAATCACTGCAATTTACAATATGGAGCATGACAGTTGCATTTAAAAATGACTTCTCCAAGTTAATACAAATAGGCAGTACTATTATGGGTAAAACAAAACTACTAAAAAATAATTATAAATCAGGGCTCTGTCTGAATTCAGCTGTTCAGTGTCTTCCTACAAAATTTCCAGATGTCAACAAATGAGCATTTTCTAACAAGAAATAATTACAGAAATTACTTTGGCCAGCTCCATGGAATGTGCCAGTAACTTAAAGTACAAAGTGCATGAGTCTCTGGCCCTACTTGCTCTTGAGCATTGGACTCCTTCTATCTGTTCTCCCCAGTCCTCATGTTTCTATACTCTCTAAAAACACCGCAACAAGCAGCATGATACAGCCTCTTCTGGCTGCAGCAGAAACATACAGAGTTCTCAGCTTGTTAAGCCCAAGCACACAGAAGTTGCTCCCTCCATATGCACCCTCCAGTAATACAAACCATTAAGTTAAAGACTGGAAAGAAGCACCTTAGTAAATCAGCAGCCTAGGGAGCGAGTGCTGCGTTGTGAATCATGGCCATCACATTCAGTGTATCAAATGGCTGTAACCCAGAGTAAGAGATCTCTCTCTTATCCCACCCTGTGGGTGCTAGCAGGATTGGAAGCACATCCATGTGGATCCCCTGACCAGATCAGGTTTTCAAGAGAATGTCCTCCTCCTGCATGTTTAACTTGGTGTGGGGTTCAGCACGGTCCAGAGGGCTCTCAGTGGCCTGTTATGGGGTTGGGAAGCCCCATACTAGATAAGACCACAGATCAGACATTACCAAAAAGCTGTTGGGACTCTCAGACACAATCAGTACTGAAAGGATACTGCTATTTACTGACTAAATACTTTTCTTATTTCTTAGCATAAGATGTTGCTGTCTTTCACCGAAGTCCTTCCTGAAATGCAGCTCCTTTCATCCTGCCTCATCATCAGACACAAACCTTCAGCTGTAAACATGCAGTGTTTTTACTGTGCTGTCATTGCTACCACTGTGCTGAAGGTAGTTATTATGTACCACCAGCACTGTTACTAATCTGCACTACAGAAGCATTCAAAGCTTTCTGGTTGCTATCCTGAGCCAAGACACAGGCACATACTTAACCTCAAGTAAACGGCAAGCCCCAAGAAATCAATGGGCCAAGACTTCTGCAGCCGCCAGTACCTGACACTTAACACAGAAAGCAGTACTAAAACTCTTCCCCTGCCCACAGTATTCAGCCATGTGAAAAGGCCATTCTTTTATCATTAGCAAAGAGTTTGTGAACTCAGCAGGGGAATAGTGCTGCAATTTCACCAGGATACCTATTTCTTTTTCTATTGCCTGCCAAAGGAAGCAATGTTAGATATTTCCTACCATGTGCTCCATTCCTGCAGAGAGCTCGTAGCCTCCTTCTGTTTTTCATAGTTGAACCTGTTGTTGCTTATTAGTTACCACATTATCACCTGAAGCAAAGATCATTGCGCTGGATGCTGTAAGCAAAAATAAAAAGGCAAACAATACTACTCCTATCTGAGCATGAAGGGAAGTAAATAGTACAATGAGGTATGAGGATGATGAGTTATGGAGAATGATGTAGAAAGAAAAACCTTTGTAGATATTCATTACCAAACTCGTTTGAGATAAACTGTAGGAACAATAATTTCTTGGAGGGGAAACAAACTCTGTGCAGTTAAGTGTATGCTACCAAAGGCAAAAGATAAAAATGACCTTTGCTTTTAATGTATTTGTCTTTCATATCAATTCATAGACTGTGAACCCAGTCTATTAGAACTACTGGTCTAACACTGAAAGTCAATGTGATTTAACCATACTTGCTGGCACTGCAAACTGCCTGCCTATCACTCAATTAGAAGAGAGACATTAGCTCAGGTGCTGCCTAGAATCTAGCTGCTCCCTCACCTCTGTAATGTACCCACCATTCAGCTTTAATTCAGTGTTCTGTAATCACCTGGGTTTAAATCAATCCAGGGTTGTCAAAAGCATATGGGATCAAATGAAAATGTGAAATTTAAAATACAAATAACCATTGATGGTAGATTTTAACTGCTAGCATTGTATCATTACAGCAAAGTTGATGTCATTTACAGCAACATTAAAGCAAGTATTATTAAGAGAAAATGAAGCATTTGTCAATGAGTATTTTTACTGTCATTGAAGGTCTCAGAATTAACACACTTGCAGTATTTTGACTAAAACTAAGCTCATTCAAGGGCTCTTTCTAGCACATTAGCATCTCATTAGACTTTGAGGGTGTTTCAGATATTCCTTCCTTAACTAGTAAAGGAAGAAATCGAATTCCAGTAAGAATGGTACAAAACTGTGGAAATGTACTATTTGCTGTTGCATGTACACTTTGAGATAAAAGTACTCAGAATAGAAATATCAGCCTTTTGCCAGAAAGTATAAAACTTAATTTCCATGGTCCCAAAAGGAAATGTGAACTAAATTCTTATATCCCAGCCATTGCTGAAGAATTTTCGATTATATTAATTACCCATTACCTTTTATAGGGCAATTTCTTCAGTCAGAATGCACCCGCTGAGATTAGAGTTCTGTCTCCAGCATCATAAAGCTGGAACAAGCTGCTAGTGAATATCACAGATGGGTTTATGTTTATTATAAGAGCATTTTTTGAATATTCAATTGCAGGAGAAAACTTCTGAAAAGCAATCTGAGTTGTTTGCAGAGCGTTAAAAATGTATTCCTCTGTCTTCTCCTCCAAACATCTATAGTGTTTTATACATACAGATATTTCAGTACAGAAACACACGTGTTACTGTGTTATACCCAGACTACCTCCTTGCTAAACATTACAAATAGAAAAGAGACTATGTCAGGGAGAAGGTCAGAAGCACATAAGAGGTTTGGGCACAGCTCTGGGCAGCCTGGTCCAGAGCAGAGCACAAGGCTACGGTGGTGTTGCATCACATGAAGGGCCCACCTCACCAATTATCTTGTCTTCAAAAGCATCCAGAAAGGATAACAGAGGAGAAATGCAGTGACAAAGAGATTGCATATGCTTCATGACTGTGCTTCAGCAGGTGTGTCTATCTGGGCAGAAACAGACAGGCTCGGTGTACAATCCAAAGAGCCAAAGCCAAAATATTTCTGGGGCAGAAAATGCGTAACAGCAACAGCACATGTACAGACTACAGTTGTCATACATCTGTCTAATTCAGAGAGCACAGCAAGAGAGAAAACTTGGTCTTACACCTATTTACCTGGTGTTAAGCAAGATATACACCTCTAATCATTGTATACATTCATTAGAATGCAAAAGCCTCCTTCTGCTATGCTGAAATGCGTTACAAGGAACTACAGGTTTCTTTCCCAAATGGTTTGCACTCATGCTAAGTTATATTTACATGGCCTAAGCAGCTTGTGCCAAGAGACAGGGCTGGCATCCTCATTTACTGGAGCCCACATATGATGAGATATAGAGAGGCTAGCTGCCTTACAAACAGGGTGAGATAAAATCAAAATGCATGAAGACTCAGGTAATAAGAATGAATGCTTTAAGCTATAAAAGGCTGCAGTATAAATACAATTGGGTTGAAATGCACACTGAGCAGATTCTACCTTGTCACTGTGAGTGCCATCCCCTTCACATGAGAAAAGTCTGGCTCTGTGGCTTCTTGCTCAATTATGAAGTTAATCAATGAACTAATTGAGCTTGGTCAGTTTGATCTTTTGAGCCTTTTTTTATGGATTAACTTTGATTACAGCAAACAGAGGACATGAGGAAGGCTGTAAAGGGGAAGGAGTTTATAAGCCTAGTATGTGAGATGAATGATAGCTGTACAGCATATTTGTGAAGATACTATTGGGTTGTAGGAAGGAATATGACAGAGACATGTACCTTTTAAAGCCCTATAACCCACATGGCATTAGAAATCTCTTGGTGTTTTGCCATCCCCGATGTTTATTTCTCTAACTGCTTCTAGCTTTCTAGCCTGTTTGCAACAAAACAATGTCCCCCAGGAAAGAGACATTGTATCTGTCTGTAACTGAAACTAAAGACTATTCCTCTTTTCTTAGAACAAAAGGATCTGAAGGAGAAAACACAGGATCCATGTGATATTAAAAAAATCTACATATATAATATAATTTATGTGAAAAAATATGACAGAAAGGGCCCAGCTTCTGTGCAGAAGCAGGATGATTTATTAAAGATGCTGCTAAAAGTGAACTTGCATTATTGGATGTCGGCTTCAAAATTAAGGCATATGACTAAGTTATGTGGAAAAGTAGCAATGAGTTATAGTTCCTGGCAATTTTGTGCTACTTTTTCTCTGAGACTAACATGTAGGAAAATAAATAATGTTCTATACATCAGAGCAATTAGAGTATATTTTTAATTGTTTTGGAAAGCACACATTCTGAAAATGTTTTAGTTCATACTGGATAATGATGAGCAAGCTAAACAAGTTCATGCTTTTAAAATGTAAATATTAGGTGTTCTTTTCCTAATGAACATTGTATGCTACAATTGCCTTCCTTTTGGCTGTCTGAATAATATTTTCTTGATGAAAAGTAAAAGTGCTTATGCAAAATACCATCACTTAGTTACAGAGGAAGAAACTCTTATTTAATGCAGAGAAGCCAGGTTTCAAAAGGAAAAATATTGAAACTAAAGATGTACCCTGCCTATATGACTTTTACTTATCTCTGGTGTGGTATGGAATGAAAGGTACAGACTGGGAAATACATGGCAAGTGTGAAGTTCAGAGTCGGGTATTTGGGTGCTAACATTCACTTCTGGAAGCTGATGAAAAATAGGCCACTTTGGTGACCCTGATTCCCTCCTCCCAGGAGAGAAGAGTATAATTTCACAGATAAGACAACCTGGGGAGACCTTGACTGAAGTTCAGGGGACAGTTCTTGTCAGCTCTGTGCAAAAATATAAACCCAATAGGGCATGGGGGCAGGATGATCAAAGAAACGAAAGATTTGTCCCTTGAGACTGAACTAAGAGTGTTTGTCTTTCTTAATTTAGCAAAGCAGAGGCCAAGAGAGATCTGACTGAGCTCTATAAATACATTGGGGTAAGCATCAGGGAGCGAGAAGAGCAATTTAAGCTGAAGAACAATGTTGGCATGAGAACAAATGAGCATTAATTGGCATGAATAAATTTTGGCTGAAAAGCTATTTGAGGCATGATTTCCTAGAACAGCTTTCCAGTGGGGATAGAAAAAGCAAAAATAGAAAAAAAAAAACAACAAAAAGCAAACGTCAAGGAGATTTAAGGTAAAAAGTCTGATGCATGCCTGACTGGGTTGTGACAGCATGGCTATCTGTGATAGCAGCAGCCAGAATTTAAGTAAGCCTCTCCTGCCCTACTTTCCATGTCCATTTTCTTGGTGGGATTGCCATTTACAGAAACTACTCTGTTTTGCAGTCTGGGTGTTATTGAGGCTTTCAAAAAAATGTAAAGGCATCCTGGGAGAGCAGATATACTTGCCTTGATGATACAAAGCTTCTGGATTTTGGACCAAACCACATACTCCTGCACAGTATGACAGCACACCTTCTGCAGTGTATATGATTTACTTGGATGTCTGCCCAGTACAAATCAGTGGTCCTGAGGTGCTAATGTCACAAACAGAAATATACAGATGAAGGGACAGCCTTCTATTCTTTAATTAACTCATACAGTTCTTCAGCCATATTGTACATCAAGCCTGTCCATAAAAACGGCAATTTCATAATGTGTAAAAAGAGAAGAAAAAGATTCACAGAGATTGAAGATTCATTTATGGTAAACTTATATGTGTTTTTGAGTGTACAACACATTCCAAATAGATACCTTACTGTGACCCATAAAACTACTTCAGTAATTTTTTTCTTGTAACTTTGGGTGACATTGCCACAGATAAATGGCTTTGTAATATGCAAAGGTGTATTAGGTCATCATAAAGTTCTTGACGGGATTTTTTTTTTGGTCAGATGTGTGATGTTGATGTATAGTGAATGGCCATTGCAATTGTTTCATGTTCATTATTGTCTACATTCATGTTCATTATTGTCTACATATTGTTAGCACATAAAATGAGTGGATGAACACCAGAGTAATCTGGGCAATTTAGTGGAAACCTAAATAAGATATTTCTCGCCTAAGCTTTTTACCCTGAAAACCTGAAAGACAAAATTTAAATGTGAGGTAATAGTGACCAGTTTAAAAAAAAAAAAAAAAATTAAATTAAGATGGGAATAAGAAATTAAATGTTGTAATCTCTAAAGACCACCAGCAATCCAAGTCTAATATCCTCATATTGTGCTAGATAATGAAATATTAAGCTAGAGATAATAAGATTTCTTTCCACTGGATAGTCTTCAGCATAGTTAAACCTATGAATGAACAGCTAAAAAGTTTTATGTAAGCAAAAGGTTATATGTCAAGGATTCTGAGGGGTAGAAAAGAAAAAAAGAAAAATCACAGACCATTTACTACCAAGTAGATGGACCTCACATCATTCATTCTCTTTTAAAACTGCACCATAATGAAATGCCTTTTAAGAAAGACAGACTCACCACCTTGCACTGATGGGGACTGGGGAAAATGCAGTGGACACTTTCTGCCTAGATTCCTTAAGGAAGCAAAGGCTAGGTAATCATGCTGTATGTATGCATACATCTACGCCTTCATTCTTTCCAGGACATTCAGTTCCACTGCATTTGACAAGAAGGCAGGGATCTTAAAGACAGTAAATTCCTAAAAACTTTCCAAGATGGAAAAGCTAATAAAGAGAGATATATTAGCAGCCTGTGACGCAAGGAACAGATGGGGATGAGTCACCTGCGTAAGCCTCCAAGAAGTCAACACTGGCATAAAAAGTCGTAGGAACCCAAGCTAAGCTTCCACCACTGATGGAGCCCTTGTCTGTAACATTACAGTGAGGTGCAATACCACTGGCAAAATAACTGCTTCCCTGACTGTGGTCATTCACCTGAGGGGTTTTATATTTAGAGCTTCAAGGAGGGGATGAGTCCCCCATGCCTACTATACAGCAGAAAGGAAAAATTAGCTTGACACTGTAAAGGGAAGTGCAGAAAAGAAATAATTCAGGTAGGACTTTGCAAAACCGTATGGAACTGAGACAAGCACAGCTCAGTAAAACAGAGCTCCTTTGAGCTTCACATGGAGATCCAAGACAATAATCGCCATAAAACCTGTAAAATGCAACATAGGAATTAAATACACAGCCCTTGTGGGTCAACTGAATCATCCAGAAAGTGAGTTCCTACTTCTGCGTTTGACAGGAAGAGGCCCTTGCAGAAGAACATAATGAAGGACATAAGCAGAGTACCCATTCTTCTGAGACTCCCTCCCACTTTCTTGCAGGGTAGAGACTTGCATCCAACAGGTTTTATATGGTCCACTACAAGTAATAGCTACCGATAGGCCTCTCTCCTATCAACGTTTTTAATGCCTTTTTCCCCCAATCCTTCTTTTTGAACAGGTGTTTGCTCAGCTTACAGAACTGGTATAGATGTTTTGCCAGTTTTCAGAAATGACTTTGAAACAACAGATCATCAGTGCTATAACACCATGCTCTACAACAGCAACCTGCTGTACAATGAATGAAAGTGAACTGTCTTTCTGTTGCGGTTTAAACCCAGTCAGGCCACTTCCCCCCCTTCTTCCCCTCTCCCTACTCCCGGAGGGATGGAGGGGAGAACTGAAAAGAATGCAACTCCCACAGGTTGAGATAAGAACAGTTTAGTAACTGAGGTATAACACAAATCACTACTGCTACCACCAGTAATAACAATGATAAAGGAAATAACAAGGGAAAAGAATACAACACCTCACCACCAGCCGACCGATAACTCGTCCCCCCAGCCCAACCAAGCACTGACCCATACCTCCTCCAACCCCGCTGTCCCAGCCCTTCTGGGTAACTCCCAGTTACGTCGTGGGCATGACGTGCTGTGGTATGGAATACCTCTTTGGTCAGTTTGGGTCAGGTGTCCTGTCTCTGCTTCCTCCCAGCTTCCCCTCCTCCCTGGCAGAGCATGAGGCTCACAAAGTCCTTGGCCAAACCAAAACATCAGTGTTATCAGCTCTGTTCCCGAGCTGAAAGTCAAACCCACAGCACTGCACCAGCTACCAAGAAGGAGAAAAATGACTGCTACTGCTGAACCCAGGACATTATCCACCCCTCATTCCATACCATTCACGTCATGCTCAGATCCCACATTTTCAATATACCATCACTCTTATCTTAATGCATGGACCAGTAGCTATAAGGCTGCTGCGTCCATCTGGTCCATGATGCCAGGCTCCATCTCTTGTAACAGTCTTTCAGAGCAGGAGAGACTGTGTGCAGTGTTCGCACTCATGAATCACCTGGGCAATAGCATCCATTCCTAAGTCCACCCCTCGATCACGAGTCCATCTCTATGTTGCATCTCTGCTCTGATGGCCTGAAGTGCCATGGGCCCACCAGGCTCAAAATAATTCACTGTCCCCTTCAGCAGTTTCTGCAGCTTGCTGCTGGGGACTCCATACAGCTGCCTTCCATCTCCAACGCTTCCAAAGCACTGGAGGGGCCCAGTGGACTAGATACTAGCCCATACTGTCCCACATGCCCTGCCACTCATGACTGTCCAGCCTTGGGGAAAATCTCTTGGTCCCCCTATATTGTTGTCTAACCCCAGACAAGACCCAAACCTGACTCTGCTTAACTTTTGAGATCAGACAAAATGGTGGTGGGTAAAACACAGTCTGTGTGTGTGCCAACATGCTGATCCCCATCACAATCAGCAGGCAGGTCCCAGGGATACCCAAAGGCCATTCAAAACCTTCAGAACTCTCAGTTGATGTTGCTGTACTTGTCACTGGGGCTGGTGTAGCTGCTGTGCCTCCCGGCTCTCCCACCGCCAGCTTCTCTTTTCCTGAGTCCAGCTCTTCCTCCTCTGCCTTGCTGGGAAATGCTGCGTGGTCTCCTGCATCCTCCTGGGGCTCGGCGGGCGGCTTCCGGGGAATGCTCTCGGCCGCCAAGGGGCTGGGCTCGGCTCCTCCGCCGCCTTCTCCCGCTGCTCGGCAGCCGCCTTCTTCCTCTCCTCGACCGCCCCGACCTCCTCCACCAGCAGCCGTCCCCTCGCGGCCTCCGGCCCCGCTCCCGCCGCCGCTTGGTCCCCGGGGCCGCTTTCCCGGGCCGCTTCAGCAGCCGCCGGCTCCCGGGGCCGCTCCCCCTCGGCTCCTCGCGGCCTCACGAAGACGGAGGCGAGGGCGAGGGCCAGGCCGGTGAAGAGCAGCCGGACGGAGCATGAGGCTCACAAAGTCCTTGGCCAAACCAAAACGTCATCAGCTCTGTTCCCAAGCCTAAAGTCAAAACACAGCCCTGCACCAGCTACCAAGGAGAAAAATGAGTGCTACTGCTGAACCCAGGACACTTTCACACTATTTTTCAAAGCGCATTAAATTCCTAATGCAATAAGATGAGCAGTATTTTCTCATGGAATACTTTTTGAATGGATGTTCTCTTTTACATGTTTAAGAATACCTGTGGTCCCTTTAACTAACACAGATACTCACAGCACATCTCTGCTTCATTCCAAATTACAAAATCCCAGCAATTAATCACTTTCCTTCATCCGCATTTCTTCATGATCCTTTTTGCAGAAAAATTGTGGAGAGGCAGACTTGGTCATATAACCAGCATCAGAGTCAGGGACAATAGAAGTTAGGTAGATATTTTATTTTCTAAAAAGTTCATATAAACTGGATGGGGAGGCATCACTGAAGTGCAGTTGGGGAGTTAATGCATGGAACCATAGTAAAATTCAAGATCAGACATGGAGCGTGGCAGCACAGAATGCAACACTGTGATTAGAGCATTGGATGCCAATACAAAGAACATCATGTCCCAGACAAATAATATGCTATACATTGACTGCTGTGTGGCTTTATTTATCTTTTTGTTTTTACTTTTATACTTTTTGTTAGCCAGAAACTCACAGAAGTACTATCCCTTGGCACATTATCAAAACTGCTGGAGAAAATGTGCACAGAAAAGAACGTGAATTTACACTTGTAGCTGAACTACATTTCCAGCAAAGGCAAAGCCAGGTACTCTTGGGAACATCTTTAGTCTTTGTAAAACATGGAATATGTTAGGATTTTTCTTCTCTTTCTAAAATAAACCACAGTAATGCACAGAGAAGGTGGCAGATGGCTGCTTCCTAATCTGCACATGAAATATCGTCCAATTACAGAATTTGTTGCTTAATGTCTCAAAGTCTGTATTAATTATATACACTAACAGAGGGCCGGTACTGAAAATTACTGGATCTTGTTGTGAGGCTGAACAGTCTTCAGTGTGGAGTTTGATTGTTGTTCCTCATAAAGCCAGTGAAAAGTTCAGACAAAGAAATTTTGCCAGATGGCAGTAGATAACACAATATGTTGTGCTGCTTTTTCTACTGCAAACTGCCATGGGAAAAGCAGGCCTCAAAATCTCCTATAGGTTTGAGGATTTGGGATTTATTTATTTTTTTAAGCATGGGATAGAATTCATGCTTGCCTTTGAGGTGACAAGAAGGCCTCCTAAGTACTTTGCGAGACTTCAAAATAAACTATAAGCAGTATCTGAATGCCTTACAGGCCCTGTTGTGATCTTCTGCCAGGGTTAAATACTCAGTAGCTTACTATCAGTCACTGAACTGCAAGAAAATATATTTTCAATACACACATTAAGGAATCAGATTAATTACACACCCACATTCTTGTAAAGCTGCAAACATGCAACAGAGAAATCGACTATTTTCTGATGCAGAAAGGAAGAAAAATACCATGGCAACATTTCTGTGCTACTTAATCACATTTGCTGAAATTTTATTAGGTGCTTTTGAAGTAAAATGGCAGGAAATAATCTGTAAAAAAATTATGTGCTTCTAAATGCAAAGGCCTTGAATTTAGTAGAAAAAGGAAACCAAATCTCTAATTTAGTGGAACCAGTATGATTAAAAATAATTACATTTGTAAAGTGAACATTTGGAGGAAAAAAAAAAGATTAATGTGCTAAGTAATAACATCCATCTAATTTGAATAATAAGCATTTTCATTTAAAGCCATGTTTCCATTCAAAATATGAGGAGATTAAGAAGAAATATCTCAGAGTCATTAGCATCATCTGCCCGTATTTACACCAGCATCCTGATTCTGAGTGTGACATGGCTTTATGGCTCTGTTTGTCATTCAGTCCTTACAAAAAAACAAGAACGACAAGTTCTAATTATTTTTATTTTATAAACTCACATATATGCCATGAAACATTAATTGTAGCAAATCAAAAGAAATACTAGACTTTTAAATACTGATTGCTCGCCATGTCAGCAAAAGCACAGAAGTTAACAATCTATATGGAGATAAATTAATATTCATTAAAGCTCTATTAACTTTCCTTGATAACAACCTTGGAAAATATTATTTTGCCTTTTAGTGTGTGGTTATAACTTTAGATTGTCAGTTTACTTTTTTGCTCTATCTCAGACTGCCCCTTCTTTCTTTCTACAAACATCATTGTATAATAACCATTGATGGATCATTATTTTCGTTGCAGAGTGCATGATACTGGATCATGAACCAATCACTATAGTTCCTTGAGTTAGCCTCTTAACGGGTTTCAAAGTAAGAAGTTATTGCAGGTAAAGAAACAGAGATGATGTTGCTTATAATATGCCTCAAAAAACCTGCAGCATGAGACCTGCTGTCTCAGAGTCCACCCTGCTCCCATTTGCACTGCATGAACAATATCTTCCTTTCCACAACTCCAGCCCTTAGGTACTACAGGGAGATCGGTGTGGCCTGGCCAGTGGCTGGGCTAGCAAACAGAGCCCTGCTGAAGGAGAGAAGACACTGGCCAGTGTCACCTCAAAAAAATCTCTTGCTACATTCTGGGGAATCCCTACGTGCCCCTGCTGGGTGATTGATGCCATTTCCATCTCATGTCCTGTACCCAAGTCCCTTAATCTCAGTGCTCTGCATTTCACAGCAGAGACAAGTTCTGATTCTGTCTCAAAGGTGGATAACAAACTTGCTTCTAGAGAAGGCGTTTCATGGTCTTTCATCCTCTTTCGAATCAGCAGCTTTTCCAGGAGCTTTGTAAGTGGTATGAAAACATTGTACACTGCCAAGGCATCTGCACTGAGATGGCATTTGAAGGTCCAGAGTGCGTAGAAAGCCTTAAGGGCCCCACAGATGGCTAGGCTAGACATCATCCAGCATAGACACTGCAGAGGGTCTCACAATCTCCTTGTTTTACTAACTGAATCCTGAGATGCTCTGAACATGGCACACCAGTGTCAGAAATGCAGCATGGTACTTCACCCAGGAAAGCAGCCATTCAACTGACTGAAGTTTGCCCTCATGAAGTCTTAGTGCTTTATTAGTTCTCATGAGCTGATTTAGGTGAATAATTAACAACATCCAATTCAAACTCCAAATTTATCCCTACCTGGTGGGGAGGAAGAAGGATGATACAAAGTATGGACACAGGTCAACTCTAGCTCTAACTTTTACATTCCTCCTTATTCCCTATAATTTAGCTATTTCTATAACTGTCTCCCTGATCTAGTTCATTGCATTTCAGGTCAAATTCAAGAGAAGTTCCACAAATAAATGAACCTCATTTATATTACATCTTTATCGCAGTGGTTGGTTAGAATGACTTCATTCCCATGTACTCCCTAAAGGTTTTTCAAGGAAAATATTTTCCATTTGCTGGCTAAATGAATGGAGAGGAAAAGAACCAGTTCTCATTCAATCCAAATTACTGTAAGGCACCATAAATGAGAATTCTCTTCTCGAGTCTCATTTTTCAAGGAGACTTCAACAGGAATTTAAAAGGTAATTCCCACTAACTTTCTCAAAGTGTGTCACATTCTGCTTTCTGAATGTTTAATAACTCTTTCAAGCTTGCAGACTTACTAAACAAGACAAGGACATTGAATTTCTCCTGCATCTCTAGCCTTGTGTATGCCAGGAGAGTTTAAGTGGTTTTTATGTTGACTGACTGAGCTGGTTATAACTGTGCTTCCAGCACTGAAAGACTAAATGTGTACAAGAGAATTGCAAAAATATAATCTTTATGTGTTAGATGCCCAAGGTGAAGGGTGCAAATCCCTTACTCTGAGTGGTGCATCAATGGAAAATTAATGTTAAGAGGAGCTTTAGTCACATTATTGTGCTCTGTACTGGGTCACAGGGCTAAGATGCTGTGGAGGGCAAAACAGATGATCTAATGTGTCCACCTGACGTTAAAATTTATGAAAATGAATAAAGCCTGAACTTAAACTCTCATTTTGGTATAAAAGTGCCAGTTTGAATCAAGCTGTGTGGAAATATTGCTAAGCTTCTCTGAAATAATAAGGCTCCAATTTCAGCTCAGCAATGTTTTAACCATAGCTTACAAATATAAGAAATTTCTCACACAGACAAACCCGTTAAATCATTCCTTTAAGGAGCAGTTCAGGGTCTGTTCAGCAGGGGTCTGCCCCAGCTGTGTCAGACCAAGTTTAACCAGCTGAGCATTTTGGCAGAGGAGGTGGGGTACTCCTCACCACAGTCCTGTGAGTTGTCACAGCCTGCTGTCCCCTGGGGTTTTGCCACCATCCTCCTGCTTCCCATGGGATAAGAACAACTGGCAAGCCTTGCTGCAAGGACATTATCTCTGGCAGAGATGGGAGAAGCAGCATCTCCAGCCACTGCGAGCCTGTGAGGCCCTGCACGGTAGTGAGGGCAGATCCATTTCTGACGGCCACTTCTGTGCCATCCCCTTGCTGCCAAGCCCCGCTCCTCTATCTAGAAGGCACTGCTTTTAACTCAGTCTGTTTCTATGACCTTTTTTGCAGTGTAACCTTGCAGCGAGCAGTCCTGCCTCATTCTGAGGGGCAAAAATCTGACTTGGTTGTGAATTTCTTCCACCAGCTCTCCTGCCGTAGAGACTACATCCTTCACATGCATCACTATAGACAAACAGGGGTGCTTATTGCTGCAGAACTCAAGTTTTTAATCCTTTTATTCCCACTACCCTTTCACAAGAAGAGAGAGAAAATCCCAGCATCCACAGATCTTAGCTCCCGCTGCTGTTTCGCAAGTGTATTTCCCTTTAAGAAAGAAAAAGTCAGCCAGGATAGGAAATTAGACTGTCATTTCTAAGGTAAGACAATGAAGAACCTGTCATGGCCATTGTTGAACTAATAAGGGATAACATCAACGACCTCATTCTGTCAAAAAATGTGTACAACAATGACCTCTTCCTTCATCAGGAGCTATGGGATACAATAGCACAGCCATAATTTCTATGTAGATAAGAAAGCATCCCCCTGGTGCTCCCCTGAACAGTGACACATCCCCATAGCTTTCTCTAATGTCTTGCATTTCTCATGTCTGGCATATTTTGATTCCAATATTAATATTTTATTTGAATATCCTTGTAATAATTTACAGACATGCCTTACTTATAAGATTTAATTGTTGATGTTGGAATATGGTGTTAAACTGGGAAGCGATGGCAGTCCCATTTACTTAGGAAAGGACAGATGGCTAGTGTGGCCTCACTGCATTTTGGCTGGGAAATATGTGCACAGGGTAATTGAACCACCCATTGTACAAAGTTCTCAGATAATTAGTAGTGGCTTAAAGCTTTATTATTGTAGTTCAGAGTCCATGACCTGCATTTCCAGAGCAATTAATAAATTTTAAGCCATTTTAATAAATTTGCAAGGAGCATTGTAATTTTACAGACTACTCCACATAAAGCCAGGCCAAAGATCAATACCAAATAACCTCTGCATTGACCCCGTAATTCCTGACTGAGCACTAGCAGTTGCTTTAGAGAGATGTCACAGAAAGAGATGGATTATTCACCCCAACTTGGGGTTAGTTGTTCCTTCTCTGTTGAACATTTCCACTTTATTTATAAACTGATTTTGGCCAGCTTCATTTTCCAGCCAATTATTTTCATGATGCCCTTTCTAAAGATTTCTAGTATCAAAAATCATTGCTGCACTTCCCCCTAACACTGAAGTCACTTCTGCATTTCCTGGTTTTGAAAAGCTGTGGCAAAGACATCATGTGAAATCAACGAACCCCAAATTGCCTTTTTAAAGCTTATTTAAAAATCTTTAGTGGACAGGGAAAGAACTGGAAGGCTGAGAAGCCAGAGGCATGTGCAAAGAATCCCTTCACAGTTTTTAAATTGAATTCCTTAATGCCATCCTCATTAAAAAGTTTTTCCTGCCAAATGCTGTTTGCTTATGCCTTCAAGCTGTCTGCATTAATGATTAATAACTCTTCTGCAAGGTATTTACATGTTGCCTTGTCACTGCCACAGACAGCAATTTTATAAAATGTGAGAAAAAGAAAGAAAGAAAACTTGGGGAATGAATTCACAAATTGGGCCTCTGCTCACTGCAAACAACCATGTGATACTTCAGGACAAATGCCTTAAGCACATGGCTCAGGAAAGCATCCCTGTGGGCCTGTTATAATGATTTTGCACAGCTAGGTTTTTGCAGAAGTTGTCAACTCATATTCTGCTCTCTTGTGATGCTCAGTTCCTATCCTGAGACACCATTTTCTGAGATATTCAACACCATCTAGTCAGCGGAACTATACTGTGCATTCCTGGATGCATAATCCTGTGTCAACTGTGCTAAATCAGTAATTCTAATCAAAATGGCATCACATAATCTCACTTGCCCCATGCACCTCTGTTGTTCCCATTGCTATTTTTCACTCCACTAATTCCATTTTTTTCCCCCAGCAAAGCTAGTTTCTAGACCACAAGAACAGATAATGTAGACTAATCAGTCCACAAAAGCTTCATGGGGGACCCATTAGGTATGTGACCATTTTGTTGCTGAGTCCCTGTTTACTAATGCTTTTAGGTGACTATCAATAAATACACTTGCAATTGGTTTAATAGCAGAGAGATGCAAGATGAATGAGATGAATGCCAGCATTCCAAAGAAATCTACAGACATGCTGACATCATGTATAACCATGTTCAAGCTTATTGCCAAGCACAGACTTGCTCTTCTTCCCAATGCTAACAGCTTTTTCAGCCTCAAATCCAAAGTTCTCTGACTTGTGAGAGTCAAAGTCACACTGAGCTGGATGTGACCAAGCAAGGAACAGCTCAGTTCACCGTACTTTGAACTACAACACTGTTCAAACAAATAATGTGAGCAGCAGTGTAGATCATGGGACTTCACAAGCTCATGCCCATTTCCACACCTGCAGCCCTTCAGAAACTCAGAGATGTATCTCCTTCATGCTCCTGGCTTCCTCTACCTCCCTTCTCCCTCTAGTACCTGCCATCCCAACTCCTAACATCACAGAGGAATTTCCTTCTGCTTCTATTTCTAGGAGGCCTTATAAGGCCACAAATGCTCACCTAGTACATCTACTGATCAGTTCAGGCCTTGACTGTCCCAAAAAGTCCTGCCCACAGAGAATAAACTACCAGTCACTTGTGAAATGAAAGATGTAGGTTCAATCTTTCCCGCTTGCACTCTGGCTGTACTTTATATTAAATGTCTACTGGATAGGCTATACAAAACTGAACAATGCTTGGAAGACCACATACGAACTGGAAAAAACAAAGCCAGTAGGGATGCCGAATCAATTTCTTTCACACCAATTATAAAGCTCTATGCCAACGTGCAGTAACAACAGGCTGCCAATTACTCACATTTAAACAGTGAGCAGGAACTGAGGATATATATTTTACAAGGCTAGATGTAAAAAACACCCAACGAGGACCAGTGAATATGGTGAGTACATAGGCTGTGTGTGTTGCTGGCACAATTTGTTTTGAGTAGTACATTAGGTAATATGTGTACTTATGGTAGTCACAGTGTCCCCGCTGATCCGAATATCTGTGAATTAATTAAATACCTGGATAGTGCTTTTTTTGGTTGTTGTGCCATGGATGCAACTGCATTGTAGCTTCTGGAAATTTGGCTTGGCCAAGCAGAGACAGGAAGCACCAGGTCTGTAGAAATGCACATACAGACTGCCTGCCTGTGCACATGCTGACCTCACACAACGCAGATTCCCCAGTCTGGGCAAAACGAGACCGATCTGGAGCTAGCAGCAGCAAGAGTTATATCCTACAGACAGATTTCCAAACTTCAGGGCTGTATTGCACTAACTGAACAGCAAACTTTTCAAGATTAAATAAACTATCCCTGCAGGGTGCTGCATAGTAGTATAAGCATACTCAAAGATTCAGCAGGCTTTGAGATATGCTCTGTTCAGTACGTACGCATTCAGGGTAGATACAGCCCCTCTCCATGGAAAAGCAAGGGATAGATGGAGAGCTGAATGGACATATAGAAAGACACCTGGCTGGAGAGTGAGTGTGCATTTGTATATATGTAATTAATCTCACTGCTACCCTTTAAAATTGAGTACATTTGGAATACCAGCTATGAACCACCACAAGCCATGTGGAGTAAATGCTGAGCAAATGAATTAAAAATGCTGTTAATTTTTCCATGGGTTTGAGCTAGATTTTACTTGCTATACAGATTCCCAAGGAGACTCGTTTGAGAGAACTAATGAAACATTAATGCCTGCAAAAGGTTTTTAAGAGTGGTACTTTAGGAACTATTTGGCTTTGATGAAAGGTTTGACTGTCTGATAACCCCAGAGCCTGCAGTTATAGTACAATATTTATAAATGGAAGAGACATTTACAGCCTCATAAAAGCTTCTGTTTATTGTTATTAAATTGCAGTGTTGCACTGAAACATTAATATGTAGCTTAACCTGTTTCTTGCAGCTTTGTTATGAGAACAGATTAGGCAGTTGAGCAGGCATAATGGACAGGAAGCTATCAAATGCCAAGTGACAGGGATAATGCATGACAATGACAGAGAACAGTTCAAACACTGCTACCAAACCTGTAGCCTGCCTTTGGCTTTTGAGATGTTCAAGTTACACCTTGTTCAGATGCCCTGCTCTTCTTCTGTTTCACCTTCCAGTATGTACAACTACAAGGACTGAATAAACCTACAAGAAACATAATCTTATCTGACTGGGTAGTCTCATATCTGGATCCTGAAATGGGTAGGGTTTTGTATGGCTGCTGGGTGACAAACTGTCCTGAATGTCTTTGAAAATTTCCAATGCTCAGGCAAGTTTTGGCTAGGAACAGAGTGCCTTGGAAATGCAGCAAACAACACAGCAGGACAGGAGGAGGATAGGGCTGTGAAAGTTTTTGTTTCCCCTATTCCACTTGGTTAAGTAACACACTTGACATAAAACAGCAGCGTCTTATGCTCTGTACAGCTGCTGGTGAATCAGAAATAGTGTGATATTTTATTTTCCTTTCTGATGGATGTATACCCATCTCAGTCTCCGAACAAATGTATTTCAATTTAAAACTTTATGAGTTCATAAAAAGAATGCAGAACTGACATTGATGCCTTTATTGTCAAATCAGCTCAGCATATAACCTCTCTCTGTCAAGGAAAGTCTTGAGCAAATAGACCTTGCAATGTGATGTGAAGGTTAATGGGCATACTCCTTGTCTGGCTAAAACTGGCAGAAAAACACTACAGTGGTTGCTTCTTCCTTTGAGGTCCCTAAGGTGTCTTGTAGAAGGCATACTTCTTTGACCTGCTTGTGGCCCAAGCTCCTGCTATAATCTACATCTACCCTAAAACACTGCAACTATGTTGGTGGCAGGTTGTGCTGAACAGTTTGGTTACATATATTTAGCATAGTGTCTCCTTGGAAATACCAGTACTATCCAGATGGAAAGGGCTGGAAGTACAGATTACTAGAAGAATGCATATCTTAACCTCTAATTCAATTAGCTTAGAATGAAACTCTAAAGATTCCTACAATTTCAAATGTTGAAACCTGAAACCAGTCTTTCTAAATCCCGTAACTATTTTGGAAAGCCTCATTTTACTTGGTTGGTTGGTTGTTTTTTCCTACCCATTGAGAATAAAAATCTGGCCTTCCATATTTTAATCACCTTTTTTTGCTACATCCTGTTAGGCAAAACATCAGTGAGATACTATAAAGTATCCTCAAAGTCTTTTCAGCATATACATCTCAGGGCCTTTAATACAGTTAGTGTACATGCTGTGGAAGCATTCTGGATTCCAAGAAGCAGCAAATTCTATGTACCAGAGATGCAACACTCTGTAGAAATGCTCCTAGTAGGTACATATGTAAAGAGCAAGGCACCAGTACCTCCACTGCCACACACCACTGGGTCCCATCAGTGGTGGTCCCACCATGGGTATAGATAATCAGAATCAGTCCTCAGATTTGTAGGACAGCAAGAAATCAGGCCAGAAGAAACTCCCAGTGATTGTCTATCCTTTTTCCCATCCATCTTACAATCCTCCTTAACTATGAAATGTTTGTCTCATGGTTGTCTTCATATTTAAGGCTTAGTAACTTTTCTTCCCTTCCTTAGGAATCTACAGACTTAATATGAGCCATTTTTTAAAAAAAGGAAAAGATTTTTTTGACAGTGGTAATTCAGACACATAAATCTTAACTGCTTTTTCAATTCATGCACTGCATCCTTTTAGACTTGCTCCCTGCTGAAACCAGCATGATAGCTGCAAATTTAAAATCGGTTCTTAATTTGAAGACCTTTGAGTTTTGATACTCTAGACTTGCATTTTCAAACTTTGTGACATTTATACCAAGGCACCAGGGTTATTTGAATTTATTTTTCATTATCAGTAAAAAAGCCTTCAATATGTTACGTCATGATTAATCTGAACGCAAGCCCCTGAAACAAAAGAAGAACTCTTATAAATCCTAAGGTTTAGTGCTAAGTGCTTTTTTAAAATAGAAATATTCTGCCTTTTCCACAACTCACTTGAGAATTTTAGGAAGATAGAGCTCTTCATGTCCTTGTCCATTTAACAACTTCTCTGATCACCTCAAACCACCAAAGGCAAGGTTAGGGTTAATGTGTTTCCTCGTGGCCAAAACGTTACAAAGCTAAGGTTTTACGAATGTCACCCCGTTTCAATGCTGATATTACACTTTGCTCAAAACAGTTTGCAGTGAAGACCAAACACATCAAACTTTACTTCCAGCTGTAAGTACAGTTTCCATGTAGTGTAGACCACAGTCAAAATGCACGCATGGACTGCCTAGAGATGCTTTCTTCAAGTTCATAGAATCATAGAATCATAGAATAATTAGGGTTGGAAAGGACCTTAAGATTATCTAGTTCCAACCCCACTGCCATGGGCAGGGACACCTACCACTAAATCATATCACCCAAGGTCTCGTCCAACCTGGCCTTGAACACCACCAGGGATGGAGCATTCACAACCTCCCTGGGCAACCTATTCCAGTGCCTCACCACCCTAACAGGAAAGAATTTCCTCCTTATATCCAATCTAAATTTCCCCTGTTTAAATTTTAACCCGTTACCCCTTGTCCTGTCACTACAGTCTCTAATGAAGAGTCCCTCCCCAGCATCCCTATAGGCCCCCTTCAGATACTGGAAGGCTGCTAGGAGGTCTCCACGCAGCCTTCTCTTCTCCAGGCTGAACAGCCCCAACTTTCTCAGCCTATCTTCATACGGGAGGTGCTCCAGTCCCCTGATCACCCTCATGGCCCTTCTCTGGACTTGTTCCAACAGTTCCATGTCCTTTTTATGTTGAGGACACCAGAACTGCACACAATACTCCAGGTGAGGTCTCACGAGAGCAGAGTAGAGGGGCAGGATCACCTCCTTCGACCTGCTGGTCACACTCCTTTTGATGCAGCCCAGGATACGGTTGGCTTTCTGGGCTGCAAGTGCGCACTGAAGCCGGCTCATGTTCATTCTCTCATCAACCAGCACCCCCAAGTCGTTCTCTGCAGGGCTGCTCTGAACCTCTTCTCTGCCCAACCTGTAGCTGTGCATGAGATTGCTCTGACCCAGGTGTAGGACCTTGCACTTCTCATGGTTAAACTTCATGAGGTTGGCATCAGCCCACCTCACAAGTGTGTCAAGGTCCCTCTGGATGGCATCCCTTCCCTCCAGGGTATCAACCGAACCACACAGCTTGGTGTCATCAGCAAACTTGCTGAGGGCGCACTCAATCCCACTGTCCATGTCAGCGATGAAGATGTTGAACAAGGCCAGTCCCAACACCGATCCCTGAGGGACACCACTCGTTACTGGTCTCCAGCCGGACATTGAGCCATTGACCACAACTGTTTGTGTGTGGCCATCCAGCCAGTTCTTTATCCACCAAGTGGTCCATCCATCAAATTGATGTTGCTCCAATTTAGAGACAAGGATGTCGTGTGGGACAGTTCTGACTATTGATTTGATACTAACTCACTTGAGTGTACCAGACCGCTGTCATAGGCACAGAAATATTTGCCATTAGTATTGACTGTAATTGCATTCTGCAGTTTCCCTCCCTTGACAGCTCTGGGGATGCCTTCCCTGCTGGAAAACACTTTTCTCCCAAGCACAGATACCCCATCTTTGCAGAACAGAGAAAACATCCCTGCTCTGGCACTCCTGGCTGAGGAAACCACGGTCTTTAGTGCTTGCCTCCTCCTTAGAATGGGCCCTGCAGGCAGTGCTAAAATCACTGGCTCAGCCTGCATGATAGCAGCAGCGACACAAAGATGTCACATCTGGCAGGTAGCTCCACTGCTGTGCTCATTTCAACAGCAATTGCTACCACCAGCCTTGTACCACATAAGCTGGCCCCAGCGAGCCATACAAGCAGCACAGGAGAAAGCTCTGCTAGCAGCAGGGTGAGCTGAGACCATGCATGGGCCTTGGAGACAAAGAATACAGATTAAATAGGCTCCACCACACAAAATCTTCCAGCAGAAGTGCGCAAACAATTACTGCAATTTAGAGCTGCCAGCCCCAAACATAATGTGCAATCACAGTCAGACAGACACCTTAGGGGAGAACGTGGTCTACTTACCTCACCCATAGTAAAAAGGACTTTAGGGATCACTGCTAATGGCAGACAGTTTCTTGGGTGCCATCAGGATTTAGGCAGATGTGGGAGCAGATGGCAGGACAATGATGGTTTTTTGGATGATTGACTAATACCTTTTACCAAATGCCAGTGATAGTAAAGATATTTTGCCCATCTTAGATCAAGTGACAAAGAATTTTCATTCCAAGAGTTGACAGGAGTTGAATTTTGCTTTTCTTTGTGTGTTTGTAAGCACCAAGAAGTACCCATGAACTGTAGTCAATAATACTTTTGCCTTCTTTCCCTCCATTTAAGAAATTGCAGTTCTTTATATATGAATACAAATATTTAATCAGTTTTGTCATGTCGACTCTGTTGAAAGCAGGATGACATATATACCAAAGCAAGGGAGTAAAATCTGTCCAGCAGAAGGGAAAATTTATGGCTGCAATTTTGCAGAGGGGTCCCTATGATGCAGTAAACTGCAAGAATGAAGCATGAAGAGTTTATTAAAGCCATAAGAATCCTGAGATGAGATTACAGCCTTTATACTCTGCCATGCTTCAGATTTGATAACGCATGTCTCCCACCCACCCCCTCCCCCTGCCAGCTCTGCTGGAAAGGCAAAGAGAGGGAAAAATCCACAGTAGATTGATTTTGATTTCACATATAGCATTCTCATTAATTTTCAAGGCATCAGCTCATGCAGATCAAAGAGGCAGAAGACGCTTACATCAGCTTTCATATCTGAGAGGCTATCACTCCCTGATGCTAAAATTGCAGGATTATCAAGGAGTGTATCTGCAAGTCTATAGCTACTGTAAAAAGCATTGTGACATATAAATGCACAATGTGACACCATTACTGTATCATCTTTACTGGAACACTTAGCAAAACATTTTCAGTGTCACTAAATGACAGTCATGCTGTTGATTCTACTTCTCAGGTTTTTAACCTTGGAAATTATCATTAGGGGGATAGTACTTTTTATTTTCTTTGTCCTGGCTCTCCCCAGCTCTGGCATGACCCTCTGCAAGGGAAAATGTGCCATGAAAGATCTGGACCAGCACGGCCAAGGAAGCCTTCACCTTTTTCAGACACACTGATGGAATGTCATTGTGACAGCAAATGATCCCTTAATACCACCATTAGAAATGCTCATTTTATCATTCTATTTCTGGGGGGTTTGTGTTTTTATTTCTTTTTTTCACACTTGGTTTGCTCCTATGCAGAACCTCAGGAGTAAGGAACATGGCATTCTGTGGACTTAATACAAGCTTTTATTTGCTTGTTTTGTTAGCAGGGGAGACAAGAAAAACACTGTTATCTCCCTTCAGTTTTCCTCTCGAATGCAGAGGACTGTTACAGTCTTAATAGTTCTTAGGGCATTAAATAAATGGGAAAACAACTTCCCAATAATATAGAGCATAACATCCCTGGTACCTGTTTTTTGACAGCAGAGATAAGGGTTGCAATTTCCCTGTTATACAGGGATAACAATTACATTTGCAGTCATTCTTCTTCCCTCTTCTATGTCCTACCATCCAATAATGCAGTCCTAGGGATAAGTTCACAACAGGAATACAGGTGAAGGACTATCCAAAGCAGCTCAGGTATTTAGCTAGACATTATACAGGAGGGCAGATCATCCTTTCTTGGTAATTGTGGTACTGTCAAAATGTACCTTACCCAAAGTCAAAATGTGTTTATGGATTACAAAGACTGCAAGAATAAGGGTAGAAAGCACACTTGTAGCGCACCTCATGTAGGTTTGCTTCTTAGCACTAGCATGGGGAGTGAGGGGGAAGGGAAGGCTATGCTCATGTCTACCACAAACCCAAATCAATACAGAAATCTTCAGTTAGAAATACTGCATGAAGACTAAATTTCAAAATGCAATACAGATATCAAACTTTCTGAAGCTGTTAATATATAGACCTCACCCTCAAAGTCATGTGCGAGCAGTACCGATTAATTCTATTTTTATGGTTCTAGCCTTAGTCATACCAGTCCTTACAGCCTACCAACTCTGACTTAGTGCACATCTGCCTAATACAGTTGCTTCTGCACAGCTACATCATGTAAAGCACTGAACTGCATGTCCATCTGTTGCAGTGTTTTTCAGATTAAAAACACTATTACTGGTCAGGAGGTAGGTCACCTGCCTCATAAGGAGAAACTAAAGACATGTGATTAGGTTCATCCAAGACAAAAAATGTAATTCACAAAGGCAAGAGTTTTGCCATAGAAGAAACTGATATTAAAAGTCATGTCCTCAGGGACAGGGCAAATACCGCCTGCGAATGAAGACCACATGCCACTCCAAACAATACAGAGTAGGATAAATTACAGACCAGAATCAATAAAATCACAATCACTGTCACAATAGGTCATCCTGATATTAAAATGACCTTTTACTTTGTGGGCAAGTGTTATCAAGGTCACTGTAGAGAAGCTACTTTTGTTACTGACAATAGTGTGTAAAGACTTCAAGCTGACTGTAGGCTGCAGAACAGACTCAAAGAGGCACACATCCTGATGCCCTGGATGTTAGTCCAGACTGAGCTCCATGGATGTTGGCTATGCTGCCTAAACTTGCTTTTACCTAGCCCATTCACTGTATCTGCCCCAAGCACCATAAGGACTCATTTCGATCGATGATAAGAACAAGCCCTTTTTCAAGGGAAGGAACTAACCTCAGCAATAAGAGACAAAGGGAAAGCCCACCCGGCTGATCAATGAGAATAGCGGTTTTGTTTCTGATTAGAAATAACATGCCCAACAGAGAGGAAAAGAACAACAACAACAAAAAACAAAAATAAAAATATATAAAAAAAAACAAAACAAAAAACAAGCAACAACAAAAAACCAAGCAGCAGCAAGTGCTATGCTAGCATAACCTGAATAGAAATTGCACAAAATGTCTTTTTTGGAAAGTCACTGACAATTTGCTTTATATAGTGTAAGGTCATGGTTACCAGTACAATGAATTATGCTCTATTTTTTTTAAAGCAATGAAGGAGCTTGTGATATAAGACCAATATGATGACTACTTGAACAAATTCTAGACAGAACTCAGGTTGAAGACATAATGAAGAAATACCACCCAGCAGAAGTAATAATATATCCTGTCAGTACTTGTAACAGTCCAAAAACAATTTATGAACTAGAATTGAAAAGAAAATACTTTTGTTCAGTGGGATCTTCTGACATTTTGAAATGCATTTGTATTGTAAAATAGCACAACAGTTGAGATTTCTTGTGAAACTTGAAAACTGTGGAATACCAAAAGCCTGTTTTAATAATGCTGAATCTATTTTTTTTTTTTTTAAGAAGAGGATGTTTTAAATCAACATTGGAGCAGTATACAAGAAAATAGCTTTTTAGCATAAAATGAATGTTACAATACAGAAGTCTCAATGGAATTAAATGAAATAGCATGAAAATTAAATGTTTTAACTCATTGAGACAAGCGACTCAACATTACTTAAGTGACATTGGCAAGCTATTTGCTTCCACCCTTTCCCATTGAAGATGACGACATCAAAATGTAAACATTCCCATGAAATGTCTGCTTTGATGAAACTGCAGTATTCCAGTGAAAAACCCTAATTTTGCCACATTTTTCTTTGGTTTTATTTTTACACGTAGAATATGAAGTCTGCTGGAAAAAAAAAGGCTCCACTACCTTGTTCATGGGTAAGCAAACTGGTTATGATAGTGAGAGCCCACTTTTTTTGCAACTCCTATCTGAGCAGGGAGAGCTAGTAGATGGTGAGGCCTTTTGAAAATGATGCCCATTTTAGCTCAAAGTATGAACATTTGCCAAGAAATCTTCAGATCATGCCTGACAATTTTCTCTGTTTAGTTGAATTTTGAGAGCTACAACGTATTTGTTGGGACCAGGTGCAACATCTGGTTGATCACCGTGTGTTTTTCAGGGTTTAGCAGTAACATTTCTAGCAACTATCACTAGAAGCCCATATCAGATTGTGACCTTCCCAAATTCAAAATATACATTATTAAGCATAACACAGCCAACCAATCTTTCACAATCTTTTACAACTCCTTTTCCAACTTGTCAACTCAAGTGAGGCTTTTTGCAGCTACCCAGTGATGCTCCTCTGATAAATCCAAGTATCTCATTGATGTTAAGTGGTTTTTGTCTGCAGATCTTCTAGCCACTTTGACACACCAGCCAGCATGTCCTCCCATTTGGCAAAAGGATTTCATTGTCAGCTAGGGCAAGTGAGGTTCTGCTAAGCTGAATAAGAAGAAAAGCTGCCACTGAAGGACACCACTTGAAATTTTAAAATCTAGATCATTGCAAGTCTCTTCTACCCATTGAAAGGTTATTATTTAGCCAGCAAAATGGTGTGCAATTAAAAGGTCAAGCTTTTAAAGGAGTGCACGTTTTAACGCTATCAGTAGTGAACCTGTTGAGTTAATGCCCATATTAGGTCACCGAGTCAAGTATTCTGGCCTATTAATATTTATAGCCAAGCACCTACACGGTGCACTACTTGAGTGTACTCTACATGCAGGAGGAAATGGCAAATAACATGACTTTTCATTTACAGAAGAAATAAAACAACATGCAGAGAGGACTCAATCTCACGATGCTGGGAACTTGACTCAGCAATCCTGGCAGCTGCCCCTTCTGAGACGCAAGCTCCTAGCCTACATGCAGCCCTGACCTGAATAGCAGAAAAGAGTTTTCACATCTCCAGGCATGTTTTATGAAGAAGATGTAGGTGAGAGAGCTTATGGTATTACCATGGACTGATTCCAGGAGAGCAAAGGGCATTAAATACAGCAGAAAAACATAACTACCAATACTAATCACTATTTTCAGGGGGTTTATTTTACACTGATTTTTCACCCACAAGTTGTGACTTTTTAAAGACACTAATAATATAACAGTACTTACACAATATTGTAAAGAGTTTGCTGCTATGTTAAGAGTAGAAAAGGTTAATTCTGACGATCATGGTTGTGCCCCCAAACCAAAGACTTCAAATTCCATGTTGCAACTTTCATGCTTTATGGGTTACTCATTCCTGTCCTCCTCTCATGTTAGGCTTAATTTTATAAGGTCTTTAATGTTTAAAATTGGATTAATGACTAAGGAACCCTCCTATTTTTTATCCTATGTGAATTTTTTCCATTTTTTGTTAGCTTAACTATTCTTGACAGGATTTGTAATATATGTATGTTGAGATAATTCAGTTGCATTGTGTTAGGTGTTCTGTCTTAGTATCGTTCCTTATAATTACCTCTAAAACCATAAATCTCTTCTAAACCTGACTTTTGTTTTCATCTTGTTGCCTGTTTGAAAGCCATTCACACTGAAATGATCTCATCAGCCTTTGCAAATTGGGAAAGAAAACTCTCAAATGCATATTTAATCATCTTCTGATCAAACCATGTATTTCTAAAAAGGTTCCATATTTTTATCTTTTTTGCTTTGCAGAAGTTTTGTGAACACCTATGTTCTGCTACTATGCTAGAACTGCAGCCAACTTATACCACACTTCTTACAGTATAGCCCTAAAATAGCTTCATTAGGATACAGTGCAAATATACTACTACATTACAGTTAAAAATCATGAACAAGATTGTATAGTGGCCTCAGTCACACACAGAGAATTACTCAATCGCTTCAAAAAGTGTGTGGAGGTACAATGCAGTGTCACTCTGTCCCAGGAGATCCCTCCTCTAGCCCTTTAAGAAGGGCTGCTGAATTAAGATTCAGCAGCCACTTGGCTCTGCAGGCTTTGCCTGCAGCAGCCCCTTTTCCTCTTTGGGTTGATGCCACAGGATAGGGAAATCAAAATGACAGCTTGATTCCCATCTGCTGCAGAGACCCACCTTCCCTCCAAGCTGTCATGTCTTGTGCTGCACCTTGAACTGGTGCTCCATGAAGGACAGTAAAACATGTATTATTTCTCTGACCAGCCTGCATATAAAATAATACAAATGATGTCTTATAGCCACACATGCCAAAAGACAGATCAAATTAGAAATTAAATTTTTTTAAGTCTCCCATTTTTCTTGGCCCAGGACTTCATATAAGTCTGTTTTGAAGACTGTTGGAATGTGAGCTGGAACCAAAGAGTCTACCTGAGATGCAGCTGACTTGACTCCTTAAGGGACACACATACGGACGTTTAAATGAGCCTGCCCATACCCCAGACTGTATTTGTGGTTAAGTGTTACGTTATGATATAAAAACAAATAAAAACATTGGCTGCCTTTGATAATTTGGTCTTTTTTCTATATGAATGCATTAATTCATGGCATCTGATGTCCCCACAGATCCTAGAAGAAACTGCCAGGAAATTCCACTTTCAGAGCTTATGTAGTGGGACTGACAACAATGAACTCATCTTTCACCAGAGAAGGGCTATCATGTGGCCTCTGATGAGGACTGCCTTTGGACATACAAATACGTAGTGGAAAGAGAAAAGGATTACCCATATGCTGACCTGATACCAGACATTGTAGCAAACAGACCATCAAGTGAATGCAGAGCTGCTCCACCTACCCTTCTTATTTATGCTTGCATTTATAGCCTCAGTGGTATCACAGCTCCGATGCAAGATAAAGCAGTATGTGGAATTTCTTGCAGAGAGTGAGCCAGGAGATGATGTTGCTCCTCCAAAGCCAGCTATCAGCGCACATAAGAGCTCCTTGTACAAAGTCTCAGAATTTCCTTACCCAGGCAAGCCTGCTGTATATTACGCATAAATTTACAAGCATAAACTTTAGGCCTACTGTGTTTTGTACAGCAAATGCATGTGTGTGCACTCATTCACTCCATTAATATACAACCCTTGAGCATACTGTCACAATCTTCCTCTTTCCAAGTAATTCACATCTACGCTATTGCCCCTCCAATAAGAAAATGTCACCCAGAAACAATACAGCTTTGTGGTAACTTCTGCTTCTTTTACACTGAGGAAAATCCTAAGCAGAAACTCTTTGAGGCAATATAAACCAAGGGGTATGCACACACAACCTACTGACCCCCTGCCCCAGATCTCACACTGATATGGTAAGGTAGACAGCAATCACTACTGAATGATGGAAACAACAAAATGCAGCTCAGTCTCAGTGAAACTAATTATCTTACTGTCCCTGGTCAAACACCAGTAGAGAAAATAGCTGATTACTGTGTTTTTCTGCATGTAACCAGCAACACTACAGTGGGATTATTTGACTGAAAGGTGAGCTGAATGCATGCTGGTGAGAACTGCCTACCATTATTTATTATTTAGTAGAGAATATAATTAACATCACAACCTAATTAAGGGGTGACATGGGCTTCTTCACCATTTGAAGTACTTAAATGAGGATCCAGTGTCTCCTTTTAGGAGAGGCAGTATCTATGCCAAAACTACGGGCTCCATGTAAGATTTATGAGCTTTGACCTAGGAAGGTCAGAAAAGAATCATCTATTTGGGTTTGAAATCTTTCATCTAGGAATAAATAATAGACCCACATCATCACGCACATTCTCTATTCATCTCCATTATTTTCCTCATTCATTTTCACCTAGTGACCATTCCTTGTTCGCTGGCACACCAAAAGGATCAGAGAGAAAGGAAAGTCGGGCTTGCTGCTCCTGCAACACAGTCTCAAACATATCAACACTTTCCCCATCCATTGGAAACCACTTGCAAATCACCAAACATTAGCTAATACCGCATCAAAAGAGGCAGAAAGGCAATCCTAGCTGTGTAAGATTTATAGTTTGTCAGGAAAATAAAACCTGGGAGAATGAGGCCATTTCTACGCAGAAAAAGAGGAAAGGGCTGCCCCCTCCATTTGCACAGAAGTCCTTAACAGAGCCAAAATCTGAACTAATGTTGTATTTTCAGAATGCTATATATGTGTGGCTAACAAACCTGCAGTATTTCCTACCCAGGAATGAAGAGGCTGCTGTGTAGAGATATAAGATAAAGGTATGCTTTTTCAAAAGCTTTTACACTGGAGCAATAAAAATAAAGAAATTCAGAGATCATTTATGTGTCCTAAACAGGAAAGGAAAGAAAGCAGAAAGAACAAAAAGACGATGACTTTATTCCTGGAAGTAATGCTGATCCATCTGCTACAAATCAAAGGCAAAGAAGTTGACACATACTTCAAAGAATAATAGAACAGATTAATCCATTAATACTATCATGCTGGTTTCTATCTCCCTGCATTCAGTTTTCTTTCTCACCAGCTCTCATTTTGCAATTTTTTCTTTTTTATTCAATTCAAGGATTATTTCATTTGTTACTAAGACGTGAGATGCCACATGACAGACAGACTGTAGGACACACTGAGATATTTCTGGAGTCAGTGCATTCTTTGAACAGCCAAAGTCCACAGGAGGTCAGTATGAGTAAACTCTGCAGAAACCTAATATACATGACTATCAACAGTTCAGATTTGCAAGAAGATACCTCACTGACAACATCTGATTTGCAAAAGTGTTTGGGACGCACAAGTTGATCTCCATAGGGATTCCTGGAAAACAGGGCTTTTAAAAAAGCCTGTCCTTGCGGCACTGTGCTTGACAGTATGTCTTCAGTTATGTGGCAAGTTTCTCCCATCTCCTGGCTGCTGACAGGAGATGAACACTTTCAAGAATCAGGGCACATAAATCCCCAAATATTGAAGTTTTAAATTTTTTTGTAGGTACAATAAAGAAGGAAAAAAATAATATTTAAGGGTTGAAGCCAGAATAAATCATGCTATTTCAAACAACTCTGTAAGTTCTATTTCTAATCTAATCAAGGGCTAAAGTCACCTCTTTCTCTTTGGGCTGTTGGATAACTTCATAGCTACCAAGAACTGATTTGGGTTACAAAACTAGGGTTTAAATAGACAGCACATAAGATCTAATGTTCATTAGAGACATCACAGTTGTTACTCCTCTACCAGTAGTACTGTGGCTGCAAATGGAAATCTATACCTTGATTTCATTAATATCACACTATTGACCATCTTTCCCTGCTCATGGTAATTGATAGTACCATTTTGCTGCTTTATTACACTGCAAGTTCAGATGATAAACTGCAAATAGTGACTGTGCATCTGTATTACAGTTTGTATCACCCAGAATCACGCCCTCCCAAAAGTTTTCCAATGTTTGATGCACATAGCTGGCCATTGTGACATCCACTGTTCAGTGACACACTCAGGACTGAAATTTGTCCCTCATTAACTGGCTGGAAATTTTGCTGCTTTCAGCAGAAATTGCAGCTGGTAAAATTGAAGGATGCATGAAACCAAAGCCAAGCCTTTACCCCTTTATACAGCCATAAAATCACATATGTAACTTAAATCAGTGAAAAAAGCATTAAAGGACAGCCTTCAGCATTTGTTAGATAAGAAATGTTAGCAAAAACTCTGGGGATGAAACATCTTCACTCAGAAGTGATGTATACAAAATCTTATACGGGAATTTGAATATAAAATTATTCAGTGCCCTGAGGTGCTGAGAACATATAGCAATAGCAACACACATTTCAGAAAGATGCATTTTGAGTAGTGACGGTGGTGTTAAGTTTTGGTTTTGTTTGGGTTTTTTTGTTAGTTTTGTTCTTTTAAACAAAACATGAATTAGTTTTTCTGGAGCGCAGTGTTATTTAAACAAACACCTCAAACTAAAGTAGGAGTAGGTTTAAAATACAGATTTTTGACACATTGAGCATTTATAAGTGAGGGCATTACCTTTGGGGGTAATCCTTTCTCCAAGGCTTATTATATTTCAAAGAAAATCAAATTTGCTTAAGCTATACTTAGCATCTGCAATTAATGCAATTTTTCCTAAATAAAGATAAAATGCCATGTACAACAAATTAATGGTTCAGAAATGGCTTTCACATTAACCACCCCAGTACCAAATTTATGCCAATCCATTTATCTTGACTGTGATACTTTCAGAAAAAGGATAGATAAATAAATCACCACAAAATATGGAGGTGTCTAGCTTGAGTAGAATAAACTCCAGTGTTGGTGAAAAGGAAAATATGAAAGACGCTATTAAACACATGCTCACATAAATTTATTTATGCTTAAAGAACAAGGGAACTATTTGCAGTAATTAAATGTAAGATAATTTAAAGTGGGAATTACCAATTAGAATCTATATATTAGCAATAACTAGTCTTAAAAATACTGCAATGCTGAATGTGCCTATATTACAGTCCATTTTATTTTTCAAGCACTGCCATTTTTAAGAGCTCTGCACAAATTTTTTTAGTGCACATCATAGTTCACCACTTTCTTATGAAGACAAAGCACACTGAATTTCCCCTTGACTGAAATGCCCAGTGACATGCAGCACATACTAAATAGCCTTCCTTCCAACTGATACTCGTTTTCAGTGTATTGACCAAAACTTGCATGCACAAGTCAAAAGTTTATGACTGTTTGCACAGGTTGGGCATAACTTGTATAACAACTACAATAATACAGCAATACTGCGTTAAGAAACTACAGTGCACCTGCAGAAGCAATCAGGCCTGATGGTTGCTGGCTGGTTCCCAAAAATATGGGCTCCGTCTCTTACCTGTCTACATTCTTCAACATTGCCTAACCCTTCAAGATGGGTATTTCTTTTCCACGGATCCCTTTATAGTCCTTAAGATCAGGGGACACTTCCAGTATAAAAAAAAAAAGTAAAATTCTTCATTTGAAATCAAACTACCTGAAGATCTATTCAGTTGTGCTAAGCACCACCCAGCCCCTGTCACAGACAGGGCCAGCTCTGAGTTCTACACATGCCACCAACAGACTCGAGGAAATTGATGCCCCTGTCAAAAGGATCCAGAGCTGGGGAGCATCAGGAGCAGGGGTGAGAGTGGGTAAGTGAGACACAGGCACCTTCCCAGTTATGACTGAAACTGTGGGATCTGCAAGTGATTCCTGGGTAGGTAGGGCTTGCTCAGACCCTGCTCAGGAAGGTGTGGAGAAAACTGCATACCCCAGTCCACGCAACTCTGTATGCAGTCCACACAACTTCTCTGCTACAAGCCTGATGCATTGAAAACTGCCTTCTAAACAATTACTCCATGTTTCTGTGTATCCTTCACACACATCCCTCCCCTGAAGCCTAACCAGAAGCACAAAGAACAGTGGAAGATGCTGCCTGTGCAGCTATCCACCACACTGAGGCTTATGTGGCTGAGGATAGCACAGCAATTGGACAGGGCAACCAGAAGTCGTACCCAGAGACCAGCTAGGTCTGCAGCCCATCTCAAGCATGGCACCAGGCTCGCAGAGCCCTGCTCAGCAACAGACTGCAAGATTACCTCCCCTCAGTCCATAAGCAAATATTCTAAGTAGAGTCACCTTGTTAAATAAATGGAGTCTCCTGTTCTTGTGGGGAGAAGAGAGATAAAGGAGCATCAGGTGCTGGCTCCTTTTTGCATGAAGGTAGTCACATGTATCTTCCATTAGAACAAAAGAGCTTTACACGCATATATACCCTGAGAAGATACTGTCTCCGTACCTCCATTGAAAGGAAAGCAAATGTACAGAATGAATGGCAAGTCTAAATACAGTGGTTAAGAGTATCACGTATTACTGACGAGCAAGATAATATGCCTGCAGCCAAAGAAATATATTTTTATTATCAGTAGGTAAAAGCAAGTGGATGTAGTGTTTCTTACAAATTCCTATTTACACATTTCATAAACCCTTTATTCCCTGTAGTCCTATCCATGAAAGAACTTCAAATTCATTTCTGCTAGTAACCCAATTCACTGTTATGACAGCAGGCTTTAGGCCCTGCAAAACAGCAAGACTGAAACTATTGCAGGGTCCTTCTGCAGACGAAGGAAATCTCATCTATGAAGATTGCCGGGATGACAGTCCCCATGATGGCACAGGTACATATGAAGATGATGACATAGGTCAAGAAAAAACACCGCAGTAAGGCTGTTAGGAACAGCAGAAAATTGTAAAGCAGAGACAAAGTTCTTTGACAAGAAATGATAATTTAGCATCTTTCACAAATATAATGCCACCACCATAGCAGCATGTCAAGGCCTCAGCAGAGGTATGTGCTGCAGGTTAGGACGTTTCTTGACCCCAGAGATCTTGTAATCTAAAGGTCAGGAGAAGAAACTGGTTATTTATGGTTATTTTACATACAGCCCAAGCTGCAGAGTGTCCTGGGTGCAGGCTTAAATATGGTGTGGTCTGCAAAATAATAAATACCTGCTCCTGATACCCACAGACTTCTTGAGTAGTCTGGCCATGAGCCCATAAGGGAGGCAATCTTCACAAGAAATAAGACTAGTCGTATTTATATAATTTAGTACCTCAAATCAATGGGAATCATTGTTTTAGTTTTAAAGTAATATATTTTGGAGTCTCTGAACACCTATACACTTTTCAGTATGGGCTGGGTAACCATACTGTCTCTTCTGTAAATCACTTTATAAAACTTTGTCCTGTAATGTTTTTGTCAGGATAAAAGCCTTCTCTAAGGCTTACACTCTAAGCTTTCAGATGTCTCCAGGACCCTTTCTGTGGCCTCATATTTCTTCTCCTTACCTCTGAACTACATTTATTTGCTCACAAGCCAACCCATGACAACATTTGTCAATGAATTTAATGCTCCAGTTAGCAAGGAAGAAGCTTGTTAGCTAGCATTTATTATAAATACTCTTCACTCAGCGGGCAATGGACTTTACAGACATTTGACTAAGAGATAAATTGCAGCAAATAATTTTAGGTACTTTCTTTTATCCACTAGAAGTAGTCAATCTGAAATGAATGCAACAGAATAATTTTCATGGCAACAGCTGTAGCAAAAAGGTTTCTATAAAAGATATGTCTGTGCATAAAAATAGTTAGTAGAAAGTGCTGCCTGTAGACAGAAAAGGATATATAGTATTGTATAAAGCTCTCCCATGCCAGGCAAATGGCTGCTGGTCAGCAGCCATATGAATGCAAACCTAGGAACATCTGAAACATTTCTATCAGTGAAGGAAGAAAAACTAAGCTAGGCAGCTTACACAGAGCGCCTATGGAGATTTGGCCTCTAATTCAGACTGAAATCAAGATGTTAGGCCACTAAAATACTTTTGAAAATCATATTAGGTGTAATTCTGCTTCTCAAGGGACCAATGTGGGCTGTGATGTCTGACCCTCGAGTAGGTCTGTAGTTTTCCTAAATCCATTAAGGACTCCTGAATGTCTCAGAATATTTCTACATTGCCATTTTCATAACACATTTCCTAGAGGAAGCTCTGACTCAAAACAACTTCTGCTGGAAGCAACAAAAGAAAACATTACTATGATGCATGGAGCATTAGTCACACTGCAAAAGGAAACAAAATAATGGAATCACACTGTAATGATTTTCAAAACTATTAACTTTGTTAATGAGTCATTAAAAATTTAGTCCCTGCACTGATTCAGTGAGAGAACACAGTCATTCATTAAAATCTCATCCAAAAGGTTTTAATTCAGCTGCCTCTTGAAATCTGCGGACAATGCATATGTTTGGGTTTAAATTAAAAAAGTTTGCAATCTGAAGAAAAACAGTTTTTGAAAGTATAATGTAAAAGTTTCCTCAAAGTATTTACTACAGTTTTATTGCAGATGTGTAGCAACAGTCAAACAACAAGAAAAGGTGTGAATGCACATCTATAAGACTATGGTATATATTAAATACTCATCTATTTATCAATATTAAATATGTCTGCTCTGCTGCAAATCATATGTTTAATGCAAAATAATGAAGCACAAGTCTACAGGGCGAATGTATTAAAGGACAGTGATATCTAGTTTTCCAGGAACACTAGTCCAAATTTTAAAGGAGTAGGCAAAGGACAGTAAGTTTTCAGTCCTGCCAGCTTCTATGATTTCATTACAAATCCAGTGACATTTCATGCTCAAGTTGTGGCTCCTGAAGCCCTCTAACATGAAGGAAATTCTCAGCTTTTCTATTATTCATAAGTGACTTGCCCTTCAGCTGGCAGTGGAAAGCTTGAAAATGTAACTGCTAAAGAAATACCCAAGAGAAATACACAGGCACACATCCTGGAGTCTCAGGATTTTAAGGCAATCTCATAATGTATGGAATCTCTGCTCACAAATTCGCTACTTTGGCAAGTATTGAACTCTTCTGAAGTAATCCATGAATATGAATACGCAATTACAGTATCAAAACCAGGTGCTATTGTATTTTAAATTAGAACATTTTCCTTTGAAATGCAGTGAACTAACACACAATGATACTGTAAAAAAAGTTGCTAGGGAATAAAAAGCAGGCACTTCTCAAGAGCGCATCAGAGGGAAGGCAGCCAAGCTTCAGGTTTACTGTCCTCTATCATGCTGACAGTTCTGTTTTGCTAGGTTTAGGATCCTAGGTCAAAAGTCCTACCAAAGACAGAAACTGGAGCATCTGCTGACATTGTCTAGTTAGACGAGTCAAAAGAGATAATTTGGAAGGAGAAAGAAATTGAGAGACTTTTAAAGTCAAGGAATGGTAAAGACAAAGATAATCTGTAAGTCGTTATTGCGCTGAAGCAATAAAACTAAGAAAGAGGATGACATGCAAAACTGAAGGAATGCCCTTTCCAGCATCAGTTGGGGCTTGCAGTCACAAAAACCTCACTACTCTCCCAGCGCTCTGCTAGGTTTTTAAGATGGTTCTGTCAGGATCCTCTATAGGCAAGAGGCCACTTTTCAGTGAAACCTCTTGAAGCAGGATTGCAAAAGAAATAACTTTAGCTTGGTAAAAGAGAGATTATGAAGTACTAAAAGGCAGAACATTTTTATATATTAGTTTCAATAAAGGAGTTGTAGGTGTGTAGAGAAGTTGATTAACCTACAAGAAAAGCCCACAATTTTCAATATGAATTTTCTTGTGGGCTCCGGAAATTCTTCCAATTCAAACAGGAATGAGTCTACATATTTCCCAGTAAAAAAAAAAATAATAAAAAAAAATCATCCTACTAAATGAATACAAGCATGGAGAAAAATATTACATGCCAAAGGTCGCACAAATCTCATGGAATAGGAGGTAGCATTAAGTGAAAAGAGTACTCTGGTTACCTGAAGGTCAAGCTACACAGCCGAGCTGCTTTAATCATCCTGACAAACGGATAAACTATAATTAATTACCCATCTCACCAGCTCAAGGCAAAGATGAGGAAAATAATAAACCTTGCTAAAGACCTTCCCAGTCAGATCACCAGTAATGTTGATTAATAAAGTTTGTGTGTGTGTGTCCCTGTCTCCTGGCTGTTACTTATAGGGGCCTAAGTACATTTATAGCAGGAGGGTTAAAGCATAAGCACTCCTGCTGCCATCATCTTTTTGGGCCAAGAAGGGGAGACCTTCAAAATGGTTCTATATCTGTGCTCATCTCATGGGCCAGAGCATATGACTGCTGTGCCATGGTCTTCAGAATACATTTACTTTTGTTAAACAGCAGCAAAGCAAGAGAAAAACAGCTTAATGAATTTCACTAAACTTTTCCTGCCATGGCCTTGGCTGCTGTAAGAGTCTGTAAACCAAAGGCCATAAAAGTAAATGTAAACCTTTCTAAAGTTGTCATTAAAATTGAAGTCAGGGCCATTAACTGGGTATCTGCATTAGTATAAGGCAGTATGAGACTTGGGTACTGGATTGAGGCGCAGATAGAATTCTAAGGTCCACTGACTTCAGTAAAACCAAAATTTCACCACCAAATGCATTCTTGCCTCTGACACTGGGGCCCTGGACAAGTCATTTCACTACACAGTTTTTACCTTCTCTATGCTGATCACCATGGGAAGGGACCATCTCTTAATTATGCTTGTACAACAGCTAGCCCAATGAGCCCTTGAGCTCTACACTTTTCCTATCAACACTGACTAAACATATTTAGTCTTATTTAGGGCCCTTCAAAGACAGCCACTTCCATACTCTTATTTTCTATGCCCCTTTATAGGATTAGCTTGTGAGCAGAAGGGCAAGGTTTCAAAGTACAGTAACCTCCATCCTCATCACCAATGTCAAGAGAACTTTTCCCCAGGAGCTGCACACACTTTCCAGCAGGCTGGCATTCTCCTAGCTGCTGATCTGTTTCGTGATCTTCCACGATAAACAGATACAAATGTGCAAGCACATTCAAGGAGACATTTTTCCAAAACAGCAAATAATCACTGGAAACATGGCAGCAACTATGTTAATAAATCATGGTTAAATGCTCTCATCTTTAGTTACCACATTTTTCAACACATTTTCTTTTCATTTGTTGTGTTTTTAACTCCTTTGTGTTGTTCTCATTGCCAGTACATGAGCTGCTTTTGTCAATGACAGGTGAGCTGATCCTGGAAAATGCTTAGCGCAAACACTGAGGTGCTGGGTGATTCTAGTTTCCATTGACATTGCATTGGAACTGAACAATCTGAACATGATTTAGGATGGGGCCCCAAAAATATTTTGGAAATAGGTCTTTCTCCTCTGGCATCCAGCAGGGATGACATGCAATGAGCTAGCACGCTGATAATTATTTCTCCATTACTCTGAGAGCAGTTTCATCCTTCTTCATTTTCCTTTAATTGCCTTGACAGTATTTCCTAATCTGATCAGAGTGAAGCAGCTTTAAAAAAATATATGCTTTCCCTTCTCACATACTGTTAATTGTTGACAAGCCTTAAGCAGTTTTGTTATGCAAAAATAGCCTCTAGCTCTGGACTATTTAAAAATGTGAGAAACACAATGTTCTGTGTTCTGATTCCTGTACACATGTAGGATAATCATAAGATTAAAGTATCCTACCGGAAACCAAGGTCTTAGTGTCTGCCTCAGGGCTGTGCTTGCAACTCCATTGGTAATCAGAAAGTATCTCTTAACTTTTCCCTTATCTCCACTGAGCAAAAATAAAAAATATTTTCTTTCTCTTGGTATTTTTGTCTTATCTACTTACATTAGCACACCTTCTAGGATGGGAATTTCTTGCACTTTGTGCACAAACAGAACAACATCACACAATGTAGCAGATCCTAGCTCAGTCAGTAGCCTTTATCTGCTATGGTAGTATAAAGAGTAAAAATTACTGGCCATATCTAAATGGCATTTGAAAGCTGGTCCTGCTTTAACTCTGTTGAAAACACCTACTGCTTCTGCATTAGAATTAGTTAGCTCATCATCAGATATATTCCTCTTGAATTTTTCATCCCAAACTACAATGCATAGTCATTTCTTATTGCTTTCTGTTACGAAGGCTGCTATATTAACCTCAGCATAAACAAAACAAATGAGCTTCAGTCCATGTCCCAGAAATCATACTCCAGATGGACTTCCATTTTAAACATGAGAAATGGATGTCCACCAATATCAAAATGACAACTACAAAGTCACACGGGAAGCAGAAACAAAGAATGGCTGCTTTGATCTAAGCTGATCAGCATAAGGTTGCTTCTTTGCACTGAAATTCTCCCTTTCCATCCCCACACACAACATTGAAGTTTGGGTTTAGCACAGTTTTAACTTCCACAAACGGCAGTCTTTCACATTTTCATAAACTTTATCTCAAGATGTGATTTTTAAACAAGTAAAATATTTTCTCTTTGAAAATGCCACCTTTATTTCAGTAATTTTAATCAAAAGGGCAAAGCAGAAAAAAAATTTTAGCAGATTCAGGAAGCATTCAGTGAGTAGCTACAGTTAACAAAACCCAGCATTTTTTCATCAGATAAACTATTCAACAAAAGCACTGTGCACATATCTGCTGTGAACACTTTAATTTGCTGCTTCTTTATTTGGTTTTGGAAGGAGTTATTGAGTTTCCTTATTGATTTTTAGTGAGTGAAGGAGTAGTTTTTGTTGGGATCTTGACTGAGTTAATTGATAAGCTCTTGGTAATAAACAATAGCAGTGGCAAAAAGGTAAATGAAATGCAATCAATGCAAGTCAGAGTAAAAAATACATCTTCAGAAACTTGCAAAATGGTATCATTATTGCTACAAGCCAAGTGTTGCTGCAGAAACACTTGAGAGCTGTTGGAGTAATGAGTGGTACTGGAAATGTAATGACTGCACACTGAGTAATTAACATGTTACATGAATTACTGATACATTTAAGGATGCATGTTTATTTTAGCTTGCTGGGCAAGATTAAATAAAGTATTCTACAATTTACTCACTATGGAGTTGTTATTTTCTACAGCTCAGTTATAAGTTAAAATTGAAGATGCGACTGCAGACATATACTCTGCATGCACAGTTAAATCAGTAGGGTTCAACTTAAAAACCATATCAAAGAGCACAGCTTGATCTCTCATTGCAAAACATTAATAACTATTGATCCATTGTTCAAAAAACTTGTAAATGGCATAATACAGCAGAAGTCACTGTATTTCATTGGTCTAATGCCTTCTAAGTCACACCTGATGCAATCTTAGTCAATTCACTCAACAACTAAGAAGAAAAAAGCCATGGTTTAAGGTGAAAATAGTCACTTCACCCAGATAATACAGATATAAAGCAGCCGTTCAGCTAACTAGAAGAGAGTGCTTGGTTCCCTCCCTCCTCAGTACACGTGTACTTTTATTAACAGACACTATGAAATCCCTACAGGTGACAGTTCAAACCCTTAATCCATAAGGTCAAGGAGAAGCTAATGCAGTTAGTGTGGAGCATGACAGGCAGATACAGAATTCATCCCTCCCAAATTGTTGGATAATAGGGTTTATCTGTGCAAATGATGTAGGCAAAAGCTCGAAGGGGAGAAGAGAGCACCCGCAAAAAAACAAACAAAAAAAAAAAAAAAACACCAAAAAAAACCCAAACAAAACCCCAACCACTTTAAGAGAACATTTTTCACTGAGAACAGTTTCTTTTTTTTTTTTTTTAATGGAAAGTTGAACGCTGACAGCTGTGAAGTGCCACAAACGGAGATACCGCTGTGGGTCCTCATAGGTATTTTCCTCATGAGGTGCCAGAGCCTCCTCCACTCCAAATCAGAAGCTCCTGGGTCCACTACATTTTCCATGAGATGCTGAAAGGTTTCCCCTAAGAGCTCTGCTTGAGCTATGGCCCAGAGGGGAAGCTCTGTCCCTGTGAGAGAAAGAGAGGCTCACTGTCACCCTCCCCAAGAGTTGCAGTAAACTGTCAGAAAAAAAAACATGCCCTGCCTCTCACCAAACCTCTGTCCCTTTGCAACAAGGCTTCTCTCAGGCCCAAACCGTTGTTTTTTCCCCCTTTCCACATTTTTAATTCTGATGCTGCTTCTGCTTACCTGAGCTCAATTAAAATACTCAAATGGGTGCTTCTCCTGAAACATCGAACACATTTCAGACTCACCTTAAATGAGACTGGAAAAGGAGGCAGCTGATGAACACAAAGACGATGTGCTTGACCGAAAGACCCTTTGCCCATCTCAGTAACTGTAGTAAGCAAGGTATTGGGAAACACCTCCTCTGAATTCTGCTAGCCTACTTGTTTGTATGGAAGCCACTCAATTTATCAAGTCAGATTGCAAAATAAGAAGAAAATATACGCAAGAATGCCCATTAGTCTATTTTCTGAGCACAGCACAAAATGACACGCTCACACTTTCCATGAAGACAACCAGCCAATGGATTACAGAGTATGTTGAAACCACCCAAACCACCACACACATCCATACAGACCAGGAAATTTAGGCAATGCAATTTGGAAGGGAAAATTCCTCTTAACCCCTGTTAGGCACCTGTCTTACTCAGGCGTCCTGTTTACTACTTACTTTGAGACAAGAGGGGCTGGAAATGCAAAAAGTTGAAAAAGAAACTTGAGGTAGAAAATGGGTTGAAATGGGATTTGCCATTAAAAGTGTCAGTGGGTTAGCAATGGGAACATGGAATGAGGATTTTTTTCTTTCATTTACAGAATAGTCCAGGCTTTTCAGTTAAAAGTGGTAGGTGCCTTTGCTCTGGTGCCTTGCTACAGCCTGTTGTATTATACACCTGCATAGTTCAGGTAAAGCACAGCTTCCTGGCAGGGAACGAAAGATGGCTCCATTTGCCCATATTTGAGAGGCACCTGAAATCACTGCTCTCACCTGACGGAGAGGAGAGGCATTGCAAGCTTGCCAAGACGAGTCAATGGCAACTCACCCTGATCCCAAAAAGTGTCTCTGCCCAGGTGTACATACGTAACCCAGGCTGTTGATCTGAACAGGTTCACAAACATTATACTTAAATTCCTAGGAAGGAAGACACATAAGAAACTTCTGCTTTACCCCATAGCCCTCTAAGGGCTCAGCATACCCCAAGCCTCCACAGAGTAACTGCTCAAGAGCTCCCTGGGGTGGCATTACCTGGCATTAAAGAGCGGGTAGATGTTTTTGTTCTACAAACAGTGAAGGCTTCACCCACAGATGAAGCAGGATTAGGCATGACTATAAGCAGAGCTGGCTTTTAAAGCAGCTGTTCAGCTAATTGGATCCTAGGTGAGACTTTTAGGTTTTCAAAAATATTCTTAATGCGATCTGTCAGCTTGCAGGGAGAAGGAAAATCAGACAACTGTAACTATAGCAATAAGATCATTACTGGTGCAGAAGATCTAGCCTTTCCAATGCTTCAGCACCCTTCATGCATGATGCCAATTAGACAAATTCTTCATGATTCCTTCAGACATCTACAGTATTGAATACAGAGGTTCAGCCTCTAACAATCAAGATTCGCTTAAAATTATGTGACATAACCACTGTTGTAAAGGATATTAAACAAATTTGGCCATTATTTTCTCAGGCTTCATATCCTTTTCCATTTCAGTACCGTCTTCGAAGACTTACATATAGTTACTGAAAGCTGAGATAAGTATCTGTTGTAGTGGGTCAGAATATGCTCTGTTAGCTCACCCTCTGCATATCTCTTCATGATGCTAGGAGAATAGGTAGCTCTCAAAGAGTGACAAGCAATTCAGAAATCTGGTTCCTTTGAGTGCAGAGCTCTTTAAACAATCATCCCTGGTGTGGGTGTTATAGATGTCTGAAAAAGTCATACAAGGCAATTAATTGGATAGGTATTTGTTAATGCCATGGTCATATCTGTTCATTCAATCTTACAAAGACAGGGTGCTCATTCAATTTTCCTACCATGAATGATTTCAGTGTTATAATTTTGGTTATTCCTTAGTGCAAATAGAAAGCATGTACAAACATCTGTGAAGGCTTATAGCTAACATTGGATAGTTACTTTTTCAGCAAAACTGTTCCCATTAGAAACAGCTAATGGCCAGAACCAAAAGGCTTTGTGGACTATGACCCTTTTGATGAAGTATGATCACTTGCTTTTGTCCTGGTTGACTGGCCTCCCTTACCAGATCCTCAGAAGACCTCCTGTGAGATACTATATTTCACATTGTACTGGCTCTGGCTGGGATAATTTTCTTCCCAGTAGTTGGTGCAGTGCTGTGTTTTGACTTTAGTCTGAAAACAACGCTGATAACACACCAGTGTCTTAGTAGTTATTAAGTGTTTCTTACCCTGATCAAGGACTTTTCAGTCTCATGCTCTGCCACTGAGGAGGGGCATAGGAAGGCGAGAGAAAGCAGAGACAGGACACCTGACCCAAACTAGCTAAAGGGGTATTCCATACCACAGCACGTCATGCCCAGTATATAAATTGAGGGGAGTTACCCGGAAGAGATAGATCACTACTTGGGTCAGGCTGGGTACTGGTCAGTGGGTGGTGAGCAGTTGTATTGTGCATCACTACTATTTATTTTTACACTTCCCTCTCTGAATTTTATATTCTCTCCCCTTGCTATTTCCTCTACCATCATTGTTACAAGTAGTAGTATATTGTACTTTAATAATTAACTGTTTTTATCTCAACCCATGGAGTTTACATTCCTTTGATTCTCCTCCCCAGCCTGTCTAGAGGGGTAAAGGGGGGTCGGGGAGGAGTGGGTGAGCAAGCAGCTGTTTGGCACTTAAGTTGCCAGCTGGGTTTAAACCATGACACCCAGTTCTGATCTACTTTCAAGGACCCCAGATCCTATCTGTGGTGCTACTCGTCGAATTCATCTGCTAGCCATCCTAAGACTCTGTTTCTCATAAGCTAGCTGTGGCCCCAGACCCAGCTCTGATATTGCCAAAGCACCCCTCCATTTTCTAGCTCAACAAGGTTTTCTGCAGTGTCTGCTCAGTACCCAGTTTTTTGTGGCATCCAAAGTGCTATAGATAAAATAAGACAGAGGTGAGAGACAGGGTGGTCTTAATTGCCTGTGAAACACTAGTCATCAGATGAAAGACACCTTAGGAACAGAAATATAAAATCAGAAGCAACCTTTTAAAAATGTTTGGGGTTTGTGGTTTTTTTCTTGTTTTGAATTGGTGTTTGTTTGTTTGTTTGGGTTTTTCTTAAAGGATTTCTCCCAAGTCCCTGCAGACAGAACTTATGCAAGGCCAGTTCACTCTGAATGGGGCAAAGTGAGGCACCACTCTATGGAAGAGACAACAGCACTGCAATGGCAGTTTACAAAGTTATGAGCAAAAGAGGTGGCAATCCCGATAGCTGATATGAACCAATGTCTTATTTGTAAAGCCTCTGTCCCCACTGTTTAACTCTTCTGAAGGAAGAGAACAGAATTCCACAGGAAACATTTTTGAGCAGAAGTGGACTATGAGCAGAAGTGGGTATGATTTAGTTACAGAACAGAAATCTAGTTCTCATCAGTCTTGTCTATATTACTGTGCCATCTAAGACAGGGGAATTACTGTTCTTGGAGTCTGGAGCAAAAAGTAAGGGGAACTTGTAAATATCTTGATATTGAAAAAGCTCTATTTACTGCAAATCTCCTTGAAATAGCTTCATTATGTGCCTTGCACCACCAGTTTCAACAGTTGTTCTTATTTACTGTCACCTACATTCCCCTTTTAAAGCAGATTATTACTCTTACCGATCAGCTTGTCTTATTGTGTAAAAGTTCCCTGATTCAGGTAAGGTAGACTTATAATGTGGTTTTTGTAAAGGTTTCTTCTTATTGCTGTTTGACAAGCAGCTGTTCATAATCCCAAAGCCTAACAGCTACATTAATTTTAAACTAAAAGTTGGAGCCATACATTTTCCCCAGTATTTCCTGCAGCTAAAGAAACTCAGTAATCAACAAAAAGAAAACACTGATGATATTTCATGACTTCTTTATTTTCTTGTCTCACATGCTTCAGTAATGTACAGAAATAAACAAGTGCCTGCTGTTCATATTTTATTTTGAACACAGAAATCACTGTAGGGCACACAATAAAACTTGATTTTTGGCTTATGCTTCACAATCAATAGTTGATCCTCAGCTGAACATTTGAGACAAGGTGCTCTACTTAACCTTTTGTCTGCTGTCTCTCCTTTTTGCATGCTATTTGATTTCAATTAAGCTGTGACGGAATACATCACCCTTGGGTATTATCTTTCCTTAAATTAAGCAGTGCTTTGTTTCATGATTTTAATCAGAGCTCACCGGGGAGGAGTTTCTGCTGTTGTAACTGGGCACCAAGTCTTGCCTTTGCAAGCATCTCTGGGTAGAGCAGTATGTGTGATAGATCAGGAGAAGAGGAATGGGTCTACCACATACAAACAAAGTGATCAATCATTGACAATACCATGAATACCATTGCCAAGAATAAAAACATGTTCTAGAGGAGGATGGTAAAAATTCAGCTTTTTAACCAACACAGAACAAATTCAAGTTATTCAAAAGCTCAGTTTAGATTAATTTGACTGCCTGGTCTATCTTCTTTAGCCAAAGCTTGCTTTAGTTTCATTTCCAAATTTTCAGAAGCCAAGGTCGAATTATAAACCTATGGTGTCTGATATTTCAATTTAAAAAGTGCTAGGCAAAGCACCATGAATTTATCACTTTTGCGAAAAATGGTCTACCTTCTGACAGTCCCCAAATTAGTATTTCTCTGATCCTGAAAATTTACTTTTCTATGGACCAAGAAGTGTGCAGGAGTCCCAACAGAGCAGAGAAATACAGTTGTTGTAATGTGATGACTTATTTTGAGCAGGTCCTTGGACATTTGCTTCTAACAGAACTCAGTGAAGATGCACAGTTCAGATGGAAAGTTAGCCATCCCTAATGAGAACTCCCAATGTTTTCATTGCACCCACTGTCACCCTTCTTGCTCAGATCTGGTGCAGATCAAGCAGATTCATAGAGTGAACCACCAGCAAGACAGACAAACTACCACTACAACTGTTCTTTTCTTCCTCTCTAACCACATAGAACTACGCTATATTTCTGTTAAGGTATTCATAAATATTCCCAATCTGAAATCCACCAAGCCCATACTAAAGATTCCTCTAAAACTGCTGTAATTAAGCAAGCACTTGATTTTAAGTAAGCCTTACAAGAGTTGCCAAGGGGCAGAAAAGAGGTATTCACACAGCCTGTGTTAAGCAGTTACCTTTAGGAGCTTAAGCCAGGAGCCTGGTATCCAGCTGCTTTAACATCAAAGGAGAGAAGCTCGGATGGAATGACAATGCCATGACTGCGGTAAGATTGAGCTATACTTCCTTTTATGTCTGTAGATTCAAATGCCATAACAGGTGACTAAGAAACCAGTAAAGGAGCAAAATGAGTCTGAAAATCAATGTTGCCTCACGTACAATCATTAAAACTTCACAGACCAAATTGCAACATGTCAAAATTGTCTTCAGGCATGTCGAAAGCTGTTACCGCAGTAAAAGTTTCCAATTAAGAAAAACACATTGATTTGAGAATATATATGTGAATTTTATGCTTGATTTTGCCCGTTTTGGTTAAAATAAGATAAAAAGAAATGTTTTAGCCAACTACTCCAAAAGAAAGTGGATACTACTTCTGCTGCCACATAACTCCCATGATCTGTAGCTAATAATTCTCTGAGTTGCTGTAAAGGAGTGCTACAGAATACTGCACCCTCCACAAAACAGACTCAGACTTGGTGATGCTGTGGACAGGCAGTGTTGCTGTGAACATGCAGTTCTGGATTTTTATGCCCATTTGTCTACTTGCACAAACAAAATAACAAAAAAATCCCTAAGAATAAAGAGGCTACCACTGAAAAGTGTCTGATTAGCTATAAGAGGATTTGAAAGATGTATGCTACGTGTTTATCTATCTGTCAAGTCATCCTCCTTTCCATGCCCCTTACAGATCAGCAGAGCAAGAACACTTTCCTTCTAAATCAAATATTTTAGATTTACTCTAGCCTTAACGATTTGACATTCCACGGCCTTTATGGGAACATGGGATTGTAAGCTTGTAAGTCAGTGCCTTTTTTGAGGTAGCACAAGATGCTCCCTCAGTAAATCCTGCCTCCATACACATACAGCCTGGGTCACAGTATCACAGTATCACAGTATGCTAGAGATTGGAAGGGATCTCAAAAGATCTAGTCCAATCCCCCTGCCGGAGCAGGAACACCTAGATAATGTTACACAGGAATGTGTCCAGGCGAGTTTTGAATATCTCCAGGGAAGGAGACTCCACAACCTCCCTGGGCAGCCTGTTCCAGTGTTCCGTCACCCTCACTGAGAAGAAGTTTCTTCTCAAGTTTAAGTGGAACCTCTTGTGTTCCAGTTTGTACCCATTACCCCTTGTCCTATCATTGTTTGCCACTGAGTAGAGCCTGGCTCCATCCTCGTGACACTCCCCCTTTATATAATTTATAGACACTTATAAGGTCACCCCTCAGTCTCCTCCAAACTATAGAGACCCAGCTCCCTCAGTCTTTCCTCATAAGGGAGATGCTCCACTCCCTTAATCATCTTTGTTGCCCTGCGCTGGACTCTCTCCAGCAGCTCCCTGTCCTTCTTGAACTGAGGGGCCCAGAACTGGACACAATACTCCAGATGCGGTCTCACCAGGGCAGAGTAGAGGGGAAGGAGGACCTCTCTCGACCTACTAACCACCCCTCTTCTAATACACCCCAGGATGCCATTGGCCTTCTTAGCCACAAGGGCACAGTGTTGGCTCATGGTCATCCTGTCGTCCACTAGGACCCCCAGGTCCCTCTCCCCTACACTGCTCTCTAACAGGTCGTTCCCCAACCTATACTGGAACCTGGGGTTGTTCCTGCCCAGATGCAGGACTCTACACTTTCCCTTGTTATATTTCATCAAGTTATTCCCTGCCCAACTCTCCAGCCTGTCCAGGTCTCGCTGGATGGCAGCACAGCCTTCTGGCGTGTCAGCCACTCCTCCCAGCTTAGCGTCATCAGCAAACTTGCTGATAGTACACTCAATTCCCTCATCTAAATCGTTGATGAATATATTAAATAATACCGGTCCCAGTACTGACCCTTGAGGCACTCCACTAGTTACAGGCCTCCAACTAGACTCAGCCTCATAGACTACAACTCTCTGGCTTCTCTTCTTCAGCCAGTTCGCAGTCCACCTCACTGCCTGATCATCCAGTCCACACTTCCTCAATTTAGCCGTGAGGATGCTGTGGGAGACTGTGTCAAATGCTTTGCTGAAGTCAAGGTAGACCACATCCACCGCTCTGCCATCATCCATCCACCGTGTTATTTCCTCATAAAAGGCTAAGAGATTGGTCAAACATGATTTCCCCCTGGTGAAGCCATGTTGACTGCCCCTCATAACCCTCTTATCCTTGATATGCCTTAAGATGGCACCAAGGATAAGGTGTTCCATCACTTTCCCAGGGATGGAGGTGAGGCTGACCGGTCTATAGTTACCCGGGTCCTCCTTCTTGCCCTTTTTGAAGACTGGAGTGACATTTGCTTTCCTCCAGTCCTCAGGCACCTCTCCCATTTCCCAAGACTTGGTAAAGATGATGGAGAGTGGTCTAGCAATGACTTCCGCCAGTTCCCTCAGCACCCGCGGGTGCATCCCATCTGGACCCATGGATTTATGGATGTCCAGATTGCTTAACTGGTCTCTAACCCATTCCTCATCGACTAAGGCAAACCGCTCCTTCGACCTGACTTCATCTAAGGTCTCAGGGGTACAGGGCTCTTCAGGACTGCCTGCAGCAGAGTAGGCAGAGACAAAGAAGGCATTCAATAACTCTGCCATCTCTGTATCTTCTGTCACCAGGGCACCCATCCCGTTCATCAGTGGGCCTACATTGCCTCTGGTGTTAGTTTTGTCTGCCATGTATTTGAAAAAGCTCTTTTTGCTGTCCTTGACCCTTCTTGCCAGGTTTAATTCTAAGGATGCCTTAGTCCTCCTAGCTGCCTTCCTACATCCTCTAGCAGCAGCCTTATATTCCTCCCAAGTGGCCAGCCCCTCCTTCCATGACCTGTAAACTCTCCTCTTCCACTTGAGCATACCCAGCAATTCCCTATTTAGCCATGCAAGTCTCCTAGCCCTCTTCCTTGACTTCCTACATGTCAGGATGTTCTGATCTTGAGCTCGGAAGAAGCAATCCTTGAATGCCAACCAACTATCTTGGGCCCCTTTACCTTCAAGCAGCCTTGCCCATGGGATTTCCCCCAGCAATTGCTTGAAAAGGCCAAAGTTTGCCCTGCTAAAGTCCAGGGTTGCAATTCTACTTGCTATTCTACTGGTCCTACCACACAAGATCCTGAATTCCACCATCTCGTGGTCGCTGCAACCAAGGCAGCCCTCAACCCTTACTGCTTCAACCAGATCCTCCTTGTTAGTGAGGATGAGATCCAGCAGCGCTCCTCTCCTGGTCGGCTCATCCACCATTTGCAGGAGGAAGTTATCATCCATACACTGGAGGAACCTCCTGGACTGTGGCTGGGTTGCCGAGTGGTCCTTCCAGCAAACATCAGGGAAGTTAAAATCCCCCACGACAACCACGGCCTGTGACTGTGAGGCCGCTCTCAGCTGCCTGTAGAAGGCCTCGTCAACTTCCTCACCCTGATCCGGTGGTCTGTAACAGACACCCACAACAGTATCCCCCTTGCCAGCCTGCCCCTTAATTCTCACCCACAGACTCTCAACTCGCTCTTCATCTGTCCCTGGACAGAACTCGGTGCATTGTAGTTGCTCCCGTACATAAAGAACAACCCCACCACCCCTCCTGGCTGGCCTGTCTTTCCTGAAAAGGACATAGCCCTCCATGACTATATTCCAGTCATGTGAGCTGTCCCACCACATCTCTGTAATTGCCACCAGATCATAATCTCCTGACTTAACACAGGTTTCCAACTCCTCCTGCTTATTTCCCATGCTGCGCACATCGGTGTACAGACATTTCAGGGAGCGAGCTGAGCACACCGATTTCACCCTAGGTTTATAGGAGGCCTCCCAGTCTTCATCAATTCTGGAGCGCTGCCCCACTGGGGCAAGCCCAGCAACAACCCCATCCCCCTTTGAATCTAGTTTAAAGATCTCCAAATGAGGCCTGCTAATTCGTGCCCCAGCATCCTTTTGCCTCTCTGAGACAAACCTTTCTCACTTGTCATTGTCCAGACTGGTGCCCTATAAAACCAGCTGTTATCAAAGAATCCAAAGCCCTGCCTGCAGCACCAGTCTCGAAGCCAATCATTTATGGGCTGAATCTTCCCATTCCATCCCACATCATCAGTGGAAGATGGAAGGAGTGAGGAGAAGATCACTTGAGCCCCAGACTCTTTCACCATCCGCCCCAAGGCCCTGTAGTCTTTCTTCATCCCCCTCAGACTGCGGGAAGCAGCTTCCTCCCCACCTGTCTGGAAGACCAGCAGCGGGTAGTAGTCTGTCAGGTGCACCAGGTTGGGGAGTGCCCTGGTGATATCCCTGATTCCTGCTCCAGGCAGACTACACACTTCCCTATGATGAGGGTCAACTCTGCATATCGGGCCCTCTGTTCCTCTCAGAAGGGAATCGCCTACTACAATGACCCTTCTTTCTTTCTTATCAGAGGCAGTCTTGAGGTGCAAAGTCGACCCCCTTTTCCTATGTGGCCTTGTAGGCTGGCCTTGCCCCACATTCTCACCTACCTCTCCTTCAAGATCCAGGGCCTCGAACATATTACGGAGGGACACCTGGGGAAGCAGGGCAGGAAGGGGGGAGGGTTTCCCATGACGCCGAACAGGAACTCGCTTCCAACCCTCATCGTCTTTTTGGTCCCCTACCTCTGCGCAACAGCTGCAGGGCAAGGGCTGTCTCCGGCCATCCCCCTCTGTGTGAGAAGGCAGGGGGTCCTTCCCCTTTTGGGGGGTATCTCCCTGGAACCGTTCCGACTGGCACGCCAGGGAGTTACTCCACCAGTCGATCTCCCTTTCACACTCCCTGATGGTCCTCAGTGTCTCAACCTCCTCCTTAAGTCTTGCCACCAGGCTAAGCAGATCTTCTACCTGCTCACACCTCACGCAGGTGGAATGCTGTCCTCCCTCCGCCGGCAGCGGCAGGCTCTGGCACTCCCTGCACCCAGAGACCTGAACAGCCACAGTTTGGGACGGGGTCTCTGTCTGAGTTGCCGTAGTCACCTTACTGCAAGCTCTCTTTCTGGAGGCAACCATATTGGTCTGCAGTCTGGGACACCAGCAACACGACCTGCTTGTTCCTCCCTGCGCCCGGTGGGCAGCGACCTGTCGCTGCCCTCTCAAAGGCTTTTTCAAGGCAAGCAGGGTCCTTAATGTCATATTTAAGAGGTGCACACAAGCACATGTAGGGATTGCATCCCTATACAATGAAGCAGAAGTGGAGTTGCTAATTTCAAAAGAGATAGGGGAGAGCCAGGGGATCCCCCGAGGCTGTGATGATTCTTTGTGGATTCTTCCAGCCTTTCCTGAGAAGTATTTGCTCCCCAGATCAATACCTGGTTCTGTTATACTGTAATCCCCTATTGCACCTGAATGCAAACAGAGATGCACACAAGTATGATTGCTTTCATACTGTATTTCATAATGTATAATGTTCACCTGTATTTCATAAGTGGAATAGAAAATACTGAACAGCTCTGCTCCCCAACATGATTTTGTTTGTTCTTGGGAAAATACTGTCTTGAGAGGCCATCATTCAAACATGCATTCAGCATCCAATTTATGGGTACAGGTGGCAGAAATAGGGATATGGTTTTGTCACACGGGCTTTGCTTAACCCTTCAGCATATCTCCCTTATTTGGAGCATACAGTTTGCAACTACCAGGCAAAAGGTGCCACTTCCTTCTTTTGCAAAGTAAATTGCTTAGCAGTAATGTTATTTTAGCCTCAGTCTTAAGTAATTTACTAAATTTATGTGTGCTCTTTTTTTTGGCAGCTGACTTTATATTTGCCTTCTGACAGAGCCATACTGTGGAACCTTGGGCACATCTGGTGATTTTGACACCAGGTCCTGGAGAGAGGGATGGTCATTCCCCAGCCTCTGTCTACCACAAATGTACACAGCTTAGGGATAAAGGGTGTCTTTAATTATTAACAAATTCATGCTTTATGCACCAAAAAACTGCTCTCATTTGAGATCTTAAAACCTGTTATAAACAGCTGAAGGATGAAAACACCCTGTGCAAATAATTGGTTAAAAGATTCTAAATGCTGTGGGTTTTATGTTCTCCTGTATTAAGCCTTCTGACAGGAACAAGATGGTATTTCTGCCTGGAATAGTCTTCTGCCTCTAGTTTGAAGTGACAAAACATTAATGTATGCAAATATGCAGCCTACAGCTTGTTCATTAGGAAACAGAAGTAGAGGAGAATATGAAGGCTAAATGTCACTAAGACATATAAAACTCTTTGTGGCTATATAAAACTCTTCACCATACTAGAAATAGGAACGTGCAAAGTATAAAAAGGAGAGAATATGCAACTCTTCCACTCCCAAATGACTAACAATGGGTGTGACATAAGACAGGAGCACATGGAGACCATAAACTTCTGTGAAGATACCTCTATAGAAAACCTGAATGTATTAAGAACAAAAACTGCCTGCAAGACTTCTTTGTTTTGTACTGACTTTTGACTCAGAAGTTTGTTCCACCTGGATGTATTTGTTGCACTTTGCAATGCCTTGGCCTAGTCTTCCTTTCTCTTCCTCTGTGTAGGTTCAGGTTTGCTCTCTGCTTGTAGCACTAACAGCATTGATGGTGTTGCTATAAAGCAGAGACAGCATGGCCAAAAGGACTAAGAAGGTGCAAGGAATACATGTATTCCAGTCCTGGTTCACTGTTTCAATACCAAAACCTTCAGCTTCGCTTCTTCTCTTAGCAGGTATCTGCTGAAGAAATGGTTTGACTTTCCTCCCATCACACTAGTCTACAATTTCCTACTCTGATCAACACCTTATGTGCAATGGTTTTCCAAGTTCATGACCACATACAATACACAAAACAAGATCTGCAAGCCAGCATCTCTGATAACTGCCAAACTGGGGTGAAGAATTATATGTGTCACTACATTATTAAAATTAATGAAATACATTTTTTTGAATGTATCCAAACTTTAATAGAATGTAAGTCAGATTCAGAAGGCAGGTGCAGACAGAGGGAAATAAAGCTGTTAAATTTTAATATTTTTAAACAAATTTTTCAATTTACAATGCAATTAAATGATATGAACTAGCTTAAAGTTTCAGTAGTGCTGTTGTATCATTTCACAATAGGAAAACAACAAAGAAACTAGTTTTCAGCTGACCTTACACAAAGCTATACTGATTCTTACTGTCCTACTTCCAGGCCCTCATGTTCACCCAAAGACAGAGAGGCAGCATAGGTCACTTCTACAATCCACTGCTGCAAGTCATTTTCTTTATCACCAAAAAATTGCTTCATCCATTTGCATCATTTATTTTGCTGAAAACATGTAGCCATGAAAACATGTCAGCCACTGTCTGACATGTTGTTTTTTTTGACCTATTTTTTTTGTTTTTTAAAAACGTGATCAAAATCAAAACAAAAACTGCCAGATCTAACACTAATTTTTGATGAAAAATTCAGTTCAGAATTCTTTTTGTTATCCTGCTTGGAATAAAAATAATTTCTGACTACAAAACAGCTTGCATAATAGAAAAGCTATGCCAAAAACCTTCTTAATATAAGCAGATAAAAAGCAATGAAGCAAGAATATACTCGCAGTTAGTACTGAACTTCTAGCAAAACATGTTATTAGTGAAGAATTAACTGCATGGGACAGTCAATGAGTATTTCTGGTTTAGAGCTGGCTTGAAGCTTTGTTTCAGGGGTTATGTATTGAGTGTTATAAATGAGGAAGGCAATACAATATTTAGTCTTCCTCACACAGCTTTATCTACTCCTCTAAATAGATATATGGGTGAAGTTGAGGGAAACTTTATACATATATATATGTCTCTGTGTGTGTATATATATATATATATATATAAAAATTTTTAAAATAGTTTTTTAGCTGTGATGATTGAGGAAAAAACCTGATCTCTAAAGACATAAAGGCCAGAAAATGGGAACCCCCAAAAAACAGGAATCAAAAGATGTCTTCTCTTACATACATCATATCTGTCTTAAGGGAGTTGACACATGTCTGTATGTCTGGTGCTATACTTATTTTTTTCACTAGACAACAAGCAAAATTATAGACAAGATATAGTTCAGCAGTTTTGTCTTATTAATCTACAGAGCCACCAGATGGAGCTGAGGTTATGTTTTTAACAAAGGGGAGCACAATTAATTTCTGGAAAGATTTCAGTGAACAATGTGCATTTGTATAACAGACCGACATGCTGCACTCTGTATAAATTAAGTATATTTAAGGTTTAAACAAATAATTTGAACAAGCCATCAGAACTAGTAAATCGGGTTCACAAGTCTCTCTCCTGCATGTTTTCCAAGTGTGTAATAGAGGGTTAGCTCTTCTTGACTGTGGCTATTCTCTGAGCCACTGATACTTAAAAATTCGTGGGAAAGCAGTCCCTTTGACACCTCTGCTTCTTTTCCAAATATAACTGAAATTGGACAGCAGCTTCAAAACCTGTTAGGCTAAACAGACGAATATACATGTCCAGACAGTAGAATTATTTAAGCCCCACAACCTGCCTTAGCATCCAGGGTGTAAAACACTTAAAGAGATTTAGGCACTAAAACCTGGGCTTATGTTTCACAATACTTTGCTTATGGGAAAATACAAGCTTTACCCTATATATATATATATACACACACAAATATATAAATATGCATGTGTATATATATGTGTACATACACACACACACAGAGGGAGCTAAGTACTGCAAAGACACAGCTAAAGCATCAGTGTGACTCTAAGGAAACCATACTACTTCCTACTTACATCCACGCAGCCCGCCAGAAGATCCAGACTAAATTACTGGGAAAACAGGAAGTGATTCAAATCAAAAGGTGTAAATATGTCAATGCCATTGAAAATTACTTGCTAACATTTTCTCCCACTGCTTTAATGACCTTGGCTTGAATCCCTGGAGTTTCAGGTTGTTAGAACTCAAACGTGTCAAGCTTATTATATATACAGTCGTTGTTAATGCCTGCTACAAGATAATGTGGCCTGAATTAGTACTGTAGTAGACCCTGGAAAACCTGATGACAATTACTATTCCTTTCTTTTTCACAGTTTACACAGGAAAAAGTTATTTCCTGAAGGGATTTCACCCTAACCAGAAAGGATTCAGGATAGGAGAAGACAGTGTCTGTGTTACAGAGCAATTCTACCACAGCCAAAAGTAGACTACCTAGAAAGAACCTTCCAAAAAACGATGAACATTTGGGTTCATTAACAGCTTTAAGATTTTTAATTCTGAATTCATTAAGAAGCAAAATTAAACAACATTCTTAGAGAAAAAAACATTGCTTTGAACTCATCTGACATTGTGCTATGAAATAATTTAGACTGCATTTATACATTGCATTATAACTTCAAAATGATGATATATATAAAAAAAAAAAACAAAAACCCAAACAAACAAAAAAGGAGTCTCAAGCTCAAGGTTTTCCTCACACACTCCTTTCAAAGTAGCAGAACAGAAATCAGCTCACTTTCAGGAAGTATTTGGATTGTGATGACATCAAAATGAGTACATCAGTTTCACCAACTTTTCTCCAGCCAACTTCATCCTACAAGCTAGTTCAGCGCTTGAACCTTCAAAACTCAAAACAGTAATATATTGTATCAGGAGTGGAAAAATTGCCCAGATGTCCTAAAGCCTACCTGCATTGCTCCCGATGGCCTAAACTCTAAGATATATAAAGCATTCAGACACACAAGGTTCATCATGCCTCTCCTCCCTACCACCATCAAGAATTCTCTTTGCCAATCTTCTAGAAGTCCTATGTTCCCTTTGCAGTAACTATTTTTTTTTCTTGACCTCTTTACCTTCAAAGTATTTCCTGATCATTCACCCAGAGCTCCATGTCCAGCCAGACCTGTTCCATCCCACAGTTGGTGCCAGGGTGACAATGCAAGTGCTACTGATTGCAAAGGAGGGCCAGAACTGCAGCCTGTGACTAGAAAAACATAAAACAGCCAGCAGGGAACAACATCCCCTGGGAAATCTTTCTTTTCTTAGGTGAGAAGGTCATGCCCTTATTAGCTTCCAAAGCTGATGTGCAATTCCCCTTCTGGGCTGGCTGCTCACACCTATGCAGCCATGGCCTTTTGCTGCACAGCAGAGCCAGCTATTGAAGTGAGTTCTTCCTCTGTACTAACATATTCATGCTCCACATAAAAGGAGGATGTGCCTCTAGGATGAGAAATGTAAGGATGTGCCTCCAGGAGAAAATATTTTTTTTTTAATTTTATTTTTTTAGCCTTTGTTCCCATAGTCACCACTGTAGATAAGCTTTGTCTTTTCCTGACTTGGGACAGAGCTGTTGGTGAAGGACACTTTTGCAGCTTGTGTGATCTGAAGCTACTTTTGACTGACAGATGTCTGAGCTGCTGAGATAAGAAGAGTCTTTCCCTGCCAGCCTGTTTCCTCAGCCCAATGCCTTGACTATCATGGAGTACAAAGTGCCTTCCTACACCATCCCATGCAATTTGTTAAATAAAGTGGGCACAAGAGGTGTCTACCAAGCAACTTTCTGATACTTATTATGAAAAGGAAATCCCTCCACTACAGAACCGGTTTTAATTATGTCCTCCTGTCCCATAGGTTGCACCACAACATCTATTTGCTCTGTAGCTCTGACAGCTTGTGAGAAGAGAGTCCCTGCTGCCAGAAGGGTTCAGCTGTTAGGTGCCTATTCACTCCCAGCCTTAGGAGGCATGAGATGAGCAGCCAAGACAGAGGATGCATTCTTAGATGTCCCATGACTTGCCTGTGAAATACCACAATCAAGCCAGTATTTCTAAGGGCTTTAGCAAATCCACAATCTACACTCTCATGGCTCAGCTCTAAACTAAGTTTGGAAGACCCTATGCATTATATGGGTCTTTGGGAAGAACACAGCTGTCTGAAAGAAGAATTAAGAGGCATCCTAGTCTCAACATGGGTTTCTATCAAAGAGATCATGTTGTTCTTTTTCTCAATATGTTAATCATGAGATGGATAAGAATTGCAGACCCGTAGACCTATCACCTCCTTTGATTTTTTCATATGAGATCTTATCATTAGCTGTCTAAAGCAGGCAGTTTTCTCAGCTTTATAGCTGCTTTAATACAAATAGTATCCAGTGTACCACACCTATCTATCACTCAATAAAACTTGACATCACTGGTACGTACTCCACTTGTATGAACAGGCGAAGAAGTAGACAAGAAATTGAGGATAAGAGTCAGGATACAAGGTAATGTAACAATGCATGTAGTCAAAAATCTTGAGTCAGCAATTTTGGTGTCAGGTCCAGCTCTTGATCCATAAGAAATATAAAAATGGGCTAGAAGTGTGAGTGCCAGCTGAACTTTCAAGCCCCATCAGCTTTGGATATACTAAACACCAGATGGGACTAAAGTCCCTTGAAACAGTTTCCTACTGAAACAGTTCCCATCCGGAAGGATGCACAAACCCTAACAGAGCAGAGTTCAAGGTCACTGGAGTCCGATTCTACATTAAAGCAGTTTCCTTGGTAATCAAAAGTCAAAACAGTCTTCAGACAGTGCAAACACACAAACCTTTCACTCCTTATAGTTTTCCATAAAAGAAAGATAAACATACATCCAAATTATAATGTGGTAAAAGCTTTCTAAAGTGTTCAACCCAGTGTAGCAAGCTCTAACTGCAATATATCTCCCTTAGATAACAATACTGCCTGCGAAGTTGCAAGTATAACCATAAGACATAATGCAAAATAAAACGAATAACACAATATGCTTTTATATTACATTCAGTGGAAGTATCACAAGGTCTCTATTCATGACTTAGTGCCACAACTGCCCAATCAGGACACACTAGGGAGGCCACCACTCCAGTTTTTGACCTCTGATGATGATGTGAAATCCAAGCTCTCCGTTTCCTTTAAGCAGATACTGGTGTGATGCTGGGCATAGCAGTAAGTTCTAGAGCATCCTGTCTGTGCATCCACAGCATCAGGGTCCCCAAAGGCAGCTGAGGCCATGTGCTAAACTTTGAGGTGGAGCTTATGTAGCAGCAGCAAGTGAGGAAGAGCTCAGTTCACACCTTCTAGCCCTAGGGCCCAAGACAACTGGGTAGTGCTTCAGGGTGGAATCATAAAGTACCAGTACCACCTGCTACCACCAGAGTAAAGGCTCATTCCTCCATTTCACAATGCCTGGGGAACTGCAGCTTAGAAAGAAGTGCTCTGCTAGCAAAAACCTGCTGTGGCAACAGAAGAAGTTGCCCTGGGGTGTAACATTCAGGCTGAGCAACCTGAAATTCAAGGAGCAGAAAAGGCAGAGTTATGGCTGACAACACAGCCTGAAATGATGATAACTGAACCTCCCTGATGCTAGAAGTGTTACACCTTTTTACACCAGGGACGGGCTGAACAAGTGTGCCACTACCTCTTTATGTTGCCAAAGAAACTCTGAAATTGAGTCCTTTGCCTTCAGTGACAGTGGGGGGTATACGATTTTGCACTCCCTGTCCTGTGATTGCAGAAGATGGGACTTTTTCTGTGCAGATGGGTTTTCTTCAGGTGCATACTCTTTAAGTACCAAGCCTGGAGAATAAATTGGCTGGAAATGCGGATGCCCATCCATGTAATAAATACAGGCAAATTGCTATCAATGAGACAGGAATATTCAGCTTCACAGAGAGAACAACATTTCAGCCAATGTTCAAAATTTATCATTAATAAACTGAGAGGGATTAGTGGATTATAAGGAGTAGTAACAGACATGCTTTAAGAATAAGGCTCACTGCCGTGATTAAAAGGCATTTGCCTGATTCCACAGACTTGTAGTCCTCTGTGTGCATGCATATGCACGTATATTCTCATTTTTATGGAAGATCACCATCTTTCTCTTTCTAAGGATTTCACAGCTTTATGAACATTCTTGTTACATTGAAAATCTGCAATAATGTCACCAATGAAATTGTCTATGAATAATACATTACTGCATCACATAAACCAGTCAATGATTTCTTGAGGGATAATGAAACCTACTAGTACTTACTGGGTGTTCAGGTCAGGCAGTACATTGCTAACTAATTTATTTTAGTCTTTGTTAAATAAAATATACAATTCATTCATCTCTAGTGTTGTATATCATATAGCACCAGAGAAAACGGGAAGCCAATCTGTGCACCCTGAGTGGTATTGATAGGCCATAGCTCAGCTCTGCTGCAGCACAATTACAAGGGGGTGCCAAGGACACATTGGTATTCTGCACTGGAAGGCAGGAGCCACTGTTCAGCTTTCAGCCTGATACTCATAAAACCTGGGGTTTATGAGCAGTGCAGAGTCTAAAACAGCTACAGTTGTGCCCATTAGTCAAAAGAAATAAGTGAACAGGGCAAATCGGCCAGATCTTTGCAGGTAGTGGGTTTATGTTCAAACACCCAAGATGATTTAGAGGAGAGCCCCTCTACTGGGGCTTAGAGCTGTTGCTGACTTTTAGGTCCTGAAGAAATTACAGTATGTGTTGCACAGGAGAGATCAGCCAGAACCCAATGACACAAGTACTGTACAAATACAGAACTAAATCCTTCTCTGAGCCATTAGTATTGACCTACCGATAGAACACCTACAGAGATATTAAATCCTCAATATTTGATTGCCAGATATCCGAAAATATGTAAACCTTTCCCATATAACAGCTGGAAAACAAAATGCCAGCAGCCCAAATAATCTCTACTTAGTCCTCTCCTCAGGGAAAACTGACACATTGACATTACACTCAGTGATTACCAGACTGAAAACTGGGAATAATTATCCATGCTCTTCACATACTACTCCATTTGCTACAAAGGACCAGAGTGTTTTATTATAAAATATTTTACAGTCTAAGCAACATTACCTTATTTCAGACGAATCCATCTGACACACTTCTGCCTCCTTTGCTTTACCAATAGGTAGAGTTGGCTAGATTGATCTGTAGGTGTCCTGGGTTCAGCAGTAGCAGTCATTTTTCTCCTCCTTGGTAGCTGGTGCAGTGCTGTGTTTTGACTTTCGGCTCGGGAACAGAGCTGATAACGCTGATGTTTTGGTCTGGCCAAGGACTTTGTGAGCCTCATGCTCTGCCAGGGAGGAGGGGAAGCTGGGAGGAAGCAGAGACAGGACACCTGACCCAAACTGACCAAAGAGGTATTCCGTACCACAGCACATCATGCCCAGGATGTAACTGGGACTTACCCAGAAGGGCTGGGACTGCAGGGCTGGAGGAGGTGTGGGTCAGAGCTTGGTCGGGCTGGGGGGGTGTTATTGGTTGGCTGGTGGTGAGGTGAGGTATTCTCTTCCCTTGTTATTTCCTTTATCATTGTTATTATTGGTGGTAGCAGTATGATCTGTGTTATACCTTAGTTACTGTTCTTTTCTCAACCCGTGGGCGTTGCATTCTTTTCGATTCTCCTCCCCATCCCTCCAGGAGTAAGGGGAGGGCAAGAAGGAGGGGAAGTGGGTGAATGAGTTGCCTGACTGGGTTTAAACCGCGACAGTAGGTAAAACCTTCTGAGAATAAAAACAAGTTTTTCAGTGCTAATATTTTTATTAAAGAAGTTTTCTTGTGGCTCAAGGATTTACATAATTTTAACAAAATATTTCAAATTGAAAGAAATTCTATGCTGATACAAATCAGAAGTTAACTTAGGTTTTCAGGTTTTGCGTTTTTTCTTCTTTCCCTGTCCTCTCCTTTTTGTCATTACAAAAGTGGACTGAGATAACAGACAAAAATTATACACAAGGAGCAACAGCTTCGGGGGAAAAAACAAAACATTCCATCTGCCTTCAAAAAGCATCTAGATGAAAATGATTAATTTATATTTAACTTTAAACCAACATTTTTCACTTCATTCCCTCAAAGAAACAAGGAAAAAGCATGACAAAATCTGCCTTTTTTTTTTCATAGTGCTCTTTCTTTTTTTTTTTCCATAACAGCTCCACCCATGTTTTTAGGAGGCCCTATTAAGAGCTTCATTTCTCTTTTAGTAACAGAATAAACTAATGCAGTGCCTCCAGCTGCTCCAAATGCACTCAGATGTGAGCCACCTACAAAATGTGCTTATAGAGGATATATAAAAATTTTGTAAGAAATGAATTACTGATGTGGAGTGGCTTCCTGGCATCACTGTTTTGTTTCAATACCAACTGAACTTCAGATGCACAGTAATTGCTCAGGAGTGGGACCCACTCCAGAGTGGATTGCTAAGGAATCCAGTAACAAAGACAGATCTGTCCTGAACAGGCTAAAGCATTTGCAGAACTGGCTAGGGTTACTGTAGGAGGAGTGAATGCATGAGTCTTTGGTCAGACCACTTTGGTTATGCTTATATTCTTACCCTCCTAACTCTTGTCACAGCAGCAGAGTCTGTGCAATTCCCTGTGAAGCTTTATATCATGATTCACATAAGATGTCCATGAGCTGCCACTTGGAGGAAAACTGACCACTGCAAACAACCTGTTACTGAGCATGGTGAAAACAATCCGAAAGGGTAAAAGTAGCTCTTAACAGCATCCATGTAGTCTAGGTTGTTTAGAAACCAAGGCATAAAGAAAATTGCATCCCTTCCATACCTTACGCAGATGACCTTTCACAGCCTGCTGCCATTCCCCACCAGCTAGGATAAAGTTGGCAAGCAAATTCCAACTTCTAATACACCAACCCAGCTCTCAGTTTATAAAATAAACATAGGAGACTTTTATGGGAAAGAGAAACGGTTCTGATTTGATTAGTGGAACAGCAAACTTTTGTCTCCCTAAGAGCAGGGCTGAAGAAGGAAGGGAACTATGCACCCAAATTGATGGTACACAGGCGCCTGAGTTGAGTAATTTATTTTGAAGATACAGGAAATGCTTTCAAGTGTATTTTTATGTAGTGAAAAAAATAAAGAAAAAAAATAACGAAACAAACAAAAAAAACTCCTCACAGACAAAACCATTAAGTTGAACAGAAAAATAATCCCCCAGATAATTAATGCCAAAGCAGCAGCAAGTTCAAGAGCAGTGAACTGATATACAGGATTTCATTCATATGAAGAATGATTATGATCTTTCTTAGGAAACAGCAAAAAACCTCTGAGTTAGTAACTTACTAAACTCTGGCTGCCAGGGAAAATAACAGCAACTGATTCTACTATTTTCTTCTGTAGACAGTCTCTGTGATTCAAGGAAGGAAGTGAAGAGCAGCAACCAGAATGCTCACCTGCTCTATTTCCATTTCACATTATTATTCCTTCTCTGTACTGCTGTGTGGATGCAATCTCATTCCCTGGGAATATAAAACCTGCAGCCACTATTTCTTAAAAGGCAAGCTTCTAAACAGTCTAATCTCACTGCCCTTCTTTATGGATGTAAAATTCTCTAGGTATTACCTATCTGACTCTTTAAGCCAACAGTCTTTGTCATGAAGTCGTGAGTTCACCAAAACTTACTGCTTCCCGAGAGAATCACCTGGCTCTATGTCATTGTACAAGTTCAAACACAGTGATCCCTAACACCTTAAGAGGAACTTGTGTTGGCTAGTGACTCTAATGTTGAAAACTAAATGCTAGTGGTCTGCCTTACACTGCAATCCACAAATCCCCCAATTTCCATCAGAAATGTGGTCCTTCCTGCATAAGTCTGAGGCTCAGAACTGCCTATGATACAGCATAGGAGCAGAAAAGTGTGTCATCTATTTGGGTTTTAAATACTGATACCTGAATGAGACATGTTTTGAACTAAAGTTTAACAACTGTAGTAGCAGCACACAGCTAGCTATTTCAGCCTTTCTTCCTCAGGCACTTCTTTTTCACCCTCTGAGCAAAAGGATTCAGTTGTCCTATTTGGTAGCAGAGAAACTGGAGTGCATTGAAAAGGACGTTTTGCCCCTGATCAAGTGACAAAAAAGGAGTTAAGATCAGCACCAGGTGCCCTGGGCTCCAGGTTAATCTTCCATCTCAGGCAGACTGCACTAACGTACCAGAGCAACGGTTAAAGTACACTTAATCCGGTAAATCCATCTGGGGTGGTACTGCGGTAGTGTGCTGGTGGGAGCCCATGGGAAGAATAGGCACTTCCTGAAGGAAGCTTTTTTTTTTGTCTGATACAGCTCCTCAGGAATACATTTCCATGAGAAATCAATTTGAATGCTTTCCAAGGAAGTGTGATACTGCCTGGCTATACACATTTCAGCATGGCCTCTTTGCTGTCATCTTCAAAATCAATTTCTTTCACTTGGTGCCAATACAGCACATTAGTTTTAACTTGCCTTCTCACTGAATAAGATATGGCAAACCTGTGAATTTTATTGGTTTTAAGAAAGCTTTGAGAGGGAGAACAGTAGAGAGAAATATCAAAGGGAGACATCAGACCATATACTGCTTTTTCTTTCAAGTGGAGGGAAAAAATTCATTCTTTATCTTGAAATTGATTCATGGCTCTTTCCATAAGGCATTGGTAGTGCAATTCATGAATTTGGCATTGGTAGCCTTCACTGATTTCTTTGTATATATTCCACTACTATAAGCCTGTCAACATATTAAAAAGTGTCCTGCCCTAAATATATTAGCACAAGAGCAAACCTGACACAGTTGCATGGGACAGGGGTGTTTTTTGTGAGGGGAAGTTACCCAACATTAGCAGATGCAGGGCTAACTAGAAACTCAAGGAGATGAGTTTAGAGTTTTGGGGTAGCTTTTTAATTCATTGCTTTCTTGTAATAAAACCTCTGGTTTTGAGAAAAAAGTGACTACTCCAAGGTTCTTTTCTAGCGCTAAGGTTTCATGTTACATTTCTGTTCCAGAAATTAGATTTTGAGACAACAAGCAAAACTAAAAATGTTAACTGGTAGGTAACTCCCAAGCACTTTACAGAGAAGGCCAGGCCATTGCTCGCTTTTTTAAATACAGCCACATACAGAAGCTGAAGTACAGCAAAATATGTCACTCACAGCAGTCTAACAGCTATGGCAGACCCCACATTTCACTGTCGTGCCCACTAGCCTGAAGTCGTATTCTCTGGGGGTCTAAAATTGACATTGGGAAAAAAGCATCAGATTTACACTTCTGTTACAGGAAAGGGAAATTAAGATAATATTAACCTATACAGCAATTGAGTGAACTAGTTTTTCACCATAAATTCAGGTTCCTATAGAACTGTGTAGGATTATACCAGCCTACAAAGCAGCCTTATAGAAAATGGCACATCCAACTGTGCATGCCTCCAACCCTGCAAGTTTAACTGATTGTAATTCTTAAAATATCTAGCTTGGATTTGTAAAGGGCAGAAGACATTCAGGCATACATTTCCAATCAACTTTCAACGGGAAGAGCCTGACCTATTTCTGCTTTTATTTTACTTTAAATGAGAACTGCACTTCACATTTTGTGTGAGCAGGCTTGACTAACAGTCACAGCCTTGTGATATTCCAGGCACATATTAATTGTGGAGACCCGTAAACACCATTTGATGGTAGTTTTCCCCCTTATACATAAAAAAAGATATTTAACACAGGGATGGACATGATTACACTGCATTGCCTTCTTTGCTGACTGGTGACTCATAGCTGATATTAGCTGCAGTGGATCATAACCTAAACTTTTATATTTTTAAATGCCTTGAATATGCGCAATGGTGTGTAAATGCCAAATAACATTGTTTTATTTTAACAGCACTTAGCACTATTCCTTCACAACTGACTCAATCTATGTAAGAAACAAAAGCAAGCAGTTAAACCAGCAGTTTTCACAATAATATTAATTTCTAGCTAATTCCTTGCCTTTTTTTTTTGTACCCACAATTCATGCCTAACAGGAAAAACAATGCTCTCTAGCACAAGCATATTGAGATAATGTACTGTAACAAAAATACTGAAATACCCAATGGCAGGTATTCAAGGCTTACCTTTATTTGCCATTATTATTATGAGCGCATATCCAATCCCCATGCAGTGTTCCTAAGCACTGTGTTTGCTGCAAAGCATGTACTAAACTTCTTTGAGCTGTTCATAGTGAATCAACTGAATATTATAGGACATAAAACAACTCCCAAAGGAAATAGTGTTTTGGAAGAAATAACTTCCTTATCTTATTAAATAACCTACATTCACTGCAAAAGTGCCTAGAAAGCACTGCCATCAGGTACCAGTTACAGTGCTAACTGATGTGGCTTTAACTACTACATCGTATTTGCAACTGTCTGTGCTATGTTACCTGCTATTCTGCGCTGTTCCCCATATTGCATCACCTGCTCCATACTGCTGGGATCCTAGAGCATGGGCTGTTGGAGGAGGAGAATACCCTTGCCCTGCTTGACAGCACAGCACCAGGTGCTTTGAAACCCTAGTTCCTGCTGGGGTTTCTTGAGACGCTGCAGCACCCACAGAGTAACAACAGCACTGCGACCTCACATCTCAATACAAGAACACCTTGAATCAAATGCATGAAGAGCAACAGGGCTGCTCTGTGAACACTGATTAAAACACCTGCAGGATCTTTGTTCTGGTTTCCCTATGGGGCCCTTAGGCCAAGGCAATTAGCAGCAGGTTTTAGCAACTCATGAAACATCAATGTAAAGCTCTTCTTCAGAGTCTTGGAATCATGATAAGCTAAGCTACCCTGAATTGTACATGTACTACTAAAAATACAGAGACTATAACAGACCTATAGGACCAGTTCTTCCCACTTCAATATTAGCATTCACTTTTTTCATATAATCATAGAAAGGTTTGGGCTGGAAAGGACCTCAAGTTCTAACCCCCCTGCACAGGCAGGGACACCTCACACTAGATCACGTTACTCAAGGCCCTGCCCTTGAATGCTGCCAGGGATGAAGCAGTCACAACTTTCTCAGACAACCCATTCCAGTGCCTCGCCAGACTCACAGTAAAGAACTTCCTTATATCTAACCTGAAATTCCCCTGTTAAAGTTTAAACCCATTACCCCTTGTCCTGTCCCTACAGTCCCTAACAAAAAGTCCTCTCTGGCATCCTTGTAGGCCCCCTTCAGATACTGGAAGGCTGCTAAGAGGTCTCCATGGAGTAGTCTCCATGGAGCGTTCTCCAGGCTGAACAGCCCCGACTTCCTCTGCCTGTTTCTTTATTAAGCTCACATTTTCTAAGTCTTATAGAAGACTAAGGCACTCATTTTTTATTTCCTCACACACATCAGATTTAACTCACTGCTAAACCGTAACACGCAAGCCAGATCTGAGCCATGCAGCCCCGGCCAGGTACTGCAAGCATCTGGACTGTGACCAGTTCCATACTGTATTTATCTGAGCTACACAGGGTATACACATAGTTTAAAAGAGAAGAAAAAACAGCCCACAATTTTACATTACTGCAGCTTGCTCTGAGCCAGCACGGGCATCTCCACTGTACAGAAATGGGCCATGTAGATGTGCACTAGGGGAGATTACTCCTGAACTAATGCTACCAATATATGAGGTTTCCTGTTCCTACAGACAGCTTGTCAAGAATTCTCCCTGCTACTAAAGATTCATAATTTAAAAAGAAAAAGTAATTAATATTTTCTGATGGTGATATTTATAAAGTGAAACCTTTTTTCATAGTAGAGTCCCAAACAAAGGATTATCTGTCGATAAATCTATATGTGCTCCTATCACAGTATCACGGTATGCTAGAGATTGGAAGGGACCTCAAAAGATCATCTAGTCCAATCCCCCTGCCGGAGCAGGAACACCTAGATAATGTTACACAGGAATGTGTCCAGGTGAATTTTAAATGTCTCCAGGGAAGGAGACTCCACAACCTCCCTGGGCAGCCTGTTCCAGTGTTCCGTCACCCTCACTGAGAAGAAGTGGGCTCTACCCCACTGTAAACAAACAACAAGCTCTTGTTAAAAATTCAAGACAGCCAGCACAGCTCCACCAAGGGCAAGTCCTGTCTGACCAACCTAATGGCCTTCTATGATTGGGTAACTACGTTAGTGGACAAAGGAGATTAGTGGACAAAGGCTATGGATGTTGTCTATGTGGACTTCTGTAAAGCCTTTGACATGGTCCCACAACATCCTTCTAAATTGGAGAGGTATGGATTTGATGGGTAGACTGTTCGATGGATGAGAAATTGGAAGGATGATTCCATCCAGAGGGTACTGCTCAATGGCTCAATGTGTGTATGGACACCAGTGACAAGTGGTGTACCTCAGGGGTCTGTACTGGGACCAATACTCTTTCATATCTTCATCAATGACATAGTGGAATGCAGTTGACACACGCAAGGGATGGGATGCTATCCGGAGAGACCTGGACAAGCTTGAGAAGTAGGCCCATGAGAACCTGGGTTCAAGAGGGCTAAGAGCAGGGTACTGCACCTGGGTCGGGGCAACTGCTGGTACCAATACAGGCTGGAGGACGAAGGGACTGAGAGTATCCCTGAGGAGGAAGACTTGAAGGTGAATGAATGATTGGATGTAAGTTGTGAGTGCGCTTGCAGAGTAACCTGATGTAGCTGAAGATATCCCTACTCATTGCAGGGAGCTGGACTAGCCGACCTTTGAAGGTCCCTTCCAACCCAAACTATTCTATGATTCTATGAATCATTCACACCTAAAGGCAAAGAGAAAGAAACATTTAATTTTTTTTTTTTTCCTGAAATGTATGTAGGTTGACAGACCTCTGTTAATGAGACATTTGCATTAAAAGGATATTTTGCTTATACAGGGACAAAGCTTTTTTCTAACATCCTCTTTCTTGTAGGGAGTGGCAGGGAATAGCTTATCTAAATCAATTGTTTCTACATTGTGTGGCATAAACACAATTTAAGTTAAACACAACTTAAAGTTTAAAGCTAAAGAGTAACAATATTTCTCAGTCATTAAAAAAAAACAAAAAAAACAAAAGCAGCAATTTCCCTTTTCAACTTCAGTGATAGGGAGAACTTAAAATGTGCTTCCTCCCTTCCATTGCCACTTACTGGTGGACAAAAGTACATAGTTTCACAGTCTAAGTAAGAACCTGTCAGAGAAGCCCAAAATGGCTAGAATTTAACTCTTCACTCTTCTAAACAAGTCATCGATTCATGTGCTATTTTTTACTTGGAAAAAAGGCACTTGGGCCTTTTTGTTTTTTCCTTGTTTACCACTTGACCATCAGATCAGACTTCACCATTCCCACTGCAAAGAACATACCGGTTAGGGGCTTTTCACTGAGTCAGAGCTGTGCCATCACAACCGTCTGTTTGGCCCCGTGTATTTGGGGTAAGATAGATGCCACTAAGAAAGCCATGCTATAGCTTTATGCAGCCCGAAGTCTCCCTGACATCATGAGAGCAGCAGGAAAATGCTGGAGCCAGGATGTGGCACTGCAGGTGAGACTAGAACTGTGAGCCCACTCAGTCTTCCAGTAAGGAATTTGAGATGGAATAAAAAGAGGCTCACAGGGACTTTGAATCATCTTAGGTGGAACTTTGCTAATAAACAGCTTGTGACATGCAGGACTTCACTACTGAACTCCAGTTGCTTGCATGAGCATACTGGCAACAGGAGTTCTGGGGAACGGTTGTGTATCAGAGAAACCCTCATTAGATGCTACATCCTAAAGACTCTGCTCAAAAGACTTGCAGTCATATTTAATTGAGCAATTCCTTCCTGTTAACTTGTAACAAATTCTCCTGAATTTTCTTTCTAACTTCCTGTGCAACTGAGTCACCTGAGCTAGAAGTTCACATGCACTGTTGTCTGCCAGCAATGAGCTTTCATTCATAACAGATTGGAAAGCACTTGGGGATTCAGAATTTGATGGTCCATTCTATCACTTCACCTCTTTAGCACTCCTATACCAAAGTCATCCATGGGCACACTAGCATACAGGGAGGACAATGTAGTGGAAAATAGGGTCTGTAAAGCACTAAAGATAGTATTTCCTGAACTGGGCTCTGTCATGTGGAAATACACTTAAGTTTAGATATATAGCTTTTAGCATTTATCACAACTGAAAAAACATACACATTACTGCTAAAAAAATAATCCATTTTAGTCTAACAGGTCCACTGGTGAATAATATGCACAAGTTGTATTGCTGAAGATAAATGAGCCAGATTACCTAGGTAATATCTCATCCGAGTAAAGGATTATAAATGGTGCATAAATATGTGTAAAGCAAAGTGACAGAAGTACACAGTCTTTTTCAGAAAATGAAAAAGTGATAAAATAATGCTATACCCACATTCTCCCTAACGCACACCAAATTAAGTGTGGAATTTCACTCTGTTAAGATTCCCATTATACACTTCTATTTGGAAGGGTTAAGAACTTGGCTATTAAAATGCACTCTTGGATGAAATTTCACAAGTAGAGCATTCCAGCATAGAAAAAAAAAAAAGGGGAAAAAAAACGTAAAAAGCTAGCATTTTTTATCAGGAAGAATAATTGTAATTTTTATTTCAGAATTTAGTGCAAAACATTTTTTCTCTTTTTTTTCAACTAAGGCATCAGATGCCTGTGTTCTTAATAAAGCTCTTAATGAATAAACTATCAGCATCTAATGAAGTACACATCAAGGCAGGCATTGCAATTACCACACATGTTAAAAAAGTTCTCACCCTTCTACTACACATTTAGTTCTTCCAACTTTCAGGAGGCCAGATTAAAAATAAAAAAACCCAGAACATATGAAGACATCTTCTCTCTCTTGAGGATCAAGATTATGGCATCTGTTGTCTTCTCTCCTCCCAGAGCAGGAGCATTTGGGAAAGTCTAAAGACAGGGAGAAGTTGGAAGAATACTGCAACTAATCTATCTAAAGCCAGGTACTATTTCTTATTTATCTATTAGCACAAGGATATTGCTACAGCTTCAGGCTTCACATAAAAGGTGTTCAAACCCTAACAGAATGACAACAAACCCATAAAACACAGCAAATCCCAGTCCTCACAGCACGGGGTGCTCAGCAGAGCTGCAGGGTGCTGACACCTACAGAGAAAGTGCACACAATATGGAGATTATATAAAGTGCAGGGAGCTGCCTGGGAAGATCCAAATACTGGATCAGCTTTAAAAGATGTGCTTGCACACTACTGTCTTTTTAGTTAAACAATAAGAAATATTAAATACTTCTACTGTACCTTAATCTTAAAAATCTTATAGTCTGTTTACACTGCTATACTCCAGGCTATTCAAGTGAGAGCAATTGTCCTGGTTTAAGACCATCCAGTAACTCAGAACCACGTAATCACTCACTCCCCCACCTTCCTCCCCCCCTCCCAAAGGGATGGGGAGGAGAACTGAAAGAATGTAACTCCAATGGACTGAGATGAAAACAGTCCAGTTACTAAGATATAACACAAATCACTACTGCTACCACCAATAATAATAATGATAAGGGAAATAACAAGGGAAGAGAATACAACCGCTCACCACCCACCGACTGATACCCAGCCTGACCGAGCTGTGATCCAACCCTTCTGGGTAACTGCCCCAGTTTATATACTGGGCATGACGTGCTGTGGTATGGAATACCTCTTTGGTTAGTTTGGGTCAGGTGTCCTGTCTCCTGCTTCCTCCCGGCTTCACCTCCTCCCTGGCACAGCATGAGACTCAGTCCTTGGTCAGACTAAACATTACTGAGCAGCAACTAAAAACATTGGTGTTATCAGTGCTGTTCCCAGGCCAAAAGTCAAAAACACAGCACTGCACCAGCTACTAAGAAGGAGAAGAATGTCTGCTACCATTGAACCCAGGACAGCAATAAAGACAAATCTCATTTCAGTAGGATTCCTTTAATTAGTCTTCAATGAGCTCTGACCTGTTGGAGGTTTAAAGCAGATATTGTGGAAAACTCTCTGTGCAATTCTATTTATTCTTAATCCATCCTATACAAATATCCCATAAAATATTTTAAAAGCCTACCATTATAGGAATGTGCTGTTCAAAAAGTCATAATACTGAGCTGGCAGTGCTCTCCCCTGGGATAAGTGCTGCCCATGCCACCAATACATATAATTTCCAGAGGCTTCTGCAAGAATGGGAAAAATGGCTGAACACAGGCTGAGCTCCTATAACTAATAGGTTATAGGATCAATGCTATGGTCACTGATCTGGCTGTATGCTGATTTAGCCTCCAGTCTAAAAATATGTGGCATGGGATCAGTTACATTCATAGTTAGTAAGATAACCCCATGTGGTCAATGAAGAACAGCAAAGGCTGGCTGCAGCAGGGAAGAGAAGGGTAAGACTTTCAAAAAGACATATATATTGCAATATATATAAAATTCAGGACACTTATTTCAAAATGTAAAAGTAAGTCTAAAAATCTCCCCAGGAGACAATCCCTGCTTTGTGAAAACCAAAGTGACTGTTAAGCCTCACAGCACTTTTTTTTTCTCCCACTTTTGTCTTATAACAAAAGCAGTAAAAACGAAAGTGCTAATTCATAACATCTTAACTCTCATGCCAAAGTCTGCTTTGTATTCCCAGGCAGGAAGGTCCCAGACTCCAGTGGGAATGGCACAGAAGCATCTGAGGATACAGTTCGCCTCCACAGAGGCATATTTGCCGCAGAGCAGAAATATTTAGTTCTCAACTTTTATGGTTGTTTGAAATGGTGTGTCTCTAGCACTCAAGAGGAATTGGGAGTGATTGTAAGAGTATTTGGATCTTACCTGCTAAAATTAAACTCCTTTCTCTATACATCCCGACACTCAGCACAGAGATAATAAGCCATTCTTAGACACAGCACCGTATGATGAGCTACACCAGGCAACTTAGCACAGAAGGGTGCCTAAATATTACAGCCTGGAGTACAGAAAACTGCAAATTGCAACAGGGAAAAAAAAGGAGGGGAAAGGTGATGCCAAATCCTTTACAAAAGCAGTTTATTCATCCTTACAAGATGAGATAACCAACTGCTTGACATCCAAAAACTGATGTCCATCAAAATCATAACAATCAATATAAGTCAGCTGGCTTTCCGGCACATACCTGAAAACAAATTTGCATAAAATCAGGACATAACTAGAAATTGACTCCACTATATCAAGTTACAGCAGTAAATAGGAATGGAGATAAATAAACCTGTGTCCAGAAAAGAAGTTCTGCAAGACACGTTGGTTAGTCACTGTAGAAGCGGGTGTAAAGCAGGTAGACTGAACAAACTTGGAGAGAAGCATCTATCCAAGAGGAAAACCAAAGAAAAACTATTGTTCCAAACCAGAAAGGATAGGGGCGATACTTTGTTTCACTGTTGACACAAAGTGCAGTTTTTTTCTAAGCACTTGTAGACCAGACTTTCAGCATGAAACTAAGAAGCACGTCCATCAAGTCTTTTTCACTAGTTAAGGTTACTGCTGCTGCACAGAAGGAAGGGAGAGTGGGTGGGTTAAAGTGGGGACAAGAGAAGGACTGAGAGGTGGGCAACTGTGCTTGAAGAGAGTACCATGGAGTTTCTCACTTGTCAGAAATTCAGTTGACACAGAAGGCAACATCCACACCACCCTGTCCCTTTTCAAAGAACAGCTGCAGAGAATTTTGGATGTAAAAATTAGGCTCCACTTTTACTGAAGCACTAATAAGGGAAGTAGAAGTATTATTTAAATCTTACCACTTTCACTAAGTTCTCTGACAGTTCTACCTATGTCTTGTGTATTTAAGAGCAAGCTTTCTCAAGGGTGTAGTTCCCATAATTCAAAATCCTATGTCAGTCCACCTTTCTAACTGTGAACGCAGGTCCTGAAAAATGACTCCTTAAAGACCAGGCTAGATTCTGTCTACTCCATTCTAGAAGATGAAGACTTACCAGCACTGAATTTGGGTAGAAGATCACTTTAAAAAAATTAGTTCAGTAGTACAAATATTATTTAAGGCTATCAAAACCGGGGTGAAAACTGAATCTGCCCAAGTTCAGCAGAACTCTTCTTCTAAAGAGCATGAAGACTATTCATACAGTAACATTCAAAATATCCTACCTGTGATACTCTCTGTTCTGAAAGAGCCAGCTTCAGAGCTACATAAAAGCCTCTTACTCCTTCACATGCGCTACAATCCTTATTGCAGAAGTTAACTGAATTTTTTCATTATCTGAATTTAATGCAGTGTTTCCAAACATGCGTAGACAGATGGTACTCTCAATCATTGTCAATAAATGGCATTAAAGAAAATGGTTTGGCTGGGGCTACTGCCTTTAAAAAAATTGCTTAAAAATGTATTTATCTGCATCATTGTTCCTCAACAGTCATAAAACAGGAGAAAAGACGTAATACAACCAGACAGATTTAAAGGCCTCTATTTTAAAATGTTGCTATTTTTCAATGCTACTATGAAGGATGACAGATAACAAAACCAGTTGTAGCAAAAACTAATCCAAATGGGTAGCTGAATAAAGAAATATACTTGAAGACTGTCAATGACTGGGTTTGACAGGAAAGATCTCAGAGGGAAGTCAACCTGTCTTATTTAAAGGCACAACAACATTGTAAATCATTTACCTGAAAGTGGTGGTGAGTATTTGGCCTTTAGCCATTGCAGGAGAACTACATCACAGTTTTGTGAAAAGCACAAAATTCATTGCAGAACTTCTAACTCTGAAACAGCTTTTTAAGCCATAGTCCCTTCAAAATGATCTTTTCAATTGCTTCAGACTCTTTTCGAAAGAGTTTTAGACTTAAGCTTTTTATGCCCAAAATTTTCAGCAGACTCAAGAGTTCTCTGTCCCCCCTATAAATCTTATGGAACTACAGATTTCAAAGGAAAAAATCTGCAGCTTTATTCCCAATCTGTCAGAACTACAGTGCCAATACAAATAATGCTTTTATAAGAAAGGGCTACAGTTTGTTCTCTGTCAAAGAAGGAAAATACCATCTCCTATGAACCTGTTTTCTCTTATGTTACTGTTAGTACTCTGCTAAATCATAATAAATACAAATACCAAGGATGTTTACAATTTTTTTTGCAAGTGACAGCTTTTTCAAAGTAGTTCTGCATATATATATTTATTATTTTTTTTAATTCCTTCCTCTTCCTTCTCCTGGAAGAAATGAATAATCAATACTTAGCAAAATGGAAGGGCAGGGAGATTGTCAAAAACTTATTGGCATGAACACAATCGCTGCGCTTTACCTAAGAAACTCACTAAATGGTTTGGTAGAGCAAAGCTGAAAGATTTTTTTTTTTTTTCAAAATACGATACCTTATTCAACCTGATATTCAGAAAAACTTTTGTATTCAATTTTGTTTTAATGCATTTGTGGAAATCGACATTCTTGAAATTAGCAGAAGCATTCAGGAATTCACGGTTTTGAAGATGAGCAAATAAGTTTGTCACCTGAAGCTTTACTTAGTAACTTTATGTGGACACTCATCCTGCAAGACTGATTCATTGAAGTAAAGTAGAATAACCTCAGAATCACCTTACCTAGAGTTCCTTAAAAACCACCAGTATTTCCCAAACACACCAAAATAAGCTGTATGACTGTAAGCCAGCTGTGTTATCTCAAAGAGTATAACGAAATGATTGTTTATAAACATTGTCATTTAAATGTCAGCCTTTATAAGCAGCATTTTAAATTGCTATGAAGTTTTCATATGTCCTGTTAAATTAATGTGTAAGGTGGGGGAAGAAGAACAAAATAAAGCCTAATCTGACTATGAATGTCCTGCTATGTTTGACATTGCCCACTCAAAATGGTGCAGTGTCCCAGTAGGTACAGTCACCAACTGGACAATCAATTGGGGTGGCCTCAGTGAAATTAAAGATACAACTTGATGTAGTAAAAAGCAGTGTTTGTAAATCTGTGTGCAACTACATATGCTTACTGACTTTATAACAAACTGTTGGCAGAAAGTAACTCTCATCTTTGTGCAAGTTGACATCCAGGTTATCTTTCTCTGCCATGATCTTAACTATATCATCTGTCACATCACTAAAAGATGTACAGCAGTAAAAAGAACAGATGTCTTTGGACAGCTGCAACATCATTAGTGGCATAAATTTCTTCTATGTGATGCTCTTGCATATTGTTGTTACCTCAGGTTAACAGAGAAGTCCAACACTCATACAGCTATCTTTGGGTACTGATACAAGAGAAGATCTATTTATTTTAGGTAATTAATATTATTTCTTTATGACCATGTGAATAATCAGAAAACCACTATTTGAGACAGTCACGTATCAAGTAACAGATGCAAACCTCCAATTACTTATAGCATACTTATGCCCTGGTGCTGCAAAGAAAGGATTTACATACTCTCACTTGAAAATATAAAGCAATTTTTTTTGTTTAGCTCATCCAATGTGACTTTTCATCTCACATCTGCTGAGGAAGGACAATGACAGTCTGTAGACGCTGGTGACGACACATGAATGTTGAACTACAGTCAAGAGTTAGTACAGATACCCAGACATTCTGTTCTTCCCACAATGAGATCTCCATTTCCGCATAAATACCACAGAATCTCTTATTGTCTGATCAAAAAAAGAAGCCAGTAGTGGGAGGCTAAGGCATCTGTGAATTCTGGTCACCTGTTAGTGACCCAGAGGTTGGGAACCTGTGATGTGTAGGGACCGAAGCAGTTTCCAGACCCTTTAGAACACATCTCTGTATTTAGGGACATTCAGGGGCAGATAGGTTAAGGCACACAAGTGGTGGTGTTTATCTGCAGGAGCCTTCTGTCTAGGTACAGGATGGAAGTAAACTGTCAAGCATATTCATAGCTAAATATTTATAAGAGAATGTAAAAAGATAAAATACAGTGAAAACACCACCCTCCTTCTCCAGGGCTGCACTGCTTTCTCACTACCTCAGAAAGAAACAGTCCAATCTGAAAACATTTCTAACTTGAAACAGACCTGAAGCAAAACTCTGCATCAGAACACCACATCTAGACTAAACACCATAGCTCAGAATCAGCCAGATATTAATCTCTGCATCCACTTCTCCAAAATTCTAAAATTTGGATTTGACCTAAACCAGAGAAAAGTTCAGTACAGAAGCTTGGATGTAAAATCAGGAACCCATCTAGGTCCCTGTGCTTTTGAAGACAGAGACTTGAGCTGAGTAGTAACAGAGCAATGGGGTTCTCTTCCACTGTGTTCTTTTTCTCCCTTTCATCTCCCAAAGCTTACTCAGTAACTCCTGAATTATATACAGGGAAGAAAGACTTTCTCCTTCATGTTAATACCTAGTTAAACACTACTTATTGTAATTGCTTGGCGGCAGACCAAAGTATGCCCCTTAAAGTTAGAATTCATGCTAATACTACTGTGCTAGCTGTTGCTTTTCAGTATGCATCACAACTTTAGCTATGTGAGATCGCTCAAGTCCCCTGGCAGCACTGCAGACACCTTCTCAAGCACTGCTTTCTCCACCCAGAATAGTCACCAGCTAATATCTGAAGTTGACAAGCTGAAGGAAACAGTCTCAGCATTACTCTTCCAGTGTAAGCATACGCTCAGTAACCCTGGGGTTGCCAGGATCATTTTGTATATATGTACACTCATATTGTGCACAACCAACACATGTATGCGAGTGAAGATCTACGTCTGTCAAGCCTGAGATGATTTTCATTCAACATGACCATCAGTCCAGCTCTTTCACACACCATATTGCTACATAGTGGAGGCCTCCACCCAAGGTACAGCTAAGTTGTATTTTCTAGCCTTAAGAAGAACTCAGGCTTGACCCATGCTTCTTATGAAATGTGTGAGTTACATTCATGCTATACTCAGAGCTGGACTTCTGCATCTGATCAGATGCTGCATCCAAAATGTTGTGGGTCAGATAATTAAGACTAGATGATTAGTCCCTCCAAAACTTGAAGTAGTAGCCAGGTTTTGAAACAGCTCTGCACATCTAGGAACAACGGGAACTGCTTATTCTTGAGCTTTCCTGGGAACTGTGTTCTTAAACACTTTGAGCTCCTCTAAATATTTGTCCTTCAGTGTTTATGTCACAAACACAACCCCAAAAACCCAAGCAAACAAGAGTGCAAACTGCCTCAAAGTGCCTCACACCCAAAGTGTATTCTCACCTTTCTTAGACACTTTGCAAAAATTTCCACTTTCTACTGTGTTATCAAGCAGTGATCCTATTTCTTGACTGACAAATAGGTGGCTTTGCCTGTGCAGATACATATTTTTGCAGCTGAAATAAAGATTCAAAGGTAGTTGTTTAAAATAGCTCTGTCAAAAATGACTATGTAAGTGTTAATATACATGAATACAGTCATCAGAAACCTGAGCCAGAGACATGCACCAAGGGAAAGCCTCAGTTTTCCACTGGCTGACTTTAGCGGGCTTTAAATCAGAACAACTTGTTTCTGCATCAAACATAAAGGAATCTCCTCATGCACATGCAAATAAAAAGCTGCTCATAGCTGCATTTCTTTCTGAGGCTTGTGGAAGTCTTTTTTTACCAGCCACTGATTCTACAGGGTCATAATATCAACAGAAACACATATTCACTCACTATAGCACTTGTGCTTTCACATGTCTGTCACATTTTTCTTTCCTTCTTCTAGTCAATATTTCATTCTAAAATATGCTCTTAACAAGAGCAGAAAATCTAGTAGGCACTTTTTTTTTCTTTAATAATAGATGATATCTATTTCAAAAGATAAAGATATTTCCTTGCTCTGGGATGTATTCTTTTCTTTCCAGATAAACCACTATTTTGCAGATTACGTTTGCTGCCTTCCAGAAACAGCAGATAACATTGAAGAGACTTAATTAATATGTACCACAGCATGACCTCAGTGGAGAGAACATCTACCCTAAAGGAGCAGAGCTGTAGGAGGTAATTAGAGCACACCATGACATTTATTACTAATGTTCTTGCATTGACATTTGCTGTTGACAGGCTGCATATAAAGTTTTCCTCTGTTTGCGTTGACTTACAATGATACAGAACTTCCCACATAAGTGAAGAATGTTTTAGCTGTTTACAGCAAATTAAACCATAAGAGACAAAATCTTGACCTTTTTAGGGCAATCAGCTAAACTCCCACCAGCTTTCTGGACCCAGAGTTCTTCTTCGCATTCTGCGCTATGAAGGGCTGTTGATATGAAATGCATCCTTTGAGAAGGAGAGAAATCACATGTTCCTGTCCCTGTTCTCTGCAGCTGTGTGCATTTAAGAAAGCAATAACTGTTTAGTGTAAAATGGATAAACAGAGAGCACAAAAATGAAGATCAAGGACCCCACTCTTCCAACCCCTCCCCAGGCCTAGGAAACTGCTCTGCTATTGAGCTGTATTACAGAGGGGATGTCTCAGCATTTTACCAGCAGATGCATTCAGATAATGAAATAATCCTTTCAGGGTTTAAACCATTTCTCAAAATTGGTAAAATTTGGCAGAAAGCACACAATAAGTGGAGGGTAAACTCCACTGATGTCAACAGAATTATCTAGAAACACAATAAGGACCCTGGTAAGATGTGACAAATTATACAAAACCTGAATTACTCATTGGTAGAATGAAGCTGGAAGGTTTTCTTTTTTAAAAACCCTTTCAGCTGGGTTGAAGCAGCTTGATTAACTCAGCTAATTTAATTCAAAACCTTTTTTATAAAAGTACTCCAGTTTTTCCCCTTTCCTTTCTCCCTACCCTCTCCCAGCATATTAAAACTTAGAATGTAAAAAGCCTTTTTGCTTTAATGAACATGCTCTGTTTAGCAGTGGCCTGCTTTCACCAGAAGACAATTATACCCACAGTTATTGAAGGATAACTCTGCCACCCAAACAGAGACTGAAAATTTGAATTTGTTATAGTGAGTTATTAGGAAAGAAGAGTGGGTATGTTTGACACTGGAGACAGCACAGGTCAGGTACCTGTTCAGAATACCTCAGAAACTGCAAGATTCAATTACTACCATGAATAGCATCTTGTATATGTATACAATGCCAGAGTCTATTCTTGTGAAATTTTCCACAGGTGGGAAGTGGTTTATGATGTTGGCTATTGGGTATCTAATGGGAGGTATTACATACCCCTTAAATTATGTTATGTCTCAGAATATAATCTACATGTGCTTCCAATTTTGTGGATAAACCACATTTAACAGCTTTATTTCCTCATAATATTCATGCCTATCCTAGCATATCCTGGATGTTCTGTTGATTTAATTTCCTAGCATCCCACTGGTTTCAAAACCACGCTAATAGAAAGCAGCAGGGAGAGTTATAATGAAATTTTATTTACTAAGAGTGAAAAAGCGCAAACCATTTCAGATAAAATCAAAACAAAGATGTAGTCACTTCTGCTTAGGTACTTGCCACCTGTTATCATGGTAGGAAAAAAAGCATGAGACTTCTGGGCACAGAAGAGACAACTGCTATGATTTGGCCAGAATTTATTGTGCTAACCACATTGACTTCATTGGTACCCTGCGCACTGATCATTGCCCATCCTGTAATACTCTCCCCACTGTTAGCTATCTAACACTAAAGTTACAGGCTTTGGGTCTGGGATCCTTTTTGCTTGGGCTGGTTAAACAAGACCTTACTCCCAGAGCAGAGAAATAGCACGTGTAACCATCCAAACAAGTAAGATTAATTTTACTTTCGGTTAAAATTATCTAAAATTAACTGTTATGCCTGTAATGCTATTTAAGAAGGACTTTGTTTTTAAAAACACAGATAATTTAAAAAACTGGAATCTCATTTATTGGTACAGAATAGAGTTGCCTGCAATTTACTATGCACTTCCCGATTACCTGAAGTGACTGACTGCTATAAAAGATGGACAATAGGCAGAGGACTTGTGAGAGCTGGGTGACCTGAGAAATCCAGGTAATTGAATTAGAGAGGATGAATGAGGCTTATTAGCTTGGGCACAGCCTTAGTCCAAAACTCGTTTGTCTCTAGCCAGGGTGGGAAAAAGGCAGAGTAAAATCAAGTCTGCCAGCACATGTCCATGTCAACATGCTTTCCTCCTTTCCCCATGAAAAATTGCTGTACACAGAGCTGCTTCTTTCCTGTAGCTAGGCACAACTGGCCTGTTAGCCACACACTGTTAAAATAGTGCTTTAGCAAGCAAAAATGGTATTTTGACATGATTAATCTACATTTTTTCAGACTCATATGCACTGAAATATTTTGAAAACACGGTGCCTGAAATATATGAAGTTTCAAATGAAAAACTGTGCATCGCCAAAGGGTTAAATGCTACACTGTGTAGTTATGCAGTCATTCTCAATTGTAAAACATTAAAGCACTCATGGATGTCATTACCCAAAATCACCAAAAATTCAGATGTTGCTGAGTACATACATTTGTTACTCAGTGACACAGCTACAGCACTAAAAGCCCAGCAAAAGCTAGGAAAAGATTTTCCTAGGTTTCTTTAAACAGTATGTGAAGAATAAACTTATTATCCCTTTTCTACAACTGATCGTATTTTTGATGGACTTTGCTTTAAGTACACATGAGTAATCAGGTCACGTGGCATTCCAACAACCTTAGGACCACAAATATTGCTGTATATGTATATCCATAAATAGTTACAGTATATGCATTGAAAAGAGAGTGAAGTTTGGAGGGTCTACCTGTTATAGCTGGAAAAATAAGAACTGTTTCTTGATACACAGTCATCCCATTACACCTGATCTGAAAAAAAGTTCACACACATGCTTCCCAGGAACTCTGTTGTAAGAGCTTGGCAACGTATTGTAAGAATGCTCCAAGAGACGTCTTATTAAATAGCATGTTTGAGGAAAACATGAATCTCTATCATAAGTCCTTGATGGAGTATTTTGCCTTCACTTATGTATGTATACAGAAACCTCTCCTCCCAAATTTTAGCTCCTTTATTTTAGACTATGAATACATTTTATAATTCATACATAAAATGGCTACTGAAAGCAAAGAACATGCAGAAAGTGGGAAATCTCTTGAGTATTCCCAAGTTGTTTTCTGTTTACAGTAATGTCAATAAAGTGATAACTCCATGAACATGACACTACTGCAGCTCTTCTTAAGGGATCCCATGTGGAAAGGTGGATCAAGAGCTAAGCACTTTAGGCAATTGAAAATCTAGTCCTACATCTGCTTCAGTGAAAATATTTTGAGATTCCACCCCTATGGCTTATAACATTAGCCTTAAAAACAAAACCCAAAACACACACTAGCACAAAGTGTCATTTTAAACATTTTACACAAGGGACCATGTTGTGGATTTCCCTTCTAAGTTAAGCAAACACAGTACAAGCTGAGTGAAAGAAAGCAAGATATCATAATTTATTCCTTAGCCAACTCTGAATGGTAAAAAGAACCCCAAACCAGTCCACAAAACAGAGCCCACATCTCCATTTTCCACAGTCTTTGCCAGCTTTCTCACTGAAGTACTGTGGGACCCTGGATATACTCCTTCTGGAAATACAAAATTAATGCTTGTTCTGAAAATTCAGATTCAAGCTGATTATAGGTGGCTTGTCACAGTTTGTCCTTGTATTAGACTTCAACTAAATTCAATTACACAGTGTTCTCCTTGCTGCCATGAGATGAATGGCAGGATGAAGATGAATGAACACAACTGCTGAAACTGATTGATCCCAACCTGCAGGCAGGTTGATTAAAGTGTCTTGAAGCAAAATGAGGAATAGTATTCGTCTGTAACTACTGGTTGGATGTTCAATTAAATGCTGTTTTCACCAAATGCCAAGAAACAGCCCGATTCCTGTTGATTTTGCAAGAGCATGAGTGCAGCACCCAAACTGAAGCTTGATGAACTGAAATAAAAATTTTACATCAGTCCATCTAGAGCTTTCTTTTCAATGGCTACTTAGCTGCCCCCCAAAAATTAAACAACTGAAAACCATATTAATAAAAGGCAAAGTTGCGTTAGACACTTACTGACTGCCACACAATTTACAGATTAACAGACTGGAGTTTAGTAACTTCCATCTTTGTACAGCATTACTCCCTTAACTACCATGGTAAAGTGGGAAGTGTGAAAATACTCAACTGCACATTCCTGGGTGGTTAACTGCCTCTGGAAATATTTCCTATTCTGGAAATACTGTGTCCTGTTAGTAGGGAGGCAGGCATTGATTAATGAGGAAAAGAATCAGATACCTTCTGTATGTTGTGGCAAGGGATTCCATAATCATTCTGAGCCAAAGGCTAACAATTCAAATGCATCTTGATTCCCAGGCAGATAAGCTCAGACACTGACAGAGTGCAAAAAGGTTGAGGAAAAGTGTCTGAGCCCATCTTCAAGAAGACTGATATGTAAATCTCTGTTCTGTCAAAAGCAGCATTTTTCATATGTAATTAAGGATTAGGTGTGTTTTTAACCCAGAGATGATCCATTCCCAGATGCTATTACAAACTATCTATTTCACCTTGCTAGCTACACATTTGGCTCATATATTTCTGAAGCAGAGGCCAGGCTCCAGCTGTCAGCCTGGAGTTTTAACTATTTTCTCTCATGCATCTGTAGCTTATTCTACAGTGCTAACACCACTGTTTCCAGCACCATGTTGGTTTCTGAACATGTGTCCAACTTCAAACTAATAAGTGTCCCTTTACTTTCAGGCTGACAGCTCATTTGTCTTGTCCTGGTACACCATCTCATTCTCTGAATAACCCTGTATTGTCCCTGGATCTACACATTGCACAAATGCTTGCAAAGTCACACAGAAGAAGATCAGCTATGCAGGGCTTGAGCTTTCCCAAATCACTCCGATACTAGATTTTGCTTGGTTTTGTTCACTTGGCTTAGGTAATTTGCCAGGATTCACTTTCTGTATTTCCCTTCCCTTCTGAAATCTCTAACAAAGCCAGTCTTAACTGCTCAGATCTGTATTGCACCTGCAGAGACCAAGTCTTCATCTGAGTTAACAGAGACCTTTTCAAACCTTCAAATACTTCAGAGTCAGTCTTTCTCTTTTCTTGAATCTGCTCTCTGCAGTTAGAGGGTAAAGTGTAGTAGAATTATTCTTCCCTTAGCCTATGGACTTTCAATGAATCATATGCTCTACAAAAACCACAGGACTAAGGCTGTGGTCACAGGACGAAGGCTTGCAAAAAACATGCCACAAAACCATTATGATGAGTTCCTGAACTTCAATCAGTGGCAGTGCTGCCACCTGGGTAAGAGTCAGGCTTGTTAGCCACAGGTCTTGATGAAGCTGAAACTATTTTTCACATCCTTCATCTGAGATCAGAAACAAGAAGCAAACACCACTGATACATGAATGACTACATATGGTGTTGAAGGAATAACCAGTGACTGTACAGTGATCACACACAGAACAGATGCAAGATGATACTGGATGCAGCAGGCATCAGTTAGGTGCATATGATGACAGCTGGGACTTTTGTGCATGATGAGACAGCAACACATGAAGATCTGGGCTCTTGGGGACCAAGGCAACAGAGCACTTCTGCTATTCACATTGGATGTAATGTGAGAGTACCTCTTGTTTTACAGCTGAAAGGATTGGCTTGGGACCAATGACAGAATCTCCCCACACATGAAAAACTGATAGCCAGTCTTCAGAGAAGCTGTTAATGGGTGACTGAACCTGTAGTTCTGGAATGAGGAAGAGAATCCAGCACAGCCACCTCTCTCATCACAATCAACGCTTGCACCTGAGCCTTTGGGAGAAGCTACCTGAAAAAGCAGTTTGAAATGGCAATAAAGCTAAACCAAAGGAACATTAAATGTACAGGTGATATTTTGCTGATGTGATAAGACCATTCAGTCTCAGTTTATTCCTTTATTGGGCCTTACAACACAGGTCTACCACATCTCTGGCTTTAAAATGAAATAGAAAGAAAATAACTGTGGAAGTCCTATCCTTGCATACTTTTCAACAATGATCGAACTTGAGCACATCCTTCAAGCTTTAGCATTCACAACAACTCTGGGCTAGACAAAGTAATAAATGATTTAAAATAGGCTGGTTTTGGGTTTGTTTGGTTTTTTTTTGGTGTGTTTTGATTTGGTTTTTTTTTTAAAGGATAAGGTGAATCACCAAAACTTTTCATTAGGGAACAGATAGGGTTTTGTCAGAATAGTTAGCTTGAGAAATAAAGTGCATTCTGTATTTGCTCTGAAGATACCCAAGATATATCTTCCCAGCCATAATTCTTTTGGGAAAAGAAGAAAATTACAATAACCTTATCTATCATGAATTTTAAGTCACTCTATAAAAAAGGGTACCTGCATTACTTCCAAATTTGTGAGTGCACGCAAGAATGAACACAGTCCTGTAGAAAATACATTTTCACAGTCATATGCTAGAATCTCATTTGGGCAGAACCAAAGTACTCCCACCCAGGCACATCTGGCCCACAGCACAGTAGGAGCTTGAGGGCCACAGCATCTATGATGGCTCTCACAAAACCCAAGTAAACAAACATTAACTACAAGCTTCAAGTTCAAATTGGTCAGTTCTTTTTCAACAGAGCCCCAGATGAAATACACATAGAGGGAAGTTATAGCATCGGGATCAATGAGATGAAAAGATGATGTATGAGAGAGAAATTATATACTTTGAGTCCACGGAATCGATCAGTTTTCAAAAGCTGGAAAACATCAGTTAATAATTTTAACTTGCTGAACAAATATTTCCAAAGAGGTGGATGTAGAAGAAATATCTGTAGATTAGACAGCCTGTCATATCAATAGGTCAAATGCAGCTATACACAAAATAAATGTTTCATGTGGTTGTGAGGCAGATTAGGGTTTTCTGACAGCTACCATATTAACAGAAAAACATTGGGTCAATCTGAATTTAGGTCAAAAGTTTAGCCCAAGTATGAAGTTTGTCTCTGTTTTAAAATGGAGTTATTGACTTTTCGCTTCTAAAATGCCATTTTATATTTTTTGCCCCCAAGTCACAGTTAAAATTTCATTCAAATTGAAAAAAATATTTCCCACCTCATAAGAAAAAACGCAAACAAATAAACCCACACTGAATTTGAGGTTGGTGTTAACTATTTCTGAAATTCATATTGGTTTGCAAATGTTCAATCCCCCCCCCCCCCCCAAAAAAAAAAAAAAAAAAACAAAACCAACCAAACAAAAAACCAAGAAGAAAATCTATTTTTCAAAGTAGTTGTGGGTGTAGGTGTGGGTTTGGGTCGTCCCCCCCCAGAATAACAATTGCAATTTTTTGCCCAAATGTGTCTGTTAGAATAAAATGAAAACCCTGAGACAGTGAAGCTCAACAGATTTCATTCTGTGAAGATCTAGTTAAAAAATCTTGCAGTAGTCAGTCTCATTGAATTTTGCACCCCAATGTTGAGAAACCTACTTTTCTTACAAAGTTGCATACATCCACCACAGCAGTAATCCAAGCCAAGTACACTGTAAATGCTCAATCTAATTAATTACAGTCTAGCAAAATGTCAAAGGTGAAACACAGAATTTCCACATCTATTCAGTTTTATAGAAGAGATAACTTAATAATTTCCATTTATAAGCCCAAAATAATTTTGATAGGCTTCTGAATGTCACATGTATATATATTTTCCTTGGTTCTTGTATAACCAACATCTGCATTTTCACATATTGAATTATTTGTTCTTATTGAGAATGGTGCAAATTTCTATTCACTCTTCCTCAGCCATTATGAAAAAATGGAAAGATTATACGCCAAATTATGCAAATTGACATTGCTGATAGTTTAAAATATTGCTGGACGTTTTTGAGATATATTACCAGGATAACCTCTGTACATCAGAAAAATACCAGAATGCTGGCTATCTCATTTCCATTTTATAGCTGTGTTACAGACATGGGTACATTATATTTCAGAAATATATAGCAAGGAGGCCTATAATTTATCGTCATCTGTAGAATGTGAAGTAGGGTTTTAGAGACTTCTGCTTAGGGCTATTCTGCAGTGCAACTTTGATAAAATTGACAACCTATCTTTTTAGTCAAAGATTTACAGGACACATGACTGCGTCCAATTTGCTGTCTCAACCAGAAACAGCATTTCATGTAGAAGGCTCCCACAGCAGACCTTGGGTGCAAACATTAGTGTTGAGAGGGAAGGAAAATGGCTTTTGCTGATGTAAATTGATTTTATACCTAGGTGAGCCTCTCAGAGTACCTAGAACTGGCCAGTGTAGCAGTAAGCTGTCCAACTCCCCAACTAAGCTAATGGCAAAGAAGCCTGGGGGGAGTGTGCTCCCACTATGAGCAAACAAGAGACCTGCAGGGTCATGACTTCCACTAAATTAAGCATATTTGATGTCACAGAACGGGTATCATTATGTTACCTAAACTTTAGTTGCTCTAAGACAAAGATCACTGTCTCCACCCCATAACCATGGTCTTCTGGGGCACATCTCCCTAAGGCTACCTCATCTCTGCAGCCAGAGCCTCTAAATTTCCTAAAGTAATTTAGAGAATCTGATTACCTGAAATTCTCTGACGTATTCCCTATACAGCACCCACGTGTGTGTTAACTGGGCACTTGAGTGCAAGCCCAGAGTCCTGTAATTTATGCCAAATACAAGCGTACCTGCTCAACAAGGCTGTTATGATGATTAATTAATTCATCTTTGCAAAACACTTTGAATGATTAAGAGCTGCAATTAAAGTTCTTGGCTTCTACAAAGCTGAGACAACCAAATACTTTGAAAGAAAACAATAACTGATAACATTTAATATTAGTGCTACCACTTTGAAAGACTACATGGAGAATGCAACAGTAAATTAATGAACTGTTTTTTAATGAATACTATAACCTGGAGGGACAAAAAAATGCAAAGACATGCTAAAATATTCTGATCACTTAACAACTGTGGATAGCATCCAGAGGCTATGAACGAAGGAGGTACTTCTTTTGTATGCTGCTTATCAAGTCTAGGAAAGTTTCTAGAAAGTCACTAATCTTTCCAGTATCTAAACATCGAAGAAAGTTGAATCATAAAGCAGATGTTACACTCTGTCATGAAAAAGCTGCAACACAGTGGAAAAATCTGCTCTGTCTAGGAATTGTGTTGAAATAACTGATGTAACTTCAGTTTCACGTTCTAAGCCCCGATCAGTGCACAGCAAAGAAAAAGCCATTTTTTCATCTGCTAACAGTAATGCAATTCCTGTTCTTAAATTTGTACTTGGAAAGAAAACAGATTTGTTCTCTTCAGGAAGAAAAATTCCCTATAGAAAAAAGGCCCTTGAGTAATTTGTTTTGCTAACAATGCTTTTATGTTTTGCAGCATGGGTTGGCATTGTGAACCTTGAATTCCACAGTGACTATAGAAGTAAAAGAATACAACTGCAAATATGTGTGCAAATGTACTCTGACAGTGTTTTACTTCCTTCCCACTGTTGTGGTTTAAACCCAGTCAGCCACACAGTTTCTACTCCCCTTCCCACACCCTTTCCTTCCTTCCCCCCCACCCCCTTCCCCGCTCCCGGAGGGATGGGGAGGAAAATTGAAAGAATGCAACTCCCACGGGTTGAGATAAGCACAGTGAAGTAACTAAGGTATAATACAAACCGCTACTGCTACCACCGATGATAATAATGATAAGGGGAATAACAAGGGAAGAGAATACGACACCTCACCACCTGCCGACCGACAACTCGCCCCACCCTGCCGGACCAAGCACTGACCAAGACGAAAGTCCCCTTCCGGGTAACTCCCAGTTACCTCCCTGGGCATGACGTGCTGTGGTATGGAATACCTCTTTGGTTAGTTTGGGTCAGGTGTCCTGTCCCTGCTTCCTCACAGCCTCCCCTCCTCCCTGGCAGAGCATGAGACTCAGAAAATCCTTGGTCAGAGTAAACATTACTGAGCAGCAACTAAAATCATCGGTGTTATCAGCGCTGTTCCCAGGCTGAAAGTCAAACCCACAGCACTGCACCAGCTACTAAGAAGGAGAAAACTGACTGCTACTGTTGAACCCAGGATATCCACAAATTAAAAAAAAAAAAAAAAAGCAGAAATTGCAGATCTCTAATAGAAACCCAGTGCTGAAATGAGCAGCATCAACTTGTTTTGCATCTCTTAATTCTCAGGGTATCCAGTTTCAGCCAGGCTTATGCATGAGTATGACTCAGCATTAGATAATTTGAAATTCATCAGAGTAGCTCTGAAGAAACTTGTTTTACTTCTCATTACACTATGGTGTTTCTTACATTTCAGGTGGGATCCTTTACTGCTGTCAACTAGACTAATGTTATGAAAGCAGAAGAAAACTGTGTACAACTACAGAAATGAAGAACCCAGGAACAGATAAACAGCAGTAGATAGACTAATGTAAGTGGCAGAAGTAGCATGGGTCCTCATGATGCACAAATCATCTTTAATATATGGGATCTAAGCATTGCTCAACACTATACCATTCACTCCCTGATTTTATAGACCAGATTTGTTTCCTATTTGGCTGTCACATTTATACAAACATGCAATGGACTACATTCACATAGCAGCTAGAGCTGAGGAGTCAGTGTTTTTTTCTTTTTCTTAATTAATCAAAGATAAAGATTATATTTCCCCAAGGATTGCAGGAAGCAGCTACCATATACCTCAACTAGCATCTCCAAGTCTTTCTACAGCCTGACCATTCCTGGCTACAATACAAACGCATATGGACTACCTATGACAGCAAGTCCCATTTTGGCCTGATGACCATAGCACTGGCTGATCTCACAAAGGAACACAGACATGGTACCCACCCCTCTCACTTCTCTAATCATCAGAATTTCAGTCCCAGAAAAGCACTGAACCCAAACACCTCCACAATCTTGATGACAGCAGTCCCCAGGAAATACCCTCCTCAGAGATTTTCCATTTGCCTGCCTGTTACCTTCCCTGTCATCCACTTGGCTAAATCAGTCTCAGGGCCACAGTTTCTGCTTCTCTTCCAAAACAGTGTGCACACTTTCACAGCAAAGCAGTGGATCTTGAAATAGTTTCAACTTCCTGCTCATTTCCTCAAAACTCTGTTGATTCTACAGGGTATTGCCATGCAGTAAAGATGCCAATAACTCTATTACCACACACAATTCAAAGCCTATTTCAGAACAGCTGCATATCCTTCACATTTTTATTGACATAGCTATCATAGGCTAGTAAAGTTTCATTAGCTATACTTAAAGACATGATTATCATGTTGTGTGTTTATATTCTACAGAAATAAATCTGGAAAGAATCTTGCAACTTTTTGGTCCGTAAATACATAGCCATTTACACATGCGTATGCAAGTATGCAATATTTTATGAAATGCTAACTTCCCTAGACTTTCCTCATGACAAGGCCTCACAGGGACCATTCCTGCCTCAGGGATAAATTGCTCCTCCCCTCTTCATCATTCCTTAGCTATCTTTGAAAATATAGAGAAACCATCAGTGATAATGGCTTCTGATCTGGATACCAGAATGCCTAGCAAAAGTCCTCAACTGTGAAGGAATTTACACTATTCTTGCAATTAATTCGCTAGAATGAACAACCAAAATTCTAAATAGCCCTTCAAGTATAAATTTGTGCAAGGTTTCATTTCATCAATTAAAAAGTATCTTTTAAAATATAACAATTTTCTCATGTAAATTTCAAAGCAAAAAAAAAAAAAGCAGCTATGTTTTAATGAGGCAAAAAGCTACTTTGATTTCTTTTAGAGATGGAGTTTAATTGAAATCTGTATGTTTCACAGAATGTTTTGATCCTGTTGAATAAGCAGTTTCTGTTGGAAAATTGTATTTTCATCATTTCTGTGCAGTTTGGAGAAATTGGTATTGCTCTATCAACTTCAGTGATTTACAGCAAGTGAGGAGCTGGCTTGTAACAGCAGCAATCTTTGTCAGTATCTTGTGGACATGTTTAAACAGAAAAGGTATTGCTCAATGACAAGCACACATTTTGGAAAGATTGAAAATGGTGGATGAGCAGTAAATTACTTTATATTAATAAGTTTTGTTTCAATATCATTCTTGGCAAGCAGAGCAGGCTTGAGCCTTAACAAAGAACAATTCCAATATGCCCACCAATGGCTACCATGACATTCACTTTATAAATAAACTTCAAAATATTGCCTAAAGCCAGCTAGAGGGATCAAGCAGGGTTACAGTAGGCAAAGCTATAGGTGGCCGAGAGAAAATATATTTTTCTGTAAGCAAGAACTGACTCTGAGTCTTATCAGCCCCTAAACAGTGGGGACAGAAACCTGGTTCAGAAGACTGCTTAGCGTGCATGTAAGCTGTGTCAAGTATGTGTGTGTATACACACACACACATATATGTATGGATAAAACACATATGCATGCACCAAATGCATCTTTAATTAAAAAAAAAAGCAAAAGAAAAAAAAGAAAAAAAAAAGAAGAAAAACATCTGCTAGCTTGCTGATGTCCTCAGATGACACTGTGCATACCCAGCAGAGATTTTTCATAACTTCTTGGGCAGCCTCCTCTCAGAGTGGCACATCTTTATTGCACATTATGGTCCTTTGTATTCACCTGCCTGTCAGCATATTACTTTTTTCTTATTCTTAGAAAAACAGGAATATTTTTTGTACATGTAGCTACACCAAATTCTCTGTGACTTTGGTATCATTAGGAATAGCTATAATGAACAAGCTCTATTAGTCCTATTTTATTTAAGAGCCAAGAGAAATTTTGAGCTGCTTCAATAGCATTTTTATTTTGATGAGCTGAAAATTAGGTGTGTGGCAATTAAGAACCGTTCCTATAGAAGCTCCTATGGAAGCATAAGCACCCAAACCAGTCACAGCCACACTTCTTTTGCCCGGGCTGTTTCATCGTCTGACAAATTTTAACCCTCAAGAAATAAATTATTTCACTCAGTAGTTAGAAAACAAAATCTTATCTTGTTACTATATAGAACTCATTAAATTAGGAAATTCAAAATGGACAGAGGTCAAATACACCCAGAGCAGACAATGTGATTCCCTCCCAGCTGCAGCACAAAGCAAAGCCCTTTCTTCCTCTTACTTTAATTCCTTAACCCCTAACTCCTGACAGTGCTCATGCCATGGGAAACAATCCCCACAAAAGTAGTCCAGGACTTACTCTCTAAAACAACAGGAGCAACTTGAAGTAATTCAATGTGCCATTAACATTGATTAAACAGTTGGCAGGGTAAAAAAATGGCAGCTGCAGTGTAAAACAGTTACTTTCACAACAGCTAACACAACACAGGCAAGTCACTTTAGTAGTGCTAACAGCATCTCTGCAAAATACAAATCTCAGTGTGGGAGATGTGCGTGTACAGGCCCTTACCTTCATAACAGAGATTTACCCTAACAGAAGTGAAAGCACACAGAGAAGAAAACAAAAAAGTGAACAAGTATGTCTCTAACATGATCATACTAATGGAGAGACAAACGTTGACAAAGATTACACCTTATGGTTCAACAGAAAATTTATTCTCTAGAATATTATATTGTAGAGTTTTTATTATGAGTTATAGTGATTCATTTCTCTGAAGTAATTAAATTTCTGTTGACTCAAAAATCTCATAACTGAAGAGGTTCAGCAATCCCTTGAGTTACTGGCAAGGGAAAATGAAATTAAGGTATGTTGGAATAGACAAAGTGAACAGACAAGGCTCATAAAAGTAAGATAATCGAAAAATTCTGTGCCATAGACACTCACACACTCAACTACTTCTGTAGTCACTTGATTATTCTAATGTCCTTCCTTTTATAGCTCATACCTGCATTAATTTATGGTCCATTGCACCAAAATGTCAACTGAATTAAAAGTAAAATTTTACAGTGGAATAGGAAAGCATGATTGCACTCTACAGCTTCAGGCAAAACCAGAGGTGATATGTCACCTGCTTTCCAAGGTAAAGATCACAAACTGAGAATAAACAAGCATTGAGGTTTTAAAACTATTTTTACTGTTTAAATTGGTTATATGTAACACATTTATTACAACATGTTCCCTCACAAACTCCAGCCTGTTAAAGTGCAGTTAAGGTTGTGGGTGTCTACTAGACTGCATGTCTCTTACCTTTCAGGAAATCAAATCACAAGGCATAGCATCCAACAGCTACCTTGTTGTGCTCTCATTTGTAAGAAGAAGGATCTTACTCCACAAGTTGCTCAGCTTCCACTAATAAGGGTGCCCTGCACCAAAAGTCAGGCATGGCACTCGTGCCAGGTCCCAAGAAAGGACAGAGCACCAGCTCCACAACTCTCATAAGAACTTCCTTGCTAAAGAGACACAGCTCCTGGGAAATAACAAACCTGCCAGCCTCAGTTGTCTCTCTTGCCAGCCAACTACAGGAAGAATAGCTTTTGTTTTTCAGCAAGCTTTCACGACTCTCCGTCTTTCTTTCTGGTGTTTGCCTTTGAAAGGACACAGCATAAGGCACTAATTTAGCATTCACAAAACTGCAGGTCCAACCTAGGAAACTGTACAACCCACTAATTTAACTGTGAACGGAACTAACACTGAGATCAATGTGTTTTCACTTTCCTTTTTTTCAACCACTTGATCAAAGCCCAGTAACAATGGAAACTTTACTTTTAACTTCGGTGGATCTGCAACCAGGCTCAATTGTGCTAGTTTAGTACATCATCTAGGCTCTGTTTCTCCCCTTTTATATAGGGGGGGGGGGGGGGGGATGGAGGAAGAGAATTCCTGCAATCTACACATTACAGGTTTCTCCAATATATGCAAAATTTAGAAAAAAAGACATTGAAAAGTAAGAGTAGCTAAATCCACAGCTAACAGACATCCACAGCAGCAGGAACAAATCCGATCTACACTAGCTGACCAATAGTTTCATGTGTTTGTTTGCTTTATGAAAAAAATTATTACATAGTAGTACTGCATAACTAACAGGATTTTCTAGCTTGATTTGTTCCTTAATTACTTTTCAAAATTACATAGTTGCTAGTCCTGAATATCTTTATGTGTCTTTACTCCATATTCTTAAATTACATTTAAGGTGAAGATGAGCCTTAACCCAAATCCTTCATATCAAACACACCAAAAAGGAAAACAAACAAACAAACAAAAAAAAAACCTAAACCCAAAACAAAATAACCAAACCAAACCTGATTAAACTTCAATTATTTTTTTTTTCAAAAAGCTTCTGCTTAATATTAAAAAAAACACAATCTTCAAAACATTTTTTTTAAAAACAAGCTTCTTTTGATCAGATTGGAGCACTTCAAACGTTTTTAGACTCAACTTCCCAAAAGAGTTTTAAAGACCCCTACCAAATTAAAAAATGTCTCAAATCTATAGTTAAAAGTGCCACCCTAAAATTTTATAGCCTTGTGAGAGATACAAATAGCTAACAATGGGAAGCCAAACAAAATACAATACCAATCTAAGCAATTAAAATCATGTTTTAGCACCTATGCAGCATAGTGTTCTCTCACTCCTGACGTCATGTCCTTGCATAATCTGCCCCACTCAAATTAAGATATTACTACAGGTAACTACAGAGCAGAGACTCCTCCTAGCTATCCTTATGAGATGGGACAGGACCATGAGATGCTTAGGTTGTGAGAGTGTGTGTACATCAGATAGATGGCCTCTGCCAGGCTTCTGAGATCCTCGCAACTTAATACAGATGATATTCAGGACATACTTCTTGGTACTTCAGCATTTTGTATGGTGCCCTAACAGCATGGCAAGAATCCCACTGACTCAAGGAGCCTCAGACAGGCACGAGTAAAAGGAAAATTCATCCTACTTGCAATGGGAAGAGAACAAGAAGTAAAGACTACATGCAATACTGTTCAAACTTCATCAGCATTCATGTGGAATAAGAAATATTCACAATATCCAAATGTAATTTAAAGAAAACTAAACACTATGCTTCTCCAGCCCCTCAAAATACGCATACATTGAAAGAATATCAACCTGCTGTCACACAGTGGATTTGATCACACTCCTCCCCAGTATCTGGCATAGTCTGAAAATAAGCATTTTCACTGAAGCAGACAGGCTGAAACTTTTCTAATGTTTGAGCATCCCTTTGCTAGTGGGAACCTGAATACACCACTTATTGACACCTCTGGCAGAAGGCTGTTTGTCTTGACTGTTTTGAGTTCAAGCCTATTTAACATCTTTTTGCTGAAGTGTTTAAGGAACCTTCAAGTTTTAGACTTACTTCAAGAGGAGTGCCGAGAGCTGTCTTGGCTGACTAGTTACCCTCACCCAATTTCTCCTACTGAGCAGAGCTGATTTCCCTCTTTGTTGTGTTCTCCACATCCTCCCCATATTCATTGAATATATACATTCACTCCACTAAAGGTCCCAATCCTGTTGCCTAGATTAAAAAACTGACAAGTCTCCAGGCAGTAGGCTTGGGCCCTGTCCCCCATCCTGACTTTCCTTGGAAAATCAAAGGTTTGTATGCTAAGCCTGCTGAATCAACTGCCAGCAATCCATACCACTCAATTTGCCATGCAGAGTGAAAAAAAAACAGAAAAATGAAAAACCTGTTCTTCCAAGAAACAGAAATCAAAGAGCAGGATGAAAACAAAGCAGCTCAGTTCAGTCTCAAAACATATTTGGTCTCAAAAGGCACTCAGTCCCCCCAAAAGGGAAAAAGACACCCCAACTATCAGTGCTTGGTGTGAGGAAGTTTCCTCTAAACATCCATTTCCTCATGGTTTTGATTCTCCTCTCCCAATGAAGTGTACACAAATTCCTCTCCTACAGTGCCAGCATCGTTGCACAGAATCCATGGCAGAAACAAGTGAGTGTTGTTTTCTGAAAGCTATTGCATATTATCACAGCTGACTTCAACAATAACTTCTAAATGAAATGTAGATAAGCCCCCTTAATTCCAATCACCTTTTATTTTAAAGCTTAATTACAGCAGTACAAGATTATCATGGAATGATAATTACAATTTATTTAAACATCGATAAGTAAACATTAGGTTTTATTTTCCTACTGTGAAATATATCTAATGTAATGGGATGATAATTCCATTTAATTGTGTGCAAAGAAACTGGGTAATTTCTGTCAGGTATCATAAAATGGCAACGCTGCTTTATCACAAGATATTAACATTTCCAAAAGCAACTGTTCTTTTTATGAATCAGCAGTTCTGCTCAGCTTTATCTAGTTCTCAGTAAATGGGCAAGGGAAGAAATTGGAATCTTGTCCAATCAGAGAACAAGGCCTTCTGGGCCTTATTATTAAAACGTAAATGAAATTGTGGCAGAACTGATCTTGCATCATTCAGGCTTCAGGAGAAGCGTAGCGACTGCCACAAGGCTGTGAAAGCCCTACCTTGGGACCTAAGGTAACTATATAGCATTAACCAGCCAAGTATTTTAAGCTATGTCCATCCTGAACTAAAATCTGACCTGCATCTAATTATGGCCTCAGTCCTAAATCAGACAGATACTGATCTCAGACACATCGCAGTAAATTAGGAGCCATTCATTAATAAACCTGAAGTTGCTTTTTAAAAACATTCCCAAGATGAAAATCTTCCTAAATGAACCTTGTTTTCCAAGTATCCCTACTGTATACCGGCACTACTTTATTTGCTACTGAAATAAAAGGACTGGTAGCAGATTTGCGTGCTTAATACTTATAACCAGTTGCTGAAGACAGTAAGGACTCAGGTTTAAGGCTTCATGGCATTATCAAAAGTTAACAAAACAGTTGGATCAAGCCCTTGGGCACTTTTATTTCCACTCCACAGAATTTGTTGAGAGACTTTCTGTGAATCCCACCTACCAGATGGTAGTTCTCCTTTTGCAAACACTCTTGGGTCTATTTCCCTATATGAAATAAAGATTTTTTTAACTGGGAAAAGGTGAAGTGGTGGAAGATGTGATAGCATGGATACTGAAACTAAGGATTCAAATAAAAAATAGGAAAACTTGGTTCTTTATTAAGAAACTTTCCTTGCAAATCCCGGAAGAATCTTAATAACTGCAAGTCCACACATACAGACCCTCTACATCTGAGGCTGTTACATGTATCCCATACCACACCAAATCATCTTTCCCAATATTCCCAGAGCTGCACAGAGCCTGACTTCCAGGAAGACTACGGCTTCTTTTAATAGCAAAGAAACCCATATCTACTTGGAAAAGCAAGTTACGGCCACAGCATAAGCTGAAATCACCTCAACCTCCTTCTCCCATATCAGGAGGGGAACAAAGCAAACTAGATGCTGGGGAAAATAGTCTTTATTTCTTGAGAAGATGGACTTCCGCTTTTGTCTTCTCTGTGCTCAAACTTCCTCATTTACCTTTCAAAATGCAGCATCAGCAGGAGAATGACTCAATTCCATAAAGGAATGCATTTTTTATAAAGGTATACAGCATTTCTACAACATCCTCTATAATGGTGACCTGGCCACGCTGTTTTACCAAGTCTAGCATTGGTTTCTAGCTAGACAGTTTTTGCTCTCCCAGAGAACCTTTCAGTAATGGGACCTGAGCTATGCAACACTATCAACCTTCTCTCAGTATCAACCACTTGGTACTCTTCAGCTCTGAAGTATGAAATGGGTGAGAACCCTTTCCAAGTGCTCTGCTCAAATAAAGACAAGCAACTCCTTGAGATGTGTGCAAGTAGCTCAGAGCAACATTTGCATGCTGACATCAGTTCCACTTCACCAGCTTGTGTCACTATGAGAAAGTTGAAGCATCTGAACATTTTAGAGACAGAAAAAACAACTTGCAATGCTTCCACTACAAGAACCTTAATTTTATTGAAACAGAATTTTCCTTGTCTCTACACTAAATGTTTGCCAATGATTCAAGAGAGTACTATATCTTGCTGCATCAGAGCAAATATTGTTTGACCTAGGATATTAATAACAAAAGAAGGAAAAGTTGTGGTTGGGAGATTCCTCTCCTCAAAGTGGGGTGTCATTTTTATTAATAAATGCAAGTCTATGCAGTTTTCAGATACGGATTAAGATGGCAACGGTGTAGCAATATAATTGTCACAGAGTTGTGCTGGTAATTTTCTGATTTGTTCTGCATTGGTAATAATTACATTTCTGAAGAAGAGAAAACATGAGAAGGGGAAAATATCATAAAGAAAGAACTATAATTTTATTATTACTACATCTAAAATCATTAACTTTGTGGCATTACAGCATGCAGCAGTCTCTACATGAAAGCTATCCTGATATCTAGGTCACAACATACTTTAATGTTATTTCTAATTAACAAGCACAAATTACCCTTCCAATCAAACATTTCATAAAATTGATGAGAGTGAACTTAAGTAACCTTTGCCAATACAGTAAGGAATTCCAAAGATGAAATCTGGATATTTATGTTGTCCACAAGCCATGTTAGCATGAGGAGTCATTCCTCACATCTACCACACTCAGAACCTCATTCAGTTGCAGCTCTCTCAATAAGGCTTTTAAATTGTCTCATAGGTAAAGACCAGGTTCAGGTAAGCAGGCTTTTCGGATTAGATACGTTTCTATGAGGGTGGAGTAACTGCATTGAAACAGATTTGCAGCAAGCAAGAGCTGACTCTTACTTTCTGATATAAGGTAAGAGTTGCATAAGACCAATGCTTTTTTTACTGATGCAGCAGGACAGATCTTTGTGTGACCTAAATTAGGTTCAGCTACATCAATAATTATTTCGGATTGTTCTTTTCCCCCTGTACAAACAGATGGGTCATTTTACCCTGTTCTCTTCCAAGTGAGCTGTTCTAGATTGTTTCCCTAATTAAAACATATTGTTTTACTATGCCGTGACTGTTCCCTCTTACCCCCTGCCCCCTTCTTTCCCACTCTGTCATTTCTAAAGATGGCCCTACTATGATGCAGATTCCTTTCCCTTTGAGAGCCATAGAGTTTCCGCCAATGACTCAAGTCACAGCATGACTGATTTTACATTATAATCTCCATAAATTAGTGATATCACAAATCAAGTACAAAAGTGGCATGCATTATTTGGTGTGCATGTGAAATTAGCACAAATGAATCATTTAATTTACTTAGATTCACCATATCTCTGCAAATTAAAAAAAAGCATCAGCTAGTCTTCTCATCCGTATCTTGTTTATGAGTTTATCTCTGTGGTTTAGAATCATTTACAGTCAATGGCATCATATACTATAAACCGTACCAGTTAAACAAAACAAATCCCCTTCATTAGGATAAGTAATATTTGCAAAGTCAGGAATTAACTCCCAGAATGGCCTAACTTGGGCCCGATATAAATGCTGCTAAACAAAACTAAGAGCATTAAAATAATATTCTTCAATAGTGAGTCATGGGATTGCTGCCTTGAGAGGAAAGTAAAGGGGAGAAGCCTTTTTCCTGTTCAAGACAACAGAAAATGGATTTGGAAATTAGTTATAACACCTACTCAATAAGGTAAAGTGACAGGCAGACAGAACAATAGTAGGAAGAAGAAGAGCACAATGGAGGATGACACTGAATAACTGCATTTTATCTCATTTTTCCTTACCCAACATAGCAGCTTTTCCAAGTACTCCTCTCTTTTTGCATGCATGCATGATAGGGTGTCTTTTTTATGCAAGAAGAAGGTGAGGTAGGCTCCTTATTTCCCCTGAAATCACTGTAAAATAAATTGCACATAAAAGTCAGGCGCCTGTTTCTTCAAAAGCAGATTCTTGGTTGTGGGGGTAAATCCAACTTTTCCCTGTTTTCTTCCCATACATTAAACACATTCAGTCGTAGCTCAGCCCTGAACCAATTAATTGGCATAGCAAAGCAAAAAACCTTCCTTCATCCACAACACTTTGACTTTTCTGTACCTGCTAGCTAGGAAAAACTAAGCTGTGAAGCTTTTACAAAGAGACCTCACCCCAGCAATTTGGTAATTTACCCTGTGTTTCAGGATACGTCTAAAAAAATAAGTGAAGCCTGACAACCCAACATTCCCACTGGTTACAAGACTGGAAGGTGACACCTAGTGATAGCCCTGCAGTCACTTAATGTTACTCTTGTGCCAAGATTGAGGCAGAAGAACATGCCCAAAACAAGTGCATTTTAAACAGAGCTTTGCATTCTTAGAGATTGAATAATTTTCAATACTAAATGGCATTTAGAAAAGTTCAGGGAGCACAGGACAGTGTTGCCTACTCAACATTTTGCATCCACTGAAAACTTCCAACTACAACTCTCAAAACAGACCTATTTCACTTCAGTGTGCATGGGGTTAAAAGGCCCAAGGGCTTGGGGAAGTTTCCTGGGACAAGGAAATACTATATATACATATTTATATATTATATATAATATAAATGTTATAGTTGGAATTTTGGTGGGCTTAAAGAAATCATGCCCTGAGCAGCTATAGAAAAGGGTTATGACCACAAAAACGAGAACCTAGCAGAGCTTTGAGGAGCTATCTGAAGGCATCTACTTGTTTGAGATCCCAGACAGCCAGTGCTCCCCAGACAGCATTTCATAGCTCTCAAGCAAAGCTCCAGGGTACAGCAAATTCCATTCCAAGCCTCCCTGACAGCATGAGGCAGGCTCTGGCACAGAGATCAGGCAGCTTTTTCCTTCAGGCTCCCAAGTTTGAAGATGTGAATACCGTTCTCCCTCTCCACCCTTTGTAGAGAAGGTGCTATGCAGTACTAAGCTAAGACAAATACATCCTCTCTGTGAAGTTTCATTTAAATGTCACTCCTTGAAACTGCCTCTGCAGATACTGCTCCTGGTATCACTCAGTAGCACAGGCCAGATGCACTTTTAAAGGCTCCAGAATCCATCCCTTCTCTTATTTATCTGCTAGGTGCACAAATGACAATCCAGGCTTTATCTTGTGTACAGCACACAGCATCTTGGATTAGCAAGAGTTGCTGCCTTTGTTCCTACACTGCATACTATCTCCCCATCACCCATCCAGTGCCATATTAAATTATTCATGAATGAAATAACAGTTTTCAGCATTAATAATTTACTGCTACACCTAGGGGATGTGTCAGGTAAAATGTAACTGATATGGGAGTCTGAGCTTTGGCAACTTTTATAATACTCATTCATCTAGTATTTTCCATCATTAATCCTTGTGCTTTGCTGACTAGAACATTTGCTCAATGACAGGCATATTTCCCCACTGACATGGATCTGGTACATAGGTTCAGTACCTGCAGACAGGAAGCATATTTTTGTTAGCAGGACTTAATTTATTAAAGTGCTGACATCAGATTTTGCAAAGTCTTGCTCTCAGGAGGAGTCACACGGACCCAACTACATCTACTTCCTTAAAAAAGCCTGCTCACATCAGTACAAGCCAGCGAGGACAGATCCTCACATGTAATAGTAATGTAGTTAATAATAGTCAGTAATTTATTATCCAGCTTCACAGACAGTCCCCCTGCCTTTCTTGTCAGAAAAATGATACAGCCTTTGTGGACACCTGAACTAATTATATTTACTGACAGCCTCATCAGAAAGCTCTAATTCACTGTGGCAACATGTAGGCACTGCAGCGATGCAGGTGTGGGGTAGCCACCTGGACAGATAGCAGGCACAGAGGTCCTTGCTATGCGCTTCTCCATTAAGGTAACGGGACACTGGGTCTTTGTTGTTTCCTCCTCACAACAAGAAAACCTTAATGAAAAAATACGCCCATAAACTTAAGCTTCTGTTTCACCTAAGCACGAATGTAAGATCGGTTGCAAAATATGAAATTGTCTCTACCTATAACTCATTGCCATTTAAAAAATAAAAAGCTCAAGCTCTGCCTACACTTCCCAACAGGAACTCCCAATGTCCTGATGGAATTCAGCGGAGTACAGAATTAAAGACAAAATTCTCAATAGCTCTGTGGCACTGTATCTACCGCTGCAGTTACACATTAGAGGTTTGATTTGAAAATCAACAGACATAGGATCATTCATCTAATGCAGAGTAAACATAAGAACTGAACTGAACTTCAAGGGAGGTTTTCTATTCTAAGCAATTTCACCCATGAGACAAAAATTACTTAAAAAACTTTATTTTTGGGAGATTTTTAAAGTCAGCTGAACTCCAAAGGTAATAATGGTTTTGCTGAGAGAATATTCATGTATTCTGACAAGTCTGTTTGGTTTGGGGGTTTTGGTGGGTTGTTTTGGTTTGGGGTTTTTGTTTTTTGTTTTGTTGTTGTTTTTTTTTAGTAAAAGAAAGTAAAAAACAACTATCAAAACTTTTTTTTAAAATGAACTCTCACAAATGACATTTAAACCACGTGTTTAAATTTTTTTCAGTTGACAGGAAAAGCAGGAAAAGCAGTATTTCCACCTAAATTCAATGTCATGGTGATTTATTTCTTTGTTTTACTGAGTGAAGACCTGAATATTGGAATACATTTGAAGACCAGGTTCAGAGCTGTTGGATCTCTACTTTCTGGTAGCAGCCATATTAACTGGAAAATGTTAAGTAACAATTTGTACATGTTTTTTCTATTCAGATCTGGGCAAAGTCCTAACAAGTTTCATTAACTTGGCAAACTGAGATCTCTCACAGACTTACAGTATGCCAGAAAACATGTCATTATTTTCATTCATTCACTTGTATTTACAATGATTTGGCTGAGTTTGCCTGAAAAAAAGTTTTCAGCCTCCAGCTTGCTCCAGACTCATTCCTGGAAGAAAACTTAAGTTTGCTTATATCCCTACCCCTGCTTATTCATTTTACTGGGTCATCCACAACAGACCATATTCTTCAAAAGCAGAAGACAGTAGCTAATTGCTTTCCAAGATACCTGTACGCTAGTGTTGGCTCTGCCAGTTGCCTGTTGCATTGTGTTGGTCAAGTAACTGCTTCAGTTCCCCACTCTGGGAACTTGCAGGCTGAGGACCTGTCCCTTTCAATGCACATATGTAATCAGTAGCATAACAGGGCCTTGATATTGACTAGAACTACTAGATGCTACACTTAAATACACCTTAACAACAATAATCAGAACAAAAAAGAAATGCTACATAAGGATTCCAGTACAGGGAAGACATTGTCTGGACTGCGCAGTAAGTCAGCATCAGTACAGTAACAAACCGTATTTGGAGGCACAGAAGGAACATATTCATTAAGTGGATCCCTCTTGATACAGTTACTCCTTTTACTGTAATGACAATCTAGTGATACTGAAATTTTCAGAGCACATTATTGGGAAGAACAAACAAACGAACAACAAATGATGCCACTGTTCTGACTCAGTGGAAAACTGCTACCGTTTCACAACGAAACTGCAAGTGCTACACTAATAATGTGATCGGCTCAATTGCACTTTGCTCGCTACACTGCTGCTGCAGAACGTTCTTCCCCTGGGTGGCGACTTGATAGCGGTGACTTCTGAACCTTTCAAACCTTATTTACATCACTCTGCAGGTTTCCTACCAGTGTAGCCAGACACAGATATTTTGGCAAGAAAAAAAAGTTAAAACCAGTATACCTTTGGTTTAAGACACATTAAGGGGGACAGGCTAAGAGAGCTGGTGATATATGCAGCTTGTAAATAAATAATGCATTTTTTTGTCTGCAAACGTTTTTCAGGAGAGGGAAAGCTGATAATGCCTATTACTTAACACATACAAACAACAAAAATGTAACCTACTTGCAGGAACATGCACTTAAGCTAACCGAGAATTAAGTAATGAAACAGAGATCTGGACCCCAATTCAGTTATACACTTAAGCCTGACAATATCAGCACTTATCACCCACAATTTCCTCTTTGACTGGCATATTGAATCAAGTTGAAAATTGCTTCCTAAACCAAACATGCTTAAATAATCGAGACAATGTTAGGGACATTTCCTTCTGGTTCTAGCTAAACAGTTACGATTTTGCACAGTCAAATTTTCTCAAGGCTTGTGATTCAGTCTTTTAGCCAATGCATACGGAAGCATGACCAAGGAAGTATATTAACCCATATTTGCACTAATGCCCTGCTGCAATATTCTTAGCTATGATATGCTGCTCCTAGGATGCATTAGCCGTGCTGCAAACCCAGGTGTCTTCAGGACATACATTCCAGTCCTTAAATGACTAGTACAAGCACTTGATACTTGCTACCTACACCTGAGCTCAGTACTGGCTAGCTACCCAGTCACTAGAAATGAGTTTTCCAGAGCAATTAAATCCTGTTTTGAATGAAAAGAAACAGGGGAATTTGTGAAGCCAAACAAGCTGTTGTGTAGAGGTAGGAACACATAAACCTCATCAACATGGCATTAATGCAGATGATAGAGTCCCCTTACGCACAGGGTTGGTAAGCCAGGTGTATCTACACTGAAGGCCAAGCTGAAATTCCCAAGGTGATCTCTTCCCAAACCGTGGGTTTAAAACAAATTTGGATGCATCTATACAAGCTCAGAGTTGTCTATACAGAAAAAAAGGAAGAATGGTGTACTGAGATGCAAGTAGCTTAGTGGGCCTATGCCAGATGCTCCAGAAAAATACAAGTCCCTCAGAAAGGAACCACAATCAGTTACAGTGTTTAAGGGATGATTTCCTGCTATCACTAGCACCAAGCTTACGGGGTGATGCTAAAATACATTTTGGCACAAACAACAGAGCAGATAAATGCATTACAAAATGCTGCAAGCAGCTGACATAGAAAGAGCTTATAAAGACTCATCACAGCATTATGGTCACACATCCTTTTCTCCATTAACACAGCTGTACTCTTTGGAATGCTCCTTTTTTTCCCGATAGGTGTTCACAGCCTACCAACACCTACCTGACAGCTGCACCAGAGGCCAACCCTTACTCAAATTTGTCCTCTTAACCCTTTTTAAGAGCAAATACCTTCCTCAAGTTACTTGCTAGGAGCTGTAGATTCTGCATTAACTGAGTGAACCCTCTGAAGTTGTGCAAAAACTCTGCCTTAAAAGGGATCTGACTTATTTCAAGATGTGTGCCAGAACTTGATCTAACTGCATTTATCCTTCCTATACCTTTGCACCTCTTCAACTTTAAGACTTTTTTAATTCCCTTGGGAAACATAAATTCATTTATGCTTTTGACCAGTTTCTCCTGCCTGCCTCCCCCCTCACCACCTGTGGAAGATGGTATACATCTCAGCTGATAGACTGTAGAACAAAGATGTACCCAGTCCTGCTGTGTGATCTAAAGGAGTCTCTTGGAATCACCTATCTTTAATAATGCAGAAGAATACTCTCCTATCAGTGCAAAAAAAGCCAATATGATATAGTTTTTAAGAACGGTATATTATACAGTTACATATCCTGTTACACAGTTTTTGACAACTACTGTGATTTCATTCTGTTAAAAGAAAAAATAAAAAAAGGATGAGATCTTCTAGAATTCACTCTCACATGAATCTAAAGCTCTGGGATGCTGCAGAGTGCAATATCTACCTACAAGAGATATTTGGAAGATAAGGAAATAAATTCTGCCATCAGGTAACAGAAACAGACTGTAGAAACCTTTAAATGGTTCAACAATCCATTCTGCAAACAGACGCCCCATATTGGCAGTTCTCTTCATCAAGCACATTTCAGGAATAGTAAACTGGTAAAATACCAGATAGTATGTAAAGCAAATTGATCATGTCTTCTGAGTGCTAATACAGGAAACAAATAACCTGCAATAGAAGAGTTTTCCAATCCCTCAGGAAAGTCATAACATCATCCGTAACTAGAATGGAAGAGAAAAGAACAGAAAGGACAATTTTAGGTGCATATATTTAACAGATGTGATTTTACGTACATATATTTAGCAAATGGGATAATCAGTCTTCAGAATTCACCATAGACAAAGAGTTTTGGTGGGGTTACAGTTTTGCTTGGTCCTACACATTATTTCTCCACAAGCAAAGCAACTGAAAAAGTTTCAGTCAGCTACAGTAGGACAATGGCCACTCTGTGCTGGGTTCTTGTGGGGAAGACTGAGTACGTGACTGACCAGAACAACACCTACATCTGCAAAACAATTTCAGTTGCAGTTTTTGATAATCAGTCTCAGTTATGCTGAGATTAAGTGTCTCACTAAGTCCCGTACCCCCCAAAACTGTAAGTTGTCCTCATACAAATGGTGGACTGCTTACCTTCTACTTTTCCTAGTTATGCCCCATTCAGCTTCATTCATCTCCCTTGGGAGACAGCCATGCACTTCTAGAATTACCACAATCAGTCCCAGCCTGACAGACTGCTGATAACTAGATACCTGCAGTGTGTGTGACAGAGCACCCTACAAAATGCACCATAAATTCTGCAAAGAGTTCTGCCTAATTAGAAGAGAATAGTAGGAGCTGGGGTGAAATCCCAGGCAGAGAGATTAAAGTAGCTTGCTCAGGCTTATGCAACAGAGCAAAACAGGGGAGATTCTGCCCAATTCACTTCAATTTCACTTCTCATCCACTGGATCAGAGAAACATTTCTTGATAAAAGGTTCTTTTAAGCTTATTTTAGTATAAAGACTAAACTAGGGATAAGAGAAACAGCTGCAGTTCTGACAACTTATCTCAGCTGACAGTCTGACCTGTTCATGGATAAATAATTTTTCCTACATCAAAATGTGTTGGTAGTTATTATCAGCAGCTCTTGAATTTTTTGTTGTTGGTGTTGTTAATTAAGAATGAAGTATTCCACAGATCATAATTACATTGGAAAACCATCTATGATAATTCAGCATTTGAATAGACAGAACACTTTAAAGGAAAAATGCAGCTGGTGTTCTTGGAGAAAACTTTCTAAGATTATAAAAGAAAACTAGAGAAGATCAGATTTGACAATTGTGTGGTATTTTAGGAGATATTAATAAAAAGACTGCGTTTGTTAATTCATTAAAATCTGCCCTGTGACACCAAAGCCTGAAATGCAGAGATAGTGTAACAATCCGGTACTGCGTGCAGCGTATGCATTTAATGAATATATGAAGCATGTATTTCACTGCAATCAGAGGAGGACCATGCTACTTCAACACATTTTGCCATTTTGTGGGGGTTTTTTTTGACATTTTTTAGATCTTTACAAAAGTACATAATGAAGCGTTACATTTGCCAGAGGACGAAATAGGTTCAACTTATCTTGCGTTTTGTGTTTCTGTAAGGACTTGATCTAGGAAAGCTGACAGTTGCATGAAAAATAGCCTTATCCCTTTCAACTCACCTCCGCAGAGACCCATCCTGATCACCACAGCACTGAATTTCTGCTCACCAATATAAATACCTCTTTGTTCGTCTGCGTAATCCCCAAAAGGCAGCAGCCTGGTGCTGCCCCCCCCCCCCCCCCATCGCTATTAGCATTTTATCATATGACCTTTAAAAGCAAACCTACATGATAGTGCAAACATGATAGAGAAAATTCTGAAAACACACATACACAAACTGAGCTTATGCTCCTCTCTCCAAGCTCCAGCATATACAGACAAGATCTCCCTCTGGACCTTGGCAGACCACTTGAATAACAAGCAGCCCCTCAGACTGCCAGGCAGATGGTCTTATCTGTTCTACCTCCATCAGGAAAGGAGAACCACTAAAGTAAGCATCAGATTGCCAAAGAGCCAACCTGAAAAATAATGGTGAAGAAAGGTCTTCTCTAGAAAGTGCTCACATACTTAATGACATTAAGAGAACTCTCTGGATATCTCCATTTAGTCTACACTACTACTAACTCCAGCAACATATTTATAGCATTATAACTGAACCATCTTAAACTTTGTACAACAATCTATAGATTATAATCTATAGGTTATAAAATTCTAGATGTTTGCAATAGTAGATTACCTTTTTATTCCCCTAGCTCTGATTCTTGAGGTGAAGTGTTGTTACAAAAAGCACTTACAAACTAATCCAGGTTCATCAACAATTTGCATCTGCTAATGATGTTTAACAGACCACAGTGATTGCTGTCCAAAATTCTTCTAAGAGGCAAAACAAATATCTAAATTATAACTTTTTAACATCTGCTTCCTCCAGGGGAGGATCTGTATGAGGCTTGACAGATGTGAGAGCTCTGAAGAATGGCTGTTACAAATGAGCCAGCTAACAGAGCCTTGGAAAATGCAGCCAATCTCAGTTTATTGAGATGAGCTCCAACCCGAGGCAGAAATAGCATGCATCTGTTCCTTCTGACTGCCATTCAGGAGAGTGATGGCATCTCATGGAGATATTAACAGATCTCTTTTACTCTGCATACCACCTGGAAAATGATCACCCACAATTTTATCTCATTTGATGCTATTTATAGTGTATTATTATTATTAATAATAATAATAATACAACAACAACCAAGATAGACAGTGCAGCAGTGACAGTGCTGAATAGAACAGTCAACAACTAGCAAAGTCTGTACATTAACTTTTCACTCGTAACATGAATTTGAACACACTACAGTAGGAGCTTGCAGGGTTATTCTATCTTCAGAGAGGCGAAGAACAGTTCTGTGAATAATTCTTACTACAACTTGCTGTGCATTTTATTTACAAAGCCCAGCACAAATTAAAATGGATGTAACGTATTAGCAATCCCCTTTAAGAGAAATTTCAAGTCTGCCTCTACAACCTGCTTGTAAGACATTCCTCTGACTCAAGAAATACCTCCCTTCTAGAGAGACTGAAGGAAAGTGGAAATTCTATGATTACAAGTCCTGCAAAAAAAAAAAAAGGGGGGAAAAATGACACAAATTACAAGCTTTTTAAAAATTTGTTGATGTGGAAGTTTTGGTTCTTTTATTTTTATTTTTTTTTTAACAGAGCTAGTGAGAAAATGTGGCAAGGCTCCTGATGGTACACATCCTGCCAAACAAATATCATGATCAGAAACAGCAGTGCAATAAGGCTTACAATTGGGAAAGAAGACAGGAAGAGCAGATATTTGCTACGGCCAAAAAAGCCTCATGAAACCAGTGAAAGACCACCAGCTGCCATAGACTAGTGGCCTTAACTAATTCTGTGCAGAATTCCCTCTCAAACATGTGCAGTTTCTTTGCTCTTTTGGGACTGATCCAGCATCTCTGGGATGACAACTTGGGCTGACCTTTGCAGGTGTACAGCCCTGGGGCCATCAGGGGATGACTCCTTCCCTAGAAGAGGTGGACAAGGACTGGGCAAATTTGTTCCACTAGTTGTCTGTTATAAAGTGAGCAGGGTTAACTTCATCAGGCAGCAGAAGTGAGGGCATGTGCTGTCGATGTGTTGAGCTGTATGTTTTAACACTGCTGCTGATCAGGGGAATGGGTGTTTGACCACATAGACATTTCCCCTCCTTTGTAAGACAGCCTACCCATACAATGACTTCCAATTGCTTACAATTTTGGGTCAAGGTATGGACAGGCTGTCCAAATCACACGCCAGGTATAAAACCACAACCACATCTGTTTCTCATACAGCAATTCCACATGGCTCTGCCCATTTCTGGCCTCAAAGTACATACTCCCTCTTACATTCTGTCTGTATCCCAAAGCATAAATTCTCATTTGCATCTTGTGTTTTCCCTTTTGATATCTCATAGGGAATAACACACTTTATTTACCAAGCTAAACAGTACCTTCCCCTGCGCTCAGCTTCTGACACACAAAGAGAAAAGGTGTCCTGGTTCAGCTGCAGCAGATTTAATTTTCTTCCCAGCAGTGCTGTGTTTTGGCTTTAGTCTGAGAACAATGCTGATAACACACCAGTGGTGTAGCTGTTGCTAAGTAGCACTTACCCTGATCAAGGACTTTCAGTTTCTCATGCTCTGCTAATGAAGACGGGCACAAGAAGCTGTGAGGAAGCAGAGACAGGACACCTGACCCAAACTAGCCAAAGGGGTATTCCATACCACAGCACGTCATGCCCAGTATATAAACAGGGGTAGTTACCTCGAAGGGACCAATTGCTGCACAAGTCAGGCTGGGTATTGGTCAGTGGGTGGTGAGCAACTGTATTGTGCATCACTTGGGTTTTCTCATTTTTAAATTCTTTTTGTGTGTGTGTGTTGGTCCTTATTATTAACATCAGTAGTGTTATTACTGGTGTTATTTCTATTAATGCTATATTTTACTTTATTTCAATTATTAAAACTGTTCTTATCTCAACCTGCGAGTTTTACACTCTTTTGATTCTCCTCTCCATCCCACCTAGGAGGGGGGAAGACAGGGTGAGCAAGTGGCTGCATGGTTCTGACTTACTGGCTGGGCTTAAACCATGACAAAAGGCCAACTATCCTGCAAAAGGGAACTTCAGCACAACTTACAGAGTAGGATGGCTATACCCAGAGAATAGCTTCCATTAGTGCTCAAATTGACAGGGTGCTTATCAGCTGCCAAACTGAACAGAAGCTTAATGGGCTTACGGCACCAGTGAAGCATGCTAGGCAGCACTGCTGCTGCAATTTCAGTATACATTGAGAAAAACATATACTGAAATACATATAAAATCTACATATACAATCCACATATACAATCCCGTAGGATTGCATCAGTATTGTCTGTCACCTAGCCTGAAGAGGGAATATAGTTTACAGCTATTTGGTAAAGTATCTGGTTTTGATTTCTTGAGTTTGCTCAGTTTCTCTTAATATGCCTTTACCAATCAACTCAAAAAGAAGGATAAATATTTAACCTCCTTGCTTCAGAGATGCACTGACACAGAGAAACAAAATTTTAATATCAATAAGCATATTATCTTGTAATGCTCACATTTTTACACAAGAGGCACTGAAGATACAGTTCATGTCCCAGGACTGAGGCATATTGTCACATATGCACAATAAAGTTCCAGGTAATGTGTTACAATACACAAAAGTATAGCACACATGTTATACAGCTGATACAGTAATTCAAGATATATAGGTGAGTTGCCTAGACTCTTTAAGAACCACTTTCCAGTCACTTACAATTTACAACCTTGTGTTGTTGATACAGAAAACTAACAGTCCACTGTGTGAACCATGTCATGTTCACACTGCTCACCATTAGGAGTAAGACTTTTGATTCAAAGGCTATATACTACAAGCTGAATAGAATTACTGACCTTTACTAGTACTGGACACCAGTCCTTAGATATGGGGAGGCTTGTCAAGCCATGGTGCTGCAGAAGCTTCCTAAAGAAGCAGTTTTAAGAGTGTCAAAAAAGTTAAGTACTTTCCCTTAGAGTATCCTATCCATCACAAATATTCTCTGAGAAAAGTTAAGGAACACATCAGCGTCCAAGATGCCCACAGACTGTAGGTTGCAAGCAGGTGCAGGCAGCACTTGCACATGAGCTTGTATTATTTTTCAAGGTACTCTGAGAACTTCTCTTTAACTATATACTATGGTAACCTGTCTCCAAAAGAAAGGCTTAGTGGGTTTGTTACTGGAACTGAAATCACCTGCGTCCAAGGCAGGAATTCAGAAGTGAAGTCCCTGCTACAAAAATGTGGTACTTGCAAAAGTCAGCATTTCACAGCTCCCTTATGGGGTAATGGAATTCCTTAAATCCAAAATTAAACCCCTGAATTCATACTTGAGCAGCTGTAAAGTTTTCTAGAAGAATGAGTGTCAGCACATCCTTGGGGAAATCACCTCCAAGTAGCAAAGCACAGAAGTCCACAGATTATTTATGTTCTAGTAGAAAGCCGTTGTTCCTTTAATAGTCCAGCCAGAGAGAAACAGTCATGTGGAGCCGATTCTGAATTGGGAACACATGAGTGAGATGCTGCCAGGATCATATCAATCTCAGGGAAATGCAGACTTCCACAGTCAGGATGGACTAGGACAAGGGAATGTTTTCTTACAGCATGAATATTTCTGAAGTACAGAGCCATTTCTTCCCCTTACTCTAGCTCAAGTAAAAGCAAAACTTTGCTTTGTGAAGAAGAGCTTGAAGTCTGAGCAAAAGATACTGGACTTTTTGTTTTCCCAAAGTATATCAAAATTAACAAGACAATGAAGTAAAGTAGCATCCTAAGGTCTAGTTCCTAGTCCTACAGCAGAAGGTTTTTGTGGAGATACAAAAAGAGCTGTGTGCTGCCAGCAGCTTTTTATCTTTCAATGATTCTTTAAATGAGAGGAAAACCAGAATTTAGCAGTAGCTGAAAAATAAGTTTTTTTTTCCTGACCATGGTCGTATAATCTGTAGGATAGACAATTCTTGCTACTTGCATTTAGAGCCATTGTCATTTAACCAAAACCAGTTTGATAAGAAATAAAACCTTTCTGGATCAAATTCTGCCCCCTTTCTCCTCTTCCCGTGTTTGGTAAAAAAAGCAACATTAAAGTACTTGTTAACGATGTTAAAGACAATGCAAGACACTGAACATGCAGCAGGTTCCACTACATGATAAAATGGAAAAAGACAAACACTTCAGTACAATAAAATCAGGAGAGGAATCACTTCCAAAACAGCTGTACTGGGACAGAAAAGGGAGAGGCTGCTAAGAGGAATTGATTAATATTAGTAACCTTAGTGCTAATTAACTGGAAAAAATCTTTAAAAACAATAAGTGAAGATGTTACGCTGTATCACTTCTCAGGTCATGTACAAGAGGAAATTAATAATTCAGAACATATTTGCCCTGGGTCAGTGATGGTTTCAGACCTGCAGGTACAAATCTCAGTAGGATCTGAGAGTTTTGTTCTACTCAGTGGCTGGGAAACAGTGTTCAGATGTCCTCCACTCAGCAATTAAAGGATCAGCAGAGCAGGGCAGCAGCTTTAAACCTCTAAAAAGTTCTGAATTTGTATTTTTACATGCTGAGCTTTCAGGGCTGTCCAAGCAGGTGATCATTTGAACAGGCACTAAGAACACATCTAACCCCTTTCCATGTCATAAAGTAAACGAAAAATACACATTTATTGAAATTAAATCTTGATCTTCCAATAAGCCAAATGAGAGAACAGAACTCTTCACTGTGTAGTTCATGGAGGGGTAAGGGCTTAGTGGGTAAAGCCTGAGGCCTAGGGAGTTCTGAGCAAATTTTATCATTATCTGCAGGCCTGAAGATGAGAAATAAGTGTGTCAGAATTTCACCAGCAATCTCTGCCACTAAATACTACATAAATCAACTTCCTGAATGTTCAAACTTGAAAATACTCCTAAATTAATGAGTGATTGAATTAGATACTTGATTATCAAGTATTTGAAATCCACTTTTGAAAGAAAGATTTATCCTATGTTTGAAATACTTCTTGAGTGAGTCACCTTGGTTTTGTTGAAACTATAATAATACTTGATTACCTGACATAGCTTCATTTTCTATATGGCTCACATGCTTCTCAACACAGGAACTGTCAGAACACATTAAGCCTGTTCTACACTTATCCAATGTCCTGAACCCGGCGCCACAGCAGTGCAGGCTGCTTCATAGGTAAAGCACAAAATAGCGTGACTGACAGCACAGAATAATCCATTTATGGAGGATGCACCTCTGCAGTGCTTTCAGCTAGCCTAGCTCCCAAAGTTTATTCCCTCTATAATTGTGAAAAGTCATACCAATAGTAATTTCTCATTATCCAATAAAGTTACCTTGGCTTTACTTTCCATAGTGCCTAGCACATTAGCATTCCCCCTACAAATGCACACTCCCCGTTTCCATCATACCTACCCTATTTCAAAGATCTCAATCTCCCAAATTGTTTTCTTCCCTGACCTGTGATCTTTGCCTGACAGACGGACTTGAATTCTTATTTTCTACTTTAATTGTAAATCTTATTAGGCAGTAGCAGTTCAAACCAAGCAACTGCCATCTCTTCAGCCAAGTATGTTAGCTATGAAGCTCTCCTCCTATTCTTAATCTCTGTCCACCCTTTACACCATCTTAACAGTGTGATGCTACTTGGAAATCCTTATAATGTACTTTCTTATGCTAAATCAAGGTAGAAGTTTTCTACCTGGGCTTCCAAATTCCTTCAATGCTTATCACTTTGTAGGAGCTCTTGTTTCTGTCACTGTTAGCCAACCATTCTCTGGAAAAGCTCACTGAACTTCCTTCAGAGCTATGTTCATAGCTGGAGGCAAATACAGACAAATACCTGGAAGCAGTAAGCCTGCTTCAGTGCTAATGGTCTCCTTGCCAGTTTGGGGTGATGACAGCTAGCAGGCAAAGCAGCTGAGATACTAAAGGACTGGCACAGTCTCTTGGGCGATGGGACCAGCAGACAACTTGGGCAGTGCCACCCTCCCTCCCCTGGCCTATCAGGCCAGATCTCGTGGCAAGAAGTTTGAACACGCAGGCTCACAAAGTGGGCCAAACACTACATCTGGTATCGCCTCTCTGCCTTTAGAAGAAATAGATACCTCATCACTGTATTGTGCAGAGCGATATGGGTTGTCAGCCTTACAGCAAATAAAGGTAATGAGGTGGAGCACAGGGTGAAGAAACAAATCATTTTTATCTTATCCTGTAATTCCATATGTGGCAATGTATAACACTGGTGATTGAAGTTTGACATTTTAGAGTAGGAATACAGTACCAACCAACGGCATGGGGGACAACTACGAAAACAGCTTACCTAGTTGTCTACCTCTAGCATACTAGCTTCTTCCACAAAAACACATCTACAAGGAAAAAAGAACTAAGTTCTGATCAAACCGGAAACAGTGGTGAGCTTTTATGGTTGTCATTGTTACTGTATTTTACACAATGCTAGAGTAACCAATTCCTCATGGCTGAAAAACACATACATTCATGAAACTGGAAGGCTAAAAACCAATTGAAAGCAATGCCAGTATTTGCATTATTCCAGTTAAACCTTGCTGGCAGTAGTCACCTACTTGCATGTCTGCAAGGCCTGCAAACTTGCTATACCTCCACTTTTCCTGCAAGGACCCTGAGGGAACCCAGGTGGCCACTCAGCAAAGCTCCCAGCTTGCTGCAGCTCTAAATCCCTGACTAGCCCCAGCAATGGAAGATGTGCACTTCCAGCTCTTCTGGGCCAGGATTGTATGCATGCATGCACACACTTTCCCTAGGAATAGAAAATGGATAGTTTAAACTTCCTTAAAAAAAAACAAACAGAAAAAACAACAACAACAAAAATAAAAAAAAAAACAAAACAAACAAAAAAAAAATAGACAGAGGGCATACATCTGAAGAGACAAAAGACACAATCAGACACTATATGGATACTTCCAGAGAGAGTGCTTTAAATTCTCAGAGCATTGTCTCCCAGCTCTGCATCATTCTTAAACGATTAAGTAAATGCATGACTGAGTTTGTGTGCTATTTGGTTTGGATCCACAGCACAGGAGTCAAAATTAGACTCGTAGTTTGAAGAAAAATAATAAATTTGTAAGCAAAATTTATGCCAGCCACCCTAAGCTGTTAAACGCTGTGGATCTCCAAAGCGGCATTTTTGGCACCAGTGCAAATAAATGTAAACTGAGTAAAGACTATATGAAAACAGCATGATGAAATTTAAATGCCAGCAAATAATGTTTTCACTCAACAGGAATTTAATTTAGAGATACCATTTTAAATTACCGACTACTGTAACATTTGCAACTAGAAAAAGAAGATAATTCATGGGCGGTTTTCTTCACAGGTCAGGATATAATTGTATACAAGTATAAATACAAATAGTGACATTTTTCTGTTACAGATAATCTGCTATCACCATGCAATCATCAAAATAATACGCAAAGTATCATATATCAAGTACATGGTAGTGTGGAGTGTTATTTTTAGCAATATAGTTTAAGAATGAGCCACAAAGCTCAATAGTCATAGACATAATTCACATGATTATAATTAACACTTCCTATTGTAATGTACAGTTGCACATTCTTGATAGAACACACCCTGTGGAAGGTGATTTTAACTGGACTAAGAGGTTTCAACCTTTCCACCTGAGACGCAGCACACTCTCACAGCAGACCTTGGAAGGATGAGCAAGCATAGTTAAATGAAAACAGTACTTCTAAGATGAAAAGAATGCATTAATATGTGAGGACAATCAGGAAGGATGTCCTGGGTTCAGCAGTAGCAGTCATGTTCTTTGTGTTAGCTGGTGCAGTGCTGTGTTTTGACTTCTAGTTTTGAGAACAGCGTTGGTGAAGCCGATGTTGTCGGTTGTTGCTAAGTGATGTTTACCCTGACCAAGGACTCTGTGAGGCTCATGCTCTGCCAGGGAGGAGGGGAAGCTGTGAGGAAGCGGAGACAGGGCGCCTGACCCGGGCTGGCCGGGGAGGTATTCCATACCACAGCACGTCATGCCCGGGGTGGGGGGTAACTGGGAGTTACCCGGAAGGACAGGAGCTTCCGGGTGGAACTCATTTTCTTGGCCGGTGGTATCGTATTCTCTTCCCTTGTTATTTTCCCTTATCATTGTTTTAGCTGATAGTAGCGGTGGTGATTTGTTGCTGGACTGTTCTTGTCTCAACCCGTAGGAGTTGCACTCTCTCGATCCTCCTCCCCGTTCCTCCGGGAGCGGGGAAGGGGAGAGCCCCGGTGCAGGGAGGGGGGGGAGACGAACACGGACCTTGATTGTTGTCAGCTTGGCACCACTCACTGGGAGTGAGTGAACAAGTTACCTGACTGGGTTTAAACCACGACAGTTCTTTTTGGCGCCCAACGTGGGGCACGAGGGGTTGAGATAAGAACAGATCTGACTGGATTGATAGTCACTCGTCACAATGCTGATTTATTGGCTCTCAAGGTTTTTCCTCTTGATCTCACAGTTTCAGTATACCATATCTTACGTCCATCCGGTATTGGCTGTATTAGTGTTTTTCAAGTGTGGGGCTTGGGCTAAGGTTTTTATCCCATTGTACTTTATGGTAATGACTTGTAATACAATAGAATCATTGATCATGAAACTGATCTGGCTTATGTTCCCAGTGTGGTCACCACCTTTATACTTTGGGAGGTATATGATGGAGGTGCTTAGCAATTACACATCTTTTTTCTCCTTCTCAGGTGCTCAACCTGTGAAGGAGACATCCTTTTACCCTCCTAGTCGTCCCCCCAGACCATTTACATTTGAGAGTTTTGAATTTTTTAAATGGCCTTTTAATGCTCTTGAGACTTGTTTGCTGATGGTGATGGGAATCACCATGCTAACACGCATACAGAGTGTGTTTTGCCCACTACTGATTTCAAGAGTTAAGCAGATTCAGGTTTGGGTCTTGTCTGGGGTCAAACGACGATGTAGGAGGACCGAGAGATTTTCCCAGAGGCTGGACAGCCATGAGTGGCAGGGTGTGTGGGATAGTATGGGCAAGTATCTAGGTCAGTGGGCCCCCCCAGTATTTTGGAATTTCACTACCGAACAACTGCAAAATCCAGAAGAATTAGTAAAACACTTAAATGAGGTGTGTGGTCATTCTGGCCATACCAGAGATGGACAAATCACGGCAACGTGCTGGGGCTTGGCCTATGCTTACAGGGCCTTGTTCAACACTATCCAGCACCTTCAAAAGGAAAAGAATGTCGGCGGACTTGAGGGCAAAGTGACAGTCGCTACTCAAACTTTGGCTGCAATGAACTGCGCAGCTACCCCAGTGGCAAGTACAGCAGCTGCTCAAACTTCAACTGCAACAGACAGCGCGGTTACCCCAGCTCCAAGCACGGTAGCTACACCACCCCCAGCAACAAGTACAGTCGCTACTCAAACCACAGTGATAATCACTGCAGCCAAACCAGAGGACCAATTCGTACCAATATCAGTTGCCCCTGTACGCAAGAGAACAAGCCAAAAGGAGGCAAAAAGGGTGAAGCGAGATGAAGAACCAATGAATTCACCACCCGGTCCAGAATCTGATCAGGAGTCATCCTCACATGACGAAGAAGAAGAAGAAGAGGTAACTTCTCGACCTCGGACCTCAACCGAGCTGCGGAATATGCGAAAAGATTTTACCCGTCAACCAGGGGAGCACATCATCACCTGGTTACTCCGATGCTGGGACAATGGGGCCGATGGTCACGAACTAGAAGGTACAGAAGCCAAGCAGCTGGGATCACTTGCTAGAGAAGGGGGAATTGACAAAGCAATTGCAAGAGAGAAAAAGTCCCTCAGCCTTTGGAGGAGGCTCTTGGCAGCTGTGAAAGAAAGGTTTCCGTACAAGGACGATGTTACGAGTCGTTCGGCCAAGTGGACTACTATAGACAAAGGCATCCAGTCTCTGAGGGAATCGGCCATCGTAGAGATGATCTATCACATCAAGCCGAATAACGGGGATACACCTATAGATCCAGATGAAGTTGAATGTACACGACCCATGTGGCGAAAACTTACACGGAATGCACCGTCATCATATGCCCATTCATTGGCAACAGTGACCTGGAATGACATAGTACCACTAACAGTGGATGAAATGGTTCATAAACTCCGAGAGTTCGAAGACAATCTCACTCCTTCCATCATCTCAGCTGTGAAAAAACTGTCCCAGGACCTCGACAAATTGAGGGACGATGTATCTGATTTATCTAGCTCCTCACGTGTACCAACACGCAAAGTGGGATGGTCTCAGGCTGATTAACAAAAGACGTCCTATTGTTCAGGGTGGAACCCATCTATATTTCTGGGGTAACAGGAGGATCCCAAGAGTTGACTGTGCTGGAGGCTGAAATCAGCCTGACTGGGAGGGAGTGGCAAAAGCACCCTATTGTGACTGGTCCAGAGGCTCCATGCATCCTCGGCATAGACTACCTCAAGAGAGGGTACTTCAAAGACCCAAAAGGGTACCGGTGGGCTTTTGGTATTGCTGCTTTGGAGACTGAGGAAATTGAGCAGCTGTCCACCTTGCCTGGTCTCTCAGAAGATCCCTCTGCTGTGGGGTTGCTGAAAGTTGAAGAACAACAAGTGCCAATTGCGACCACAACAGTGCACCGGCGGCAATATCGCACCGAGACTCCCTGATTCCCATCCATCAGCTGATCCGTAGACTGGAGAGTCAGGGGGTGATCAGCAGGACCCGCTCACCCTTCAATAGCCCCATATGGCCAGTGCGAAAGTCTAATGGAGAATGGAGACTAACAGTAGACTATCGTGGCCTGAATGAAGTCACACCACCATTGAGTGCTGCCGTACCGGACATGCTAGAACTTCAGTATGAACTAGAGTCAAAGGCAGCCAAGTGGTATGCCACAATTGATATTGCCAATGCATTTTTCTCCATTCCTTTGGCAGCAGAGTGCAGGCCACAGTTTGCTTTTACTTGGAGGGGTGTCCAGTTCACTTGGAACCGACTGCCCCAGGGGTGGAAACACAGCCCTACCATTTGCCATGGACTGATCCAGACTGCACTGGAACAGGGGCAAGCTCCAGAACACCTGCAATACATTGATGACATTATTGTGTGGGGCGATACAGCGGAAGAAGTCTTTGAGAAAGGGAGGAAAATAATCCAAATCCTGCTGAAAGCCGGTTTTGCCATAAAACGGAGTAAGGTCAAGGGACCTGCACAGGAGATTCAATTTTTGGGAATAAAATGGCAAGATGGACGTAGACAGATCCCCACAGATGTGATCAACAAGATAACAGCAATGTCTCCACCAACTAATAAGAAAGAAACGCAAGCTTTCTTGGGTGCAGTGGGGTTCTGGAGAATGCACATCCCAAATTACAGTTCGATTGTAAGCCCTCTCTATCATGTGACCCGGAAGAAGAATGATTTTAAATGGGGCCCTGAGCAGCAACAAGCCTTTGAGCAAATTAAACGCGAGATAGTTCACGCAGTAGCCCTTGGACCAGTCCGGACCGGACCAGATGTAAAAAATGTGCTGTACACTGCAGCTGGGGAGAACGGTCCTACCTGGAGCCTCTGGCAGAAAGCTCCAGGGGAGACTCGAGGTCGACCCCTCGGCTTTTGGAGTCGGGGATACAAAGGATCTGAGGCCAGCTATACCCCAACTGAGAAAGAGATACTGGCAGCCTATGAAGGGGTTCGAGCTGCTTCGGAAGTGATTGGCACTGAAGCACAGCTCCTCCTGGCACCCCGGCTGCCCGTGCTGGGCTGGATGTTCAAAGGCAGGGTCTCCTCTACACATCATGCAACTGATGCTACATGGAGTAAATGGGCTGCACTAATTACACAACGAACTCGAATAGGAAATCCCAGTCGTCCAGGCATTCTAGAAGTCATCATGGACTGGCCAGAGGGCAAAGATTTCGGAATGTCACCAGAGGAGGAGGTGGTGCGTGCTGAAGAGGCCCCACCATATAATAAACTGTCAGAAAGTGAAAAGCAGTATGCCTTGTTTACTGATGGCTCTTGCCGTATTGTGGGAAAGCATCGGAGATGGAAGGCAGCTGTATGGAGTCCTGGACGACAAGTTGCAGAAACTGCTGAAGGAGAGGGTGAATCGAGTCAATTTGCCGAGGTGAAAGCCATCCAGCTGGCCCTGGACATTGCTGAACGAGAAAAGTGGCCAGTACTTTATCTCTATACTGACTCATGGATGGTGGCAAATGCCCTGTGGGGGTGGTTGAAGCAATGGAAGCAGAGCAACTGGCAACGCAGAGGTAAACCCATCTGGGCTGCTGCACTGTGGAAAGATATTGCTGCCCGGGTGCAGAACCTGGTGGTGAAGGTACGTCATGTAGATGCCCATGTACCCAAGAGTCGGGCCACTGAGGAACACCAGAACAACCAACAAGTGGATAAAGCGGCTAAGATTGAAGTGGCTCAGATGGACTTAGATTGGCAACATAAAGGTGAATTATTTTTGGCCCGGTGGGCCCATGACACTTCAGGCCATCAGGGCAGAGATGCAACATATAGATGGGCCCGTGACCGAGGGGTGGACTTAACAATGGACACTATTGCCCAGGTTATTCATGAGTGTGAAACATGTGCTGCAATTAAACAAGCCAAGCGGTTAAAGCCTCTTTGGTATGGAGGACGATGGTTGAAGTACAAATATGGGGAGGCCTGGCAGATTGACTATATCACACTGCCACCAACCCGCCAAGGAAAGCGCCATGTGCTTACCATGGTGGAAGCAACCACCAGGTGGCTGGAAACATACGCTGTGCCCCATGCCACTGCCCGGAACACCATCCTGGGCCTTGAGAAACAGATTTTGTGGCGACACGGCACCCCAGAGAGAATTGAGTCAGACAATGGGACTCATTTCCGGAATAACCTTATAGATATTTGGGCCAAAGAGCATGGCATTGAGTGGGTATATCACATCCCCTACCATGCACCAGCCTCTGGGAAAATCGAACGGTACAATGGGCTGTTAAAAACTACACTGAGAGCGATGGGTGGGGGAACTTTCAAGCATTGGGATACACATTTACCAAAGGCCACCTGGTTGGTCAACACCAGAGGATCTGCCAACAGGGCTGGCCCAGCCCAGTCAGAACTTTTACATATTGTAGAGGGGGACAAAGTTCCCGTGGTGCATATGAAGAATTTGCTGGGGAAGACAGTCTGGGTTATTCCTGCTTCAGGTAAAGGCAAACCCACTCGTGGGATTGCTTTTGCTCAGGGACCTGGATATACTTGGTGGGTAATGCGGGAAGATGGGGAAGTCCGATGTATACCTCAAGGGGATTTGATTTTAGGGGAAAACAGCCAGTGAACTCAATTGTATGCTGTTGCCTGCTGTGTAATGCTTTTATAGCCCATCAACTAGATGTCTCCAGGTCACCAGCGACTGGCCCTGACTTCCCTCCAGCCATCATCCCAACAGAGAATGAACTTGGAACATCATGGACCGGATGGACTCGGCAGCATTATAGGGATTGGTCCATGCACTAAGAAAATGATTTTTTTTTTCCTCTTGGTCTGTATGTATATGGATGTATATATGTGGGAGAGCGATGGTGTATTGAAAATGTGGGATCTGAGCACGACGTGAATGGTATGGAATAAGGGGTGGATAATGTCCTGGGTTCAGCAGTAGCAATCATGTTTTTTCCTTTGTGTTAACTGGTGCAGTGCTGTGTTTTGACTTCTAGTTTTGAGAACAGCGTTGGTGAAGCCGATGTTGTCGGTTGTTGCTAAGTGATGTTTACCCTGACCAAGGACTCTGTGAGGCTCATGCTCTGCCAGGGAAGAGGGGAGGCTGTGAGGAAGCAGAGGCGGGGCGCCTGACCCGGGCTGGCCGGGGAGGTATTCCATACCACAGCACGTCATGCCCGGGGTGGGGGGTAACTGGGAGTTATCCGGAAGGACAGGGGCTTCCGGGTGGAACTCATTTTCTTGGCCGGTGGTATCGTATTCTCTTCCCTTGCTATTTTCCCTTATCATTGTTTTAGCTGATAGTAGCGGTGGTGATTTGTTGCTGGACTGTTCTTGTCTCAACCCGTAGGAGTTGCACTCTCTCGATCCTCCTCCCCGTTCCTCCGGGAGCGGGGAAGGGGAGAGCCCCGGTGCAGGGAGGGGGGGAGACGAACACGGACCTTGATTGTTGTCAGCTTGGCACCACTCACTGGGAGTGAGTGAACAAGTTACCTGACTGGGTTTAAACCACGACAGAAGTGTACACATGCCTGAAGGGCTATGAACCCGTTGGTATCATGGAGACATGGTGGGACAACTCCTGCAACTGGACTGCTGGAATGGAAGGATACAGGCTCTTCAGGAAAGACAGGCTGGAGAGATGAGGAGAGGGTCTTACCCTCTACATCAGTGATCAGCTGGAGTGTGCAGAGCTCTGCCTAGGGATGGATGAGGAGCATGCCCGGAGTTCATGGATCAGGATTAAAGGGAGGGCAGGGACAGAGGACATTATAGTGAAGGTCTGCTACAGGCCATTCAACCAGGAAGAGAGAGAGGATGAGGCCTTCTACAGACAGATAGATGTGGCCTCACCTTCTGCACCAGAGACTTTCTCATTGCTGTAGCAAGTCAATTGTCCATCAGCAAAATCTCCAGTCCTTGTATGGACAGCTTTTGCTCTCTAGCCTTTGCCCCACAAGACCAGCGCTAGCAGTGCTCTCTGTAATACAGAGGCAGGACTGACTGGCTATAACCCTTAAAAGAGCTTTACAGATTTTTAGAGTTTTGTGTGTCACAGCTTTCATTTTCCCCATCACATTAATAATGCACTCATTGCTGTTCTTTTCCTGGTTTATCTGCATATGATAACTTCTTCAAGTTGAAAGCACTCTCGTAATCACAGTATTTCATTCACACTCACCCTGTAATGTCTCATTTGCACTAACGTAGAAATGTGGCAATGTGTTGCCTAGTGACCAAAAGCATTCCCCTCCACCCTTTTCTCCCACAAGTGAGGCTTTTACCATGGCAAATAAGTAAGTATTTTAATGTTATGGAATTAAGTTTATTAGATGTCAGCTTCCTAATAACATTGGAGAGATCTATAAAATAGAACTCCACACATCTGCTTGCCAAATGGCTTTCTAAGCCTCCTAATGTTTCCATTTATGTAACACAATCCTATTTTATATGGCATTTTACAGCACCAGAAAAACCACTTTCCAGTCAAAATGCATTTTAATACATATATTTGGCTTACACATATAAATACAGGATACACTCCAGTATCTATTCCAAAAGATTTACTCTCTTTTCTCACTCTAATCTCAAACAGTCATGGTCTGTATTTCACCTGTATCTTAATTGCACTTTCATTACACATTTAATTCAAATTGCAGGAATTACTGGATAAAGTTCTTTCATTTGTGATCTGCAGGTCATGATAATGGTCCCTTTGGCATTAAAAACTTGTGCGTCAGGTGAAAACAGAGAGAATGTGGGATGATGCTGAGAGCAGGATGTCAGCTGCACTGCTGCAAACACCTAGCTCACAAATCTCAGGTCTGGTTCCAAGAATACACAGGTTAGGCTTAAAAAGCAAGAATTGAAAATATAAAGAAGTGATGGGATGCTTGTTTGGTTTAGCTGCCATCTGTTTGTGGGTTGTCTTTTTGTTTGGTTTGGGGATTTTTTTTCCATGCTTCACTTCTCTTGTTTCTCCCACAAGTAGACAGGAAGAGGGAAACATTCAGAAACATGCCATGACATATTTTCAAATGAAAGGTGCAGGTCTCATATAAAATTCTAAGAAAAATAAAGGACTGCAAAATTCAGTTAATTTAGCTGTGGATGTCATGATGACATGGCAGTAAAATTCCTCTGCCATCCAGGTATAGCATCTTTTCTGTCATCACATGACACTGTACCATCCCAAACCTTCTCAGAGGGTGATAGCATCCTTCATCCTTCTCTGCCTCCCTTGAAACACTGTATTGACACCTCTAAGGCAACCAACCACCAGCATCCTGAATTTTCATGTCTAACAAGAACCAAAAAGAGATGTCAAAAACATCCCCTGGCAATGATGACTCAAGTTTGCAAAGTAAATTCTGGCATTTTCCTCTGCTTTGTGAAGCAGATTCAAATATTGACTAAAACATGGCTGCATAATATATTTCTGCCAAAACGAACAGGAGATTAAATGTGTAAAGAATGAAGTAAAAATTCCACAAGAGAAACCAAGAGAAATAACAGGTCCCTTCACATACCACGTTGTCTAATGTTAAGAGTATTAAAATCCATGAATGTTGCAGTAGGAAAATGTTTTCTCTTCTGGACCAGAAATACCCTCTCTCGTAAGGAAGTAAGAGAACAGCCTGAACAGAAACAAAAAAACACCACTGGGATTTGGTTATAGAGTTACATTTACTCCATCCCTTTTCGAACAGCGGTTTGATTTAAAATTTTAAGATGCTCTAATTCCCAGTTTCATAAGTGACTTTTATTTTTTAATATAACTGGCTTCTAATTCAGTTGAGCATATCCAAAAAGCACCCAGTTAAATAGAAACCATATAAATATTGTTCAGGTTCCAGCAAGCTTTGCCGCAGTTGGCAAGGTTAACAACCAGAGTTCAGCTTTGCAACAGCCAAGAGGAAGGATATCAAAGGCACAAGTGAATTAAGAAATTTTGAAAAAGGAGATGGGAGAGCTTTGCTGGACACTATTTGAGTATGGGCAAAAAGGAAGGACCTTCAGGCAGCTTGGAGGACTACGCAAAGCCCAAGTACATAGAAAAAGCCGCTGACTGTTGTGCCTTAGGCTGCAAGCAAGAAATCTTTCCTGTTGTTAGATTTCATTCCTACTAAGGGAATTTGGAATTTGTCCACCCGTTTATCAATGAGAAAGATTCTTCCAGCTAGAGAGAAGATCAGGGATGAAACCGTTAAGCCAAATTTCTGCCTTCTGAGCTGGCTACAGCAGTGATAGCAGGCACAAAATTTTGCTATGGGTTGCACATTTATGATCTTAGATTTTATTAAAAAGTGATGGAAAACATTCTCTATACAGCCTTGCTTGGGTTTTATTTATGAATACCAAGGGGACAGATTAATAAAGTGAAATAGGGATTATGGTTCTTTTTGGCTGTAAGCAGCTCCTTATATCACTGAATGTAAGGGGGAGAAGGAGAAGAGATGCTGTTGTAAACCACTGAATATATACCATTAATTTTACTTCTTAGTTGCAGCCTGATCTCATCTCTCTCTCCATTTTGCCTTCTGTCTGTTCTAGGATCTTCAGATGTCAGCTTTGAGCAATACAGGTGCTTCCTTTAAAAAGAGATTGAAACCAGGTCCTGGAGCTCTTATACTGACCAAGGATCATAACTTCATTCCCTACCTGCTCCATCTGGAGCAAAGGCTGGCATGTGAATTGTGGCCAACTCAGTTGGAAAGCCAAGGAATGCAGAGAACTTGGCAGACATTATATGTATGTGGATACATCAGAACAATTATCAGCCCTGTACCAGAGCTCAACACATGCCAGCAATCAAGTCTTTCTGATTCAGGGCATGGAGACTACAGTCTAAGTCATTTGGTTGGGAAATGGGAGTAGGTTATCACCCTTGAGAAAAACAAGCAAACTCAATTCCATCTGTGCTGCTGCCTCTACGCCACAGGCATTAGCTTGCTAGATATACACTCCTGTGTCACCTAAGGCAAACTGACATTAGCTGCCTCACGTGTGTAGCTGAAACAGCATCTGTAAAGTTTTCTGTACAAATGTTCTGTGGCCTGCAGGAAAGCAGAGAACAGGTGTCCTCTGAGGGTCCTTCTGGGTCTACTACACTGCTGCTTGTGGGAGAAGGAATCTTTCCGGCCCTCTTTCTTCCTGCTGGAGCACTTAAAAACTTATGGGCTGTGTGTACCCCCATCCCATCTCTCCCCCTTACATCCAGTTTCTCCTTTCATTTATACTTCTTCCTGCACTGCCACCATCTTGAGATCTCTCAACCCACTACGCACCACACCACATTGCAACCTGGATTAAGTGTTTTACATATATTTAAAAATAACATCTCCACATTCAAAACCCACTAACTCAATCTCAAAAACAGAAATCAAGGAATTACCTGAAAACATAGCAAAGAAATGAAACTTCTGTTCCTGGTTGCCATCCATCATATTTTTAAGCATATTACTTGCATTACAAGTAGCAGCTTTCACAAAGCTCTGAGACTTGGAAGTCAGTCCTTAACTAACCTGCATAAAAGTCAGGGTAAGGAAGAGAGAGCCAAAAGCTAAAGACCTATTGAGAACAAGACAACAGAAAATGGAGGTCAGGGAAGATAGAAAAAAAAAATCAGAGAAACAGAGGTCCTGAGGAAGTAGGGCTCCTGTTTTACTCCCTATATATGTGGAGAACCTGCAATACTACTAGATGAGTTTTCTTTGCCTCCTTTTAAAAACAGTTCTGTGGGTGTGGAAAAGAAATGCAGTTTTGCTCTCCAAAGCCCAAGTGCCACCAAAGCAAATAAAATCTTTTCTAGTCAGCAGGACAGTGTGTTTGATAAAATATGTTACAAGTTTGGGCAGCACAGCCTGGAGCTGTATAATGGGAAAAAAAGTAGATAAGGACATGCCATGGGAGTTCAGCTGAGATAGAAGCAAGGAAAGTAGGATGCGGACTCTATTTCATAGCAAATAAATTATTAAGAAGCTTTCCAAAGACAGAACTAGATACCCACCACATGCATCATTCAAGCACAAACGGCAAAAAAGCATCAGCTAGCTACAGCATAAGGGATATTTATGCATTTACAAATGGGGAAATGATCCAATTTACACAGTAGAACAGCAAAAAGCCTTGCTTCACTACACCACCTGGGAGACCAAAAAGGATTGTCTCTTACCTACTTTGTATTTTCAAGACAGAAGCTATTCAAACACTCCAGATGAGTATGGAAGTATCTTTTCCTGACACTTATTTGACCTCTTTAGTCTCCCAAGATTTTATAACAGTTGATAAATCTGTGTGGTTTTATGAATTTTTACTGGAATTTCACAAAACAATTCTGACTTTTTGGTTATTCTAACTTGGGAACAACAGGAAAAACATTTTCAAAGTTTTCTAGATACCCACATTGTTACAGATCATCTTTGCACTGGCCAAGTTTCTTATTGATGTGACTTTCACCTTCAACATCTTCTCTCCTTCCCTCCCCCACCCTGAATCACAGAATCAACTAAGCTGGGAAAGACCTTTAAGAACAAGTCCCAGCGTTTTGTGAGAGTCTGTCACTGACTTCTTTCTCTGGTGATGGCTCAGCATTCCTTGCTGTCTTTTCCGATTTTGCCATCTGTGCTTTTTATTGGCTACATATTGTTTAACCTCTAACTATATTTCTTATCAGACCCATATAGGGACAGAGAGAAAGAATGAGTTGCTCTCAGGTTACAGTTGAAAGTAAGTTTCCTTTCTTGGGGTCAAATTGTCTTTTCAAAAAAATACCATACTGTTGCCCTGTAATGCTGGGTGAAGAGGGAAGGAGAGGGCATGGAGAGAAGTAACACAGCCACTTCATCCATCTTCTGGGTTGCTGTGAAGTAAAATATGCCAGACTGAGCATGCCAATACACAGAATTGATGGAAATCTTATTCCTTTCTGTCCATCTCCAAACAACCACTCTGTTCGCCTTGAATCATGAAGGTGGGACTGGGCACTGGCCAAGGAGGCTCATTTGAAATGGTAGATAAACATTATAACATGGAGACCTACTTGAAGAAAAAACAATGTACTGAGATTAAAGTTTTGTGTGCTTGCTTAAGTATATTTGAACGTGCTCTAATACCTGTCACAACATGACTGTTCAGCTGTATGACAAGCAAAATCAGCATGTTCTCCAGGCATATTTCTTTATAGAAGGGGGGGGAGGTGGTGGTGGAATAAATCACTAAAGATCTTTATCATTAGGTAACTATGACAAAAGCCCCCTTATACGCACACACATGCAAAATGGAAGTAGCAGTAAACACTGCTTTCTTCCGTACATTCTATTTTTATCTCCTTTTTTATTCTGTTTTCAGTAGTAGTCTTGGAAACAGACACCAAGCTCATCCTGTAAGAGCTGATTAATCAAATAAGAAAAAACCCATTACAAGATGAACAAACAATTGATTTTTGTTTTCCTGCGAATCACAAAAAGGTAACCCAGATCAAACATCAAAAGCACACTTCCTTCAGGTAAACCTTCAGTCATCTTTTGTATTTATATAGACAAGTAAAAAGAATTTAAATCAAACAATGGTTCTTGTTCCATGTCACTTTTGAATCTTTTTTTTTTTTAGTACTACATACAAGCAATTCACAACACAAGTTATTTCAGGAGTAAAACTGAAATCTCATTTCAAAAAAAATCAAAGACAAAATATGTTTTTCAGTTTCACTTTATTGGTTACAACAGGCAGTCAATCCCCAAATGTACCTTTGACAAAGGGACTTTTTAACCAAAATATATTTTTGGCTATAATAAGTCGCACACATACACCAATTTGTTCCAAATCTATAATATTTATTGTTGAACTCTGATATTAAAATTCCCCAAATAAGTATTATCTTACAGCAGCATGTCTTCACTACCCACACACTCTCAGAGGCATAAGACTGCAGGACATACAGCCATTTCTAAAATTATATTGAAAGAGATACTTGAAAGAAAGCAGAATACACTACATGTTGGAGGAGTTATCCTGCAAAAAGGAAGCATGTCCACAAGCTCCACAAGTCAGCAACATAGCTATTCCACCCCACTGCTGACACCAGGACTATTGTATTGCTATATAATCTAGAGGAGTCACTGAAAATGGACCACACTGTGCTAAACATTAAGCACTCTACACACATACAGAGAACACAGAAATCCCTGTAGTGCCATTAGTCAAAGCCTGGGAAAGAAAACAAGGCAAAAAAAAGAGTATGCAACTCTTGGCCATAAATGTTTATCATTAGCAACGTTAGGAGCAAAGCTCCAAACTCCTAAACTTCAACTCAAGATTTAATCTCAACTACAAAATCTTTCTGAATGTTTATATAATCTAACCAACAGGAAGATCCAAGAACATAGGTTACATTTGCAGAAGTGACCTGAAAACCTATTGTCCAGCATCCCAAGTACTCAACAGTCAAACTGAAATCAAGGTGACCAAGAACCACGGCTACATAAGCCAGGATATAACTGACATGTTTTTCTAAACAGCAAACGCTTTTCTAGAGTGAACTTCTCATTTAAGCATCAATTTCATGATTAAGGAACACAAACAAATTGACCATCCCCAGCAAAACTACTTGTCATTCCAGATTAACCACCAGTGCTTCATAACCAAGGAGTGAAATGACAGAAAATATTTTAGTATCTTACTGTGTACTTCACTTGCTATAAGGCTGCCAAATTTTAGTGAAATTGAGCACAGATTTTCTACTTTAGGAGAAGAGCTTCATGCCTTTAATCAGAAACATTTGATTTTTTCTTTTTTTTTAAATTCTTGGTGTATGCTCTTCTCCATTTTAGTTTTTGTAATATGATAGAAAACCTAGTCATGCAAACACTACAACATCGGAATAATTTCATATATTTGTATTCTGCCAACTCCTCCTCATAGTTTTGATCCAAATAGGAGCCAATGAATACACTTCTATGCCCTCTGAAGAAACCACAGATTCAGTTTGGCTCACACCTGTAAGTGGGGTCAAATATTGTTGTGGAGGGAGAAGAGAGAAGCTGCTAGGCTTCCATTTATTTACCTGATCATAACATCCAGCTCTCCTAAGCCATTCATCTTCAAAGGAAAGTTAAGATTTTTTTGGCTAAGCAGCCCAAATATTTGCCCATTCCCTCCTCCCTCCTCAACAGGGACAATCATCTCATACAGACGTACTTACTATGAGATCTGACAGTCTTGTAAATGAATATTTGCAGTCATGTAGCCCATTTCCTGGGGTCAGAAGACCTAGTGTGACTACATGGCTCATGGTGTGCTATTTGCAGAATTCTTCAGTGCTGAGAACCTTTGCAATTAGAGAACTGGCAAAGAACTGTATTAATATAAAAGTAACAAATTCCAAAAGACTGAACATGTACAGAACTTTCAAAACGTGTGCAGGGAGGCCAGAATACAGAGGAGAAAGACTTGCTGGAAAGAAGTCTAAATTTCAGTACTCTCTACAGGTTTAGAAAACAAAACAAAATCCCCCACCCTCCTGCCTTTAATTATTTAACAGAAATCAGTACCTGAAACTGTAAAAAGAAAGGCCTTAGAAAGAATGAGGGCAGTCCCAGGGTTGGTTGGTTTTATTGTTGGGTTTGTTTTGTTTTTTAAACCACTGAAACCAGATGTCTTGAAATCTGCTCTGTGATTTCCAAGAAGAGAGTGAGGCATTATTAAAGTCATGTTATTATAACAAAACTATGGAAAAAATACCCTGAGCTCATTCAGTACCCTTTAAAAATTGAAGTTTATAGAATCATAGAATAGTTAGGATTGGAAAGGACCTTAAGACCATCTACTTCCAACCCCCTTGCCATGAGCAGGATTTCACACACTAGAGCATGTCACTCAAGACTCTGTCCAACCTGGTTATGTCTGAATTGTCAAAGATAAACACATAAAAATAAGAACCCCATCAATATTTACATTATACCATAGAAAATTAGTCCTTGTATTGCAGTATTGGTTTAGACACATAAAGTGTAGAATGAAAACTTCAGGGAACTTAAGTGTGCTGTTATTTACACCCAGTAAACATTTTGAAGAAAGCAAACAGCTAATATTTTGGAAACAGTATTGTCTTCAAGGAGTAGAGGACTTTATTTGCTGTTGAAGAGGAATCCAGTCTTGACAAGAAAGTACAACTTCAGTGAAACACAGCTCTCTTAGACTTGTTAGGGAGCAGTATAAATTTAACAAGAAATATAGACACTTTATTGCCCCACCCCCCAACCCTCCCAAAAAAATCCTTCAATAAAAAGCTTCTTTCCAAACAGAATTCTGTAGAACAGCAGAGTGACCAAACCATTTTGTTTCGACAAAACAAAAAGTCTGACTTCCATTTGAGAGTCCAAAAATACTCTACAAGTAATGACGGTGGTGGGGGCTCAACATGTACCATTTGAAATGGAGAGCAAGAGCTCTCTGAACTTTACAAGAGAGACCAATTCCCATTATCCCCTAGAAAATATTTTGGATAAATTGATATCCTTAAAAATCTCTTTAATCTAGTCGTATTGCTGACTAGGAAGACACTTTCTTTCCTACCCTAAGCATAAACTGGAGATGGTAGGATGCTCACCAATGCAAGGTGCCATACCCTGAGGCACTCCTCAAATGTTAAAAAATTTAAATGGTTCTTGAATTTGAGGACATACCTGTCCCAATGACACAGTTATTTATAACGCTTTCATTAGTGACAGAACCAGTGATCGTATTCATGGGTGCAAATCACTGTTTGCACAAGCTACATAAATACTCTAAATAATTTTTGGCAGGGAATTTCAAAGAACCCTGCAGGGGGTTTGTTGCCATAGACCAGCTCCCTCAAGCAACAACATTAACTTTCAACTTTGTCACAGCCAGGGTCAGTAGGAAAGTAGGCAGTATTCCTATTGTCAGAGTTTCAACAGGAAAAAACTTTCCTTTTTTACTCATTCCTCTAAGAAACAGGAGAAAAAAAGAAAAAAAAGATGAACAAAATACAAAAGAAAGGAACCTCTACCCACTTTGCATGAACAACTTGGCAAGAGTTGCCATTGGAGTAGTCAGTGGCTTCAACCCCTGCCTTTCTAAAAAATTGCTTCTTTATCCTTTTCTTTGAAAGCAACTGTAAATATTAGCAAAGCCTCACTGATAACCTCAATGGAAAACCTCAGCAGAACTCTCCTTGACAAGATACTAACACATCTGAAAATGGGAAGACAGGTAAAGGATAGGCCACTACATACGGTACCATTCAAATTTCTCTCTGTTACTTGGACCCATCTGTCCTGCAGCATAGTCTTGTACTCAGCCAGACCCTTAGCAATGCTTTTGTTTTGACCTTCACAGCACATAGCACAAAGACTGCTCATTTGGACTAAGTCAACACCTTAATGCAGCACGGCATGAAAGACTCCTGAGAAGATTAATCATTTAAGCTTTAAATATCACTGTCTATTTGTTTACTTGTACTTGATTTTTCTTCTATTCAGATTTATTTTTTTTTTTTGGAAGAATTCAGCAGCTCTAGGTTAAAGGAAGTGTGCAGAACCTTATCATTCTAACACATTATTTTTCATACTGCATCTCTTTTGCCCATGCCCTCTCAAGGTACCCTTGTTCCCCCCTCATTGTAACTTTCTCTACCAGAGAAAAGGGAAGAAGGAGCATGGTACCTCAGTTTCCCAAAACACATTCCTCTAACGCAACTTCAGAAACAACTGACAACCAGGCTGAATGACAGATTTGTGCCAAAGTACTTTGTGCTGTACCTACAGAGTTGGTTGTGATGCCCCCAACTAAACCTAGGTATCATGTAACATTTGTCTCCATACCACCCTAAAATAACCCTTTCTTAGAAATAACAAGATTTTCATTGGATTTGTAGGGAGAAAATAAACCGTCTGTCCTTATGTCCTGGGTTCAGCAGTAGCAGTCATGTTTCTCCTCCTTGGTAGCTGGTGCAGTGCTGTGTTTTGACTTTCGGCCTGGGAACAGAGCTGATAGCGATGTTTTGGTTTGGCCAAGGACTTTGTGAGCCTCATGCTCTGCCAGGGAGGAGGGGAGGCTGGGAGGAAGCAGAGACAGGACACCTGACCCAAACTGACCAAAGAGGTATTCCATACCACAACACGTCATGCCCAGGATGCAATGGAGAGTTACCCGGAAAGGCTGGGACTACAGGGTTGGAGGAGGTATGGGTCAGTGCTTGGTCGGGCTGGGGTGGGGCGAGTTATCGGTTGGCTGGTGGTGAGATGATGTATTCTCTTCCCTTGCTATTTCCTTTATCATTGTTATTATTGGTGGTAGCAGTAATGATCTCTGTTATACCTTAGTTACTAAACTGTTCTTATCTCAACCCGTGGGAGTTGCATTCTTTTGATTCTCCTCTCCATCCCCCTGGGAGTAGGGGGAGGGAAAGAAGGGGGGGGGAGAGTGAGTAAACGAGTTGCCTGACTGGGTTTAAACCATGACACCTTACCTTACAGCAGCATTTTATAAGAGAAGGAAAACAATTATTGTACTGTGGCCTTGCACACTGCAAATTCAACATACCTGATTGTTGATAAGATGTGGGGGATAAAGCAATAGCAGCAGCTTCTTCTGGTCAAAGCACTTTTCTGCTTTACCTTCGGAAAGCAACACTCCTGAGGAGCCACAAAGTTTATAGAAGAACTCCTGGCTCAGGTTGACAGATTTTGCTTACCCTTCCCATGCTGACTATGAATGCTGTTCACTCCAGTCTCAAAGACCACCGCCTTCTTAGTGGATGGTGCACCCTAGCAGCAGGACACAGCTGTCACAAATCCTATGCCCTATTCTTTTCATGCAGCAGCTGTGTACTGAAGACATCTGCATGCCTGAAAGGAGGGGGCTGCTATAAATGTGGTCTACCTGTAGTGAGATTTGGTGGGTTTCACAGCCCTGACAAACCCACTTGAACTCCTGTGTATTTAAGAATCCAATTCCTTTTGAAAAATATCTGCCAAAGGAGAAAGGCTGTCTGCACTTTGCATTCCTAAAGATTTTACACACATAGCTACAGATTCTGTTTCCCAAACAGAAAGCAGCAGGCTTGTTTGTTTGGTTGAAGAAAGAGAGCACACAAATGTTGTGGTTGTACAAGTCAGGGCATGTGTCAAACACTGACAAAGAGCAGCATAACAAAAAGTAAGTGCTATGACAAGCTACCAAACTCCCCATACAAGCACCAGCAATCATTTATTTATAGCTACAGTTCATCCCACTTGAGCTGTTTTCCAGCAAGTGGCTCATCTGTTGGCCTAGAAAATGCATTAAATCAAACATGTTCCTGTTTTCCTACTTTTGTTTTTCCCCCTGTGGTCTCTGTTACACTCCGAAGGCCCAGTTCTACATTTCCTTTGGGACAGAGCAGAGAGAGAAGCATTGCAGACAAAAAGTGCATTGCATGTACTACAGCCAAGATGAGTAGAAGGTGCCCTTAGAAATGGAAGATAGAGGCACAAAATTTTCTGGAACTATATCTCCACATGGGCCTCAGACCCCATAAGAGTTTAATAAAACCAACACCACAATTCACAAATGCTGAAATATTCTGTTATCACTACAAAATAATGAAGTAAAAGACCTCTGTGCTCTGAAATTTTTGTTGAAGCATTTCAACCTCCCCCTGCTTGAGATCAATGGTGCAATTTCCCAAGACATCAGATCCAACTCTTTTTGTCATTGCTTTATGTTTGACATTGAGCTAAGATTTCAAAACCACACTTTGCAGTCCTGCTAAGCACCTTCTAGTTTACATTGAGAGAAATAAAGGTGAAAAACTTACCTCATTTAAGTGCCTAACCTGAGAGCCGAGCTCCTCTGAATATGTGAGCCCCTGTGCCTGATCATGACACTTTCCAGGATGGTCTAACAAAAATGAGTGACATTGCTTTCACCTAAATTTAAATATCTGTGCCTGTCACTTTACAATTGTAACAGAAGCAGACAGATGTGTCTCCGAAAGTGATTATATAGAGGGCTTCAGCCAGTATTATGGATTATTTAAACACTGAAAAGTTAGTGCACAGGGATCCCATCTCACACCTTTGGAGCAGATGAAGATTACGGGGCTGCTCTGACAGTTGAATATTAAAGCTAGGAGTATAAGATTGCTACCTTTGAAATCAGAAGTTTCCCAGTGAGGAGGTGCAGTAGCCCACAGAGAAGCAGTTTGGGAAGACAAACAATGAATCTAGAGGACAACACAGCAGCCCTCACAAAAGCACCTATGTGTTTGCCTGTGTAATATGGAGTGGCAGCATCCTGCTATCAGAGAACTGCTGTCAAAATAATGAGACAAGCCAACAGACATAGCCCTTTTCCAGAAAGTAATCAGTTTTTAAAATAACACAACACTTTCTACTTCAGTTTATTTCTACATTTACAGGCTGATGAGGCTATAAATTTGAAGAGAAGTGTCTTCCATCCTACTTTGATAAATAGATCACAAACAGTAGGATAGCCTTTTTAAATTAAGGACCTGACTTTCATCAAGAAAGATTTTGCATAAATATCCCCCTCAGCAAACTTAACCTGAACTTTCCCAATCATAAGCAGAAAGCCGTGCGGCCATCCTTCAGGAAGTATTTGTTCTGTCCAAGATATTTTTTTTTCCTACAGTCATTCCTGACATAGATTCATTTCTTTGCTGCTGGTGATTAAATTTCAGCTATTACTTGCAGGTTTTGGACCACAGTCCTCAGATTGCCCTCCTTAGAGCAGTAACATTTGCTATAGATCCATTAAGAAAGGAGCCTACTTCTGTCTGCTGAGATATTTCCTTAGATACACACTTTGAGAAAATAAAGGGTTATGGAAATAAAGTTTATAACTTTTAACTGGCAGATGCTTCATAGCTTTGGAAATAACAACTCTTTTTTTTTTTTTTTTCAGCATGAAAACAAGAAGCAATACCACACCCCAAGATTTTAAGAGTAGGATAGATGCATAAATCAACCAAATGGATTGGGTGACTACGAGATGTTAGCAAATGCCACACTACTGTTTATCCAGATGTTAGATTATCAAAGGCTTTGGAGCAGAAGATGGCAGACATAGCAATTCATATGAGACACCTTCCACCTTCTCCCAAAGCACCCACCCATGGTCCAACACCAGCAATACAGAAACATCAAGAGGAACTGAAGAATGTGACACGTCAGTTGAGAAGGCTAGTTTGCTTTCAGAGGTCTTCCCCAGTTTTGTTTTGGATCTCAGTTCTTCTGCTGACCATGAAAGATTCCTTTTGGCTGAAACCAACCCAGACACACAGTGTGTTCAATGCCAGCTGGAGGTAAAAGACATCCAAATGATCACATCAGTGCAAAGTCCTTCAGCACACACTGAACATGCATACTCCAGTAAGAGTGACTGAAACTTCACATTTACTGTAAATTGCCATTCCCCAATTTTTCAGAACTTGCTTTTTTGTCTTTCACCAAGACAATTCTGGTCACAGTATCACAGTATGCTAGAGATTGGAAGGGACCTCAAAAGATCCAATCCCCCTGCCGGAGCAGGAACACCTAGATAATATTACACAGGAATGTCTCGATATCTTAAATAATAAATACAAGCCCAAACAAATAAGGGGTATAAAATCAAGTCAATTGCTGGAAAGATGGTTATTTAAGCCTGCAGCACCATGAGGAGATCGAAGTAACTTTTTGACAGTGACAGTCTATCAGAGAGCACATGATGCTTGTGGAGCAGGGACTTGGCCATTCTCTGCCAAGCTGACTGCACTTGCCAGCAAGTCCACTCCACTCTGGCCTAGTAAATCTGGCATTATTTTCTGCTCTAATGTTCCATGAGAAAAGAGAAGGTATTCCACCATAAAACATCTTAGATGCCTAGCTATGGCTTATTCTAGTGGGAGACTTGAAATGCTTAATGGTTTTGAACCTTGTAAGCAAAACTGGGCATCAAGCCTTTCCCCACATCCCAAACACTCCACCTCAGCAGAGGGCTGCTGTACTGCTATTTGATAGCTTTTGAACATAAGTTTCTTCACTCCTTTCAAGCTCTTCTAAAACCCTCAAAACAGGCAGGGAAACACCTAGGCAGGGAAATGCCTAGACAGACATGTCAAGCTGAAGACAGTTTCTTGTTTCCTGTGCCCACGTGGAATGAGAACAGCTCTGGGAACACACAAATCTTGAGATGCAAATGCTTTAGGGGCACTTACAGTAGGAGGCCTGTGTCCCACACACTGATTTAGCCACAGAGGGGAACTTAAACAATACTGACTGCTGGAATCCAGCTAGGAATCTCCTCTTAAGCTTCTTTGCACTCCAGTTTACTAAGTATAATAAGAAGAATAGCATTTTCCTGCCTCTCAGTGTGGTTTGCAAGGACAAAGAAATGTATGCAGCTCAATTCTATGTGTTACAGAACCAAAGATTAGTTTGAAGAGTCAATCTCTTCAAACCTATTTTTTCAGAAAAGCATCTGATCTCAAAAGAAAAAATGAGCTACACATCCTTACATCAGCTTGCACATGGAGAAAGACAGGCTTAGTGGATGGAGACACTTCACAGTGAACCATACAAATTGGCTCATCATGGAAGTGAGTGGGATGAAAATAGCTCTGAGTTCAGGACAGTCCCTAGGACAGTCCAGGACAGGAAATGTCATCCAGTCGTCAAAAGTAGCACCTGAATCCTCAAAAAACGTGAAACGGGCTTTTACCAGCAGAAGCTAAAATTATATTCCCTGAGTAGCTAACAGTAATGCATTTTGGAGGGGAAAATAGGATTACTGAAAGAAACCCCTGGAGGACTACAAATTTTCAGGTGTAAGAACTAGGATCCTCTTCCAAGATCTCTCTGGATAAAGCCAGTCTAAGATGTAGGGCATGCAGGAGAACACAATCTCTCATGATGAAAGATTCTAAAGGAACTCTTCTGAGTAAAAGGAAAGATATTCTGTAGAGAAGTGAATTTATAACAAGTAAGCTTTTCTTTCATTCCTTCACCTGTAGTTTCTTTAGGAATTCATAACTTGGATGTAGTTTGTAAGCTGGCTTTCATTTGGGACGGTTTATGTTCTTTTATTTCCAGTTTCACCTTCACCTAATCTGAACTGAAGTTTCTAATACCTGACTAGCATCAAGACAGGATGTAAAAGTTCTTAAATTGAGACATTAGTGCAACAGTTGCACACTTCTGCACGTTGCTTCCTAGTATGAAAAGAGTAGCTGTCTGTGCTAACCAAGAAGCTCTGTAGGCCTTTTTGGTAGTGATGGGAGAGGAGAAAGTGCCTGCCAGTGGTCAAAGACAGGAAAACCTTCTGGTAAAGCAATCAGAGCATATCCTAAGGAATCATTTGAAACAGTACACAATGTTACTGAAAGGTAAAGCAATTGATCTTGCACAGTTGTGGCTTAGAGAATCAATTTACAACTTGCAAGTGTCATAGAATCATAGAATATTTAGGGTTGGAAAGGACCTTAAGATCATCAAGTTCCAACCCCACTGCCATACTGCCATGGGCAGGGACACCTCACAATAAACCATGACACCCAAGGCTCTGTCCAACCTGGCTTTGAACACCACCAGGGATGGAGCATTCACAACCTCCCTGGGCAACCCATTTCAGTTTCTCACCACCCTCACAGGAAAGAACTTCTTCCTTATATCCGAGCTAAACTTCCCCTGTTTAAGTTTTGACCTTGTCCTATCACTACAGTCCCTAATGAAGAGTCCCTCCTCAGCATCCCTATAGGCCCCCTTCAGATACTGGAAGGCTGCTATGAGGTCTCCACGCAGCCTTCTCTTCTCCAGGCTGAACAGCCCCAACCCTCTCAGCCTGTCTTCATACGGGAGGTGCTCCAGTCCCCTGATCATCCTTGTGGCCCTTCTCTGGACTTGTTCCAACAGTTCCATGTCGTTTTGATGTTGAGAACACCAGAACTGCACACAATACTGCAGGTGAGGTCTCACAAGTGCAGAGTAGAGGGGCAGGATCACCTCCTTCAACCTGCTGGTCACGCTCCTTTTGATGCAGCCCAGGATACGGTTGGCTTCTGGGCTGCAAGTGCACACTGAAGCCAGCTCATGTTCAGTTTCTCATCAACCAACACCCCTAAGTCCTTCTCCACAGGGCTGCTCTGAATCTCTTCTCTGCCCAACCTGTAGCTGTGCCTGGGATTGCTCCGACACAGGTGTAGGACCTAGCACTTCTCATGGTTAAACTTCATGAGGTTGGCATCAGTCCACCTCACAAGCATGTCAAGGTCCCTCTGGATGGCATTCCTTCCCTAGAGCGTATCAACCGAACCACTGCCCGGAACACCATCCTGGGCCTTGAGAAACAGATTTTGTGGCGACACGGCACCCCAGAGAGAATTGAGTCAGACAATGGGACTCATTTCCGGAATAACCTTATAGATATTTGGGCCAAAGAGCATGGCATTGAGTGGGTATATCACATCCCCTACCATGCACCAGCCTCTGGGAAAATCGAACGGTACAATGGGCTGTTAAAAACTACACTGAGAGCGATGGGTGGGGGAACTTTCAAGCATTGGGATACACATTTACCAAAGGCCACCTGGTTGGTCAACACCAGAGGATCTGCCAACAGGGCTGGCCCAGCCCAGTCAGAACTTTTACATATTGTAGAGGGGGACAAAGTTCCTGTGGTGCATATGAAGAATTTGCTGGGGAAGACAGTCTGGGTTATTCCTGCTTCAGGTAAAGGCAAACCCACTCGTGGGATTGCTTTTGCTCAGGGACCTGGATATACTTGGTGGGTAATGCGGGAAGATGGGGAAGTCCGATGTATACCTCAAGGGGATTTGATTTTAGGGGAAAACAGCCAGTGAACTCAATTGTATGCTGGTGCCTGCTGTGTAATGCTTTTATAGCCCATCAACTAGATGTCTCCAGGTCACCAGCGACTGGCCCTGACTTCCCTCCAGCCATCATCCCAACAGAGAATGAACTTGGAACATCATGAACCGAATGGACTCGGCAGCATTATAGGGATTGGTCCATGCACTAAGAAAATGATTTTTTCCTCTTGGTCTGTATGTATATGGATGTATATATGTGGGAGAGCGATGGTGTATTGAAAATGTGGGATCTGAGCACGACGTGAATGGTATGGAATAAGGGGTGGATAATGTCCTGGGTTCAGCAGTAGCAGTCATGTTTTTTCCTTTGTGTTAACTGGTGCAGTGCTGTGTTTTGACTTCTAGTTTGAGAACAGTGTTGGTGAAGCCGATGTTGTCGGTTGTTGCTAAGTGATGTTTACCCTGACCAAGGACTCTGTGAGGCTCATGCTCTGCCAGGGAGGAGGGGAAGCTGTGAGGAAGCAGAGACGGGGCGCCTGACCCGGGCTAGCCGGGGAGGTATTCCATACCACAGCACGTCATGCCCGGGGTGGGGGGTAACTGGGAGTTACCCGGAAGGACAGGGCTTCCGGGTGGAACTCGTTTTCTTGGCCGGTGGTATTGTATTCTCTTCCCTTGTTATTTTCCCTTATCATTGTTTTAGCTGATAGTAGCGGTGGTGATTTGTTGCTGGACTGTTCTTGTCTCAACCCGTAGGAGTTGCACTCTCTCGATCCTCCTCCCCGTTCCTCCGGAAGCGGGGAAGGGGAGAGCCCCGGTGCGGGGGGGGGGGGGGGGGGGAGACGGACACAGACCTTGATTGTTGTCAGCTCGGCACCACTCACTGGGAGTGAGTGAACAAGTTACCTGACTGGGTTTAAACCACGACAGTTACTCAACCAGGCTGTTGTATTAAACAGTATTATGCACCATGAACAGGTAACAGTTGTACAGGATGAGTAAAAAGAACAAGTTATGAGTGTACATACAAGTTGCCATATATGAAAATCTATGAATTTTCAGTATTGTAGAAGTCCCATCAGTCATACGCATACTCACAAAAAGGGCATATTCCAATTCTCCATTCACTAAGGAAGTTACTTTTCTCCTTTCACTTGGTAGAAGTTAGTCTTGTATTTATTGGCAAGCTCTAGTCAGCAGGCCTAGATATACCAGTAACCTAATGTACGAATTGTGTGTCAACATATTAGAATTATTGTTGTATTTGCATGAATATTGTCACAGAGTTTTGATGGTTATACTTCAGACATATTTTCTCTGATTATACTTTAACAAGATTTATGAATAAATATCACAGCAAGAAGCCTGCAACATCTGGATGAGGTTCACTCAGAATCATTATGATGGCATTTTCTTTATCAGAGTCACTAGAAAATACTTTTATCTCTGGTTACATGACAAGCAGCAAGAATTCAATCTGTGTGTTTGGTGTACAGGCTGATTGCTATCCCATTAATAGTCTGCATTGTTAACAGTTGTGGAACTTGAACTGTTTGAAAGTGTTTTTCCTACATAATGGAACATAAAAGCTTTCCACCACAACTAAATTTAACCACTTGTTTGCCTTTTAGTGAAGATGCATGCTTCTAGGGAAGCTAAATCCCAACATGCCCTTTCAGAAACAGACCTGTATATAGATGTCAGTCTTAGATCAAGTGATGTGTAAATTTAATGGGCAAAGGTGTCACTGAAAGTAGTAATTACAGCCAGAGAAATTAAAAATAAAGGGACATTAATTCAACTACCCAGTCTTCTCTTTCCCTTTGTTAGCATAAGCCCATAGAGGAAAAACACAACCACCAAAACAACCCAACAGGAGAACAATAAAGACCAACTTGTAATTCTTGTAGTTTCCAACAGAAGAAAATATATTCTAATAATGTTATGTAACATGGATATACTATTCAGTTTTTTATAGAAAACATATCTTTCCCACAGCAGTGTTATTGTACCATCAGCATGTTAACTTGCCCTGTTTAGCTGCCATGTGAGATGGTCAACCTCTTTGCAATGAATGACCAGAAGCAAAGTTACAGTAGAGATGGTTACCAAACTTAAGAACACCTTACCATTTGATGTCCAACATGAGTGCAATGGAGCTTAATACTTTCAGAACTGGAATAAAGAAAACAAACAGTAGCACATTCACCATTTTCTTCTTGCCATACTTTGAGGATGAGGCTCTCTAAATACATTCTAAAGAATGACAAACTGCTGCTTCCTGATATAGAATCATGGAATAGTTAGGGTTGGAAAGGACCTTAAGATCATCTAGTTCCAGCCTGCCTGCCATGGGCAGGGACACCTCACACTAAGCCATGTCACCCAAGGCACTGTCCAACCTGGCCTTGAACACTTCCAGGGATGGAGCATTCGCAACTTCCTTAGGCAACTCATTCCAGTGCCTCACCACCCTTACAATAAAGAACTTCCTCCTTATATCCAATCTATAACTTCCCCTGTTTAAGTTTTAACCCATGACACCTTGTCCTATCCCTACAGTCCCTAATGAAGAGTCCCTCCCAAGCATCCTCAGCATCTGCGAAAGGCCAGTGATGTATTCACACAACTAGTGATCTCTGCTGTGAAGGAATAACATAAAAAAACCCCTCCATTAGGCCCGTTTTTGCACTCTGAGACTCTTGAGCATCTTAGTAACAATGCTTTCACATTATTAACTCCATAGAGTCACACAATCAGAAGAGCTAGGAATGTTTCTACAGTTACTGCTATCAGAAACTTATCAACTCTTCTCAGCAAAACACATTATCAGTGTTTAAGCATTCAGACCAGCAACTCAACTATCTAGTGAAAATCTCTGCTAAAGACGCCCACTGGGGCAGGACGGAGTGAAGCAGACAAGGGCACTTACTGCTATTTGTATTTACATCAATTGTATGGGTTTATATTGTTATTATAAACGATATGCCAGCTGTATTTAGTGGCAATATTTTTATTAATTATTGTTCTGGGAACTCATTTAATTCTGAAAGAACAGATGTTGCTCCATTAAAGTAAGTCACAGCAACTCTTCTGAGAGAGTAAATGATGTTTACCTGAGACAGTGTCTTCACGTTAACATTTATGCCTTTATTACATTACTGGCACAAAAATAAGCCTTACACCAATAGAGGGTAACAAAGAAATATTACAGTATAATAACAGGTAGATTTAATTTTATGTATATTTCTTCAGTGAAGCTGAAGACCAAGAGCTCCATCATGAAGTTCTTATGACAATAATATAGATTTTTAACATTTAATTATGCACAAGTACCTTTTTTTTTTGCCAAGAAGGGGCCTCTTAATTTAGATGGCTATTATTTAAATTTGTACCCATATGTACATATTTTGTACATATATTACACTTAATCATTCCTTCGACTGATCTTGATAATCCTTTAGGAAAAAACACAGTAGAAGGAATTTGTGTTTAAACAGTATATATAACATGTAAATTCAAAATTGACAGTTAAATGTTCATTAGAAAAGGTTGCAGAACAGGAACACTGACTGAGACTAGAGAAATATGCATTATCACAAGCTGTTACCACATGATGTATGTAGGGACCTGGGCAAAGCTGCTGTTAAATCCCCAAATGAAGCCAAAGCTTTTCAAACCTTGAGAGAATCTGCATCATTTCAGCAATATTCATTTATTCACACATTTCTCTTTGTGCTATCATGGGGGTTTGAGCACCCTACTCAGGTAACCACACTGCCTGCAACCTGGGGTTAACTTCCACAACCACATCAGGTATATGGGAATGATCATCCCTCACAAATCCTACCTCTTGTCAAAGGGAGCTGCAAGGACCGAGGATCTCCCAGATCAGACTGTCAATACCCATGTCTCTGAATGCAGGTCAGCAAAGATCTACAGCCACAACTTAGCAAACAGCTATCCCAGATCAAAGCTGTTGGATATGGGCAGTCTGAGTCATCTATCATCTCCCAACATAGTCATCTTTAAAGTACCAAAGAGGGAATAGATTCACTCTGACATGACAAGAGCTCATACAAAGGAATGCCTTCCCATCAGCAGTCAGACCTGCTTATCTCGTGTAATCACTATCATTGCCCCATTCATGCAAACTAGAAGAGCGCATTGCACATATGGGACATGCTCATTTTAACTTTCCTCTAATCACTATTCTACACACCTGAAGGAACTGACCTTCTGGTAAAGCCTTTTTAAACAAAAGATGTGGCCATTTGAGCATAATAGAAGCAAAGTTTAGAAGTGGTGACAGACTAAAAAAAAAAAAAAAATAAATAAAAATGGAAGCACCAGAAGCTGACAGAGGCCACATACAGGAATCCAGGAATACAAGCACACATCATGAAAGTCTGCAATATCATCATCCACAAATACATACCAGGCTTGCATCATTTGTTAGTCAGTCATAGGGAAGCCATATAGTAAAGATGGATAGCTGCACTACAGCGGCTTCCAACTATTACGTATAAATGCAAAGAGACAGTCAGAAACTACTGGCTCTGACTGCAACACTAAGAACTTCTGAAATGCAAACATGGATCAATGTTTTCCCCAAGCCCACAATTTGTTTGCTCCACATCCATTTTGGACTGCTATCTGAATTGCCTGGAGTTATAAACCACCACAGATCTGATTCTTGTTCATGTGAGTCAGGACAGTACAAACAACCAAGACTCCCAGTTGAACAGGGATTTGGATTACTGAAGCTTGGCAGAGAACACGCAGAAGGAACAGAGATGGGAACTTCAACTAAGTGTCCCACAACCATACTCAGGAACAGTTGTCTGTGCTGTACCATCTCTTCACAGCACCTTCTGTGCACTTCACTGAAGAGGTTTCCAGTCAGTACTCTGGTGCACTTAAGAGACCATTTTTAATGGAGCATCACCAGCAGATCATCTCGGCAACATACTTCTGTTCTTTCCCATACTGTACCACTTCTTAAGCCTGTGAGGTACAAATATGTCTACTTCTGAAAATCATGATTTCAAGGATGCTTCTCTCTATAATTTCACAAGCAGGTTTAGCCAAAGAGCTTACACCTTCAGCTCAGATGTTTTGCTGGGCATACACTTTGAGGGAGTGAGGAAGGTTCAAGCATGAAACCAGTAAAAGCCTCTAAAATAATTAAGAAAATTAAGCCTCTGCTTCCAAAGCAGCCTGGGCTGAACTGATCACTTGCTGCCACATTCCTGCTTTCTTTGTCCATCACAGACTGTGGCTCTACACCCTTTCTGTGCCAGCACTGGCCTTATTCCAACCCTGCCCAGAGCCACCTCATCTTGCCAAGATGGCAGAAAGCAAGTCACTGCATCAGCTAGGGATAAGGTATTGTTCTCAGCCCCATGTAGCTTCCCACCAGACAGTCTGCCTTGTGCTCAGCACAGGTGGCCCTACATCCATCCCTCAGACTCTGTGAAGAGCTTCCCAAGATAAGTTTCCAAGTCTCTTCTACAGTCACTGTCATGTAACTTGAGAAGAAAATGATATTTTCTCCTGATTTCTCAGAATTAGAGGATAATAAAGATCCCTTTTGAAATCTAGTCCCTCAGATTTTGCACTGGCATCCAAGTATCATGTTTAGGTCACAGAGCAAACTGCTGTCCTAGGAACCTCTCTTCTTGAGTCCCTCTAGAAGCAAGCCAGCCTAGATTTGCTATATAATTATTCCTTTAAAGGCCATTAGTCTATCATTCAGAGTATCCATACTCCTCTGCACACTCCTCAGGACTAACAATCCCCTGTTTTAAGTCTTCAGGGAACCTCCTTCATCCTTAGGCTCCTCCAAAATTCACAGGCCAGCAGAAAACAGCTGGTGTTTCATATACTGCTACTGAAGGATTTTTCCCTCTCCATTCATATGCTGAGCCCATCCTTCTTTCTCTCTTCATATAAGCAATTACTATTTCACAGAGGCACAGATGCCCACCCAGCTATCAATTATCTCTTATCAATTCGTGCTTAAAAGAGGAGGGATCAGCATGCCAAAGCAACAACAGCTCTGCTTATGGGTAGAGATTTCAGGTGCTGTTTAGATAAGATCTATGTTAGGATTTCTCAAGAGACTTGTCCTGGGTTCAGCAGTAGCAGTCATTTTTCTCCTTCTTGGTAGCTGGTGCAGTGCTGTGTTTTGACTTTTGGCCTGATGTTTTGGTTTGGCCAAGGACTTTGTGAGCCTCATGCTCTGCCAGGGAGGAGGGGAAGCCGGGAGGAAGCAGAGACAGGACACCTGACCCAAACTGACCAAAGAGGTATTCCATACCACAGCACATCATGCCCAGGATGTAACTGGGAGTTACCCAGAAGGGCTGGGACTGCAGGGTTGGAGGAGGTATCGGTCAGAGCTTGGTCGGGCTGGGGGGTGCGAGTTATCTGTCGGCTGGTGGTGAGATGTTGTATTCTCTTCCCTTGTTATTTCCTTTATCATTATTATTATTGGTGGTAGCAGTAGTGATCTCTGTTATACCTTAGTTACTAAACTGTTCTTATCTCAACCCGTGGGAGTTGCATTCTTTTTGATTCTCCTCTCCGTCCCTCCGAGAGCAGGGGGAGGGAAAGAAGGGGGGAAGTGAGTGAATGAGTTGCCTGACTGGGTTTAAACCACCACAGACTTCCTGCCCAAGACTTCCCTTGAGATGGGCTGTATCTGTATCTCTCTTTGGTATAGTTTATAGAGTACAGAGGAATGTTTTTAAGTAGGAGTGTAACTAGAGAAACGTAAGCATGAAACCAGGAATTCAGATTATTGGCCTCAGACCATCTGGGTAAAAAGAAAATATCATAGCCCCTCCTCCCTCAGCACCCTGGTAGTAAGAAACAAAATGATGACAGAAAACTGCACAAGCTGACTGTATTGAAACATAAGTACATTTGACAGCAAAATGAACACATTGAACCCAATGTTTGTGCTTATGGCTGTTTTTTACTACTTTTTGTTTTTTATAGTACAGTTTGGATGCCTCAGGCCTGAACTGCAGATGGGCAGTCTGCTGTAACATTGGTTGTACTAGCCTTGCCCCAGCTTTCTCTAATTTATCTGGATCCAAGATCAGACCTCTGCTGAGTACACAAGCAAAGCTTGGTCATTCTCACATTAATTAAGACCTGCAATGTTTGACTGCAAAATTGCTTTAGACATTCCCAACACCTAATCCCACAGAAATGGAGAGCTGTTAAAGTATGGATTGCTCCAGGAGTTTAAAATCATTGTGCAAAGTAATTAAAAACATCATTGTGTTTCCAATCATTAAGACACCTCATTAATTCATCAATACTCTATGTCACTTCTTGATATCAAGTACCACATGTGGTAAGCTGCCCATACTTCCTAAAACACAAAGAGGAAATTTGGTTTCAAACCAAACCTAGAACAGTTATTCCCCTGATGACTGCAAATTCCAGAGTACCAAGCAATCTTTATGTTCCTTCCCTCCACCTACATTCTCAAATGGATTAATTCCTATTTCTCTCTCACCTGCAGATCTTAATGCAGTTTTCCTCTTGGAAGCAGGCATCCAGTATGGAATAAAGGGAATGGCTACAGGCAGATATGTTATGGCTGTCAAAGTAATTTGCACAATTGTAAGTATTGTTTTGAAAGCTAGATATCAATGTGGATTGAATTTCATGGCTGATTTTCCAATTCTAGATATCTGGCCATATACAAATACTGACTTCATTCTGCTACAAAGGATTCAACAGTACATGTACAGAAAACAGTATTAGTCATAACCTGAATCATTTGCAGACAAAGGTTTTTGAGGGCCTTGACTACAAGTATTAATACAATGGAAAGACCTCTTCACAGATAAGCAGACATCTTGAAGCACTAAAATACAGCATTAAGAGTTGATCAATGTCACATACATACTAAACCCACTTAGCTTGGTAGTTTGACTTCATTTAAAAGCTACACTAAAAGTAGATTCACAACTTGCACAGACCTGCAATTTTAAATTTTACAAGGAATTTCAAAGCTGATGGGAAATTTGTACATCTAATTGAAAGTGAGTATAGGGGAACAGGGAAGAACCAAGCCAGCGTGTGTTTCAGAGACTCCATTCCCACGAAATCCCCACATGGGAACAGATCTAGCATCAGACTCTAGAGGATAGCATAGGATTTACTCCACTACCCAGCACCAGCTGGATTTATTCTGAGCCAAGGCAAAAGAAAAGTGACGTTTTGTGACAGAAAGAAAGTACCATTACTGGAAAAGTGAAATGTGCTATTGAAGTTTCATGCAAACGGAGACTGCAAAATCATTTTCCTAATATTTTTTAAGATCTCCTAGTAGCTTTTCCATGTAATGGCAATTTCTCTGATTAAAGGTAGTGTTATGTGAAGAGCCATATAATAGCCTTATTCTGACCTCGGGTCATAGCTCTGGAAAGGCTGCGTCAGAAGTTTGCCAGTTGTTGGAGGAATGGTTGTATTTTTACACATAACCCCCAGCATAAGAGCTGTGTGTGCTTTGGATCAGATGTCTTCTTGAAATCCACAGAAACAAAGTTTTTCTCTACAGCTATCACTGAAATAAGTCATCAAACCCTACAACCTGTCAGAATGGGCAGAAGGTGCTCCCACGGCAAAATAAGTTTAGGAGTCTTGTTTGAGTGTGTTTCACTATTCATCCAGACAGGCAATCATTAAAACTACAAGACTAGACAATACAGGCTTCTAATGTGAATGAATTAAAGTACATATTGTAAACAAAAAGGTGCATTTGAAGGGAATGGAATATGCCATGTGAACAGCCTTGAAGTAACTTGAGAAGAGTGCCCAGCAGATCACCACTTAGATTTACACAGTGTGCTGTGCAATCCCAGACCACAGCCACCTCTGCAGGAGCCCACAGAAGTCATATCCCCATAGCTTCATGGGATGCAACACACATTAAACTACTTTTTCTTCTGGCTTTTGCTTTGCTTGTTCAGGTCCAAATGAATTCTGCTGTTTGCTATGCATCTTACTGGGGACAGTTGACTATGTGCAGTGTTTTGAGGGAGACCCATGCTGCAGTGTGAATGCCACACTGGATAGAGGAAACAGCTACAAGGGTACAGGACAGAGTTCACCTCGCAGGAATGCTTTGCTTGCAAGAAAGGTGACACAAGGACAACTTAAAGATTGGTTATAACTATTCCAGAGCACACTATGAACACTTCAGACAACTAAGCTGGCATGCCTTTTCAGGGAAGAGGTCACCATGGAGATGCAGCTCTTGATATATCTGAGTTACTATTTTGCAGTATGGAGTACTTGCCAACACCGGACATTTGAAAGGAGATGAGAAGACAGACAAATAGGACTACAGGAAACATACACAAGGCTGGCTGGGAGAGACAAGACCATCTATCACTGGTTTTATCCCATATACCAAACTCAGCTGATGAAGGTAAAAAGCGAAAATAAAGAAGAATGGATATGTGCTCCTCAGCAAAACTCGAGTGTCTAAAACATTCTACATTTATGTCGCAATAGGATAAAAACATGCTTAATAAAATTAGGCTGAAAGACTACAAAAATGAAAAAGCTAGTGGCAGAGCCTTCACTGGCTGTATCAGGCAACCAATTAATACTGCATAACATTCCAGCAATGTCTGGGGTCCTTACTAAGCCTTCAATGTTAAGACCTCTGACAAAATTATGTATATGCAAATTCAGTCAACCGTGATATTAAATCAAAAGGTGCAACAAATTCTAGTGAGAACCTGTTAATAAACCTTAAAGTAATGTAAAAAGTTTATAAACTTAAAAAGTTTTGATAGTAAACCTTTTATCTACCTCAAAAGTATTCTATGACTATGGAATAATGATATTTGTTTTCATAAGAAAATACAGGCCAGTATTCCATTTGGTGAGCCTGACTAACAGTAACAGCTCTCCCTAGCCAGATAGGTAACAGAGATTTCACTGAACATTTTCTTATGCAGAGTTCTTTGCAGAGAAGGAAGGTGCTGCCCTCTCAGCAATTACCAGCTGCTCTAATTAACATTTTCTTCCTCTCTGAGGTCTGCAAGACCTTTATCTCATTATAACAAATGAACAATGAAAGATTACTAAATTTCCTAAGCAGCTAGAATAGTCAGCTTTAGAAATTCCAGTAATTTTGAAAGACGCTAATCTTAGAAAGGCTGCATTCTTCAAGTGTTAAAGACAGAGAGTAAAGACTATGGCTAAGCTTGCAAAATGAAAGAGGAACAAGAATTAAAAGCAAGTTAGCAACTATAGAACAATATATATCAAATCTCTTTATTTGCAGTCAAAGTTTTCAGTCATCTATGCTCCCAGAAAAATTAAGTATCTTTCTTTAGACATTAAGCTACAAATGACAAAAGCAGGCATAAAATCATATATATTTTCAGCAAGCACCTTTTACACTACAGTCATATCTGGACTGCTGCCCTGCTCATGAACATCTCAGTTTCTCAGTGCTATGGAACAAATGGGGAAGGACAAAACACAAACACTTTCTGTTGCACTTTTATTTTCACTCTTCTTTGGGAACATGGAAGTAAGCAGACATTAACTACTTGGTTCTATATTTTCAGAACACTTGTGTAGGAGAAAAGACTGGGGATTGGGTAGAAAAAGAAGAATATTTATGGTAAACAAAGAAATCAGTCCATGAGAGTAAAAAGGGATCTAAAGGTTCTCTGTCAGAAGGATGGAATGGGAAGACATTTCAAAAAGATAAAAATTTTACCTCATTGGTAAAAGCTGCTGACCAAGAGGCAGCAGGGACCTCTGCCAGCTTCTTCCAGGGAAATGCTTACACCAGCCAAATTTGGCTGACCAGCTCAGCTGACAAAGTTTGTTGGCTCATCCTCTAATGTCTTTCTGGAAGCTTAGAGGTAAAGGTGGGTAATTGGGGGTCCTACAGAGTCCATTTCAAAGAGGAAACTGGGCATATTTCAAAACACTGGCATGGATATCTCCATTCTGTAAAGTGGATAATGCGACTTGCACAACTTCACAGAAACTGAGGTACAAGAAGAGCCCAAAGCACCAGACAGTCAGATACCACTCCAACCAAGATCAACCTGTCATTCCAAAACCAGTTTAGGCCAGAAATCATGTCAGCACGGGATCAAGGATCTGTTGACACACTTCTTCAGGTTGAAAGAAAAATTCAGCCTCCAACCTCAATCAGCACAGGAGTAGAGACCCAAAAAAAAGCAGACATTTTACGATGTGGATGTCCCTGAAGTAAAAAAAAAAAGTGCATTGAAGCCTTGCCAGCTGACTCATCACACATACATGGGCCTAGATCATAAACAAAGCCTCAGCTATTAAAGGCTAACCTAATTCCTAATCTAGTCAGGCACTCAGCTCCTCTCCCTATATCAATATTGATTACAATGGTTTCTTATAGGTTTCCCCCCTCATTAAAATAGGGTTCTGTTCTAAAAGCTCCTCCTTCGTGTCTTGTTTGTAAATTCACTGACTCACTTCCTTCTAAGAAGCTCATGAATAAAATATGAAGATTATAAATTCAGAAGTCTTTGATGTGTTTTTAAGCATTAGAAACCTCAATCAGTTCTGTGCAGTTATCCCTTTGAAGTTTCAATTGGGAATTTTCTCCCTCAAAATATAAAAGTTCTTGTCCTTTCGAAGGATGGCTTTCTTAAGGATACACTTTATTTTTTTCTTCTTTATTGATAATTTCTTAAGTCAGAGGACAGCACAAGGATCAGGAAAGAAAATAGCAGCCATTAAGAAGAGCTACCTTTGGGGTAAACATGAATTTATGAACCTACAAGGATCTTTTGACTCATGCCATTTCCATATGTATCCACATCAACACAATTATTTCACATCAACCTAGAACAAAGCAAGGCAGACCTCACCCTTGATTATTCACAGCAATGCATGGAATCAGTCATTCCAAGGAAGGGCTCTACCTCTGAACTTATGAGCAAGTTAACTGACAGAATAGCAGGGAATAATTTCAGAAAGACACATAAACATGAAAAAAAACCACTAAATTTTACCCTGTCCCTAGTTACACAGAAACACTGCCCTTTGTATTCACTTAGCATTTATAGTGTGTAATACCGCTTCTTAATTTTGTTGGATTTCAGGAATGAGATGTGATTGCTCAGAGCCCAGGTTGTTCCCACAGCTTAAACACTAACTTCCTTGAAGAAGTGCATTAGTGCCTTGCAGTGACATACATCATAAGGTTCTGTGGAGCTCAGAGAATACCTTACCCAAAGGGCTTCCATGCAGTCATCCTAACAACAGAAATAAAATCAATTTCCTTTAATTCCCTTTCTACAGACATTCTTGTCTGCCAGGTTTTCACAAGGAATACTTCTGTTAGAAGATTAAGTTAAGTTTCCTCGTGAGGAAACATGGTCTTTTATTCTCACCACTAATTGGTTTTTTTCAAGCCATATCCTAAAGAAGTGGCTTGTGCAATTTCTATAGTTATGGTCTTCTGCAACAATGACATGACTTTGGTAAGCCCAGCCTAGCATTACAATAGCATGCAGTAAGCTGCAATTTACTTTCAGCTCAACACAGCTACAAAATCAGTCAAATAATGAGACTTTAATCTGTGTCACGCTCTGTAAGGCTTCATTATGGCTGTCACTGGTAGCCAAATGAGGTATTTTTGGGCCTGCAATATCTGAGTACCAGTTTTCTTGCCCATAGGTGGATTTGTCAAAGTAGCAAGAGGAAAAAAAAAACCCACCAAAAAAAAAACCCTCAACCAACCAACCAACAACCAACCAAACAAAATCCCCCCCAAAATAAAAAAAAAATCCAAACTTGAGCACCCACATACCTACAAGAATACTATAATTTTCCAATCTGAAATGGCCATACTCATATATCTCTGCTTTCAACCACTCATGCACAGAAACTTGGGGACTTACCTTCTAATAATCTCCTCAGTAAAGATGGGTTGTGAATGCAAGTGCTAGAGTCTCCTAACCCAAACACACATACCATCAATGATCAGTACATCCCATAGAAGGTCAGCCTCTCTCTGCTCCCGTTTGTATATACAGCATAGTGCTTGGCTGAAACAGTTCAGAAGATGCCCCGACAAAACTCTTCAGACCCAGTACGTTCTGGTCTGCTTAAGGTTTGCCAAGGGAAGTGATTTCACACCATTGCCTCAGAGGAGGCGATGCACCTGCATCTTCTGTTTCAGAGACTCAAAGGCTTTCAGACCTTAAGCCAACACTACATTACTGAACTTCACTCCTTGCTCAACCAAATGGCAATCTAAAATGAAACAAGCCTTTGAGTGCACTGAAGAAACATGGGTTTATTTAATATTAGCATAATAAAAATTAGACTTTTTACCTTTTCTGGGAAAAAAACAATTTTATTCCAGCTTAAAAAGGCATTAATACTATTTGTAACAGGCTGCAAGTGTGAAAACCATGAGAGAGATAATAAACTCTGCAATAAACTAATAGCACTCAAATGAATAGCTCAATTAGAAATGAGGATGTCTCACTCTTGACCTAGTTTTTCTTCTATAGTGCATATGGGTGCCAAGTTGCACTGTGCAATTTGTAAACAATTTATTCTCTAACATGCAACTGAAGAGAGATTTAGAAAGTAGTTTTCGTGGAAGATTTTTTAACAGTTCTCATTTTTTGTACTTTTTATCAGTAGTTAAAAATGAGGAAAGATTACTTTAAGTACATGATATTAGGCAAAAATAAATACAACTAAAGATAGCCAAAATATATTTTTGATACATTTTAACCATTGAAATAGTCTAGATATGTTGGTAATGAGCATTTTAAAACAATTTCCTTAACTTCTTGGATCAGTTTAAAGGAATACATATGTATGAAAAATTCTCTTCAGGCATAAATGCATTTAAAGTAGTTACTACAGCTTTTATAAATTGCAGTTATTTTATGTGCACTTAGCTGAAAATAGTACTCAAAACATTGTCAGCTGAATCCCAAAATGCATTGGACTCCTGTTGCTGTGGCAACACATTGTTCATGGTTTGCCTGTCTGAGGCAATAAAGATATAAAATATTGAATGTTTTAAATATATTTAAGTCCAGCAGTTAAATTGTGGCACCATGTCCCAGTTGAAAGCTAGATAATTCCATTTTCCACCTAAAGATGTCCTCTCTTTGTGAGCCAAATATTTAACAGATCAGAGGACAGCAAAAGGCTTTCCAGATGCTAAGTAAAAGGTTCATTTAACACACTGTGGAGCAGCACTACTAACAAAGGGGATTTTGCTTTCTCCACTTTCCACCACGGGACGGGGTAGAAGTCAGAAAGGCATTGCTCTGAGGCTGAAGACATTCTGCTTACGGAAGACAAATTAGGAACTTCTTTCCCGTTTCACCTGTACTGAAATCATGTCATCGACCTCTGTTTACTTCTAAGCAAGCAAGACTTGGACCCCCCTCTGCTTTGCAGAGCACCCTTGTGTCAGCCATGCTGCTCCAATGAATGCTTTTCTTTCTCCCAAGGCAGAGTTGCCGAGTGTCAGGGTGCAAAAGCAGAGAGACGCCTCCTTTAAAACAGTGCGGTTTGCTCTGTGTCTAATACAAACACTGCATAAGCATTTTCAGAGATGTGGAAGAAGCTAAGCATTACTCAAAACTCCATCATGTGTCATCTTAAAATCAACCCTAAAACACAATATTAGTCATGGAACATACAAGTTTGAGCAGAAAATGAATATGACCTCAGCATCATCTCTGCCCTCACCTTCCTTAGTAAGCTTTGTTATTTTGCTTTTTATAGTCCTTCTGTAAACAATTTTTCAGGAGAAAAATCAGTAAGCGAATTAATTCACATGTTTTCAGGAAATTCTCCAGTCCTGTGGAGCACACACTTTCCATACGTGTCAGCTAACCAGAAATCATATCCTTCCATTTAAACAGAAGGGAAATAATCCCTCTATAAATCACTTGCAGTGACTTTGATTTAGCTTTCATATAACTGCAAAATGACTACATAATACCTAGCTACCAATGGAGATGGCAAATGAGGCTACCAGGAAATAAATTACTCGGTACACATATGACTTCACAAAGCAGAAAGTTACTTTGTTTGAAAGAATATCAAAAAACCACAACACTAAAGCCAAATCTTCAATGAAATTAATTCACCAGAGGGAAGGAAGTAAAAGCACATCTCTCAATTTCACATCCTCTTATTCTTCCAAAACCATCTACACATACTGATGGTAGGCAGTAAAAGAAAAGTTCACTGAGAATAGCAAGGTGACGATCTTCATGCAAGACTTGTTAAATGTACTTACAAAAGAAGTTATAATGACCATAACCTGATCCTAAGCTACCCTAGTTAACCTACTGCATTCAGTGGGCCTGGCCTGAAATCCTGTTTTCTGCACCCATAACCGACTGCCAGTCCTTTAATTGTACATTGCTGCCTTTAGCTAATTCAGGCACTACGACACAGAAATTTCAGAATCTAGAATGAAAACAAATGACTAATGATAGAATGGCTGAGGTTGGAAGGGGCTACTGGAGGTCATCTAGTCCAAACTCCTGCTCAAGCAGGGTCATCCGGAACAGGACTGTATTCAGATGGCTCTTGAATATCCCCATGGAAGGAGACTCCACAACTTCTCCAGACAGCCTCATATTAAAGAAGTTTTCCTCATGTTAAGATGAAACTTCCTGTGTTTTAGTTTATACCCCCTGCCTCTCAGCTTATCATCCGGCACTGCCAAGAACAGTCTGGTCCCATCCTTTTGACACCCTTCCTTCAGATACTTACATTAATCAGATGTCCCCTGAGCCTTCTCTTCCCTAGGTGAACAGCCTTTCCTCATATGAGAGATACCCCAGACCCTTAATCATTCTAGTAGTTCTTCATTGGACTTGCTCCAGCAGCTCCGTTTCTCTTTTGCACTGGGGAGCAGAGAACTGGACAAACAAAGCTGTACTACAAATCCTTGCTCAAAGAAGGCTTTTCTAAAACATGCAAAAGGCAGTTCACTGAAAAAGGTGAAAATAATTCATGAATAAAAAAGGTACTGCAATACATGTCCAAAGTGTCTTAAATATTTTGTATGCTACTTAATTTCCTGTACCATGTTGATAATGAAAAGTTTCCAATGACTGGCTACAAATGAAGAACACAAAGCTTTTCTTGAGCAAGACATTACTACTAAGCCAATCTGTGTTACAGGAAGCCCAAAACTTTGAGAGGAAATGCTCTTGCAGCCTGGACTAAAATCTTCCGGAAACAGATCAATTTAGGCAGACATGCAGGAACAAATCTAGAGAAGCACAGAAATACCCTGAATAAAAGCAGACCAAAAAAACCTTAAGGAAATCCTAGGGTGAATTATTTTTTTAGTCTGAGTGCTATATGAAGGGAAGTAAAAAAGAAGTCTTGAGCCTTTGACATTCCTGCCATTTGGTTCTTTCTCCTGCTCTTTGATACTTCTTCTATTCAAGCACAGCACTTTTTATTGTCGGGAAAGAAACAGGACTGAATCATGTAAGTAACTGCTTTCACCATTAATTCTTTGCCTTCTTTCCAATAACAGCCTGCAAACCACTGACATGTAGTCAAGAAACAAGCACCTGCAACTTCTTTAAAATGGTGGATTTACCATAAAAATGGAGAGATCTAACTCAGGGGTATTTTTTGGTATGTGTTTTAAAACAATGGATTAGAACCAATCCTTTTGCTGAAGAGTTATTATGTCAACCTAAATTAATCCCATGCCCATCCTCAAAATATTGGTACTTTTCCTCAGGTCTATAAACCTCCTCTTTCTGCTGCCTGCAAGCTGTCTGCAAACATTTCAGCAGAGCCTGCTCCTCCAGGACTTCCCTTGGCCCATCTCCAGCTAATCAGCAAAACACAAGTTATCCTTCCCCTTCCCCCTCAGTTGTGCTGGATATGCTTTTTAGGGTGAGCAGAACAGCCCACAGTCTCACTTCACTTGGGGGATCAGAGACTTGAGTAACTAATTCTGTGTACTATGTGAGTAGATGTATGAGGGGGAAAAAAAGGATTCAAACCACCAAACCCACTAGGGAGGGAAAGAAAGGTACCTTGTCAAAAAGGGAGCTCTGTATCTCAGGGAACTGAGCACATTTTACAAAGGGAGTCTGAGTTTATGGATATTGGGGTACTTCACAGACAAAAAAACCTCAGCATGCTGTTAAGGTGGCAGTATCTCACCATTAATGACAACAGTAGTCCTACCCTGAGCTATGGCATAGGGATTTCTTCAACCCTTGGAACTGTAACTATTTTTGCAGTTCAGAAACGTGCAAATAATCTTTCATACCACACACCTCAAGGATAAGGTTCCCTTGGGCCATAAATAGCAACTTACTTTCTTTTCCCCACTTTGCCTCAAAGCAAGTTTATGAAAATCCCACATGCCATGTTACTCTTCTCAGAGCAGTATCAGTGGTATTCTCAATTCAGCTGCAACTCCCATTCTGCCTTAGCACTGGAGAGCCAGCCTTGCCAGGCACATTTGTTGGCATCTATTTATTCTCCTATTTTAACAATACTTCATGACCATCCTTGAGCTATTGGAGGAATTCAAAGGAATTCTGTGTTCAAATGCTATCCAACTATTTATATTTTGCTTATATTGTTTAGTTAATGTGAAATAACTAGCGGTTCATTTTAATTCTCAAATAATGAAGTCATCCAGAATAGATTTTCTGTAAAGTTTAGTTCTCATTTCCAGTCCTCCAAAAAGCTGCCTTTTTTAAAGTGGTGTTGCTTACAGCAATCATTGGAAGCTGCACACTTATCAGAACCCAATCTTCAGTTCCACTGTTTCAATATTACTATAGCTACATGCCCAGGGAGTAATATCACTTTCCTCAGGTGAACACATTATGGGATGTTTAGCTGTGGTAGTATTGTCTAGCAGTCCAACTTTCAAAATCCTGAAAATACCAAAGCAAGGACTTTGTACAACTCCTTTAGTACTACGATAACTGCTAATTAAAGTAAAACATTACTAAAAACATTGTTTAGGGTCAGGTTTGGGGGTTTTATTCTTTTTTCATTCCTCCTCATTCCCTCGAGAAATTTATCAGGTATCATATAAGAAAAATATCACTGAAAAGGCATAACAAAGATCCATCTGTGCAGTGGGATTTAGAGAAGGCAGCGATTTACTAATTTATTATGATTTATTGATGCTCCCTCACATTCCAGCTTTGACACCCAGGTATCTGACAATCCTGGATTTAGTACCTAGAAATACTATCTCTAGAAGTCTGTAATTTTTGACATTCTTCTCACAGACTAAAGACTGTTTTTTAAGATGTCTTAAAACACAGATATAGACACCTTGGAGCATGTCCAGCAAGGGGTCACAGAGATGGTTAAGGGATTGGAACACCTCAAATATGCTGAAAGAGCTATCAGAAGAGAAATCTGGGGGAAGATACTGTGTGTGTGTGTGCGTGTGTGTACCTGATGGAAGCAGAGGGGAGGATGGTAAATAAAACAGAGCCAGACTCTTCTCAGCAGTAGTACCTAGTGACAATTCCAGATTCAATAGACAAATGGAAATATAGAAAATCCCATTTATATATATGAAAAGAAGACTTTTATTATTGTTGGGGTGGTCAAACACTGGAACAATCTGCCCAGAGAGGTTGTGGAGTCCCCATGGAAGGAGACATCCAGAATACAACTGGGCAAACCCCAGGAGTCCTTCCCAATTTCAGATGTTCTGCAATTGTGACTCACTAGCAATCATGAAGTACCTACATGATTTATTCCTTGGGAGGGGGTGGGGAAGGTGAGTGTGGAGTGAGGTAACAAAACACAAAACGAAAACAAAGCCCCACCACAGAACAGAAATAAATCACTGTTCTTTATGAAGTCAAAGACACTCTCACAGGAAAAGGAACAACATTTTATCCACAGAAAGAAATATGAAAAACTAATTTCTCAAAACCTGAAATGTTTCTATTCTCAGAATACAAAGAGAGAAAAGTCAGACTATTCCATGAAAAGCAGCAAAAGGAGAGAGAAAACAATAGAGTTGTTTATACCATCCCTGGTAACAAAACCTGCTTTCCAGCCTATTTGTATGTCTGCATATCCATAGCTATTTGTCATTCAACTCATTCTAACCTGCCACTTTCCCCACTTACATGATAACTTTTTCTTTCTTTTTTTTTAATCTTCCAGTTTCAAATGCAAGAATCCCTTTCAAAAAATCCTCTACAGAAACCCATAGCACTCAAAACCAAGAGACTCTGTTTCCTATGGAGTACTGAATGCTGGCAGGCTGTCAGACTTCACTCCCAACTTTCTCATTTTACACAGTACTTTCAGAGCAGTTTGCTTTCAAGGGAGAAGTAAGGCAATATAAGCCTCAATAACAACAGCTTTTCCCTTCTGCCTACCTGGCTGCTGAGAGACTTGAAATACGTAGTTGAAAAAGCAAAATGCTCATGGCTGAGAAAAGAAAGCATGACATTATTTCATGAGGTAAATTAAAAATTACTTGAAATAGTGTAATTCTTGTTCTAAGCTTTAGAATAGCGACCACAGAAAAGACAGATATTTCAGACATCTCGGTCACTCCCTAATAATCTCCACCTCCCTTCTCACTGCAGTTTGTGTTCATATTTTGAAGCTGAACAGTGATTTTTATTACCCTAAAAAGGACATGATCCCACCAAACCTCATTTTTTCCCTAGCAATTTCTCTCATTTAGCACTTACACTGGGTCATTATTTTGACCACTTTGCTCTTACTGTGTGTAAGGCAAAATTGATGAAAATCTGATGGTCCTCCAGGTCCTATTATTTTCAGACCTCAATATTTTTACTTTATGCTTCTGGGATTTTTATATTCTTAGATGGTGCTGAACAGAAATATTAATTTCTAACTAAGTGATGATCAGATTCTTTGTTCTCCAGTACATCTAATAGCTCTGTTGTTCAACATTTGTGATCCTTCTGGTATCAGATACTTAAAACCAGCTGCTGCTAATTGCTTGGGTCCTAGAAATCTGGAAATACTCATAGTGGGATCATCTCTTCTGTAAAGCTTTTGACAATAATTCCTGTGTTTGTTGGTAAAAAAAGTAGCTGGTCTTTAGGAAAGAACTACCATTTATCTTTAGATTCCCATTGGAATTAAGACGATAAAGGCTTCTATCTACCATCTAAATCTTGTTTTTTCTTGCAAACACTAGTCCATGTATCTTGTCAGTTCACAGATTGACTAATACAATTCCACACTGGCAGGTCTTCCTGATCACACTATAAGAAAATGTCAGCTGGTCCCCTGTATCTCTGCAGAGTTAATCATCAGTTCAAAATGTCACCATCCCATTTCCTTCTTTCTTTGCTTACTTGTTGTCCTTCTCATAAACTTGCGAATTAACTTAAAAAGGCTGACTCTCCTTTGCACCAGCACAGAAGAGATACTTTGGAAATGAGTAATCCACAGCTGGAACAAGGTGCACTGAAGCTTGCTGCCAATATAAAGTAACCAAAGCTTTCAATGCTGTTTAGATTCTCTACCCTATCGCTTTGGTACACACGTGCTCTAGGTTGCATCACGTGGTCCCAAGGCAGACAGTGAATACTGAAAGCGTGTCACATCTCCAAAACACTAGGAAGAAGTCTGTGATTTCTTGCACACACAGGCCTTCCAATCACAGGAATTGGTTAGGTAGTTCTTGAGGAACAGGCATATTTCACATCAGTAATCCTTACAACTGGCCTCCTTCAGCAAATACTGCTGAAAATGAGCAAGAACTGGAGCTGCAGGCTCAGATAAGGGAAGGATAAGTTTTCACATATGCTAAGGGATCATTACTACACAAAAAAATTTACTGTCACGTATCAGATGATATTCCGCTGCAAACCTGGGGGAGGACTGGACATAGCCTTTGACCCTAAGATCTTGGAGATGTCTCATCAAGATCTTTTCTTCCAAACTGAACAATCTTAGCCCTGAAAATATGGTACCCACATAAGTAATAAGCCCTGCATAGACTAAGTAGCACTATAGAGAGAAGCACTTCACCCGGTGCATGGTTTCATTTCGGTCAGGCAATGCTGCACACTTTACCCCACCAGTGATATCAGTATGCTGTGTGTTATTATGGAAAAGCACAGATGATCCTTATTAACCTCCTGTATCCCACTCAAGGTTTCACAGATCCCCATCATCCCTGATTATTGTCTGTTGTCCTGGCTGATGAGCACCAACATGGAAGCCTGCCCATTTTTCCCTTCTATACGCCTTTTGAGCTCACAGTCAAAATGTAAGCACACTATGGATGTAAAAAATACATGAAAATACCCATGTTGTTCTCCATCTTTTCACCTGATAATTAGTTACTAACAATTTATGTCCTTTATCGTTGCTACTTTCAATTAATATTGTAATCCCTAATACACTTCCTGGGTAGTGGCAACCAGTCCAGAATCTATCATGGTATATGTGAAGTTTGAGTTGTTCCCCTCTCCCAACACCCAAATACCTATCTATCCCCATTATGCTAGTAACATTTTGCTGTAATTCATAATAACAGAAGCTAGCCTAAATATTAATACAGCCATTTTAAAAATGCCACAGTGGGTTAAAAAAAAAACCCAAACAAACCCAAAACCAAACAAACAGAAGAAATCCCTTTCTTTAAAAGACTAATCCTGCTTTTAAACGTACAAACATTTTCACTTCTTCAGTCCCTTAAGTGTTGGAATTGCTTATGGCCTCAAGTGAAATACTTCCCTAGAGAAACAGAAGCAATACAAATTTGCCAATAATTTTTTTTACAACCACTTTGTATTATTTACAGTAAATAAATTCGTGTGGAGAAGGGGTGCATGTGGAGAAAAAGAGTCTTGCCAAATATCTTTTGTTCTACATTTACAAAATAGAATTAAAAGAATAATTTAATTGCATTTTAATAAAACACCTGCTTTCAGGATTTTCTTTGCCCTGTCCCATTTCTTACCCTCCCTCCCTTAAATCTATGACTTGAATGCAAAATGCATGAATGGTGCACGAGTGCAGGGAGTAGAGACTGCAATTCCTTCTAGTTAATTGTCCTGGGTTCAGCTTGGCTACAAAGCATTTCTTCAACAGAAAGGCTGGCTGATGCCTTCCAGTCAAGCTTGCAGCTCTGTGGTTGGGACTGGCATCCGGTAGACATAGGTTTGAAGGCCTGAAACTGAAAGGACAGGTTTCACAGCAAACAGTGTTTCCCTGTACAGCATGAAGCCTGCAGAATCCTAAACTCATTCCTTGTCTCTTCTTGCATGCTCATCTTCAACTTCCTCAAGAGCCACCGGAATTTCAGACGCATTTTTCACCACTTCTGATATGGAAAAATCAGCCCCTGGTAGGGAAGTTTTGGGCAAGTTTAAGAAGTTGCAGTGCAAACAGCTCATTCTTGATGCTGGATAGTCACAGAATTCCTGCATCTCTGATCATTGTATGGAACACAGGTCAATCATTCCTAAACTCACAAAAAGATAGACTCAAACTTCATTCCAATGGTAGAAAAATTATGTGATCATGACCAAAAAACAGAGCAAGCAGCTCCATGTGGGACTATGATTAAAGTATATTCTTAACAGAAATATTTTCCTAACTTAACCTTCTTGATGTCTCTTCTCATCTATAAACCGAAACCTGAAGTAAAAGAATAAATGTTTAAAACTGCTTATTGAAAAGGGCGAACAGTGGAAAATATGATTCCAGTTTTTCACACAGATATTCTTAGGTGAATCCAGAGGATTAAAAGCTAGCTTTCCTGCTGTCCAAGTTGGATCAGCTGAATGAAGTGCCATAAGAACAAAATAGACATAAAGCTAAGTATATTTAGGAAGACCCTATGTAGCTTTTGCAAAGGAAGAATCCTATCTCACAGGTCCACTAGTGGGGTTTTTTGTTGTCATTTTTTAAACAACTGCTTAACACATGAACATGGAAATCTAGCAGATGCAAACATCTGGACTAGGAAGCAATCCTGATACATTCACTGGGACAGAGCAAAGAAGAAGCAAGTAACCAATATCCATTCTCAGTTAGAAGAAAATAGTTGCATCTGCAACTGTCCCGTGGAGAAATCCATTGCCTATTCCATAAGCCTTTGTGCCTTTCGAACACCAGCACCCCAACCCCAAATTACACTGTACTTAAACATTATACTGAACACAAGAAATTCCCAGAGAGGTGAACTCAATGCGCTGACAATTGCTAGATAGAACTCACTTAACCAGGAGGTGGGAAAGCCTCTAAAGATGGGCTCTCAACATTTTCTTCTCAGTTAAGAGCTGGAGCTGAGGTAGAAGAGACCCCAAATGGAGCTAGAGCTGCCCCTGTGCCTGGCAGTGGAGGCAGGCACATACAACTACAGATTTCATCACATGTTTCCATATAAATATCTGGGCAAAAATTCCCAGGTGTACAGTCTGACTTGACAATCCACTCCTGAACACTTGCTGACATGCCTGGTCCGCTAGTAATCCATCTCCACCTCTGTGACCACCCTAGACATGAGGCATGGTGCTATTCAGTCATACTTTCATAAAGGCTGACTAGCCCTGATCCACATCAGAACAAACCAACACAGGTATGAGGCAGCATAGAATCATAGAATAGTTAGGGTTGGAAAGGACCTTAATATCATCAAATTCCAACCCCCCTGCTATGGGCAGGGACACCTCACACTAAACCATATCACCCAAGGCTTCCTCCAACCTGGTCTTGAACACTGCCAGGGATGGAGCATTCACAACCTCCCTGGGCAACCCATTCCAGTGCCTCACCACCCTAACAGGAAAGAATTTCCTCCTTATATTCAATCTAAACTTCCCCTGTTTAAGTTTGAACCCGTTACCCCTTGTCCTATCACTACAGTCCCTAATGAAGAGTCCCTCCCCAGCATCCTTATAGCATCCCCCTTGCCTTGCATTATGGCTTCAAAGTCTGGCAATACACCCAAATGTGTGTGCTATTTCCTGTCCGCAAGTGCTGTTTATCCTAGGACAGGAGGTAAGGGGGCAGCACATGGCAATAGGCTGTTGCACGTTTTCTAATACATTCAAGAAACAGAGATAAACACAAAGGTAAAAGAGTCTGAGCTGTTTAGGATTAAAAAAAAATTAAAAAAAAAAATAATGCCAAAAGTTGACGGCAAAGAGCTGCAAAAGGATTTCATGATTCTGAGTAAATGGGCAATAAAAATGGCAGATGAAGTTAAGGTTGAAGAAACGTAAAGTGGTGCACCTAACAAAGGCAATTCTAACTTCATATCTAAAACAATGGGGTCTGAACAAATTCTTACCTCTCAGGAAAGTGATTTCAGAATTAAAAGAGAGAGTTTTATTAAAACACTCCATCAGTAATCAGTGGCAGTCAGAGGCAGACAAAATCCTAGGAATTACTAGGTGAAAAAAGGCAGAGAACAAAACAAAGGTGTGTATAAATCCAAAGTGGCTCCAATTTTTGAATACTGCTTACAGGTTTGGCTTGTTCGCAGATCTCCAAAAATACAATATAGAAGAAGAAAGGAGAATGGTAACCAGAGGTACGGTATGATTCCAATACAAGGAACAACTGGATCGCCTACAGCTCATATCTCAGAGAAATGCCACCACTCTCTCTCCACTTGAGGCTCCCCTAAACTCATGCCTCTGCCAGACTTGTTGCTTAATTTGATTAGGTCATCTTTATGCTCTCAGTGAAACTGTGTTTGTCAATGCAGCCAGTAAAGTCCAGCAGCTTATGTTAAAAAAAAAACACTGACTGCATATGGACCATACTCAAGAATTCTTAGCTATTAGTCCCACTAAAGACAAAGTAGCTTGCTGTTCAGCTCTTTCTGGACTCACCACAAAGATGTTCTTACAAACTCATATTTCATCTCCATTTATAGATATCTATATCAGGTAGTATCTAGTTAATCAATAATTCATTAATATCCATGAGCCAATAAACAGTTACTAAGTTCAGATGATGTTATTTCTATTCCCTTCCCTTAACAGTCTTCTAGAGTTCTACAATTACCAATAACTTACTCCTAATTATAACAATTATTATTTTTATTAGCTGGCAAGCACTTTACAAATCAGATAGTAAAGCAGCTGTAAAATAACTTGTGCTTATTTTGTTACTCAATTTAAGATACTAACCTGTGACATTCTGTGCCTTTTCAAATGCCATCTGGAAGAGCAAGTAATTTCTCACTACATCTGATCAGCAATTTTATAATTTTTTCCAACACTTTATTTTTAGCTATCTATAGCAAAGCAAAATATTTTATCTCATCATAGACTGCAGTGTAGATGAACTGGGAATCTGCAATGCTGCACATAAGTGCACATAACAGCTATTACTGTAAGGTTGCCTGAAGCAAACCGAGTATGTCAAGCACTCGCTGCTGGTGAGCTTTGTCTGATTTGATATGTCCACACAGTGCAATGGGAACAATCGCAGAGAACTTGGCTACTGTCTCATCCACTTCAGTTCACACCAGGGCTAGGCATTTGACTGCCACTGCCAATTCATCTTCTCTTCCTGTTGTCAAGAAGCTTAGAGTACATAAGAATAAAAGGGAAGGCCCACCTATTCCAACTCTTTGCTGATGTGTCCTTCAGTATTAAATGAGAACATAACAACAACTCAGCAACAGATAAAAGGGAATTAAATGACACACATCAGTTGGCTGTGTCAACATGCAGGGCACATATGACCCATGGGATACCTTGTCTTCAGGGCATACCTTTAGCCCAAGTGTCCCATGTCCCTACAGGCCTTGGCTCTTTGAAAGAGCATTTCAGCCTAGAATTATAAAACTAATGAGGATAAAGAGTGAAAGGTCTCCAATCCCCATGCTTTTTCCCTTCATTCTATGATTCTATGATTGCTTGTGGCACAGTAACCAAAGTGATCTGTGTTTATAATATAATGTTTATATATAATATATATAATGTAATAATATATAGAGAATATAATATTATATATAATATAATGTTTATAATAGAATGTTTATAGTATCTGTATTATCCAGAAGGACATGGAGAACTGGAAGTGCAGCTGCTACATTCTCCCTTGAGTTTCCCCACTCATCTCAAATTTAAACTAGCCTAGGCGTTTCTTTTGACAGATCTTTAAAGATTTCTCTCTCTGATTTATCCTGTCCTGCTGGTCTTAATGCTAAGCAAAAAAATATCACCTTGGCTTTCTGTGTCACAGGTAATCATGAAGGGAAAAGGTGTGATGATAAGAGGTTTTTCACTCTTTCTGATCATCATTTTTGTAATTCTAGGCTGAAATTCAGTGTTTTTTTCTTGGTGTTGGGTTTGGTTGTTTTGTTTTGTTTTTTTACAGCCTGATGAAGATGACCAAAGCTTACAGTGTGCAAAGTGTCAAATCATCTTTCAGGGCAAAGGGTAGGAAAAGACAAGACCTGCTAAAGGACTTGCATGGTTATATGAAAGCCACAAACTATATCTAACAAATTCTAAACTGCACAGTCCTATATCAACTGCTGGACATGCAGAACGGGTGTGAAGTCTGCAAACACACATTTGCCCTCTGAAATTTCACTTGTACCCTAAAGCTTTAATTCCAGACAGACCTAACGTCACTTACAGCTCAAAGCCTCCTCTTTTTCTAAGCTACCGACCCTCCATCTCTAGTTCTTAAGGGACCTGACCTTCAAAACTTTCTCAAAGCCTACCAAACTAGGCTTGCCAGAAATCAAAAAAAGCCAAAACCCTCTGAAAGAAGGCAACAGATTCCTGCCTTCCCAAAGGCTGAAGGAAAAGGGTCTTCCTCTAAAACAGCTTGAGAAAGAATCAAACCAGAAGGACAGCTCCCAGAAGTTCAAACTGTAGAACTGAACTAAGCAGCTGCCACAAGCACCTCTGTGCTGTTTGGAGGGAGCTGTATTGGCAGCTCCTTTTCCTCCAAATGATAATTCACCTATTCTAAATTAAAGGTTATTCACTACCACATTATTAAGTTTCAGTTACAAAATTATAGATTTTTATGATGAAAGTGCACACTGCTTCATTAACAAGCTTCATCTTAGACATTAAGAAGTCATTTTCCAGTCAAAACCACAAATTTTAAACAAAATTTGCCTCATACAGAAGACAAAAAGAGAGGTGTTTTTCCTTTTCTGTCAAGACTCCTCTAAGAATGTGTTCATAAAGGTACAATAAATACACGGTAAACATTGTAAGTATGTTACTTGAAAAGTAGACATGACGTACATGAATAGAAACCATTCTTTCAGGCAACCTATGTCAAGCCAGTTTATATAAAGGTGTATTAACCGTTTAGTCATCCCTAATAAATTACACCGAAAAGAAGCAAAATATAAAGCATTGCTGAATTTTGATCAGAACAGATTTAAGTGATTTAACACTTCACTTACAGAAAATAAACTTGCCTTGAACTCTATTTGACAAGCCAATAATCAGCACAGCTTGGCATTAGGGACACTTTCCCATGTCTTGCATTGCTATCACCACTCCAAAGCAAAAGCAGCTATTGTACTTAAACCAGCTCCAACCACAGGAGCTGGTCAGGTATCAACAGGTACCACCTCTGGGAACTCATTACCAGCAACAAGTCACTATCCACAGCCTCCAAAGCCAAATATTTAAGCTTCACACAGGAATTAAAGTGTAATAAAAACAGGAACAGCAAAAAAGAAGCTCCAAAACATGTCTCACTTACCTAGATGCTGCTGCTTTTCCAGAGATGAAGTACTTTACTTATGTGCCTCCACACAGCTTCCATACAGAGGTCTATCCCCCAGTGTTGGGCAGTAACAAGACTCACAGGTATCTTCATTACTCCTGATTAGCCTTGCCTGACCTTCCACTAATTGGAGATAACCTGAAGGGTGTCTGTCCTGGGCATGTGCAGAACCCCAGGGGAGGAACTACTGCTCTGCTCTACCACCCCACAGCTTGGCTGCTTTAGAAGTTAAACTAATTTTTCCTTCCTCTGAGCAGTCCTACCTTGTTTCAGAGGGCATGCACGGCGATTCTGTTACAAATACTGCTCAGGTTGTCGTAAATTCATTAAAAGGCCTGGTTGTGTTCTGTAAAGCTGGAGACAACATGGGCCTGAGTTCCCTTCCTCTGCTCCCCCACCCCAGTGCATTTAGTAGAGTCACACATTTTGGAGACTCACCTCTTCTCAGTACCTAAGCAAAACCTCACCTACCTGCTTCCTTGGGCTCACCCTTGGGACACCCTTTCTTGGCTTGCATGCACACCAAACACACAGTTGTCACCCAGGATTGCAAACCCCACTGTGAAAGCCACAGCCTGCCAGCTACCACCCAACAGATACCACATAAACTCTTCAGCAACATCTTGAGCACCAGAAGCAAGCACAGCTCAAGCAGTCGACCAACAGATGCAGTGAATGACTGTGGTCCAGCTGCTGCTTTTGCCTAAGCCCAAACAGAGTGCAGGGAAGCTCTGTGGGATCTTCCTGGTACCCCCAGTAACGGACTAACGTGTCAGGTATCTAAGCAACAGCAGGCACACAGCAAAAGCCCTCAGAGATGAAAGTCTTAAAGATCTAATTGAGGAGATTTTTAGTTTTTGTGAATTTTGGAACAGTGGAGAAATTCAAAGACAAAACAGAAACGTGAAAATAATCCCCCAAGTAAGTAAATGTGACTGCAGCTTGGTTAGCTGGCCCCCAGTTCTGAATGTTGCATGGGAAGACTGTGATGGTCAAAACCTCTATCCCAAACAGATAATGTGTTTTGACCAACTACAGCACCCAGTTGAAGGCTGCTATAAAAATAATTGCCATGTCCCCTTTTTGCATTCAAAGCCCCAGAAACAGAGAACAAATAGTGTGCTGCTTGAAGCAAAGTCAGAGCTAATTCTACAAAACTGTACAGGAATCAAAGAGCCATTTACCTGGGCTCTGCTTTTTTCTATCACCGTTAAATTGCAAGTCAAACATTCACTAACTGTCCTTTCTTAGCCATGGAAAACAATAAAGCTATTGATTTTCAGCACTTTTTTTGTGTGCTGACTTCTTGCTCCCATTAAAATGACTCCAGAAAAGCAATAGGCTTCCCGCTGAGTTTGTATCCATTGTGAGTTTGCATGGAAGCATTAATGAAGAGTAATAAAATACCAATAAATTAGGTGTGACAAGACTTGCAAAATGTCAGCTCAGGTGACTTTGGTTCCGTCTTCTCCCAGAAGATGGAGCCAAATGACCAACTGTCTGTGGCCCAGACAAGATGCACGTAGGTGCTACTGAACAAATCCCTTTTCCAATGTAGGAAGGTACAGTTAGTGTCACTCAACCACTCCCATGACTAAGGCTGGCTTGGAAGGCAGTCAGGTTTCTTGCAGGTTTTTTTTGCATGTCATTTGCATGTCAGAGTTGGTTTATAGCTATCAGATTCACTGATCCCAGCCTGGGCCCTTATGGCTGGTTCAACCCTAATGGATTCTGGCTTTTTATGCTACCACGTTATTCTTATTGCAATGACACTGGGCCAAGTTCTCTCTCACGTAAGAGCAAGTCCTCTCATCTCCAGTGATGATACCAAGTTATTCAGGAGAGGTGAGGATTGCCTGACGAACTAACTGCCTGAGCTGAGGGGAACATCTAAGACTTGGTGATTACGCAATGTAATAGCAGATAAAATTCAATGCAGACTGCAAAGTGACTCATGGGGAAGAAAAAAATCCTAATTTGGCATACAAACATTGATTTTTCATCAGGCTCCATTTTCCAGTCAAGTAGTACAGCATGAAGAAAGGCTCCAGCTACATGGCAGGACAGGGTACAGTAGGCAAACTTTATACCCAGCAATTCAGCAGAGCTGTGACAATTAGGCCAGTTGGAGGCCACTAAAAAGGCTGGTATGAAAGTCTGGGCTTGGAGTCAACTGTAGACACCTCTGCTGTCCTTGCAAATAATCTATAATACATGTGCATTCCTCTAACAAGAAGAAAATGAGGTCTACCTTCTGACAATTATGATAGAGGTAAAACTTATTAAAATTGCAGCTAAGGCCACTTAATACTTGAATGCACATTTCAGTGGAAGTGTAGCAAATCTCACTTTTGATTCTTCCCACACAGACCTCCACCTCTTACTCCAAAATGGATATTTTTCTCCCATTATTTTCAACAACTAAAAGCCTACAAAACCATGGATTTCAGCTGTCACACACTGTTTTCAAAATATTTTTCTCCCCTGTTTTTAAAACATAAGTGGAAATTTTAAAATGCCATTTATTTTTTCCTTCAAGGAATCAGATGACCATTGAAAATCAGTTTTTGTGGCAGAACAAGCTTGCCTACCTAAGACAGCAAAATTTATTTCCAATAACTTAGAATCATAACTCATTGTTTATGGGATTGAATTCTTCCTTGTTTCCCTAAAAATAAACCTACAGTTTTATTTCAGTATCATATTCCATATATCTCCAGAGATTTCAGAGCTTCCACTTTAAAACATATCATACTTTAGGTGAGGTGGGCATTTCTGTTCTAAAAAAAAGTCATTATTTTATTTTTGTGACAAAATGTTGAGAGTTTGTCACAAATTATACAGATGTTTCTTATTATAAGAGATTTAGAATTGAGCTGAGGTATATGCAGGAGATATTGTCACACGCTGCATTTGCTAAGAAAGGGATGCAAAGGGATTAAAATTTGATGGTTAACATAAATATTGATAGGATATTGTAATTATCACATGGAGGCTTTGGATTCATAAAGAAGGGAAAACTAATAAGTGAGCACAGCGAGTGAAAGCCCAGCTGCATCAGTTCCGATTTTCATTCAACTCAGATCCTTAGGTACAATCTAAAGAACAGAACAGTCTAAACAAGTCATTTGTGTTGGCTAGCCTTGATACAACTATATATACATGGCCCCACTTTGGATTTTTTTTTGCTATACAGAAAGCAGGAAGTTCATTAAATAAAGAAAAGCTCTATTTTCTTTAAAGATGAGTGAAGAGTCAGCTACAGTTTGGGAACAAACGCAAAACATGAATTTAGCTTAGCCTTGCATAGGCATACAGATGTTGAACCCAGACCAAACATGGAGATGATCTCTTTTTGTCCAAGGAGTTATTTAGAACAAAAAATAACAAACAATAAAAAACATGTGGGGAGGGACACTTAGAGCAAAGGAAACTGAGCAGAGGAAAAGAATGTCTGTCGGCCCCTTTCAGCTGCTGTACATCAGAAGGGATGTGGAAGTACATAATCCTGCAGGAAGCAATTGCAACTGAGCTCATGGAGTACATGAAGAAATGAATCCATTATGTAGGAGTTTGCAGATGTGCTGTGTGACTAGGTTTAGCCTTCACATTGCATTCTTCTTGGGCAGGTGGGATTTTTAGGAAGCCTAAATAGTAGGTGTAATGCAAATACAGCTGTGGAAATTCCAGGCATGACAGAATACAAGCGAGGGAGTAACAGAAGAATTCAAAACATAAGGTCTGATTTGCTCTAGAGCCATTACCATGCTGATGGATGGAAAGAAAGAGAAATTAATTTACTCAGTCCTTCATAGTCTCAAATCCCACAGTTGGGAATGTGTTTTCAGAAATGCAGTCCTCATCCCTTTCAGAAACTTAAAGATGGAGGGTGTCTTTCAGAGAAGATTATCACCTGCACAACATCTGTTTGCCAAAACAAGAGCTAAGCTCTTAAAACCTCTTGGCCCATTCTTTGAGAGAATACAGACCAAAGACTTTAACTTGTATTAGAAGAAAAGTATATGTTTTAAGGAATACGCAAATCCCCACAATTTGGCTTTAAAATCACCAATCACACAACTTGAACATCATTACTCCAACAGTTAGTTAACCACAGGGTTAAATCTTTGTATCTGATTTCCACTCCAGATTTCAATTTCTAACTACTGGATTTTGTTATTTCCTAGGGTCAAGCTCGAAGCTGTCAATTGTCAATGTTTTCATATCCCTTAGAGGTAATTATAGCCTATGAGGAAGTTGCTCATTTATCTTTGCTTTGATGAGACAAATACAGACAGTTTCTGGAGCCTCCATGTATAATGTGCATTTTTCCGGCTCATTTAACCATGTGTGTTTTCTTCAAACATTCTCCAACCTCACAATACTTTGGAAGTATGAAGTCTAGAATAGGACTCTGTATTACAGAGGTGTTCCAGACAAGTCCACATGTGGGGCTGGTGGTGTCTTACATAGGTACTGTCATAAAGACAAGGAAACTATTCACAAAAACTATCAAATGTACTTTTATCCAGAAGAGCTATTTAGCTCCATTGGAAGAATATGGCACAAACATCTGTGAAAGAACTGGGTGAACAGTCTGATTTTATGTACTGCTACTTTAAATTGAAATAATTGCTTCTGGCAAGATTCCAGTTCAACTCTTTCAAATTATCAGAGGGAGATTTTGAAGGAGAGATGTTTGAGATTCAGGATAAAAAAATCCAACAGCTTCAGGTCAGTAGCAAGAGCACAGTTCCCCTCCACAGTCTCTCCTTTACAATTTCAGGTGCCATGCACCTTTCTCCTCAAGAAAAGGAGGAGGTAATAAAAGCACATTAAACCTGTCCTGGTAAATAACACTCCTTTTGAATAGAAGCAATGTCTTATAAATTCCTAAAAGAAGCCTTACATAGTACATTATGTGACAACTAAAATCTGCCCGTGGCTGTTGCTGCTGCTATCTAGTGGTGTATGGGGAAAGTAAGGCTTAAAGAGAACTTTGCAAAGATGATATTCAGCATAAGCATGCTTTGACATGCGATTCACATCTGGATCAGCCACAATATGTCAGAAGTTACTGAAGGATCGGGAACTGTGTTAAGTCATGACCTGCCACTCCCTGCTTCTTTTTTGCAGATGAGACCATCTAGGTATAGACTAGGAAGGCATTTCAGCTTCAGTTCTTATCTAAAGCTCTTGATACACTTTTTAACGGCAAGATAAAAATGCCTTGCACAAAGTGATTATTTTCTGTCAGATCTGGGAATTAGTGCTAAATTCTGATGCACACCATAAATAACTGCTTCCATTTAATGATGCTGAGCATGTTAGGCTATGTCACTCATTCCTTCGAAATGAAGAGGAGATGTGATTTGAAATGACAAGCTGCGGGTGTCTAATCAATAATCCCATTATGTGTCAAGCAAACCAAATTTGATTATCACATAGCAGCTACAATCCTCCTCAGTGAAGTTGCAACTCAGTTACCATTCAAACTCCCAGTCTCAAATCCAGCAGGTGAAACTTGTGGGAGATTGTTTAGCTTCCAACTTTGGAAGTATCTAGAGGGTTTGTGAGACTGCAGTCCCATAACTGCTGCAAACCACAGGAGATTCTACCCTCTGGTGGAAAAGTGGCAAAAATGCTAGTGTTTTCATCTGTTAAACAGCCCTAGCTTCCCACCATTCCTTGAGGCATCACTTCTTCCCCAGGCCCCTCACTGGTTTCTTGCATCTCTAAGCCCTTTAAAATATAAGTAGTTCCAGAGCTTGACTAGATTCTTCACTTGTCCTGTAAAAACATTAGGAAATTTCAGCCCTTCTAGTTTGGCTCTTCTTAGCTCTATATAGCATAGTTCATCTCATAGACTGCTCCTTTTCGTTGATCTGCCCACAAAGGCTCATATTCTGCCTTGCTCTTCAACCTTGTAACATAACTAAGGAATCTAGACAGGAGTAAGCTGTAAATCAAAAGATACTGTGAGATCCAACAGTGTATTTCTACAAAGGGTCTGCAAGACTTCATGACATCAGTCAAGACAATTATTTCCTCAGTATGCTCTCCACATTCACAAAAATATCAGTTCAAAGCTGTGTTCTGCTTACTCAATATCTACATATATGATAATGACACTGGGTGCATTTGTTAGGCTTAGATTTAGCAGTTGTGTCATCACCACTGTGAAGGTGGTGATACATATATAGGTACAGTGACATGGATGTGCTGGAGTTAGTCCAGACAAGGGCCACAAAGATGATCCAAGGGCTGGAGCACTTCTACAAAGACAGGCTGAGAGAGTTTGGGTTGTTCAGCCTGGAGAAGGTTCCAGGGAGACTTTAGAGCATCTTCCCACTACCTATAAGGGGACTACAAGAAATCTGGAGAGGGACTTTTTACAAGGGAAAGTAGTAACAGGGCATGTGGTAATTTGGGCTTTAAACTGGAACAAGGTAGATTTAGATTAGATATTGGGAAGAAGTCCTTCACTGGGAGTGTGGTAAGACACTGGCACAGGTTGCACAGAAAAGCTATCGCTGCCCCATACCAGCAAGTGTTCAAGACCAGGCTGGATGGGGGTGTGGGAGCAACCTGGTCTAGTGGAAGGTGTTCTTGCCCATGACAGGGGTGGCATCATCAGCAGAGTGGCAGACTTGGCGATCTGCTATCCCATACACATATCCCCAACAAGGACTGCAAGGTTACAAAGAACGTATCCAACCCCAGGCAGTGTCACTGTCATGACACACCGAGTTTGTGCAAGACACACTCAGGGAAGTCTGTGGCTTTCCACTGCATGAGAGATGTGCTATTGTTGAAAGTTTCCAAAGATCTTTAAGGTCCCTTCTAATCCAAGCCATTCTATGATGATTTGATGATGATTATGATTCCATCTGAGTCAGTACAAAACCAGATTTTGCTGCAAGCTACCATTTGTGGTGAATCTGTATCAAAAATAATGATAAAAATTGTACTAAACAGTGTGTCTATAGCTATCTCTAGGCCATTTTCAATAGACACATGGTCTTTTCGGAAGTGATGCCAGAATTATTTTTCTCCTTTTCTGGAGTGGCAACACAATGAGAGGTTTGTGAAGATGAAGAGATAAAATGGACTCATTTAGATTTCAGAAATGCCAGCTGGAAGTGTTTCCAGTCTGATTAGCAGCAGCACTGTTTACAACCCTGAGATTAAGTTTTCTTATGTAAAGCATTAAAAAGGTTCTAACATTTATTTACCAAGTTAATATTCTAAATAAAACTGAAAGTTCTAGCCCAACATAAGGAATCATTTATTGAATCAGACTGAAGATTTTTAAGAGGTGATGACTCACTGTACTTTGGGATATAATAAATCAATGCCTTTTCAGTCGTAGCTAATGAAAGAAATGCTCCATGATATATTTTTGTAAAAACCAGCTTACAGACAATTCTGTAAAGCATTTGCCTTGGATCACTATATTGTGGAGCTGAAAGCCAGATTTCACTTGTTAACCACACACAGGACAAGGTTTTTAGGGAGTTCCAGTCCCAGTTAGGTACAACAGAAAAGTCCTAAAGCATCCAACAGCCAGCAGCTTCTCTGTCACCATTGCAAAAACCACACTGCTGCCACCATTACTGCTGCATATAGCTGAAATGGGAACCTCTGGCATGTTGTAGAGGCATGCAGCCAGACACCAGGAAGGACACAGCCATGCTCCCCTTCTTCAGAGCCTTCACGCACAAATCCTAGAGTTGCAGGTCTCTCATCTTAACTTGCTGAGCTCTCTCATGGTTTCAGCATAGCCAGCAGACAGGGGCAGTTTGTAGAAGCAATAGATAAGTGGCAGGGCCTTAGATAAAATTTCCCTGTGACTTGCAGTGTATTTTCTTCCTGCTGCCATTCGGTTTTTTTGAAGTTCTGCTACCTCTCAGCAAAGATCTCAGGAACTTTTTTCCTTTACCCAAATGGTCATAAGGCCTGAGATTATTTCAGCTCCTGAAGGAAACAGATGCCCTCAGGAAAGCAGGCAGTTCACTAGTTTTCTGACTGTGGGAGGTGAGGATGCTTTTATAATGAGAGGTACACAGAAGGGGCAGGATGTGTTTGTTACTTAATTCCACAGCTTGCCTCATAACCCTAGTTGAATTCTGAGCATGTCTCCTTTATCCCTTGTCTTCTTTCTCTTCCCTAACAACCTGGTTATAACAATCATAGTTAAAACCTAGAAGACCTGAGCAGGATTACAATGTTGTTATTCCAGTTTGGTGACATTGGCCAGAACGCAGTTTGGTATGAGATAGGTAAGGGCTTAAGGAGCTAAACTTGTGTTGTGCACAATCCAAAGTGCATCAGCCCTGCAATGCTTTTTACAAACAAACACAGGCTCTGACTTTAAAAAGTCTATGTACACTGCACATCCCAAGCAGCAGCATTCAGGCCATCGTACTTGTTTCCTCTGCTAAGTATAGAAAAGTGGGCAAGATCAGACTGCTGTGAAGCAGACAAGTTTTCCTATCAACATCAGTAGGAATCCAGCCTTTAAGCATCTTATTGCTTCTCTCTTCTTTCTTGTGCAGCAACTGCAAGTACCAATAGCATTTTAATTTGAATTGGAATACTTAAAACTGTGATTTTTCAAGGACTGCTAACAACACCTACTTATCCTAAGCAATGGCGCCCTATGATGTCCATGTTTATTAATTGAAAGTTCTCTTAATGTTCCTAGAAATGTTTCCTGATTGAAGTTTTCCTCAGAGCCAAGGGGAGTTTTCTAAGGAATCAAAAGGAACAAAAGCTGCATTTTCCTCATGCCGTGTTCTAGAGTCTAGCAAAGCGCCTTCCAGCTTGGAGTATCTGAGCAAGCCCATTGAGACTAATAGGATTATTTCAAGCTGGTAAGGCTTCTGTATCTTGCTGAACCTTAAATGAGATGTGAAATGATTGAAAAGTCTCCAGAGAAAGCATGGGTTGATCAGGTGGAACTTAAGGTGCAGTCAGACTCAGAACACGAAGTCCAGCCTGTATGGTAGGATCACATGAAGGAGGCATGTCACCCTCAGAGGAAGGCACACTAGAAAGAACATGCATGTCAGCATGCAGGGTCACATCCCATGTAAGGGGATGGCTCTTTTTTTGAACCATGTAAAGTGCCTTCCAGAGAAAAGACAGCTCAGATGAATCTTCCATGCCATGCAACATAAAAAGCCTGTGAAATCTCTTTCACACCAGCTGCCCTATCTTCCATTCCAGTCTCCTCATGTTGTTTTTTTTTTTCCAGTCTTCCCCTGTAAGGCACTTTTCCAGTTAAACTGTCCAAAACCACTGGAGAAACTCTCCAGAACAACTAAAATTGCAGATTTATAACATGCTTACCTCATACCAGCTAATCATAAAGAGCTGCTGTTCTTAAATAAAAGGAAGCCTGGAGCAACACAAGCACTAAGGCTCAGGCCCTGCAGTGCTACTCCCTGAGCTCTGATCCTGCCAACACTTTCCTGCTATGCCTCAGCAAAAGCAGATGCGCCTGTGAAGTCTTTGGTAAAAGTCCTGGGACTAAAGAAGTTTTGTTGATGATTCATTAACACATTTCTCTTAAGTCAAGGAAAGAGCACAAGAAGTACTGTCCCTCAGACTGAGGTTCTCTGCACCACCAGTGATCAGTATAAGGTCTGACATCACTCCCCATTCTGGTTTTCCAGAAAAAAGAAATCCCATATAGTGAACTTCTCATTCTATCTTTAGCATTTTCTCTATGCTCAGCTCTGCCAAGAAGGTGTTGGCAACCTAAATATCCTGCAGGACAATTAGCTAACTGGTGATATCCTTCTTAATTTAAGAATTCTATGCTTTTTTATGTAAATTCTAGTACTTTCAAGTGGGAATTAAAGCATCTTCTCAGACATTTTCATAAAGAGCAATGCGGGTATAAGAGTTACACACCATTTTATTCAGTACACTTAGGAAACACATAATCTGATTCACTTAGCTTTGCCTTATCAACTTAAATAGGTTCTCATGTACCAGGTGCTGTCAGTATTTGAATACTGAAATTTCAAACTGTATGCATTATCAATGCTTCTAGGAGCAGACCTAGCATTTCATAAAACAGAAGGAATAAGATTTGAAGGGAGTGGCACACTTGTTTTTAACAGTAATGAAAAACTGTATCAAGGAATCTAAAGCAGGTTACTGCTTCACCGAGTAAGAGAAGTAGCAAGCTAAGGTACATAGGTCACCATCCCAAACCATACTTCAACAGCCAAACATTTTGTAGAAAATGTTTTGTAGAAATTTTGTAGAAAATGTTTGGATGTTGTTTTGTAGTTACAGATAAAATATACAGTACTCAAAAGCATAAATGAAACCTCCTCAACAAAACTTTCAATTGGGTTACGCTGGCTAAATCCCACATCTACTAAGTTTAACTTATGACAGGTGGAATTTCTCTCCAGTGGAAGAGAAAATTTCTCAGGAGTGGGCATCAGGCTTGCCATTGTACCAATGGAAAGAAGCTGGTGCCTCTTGCTAGCACTTTTTGAAATTCTTAAGAGAAACTGGAGTGATTAGTTTCTCTTGGAGCTCAAGGAAAGCACATGTCCACCATGATAACATTTCTAATGACAGGCAACCCGGTATTAGAACTCCACGTAGCAATATCACCTTTACTTTGCTTTTCTATGCAAAGATGTGTATCTCTTGTATCTCTCCTAAAAGATGCACCTTCTGCCTCCATGTTTAGTATTTCCAACGTTATTTTAGGATATCCAAGAAGTCCCGGTTTTATTTTATTTTGAGAAATAAATGGCTGTACTCCATAGTTGGTTTCAGTGCAGTGTACAGTATATTTAATCCCATAATCTACACTTTACCTGGCAAGAAATGTTAAAGCCACAGGCCAACCCTCCTGTGAGTGAATCCCTTTAATATCTTTCAGCAGTGTTACGTAGTATTGGAATAATTTGGTGTTTGTGGAAGTTGCATGGAAAAAAGCCCACCCAAACAAGCTGTCCAGTGAGCAGTGAAACCATTGAAGGTGGGCATCCTGTACCTATAGGATGCATGTCCCATGATACTATACTTGTACCTTCCCCAGACCTCTTTTACTCTTGGACAGTCTTGCCTGGAAGAAGCTATGTGGCTAATCTAAAGCAAAACTCATGCAGATTATACTGTCCAGTACATGGAAGCCAGACCCTGATCTAGCTATTCCCTAACAATTTCTCAGGGCTATATTTGGTGCCCTGCCCTCAGCAAGGGCAGTAATCTGCACAGCTCACCTCTTCCAGCCACCAATTCTCATTAATCACATAGGAGCACAATGACTTTAAGTATCTCCTTTTCCAACTGGATTAGGAGATTTTAAAATTATTGAAGAAATTGCCTTACCATGTAATTACCTGAGTCTCTCCCCTAGAAAAATTCCCCTGAAAGCTTTAAAAAAATCAGGACTAAAGAACAACCATCTCCTCCTGCAAAACAACCTATCCGCCCTTTTCCATCTATGAATAGATACACAAATGTACAAGCACGCACACATTAACTTCTAGTGGAACTTTTATTCTTCAGTCATACCTTTTCATTGCTGTTACAATATGAAACCTTCAATTTTTTTACGACTTAGAACACAGAAACTTTGAAAGTGAAAAACTATTTGCCTTTCCAGAGCAGCAAAATATATTGGAAGTGAGCAGCAGGAAAAATAAGTCATGCACCTTGCAAATGATAACTGTCAGTTTTCTCTTATGGAAAACTAAAAAAAGTCTGAACAGAGTCAGTCAAGCAAGAAGATTTGTTGATTACAAGATTGCTTTTTTTTCAATTGGATTTAGGATTGGGGGAAGAAAGTCCTGAGAGAGTGGGATGGGATAAAACTGAAGACACTAAAACAGGAACAGAAAAAAAAAAAAAGGTAGGTGCATTGGCAGAGCAAATAAGATATGGAATAATTAAGTGAGAGAAAAATTAGAGACAGCTAGTCTGTGACAGAGATCCAGTCTTGAACACCACCTTGGAAGGATTAGGAAAAAACTTAAGGACACCAGAGGAGATGGTCCTCTGCCCCTAGTTCCTTGTCAGGACTCCATACAGGTGTCCCCCCATATTGGCTTTGACCTCCTCACAGGCCGTAAAAAGCCTCCAAAGGGGTATCTTCTAATACAGGAATGGATGATCTGTACAATAGGTTACCTTCACTATCTCAAACCAGTTCCTTCAGTATTTTTTGCCCCTTCACTTTCCATGTGACGTTTACTTTCCCTAAGTTAAAATGTGTCACCAAGCATTGCTGCTTCAGGAAACACAGCTGCTCTGTTCAGGTTCCCAGCAGTGCATAGGTCTAAGCCATGAAGAAGGAACAAGAATTTTGTTGCCAGCAACTCAAAATAAGTATCAATAATAAGCCCTACAGGGTAAAATTTTCCAAACCACCTACCTGTTTTAGGAGCTTAAGATCCATTTGTAGAAATCATTGAGGAGTGTAAATTCTACTGAAAAATCCTATTTGACTTCAGAATGTCTTTAAAAATTACTCTTTAATTACAGGTAGCATTTGAAATATGGTTTGTAGACTAGCATGGAAGCATGAGTGGGTATATAATAAAATTTTCCATAGCATCTCACCCATTTCTGTACTTCCATATATCCCTTCAGCCACTTATGTACAACCTTTATTTATAAATCTTTTCCTCCAGACTCCCCACTGGAAGAGGTGGGTCTGAGAATTATATCCCCTTTATCCTTGGAGTCAAATAGAATTTATCTGTACAGCAAACTTACTTAGGTTTGATTTAATTTGTGGGGAGCTGTGTACGTTGAAAGCAGACATTTAAGAAACCCAAATAGAATAGTCTGACATGCCCATATATGACAACTGGCTCCTGGTAAAACAGTGTATCAGGTCCTTGCTTGTACTCATTTGCAAAGATTGAAGAGACAGTGATGAGTTTCCAAAACACAGCATGTGGCTTTAAAGCCATGAAATCTACTCTCCTGCTGTATACTCAGAGTGCTGCAGGCATGCAGGTATGTCAATTATTTTCCCTGAGCAGCTTGTGAAAGAAACTGTAATCCCTGAAATGCTCTGACACTGTCTGTATCTACATGGTTCTCGCTACAGAGGGGACAGGCATGAATGTACTATACATTACCTGCCTACACATTAGTTTATTTATAGCATAATTGGCAGAGTACAGCTATTGCATGAATAAAAATGAAGCTTATGCAAATCAGTTTCTCCTCCCAAACACAAAGATCTTTTTGCAGCCATTGAGGTATATGCAACACAATAGATTTAGTCAGCTGGGATGATTCACTTGAGTTTGCAGGCAACAGGTCCCATCTGGGCATTGAGATGATAATATGGAAGATATTCTGAATGGCATATGCTAGGCCAATGGCAGAGACCCTTGTCCTATACTAAGCACTTGAGAATAAAAAAGCTAGATGAGTACCCATTGCCTACCCTACCCACCTGGGAAATAAGAAACATTTAAAAACTTGCTTACTCTAATGTATCCCCTTCATCTCTCCCTGAAACTTGATGTAAAAAGTTAAAAAAGACCCAAGCATTTTAGCAAAGGTCTATCAATACCTGCCCTATTTTAAAACTGTTTACCTTGCAATCTGAGGGCAAGCTGGTCACATATGTATATTACAATTAATGGCAGGAGTGGACAGGTAGTTAGACACAGCTGTGGGCTTCCCACTCCCTGCCAAAGCAGACAAGTTATAGAAGGACAGCAACTACACCCTTAACAGTTTCTTTCAATAAACATAAACCATGCTATCCAGGGCCTGTGATTCTCATGTAGTTTATAAAAAGGATTTAGCTCATGCTTAAGCCTACATCTTTAATGTTGTCCCAAAGGCAAAGGGGTTGGTCACAATCATGAGTTTAATAAACAACGGAGGAAAACCAAAATGCGATGCCAAGATTTTCCATAGTGTTCATAAAAATGCTCAGTTCTAGTGAATTTTCCTTCTCTTGCTAGAGCTGATAAAACATATAACAATGCACCATCAAAATGAGCAAATCTCCTTTCCTAACCAGTCTGGCATGTACATACAGCTGCACAGACAGATAGTGAGAAGGTTTAGACCCAGCTGGCAGTGTTAGGTCTTTCAGCTCTGTATCTCTATTAGATCATATACAAACAGCATTAGCTCCTAGCTGTGCCAATCCTTCAGGAATGCAATATTTGGATGTAGAAAGATTGGATAAATCTAAGCCTGGACATGGCTGGAGAAATGACAAAGAAAGAGGACATAATCAGGAGCCTGAACAACTTTTAAAGGCTTGCTTTTACTATGTATCATTAGCTATCATGTTTATCTCTTCTTTTACATGTGCCTGATCTAAAGATCACTAGAAGCTGCTTTCTGAGCTCATCAATAAAATAAGCACTTCTCCTATGCACACAGGACCAAGACATCACACCCACCCTCAAAGAGATGCAAGAAAATCTGTTCATTTATTATCTAAGATCAGTTTAAAAACAGAAACTTGTGTGATGCTTCTTTCTTCACACTGCTGGAAACAGCACCTTCCTACAGCAAATGTCCCCAGACCCAGGCCAGGAAAATCATTTGGGAAGAACTGAGTAGTCCTTTTTTGCCTTGGTATTTGAAAACAGGGTATGTAACCTTCAACCGTCTGTGCTCAAAATGCCTTAAATATGAAGCAATACAAGCATAATCTTTCTTCTTTTGGCTTGCTTGCTGTGGCTTCTCACTCAATATAGCAGCCAAAGGAAAGCAGCAGTCCTAGGGACAAGTCCTCCAGGGACTGCTGCTCTCTCAGGGGGACCACTTTGCCCACATGACTGAAGCACATGTGTTACCTAAACAGGCTGACACTAATTCTTCATGCACTTGCTGTTTTTAGGATAGAGACTTGCTGTAAACCCAAGCATCTTCTTGGCAGTTTGCTAACATCTGTGAAACTCCCTGGTGAAATTGGCTAGGAGGATCATGAGCTTCAACATGCTCAAGCAAAACTAACAGTTCACTTCAGAGCATTTTCAAACTAAGAATTAAGAGCTAATAAAACAGGCCATCCCCAAATCTAAATCTTTAAAAATTAGCTAAGACGGAGAGAAATAGAGAAGTGTACTCACATAGACCTTCCACCTGAATGGTCACAGTGTGATGGAGGAGAGTACAGACACATTGATAATGACCTGTTTTGCATTCAGCCTCAAACTGGAAATACTTAATTTTCTGACATAAAGATAAATATGATTTAATAAGAAAATAGTTTTTTCAATATGAGATTTCTTCTAGTCCCAGACTCTGACATCTTCTGTGTAAAGAAAAGCCACAGTCCATACAATCGTACACACATGCTTGACACATGTTGACGCCTAGCACAGAACATGGGAAGCTTGGAAATCCTGATTTCAGGGATGATTTTTGCCTCCTTTAGTACAAGCCAATCAATCTGAGGATGATTAGGGGACTGGAGCACCTCCTGTGTAAGATAGGCTGGGAAAGTTGGGGCTGTTCAGCCTGGAGAAGAGAAGGCTGCGTGGAGACCTCATAGCAGCCTTCTAGTATCTGAAGGGGGCCTATAGGGATGCTGGGGATGGACTCTTCATTAGAGACTGTAGTGATAGGACAAGGGATAATGGGTTAAAACTTAAAGAGGGGAAGTTTAGATTGGATATAAGGAAGAAGTTCTTTACTGTGAGGGTGGTGAGGCACTGGAATGGGTTGCCCAGGGAAGTTGTGAATCCTCCATCCCTGGCAGTGTTCAAGGCCGGGTTGGACAGAGCCTTGGGTGACATGGTTTAGTGTGAGGTGTCCCTGCCCATGGCAGGGGGGTTGGAACTTGATGATCTTAAGGTCCTTTCCAACCCTAACTATTCTATGATTCTATGAATCTCAAATCTCCACACTGCCAGGACCACAGACCAGATCCAAAAGTATGATTGCTCATCAGACTGCAAAGTATTCCAAGCATCATGGAAACTTCTGTGATTGACTTCCACAGAATTGCTGAACCTGGAGGTGTCAACCACATTGTCAAGAAATGGAGAATGACAGTTTTGGGGATGTTTCGGTGTTTCTAAAACTGAATGCTGTGAGGCTTCGGTAAGGGATTCTCCTAACAAGTTCTAGATCTCATCTCAGAGAGTGTGCTGTGGTGACCAAGCAGTTTGCTTTCAGTTGTCTTCTACTGGCTGTGAAGAGGAGCCTTCTCAGCCCAAAAGGCCTAGGAAGACTGACACGGCTTGGACTCAGTTCAAAGACTACAAGAGTACAGAGACTCAGCTGTCTCCTACATAGTCTTTCCAGATTGCAGAAAGGCATGTTCCGCAAACAGCATATGCGAAGCTGCTCATCTGCTGTTAAAGGGATTGTGTAAATAAGCAGTGAGCATCATTTCTCAGAGAAGCTGAGTACTAGAGCGGTGGGGAGCTGTAGTGGGAGAGTAACTGTGTTGGGCCAAATTCCTCTTCTTGAATGACTGAGACCATGAATACTTTGTAATTTTCTTTCAATATTAAGTTAAAAAAAAATGAGAACCCAGAGGCCTTAATAAATTGTTCTGTGTTCCTTCAACTAAACTGAGAGTAAGAGAGAGACAATGAAGCATCATTGTACTTTGCCATGCAATTGCAAACCAAACGAACAAAATTACTCTTTGGAAAGCCTTATCAACCTTTAAAGTTGCTTAAAGATTTTCATGGCATCTTTATCAAAACAATGTAATCAACAGAAGTTCTTTCTGACCCCAAACTTTGCACAGAGAATTCCTAGTTCCCAGAGAAAAGCCATGTCTGCCAAAAAAGAAAGCAACAGATGTCATCTACATAATGCACTAGGCCTGGTGTCTCTTTTCATTGCTTGCAAAATAGGATGGTCACTTTTTCCTAGGGTAGGCATTTGACAAAATAATTGTCACCAGCAATGTCCTTTATTTGCAGTCTTTAATATGACCAGATGCTACCTCTCATGCATTCCTGAAATATTGCACCCAGGAAGAACTTTCCAGTATGAAATCCCAGCTGGAGTTAATTCACACTGACTCTTGGTCCAAGTTGTTTCATGAGTTTTCAGGCTTTTCAGTACAATACTCCATTGGGAATCCAGAACAGTATCTCCTAGGTAAGCAACCAGCTTTACTCAAACTGTTATTGGTCACTGGAACCCTGTGCATGCTGGCAGATAGCTGTATTTTAGGATAGGGAAGTTTCACTTATCATTGACTTCAGCAGGTCACTAGTAGCACAGCTTGATAGCCAAGGTTAAGGAAACAGCAAGACCACTTCAAAGGGGCCAAAAGAAGTGTTTCTAGAGAAATGCAGTGAAAGTGAACCAAAACAGAAGCCCTCAAACCAAACCTCACACTATTTGCAATAAGAACTAGCCCTTTATTCTGTACTGAAAGAATATGTACCAATCTACTGATCTGTAAATATACAGTAGCTTTTCTTAAAAAGAGAAAAAATAATCCTTTGTACTTACATGCTTCTAGCTGATCCCTACTCCTAGGGGATTAAACACATTTCTATCACAGCCACATGGGTTCACAATAAAAGGAATTTAACAATAATTTCACAATTAAATTTTCCAGGTCAACAGTACAAGCAATCATAAAAGCAAGTGGTGTAAAACTGGAATTATACCCAATAAGCCAATTATTAATAGAAGTAAACAGCTGTTTACTTGAAAAACTGATTAAAGAGGTCAACAAAGGTTCTTGTCCACCTTTCTCTTATTTTCATCTTACCTGAAAAATGCAGCCTTTCCTTCACATTTATACTTGTAAATGTCTTTCCTCATATTATTTGGAAGTTAAAAGACCTTACATGTCTAATATCATTCAAAAGTAAGATTTCTAAAATATATGTGCATATATATGTGTATATTTTCCCACTTAAATGGCAACCTTTGAATTAGCAACTTTCTCCTCTGGTGTAGCAAAATGCTCACAGAACACATTCATCTCTACTGAATCCATATTTAACCTACCAAGCCAAGAATTTTCACAGTAAGACTTAAACATAAACGATCTGAGGGGCTTCAAACATCCCTTATTTCATCTCTAAGCAAGAGGAGGTCGCTGCCTCGTTAGGATGCTGAGGCCTGTTTTGGGAAGCATTAGAAGACCCCTCTCCTAACATTTTGAAATGTCCCTATTGTACTGTTTTTGAGGTTTCATTCAGTTACTTCAAAAACCAAAAATCTTAAACTCTGCTGTGTTTGAAGATATCAACGTTTTATACCACTGACCTTTCATTTCCTCCTCTTCTTAGTGAGTATGAAATGCTTCTCAATCAGATTTAAATTTACTTCCAACGTCATCTAGACTAACAGAATTAGGACTGCTGCCTTAAATTGATATTCAAGCATGGAGCTATTTTAATAAATGTCAACGAGCAAATTAAATATTTGAATTTGGATGTTGGTCTCCAGAAGCAGAAAAGATTTAATGCTCATCTAAGGAAAAACATGATTAATATTCAGGTCAGATCCAATCAGCAAAAGCTGCTGAGTCTTCAGCACTAACACATTCTTAGTGACTTTTGGAAGCGCTAGTCGTGAGATCTGTTTGCATATAAACATATGTGACAAAACTGACAAGTCAATCGTATATAATTTAAATATCTGCAGATTGCTTCAACATGGTTATCACTGAATTGGTGACATGGATGCTGTTGCTATGGGAGCTGGATATGTTTATGTAATGCAGGGGGCATTTGCTCCACCATGGTCAAAGCATGCACAAGGTTGCTTTGTAGTAGCCAAGTTCTATACTTCATTTGGCTATGACCAAATTCTGTTCAGGATGTTGAAGAAAACAAGACTTGACCTTAGTCTGCCCTTTGCTCCCCAGTATGGGCAGTGGTTTATAACAGGCTGGATATTTCTCCAGTAAATGCCACGTGACATGTTCTATCCAGCAGCTACCTTTGTCTCATGGTATTCCTGGATTACCTGGACCCTTTGACACCTGTCATTGCAGATCTAGGCTAGCTATGTGCAGAAGCAGGGCCTGTCTTAGGGTTTCAGGTAGCCCACAGCTTGGTCAGAAGAGGAGCACCATGCTGCCACAGCAGAATGCAGGTTCCAGGATCAGCTGCACTGGCCTGTGTTATCTGGTCCTCTTATCATGTACAACAATATGACACAGATGTGGGGCAGAAGGGACTAATATTGCCACATTCCAGCCAACATAGCAGAGGGGGTTCAGCAGGACACTGGCAGAGACAGGAATGCAGTCTTGATTTCCTCAGTCCCGTCCAGAAGGCCAACATTTATCTAGGCAGAGCACCAGAAACAAAGTTTGGAAAGACATGAGTGGACAAACAGGGGACAGCAGGACATGGAAGGAAAGTATATTTGGGGAGGAGTTCAACACATCATGTTGTGCATACAAACCTCACTAAATGAACAGCCTCTACTACATTCTATTTTCCACCCCACATTAATCAGCAAGCTCCACAAAGTCAAGACAAAGAGATGTACATTTGATCAGATCCTCGATTATCATTGATAGAAGAGTATAAACAAAACACACAACCCTGAGACAAGATAAAACAAGGATGTGATTGGTATTGTAAACAAACAAATAAGAGACGGGTCGCTGCAGATGCAGAATTCCATTTGTGAAAAAGTTAACAAGTAAAAAGAAAGCACTCTCACCTAGAAGCCTTCATGACCAAGACACATAAAGACAGTATTTGCATGTTAATAAATTGCAGTGTGAAAGCAAAAACCTAACGATAAAAGCTGAGCACAAGATGAGTACTGCCATCCAGAGTACCTCTGTGCAAGTTAAAGGACTTCACACACCACTACCCCTCACCCTGTGTGTCCGTATTAATGGCCTGGGTCCTTACTTTTGATTAGTGCTGCTCCCAAGTAGTCAGTGGGGTGACATTGTGGGAAGTGACTGTGACAGAGAAAAAACACTCGGCAGTGCTGCAGCCACAGACAAGCCCTTAGGAAGTCTACTACTGAGAGAACAAAGACCAAAATAAATCCAAACCATGGCCAACACTTTTACATGAAAGATGAAAGAAAGATCCTCCCAGGAAAAGTGCTGTTCTGAATTCAACCTTGGTTATTAACATGATCACCTTGAATCTCAGTCCCTGTAATTTACCATTCAAACAGAGAAGATGTATAGAAAGGAGAAGGGAATGCAAGCCTTTGCTTTCCATCCTCAGATAATCCTATCAATGTGTCACTGAACACAGTGCACCAGAAAATTCTAAATTTCCCAATAAAGAGAATATTGTGGTATCTGAGGTCAACCTGTGATCTCTGTTAAGAGACTGTAAATTCAAATACATCAGTGAAGTCAGCTCAGATTTATGAATGCACATTAGACTGTGTGAATCTCTGAACTTAATGCCACTGGAGATAATTTTGTGCATTTAAAAAAAGAAAAAAAAATTAAAAAAGATAAGAGAAGCTATGTTATGATCATTTCAATGCTGGCTAATTTGAAAAGAAGCCCCGAAAGGAAGTTTTCAGAGAGAAAACAAAAACAAAAACCAACAAACTATTAAGACAACATTAAAGGAGCTGAGAAACTAAAAACAAAATAAAGAGTTGAACGATGCTCAATTAAGACATATTCTGATACAAGCTTTGTTATGAGCTGTCACTGACAGAAATTATGGTATTGCACTGGTAGAGAAGGCCTTCTGAAAAAGTGGGGAGTGGCAGAGCCAGAAAACAGAGGCAAACGGTTTTATTACTAACTTTAATTCATGGTGCAGAGATTTAATTGAGGTGCAAAGTATAAACAGTGACTCCTACCCTCCCAGGGGAGAATGTCCCAGTGCTTCAACCTCTGAAATAAGAGAAACAAACTAAAGATAACAGAAAACTACAAAATAAGATGGGCAAAACATGGGCAATATCTTATATCTCTGAACCACCTCAAATCTATCCCTTCTGAGCAATGCCACCAAGAGACCCTAACATACTACTTTTCTTCCAGAAATGAAACATATGAAAACTGCACAGAACTATTATATGGGAAACATTAGGTTGGTTTCTCTGTGGTCTTCACGTCTTTTACTAACTTCTGATGTTACGTGATATGGGTACCAGAGCTTATACATTCATTCATTATTTCCCATGCCAGAAACTAGGAGCTGCCAGGCTGAGATGCCAGGCCCCATGTGTTTAGGGTCCAGAAGAGGGAACTACCAAGTTCCCACAGACTGCAGGGTATCTTAGTTCCTGCAGTAGTTCCCTGCCCAACTACTGTGGATCTTCTAGCTATAACAATAACTAAGGCAGTATTCCTTATTTAGATACTGCCTACCCATTCATAAAGCAGCAAAAATAACAATCCCCCCTGTATCAATTTGTCTTTAATTGACAGTGTTTAACTTGATCCTAGCACAAAACTACAAGGGATTAGAAGGCTACATGAAAGATATAGTTACGGGGAATCCATAATCCAGCATCCTCCTGGACACTAATAATTTCAAAAGAGAACATCTCAAAGTTTTCTGATTTTGACTAACCAAAACACATTGTAAAACTCTTTCCCATCTATTTAATTTATTTGGCACTGCTTTTAAGACTCCTTGAAATTCATGTATCTTTTCAGATCAACTCAGCTGTATAATAATAGGCCAAACATGTCAGCTGCTGGGAAATCTCATGATGTCCTGTCTATTTTTACTTCTTTTAGTATCCCTACTGATTTAAAACACCATCATTCTTAATAGCATGTTATTCAAATTTTAGTAAGAACAACCCCCTCAGAAGCAAGTATTTGGTAAGATTCTGTCATACCAAATTCAGGTTGATTAAACAGCAATAACTATTCCTTCCAGGACCAAGGTTATAACAAGCAGGTATCTGAAAAGGAGCTCCTTTTATGTTACCAAACAACTATGGATCCCAACTGCTTCTATGTTACCAAAAAACTATGATATATCTACAGTTGGTTTATTTTAAAAATTCATAATAGTAAATTTGCATTGAATATTTCCTTGCCAGAGGAAAGCCTCTCTGGGCAGCATGTTTAATACAATTGAGTTTGTTGATTTGTGATTTGTTATTCTCCTTCACTGAGTTTTAAGCTTCTCTACCTGATGATGCATTACATCCCTATGGGCAATGCCCTCCAAGTACATAAAGCTGTGATTTGGGTACTTGATAAACATTAGTTTGATCCCAGCATATTTGATTGAAACACCTGCTGCATGAAAATTGCATCTTTTTCTGATGCCAGAAAAAGTTCTGTTTCTGTGGAAGCTGAAGTGGAGCCAACATAAAGACGTCCACCTCAGCTTAAGAACAGAATGAGTATAGTTAAAATGATAGCTGTCCATTTTGACTGAGCAGAACAAAAAATTTGTATCTACTTTTTCCTGAGTCTTCTTAGCACTTTACATGTTCCAGGTGCAGCCAGCAACAGACCCATGCAATAGGCTGTAAACACAGTATAAGATAAACCTCACAGTGCAGGACAACTGCACTAGCCTGAGGGGCTGCTGCATATATGGGTCTACCAGCCTTGCTAATGGAGAGTATGCAACCACTTCTGAAGAAGCAGCTGGCAGAAAGAGTTCATACCAGAGTAGGACCCAAGTCTGTAAACGTCACAAGTCATCTAGAACAAAGGCACAGTAAATTCCCCACTGGCATCCTATCCCATGACTACTAGACCATAAACCTGAGGTGGATCAGACACTATAATGGTAACCTTTCATAAGGCACCAGAAGGTGCCTCAGACAGATTAAGATATTTAGAAGATGCCTTCTTCCACTGAATTTCTCAAGTATCATCACCAATCTGTTAAACCTGTTTATAAGCTGTTGACTGATATAGTTTACTTCAACACATCAACACTCCTTAAAGCATTAGAAGACAACAAACACTTTATAGTAGGACATCATAAGACACAGAACTATTGTCAGTCCTGCCTGAATTTGTTCACCTGAAGAGATAGGAGTAACAACCCAAGCAGGACAGAAGAGAAGAATTTTTTTCATTGGAAAATTTCAAGAAACCAAAGTACTTCACTAACCAAAAATACTTTGGTTTAATCATTTCGCTTAGATATAGCTATTGCTTCTTAACCAGCTATACTAATGATCATGTCTGTGCTAAATAAAAACAAAGGACAATTACAGCATCCAAAGGGTTTCATCATGTCTTGGCTCCTTTGAATATTTATTGCCAAGGGAAGGTGAATTATTAGTGGTGAAAAAAACAAAACCTTTAAATTCAATGCTTTAAAATTGTACATAATATGCACTGTAAGGTTGTGCTGGTCAAGCTACTATCTACAAATCTTTCCAAAAGCCACCAGTGGCCATTCCATATACCTATTACAGATGGTAGTACTGTTAAGTTTGTTCTCAGTTTTCACGACCTTATGTTTTCTTAAGAAGCCATGGCTGAGCAAAAGGAAACAAGGCTTTTGCCTTGTCCTGGTTACCACCTTGCTCTGCTGTATGACCATCCATCAGGCAGAAATCATTTCTTTGACCAGAGAACCCTGCCTTTAAAGCAGACTGAATGAATCCACTTGTTAAGTGCCACAGGCCAGGACGACATGGCCAGGGAATAGTGGCAGCAGGAACAGGATGACTGTGATTAGACTGATCTGGGCTACTATGCATTTCCAGCCTAAATATATTCAGCTGGATGAACCTGACTGGGGAAAACAGGGAGAGAGAGTTACCAGATCTGAATGAAAGGAGCAGCTGATAGCCAGCATTTGCATAGCTAAATTCAGGGATGACTCAAAGACATGGAACCCCCTAGGAGTTTGATATGGAAGACATAGAACCCCCTGGGATGCTCCAGAAAACTCCTGAATTGGAATAAATGACCTGCCCTAAAAGGGCTCTGTGGGCAAATCAGAGATTTAGTTTCTGAAAATTAATTTACTTCGTCCAACAGTCCTGACATTTATACAGCTAAAGAGGGAAAAAGCAAGGAGAAGATGACGGAAGTCAAGGGAAATAAAATACTACAGAGGGGAAAATGGAAGAAGAAGCTAAAATCACAAGCCAGGAAAAAAGGCTCAATACAAAGCCTAACCAGAAGTAGGACAAGTTTCCTTTCCACTCAATATATCCCCAAACCTATTCCAAGGATGAGTCAGTCATGTGTCAGGGGCTCCTCTTGCACATTCTAGTTATCGGCTCCAGAGGACTGTGACCTCTGCGACATGGCTGTACACCAACATGGCTTGTGTGATAGCATACACCCTGCATGATGTTGGCCAAGTTTCCCCTACTCCCACCAAATGCCCTAACAACAAGTTATTAAAACCCAGCCTTCCCAAACTGACCCAAGTTAAACAGCCACAAATTAAACAGACACACACATCTGTTAGTTAGAGCAATTAGTGTGGGACGCAATCAGCTCAAATTCCTATCCCAGGCTGAGCCAGAGCAGGAATTGAACCCTTATCTCCCTTTCTGTGTAAATTCCCCAGGTCCTGTTTCAGAGTAAAATCCCCTCTTCTCACCCTACCAGAGAGTATCCCCCACCCCCTCCTCTCCAAACTGAGAAATATTTCCTGAAAACACTTTGGTGACAAAAATTATATGTTTATCAAAAAAGTGTTGTCTGCTTTTTGCTGAGCAGAAATATTCCCAGCAATATCATCTGATCTGTCCAACCAGTAGATTTACCTTACCCTGTCTTCTCATCTATTTCATACTGCTGATTTCTGAAAGTCTCATTGACAGTATTTCCTGCTTCCAGATGGTCCGTAAATAGCAAACACAAAATAACCCTTGAATTTAAACATTGCCATCTCCATCAACTATTTACCCTGTGTATCAAACATATCTTTGATTACATTCTCAGTGGGACAATAAAATTATCACCTCTTATTAAAATCTGATGTACACAGGGAGAAAAGTGACAATTGCAAGCATTTCTGTTCAAGAACTGCGATAAACTCATCTGTGACAACTTCCAAATAGAGAAAACAATTTCTGAAGGTGGAAAACAGCTCTGGCCATAGGCTGCTATTAAAAGTGCTGTGATTTGTACCAAACTGCATTTTTAAAGTAGAAGACTACTGCACTGAATGCTGATCTATGCCCGTATTTTTTTTTTTTTAAGAAATTTTGCTCCATCTGGAGCAATAAATTTCTCTTGCCTCAAACATTAAAACTGTCTCTAATCCTACAGACTAAACAACAGGTGGTAGATTATTTTTCAGAATTAGCAGCCAACTGCTAGAGCAATTGTCAGCCCAATTAGTTTGGTTTGAGGTTTGAATTTCATGGTTTACTGGCAGCCTATGTTTCTTACCAGTAAAAAGCAATGTCAATCCTCCAAGACATGTGTCCCCATTTCCTCAGTCTCTCCAAAGAGAAGACAACTTCCTAGCTCTCGTTTTAAAGGGAAATACACTTCCTGGCATTAAAACCCTAAATGTAGTAGGATTCCCACTGCAACATATAGGAAGGTTTTTTCAAAGGTGCTCTGAGTTTTCCTAACATTTCTCCTACTGGGCCTCAGAAAGGAATCATCCTTTTACTAAAATGGAATCCATTTAGACTGGCACTCAGTAGAGACAGATAGAATATTATTTTACCTGCCTAGCAAAATAAAAAAAATCTGAAAAAAAAAATCCCCATATCAATTTGACACTAACACTGAAATTGCAAAATCACAAAACCACACCCTAAATTAAATGCACAGTGTCAGCTCAACTCAGTTTAATACATCATATGCCTTGGTCTAAATTTGATCAGTTATCAAAACAAAAATCACCAAACAGATGCTTTTATATATCTTTAGGCTAGAAGACAGAAGCTTTTCAGTCTGCACATGCTGCTGTGAAAACACATTAAATCTAAAATTCTTTTTTTTTTTCCTTAATTTTGTTGTCAACATCTTTAAAACAGATCTTTGTCCCCAAACTTTATCTTTCAATAAGATTGCATTTTATGATTAAAAATATTTGAGATCATCCCGAGCAGTTCAGATGCTAAGTGCTTTTGAAAAATTCCAGCACTGACAGATTTAAACCATTATCCCAAAGTTGCATAGCTGTGTATTTTTTGAAACAGCAGGTTTTGTACAAATGGCCACTACAGGTGCTGCCATGGGAACAGGCTTGCAGCAGGCTATCATTAGGTAGCCGGGAGACCAGACAGCAGGTAAACCATGGGCATCTCCCCATTTCCGCTTGCCTTTTTATGTCTGATTATTAGGTGACCTGTTCAAGGTACCTTATTCACCCCCAAGTGACAGCAGACACCTCTAGAGGGCAATCCATCTCACCTATCAAACACTGATCTCATGATAGGGCTATTCAGCCTTCTCTGCAACAGCTACAAGAGGGCATCTGCCCGGTTTGAAGAAAATGTTGTAGCACCTCCACAGCTCACAACAGAGAATGTGGATCACTGTGTGGGTAATTGGCAGAACTATCTCTTGCAGACGTGCTTTCTTGCAGACTAGTTGTCCCCATGCTCTCTTGCAGACTAGTTGTCACCAAAGTTAGTTAAGGGACAAGCAATTGCTTGAAAAAGGCTCACCTGAGGTTAAAGTGAAGCTAAATGGAAGATGACGGGAAGAGCTAAAGTTATCTGAGAGCAAAGTTTTTCAGACAATGACATATTTTCATAAGCTTTTCTTCAATTTCAGTTAAACCTACCTCCACCCTCCACTGAAAACAGAAAGAACCATCTACCTTGTAAAGTTCACCTCCAGACTTAGAGATTTCTTCTAAGCATATTTAGAAAAAATAATTAAGGCATCACTATATATTGAGCATGTTAATTGAAAAATGAGAGACTATGCACTTAGCTTTAATTAGCAACTGTTCAGTATTTACTTAGGAGCTTGTCATGCTAGAACTTCTTCAGATGGCTGCTAAGGATATTTTTGCCATAACGTTTTTTATGTTTGTATGAAATAAAGGAAAAATATGGAGTATCACATAAGGATACATACATTAATACAGAAGGCCTAACTTCTGATATAATTCTAGAGAAGAGCAACAATGAAGATGCCACGATTATTTTTGCTCTGCTCAACCATGTGACAAAACTCAGAACCTTACATGAAGCTTCTCCTCCCTCTCCAGCATAACACCCTCAAGCTCTTGCAGTAATAGGTCCATCTCCAGAGCTAGTTCCAGCTCAGACCCACTCAACAAGCTGCTGCTGCTCTGCTCTCCTGGCTTACTCCTCTGGCAGTCCCCAGAACACTCCTTCTCCCTGCACCCCTGTCATATGTTCACTGCTCCTGCTCTGCCACACAGGTTTTTCAGCTTCCTGTCACACTTACCCTTTCATTTTAGGGTGAGTGTTGCTAGTCTTCAGGTGTCTCTCTGCTTTCTGCTCTGTGTGCCTGTACATAGGGATCTGTTTTATTCAAGACGAAGGTCAGCCAGTCATTGATCTCATGTTTTGATTACACATGCAGATCCAGAGGTATCTGCTTCTTCCATTTAGTTCCGTTACTCCTACTACCTCAGTTTTCTCGATCTTCCCCCTCCTTCTCCAGGCATCTTGTGCTCCTGTTTCCTCCCATCCATCTCCATTACTCAGGGTTAGAGTCATATGAGCCTCTATGCTTATAACACTTTAGCAACTCAGCTCTCTATCAGGGCTCTGCTTGTTCCCATGACTCCACAGGTGCCTTATTTCTCCTCTGTTTTACTCCATGGATTCCATCTGACATGGTTTCTACTGAGAGTCAGCAGATCAGACCTGCTCCCTACAAAGTGAAGCAAGCTTCGCAAGAGGGGAAATGGAGTGATTTATTCCTCATGCCTGTTCTTATCAACACCTTACTACTGAGTATACCAGTGAGTGTGAATTAGCGGTATATTACCAGAACTCAATACCAGTAATGCCAACAGTGAGAGGGGGCAGTAAAATCTCCAGTTCTATAGGTCAGAATAGGTGTGGTGGGTTGACCTTGGTGGGAAACCATCGTCCTACCAAAGCCACTCTATCGCTTCCCTTCCTCAGCTGGACAGGAGAGAGAAGAACATCTCAACAAACTTGTGAGTCAAGATAAGGACAGGGAGAGATCATTCACCAATTACCATCACAGGCCTAACACACTCAGCTTGGGGAAAAATTAGTTTAATTTGTTACCAGTCAAATCAGAGTAGGATAGCAAGAAATAAAACCAAATCTCAAAACCACCTATCCCCTAACCCTCCTTTCTTCCTAGGCTTAACTTTACTCCTGATTTTTTCTACCTCTTCACCCCCAGTGGGGTCACAATTCCTCCAGCAAACCTGCTCCAGCATGGGCTCCTCTCTCCATGAGGACACAGGTCCTGCCAGAAGCCTGCTCCATCACAGGCTTCCCACAGGGTCACAGCCTCCTTCAGGCATCTTCCTCTCCTGTGTGTGGTCCTTCAAGGGCTACAGGTGGAGATCTGCTGCACTGTGGATCTCCATGGATTGCATGGGAACAGCCTACCTCACAGTGGTCTTCACCAACCATGCGTTGCAGGGGAATCTCTGCTCTGGCACCTGGAGAACCTTCTTCCCTCCTTCTTCACTGACCTGGGTGTCTGCAGACTTATTCTGCTCACATATCCTGACTCCTCTCTCCAGCTGCAATTGCACAGAGGTTTCCTTTTTTTTTCCCTCTTAAAATGGTATCCCAGAGGTGCTACCACCATCTCTGATGGCTTTGGCCAGGGGTGAGTCCATCTTGGAGCTGGCTGGCATTGGCTCTATCAGACAGGCTTCTGTCAGGAAGCAGCACAGGTCACACACCAATTAAATCAAAGCTCCGGAGTTACTACCTTTCATTTTTACAGCCAGTTCTATTGTAACATCTTCCCTGAGATACTGCGTATTGTTTAAAAATAGAACTGCTACAAAGACACAAGTTATTCAACACCACTTCTTTAGAGCCTGTACTTTGTCTGCAATATTTCCAGACAATAGCAATAAATACATAATTTTAATTTTAACCTTAGCAATATCAAAAGACTACATGTGCTAAAAATTGAATGCAGACACAAAACCCCATAAGCACAATTTTCAATTAAATTAAATGCCACTTCATTTGTTTTCTTTGATTCTTGACAGCTTAAAACTCAATCTGGGGGAACTGTTCCTTGGTGAACGTTTTAAGGAGGTAAACACAATCTACTGGCTTTTCCCTTTTTGAAGTATTGTTTTCTTATAGCCAGCATTTGCAAGAATGCAATTATTAATTTCTAAAATGTAGCCCTTATCATCTTGCCTTCTTGTTGGAGAGGGCAGGATGAATATAAAGAAAAGATGGTGCTTGTTCAGAATGAAATTATCATAGAAGAATAATTTCTACACTTCCAGGGAACAAAAAGACAACAGGCTCCAAGTGTGCAGAAGTTGAATATGCAGCAGAAAAAGGCAAGGGAGGCTTAACCTACATGAACATTCAGAACACAGCATCTCAGCAGGATCTTCTCTTTATTTCGTACTGGTGCAAACAAAATATGACCTTCCTGGGCTACACATGTGCAGCAATAGGTAATGCAGCCCTGTTTGACATAGAACAGTAGACTGCCAGGGGTAAGAAAACACTGTGCAGTACTTAGAATAAACTACTCTGGCCACTCATAGGATTGCTACTAGCATAGTTATTAGCCAGCTCCTCTGAGCCAACATAAGACACAACATCCAACATTTAATGGATTTAGGCATATTCATTCCCAAAGGACTACTGAAAATCTGCTACATAGCCTACACGCATATCCATGTAAAAGTTTGAAGATGAAGCTCTAATAAGCCTACTAAGGACCCAAGTACCAGAAAGAGATTTGGATCCTTCCACTGCCCTCATAGTAAATAGCCTATTTTACTACTCTCTGCTATTGCCATATGCACGCTTTCAGGTGAGGGTTTGTATTGCCATTATGTATTTTTATTACCTGCTAAGAGAGAAGCTATTAGACTTATAATTATCCATTACTGGTACCTGAATACATTTTCCCGAGAGAAGCTTTCCACTAATTCATACTCCTGTCATGTTTGCTGCATCACAACTAATGTCATTTTTCTAAATTAGATAAATAAAATATTTATATTTGACGACCTTGAAAAGAAATGTGGACCACCTGCTCAGAATGTATTTCCTTGAATTCAATAAATATTAATAGAATACAACAAGCACCAGAGCAGAAAAGGAATGAGTGATACACCTCTAATGAGTGTAGTGGTATTTATTATTTAAATGACCATTAGAAACACCCTTAGCCTTTGAGGAATTCAAGCAGGAGTAGTAGACAAATGCTTCTGTATGCAGGAGATTAATTGCTCTCTTTGTGCAGTGCAAGAACAATTAATCGGGGGGGGGGGGGTTGGTTTGGGATTTTTCTTTTTTTTTCTTCTCTCCAGTAAATAAAATCAAATTAAAATAAAAATCTGAACCTTCTTAGCTGTTTAACTTATGTAGCAGGAAGTGCTACTTTGGCTTCTGGGTGGGAGACAATACTTCCCACACAAACTCCTGTAGCCTGGCTCCAACTAGTTTTGTTAATCCTCATAAACAAATCATGTTTCAGACACAAGAGGACAGGAATGCTGTCACAGAATAAAAAGAATTTTGATGTGTTTGAGCCAGAAATAGCAGTTCTGGTCAGGAATAGAAACTGCTGGGTTTTAGCAGACCTCACAAGCAGTATGACAGACGGATCTAGAGAACTGGCTTTAAGACTCAAGTTTCATCATGATGAGGTATGAATAACATAAGTTACCATCACTCAAATAGATCATTTCGATATACACTAACCAGAATCATGGCAGGCCATTGCAAAAGTTGACATAAGAAAGAATGGCTATATATAATGCCATTCTTCCCCTTACAACTACAGTCACTGGTCCTAGCATATGGCAAAGGAATACCATAAATCCAGGGTGACCCAGTTCCATCCTCTAGTCAACTGCCCTTGCTCTACCATAGACCTGTACCAGCACCAAAGGGTTAGAGAAATTGTTTACAGGGGCTGTGTCCCATCCCACTCGGCAGGTGTGGGAAAAGGTCATCATTTACAATACTCTTCACAGGTTCACAGGAGAAACCACAGTCTCTTAAGAGGATAAAAAATGAAACAACAATTACTTTTATTATAAACTTCCCTAAAACTGTGCCAGGACAGCCAAAATTCTTGGCTGGTTCTTATTTTCATAAAAGACATGAAGTAAAAGAAGAAAAGAAGAAAGGAAATAAAGAAGGAAAGAAAACAGAAATAGGATCACCAACTCTTGGATCCAGCAACATCTCCTCTGTCAGTGAGTTGAAGTTCTTTCAGTTGTAGTCCTTTCAGTTTTCAGTTGTGGTCAAGTCCTTGTGATCCTTGTGGTCAGCGAGTCTGCTGGAATCCAGGACAGACGGATACACCACACAACTGAAGAATGGTTGCCTTTTTATAGGGTCAGGGTCTCTTGGACCCCTCCCATAGGTCCGACTCATCCACAGGGGATCTGGTGAGCCCCAGACCTAGTTCACGTTGTGACCCGGCAGGTGCCCCAGTGTCTGTGCCCTTGTCTCCAGGCAGTTTGTTGCTGGGGCAGTTGATCTTTGAGGCCTCGGGGTAGACAACACAGGGAAGCATCCTCACCTTCCTGGAGCAGAAGCCCTGCTGTGCCCCCCCTGCCGTTTTCGAAAGCGATAACCAGCGGTCAGCACCTTCTGTCTTTTGACTTGAGACAAACACAAAAGCGGCATCTTGACCATCACATGCTGCAACTCGCCTCCAGAACTAGGAGTTTGCAGAGCATCATCTATCATGCAACCACAGGGCAGAGGAAAAAGAATCAAGTTAGTATTGCATAAACAGATCCTGAAATCAGATAAAGGCTTTTAAGTTCCACGTTGTACATTTTGCATTAGATTGAACAAGCACAGGAGATTTGCTGCAATGAAGTTCTGATGCTGGTTTCAATGTAATTCTGATTATTTCCACAAAAAATTGGAGATGAAAAGAGAAACAACTCATGTCAAATATCATGCTTACTGGCTATATAGGGCAAACACGAGGAGGGAAAAATAATCAGTGTACTCCATTGATATAATCAGTACTGCTTGGCATCTCAAAAAAATAACTTCAAAAATGAGAGACTGCTATTCAACATAAAAAAAATTCAAATAAGGCTGACTGAAAATGGAAACAAAAATTAGCATTTTTGTATATGTAAAGCAAGAGCATTAAAGGCTTAGTACCACTTGTTCTGGTAAATCTTTGTAAAAGATAACAGAAAGCTGAAGCTTTTAGGCATCCTCTTATTAAACATAAATGCAGCAGAAGAGGCACATTTCTTATCTCTCTTGCTACTGCTTGTCCTTAGCTTCACACCTTGATTTTCTGGCTATTAAACAAGGGGAGCTCTTATTTTTACAGCTGGCTTCTAGGGTTTTGAAAGGTTATAAAACTTTGAGTAGCCTGAACCTGTTTAGATAAGGTTTAGAAAAAAATAAGTTTGATGGGAGAGTTACTCCACCCTTCTCTTCCCCTGCAGACTTCTGCTGGTAGGTAGGTGCCTCTTAAAGGCTGGAGACAAGGTGGGCTTTGCCTCCAAGCCTAACCTGAGTCCATAAATATATCCACTCGCAGGTTTGATTGAAGTTGGCGAATGGCATCGCTAATATGGGAACTGAGACATAGAAATCCTAATGTCTTTGCGGGGGATTCTGAGGTGATGAAGGTAAATTTGCAAGATCTTTATTGCAAGCTTTGAAGTTTAAAGCCAGATCTGGTCTTGGTATAAACCAGCAAAGCAACTCTGATGTATGCCAAAATATTTCAATGAAGACTAGACAAGGAAAAGACCAAGTGAAGGGTAGCCTGGTTGCAGAAGAATAGAAGCTAGGAAAAGGATGACATTTGACTTTTAGGACTGCTTTTGTAAAGGTCAGGTGTCTAGATGCCTGTACATCACATCATTGGTTAAGGATCAAGTTCTTTCACAATTGCCTATATAAAGTCAGATGTCTATTGCTAGGTAGATAATGATCTTGACATCTTGATAACTTGCATTTGATGGAAATACTTACTAGGTGGTGATATGACCCCTTGAAAAATAAGATTGGAGCTGAGATTTTCATTTCTCACCCTCCAACACTCTCCATGACAGTTTAAGTAAATTTCACATTGAATGTACAAACTTAAATCTCCTGAAACTGATTTTTTTTTGAGTTCATTATCAAAGCAAAGAGTAAGGGTAGGAGCTAGACAGCTGGTTGAGTAGAACTTTTCAAGACATTCCCTGATATCACAACACAGCCACATTTACAAACAAGGAAACTTCTTATTCTTCCTGATATTTAAACTTCTTGCTGATAAACACACCAGAACCCGGCAGCTTTTGCCACCATTCACTGCTATGCAAAGCTACATTTAAGCTTGTGCTTACCATTACACATTGAACAGGTGTTTATAGATTTCAGCACTTACAATCACCACACATTACAATCAAGAACTTTTTAAGTATTGTGGCATTGGGCACAAGTAGGTGGCTTGAACACTGGACACGAGACAGATCCTCTACAGCAAAGCAGTGTTCCAGAGGTTTTGCTATTAGTCTTCAAAGTCATTAAAGAGAAGGCAGTGATAGGGTAGAGTGATTAGTGTTGGCATGGGTTCAAGTACTGCTTTGCCACTCACCTACTCTGTGATCTTGAACAAACGATCAAGGATAATGGCACTCCTTTGACTTCCAAAGATGCTGCAAGAGGCACAGACCTAGGCAACTGAAGACCTTGCAGCCTCCTACAAAGAGGTGGTAGGTCATCTTTGCATCTGCAGATGCTATCCTGGGGAATACAAGAATGTGAAAGGAAAGCATAGCCAACTGCTGTCTCTCAAAACTAATCTTTTAATAGGATTGAATTGTCTTGATTGCATCACAAAAGAAAGTCTTGCCAAACACAGACCTACATCCCCATATTAATAGGATACAAATCATTCCTTCTGCTTCAAGCCACAGGGTACGTTAGGAAGTTCTATGCAAATCGGAAGGAAGAAAATTAATAGTTAAGCATTCACTTAATGATGAAGTTGTTATGACAACTTCTATGTATGTAGTATTTCCAGCTAATTACCTCTTTTAGTAATATAATTTGTCTATAATGTACACTGATATTTGTGTGCCTTACAACAATAACAATGAAAATGCACAATATATCTTTTGGAAGAGCAACAGACCTTTGTGTCTGTTACCTATTAGTCATGAGGTGCAACTATGTAGAAACATGAGTACCTCTGAATTTAATGGAGCTTACACTCCCAGTATCACTCCATTTGTACCTCCACAAGCAATATGTTGCAAATATGCAGCAGGCTTTTTTTTTAGGATAGTTTTTTAACTAGATAAAAGGACATTCAAGACCCCTATGACTCTCACTCAGTTTAGTCACAGCTAGATGAATTAGAGGCTGAAACATTTTCAAATGAAGCATGATGTCCATTCAACACTGGCAATCAATGACCCTAAATTTGTGATGAAGTCTGAACTTCACAGTTAGGCATTCAGGAGCACATGATTCAGTCTGTATCAACAAACACAGTCAGGTAAATGGGCACCTGCATATGAGAATTTTCTCTCTATCGTTTGTTATAAATAAATGCAGGTCAGACCAGTTTCCAGTGAAGCTCTGAACAATCAGTTTTACTCAGGATGCAATGCTCTTCTTACTAACAGTGATTTTTACCATGACATTAGCACCCAGAAATGGTGACTACAATGTGTACGTAGTGCACATGAACTTTACAAATGGGCTTGCAATGAACAGAAAACTCTTAGACATCCATCAGCTGAAAACTGCTGACTAATATCAGCAATATTACAGGAAGAGTGGCATCATATGTAGAAATAGCATCCTGGATGCAATTTCTAGACTGCCATTCACCAATGGCAAACTAGACTGCCATTCACCAATTTCCTGAAGGGCTCTGGTAATGATACCCACTCCTGCCTTCACAAAGCACAAGTCCTTTCACTAACACACCAGAAATTGCTACTGGCCCTAGAACCAACAGAAGTGCCCTCAACATGATTCTTCCAGATGCTGTAGCTGCTAAGTTAATTTACCTCCCTCTTGCGTAACCAAAATATCTATGCTTCACTACATATACATGTTCTAGTAATACAAGACATGGGCTGTCTTGGTCCATGACACAAGGCACCAACAGCAGAGAACACCAACAAAAGAAACTGCAGAGAGCTGTAGACACTAGCACTGCCAGAACAGACAGTTTGAAGTAATTTTAAAATAAGAAGTGGCTTAGTTACACAGACACCAGACTTTTCCTACTCTAATCCCACCAAGTCAACTGATGGTTATGTCCAACCATAAGTTAGAACAGAATGACATCTTTTGAAAGTCTCATGCCATGTGTGTGATGTTACCCATCACTGGAAAGATGAAGAACATCCCAGTTCTATTCCTAAAGAAAATGATGCAGATGTACAAGAGTTAAAATACCTTGTAGCTCCTCTTTCAAGTAATACTATGTAGAGCGCTCAGGCTTGCCAGAGTGGCAGTACACCTCTGCTCACAATGTCAGTTTGACCCATCTCCTTTTTAATAAACAAAGAGCAACTTAAAAAAAACCAATAATATATAATCCAAAGTTTAACTCATCATTTTGGTTTTTTAAAAAAAAAAGGAAGAAAAATACATTGTACAATAGGAGGCAGAAATAATGTCTAGAACATCATTATCAGAATTATAATAATTTAAACATTTTTCAGAAGTTTTCAGTATTCTGTAAAAAAATCAGGGAATTGTATATAGATTTTTAATCTTCTAATCATTTGTACATCCCAGGAGAAGCTAATCCCTTTTACATCCCAGAAGCTAATCCCTGTTACACTCCATTGGATAAGGCACTAAATTATAGGTAAGCATGCGATACTACAGGGTAGGCAATTAAAAGCCTTTCTTTAAAAAAAATCACCCTTGATTGAAGCATTTGTGATTTGGTTTACACAGGTGATACTAAAACCAGTTTCCTGATGAACATAGCTTCTCACACAATTATTTATTTCGAAGTAGCTGTAAGTCTGAACTGGATTTCAAAAGGGATTTGGCAAAACAGGTATTTAAACCTTGGACCTATTCTTACACTGAATGGAAATGCTGTTGAAAAAGAAAAGAGTCATTACTCAAACTAGAAGCATGTTTTCTGCTTGAAAGAGTTCATATATAGTGGGTAAAAGAAATCCCCTTCTTTAAATGTGAGCAGTATACATTCACTATACCTCTTGTCTCAATAATTAATTAAGCATGTGTTTAAGTGCTTTGCTTAAAGACATGCTTGTTTAGTAAAGGCAGAAGTGTCTTAGCGAATTCAGGAGTGTAATATTAAGTATACACTTTGATGCTTCGAAAACTGCTTTTGATTTGTTGGAGAATAATTTCAGAGGGAAATGAAAAAGATGGTCTCCCCATGTTCTTTAACTAAACTGCATATGTGATTTCTGATCTACTGGAGAAGACTTCATCTGCAGCACTTAATTTCTAACAGAGGAGCTCTGTAATTACCTCTTTGAGACTGCCAGTGTAAACACAACAGAATCCAAGAAGCTGCTTTGCAAATGAGGGTTAATGCAGCATATCACAGAATCATAGAATCATAGAATAGTTAGGGTTGGAAAGGACCTTAAGATCATCAAGTTCCAACCCCCCTGCCATGGGCAGGGACACCTCACAATACACCATGCCACCCAAGGCTCTGTCCAACCTGGCCTTGAACGCTGCCAAGGATGGAACATTCAGAACTTCCCTTGGCATCCCATTCCAGTGCCTCACCACCCTTACAGTAAAGAACTTCTTCCTATATCTGATCTAAACTTCCCCTCTTTAAGTTTGAACCCGTTACCCCTTGTCCTATCACTACAGTCCCTAATGAAGGGTCCCTCCCCAGCATCCCTATAGGCCCCCTTCAGATACTGGAAGGCTGCTAGGAGGTCTCCACGCAGCCTTCTCTTCTCCAGGCTGAACAGCCCCAACTTTCTCAGCCTGTCTTCATACAGGGGGTGCTCCAGTCCCCTGATCATCCTCGTGACCCTCCTCTGGACTTGTTCCAACAGTTCCATGTCGTTTTGATATTGAGGACACCAGAACTGCACACAATACTCCAGGTGAGGTCTCACGAGAGCAGAGTAGAGGGGCAGGATCACCTCCTCTGACCTGCTGATCATGCTCCTTTTGATGCAGCCCAGCATACGGTTGGCTTTCTGGGCTGCAAGCACACACTGAAGCCAGCTCATGTTCATTTTCTCATCGACCAACACCCCCAAGTCCTTCTCTATAGGGCTGCTCTGAATCTCTTCTCTGCCCAACCTGTAGCTGTGCCTGAGATTGCTCCGACCCAGGTGTAGGACCATGCACTTGTCATGGTTAAACTTCGTAAGGTTGGCATCAGCCCACCTCACAAGCGTGTCAAGGTCCCTCTGGATGGCATTCCTTCCCTCCAGCGTATCAACCGAACCACACAGCTTGGTGTCATCGGCAAACTTGCTGAGGGCGCACTCAATCCCACTGTCCATGTCAGCGATGAAGATGTTGAACAAGACCAGTCCCAACACCGATCCCTGACGGACACCACTCGTTACTGGTCTCCAGCCGGACATTGAGCCATTGACCACAACTCTTTGCGTTCGGCCATCCAGCCAGTTCTTTATCCACTGAGTGGTCCATCTAACAAATTGGTGTCTCTCCAATTTAGAGACAAGGATGTCATGAAGGACATCACTGATTTTTGTGGAGGTGGATGGAGAATACTATTCCATTTGTAGTTCTCACAAATTCTTTCTTTTGTGAAAAGAGAGTTTTTGAGGGGAACCTCTCACATTGAAAATTGTCAGAAACTAACATTGATTAAGCACCAGAGCTGGATACTCAGTCCTTTCCTGCAGTTCATCCACTGAAGAAAGCATCATCTGCCTTTTTTACAGAGCCAAGTGTGGTGGTATGTCCACTAGCACTGACTACTGTGGGCAAAGCAGTGGGTACCTGCTTTGTGCTCACACCTCAGAGGGGCGTTACACATTAGCATGTCAGTCTGAGATAATGAAATTATTAATCACTGCTTAATTTTGATTAATGTCAAAGCATTAATGAAACCTGACCTCAAGTGAGCACCTTTGTCGGTAAGAAGTCCTTTCTGTGGGGCTTGGTTTCTTGATATGGTGAAAGAGCATTTTTCCAAGCTATTCCAGGCCTTAGAGACTTCAGATTGAATTATATCCAAGTAAGTTATTGGTGTGCTTAGTTTAATGTGGGGCTGCAAAGTGTACTTTCAAGTACTAAGGAGTGCTTGTGCTACGTGAACTGTGAAGCACTTTACAGCAGCAAAATACACCCAAAAGTCAGCAAGCCTTTGTGCTCCTTAGGCTCTGGAGCAAATATTAAATCCTGATGCAGCTGCTTGAATGCTATTGCCAGGAATGGTCCTATCCACCTTAGTTCCTTGAGTCAAGAAAACTGTGCCTTTTCTGCACATTTTTTAAATGAAACAAAGCTGAAGATTTCTTCACCAAAAGCTGAGAGTCTTGAGAACTGAGAGGTGACTTATTCGGGTATCTTGGTGTCCTGGCCCATGGCAGGGGGGTTGGAACCAGATGATCCTTCCAACCCTAACCATTCTATGATTCTATGACAGTGTTGAACGCTTTGCACAAGTCCAGGTATATCATACAGGACTGGACAGCATTAAACAAAGGTTAATCCTCAGCAGCAAAAATATATTCAATGGACTCCCTATCACATATCAAAAAGGGAGAGAAGAAAAAAGCATTGCCTCTCAGATACTTAATTATCTTCAGTATATATGCAAATATCCAGAATTTGATGAGGTCTTTAGTTTTCACCTTTAAGCACCACATAAGTAATTCATGAAGCCAGTACTAACGTTGTTGAGCAGCAGTGAAAATGAAGCACTAATGACTTCAAAGGTAGGGTGCCCATAAAATGAGTAGATACCTCTAAGGTCATCTGTACCATCTGAATGTAAGTGATGGAAAAACATGCATCAGCTCAGCATTGCATCAGCTGCACATTTCTAAAAAAGCATCCCTAAAGCCAAGGTAAGTTATACAGACAGCAGGTGAGTTGCAGTGAACAAAACTCACACCACCATGACTAAAAAGATCCACAAACACTTATTGGCCTCAAAACACATTAGCTTATGAGACAGCATTTCAATAAGGGCAGAGAATCAAAATAACAGACTAGCAAGTCACTGTCCTGGGAAGGTGGGTCAACAAGTAAGAAACTCTGACCACTTTGGTTTTGTGACCTTTCCTGAAGACAGGAAGATTCAAGTGAGATGCAGGATTATGTTTACACAGTCATTGGGCTTTTCAGAACCATTTGTAAAATCTGAGCCTCAGTTATCTGAAGAGTTAATCTGTGACAAACTACACTGCAGCAAGTCAGTCAACAATGCATCTGTGATGTTGCTGCAAGAAATCCACTAGACTTTCAAACTGTCCAAACAAGTATAGTGGATATAACTTCTATGGCAAGTTTAGTTCTCTGAACTAGCAATATTGCTTATGCAGTATTTAATAGCAAGTATTGAATTTACAAAATAAAATTACAGGGTCATTGGGAAGTGAATGATACATTAGTAAATTAAGATAGCTGCTCTTGGCATGAAAGCAATCAAGCCTCCTGTGAAGATGTTTCCATACAACTCATTTTCCATCTTATTGTGCTTACAGTATTTCAACCCAAAAAGAACATTGGAGGAAAAATTTAGTATAAATAACTTTAAGAAAGAGGACAAATCAATGGGCCCAGTGTTTCCACAGTCTTGAATTATTTAAGTACTGCTTGACTTGAGTGATTCCAATATACAGATATGTCAGAAAATGTGCGGCTCTGGAAGACCACAGCCCCTGCTGGTGTCCCTATTTGAATAGCTCGTGGAGCTGCAGCAATTTACATCCATGAGGAATCTTCTCTAGACAAAGAACAGAGAGAGGAGATTTGATTTTTAAAGTGCTATCTCCATGAAAAGCTAGGCCAGTAGACCAGAGATGTATATGGCTGGTTTGGCTTTTGACAATAAGCATGAAAAGTAGTGGAACATTATATTTAGAATCGACAAACTTGAGTCCTAATATGGATGGGTGGTAAAAGCACAAAAGCTGATGTGCATTAAAAATAGTGAAATTGGTTCATTAAAAATAAAGAGGGACAACAGGGGGAATATTACATTTTCCAGAATTACAATACACCCCTTTAAGTAGGTTTACAATCCAAAACAAAAATGGCAAAAAAAAAATCCAAATACAAATGCTGCACAATCAGATCAAATGGCACATAATTCATTACAGGCAAAAGAAACAGGTAGTTGATTCTTTGCAACACACTGAGATAAATCATTCATTATACTTCTAGCAGAAAATGAGAAGACTGCTGCCATCAGTGTCACTCCTTGATTTTACCAAGGTAGAACTTCTATTCAGCTGAAACAGTGAAATATTCAAGGTCTGGGAAGCACAGGACTGAGAAAGCCTAAGTGATTTATAACTGACTTAGGACTCTGCCTTACCATGTCTCTCAAAGCCATGAATTCACCCACCTGAGAAAGGAGAGGAACTCCTGACTATCAGCAGGTATATGACTCTCCCATCTTTCCCCCCAGGCAGGACACCAAAGGTACATGACAATTGCAAGGAGGAACATGGATCCCTTTTAAACATAGAACCATAGTCAGTCTGCTGAGTTTTTATGGAGCCATTTTCAGCTTTACTAAGTGCACCTGAGGTCTGCAAAGACTTTCCTGTTCTCTGCAAGACTTACTAGAGCACTCCCCACTGCTGCAGTGCCTGGATCTTGCCTGTTTACTACTGTGCCAGTTTTCTGTTTACAGCTGTTTTACAGCTTTCTATTCCTTCCAGAAATCATGCAAATGCTGAAGATGTGGCATCAAAAAAGATGATGCTGCCTAGCAGCTGGGGACCTTTGTTTTCATCAGGGCCCAGAACTTGAAAGAGCACTGCAAGCAAAGAAACAACCCACCGGCAGCCCAGCACAGAAAGTCCTCCTACCCATGGCAACCAACCCACACGCTGAGTGAGAAAGGCTTGCTAATAAAATGCAGTTTTCCCCAGCAGGGAGTATTTTGCAAATAGGTAGATCTTTTTTAGTGGCCTCTGACCTGCTGGCAGTGGGAGGAGAGGTACACCAAGAAAGCAGCATGGCATGGCTTCACTTGGGCCCCACAGTGCCCCTAGAAGAACAGTTACCACTGGGGACAATAGAACATGTTCAAGAAATGCTTTAAGATAAGCATGGCCAAACTAGCCCTTTAGGAGCCAGCTGGACTTGTCAGACTAGAAAGCCATGTTACAACAATCAATTCCTGTTTGAGTTGTAAACTTGTATGCTGCAGGGCTGGTACTTACCCCTGAACCTGTGGAACAAGATTATAGCTGACAAAACTGGAATGAAGAGACAATCTGACATACACTGCGATACATCTGGCACAGAAATGCTAGAAAACAACATTAAAATAAAAAATCTGGTGAGGCTGGAAATTCTCAGACTTTGACGTGTAAAAACCAGTCCTTAGCTACAGGGATTTAGGAAGGTTATATCATAATTGCTAACCCCAGGACTTCTTTTTCTGAGGAAGGCAGCTCTGCCTATCATCAGCCCCATGTTGTCACTCTGCTGCCAGCCAGTCTTGCTCAGCAAGCATAGAAAGATGTCTACTCAGTGGTCTAGCTATGAGAGTAGTACTATGCTCCTTTGCCTCCTGCCCAGAAGTGGATTTGTGACTATTTAAAATGGAAATACTGCTTTCCAGCATGAGAACTCCACTTGCTGTTGGGGATCTTATGCAAAAGAAAAAATAATATATATTAATATATGTAAAACTGAAAGAAGAAAACCTTTGAGAAATTCATGTAGCCAGCTGGGGAACAACTTGTGAGAAAATTGTTATACAGTGCCTAGTGAATTACCTTTTCTAGAGTGGCAGTAGCTAAATTATCAATATCCAGCAAGTGATAGTCTTGATTACAGTAAATCCTAAAGGCAATAAAGCCTCTTCAATGGAAGAACCTACTGCATTGTTATTTGCAGGATCAAATCATTTTGTCAAGCCTTTGATTTCTGCATGCTTATTTTGGACTTTGAAGGTTGCATAATGCACTAAAACCTGAGACCCACAAAGCTTATCTGCCTTGGAAAGTGAAAAGAGTTTAAACTGTGATGGTTAAACTGTGATTAACCAATGTTAAAATTGATATAGAAAGTCCTTCACAGTCAGCAACAACTTATAGTTCTAGGCTAATACTGGGGACCCAACAAGGTCTTGAGTCAGCTTCAGTTTTCATGAATCCAGAAGAATGAGGCAGTCTTAACCGAAAGAGGACAAAGCAGCCGGAAAACCTACCCCAAACCCGAGCTGAAACATGTCTTTATTGTGGCCTTGTTTGTCCACAAAACACCATTTAATCTGTCTCAACCATTACAGCTAAACTTTTATTATTTATAGGGTTATATTGTTCCAATCTATCTTACTGTGTTCTATCAAATTCTAAAACAGGAGATCTCAAGAAGGCTGTGGTGGGCTGCTCTTCCTCATTTTAAAACACAACATCAAACTTACTAATGTCAGCAGAAACTTTCACAGTTCCCCTGTAATTTTATTTTTGTTGGATTTCTGGGTAAGAAAGATTTCTGGTAAATCCCAGATTGCTGCTCGGGTTGGGCTGGGTATCGGCTGGCAGGTGGTGAGCAGTTGTATTCTCTTCCCTTGTTATTTCCTTTATCATTGTTATTATTGGTGGTAGCAGCAGTGGTTTGTGTTATACCTTAGCTACTGGACTGTTCTTATCTCAGCCCGTGGGTGTTACATTCTTTCAGTTCTCCTCCCCATCCCTCCAGGAGCAGGAGGAGGAAGAAGAGGGGGAATGAGCAAGCGGCTACGTGGGTCTGAATTACCAGCTGGGCTTAAACCACGACAGCAAACCTGTGCAAGAGAAAAAAGCAATCTAGATTTTTTTCCATACCATCTTTCAATTCCTTCTCACTTTTCAAGATGTTTTTACAAGTCCTTAATTTTAAAGATAGGATATTCAGATGGCAGCTAATTCATTATAATTGCTCCTCTGATTTTCTATGATACGAGAGTGCCTAACTGCAAATACCACTTCCAGATTACAGCTCTCTCCCCTATCTGAATACAGCTTTCTGAGAAAAAGCTTACCTTTTGGGAAATAAATCTGAAGGACTCTAATTTAGACGTCTGGGTGACCAAGGAGCATCATATTAACTCATGTCTGAAATTACATCTGTACAAGGAAACTAGGAGCAAACTGGAGTTCAGAGACCCCAGGTGATACAAAAGGCAAAGGGGCCTGACTCTTTCAGGGGAGGCACTAGATAAGATTTCACCTGTCAGAATGAAAGTAAAGGAGATGCTGGGTTTTACTGATTCCTCAAACCTCCACAGATCAAGAGGGGTCTATCAACATTTAAGGGGTGCAGTACATTTTCCCTGAGGATCATCAATTACCTTGTGCAGACACCTGTCATTACTTAATAATGTTTCTGTCTTGCATTTAAAATATATTGACATTCAGCATTTTCTCAGGGTGCAGCATAACCCAGAACTCACTGATCTCAGCCTTTCATCTGCAAAATGAGTTTGGCATTAGGAAGGGATAGGGGAACGCACACAACCCATACCAGTTTCTATTTTTGCTAGGATATCCTTTGAAATCTTGTAGTTATTAAGACTGGAAAAATCAAAAGAATCAACAGCTTCTTTCTTAATATAGATATGCAAGAAAGAATCATCTTGCCCAACACTGAATGGCTAAAAGTCAGGTATTTAGGCTAAGCTAGTTATTTTAAAGAAATCCAATGCCTCTCACATACAACCCACTTTATCATATCAGAGGGAGCTTAAGCCAGCACTTGGACGCTTGCCCGCAGGTGGACAAATTAATCCTTCCCCGGGATTCCCATTTTGCATATTCTAGCCTTTGCTTTACTGCCATAGTTGAAACCACAAAGCAGTAGCAACAATCCTCTATTTACAACTGATGCATTTCAGCTCCCAAACAGAAACATTACCTGTCTGAGTTTCAAGTGAAGAAGTTTCCATCACTCTTTTGCACAGGGGGAGATGCTGGCTTCTTCCAAGAGCAGAATTACAAAGAATTTTTAATGCCAATAGTGTGACCTTCATTATTTTGAAAGAAATAAATATGAAAGTGAAACACGTGCCATAACTATGTTCACTATGAACCAAAAACACCCTTTATGTACTGGAAGGCTGTTACAAAGTCTTCCTGGAGCCTTCTCTTCTCCAGGCTGAATAACCCTGACTCCCTCAGCCTGTTTTCATGGGAGAGGTGCTCCAGCCATCTCATCATCTTTGTTGCCCTCCTCTGGATTAACTTGAGCAAGTCCACATTCCTCTTGTGTTAGAGGCCCCAGGGCTGGACACAGTACTGCAGGTGGGCTCTCATGAGAGTGGAGTAGAGGGAGAGAATCACCTCCCTTGACCTGCTGGATATGCTCTTCTCGATGCAGCTAAGTATACAATTGGCTTTCTGGGCTGCGAGCACACACTGCTGGGTTATGTTCAGCTTCTCATCAGTAAATGACTCACTGCTCTCAGTCATTCACTGTTTGTCCTGCAGCTGTGCCTGGGATTGCCCCGACCCAGGTGCAGGACATTCCACTTGGCCTTGCTGTACTTCACAAGGTTGGCATTGGCCACCACTCGAGCGCATCAGTGCCCCTCTGGATCCCATCCCTTCCCTCCAGCATATTACCAAGCCACACAGCTCAGTGTTGTTGGCAAACTTGCTGAGGGCGCACTCAATCCTACTGTCCATGTTGCTGACAAAGATATTGAATGGCTCCTCTCCCAATACCAACACCTGAAGAACACCACTGATCTCCACTTGAACACCGAGCTGTCAGTCTGCTATATCAGCTATCTTCAGGACTGAGCACAGCAGTAAACCTAGGTTATAACAAGTGACAAAATGTAACATCTTTGTAGCAGGTCTTTTTAACCTAATCCTTTTTCACAGCATTGGAATGAAAGTGGCTCAAAACGTGCGCAAAACAGGTAACAGAAGACTTATGAATGAGTCCGAATGAACCCCTCACACCTAAGGTACAAAACTGATTGTAAAAACAAATTAATCTGTGTTTGACTCAACAGTCTTTCTTACACCCTGGATTTCCTTGCTGTCCCAGAGATTAGGTTACACCCATTGCTGCAGACTATTTGGAGCTAGTTGTTCTTCCCCGTCCAAAAACCAAGTGGTAACTCTCCAGAGTTACCCCAGTAGGTTTAGCAGCACAGGGAGGCAGAGGCGGAACTCCACAGTGGTTCAGTTTTCATGCACAAAGGCATTAAGACATGCACTAATAGAAAACCTGCTATGCAATTCACTGTTAAAAAAGCTAACAGATGGCAATTCAGAAGAGGAATTCCTGGAGAACTAGAAACAATGAGAAGTAAAACACAAAAAGTTTGGCACAATAGCTCAATTCATGACCTTTATAAAGTCCTCTGTGCACACAAAGCCCAGCTGTAATTTTTGGTTCAGGCTGAACAGGATTTCTTTACAGTTTTCAACCCTGCATGTGCAGATGAGTAGACAGAAAACCAGGGACAATGGGAGCATTCACGGAGTAACCAGGGACTGGTTAAGGCATCCGGCTATTGCTTCAGTTTAGACATCGTTTGGGATTTGTGCCTCACATTGTGCTCCCATCATGTATGAGAACCCCATTACGTAAGGCTGGAAGTCAAAAGCTTGGTGTTTCCCAAAGCTGGAAGACAAGACAGGCTATGCGCTAGGGCAGCTCCCCCCTGTGATAGCTGTAGTGGCAGACAAGCCTGGATAGCTGCCTGCCACCTGTGTACCAAAGACCCTGGTGGTGGTGGCACCAGCCAGAAGGTGCTCTTAGAGGTTGGCTCAGACATTATGCCTGGACACACGTCCTTGACCTTCTAGTGTCCTTGGTCCTCACTCACTGCAAAAGTCTTTTGGACAGGTGGGTTCACCCTGGCACTCTTATGTTCACCGTCAGATGAGGATATGGGAAGCATTTTTCCCCTCGGTCCTTCAGACAGAAGATACACTGTTGAAGCAACCACTATTCCTAGTTTCCCTGCATGCATGGAGAATTTAAGTCCCACAACACAAGTCCAATGCACATGAGAAGGACTTGGTGACCCTTTGTCACTGCAGCTGACAGAAATTACCCTTATCCTACAAGCTCAGGAATGTTGAGTCCTAACTAGAAAGAAGTGCAGCAGGAGGGCCAGGAGACCTCCTTGGATGGATAAGGAGTTGCTGAGGAAACTTAGAGGGAAAAAAGAGGCTTATAAAAGGGGGAAGCAAGGACAGGCAGTCTGGGAAGAATACAGGGATGTTTTCCAGGAACCTAGGGACCAGGCTAGGAAAGCTAAGGGCCAGTTAGAATTAAATTTGGCTAGGGATGTAAAACATAATAGGAAGGGATTCTATAGGTACATTGTGAATAAAAGACAGACTAGGGACAACGTGGGCCCTCTCTGGAAGCTATCAGGAGAACTGGCTACCCAGGATCTGGAGAAGATTGATGTTCTTAATGACTTCTTTGCCTCGGTCTTCACTGGCAAAGGCTCTGACCACACCACCCAAGTCTTGGAAGGCAGATGCAGAGACTGTGAGAAGGAAGACCTTGCGCCCACTGTAGGAGAGGATACAGCTCGAGACCATCTTAAAAACCTGAATGTGCACAAGTCCATGGGACCTGATGAAATCCATCTGTGGGTCCTGAAGGAGCTGGCAAATGAAGTTGCTAAGCCACTGGCCATCATATTTGAAAAATCATGGCAGTCAGGTGAAGTTCCCAATGACTGGAAAAAGGGAAATATAACCCCCATTTTCAAGAAGGGGAAAATGGATGACCTGGGGAATTACAGAGCAGTCAGTCTCACCTCTGTGCCTGGCAAAATCTTGGGGCAGATTCTCCTGGAAGGCATGCTAAGGCACATGAAAATCAACAAGCTGCTTGGTGACAGCCAGCATGGCTTCACTAAGGGGAAATCCTGCCTGACCAATTTGGTGGCCTTCTATGATGGGGCTACAGAACTGATGGACAGGGGTAGAGCAGTTGATGTCATCTACCTGGACTTGTGCAAAGCGTTCAACGCTGTCCCACATGACATCCTTGTCTCTAAATTGGAGCGACATCAATTTGATGGATGGACCACTCGGTGGATAAAGAACTGGCTGGATGGCCGCGCACAAAGAGTTGTGGTCAATGGCTCAGTGTCTGGCTGGAGACCAGTAATGAGTGGTGTCCGTCAGGGATCGGTGTTGGGACCGGTCTTGTTCAACATCTTCGTCGCTGACATGGACAGTGGGATTGAGTGCGCCCTCAGCAAGTTTGCCGATGACACCAAGCTGTGTGGTTCGGTTGATACGCTGGAGGGAAGGAATGCCATCCAGAGGGACCTTGACACGCTTGTGAGGGGGGCTGATGCCAACCTCATGAAGTTTAACCATGAGAAGTGCTAGGTCCTACACCTGGGTCGCAGCAATCTCAGGCACAGCTACAGGTTGGGCAGAGAAGAGATTCAGAGCAGCCCTGCAGAGAAGGACTTAGGGGTGTTGGTTGATGAGAAAATGAACATGAGCTGGCTTCGGTGTGAGCTTGCAGCCCAGAAGCCAACCGTATCCTGGGCTGCATCAAAAGGAGCGTGACCAGCAGGTAGAAGGAGGTGATCCTGCCCCTCTACTCTGCTCTCATGAGACCTCACCTGGAGTATTGTGTGCAGTTCTGGTGTCCTCAACATCAAAAGGACATGGAACTGTTGGAACAAGTCCAGAGAAGGGCCACGAGGATGATCAGGGGACTGGAGCACCTCCCGTATGAAGACAGGCTGAGAAAGTTGGGGCTGTTCAGCTTGGAGAAGGCTGCGTGGAGACCTCATAGCAGCCTTCCAGTATCTGAAGGGGGCCTATAGGGATACTGGGGAGGGACTCCTCATTAGGGATTGTAGTGATAGGACAAGGGGTAATGGGTTAAAACTTAAAGAGGGGAAGTTTAGATCAGATACAAGGAAGAAGTTCTTTTCTGTGAGGGTGGTGAGGCACTGGAATGGCATGCCCAGGGAAGTTCTGAATGCTCCATCCCTGGTGGTGTTCAAGGCTGGGTTGAACAGACCCATGGTTTACATGGGTCTGTTCATTGGGTGACATGGTTTAATGTGAGGTGTCCCTGCCCATGGCAGGGGGGTTGGTTCTTGATGATCTTAAGGTCCTTTCCAACCCTAACTATTCTATGATTCTATGATTATAACTCTGAGCATCAAAACAGCTGGGAAATTCATTCACTTCCCCTTGGACTGGCAATACAGTCCTTCACTAACCTGCAAAACAAACCAATCCAGCCTTCTCCCACTATCATCACAGAAACATGCACAGTACACCTTCTGTTACCCAAATACTTCATGGAAGATCCAAAATACTAATTAAATTTGAAACTATACCCTTGGGCTTTAGAGACTGCCTCAGACACCCTTGGCCCAAGCACACAGATTACAATGCCTCTTGACTGGCTCTCCAGATTTTGAAAACAAGGCTGTGCTCTGGGAGTAGTAAACTCAGACAGCAGATCAGAAGATTCCCTGTGGCCAGCTGGCTTAGATAACAAGCGGGTGCTCATGCAAGCACTGCCAAAGTAACAGGAAGGAGATGCCAGACATCTGGCTTAGTAGTACATGGTAGGGAACATAGTTGTTTCCTACATTCATCTATCCAATCTATTTTGCTAGATTCACTTAACTGGTACCAATCAGCAAAATATCTGCCTGCCTATAGCATGTGCTCATTGCCCCCAGAAACATATGAAGCCTGACACAGCCATTGCTGTGACTAGCATGGGATTGTTTGCAAACAGAAAAAAGAACAGAACTCACCATAGACCTAGTTCTTTTGCACAAAATAACATGTAACACTGAATCATCTGCTTTGAAAACATGCAACTAACCACAGAATAGCTCACCAACAGCCCTCATTATTTCATTAATAAGGTGCTGTTCATCTAATTCCTCCTGCTGATCTGTTGTCAATATTAACAGGATGATTTCTTACATAGAAGCATACTGTCTTTGCAGTCACCACATGGCGCTTTTCTTCAGGCAAGTTTACATGACAACTTTTAGCAGAGTGAAACATAACTGGGTTTCATAGGAGCACAATTCTTTTAAGACAATAACACTTCCCTTCCTAATAAGGCTAGTTAGGATTATTTTATCTATATATGCAAAAAACCTAAAAAAAAAACCACCAAAAACCAAAACCAAAAATCAAAACCAACAAAAAACCAGAAAGCATTGTTTCATCAAAACAAGCTCTCTACAGGCAGAGCTTTTATTAAGGAGAGTTTTACTGGGAGAAACTGTACAGATTTAGGAAAGATTTCCAGTGAAAAGAATATTTTGACTACAGAGAACAGTTTGAGACACCTCTGTCCCTGATAGAGAGATAAATGGAGCATAGATAGTGTTACACTACACTTGGCTAATGGGTACAGTACCAGATTCAGGCTCAGCTCAAGCTGGCACATAGGGAGCAGAAACCAGCAGCTTTCCACTGTGACTTTGGGATGATCAGGATGATGTGACCATAGCTAGCCACCAGCTGGGCTGCAGTCATCCTCCTGGCAAGCAGAAGCATAGGCTGATCAGAGGGCCACAAAAAAATACAAAGAAGAGCCAAGGCATTCAGGCCTTCACCATTGACTGAACAGTCAGCAGCAACTGAATTAGTAATTTATCCATGTACCCTAGAGCTGAGCGGACTGTCAGTGAGCTGTACAGCTTCAGCTGTTTGAGCTTTCTTCCCCCTACAGAACATACTGTTTGTCATTCAGAAATGATTCTTGAATTTAACAACATTTACTTAATTAAAAGAAAAATCATAAAATATTTCATCATGTGAAAGAATTTAGTATTTTATTAACAGCAGAAAAATATATCATGAATTTAAAGTGACCTTTTAAATATAAAGTGGTCTTATTTTATATGTATAGAGACATCCTAAAGTATAGGAGTTAAATCCAAAAGGGGACATCCAACAATTCACAGTGAGATTGTCACCTCTAAGAAGACTTGGGTGCTAAAACAGTTTCAGTAGCTAATGGCATATGGTATCAAAATTTGTGAGCACATTCTAATTCTGCCAAAGCTTTTATTTTTGTCTTCCACAAGTTGCATGCCTCTAAAACCCATCCCTCAGGCCTGGTTATAAACATGAAAGATCAGAGTACTGTACACATGGCTGCTCTTATACAGGATTTTTCTTAAGTATAGGCATACACACTTGTTTGAGCCGTGCCACAAAACTCAACACCACATTCACTGCAACTTTTCTTATATCTCTGACCATGCACAGAGATGCAAAGACAACCTTGGCATCTCCACTCCAGAAGCAGAACTCATGAACAGCAGTTGGTTTCATTGGGTTTTTGTGGTTGGGGCTTTTTTTTTTTTTTTCTTGGTTTGTTTCAGGTTTTTTGTTTTGTTTTTGTTTTGTTTTTTTGTTTTTATCTAGCTGCTTGAGGAGAACACTTGAAGTTATCATCTTATTCTATTCACTAAGGAGGCAGCAATAACCCAACAGAAAAACACATTCCCCCATCCAGCTAGGAATTCTTAGTTGAGAGGAAAATCCCTTGAAGATTGAAACACTAGAACTGAAAGACTTATTCAGAAAGACTGCAGCTAAACCTCACAGAAACTACAGCCATCTTAAAAGATGGTGTGTGCTACCTAAATCCAGTGCACCAGTGCTGGATTATTTCTGCTACAAACCCCACCAAGCTTTCTTCCTGTGGTGGAGAATAACAATTTTTGGCTTGTCATCTGAACACAACCTGTAGCCTAATGCATTGCAAACACCTTCCTCGTAGTAGAGCTGCATCAAGCCATCATCCGTGTTGTACCTTGGAGATGGAGCCCTAGCTGTTTCTATATGTTAAAAAAATACTAACAAAGAAAGGAGGGTGTTGGGCAAGATATTCTATACCAAAACAAACTTCAGCCAGGCTTTCTTTTCTCCTTTACCTATTGCAGCAAAAACCAGATGAGATATGATGTACCCTTTACAAGCAGCCCTGTGAAACTTTCAAGTGCTATGCATAGTGAAGTCCATTGCTCAGACTGTGTTTGAAAACCCTAATATGGGACAAATGTCAAAGTGAGAAAAGAGCTAAGAAATGCTAAAATGCCTTTAATCGCACACTGGCTCTTCATCACAAGGCAAACTGCTTGCGAAAGCTTCAGCTGTACTACAATAAGTTTGCTGAAATGAATGTAATAGCATTGTTAACGCAGAGCTACTATTATGTTCTTAAGTGTGCATGACTTACTTTTAACAGAACAGTTCAGTTCACATTTGTTAAACAGACAATAGCAGCACTTTGGAAGAGGGTATAAAACTTTGAAATCTCCAGAGGCATGTTCAATGTGACAGTTATTCATGGGTTGTTCAAAGCTCACTTTTAACAGAAAATAGACTCTTGAACTAATGCAAGCCTCCCCCCCCCCCCCCTTTTTTTAAACTGTTGTTCCATTCATAAACTGGAGGTTGAAGTAATAGCAAAATTTTTATGACCACTTCTAAAAATATATGAGGAAAGTCTAAAACCATCTCAAAGTTAATGCATTTAAGCCGCAAATATATCTAGAGAGCATGAATTTCACCGGCAGGAAACAAGAAAATAACATCTGTTGATGTGCAACAGCCCACTGTTTATTCAGGGCAGACAGAGGGAGCTGTTGCTATTCAAACGAGAGACGCTCTCAGACAGACAAAGATGATGATATATAATCAAGTAGTTTGAAAGATGACTGGCACCAAAGACCTCATTTACTAAGGTCAAAGAGAAAATGCATCTGTAATTCCCCCTATTTGCTTGTATAGTTTTCATCATCTCTCGCAAAAAAAGCACCAACAGTAATGCAGAAGTGTTGCATAATATTTAAAAGAAGTTTTTCAAGCCTGGCTCAATCACAGTCCATTATCAAAGCCAAGCAGATTCAAGAGCATTTATCCACAGATATGCCTTATACTATTGTAAAGAGAACACTTACCAGGGACCAACAGAGTGGGTTGCAGACTGAAAGGGACCGATGGGCACATCCAATGCTGTCTCAGGGCATCACGGACCCATGTTCAAACTGACTACTGTAGGCTTGCAGCACAACCCTCGCCAAGTCACTTAGCTCTGGACTCCCATCCTACAATAGCCTCTTGCCTCTCAGCACTGCTGGTAACAGTTCTACATAGGACCCAACTCCAGTTTTTCAGTCTCAGGGCTATTTTCTCAGTGACCTACCTATAGGCTGGAACCAAAACTGTTAAACAACAAGTTGTCCTCAAAGCCTGGGAACAGGAAACTATGAGGACCTGTTCAGGATCAGACTGGAGTCTAGCTAACTGGTGCCTTCTATCTATCAGTTATTTAGAATAAAAGTCAATACAGATCTCGACATCACTACCTCCTTCCACTTTGACAGGTAAGAGGTGAGTGTTCCCAAGGAAGAATCTATCTAGAGCATTAACTGCATTCATGGATATTCAGCATGTGCATTAACTTGTCTAAACCTTTATGAAGTTTTACTAATACCCTCCGTAGCATTCTCTGGCAGTGAGGTCCACAGGTTAATTTAGCACTGCAAGGGCAAAACAGGTTTGAACTCTAAATGCAACAACTTCATTTGCTGCCTTATTTTCTTCCTGTGAGAAGTTTCTCAACAGCTCTTACTCTCCACCACACATACAGGAACAAATCCACTGTCTAGTTACAGCTATGGCACTAAACACTAGCCATCACTGCTGTTCTCCCAGGACAGGGTTTAACCACAGAATGGAGGAGAAAGCAAATACCTTAGAGGTGCAGCAAGCAGACTCCAACTGAAATCACGAAACCCCACAATTGCTCAGAGTATCTGGCCAGCAATAGGCTAGGTGCACAACTGTTTCCTTTGCACTTATTTCTGCTTTCTAGCAAAGCAATATCCTTGTCATGAAGAACCATGACAATACTAGCAACGATTAGATTAAACTAGGTATCTGAAGCCCTTTCATTAGCAGGATCTGAAATAAATAGCCTGCAATCCTCTTAAGCAGGATCTCAGTTCTGAACAGGAAATGTTAGGAATACACAAAACATGCCAGAGTATTATCCTGCTGTATTGCTTTTGCTCATATTGGCAAAAGTGCTGTGCTCTGTGAAGTGAGCTTTAGTTCAATATTCACTGGGAAAAAAAAAAGAAAAAAAAGAAAAAAGCCAAAAAAAAAGAAAAAAAGCCTTGCAAAAATTAATGGCGTTTTAACTAGAGCTGGGTGAAACGCCCAATAAAACAAGAAAGCACAGGAAGCCAGCCTTTCTGATTCACTGCCAGCACCATAACCTTTCCAGGCTTTGCTCTATTACAAGCAGCAAAGCAACAGAGGATAAGAGGACATGTTTAGAAGACATCCTTGGAAGATTACCAGGGAGATTATTGATTCCTTTTTGCCATATCTCAGCTTTAAAAGAGATGGTATAACAGCAATTAAACAGGAAATTCTATTGCATGAACATATGGACTTATATATTCGATACCAGAACACAGGCTTCTTGTCCTGTACTCTATGCTGGAGTCCTTCAGGTGGGATTCCCCAGAGTACCTAGTATAGCCCACCTCATTGCAGCAAGTGGCATAAAACCTCCTAACTTAAGGACAGAGTTCAGTAATGCAACATCCTAGCTGCTCTTTCTCCTACCTTTGAATTTGTCTCCCTACTGCGCAGTTTAATTGATGCCTATCAAGTTGTTAAACCCCTTCTTGCATAAGTACATGGAAGAGACATATATTATTATTCTTCTGAGAAAAAACTGAAGGTATCCATTCTACAGAGGGGATTAAATTTCAGAATATAGTCCAAAACTGTACTTTCAATCTTGTTTAATACTTTGATTTATATCCTCATTAGCATGGGGGAATAGCTCCTATTAAAACTATTAAAGATAATTTTTTGCAATAATATCAAAGGATATGAGTAGGTGTAATGACAGTACTAATGATAAAAATTAATAACCATTCATTATTTTTAATCATATGTTCAGCTGAAATGAATAATCAGGAAAATAAACAAGACATTTTATATGAACCTAAAACTAAGGGATGTGAAAACACTATAAATTACACTCTATATTATCAATTGTCCACTCAACATTTAAAGGAAAGTATTCTGCAGGTAGGCCACACAGCCAGGATCCAGCGAGCAGCATAGCATCAAGCAAACCTCTTCCATATCTGTATCCTTTGATGCCCTGCTCGCTGTCACACATCCAGGATAATGGGGGCACTTGGTATAGTACTTTCAGGTATGTATGGGGGATGACTGGATTGGGATGTTATTAATGCTGAAAAGCACTAATAATAAAACATTTCTTTCCTCAGTCGCTACAGTTGTGCCTTTGGCATCCCATTGGCCATGTCTGTTCTGATCATCAGCTCTTTAGCATGATGCTATTTCTCACTCATAAGCAGGACAGCATAGACAATACCTCTACAGACTTCAGAAATGTATCTTGGATTCAAGCTCAGTTGCCAGCACAAGCAACCAAAAGAAGTACCCATATGACTTTTCAAGATTTATTTAGTACTTCCAGTCTGATCAGTGCCTACCCACGCTAAGCTTCACACAAATGCTCTCAGCAGTGCATGAAAGGAGGCTGGGCTGACTAAAGGCAAGAACTCTTCTGCCAGATCGACATACACAGCACTTGATTCTCCCAACCATGCTCCCTTCCCATTATGGAACAGTTTCAAAAACTATTAATTTGCACTACTTGTTTTGTATTTCAAACATGCAAGAAAAATCCCCAGCAAATAAGATACTGTACTTCTGATCCTTGTTTCAAAGCTATGAAAACCCAGCTCATGCAAACATCACCTTCTTAAGTACGTACTTAAAAGATACTTGCACCTTTTGGTCTTAAAGGTGGAAAGAGGTCTTCTCAGAAGGAGGACTGTCATTCAGGTTTTCTTTAAAGACAAAGAGAGAGGTAGGAAATCAAGCAAGAAATAGACCTCTTAACTGATCAAGTTATTTTCAACAATAGAACTGCAATTTTGTTTTCATTACAGGTCACCTTAAAGGTTTTGCAAGAGCCTTTGCTAGATATTAAATTCTCCAGTGAAACTTACAACAATCACTTGAAAGTTGAAGCGATTTTATCGGCAGACTCAAATGTAAGCTTTCCGGCTGTCAAAAGCTCTGTGCTTGTGTCATCTAAAACACGTCCTATCTTAATTCTGAAATAACTGATATGGTTTTTGGTCTGCAGACAAGCTGCATCTTTGGAAGCTTCACTGCTCCAAAGCTTCAGCAGTTACATTATTCCACAGCCTCAGTAACAGCATGAGAATACCTGTCACATGGGACTTTTTCAAGAGCCATGCTTTTACCTTTCCCTCAGACAAGGTTCTGCGCCAGTGAAAAAAAGAGTGCCAGCAAAAGGCTACCAGGTGTGAACACTGCATGCTCATAAAATCTCTTCCCCAGCTGATGAATTGGAGTCCCACATACTAATTGTCACCTCAGTTGCTGGTTGTAGCATGCAAGACTTTCCAAACTTGGCCAAACTTGGACCACTGGAAAGGCCAGCTTGAAGCTAATTTCTGTTACCTTGTCATCCTAAAACACCTGAGTCAGAGGAACAGTTTCACTAAATCAAGCTGCCCACATCCCTCCCCACCCCCTTGACACTTTTACATGACATGCAGAGCCCTTTGCCAACAGCAGCCAGGCTGGCCCATGTCAGCAAAACCTTTTTCATCATCAGGGAAGAAAAAATCCGAGTCAAAGAGAAAAATAAGAAAAAGGCATCTTCTCTCCTGTAGTATTCACTTCTGCATTCCACCAGAAAGGTGACTATCCAGTCCCTCAGACTGTTGGTCTGACACACAGGAAGTTATGCAGGACATTGGGCATCAAGTCAGTGGCCTGTCCTTGTCGAGGGAAGCCTTCACCATCTGGAGAGCAATCATAAGAAGCAATATAAGTCCTGTTCCAGCTCATCAGAAAAACACAGGGATGGCTGGTTTGGCAGTCAGAGGATGGCAGAAAACAAGCCCTTTGAAGTATGTACAGGGGCTTTATATTTTGTGCACCTAATGGATCTAGAAGCTTTTCCCCTCATATTTGCGTATCTGCAAAACTTGTACTCTGACAAAAATGCTGAGTGAGTTAATGAATACGTGCCCATGGCAGGGGGGTTGGAACTAGATGATCTTAAGGTCCTTTCCAACTCTAACTATTCTATGATTCTATGAATATGAGCACTGCCCTGAGAGCACATGGAGATGCTGGAGCACTCAATTTCAGAGCACTGTGGGGATTGTTATGCAGGACTTGCACAGGCAAGATAAGCAAACAAGTATATGTTAATCCAAAAAATCCCTCAAGCTCACAAATTCATGAAACTAGCTGCTCAACTCAGTGAAGGAAAGAGCCTTTAAGGCCAGACTAGGATTAACTGAGGCTCTCAAAGCTGCAACAGCTCAGGCTGACTTGCCACAGAGCCCAGGGCAACTATCCAGGCTCCCTGGGGCACAGCACACCCAAGCCCTTGCCAAATCCTGTCACTGTTTAGAGGCATTTCTCTACTTCAGAAAGAAAGCCTAGGAGGTACCAGGCATGACTGACTGCTCAAGGTCATTTAAGACCTGTTGGTATGTACCCTCAGCCACTGGCTGTCCACAGGGAGATGTTGTGGGGAGGGGGAACTCAATGGCTTCCCCTAGGGATTCCTCCTGGTGTGAGCAGGAAGACGGAGGATTAACAGGGTGGGTAAAAGAAACTATTAGAGCATCTTGCCTCTTCCCACATCCCTCCTGTTAGCAGACTACACCCCTGCATTGTCTTGGTGTCTTCAGGCATGGAAGATCAGGCTGGTCAGGGCCACTTTGTATTCAAGGCAGACAAAGCAAGCCCCTGCCCACTTGTAGGATGTGGCCAACAAGTCCCCTGTCAGGAGCCCAGAAGTCCTACGAGGAGAGCTGGATTGCTCACAAACAACTTCTTCCTGTGAGTGCAAGAGGCAGGAGAAAGGTCACAGGCAATCTCAGGAGCCACTTAGCTGCTCCCAGAGGTGCTGATCCCACACCTGTGGCAGCACACACCTATAACCCCAGAAGACCCAGAAATCAGCATCAGGCACAAGGGCAGAGCAGCAGCTGGTAAGGAAGGGGTACAAGGCACAGAGGCAACCTATGCCCTAGCTGTGGGAACATTGTTATGGTGGTTTTTACTCTGCTTTTTGCCCTCAGAAGCATTAGTTCCTAGATTTGAAGGTGTTACATGGCACCCACATGTGCCATTGTTGCTATAAATAAGATGGTGATTAGAAAAAAAAGAAGGAATAACAGTAACTCTATGAATTCAAATTAATCTGTTACTTCTCAGCTTTTCAGTTTGCAGTTTCAAGTTTAATAAACCTCAAAGATGACTTAAACTAAGACTTCTTGGGTAGTGTAAGATACTGATGCATCCCTTAACATAATATAGGAACTTTAGGGAGGTGCAGACCATAAGGAATGCCATTCAAATCACTACTGAAATACAAGATAAAGTGCTACAACATTTTTACAGGTATAACTAAGAGGGCAAAGCTGAATATGCAAGCAGAATACATCAAAGCTCCTGTGCAAATACTAATTAGTAATGATGGCCTGCTGCAGAGGCTAATCACAAAAAATGAGAATCAGTTAATGGCCCAGAAATCTCAGTTAAAAAGTAGGAAAAGACTGCAAGGTCAAGAAATAGTATCTTTAATTGGAAAAAAATATAACAAACCCCCAAAAACAAAACCCAAACCACCACCTCAAAAACCTACTATAAACCAAAAGGAACAAGGTGGCTATCTAAATCATGAAGCAAATGAGGACTCTGACAAAAAGTCCATACTTCAAGAACAGATTGTTTAAAGAAAAAAGATTCTGTAAGTTTCCTTCAATCGCTAGGAAAGTGCTCCAAACTCAAGCATCTTCATGGCCTTGGTGGGGCTCTCTGGTTTGTTGTACAGGGTAATCCTCTACCAGACAACATTTAAAGAAGCAGCTGAAGCTATGGATTTCGGTCATGTTCTTTCAAGCAACTGTGTGCAAGTATGAGAGAACTCTCAAAGGGGACAATAATGAATAGTAAAAGGTTGATTCTTCCAGAGTAGGAGTAACATTGAAGGAAAACAGTTGTTGTGGCTTAACCCTGGCCAGCAACTCAGCTCCCCGCAGCTGCAGAATTGGAAGGATAAAGGTGAGAAAACTCATGGGTTCATATAAAGACAGTTTAATAGGCAAAGCAAAAGTTGCATACACAAGCAAATCAAAATAAGGAATTCATTCACTATTTCCCAGTGTCAGGCAGGTGTTCAGACATCTCCAGAACAGGGCTCCATCACAGGTAACAGATACTTGGGAAAACAAATGCTGAATGTCCTCCCTTCCTCTCTCTTCTCCCAGCTTTTATTGCTGAGCATGACACCATGCAGCATTTGGTCAGCTGTCCCAGCTGTGTCTCCTTCCAACTTCTGCACCCCCAGCCTAGCCACTGACAGGGCAGCATGAGAAGCAGAAAAAGCCTGTGTTGTGTAAGCACTTCTCAGCAATAATGAAAACATCCCTGTGTTTTCATTACACATAAACACTGTTTTCATCACAAATCAAAAATGTAGACCTATAAAAGCTACTATGAAGAAAACTAAATCTATCCTGCTAAAACCAATAAAATAGTAAAGGACAATCATACCTGTTTATAACTGGGACTTAACTGTTGTATTTCATGTTTCCTGAAGCTGGCACTGTGGCACATAATTGTAAGTCATGGGTTAAAACCTTTCCTGTGAAAGAAAAAAGATGGTGAAAATCTATGCCTAAATGTAGCAACTGCAACTTTGAATTATAAGCTTTATCTCTTTGTTACAGGCAAAAAATGGAACCAAGAAATAGCAAAAAAATCTGTTTTTCAAGAATAATATATATTAAACTGAATAAAAAAAAGAAAAAGAAGTCTGCTGGCTAGGCTGTTAAAATCTGACTCCTATGGAGGAAGATGTTCTAGCCTGGGTAACTAAGACAATAATTAACAACAGCTTTATGTTATTTTTAAATGTCTTCCATAAGAATCACAGAAGAACAAGTAGTTCATCCCACCCCATAGATACTAGTAAGTACCTGCTGCCTAACTTTGCTTTAATTATTTTCCATCATTACATATTTATATGAGAAGAAAAAGATGTAACACTTAACTTAGGGGCAAGACTGAAGGTATTAAAAAGATGAAAATAAGGAATCCATGGTGCAAATTCAAGGGTGTCTCAAAGTCCAAGCAAGAGAAATTCTGTTTCCCTCCCACTATTAAATAGGATCAGAATGACCTGATCATGAATATATTTATGCACAAATTCTGAAGTGTATATAAAAGTCTGCGTAGATATAATGATATTTATTTGCAAATGATATTTGATTTGGTAGTAACAAGTGATTCAATTAAGTGCAAATATTCCCACATGCAATCTGGTAAAGTATAATTTTTTATGATTAAGCTATCTCGGCAACTTTGGCAGTGAGAACTGTACTTTCATGTCTTTCAGAAAACCATTACAGGAATTGGTAGTGCTTGAACAGGTAAAAAAGGAGTAGGTCAAAATAGGTTAAAAATCGTACTTGGCAGATAGAAGAGCTTCCTCAATTAGAGATGTCAACAAAAAAAAAATCTGTAGGATGTAGACATGTAACTTTACAGGAAAGTGTTATCAAATGGCTAACCAAGTAATTATAAAAACAGAAAGTTACTATGTTCCTTTTTTGAATGTTAGCTATTTTTCCATTTAAACCCTTTGAACAAGATAGCCAGTAAAAGAGGTAGTGCGTCATCTTTGCAGTATAAGACCACAGTCTGAAATTGCTACCTACAACGTACCTGTAGTAGAAGAGACTCCATTAGCAACTGAGTCTGTGGGAATCTGTGGACAAAAGGGGAGTAGCCAGCACTGCAGGCTAAAATTGCTTCTAACAGGTTTCCCTGGGTTATCCACCACACCAAAATGTTAGTCTGTACAGTCTCTCAATTACAAGACAGGGTAACCTCCCAGAGGTTACACAAGTAGTGCAACTCGTTCACGCCTCTTGCACTTGGTCTTGTACCCTGTTATAAACTGTCACTAACATCTGCTGTAGTGTGAAGTGTATGTGAATGTATGTGTTACTGCATCTGGGCTACTGCATGTGTACAGTGCAAGCTTTCGCCCTAGTAGTGGGCAAAAAGAGTGGGGTGAGCTGCAACACTGGTTGTTGCCAGAGCTGTGTCCAGGGCATGTCTACAGCATGCTGTGCTATGGTCATTCCCACTGGAGAGCTGTGCAGGGCTTTGAGCTGTACCATGTGTTCTGTCTCTTCCCTTGAGTTTCATCATCTTGCACTCGCAGATCCTGAAGGCTGCATGCCTACTAGTATTGTCCTTAATGTCTGAATTATCATTTCTTCTGGGCTAGTATTAAGAGTTTAGACCCTTATGGAAGGGAGTAAATAGAGCTTAGAAGATAGGGTAGTAGCTAACAGTTGCTTAGGTAGCCAATAAGTACTTCCCAGCAATGCACCTGCACAAAGCTTAACAGCCAATTAGTGCTGCAGCTTCTGCGCTGATCAAGCATGCTTCCTCCAGACAACACTATTAGCCTTCTAGGTGAGAAAAAACAATACGGAGATTGAGCAGGGTCAGATGAAACTAAGATGCTTTTCAAACACCTGAGTACTTGGCTTTCAGTTTACAAAGATCTCTTTAACAGCATGTGTTCAGGTCTGTTTTGTGTGTATATGACCCTCTTTTCTAAGAGGTCTAAAGTGAGAATGATATGGTTGGAGGAACCTGAGTATGGCTGACACAGGTTAGAAAACATTGAATAAAAAATTTACCCCTAAAGCAAGAATGAATCTTCTGTATTTGATACAGAAGAGTCCCCAGCAGTCCAGAAACCCAAAAGTTAAGACCTCATAAACCCGATGGGAAATCCCACACAAATCAAACTTTCTCATGCCACTGCCAAACTTCCAGGATTAGCAGGTAGTACCTGAAGAATGTGAACTGAAGCAGGACTCACTCCTGTCTGGGTCTGAAGAAATTTCCTTTTAGTGTTCACATGAACTATAAGTAAACAACAACAAAATGGAAAAAAAACAGAAAGCCTTCACCTGCATAATGCCTATTTTGGATATAATAAAAGCACTAAAACTGAGAATTCCTATAGACTGCTTTCTCAGGAGATCCCTCCATCTTTCTGCATATAAAAGACAATCTTCAAACTGTCAGGATCAGGAAAATCTCCTAAACACTGCATATGAAAATATTTCTCAAGTAAATTTTGAGAAGGAAGTGTCAAGAGTATTTCAAAGCAGATTGTTGATTATGAGAGCAATTGCCAACATTTTTGAATTGCATTTTTGTTCGGCAGCCCAGTGAGTACTACTTTTTTATCTTGGAAAAACAAAACCATCCACTGGAACCCAAAGATGAACATCAGTTTCATATAAAGGTTAAGCAGATGGAGTGGTGGACATAGGCACAGCCTGTTAGACTGCAAATGAGAAGTTTATGGTGATCTGCCCCATACTTTGCTTTGAGGGCCTCAGGGAAAACTTTATGGGGGAGACAGAACATTTTTAGGTGAAATGCCCAGGTATTATTCAACAAATGGACTTCTCAATTCTCCTGTAATTTGGGCTGTAGTCAGACAGACTCTGCCTTCTTTCACACATATTTAGGTTGAGTATTTCAGCTCCAAGAAGTAGTTGAAACAGTCAAACACATCCATCACCCTGTCTTCATAGAACCTCCTTGTGGGCTACACTAACTCTAGCAAGATATCTTTTCTTATTTTTACTACCTGAAAATAAAATCCCCAAAGGAGCTATTCAGAACCTTGTTTCTTAAATGTTTATTGCTATTTAAGCTTAGCTATCCCCCACCCCCACCCCCTCAAAAAAAATAAAATAAAAAAATGCATCCCTGTAGCTACCTTGCCATAACAAAGATGTGCAAAGTTACTGATGTCATTCTTCAAAACCTAGAAAACCAAAACATCTCTTCCTGCCTGCTCTGTATTTCACTGTTTGTGTACGTGCAGCTAACTACTACAAGAGACATCCAGGTTTAGATAAAATGAATGTCTAAACTACTTCTAGGTGCAACCTTAATGCAGGGCACACACACAACGAGGAGGTGACACATTTGCAGTTGTTCGATCGATTGTGAGATTTACCTTTCTCAGGCAGAAACCAACAGACTACACTCTTCCACTGAAGATCCAGTCGGGATCTGTATTTTCCTGTGTGTGCATACAAAGATATTACCTATTTACTATGTAAATAAGTAGGTCATCTAAGCTGTCTACACCTATTATTTTTGCTTCTTTGTGTACCACTTTAAATTCCTTTCTTGATTTTCCTATAGGAGATGTAACACAGAAGAAATTACCCCTTTCTTGACGGATACCTGTGTGGCTTCTGGTTTATGTAGGCAACTGTTTTTCAACGTGTGAGACCTGAACAAGATGTTGACCTTTGATGACAGGCTGCTGCAAAAAGCATCTGACTTGTAGGGTGTCATGGCAGTTTAATTCTTGAAGTTGAGGGGATTTTTTTGTTAGCAAAACCTGCTTTGTTGTCTGTGGTTCTATGGACTTGCTGCCAAAGACATGGAGTCGTACTCCTAGAAGAGAGTACTGGTAGGAATTTTTTCTCCTAATTATTTAAGTGCCTAAATTACATTCTTAAAATGACTTGGTCCAGAGTCAGGGAAGTATTTTGGAACTGAGAGTTATAAGGTAGCTCAGTGGAGCAATTATTGAAACAGCTCATAAATATTTCCAAATCTGAACCATGGGACCATTTTGGAGAATGCACTTGCCAATACCCTTAAGTTCTCCTTAGTTTTCAAAATTCAGGAGTTCCTGAGTGAGGAAGGGGTTATTTGTATATAAAATTTATTTCAAATCACTGAGAAAAATGCAGACCTCCTCTAGAAGCATCAGAATATGAGTGTGATTTCAAATGAGGAGGGAGAAGGAGGTTTGTGTTTTACAAAAGCAGGAAAACCTTCAAGCAAAATATAAAGGAATCTCTTTGAAACAGATAATCCAATCTCTATTCCTCAATTCTCTTCCAGTGGACTCTTTAGGGGAAAAATGACTGAAGCAGCTAGGCAGGGAGAAATTGCTCCCAAAGGCTGGGTAATTAAGGAGGCAGGATGACATCCAAAACCAGGCAGTATGCAATCATGGCATGTGTCCTGGTTTCAGCTGGGCTAGAGTTAATTTTCTTCATAATAACTGGTACAGTGCTGCATTTTGGATTTGGTGTGAGAACAATGCTGATAATACAGTGATGTTTTAGTTTTGCTAAGTAGTGCTTACTGTAAATCAAGGACTTTTCAGTTTCTCAGCATTATTTGCATTTTTTTAGGTTTATTCCTGTCTCTATTTCTTGTGGGTTTTTTGGTTGTTTGTATTTTGGGTTTGGTTGGTTGTTGGTGTTTTTGGGGGTTTATTGGGTTGGGCTATTTTGTTTTGTTCTGTTGTTTTGTTTTTTTTTTTTTGTGACTTTAGCCTACGGTCACGTGGCATGCAAACACGGACATGACTTCTTTTCTCCTCATAGGAGAAAAAAGTGTCTTCAGGATAGTGACACTTGAAAGTCAGAGCCTGTTCTGTTAGCAACTCTTTGAACTGCTTGTGCATGCATTAATCATAGAATGGTTTGGGTTGGAAGTGACCTTAAAGCTCATCTAGTTCCAACACCCCTGCCATGAGCAGGGACACCTTCTACTAAGCATGCTGCTCAAAGCCCCATCCAACCTGGCCTTGAACACTTGCAGGGATGTGGCAGCCATAACCCCTCAGGTCAAACTGTGCCAGTGCCTCACTGCCTTCAGAGTAAAGAATTTCTTCCCAGTATCTAATCTAAATCTATACCCTTTCAGTTTAAAGCCATTCCCCCTTGTCCTGTCACTACAAGCCCATGTAAAAAGCCCCTCTCCAGACTCCTTGTAGACCCCCTTTATGTACTGGAAGGCTGTTACAAAGTCTTCCTGGAGCCTTCTCTTCTCCAGGCTGAATAACCCCTACTCCCTCAGCCTGTTTTCATGGGAGAGGTGCTCCAGCCATCTCATCATCTTTGTTGCTCTCCTCTGGATTAACTTGAGCAGGTTCACATTCCTCTTGTGTTAGAGGCCCCAGGGCTGGACACAATACTGCAGGTGGGCTCTCATGAGAGTGGAGTAGAGGGAGAGAATCACCTACCTTGACCTGCAGGGCATGCTCTTTTTGATGCAACCCAGCATACAGTTGGCTTTCTGGGCTGCATGCAGAACCCCAAGTCCTTCTCCTCAGGGCTGTTCTCAATGCAGTTCTCCACTCAGCCTGTATTTGTGCTTGGGACTGGAAATATCTACCAGTTATGACTGGAAAAAGCATTGTGCTACGTGGCAGAAGAGCCAGCAGAAACATAGCCATGTATTTTTAGTCACCTTGTGATTAATTCCCAGGCAGGTCTTTGTTTACAGTGCTATCTTTACATGGAGCAGCCATATGGAATAGGGATATTCATCCTGACAGCTGCTCTGCTTTCCTCAAAGCAATGGAGGGAGAGACTGTTTCAGTATAACACCTGCCACATTTCTGTCTTCCTCCAAACACCATCACAGCTACAAAGGGGACAGCTACACTAGTGCAACCCCTCTGCTTCTCACAACTCATGGGGGCTGTCTGGAGGCACGTGTTGCCATCTCCTTCTAGAAATGCTCCAGGCACAGACTTCAACTCTCATCTCTGGGGAGGCACAGTCTAGATCTCAGCCTATCATTCACGTTACAGCACTGTAAGGATGATGAACAGTGTGTAAACAATGCGCATGTTTGTTCCTCCATTCAGCTGAGAGAAGCCACTTGTTTCCAGGTGCCTTCATTGGCATGTCCATCCTCTCCACTACATTCATTTAGCAAACTGTCATTTCTTAGGGCAGAAGACAAAATAAAATAGAAAAAAAAAATAAGTGTATCAGTGATAACCATAACATCTTCTGAAGTTGCTGGTCTGCATCGTACATATCTGAATTTTTGAAAGCAGACAATATTTTCTTCTCCCATAAGTCCAGTTAAGCTCTGATCTCTGAGCCCCCTTTGAACTCATTCACAGGCTTGGTGTGCAAGAAGGGTTTCTTTCCTTCTTTCTTCATCATACAAACAAGGTCAGAGACTCCTCTAGTCATCTTATTTCTAGGGCAAACCTACTCAGGGACAGATTTGTGGAAGCTCCCCATCAATATTTTAGTCCTATACTGAAAGGCGTAGCTTTTCAAGGTGCCTGTAGCTTCTCCACCACTTAAGGTGGTGGAGAACTAACCATCATATCGGTAACTTTTACAAGACCTTTGCTAAAATATTGTCATTCATACCTGTGCGGTGACTGCCTGTGTGGCTCATTATGAGTATCATGGTAATTGCTGAGGAACAAATAAACATAACATGTGCCATGTGGATAGAGAGTTTTCCCATTGCATTTTTCTGTACAGGATTGACGTGCTGTTAGTAAGCGAGGGTGAGAGCAGTTGGGCAGCTCTGCATTCTTGTCATTAAAACAAGATGAGAAGCAATGCCTCAATGTATCCTATTCATTTGTCACAGGGCCAGCAAGTGGGTTGGACTGCCTTGTTCCTGCAGAAAAACCCATGAAACAGCACAATGAGAGAAGTGCATGCAATTGCCTAAAAGGCTGCAGGTAGTGCAGAAAGGTGTCCGATTCCCTTCTGCTGTTGTCACCCTGACTTTACTTCATGCTGGGGATACAATGCAGAGACGTCTCACCCGCAATTACAGGACATATTGTACATTTTTGAAAAAGCTTCTTCACAAAGGAATTTTCCCCCTATTTTGCCAAGAAGAACATCACAAGCCAAACCTCCATTCTCATTCTAAAAAGCCTAACATCTGACCCTGATGAAAATGTAAAAGGTTTTTTTTTCCAAGTTACGCTGAACTGCATAATAGAACGGTCATTGTTAAAAGTTGCCATAGAAATGGAGAAAGAAAGAAAAATGATTAAAAAGAAAGAGGACAGATGCCACCAGGGGCACAAGAGGTCACAAAACCCTGTCCCTTATCCTGCTGAGCAGGATGAAGTGACCTTAGCCCTCAGAAGATTCAGGCAGCTTAGAGAAATGCATAAAAAAAAAAATCTGAAAATCCTTGAAATGCAAGAACGGAGTTTCCCCCTTCAGCCAACAGATCAACACTGCAAATATTCCCAGATCCATGTGCCTCGAGTTAGGATTCCCTGTCAAGAATGGGATTCCCTTAAGGAACATTTGCCCTCATTTACCTGCCTGAACCACAGTCAATTCCCTTAGTTTCAATGGGCTTCAAAGACATTTTGATGAGTAGACCTAATTTCTGTGAGCTGGCTACATAGGGAGGTTGGAGACACCCATCTCTAATCAGCCAGGCCTTTTTGTTGACCATAAAGCTTCTGAAATAGTTACTCCCCAACCTATTGCTACAAGCTAAATATATAACATAGAAAATAATTCCTAAATTGTTCTGTGGGTGACTTTGATGCAGATGATTCAAGAGATTCCAGCATGGATTCACAAAACTCCTTGGCACTGGCATCTTTTGTGCTGTGCTGGGACCACTGCAGTCTAGCAGCCTGCAGGCATCTTTTTTAAAAATCCCAAGAATTGTCTTAGTCTCCTAGAGATATGAAAGGAAAAAAGGCATTCACTAGAAGTAAATATTACCTATAGGCAGGTCTTTTACTTGTTGAATGAATTGGGTTCTTGAAAAAGGATTGGGGAAGGCTTATTGCAAAAAAGAAGTTCTGAGTACCATTATAGCATTTCCTTAGCATCTGTGGAGGTGAATTAGTTCAACAGTGGCACTTTTTAAGGTAATGTTTTCAGTGTCATGTTATAAACGAGAAGCACTCTGACAAACCAGTGGCAATAGACACTAGAAATGAAGCTGGGAGAAGAGACTGGGTTTGGCCTTTTTGCATGCAGAAACATCTGGGCCTGTACTTAAGCCAGCATGGGGATGAAGTGGAGGAGGATCAACCTGTCACAATGGATATTGTAGGTCCTAAGGAGGGGGATACAAGTGGAAAACTTGAAACAGTAATCTGATTTAACTAGACTGGCCATCTACTACTGTAGGGACAGGAAATAAACTAAAATTTCAACATAACCATCCAATATTGCCAAATAATGTGTCAAAATAAATTTCCCCTCACCTGGGATAAAAATAATTGGGAGCATCCTTAGCATTTTCCAATTACACTACACATAAGAGCAAAGAAGTATATATCATAGCAGCATTAGGCGCCTGGCTTTCAAGTAAGCCATGCACCATATTCTTCTGACCTCCATTTCTAGGTTTCTTGCAGTTTTCCAGTTGTTAGATTCTGTGCACTACAACATTTCAGAAAAAGAATTCAGCTACTCCAAATCTAACTTGAAAATTAAAGCAACGTAAAATGATGGTAAGAAACTGAAAGTACTTTTGCTCTCAAATATTTTTCCCAGAAGCAGATTTTACTGACTGAAGTACTATACGCATGAATTCCGGTTATGTGACTTAATAAATTCCCCACAGATTGGTATCAGTTTTCTTGTTCTTTTCCTAAAGGACTGTGTTGCCGCTGCCTTCAGTTGAAGAGGATTTCATCAACTGAAGTGCAGAGCTAACTCTAAAGCTGTTTTTCACTGACTGCAGAAGATCTGTAGTGCTTGTGCTCACCTGCAAGTTCTGATGGATGTTCCATGCTCCTAGATAAGCACAAAATAGATAATTTGGTTCTCTATCAAAGAATGCTTTTTTTTGGGAAAATGGTAATCTGGTAATACTACAGTACTTTTGGAAAATGAACATTTCAGTTTACCATGTCAGTGAGGGGCTAGGGGGGAATCAGACAGAGGACTGAAATGATGTAGACATCTCAGGTTGGTATGCTGGGTTTAGTTTTAGTTTTCAAGTGACTATTTATTCCCTTTCCATATTATTTTAAAATGTTGTAAAACCTCAGCCAAAACCCAAACAAATAAGAATAATAAAAAAACAACAAACCGAGAAAATTTGCTCTAAAATATTTTAGTTGACTAAAACTTTGTATTTTGTGTTTGTTTTGCATCAGCCTGAAGCAGAGGTTATCTTACGTTTCAATCCTGAGTAGCATGGAGTGGGTACATAGGGACAGATCATTCACTCTCTCTTCTAATATGATGTCTAAGGGAGCACCATAAAAAATTAAAAGTAAGCAGATTAAAATAGGCCAAAAGAAATTATTTTGTTCAGTAAGCCTCCAAGTTTTAGAGGATACAACTACATGGGGAAACTACATATGTGCCATACACTTCCCTATGCGTTGTTTTTTGGCTGGTATAAAACAGGAGATACTGGGTGGAGTAGATTATCCAGAAGAGTCCAACCCATTGTTGCCATTTTAATTCTCTGTTCTTTTTACGCTAGGATATATATATACATTTTATGTACTAGTTTCATGAAATGAAGCCCTCATTTTACATGGTGCCTCCAGCAAGCTAGATAGAAATTTAATTTTAGATTAAAATAGCTAGCGGGTAACAGGTCCTTCTACTTATTCTTCAGCATCTCCCTCGTCCCAGTACCAGCTGCTGTGTGTCTCCACCTTTTTCCATGGTTAACTGGTTAAACAACTCACAGGATCACAACTGAATTAAGAGCCATTGCCAAAGGATTGGGAGATTCATTACACCACTGGCAATGAGTTATATATATTTCGATCTCTCCTGTTTACTGTAAGAGCAAGACAGGACATGCAATGCACATCTGTCTAAGATGTATCCTTCACAAAAAATGTCACAAAGCTGCATGAAAAAGGAAACTTAAGAACAAAACAGCCTGAGTCACTGAGAAATCCTACTAACAGACTGCTATCATATCAGTTTCTTTAAGCTCTATCTGACATCTCTCTTGTCTAAATGGCTGAGATTTTCAGATGCAAAAAACTGAAGGGCAATCAAGAATGAAAATACCGAATCACAAGATTCAGTAACACTTTCAGAATGATGCAGTAAGACTGATCTTGAAAAGGCCAAAACCTGTCAGTAGAGAATAACATACAATGCTGTCTGAATTTTCAGGGAATCCTAGTAAGAGAGAAAGAACTTGCCTTCAGGAGAGTGACTGCATGGACATTCAGCAAGAAGAAGGTGAGCCAATCTCAGCTGAGCAGAAAACGTGCTGCCTGCATTTGGCACTGACATTTTGGTAACATTTGACAGGTCATTTTCATCAGATTTCTTCAAATCAGTGTTAAACTAATTTAATTTCTATTTTGTGAAGACACAAGCACAACTGCTCACAACTGTTTCCGTATGGTGCATTCAAGATACACTTACCACAGGTTTTTACAAAACAGCTGCAGAAAACAGTGCTGAAAAGCAGATATTTTATAAGGTATTTTATACCTGTCTTTGGGTAGGCAACCCACAATCTTCTCCCTCAAAGGATTGAGGAATGCAGTCTTGCTGCCTTGCAGGGAGCCTCAAGCTCTCAAATCTCCCAAGTGCTTTGGAAAAATCACATACAGAAACATTAACCCTGTGCTTTTGAAACTGCTTGTTAAGAGATCTGAATGCTCACTTCCTATTAATTTTCGTTCATTTCAAAACACGTATATAGACAGCAAACCTAGTTCCCAAGGGATCCCCTGAATGGGGACAGCTTTGTGCCAACAGCCCCCTCTGAAAGCAATTTGTCAGCTGCCACAGACACGCAGGTCATACCTGTGCTACCATGACCAGTTTAGTTTTAGAGTCCTGCAGCGCTACAGAATCAACAGGTTACCTAATGAATGTTTCAGACTATCTCATCAGTTAGCTACTGACTAGTGGGAGATAAGCCTTTTGGCATTTCCCCTCCAGTTGTGGGCACTTAACTCTTGGGAAACTGATGCTGCAGTACCTCGGAAATGGTTATCTTCATCATCTCCATGCTGCAGCACCCCCTCAGCTAGTTGTACAGTCTTCATGTTGATGCAACAGCTATGCCCTGCAACACTGCCGTTTGCATGAGAGCCAAGTCCAGCCTTATCAACAGTACGGATGTCCTGTTGTGAATGAACTAACATCCAGAGCCCCTTGCATGGGGGCTTGCCCCACAATAAGCCCCATGGCCTTGCACCAAAACCACGCTAACACATGGCCCTGCCCCCATATCCATCTGTGGGGAGGGATTATTAGGGAGGCCACAGTCATATAATCATAGAATAGTTAGGGTTGGAAAGGACCTTAAGATCATCTAGTTCCCACCCCCCTGCCATGGGCAGGGACACCTCACACTAAATCATGTCACCCAAGGCTCTGTCCAACCTGGCCTTGAACACTGTTTAAGTTTTAACCCGTTACCCCTTGTCCTGTCACTACAGTCCCTAATGAAGAGTACATCCCCAGCATCCCTATAGGCCCCCTTCAGATACTGGAAGGCTGATATGAGGTCTCCACGCAGCCTTCTCTTCTCCAGGCTGAACACCCCCAACTTTCTCAGCCTATCTTCATACAGGAGGTTCTCCAGTCCCCTGATGACGCTCGTGGCCCTCCTCTGGACTTGTTCCAACAGTTCAAGTGAGGTCTCACAAGAGCAGAGTAGAGGGGCAGGATCACCTCCTTCAACCTGCTGGTCACGCTCCTTTTGATGCAGCCCAGGATACGGTTGGCTTTCTGGGCTGCGAATGAACACTGCTCTACTAAGATAAAAACTGATTAAAAGGCCCATCTCATTTATCCATAAAGCAGAGTGAGGAAGGCAAAACTACAAAACCCCAATAATGGGTTCAGCACCATTTCTAGAATTAGAGAGAGCCACTCTGCATGGTGCTAAATTATGTGTAGTGAGCAAGTGTGCTACAGGAAGACTTATAGAAATAATTACAGAAAAAACAGAACTTAATAAAAACAAGGTTAAGAATTGTTTATCTGGTAGCCCCACAGCAATCAAATCGAAGAAGGTACTTTTTGATGCTTTGTATGTACAAAGAAAAAGTTTCAGTAATTATAATAGCTAACAAGCAAGGCTCAACTACCTAAAATCTTGCCAAACTCTGAAATAAGTTACCCTTTAACCTGTCTCTATTTTGTATGCTTTATAGCTATAATTTGTAGCAGAGAGATAGTAGACGAAGCTGTACTAGTTGATACTTGAAACACAGTATTATCAGTAGATAAAACACATTTGAAAAGAGTCAAGATTTTTAGAAACCATGCCCCAAAATTAAAGCTATCTAAACATATTCTGTTACAGACCCTCCCAGTCTGAGGAATTTTGTTGCCTAGGCAACCTGGTCACAGTGTACGTTGGACAGTTCAGACCATGCTTGCTGTTTTAAATAGAAATACCATATACTTAACAAAGAGCTGATTTTTAGCAAAAGGTATATATGTGTAATAGATACCAATAGACCATGTATTTGCTTTGTGCTAAGAAGCCAATATGCTCATATAGTACTTGCAGAGACTAGTGTGATGTGTAAAACTAAGGATGAGTGAACAAAAATGTAAGGGTGCTGAAACAGCACTTAAGCCTGATTAGCTGGGTGGAATAATCATTTGCATAGAGCCCCCCACATGTATGGTCTTGTTGGTCTTATCACAGAGATGTAAGAAATATTCAAGAAGTGGTAGAAGCTATTTCACATTGCTTCAATATAGCCAAGTAGAAACTGGCCAAGCAAGTGAGTCAAATGACTTTACATTGCCACTTGAAGAGCTACTGGCTAAAACCAGAACCACGCACGTACATGAAAAAATTTCTGCACAAAAAACACTCATCAAATTCTAGTCCTAATGCTTTCTTCAGGAGTGGGAAGTGATAGCAAATAGCATGGGGTTGCACAGTGCTGGATCCTTTGGCAAAGGCATCACTGGAAAACATACGAGGAGTAGCCAAGCACAGTAAAATTAGGAAGTGTTCAGTGCAAGCCTCAGTACCTTCTGTATAGGGAGGCACGGCAGGTGGAGATTTCTATGAAGATATTAAAATTTCGTGTGTAAATCTGCCCAAAAGATGCAGAGCAGCTACACTCTTGCTACAGGACTGTGGGAAGATATGCAAGAGTCAGTTCTAGCTGAGTATTTCAAATCTTGGCCTGAAACAAGAGGCATTCCTGCCTGATCCATAATGGCCTTGTTAGAAAGGGGAACAAAGTTCAACAAAATATGTATATGATGCTTTGTATTACTCAGTCACCTGGATGGTATATATTTGGTGTCTCATTACCAGACACAAAAAAAAAAACACTCACTGCTTGGTTGCAGTCTTGTCACTGCTAAATATCAGCAAGTTCACTTGAAGAAGTTGGACCATAGAGACTATAAGACCTCTTAGAAGAGGTTGGACTGTGAGTAACCACAATGACTGGCAGGAATTGTATTGATGGGCACTGCCTATGTTGAAAAAAAGAAGGAACTGGAACAGTTAGGCTGACAAGGAAGAATCAACTTTTGCATGAGTTTCTACTTATTACATGCATGATGTTTACAAATATATCACTTAGCCAAGCAATGCCAAGCTAAAGACTTCTCAGAATCCTGTTTAGTCCTTTGAATCACTACCAAATCCCATTTACTGCCTTTGCAAGCAGAGGCTTTCCACATAAGAACAGGAAGAAATCGTTAGTACCAAGGTAGGAGAAAATACTTAACCTAACTCTGCCTGGCATGGCTTTTAAATGGCAAACTCTGCCTTCATACAGCCTAAGTGAGTTGTGGGAAGTCTTGTGTATCTTAAAAGATGTCAAGAGACTCAAGACTGCTGTAGGCAGAATGAGGGAGACATTTCAGCGATTGTACCCCTGTGTAAACTAAATGCAGTATAAGAATGGCTATATTCCAGAAATACTTACATTATCTTCCAGTTACTCTTATATACTGCTAGGTATTTTATGCCTGATCCTTGGATAATGTACAGTAGTCACACAAGTTTAAGTAGCTGGGTTTAGCTGTAAGCATCATTCCAGCAATTAAGCCATTTCCTCAAATCTATAAATTTTACTTCAGAGTTGTTTGGGTGACAGGGCACCATTGATTCTCCCTTCTACAGAAAACTTGCAAAGCAAATCAATAGGACTGTACATTCGGAGGTCCCTGGCACACACACACTAAAAAAACAAAACCAAACCAAACCAAAAAATAAAAATAATAATAAAAAATAAACATCCCAAACCCCACAAAAAAAACAATCAGAAAGACCACCCGAAAACCACCTAACCAAAAGCCAGAAAACCACATTCCATAAATACTACCATGCTGCGATAGAAGTTTGGTTTGGAACAAGATTATGCTAAGACACTGAATTAACTGAACTGATTTATTACCACTTGAAAAACCTTGTAAATGATCTTGACCTCAGCTTCTGTGCCCACAGGTACCATTACCTAACCATCTTTATTTCCCTCCTTATAATTTTTTATTTGTTTAAAAACCTTATTTGCTAATAAAACTCATATAATAATTCTAGCGTCCTGTATTGCAGGTATGGAGCACAGTCACAAGGAATATTGAGAAATTTAGTAGAGGTAAATGAGCAATTAGATTATGATATACACAGTGGTTAAATAATTTACAATCCTCAGAGTACAGATAAGCAAACTGTTCATTTCAAATAAAGAAGATTTAACTTTCATTTCTCCTTTGATCTAAACTGAATCCTTCCACAGATTATTTATCAGTTGACTGAATCTCGTAGGGAGATGGGGGTTCTGACCTCTGCTTATTTATTCCATTTTGCTATTTAACTTCAGTTTGCTTGAAAAAACAAGGACAAGGCTATGACAGTTCAGAGATGCAATCTGCCGATTGAACTTCGCCTGGTATCTATTAGACACACTAAACAAAAGAAACTGCATAAATATTCATCAGCAAAGAAGTCAACCATGATGGTAGTTTTGAAGCATTATATGTTATTTTTGCAATTATAATTGTGATTCATCAGCCCTAATGATATCTCACTATATTGCCTGACTTATTTTTGCTGAGGTGAGCATAATTTATTTTTCCACTTTATGTCCTGTCTCTTATTTGTTCCCAAATATGGAAGTAGTTTTACATAATAGAATTCTACTCCATAGTATTGGACAGGTTGGAGGTTTTCCTTTCAGGTAATGACTGTGGTATCAGTTTGTTCTACCCTTTGTATCTCATTTGAATAAATCCTGTAATGTGACAAGTAAGAAGGATACGAACCTCTTGGAGTGAGTCCGGAGAAGGGCCACAAAATGAGCAGAGGGCTGAAGCACCTCTCCTATGAAGATAGGCTAAGAGAGTTGGGCTTGTTCAGCCTGGATAAAGGGGGATGTCTTTAACCTGAAAGGGGATAGATTCAGATTAGATACTGGGAAGAAATTCTTTACTCTGAAGGTGGTGAGAAATTGGTACAGGATGCCCAGAGCGGTTGTGGATGCCCCATCACTGCAAGTGTTCAAGGACAGGTTGGATGGGTCTTTGACAAACATGGTCTAATGGAAAGTGTCCCTGTCCATAGCAGGAAAGTTGTAACTAGATGATTTTTAAGGTCACTTCCAACCCGAACCATTCAGTGATTCTATGAATAGGAAGATGGTGCTGCCTTTCAGCTACCTACTTGGGGAAGGAATTATGGGGTTGTTATTAGGGAGTACAGGCCCAGCTTTCAAACCTATCATTACCTCTTCAGAAAAAACTACCTTTTCAGCCTAGTTTCAAAAGACAGCTTTATTTATCAACTCTGTTTATCTTTATAAATTAATCTTTTAATGATTTTTTTCTCTTTCTTTTCCTGAATTGTAAATCTGCCAGAACACAGACAAAAATTATCCCATGTTAGAAAAAGACACAGTTCAACTTATTGCTTTCTGACTACAGCTATCCCAGCTAGGATTGTCAAGACACTGAAGTTACATTTTTAAAAGCACGATAGAGTCCTCTGCCCAACTGACTTTCAGTAGGCATCTAAATCACTGAGGGTCTTTTGCATGCATTCCTGAAACCCCCTGAAAGGTGATGGGGGAAGACTATCTAATTCTTTTAGACACAGGAAAATTTAGACCTGGGTGACAAACTTGCATATATTCTACAATACTTAACAAAAATGCCTATAAATCTTCTGGATTCCACTGAAAATGTGAGCTGAGGGCTTGTTTGATTTATTGGAAGAAAGCAAAGGTAGGAACAAACAAATGCATCGCTGTAGCTTCGCTCTAGTCAAAGCATTGCAAAAAGACGGGGACAGATTTTATTCAAAAACAGGTGCTCCTCCTTCTCTTTCCAAAAGGAATTGGAGATATTATCTGAAATTACCAAATATGCAAGAAACGTTCCCGCAAAAAAGCTGCAAGGGACAAATGAACATGACAACAGAAAGGTCTCTATAGAGCTGAGCTACAGCTACAATCTGACCCTGTCAGGCTTGGCAAACCTCTGGCAACCCCAGTCCTGATCTGCTTCATGCAGGGCTGGCCCTTTACAATTTACTCTCCTTTTAGGACTGAATTGTACTTGCTGTGAGGACAGTCAGGTACAGGACTCAGAGGGGCTGCAGGTTCTCAGACCTCAGGGGTTTTCCAGGTGCTGACTGGACAAAGCTCTGAGTGAACCTGCCTGGATGCAGCATTGGGCTTGCTTTTAGCTGGAACTCCACCTCTGCCTCACTGTCGAAAAGTCTTACGCTCTCTCTTTTAGAAAGTCTCATGCTTTCTAAAAGATCACAGCCCACAAGTCAGCAACAGAGAAATCCAGTAAGTTTCTGCTGTTGTGATTCAAATCCCCTGTGTTTACAGTATGAGTTAAGTGATTTCAGTATCACTAGAAAATACCACTTCTTGCTGAAAAAAAAAACGAGATTTTGATGAGCTTTGCTGGCAAGGCCTGTTCATTTTAGTCTCCGGTCTCTTGGGAAAGTTTTTCCCTAGTAGACTTCTTTCCAAACTTCCTCAAAACCCATTCTTCACGGTCTCATGGTTGCTCTTCAAGGTACATCCCAACAACTCTGGGGCTCGCTAGGGTCCCTAGCAAATACCATTCTTGCAGCTCCTTTCACCTGTCTTTGCTGAACTCTGACCAGCAGATACCAGCACCAGATACATTGTTTTAAACTGGATGGAGCATCATGCATAATTAATATATATCCCTTTCCCTTTGCTCATTTCAGAGAACAGTTTTACTTATTGCTTGCTTGGTTAGGAACCATGAAATTAAACAAAGTAGGTCTGGAACGGACCACATGGGATCACCTCATCCATTACCCCTTCCCTAAGGCCTACAAAGTTAATAATGGAACAACAAGCTTGCAAACTCCAGCTGCCAGGCTTTGAAAGTCTGGCTTATCTGAAAGAAGTACACTGCTCTTGTCAACATGGGAGAGTCTGCATGTGCTTGCTGATCTGTACAGAGATTCATTTTAAAGAGTACATTGTTCTCAGACGGCCCACTGCTACCATTATGTGCATCAGTAAGTTTCATACTATGCAACTACCAGCACTTATGTTCAAAGAAAACACTTATTATTCATGAAAAAAGGTAGTTGCTATGCTCTCATTAAAAGACACAAGAAACAAAAGATTGGTCCTTGTGCAGCAACATCGTATGCCTATTCTGTTAAAAATATTTATTATATTGAGGAATGTGCTGAGTTTCTGCACCTTTCTCTCATGTAGCACTGCTAACTTCTAATGCATGTCTTCACTGGATTTGACTGCTTAGGAGTTTTAGCCATTATCAAATACTCCTTTCACTGCACGGTTTCTTTGTAAATCATTCCTCTGAAGACACATCCATACATGACAAATGCTGCTGTCTTTTATCAATTCTTTGCTTCAGTTAGATTATTCTTCTGGTCAGAGCTATACTACACCAAGATTCGATCAGGATCAGTAGACATTCTCTACAGAAACCTTCCTCAAACAAGAAATCATGATTTCCAGCCAGTAATGTCTCACACACGAGTACAACTTGAAGAGTATATAGTACTCACATAAAGCATACACAGAAATAGACCAAGTAGCAAAATCATTGTCACTTCCATGGAAATGTTGGCAATCGATCCAAAAAATCCTGCATTTTACTGAACCTTATCCGCTCATTTGTACAAGCAGATAAATATGGCTTTAACAGGTGAATCATTCTGCATAGGAAGGACTGTTGGGAGCATTTTACTTCCAGAGCTGTCTATTCCTGTGTCTATGTATATTATGATCTTCATGTTTTCTTTTACAAAGGTGTACTTTATGAATTCAAATAATATTTTGGTTTGAATCCTCATTTAAAATATGTTAAAATTTTAAAGAAAAGTTACAAGGAGACCACTGCTGCCCTTGCAACAAATTACTTTCATGGATACTTAAGGCTAACTTTAAAGGCTATAAGCCAGGCTTAGACAACAGGTCTAAGCACATGATAGAGAAGGATTGAGCAAAAAAAAAAAACTTTTACTAGTATTCACTGTCAGCACACTACTAACTTTAAAAGCAATGATAAAGCAATGAAAAGCATCACAAATTACAAAGATCAGCATTCTGATGAAACAGTCAATGTCTTTTCCTTTCACAAATTCCATATGTAAGATGTAGATTAAGAGCTACTCTCTGAACCTGCAAAGAAAACTTTTACTGTTCTATCTGGAAGCAAAGATTTCTTTGAATGCTGATAGCAGAATTTGTAATAGCTCCTAGCTGACTGCAATGTAAGAAAACAGCATTTTCTTTGGGCTTTGCTACAGCTTAAGTAACTTCATATTGTGTGCACAGACTTCATTTTGCTTAGATGAACAGGGTGATTACAGCATTGTCTTCCTTCCTTTCTTCCCCCATTCCCCACATTACAAGGTGATATAAATTCAGTCACACCCTTGATTACTGTGGATGGGATACTGCAAACACAGAGGTGTGAGGCAATATACAATGCGTGTAATACAGTAGTAAATGAAAGAACACTGCAGAGGCACAATTTTTCAGAAAAGAGATTAAAAGAGGAATGGAATCCGCCTTCCCTTGCAGCCTTCCATGACAAGAATACTTAGCTGTTTGTGAACATGTTATGATTTGGAAGTGCAAGACCAAATGAAAAAGGAGGCAGAACACAAGCAATAGGGATAGTGAAGAAGCACTGAGTATGTTGCAGAGTCCCCCTGGCGTCATGACCTGTCCAGTGAAGCTGTGAACAAGAACCCACTCAGTTCCGCTCTTAAGTATATTAGTTAGCCTGCATTATCTTAACCCAGGGAAATTTGACTTTGCTTGACTTAGCAGTGTGCCTTTTAGGACTAGAGCAGCCTTGCTTCAGTTAGATCATAAAGGCAAAAGCAGCAAAATCCAATAGGAACATGGATCTAGTTCCTGTAAAATGCCTTGGGAAATTTTCCTTTGTAAAACTGCAATCCAGTCCAATTCTAAGCAGGAACAGCAAATCCCATGCTTTTCAAGATTTTTGATTTCTGATCAGTTTCTAAAGGCATGACTCAAAGGAGTGGCAACAAGATTCCACTCATTTGACTTACACCTTCCTCCATCCCTAGGATTATCTCTCAGATAACCATCTAGAACAAACACAACATCTGTTCACCCTATCAAATACACAAACCTCCAGTTAGATGACAAATTCCATCAGGATCTCATGGTGACCTCTGCAATTCAGTGCAGTGCTCAGTGCTTAAAAAAAAAATATTAAAAAATCTAGCCACTGGATAGAGAATAAATGAAGATTTATAAGCTTTGATGAGAAAATGGAGTACAGAATTACCTAGGCATTAGCTGGAACGTGTAGAAACATTTGCAGTGTACATTATGCTACAGGGATGAGATCCTGCAAATTGTTAAACTGTTATATCTAAATCATTTAGATGGCTCTGAAACAAGTGTCACCCATCAGTGTAAATAACAGTTGGAATTTCCAAAGAGTCATTGTAAAGAGGTAGCCACAGTGTGTTCTTAGATTAAAAATAATGTGTTGATTTTAAAGTGGAAGGTCACTCACTGCACAGTAATTAAACTAGGAGGTTATCAGCAGTGATTTGTTCTGATACCCTACCATGCAGAATTGCATACTGCTCCTCATAACAGTACTGAAATACCTGTTATCCACTGTCCACTATTGGCTGACTTCAGCCAAAAAAATCCCCAAGTTATTTTCCACAGGGGACAAACCGATCCCATACATTTTATGTTCCTGAGGAATTAGGTTTAAAATAATATTAGCAGCACTGCACAAGAAAATGAACTATCAGGCAGAAAGGTAGCTGTAGCTGGACTGAAAAAGAAATTTTTACACAGACTGAAAGAACAGGACTTGCCAACTGGAAACAAAGAGAATAGAGAACTGTACTTGGATAACTTGCTGTTCACTCTTCAATAGTTACTCTGCACGACCATCTGGAAATTCCTCTTGGTAATTCCTTTTTAACAGTTCTATAATCACATCTTAATTTGTCATTTCTTAGAAGGATTAAAAGAAATGTTTTGCCTCTGCCAGCCCCATCTGTGCCTGTGCACATGAAGACCATGTACAGGCAACGCACACATGAAAGCTGGGAACAGTCACAACAATCTGCCAATGCCGGTAATGCCTGAGGAAAGTCTTTGAGAGTCTGCTTGCTGCACCTACAGTCTCTTACCAGACTGTTTCCATATCAGTAGTGGTTTATCTTTAAGAAAACAGCCCTCAGCATCAGCAAATACTAAAGGCTGGAGAGACCCTAGAGGCCATACAGCCCTCAGACAGGACAAGTCCTTTTTGTTATCCTGAGGGTGCTTGTCCTCAAGAACAAGTCTGAGATATCTTGGTGGAGATATCCAGTTAGGCAGTCTTCTCCAAGAGATATAGCACTACCAGCAGAAAATTTTCTAATGCTTAGCATGACCTTTTTTTTTTTTTTTCACTGCAATTGGAGTCCCATTACTTTTTCTTGTATCTACCATGAACACAGAGAACAGATTTATTGCCTTCCTCTCTGCAGCAGCCTTTTATTTATGTGGAGAGGTGTCCTCCATCATGTTCTCTCCTTTAAATCAAGTAACCCAATTTATTCTCTTCTCCAAACTAAATAAACTCTTCTCTCACAGTAAAAAAATTCCCAAAATGTTTTGCTTTTGTGTCTCAACTGAATTAAAAAAATAAAATTGCATGAGGAGATATTTTAAACTGAAAGTTTGGATGTTTCAGCAAACAAAAGGTTGAAATTCAGTACCTCAGAAAATGTCACTGTCTCAGATAAAATTTCAGAAATTTTAACACATCAAAAGAACTAAAAGAAAGTGCTCGCAAAACATTCTGATATTGACAGATCTACAGCATTTTCCAAAAGAGATGCTTGCTATGAAAACTTCTCTTGGCTCTGTCACCCAAACTGAACAAAGCTCTTAACAATGTGCCTAACTCCAAAAATATGAGCAGCATCTCTTCCTTTCCTATTCATCTCTGCCCCCTCTTCTCCACATCCCAATCCAACTTAGAAATAAAGTGTCTTCTTAAAATTCATTCTCCAGGAAGCCAATGGCTGTAGTTAGAAATTATCCCTACTGTGAAAGCCCTCACACCTTAGAGCTAAGTGTGTCCATCATTTGAAGGACTTTTTCCTTAAAAATGTATATTTAAGCATTCTCAGTCAGCATGCCTTCATGGAGAAGTATGGTCCAGCACACCAGGAAGAGGGAATGGAAGAGACATAGAATCATAGAATAATTAGGGTTGGAAAGGACCTTAAGACCATCTAGTTCCAATCCCCCTGCCATGGGCAGGGACACCTATATCACCCAAAGCCTCATCCAACCTGGTCTTGAACACTGCCAGGGATGGAGGATTCACAACCTCCCTGGGCAACCCATTCCAGTGCCTCACAACCCTAACATGAAAGAATTTCCTCCTTATATCCGATCTAAACTTCCCCTGTTTAAGTTTTAACCCATTACCCCTTGTCCTATCACTACAGTCCCTCCCCAGCATCCCTATAGGCCCCCTTCAGATACTGGAAGGCTGCTAGGAGGTCTCCACGCAGCCTTCTCCAAGCTGAACAGCCCCAACTTTCTCAGCCTGTCTTCATACAGGAGGTGCTCCAGTCCCCTGATCATCCTCGTGGCCCTTCTCTGGACTTGTTCCAACAGTTCCATGTCCTTTTGATGTTGAGGACACCAGAACTGCACACAGTACTCCAAGTGAGGTCTCACAAGAGCAGAGTAGAGGGGCAGGATCACCTCCTTCGACCTGCTGGTCACTCTCCTTTTGATGCAGCCCAGGATACGGTTGGCTTTCTGGGCTACAAGCTCACACTGAAGCCAGCTCATGTTCATTTTCTCATCAACCAACACCCCCAAGTCCTTCTCTGCAGGGCTGCTCTGATTCTCTTCTCTGCCCAACCTGTAGCTGTGCCTGGGATTGCTCCGACCCAGCTGTAGGACCTTGCACTTGCCATGGTTAAACCTCATGAGGTTGGCATCAGCCCACCTCACAAGCATGTTGAGGTCCCTCTGGATGGCATTCCTTCCCTCCAGCGTATCAACCGAACCACACAGCTTGGTGTCATTGGCAAACTTGCTGAGGGTGCACTCAATCCCACTGTCCATGTCAGCAACGAAGATGTTGAACAAGACCGGTCCCAACACCGATCCCTGAGGGACACCACTCGTTACTGGTCTCCAGCTGGACATTGAGCCACTGACCACAACTCTTTGTGTGTGGCCATCCAGCCAGGTCTTTATCCACCGAGTGGTCCATCCATCAAATTGATGTCTCTCCAATTTAGAGACAAGAATGTCGTGTGGGACAGTGTTGAACACTTTGCACAAGTCCAGGTAGATGACATCAGCTGCTCTACCCCTGTCCATCAGTTCTGTAGCCCCATCATAGAAGGCCACCAAATTGGTCAGGCAGGATTTCCCCTTAGTGAAGCCACGCTGGCTGTCACCAAGCAGCTTGTTGATTTTCATGTGCCTTAGCATGCCTTCCAGGAGAATCTGCCCCAAGATTTTGCCAGGCAGAGGTGAGACTGACTGCTCTGTAATTCCCCGGGTCATCCACTTTCCCCTTCTTGAAAATGGGGGTTATATTTCCCTTTTTCCAGTCATTGGGAACTTCACCTGACTGCCATGATTTTTCAAATATGATGGCCAGTGGCTTAGCAACTTCATTTGCCAGCTCCTTCAGGACCCACAGATGGATTTCATCAGGTCCCATGGACTTGTGCACATTCAGATTTTTAAGATGGTCTCGAGCTGTATCCTCTCCTACAGTGGGCACAAGGTCTTCATTCTCACAGTCCCTGCATCTGCCTTCCAAGACTTGGGTGGTGTGGTCAGAGCCTTTGCCAGTGAAGACCGAGGCAAAGAAGTCATTAAGAACCTCAGCTTTCTCCAAATCCTGTGTAGCCAGTTCTCCTGAGAACTTCATGAGGGGGCCTACATTCTCCATAGTCTGTTTTTTATTTGCTACATACCTGTAGAATCCCTTCCTGTTATCTTTAATACCTCTAGCTAAGTTTAATTCTAACTGGGCCTTAGCTTTCCTAGCCTGGTGCCTAGCTTCCCAGACAACATCCCTGTACTCTTCCCATGACACCTGTCCTTGCTTCCACTTATTATAAGCCTCTTTTTTCATTTGAATTTTCCTCAGGAGCTCCTTATTCATCCAAGCAGGTCTCCTGGCCCTCCCGCTGCTCTTCCTTCTGGTTGGGATGCAACACTCCTGAGCTTGTAGCAGGTGATCCTTGAATATCAACCAACAGCCTTGGGCCTCTTTGCCCTCTAGGGCTGTATCCCATGAAACCTTCTGAAGCAGATTCCTGAAGAGGCCAAAGTCTGCTCTTTTGAAGTCCAGGGCAGTGAGCTTGCTGCATGCTCTTCTCGCTGTCCTGAGGATCTCAAATTCGAGCATCTCATGATCACTGCCTCCAAGGCTGCCCCGGAGCGTCACATTTCCAGCGAGCCCTTCCCTGTTGGTGGGCACAAGGTCAAGCATGGCACCTCTCCTTGTCGGCTCCTCTGTTACTTGCAGAAGGAAGTTGTCTTCTACATTATCGAGGAACCTCCTGGATTGCTTGTGCCGGGCCGTACCGTCCTTCCAACAGATGTCAGGGTGGTTGAAGTCACCCATGAGAACAAGGGCCTGCGAGTGTGAGGCTTTTCCTTTCTGTCTATAGAGTGCTTCATCCACAGGTTCTCCTTGATCAGGCGGGCTGTAACAGACCCCCGCAGTAATGCCTCCCATAGCTATATTCCCCTTAACCCTGATCCACAAACTCTCTGTGGACTGCTCACCTGTCCCTAGACAGAGTTCTATCCTTCCAGCCTATCCCTAACATAAAGGGCAACTCCCCCTCCCCGCCTGCCAGGCCTGTCTTTCCTAAAGAGCCTGTAACCTTCCATCCCACCATGTTTCTGTGATGCCTATTACATCATACCCCCATAGACATGCACACATCTCTAATTCCTCTCGTTTGTTCCCCATGCTACAGGCATTTGTATAAAGGCATCTGAGCCAAGCTCCAACTGAAGCCAGCTCATTGGCTGGAGCAGCTGGGATATCTCTACATTACTCCGAGCATTTATTATAGGTTCTGGCAACTGACTGGGTGTGTTGGAATGCAATGATGCCCTCCTCCCCCAACACATCTAGTTTAAAGCCTCCTTGACTAGTCTGGCAAGCCTCCTACCAAAACTGCTCTTTCCCTTCTTTATCATAAGACCAGCTCCACCAGCCCCTACTAGACCTGGCCTACAAGCTTGGGTCCCATGTTCAAGACACCCAAACCCCTGACTATGACACCACCCTTTTAACCATTTATTAACCTGGCCCATCCTCCTACCTTTTTTTAGGTCCTCCCCTGTATCCTGGAGAATTGACAAAAAGACCATCTGAGCTCCAGAGCCCCTAACCACCGCCTCGCAGGGCTCTGTAGTCCTTCTTTATGTTCCCCAGGCTACTGCTATCTATATCCCTAGCACCCACATGTATCACCAGGAGTGGGTAATAGTCCGTGGGACTTACTAGAGCAGGCAGCCTGTCTGCTACATCCCTGATCCATGCCCCTGGTAGGCAACACACCTCCCTTGAGACGGGGTCTGGCCGGCAGACGAGCGCTTCTGTCCCTTTCAGTGTAGAGTCCCCTACTACTATGACCCGCCACTTTTTCCTGGCAGCACCAGTAGAGATCTTCTTTACCAGTGCATCAGCCGGCTGTTTCTGGCTCGAGTGCGCTTCCTCATTAGCCCCCTGCAGGACAGCAAAGCGGTTCTGTGTGGGGACAGAGGATTTAGGGGGAAGCCCCTTGCTTTTGGTTGTCCTGTTCCTTCTTTTTTTTGTTGTTGTTTTTGTTTTTTTGTCACTAATTCTCAGCTTCCCGGGTTAACGGCCTCCTTCTTTCCTTCATGAGGTAGAGGTGAAGCTCGAGGCCCCTGCACAGTTTGGGCCTGCAGCAAGCAGTCCTGCTTGCTCTCAGCTTCCCTGACATCTCGCAGCCTATTAACAGCATCCCGCAGCTCAGCCCCTGCTGCAGGAGGACCTCCACCAGGGAGCACCATGTGCAGCTCTGCCCATTGTGCACCCTCCCCTCACCAGACCAGTGCAGGCACTCTCTGCACCCCGAGCTCTGCACTGCAGCCTCCCCTCTCACCGGCTCTGTCTGGGTGCCTACGCTGCCACCGCCGGGGCAGTCAGAGCAGAGCTCCGGGACTGGGACTGGGACCGGGACCGGGCCCTGCTCACACGCCGAGCGCTCACCACCCCGCTCCCCTGCCCGCACAAACCGCCTCCACCCGCTCTGTCCGCCGCGCTCCCTGGGGCAGGTTTTTACCCACTCAGGGCTGGTGCCGCTGCTCCTGGCTCCGCCCCGTGTGAGTCAGCTGCTCGCTCTCGCCAGCTGAGCTGCCGGCTCCTGGGCAGGTCCTGTCGAGGACTTGAGGCTTCCTGGGTGGTTCTCGCCGCTCTGAGTTGAGGCTCTTGGAAGCTGAGCTTTCGCCTGCTCAGGTGTTGAAGGCGTCCTCTCTCGAGCTACTCACCTCAGCAACTGGCACATTGAACTGTGTGTGGAGCTGATGTTAATGCAGTCTGGAAAGGGCTCAAGGATATCCTGCATGACCCAGTCCAATGATGACAGCTGTGCTGAATCACTCAAGATAACCTTTGAAACTTGATAGAAAGATTGGCCAAGATATTTCACACTTATTCTGGGAGGGTCTTCATGGTCATTTTGGAGGGACAGGCATCTCCAACATGGAATGAAGTAGGTGGGCAGCTGGAAGTACCATTCGCTCTCCTGTGCCAATTAGACTTCTAACTGCATCTAGGAAATAGCAGGATGAATCTAGGGGTGTCATGTCTTTTGGGATCTCTTTTTGTCCCAAGTGGTACTCAGAAAAGACAGTTGCAGGAGATTTCTTTCTACACTAGGGAAAAGCAAAGTGTACATGAGAAGTGTAATGACTTGCAAACAGGAGGATTAGCATTGTATCAAACCTGTACGCTATCCATTGACTTCAGGGGCTAGGAAGCAAGAGAACACCAATGTTTCTCAAAGGGAAAAAAGAGTGGCATGGGTACTATATCACTCTCTCCAACAATTACTTCTCTATACTGCAGTTACAGTGGGAAATGGATGGATTATAATGGACTTTCTTTCCATTGCTCCAAGGTCCTGTTGCATGCACTTCTGCATAACAGGCAGCACTGGCAATTATGTACATCAGATTTCTGTTAGAAATTTCATTCATTTATCTTCTGTCCCAGTGTTTCCCTAATGTTGTGGTACAAACTTTGCTGCTTTCATAGTTAATTCCTAACCACTCTAATTAAACTTATTGATTGCTTCAGAGGAAGGATGTGTAGTGAATGGAAATGCTTTTTACCTTACTTCTTTTTCCCAACTCTGTGAACAGCTGCTCCTCAGAAATAAACTTACCCTTTTATTACTTGCATAAAATTTAGGTCAGGTATGGCCTAGAGATGTCAGTTAACTGTGACAGCGGATGCTTTGGGAATCTGTATTCATGGGATCCCACAGTCAAGTAGGACATGCTGGGAGGCTGTACAGAAGGAACTAGCTGCAGCTCGGTGTAGGTCTTATCTGCTAGAGATTTGTCAGAAGCTGCAGAACCTGCCCGGGAATTTGGAAGTTCTCTCAATATCAGCTTAGACTGAGCCATTCTTTGTCACAGATAGAGAGGAACACCTGATGCCTATACAAACTATATTTTCTTACTCTCTTCTCCCCTTCCTTCTACCTTCTCAGGAAGTTCTGCTGAACAATTTTCCATATGCACCATCATAAGCATCGTTTCCTTGCATCTTCCTCCCAGCCAAAGTCCCATTCCACCTGGTGATACATCCAGAACCTGTCTGCCATGTGCGTCATGGCGGCACCTCAGCTTTGCTCCCCCACCCAGCTGCTATTACTCTCCCAAAACACAGATCAGAGCAGCTGGGCTGTCCTGGGCTGGCAGAGCTAGGCCATGGATTTGAACAGCATGTGGGGCATCTAGTAGAGACCCCAGTTCCTAACCGTACATTGCTAAATATATAGTGACAAGACATATTGGTACCTTGTTAGGGAAATAAGTACAAGTGGAGGAAAAGAGTAACTAAAGATAGGAAGTAGGGAGAAAAAAACCTTTTCATTTGGAAATGTAAAGTCCAAAGCAGAAATAATGTATTTCAGTGATCATATATCCCAGTTTAAGGCTGATGTATCCTCCTTGAAAAAGTTGCTGCTTAACACTGAGCTATATTATTTCATATTCTTTGACATAATAGAATACGTATATTTATGTATGGCTGTAAAACTCTGTTATTTTTAAAAGTTATTTCATTAAAGTGTTTGACCTTTTTATGTTTCATGGGTACATTTCTTATACAGTAATAGAAATAATGACTGTAAACCATTTTATGTTAACGTGCCTGCTCATTTAAATATTATGACCTGGATGATGAAATAGAGACCACTGAGCAATATTTGGGGTTGCAAAGATAAAGAAAAGGTCCATAAAAAAAAAATTAAAAAATACCCGTTATTTGTTTGCACTTACATTTGATTTTTCTTGTTTTTAAGTTTATACTCCTGGGTGTTAAAATGTTCAGCAATTATCTGATTTGTAGCTACAACTGCAGCATGTTTACTTGTAAAATGTCTTCCAAATTAAGATCATTATTTGTCCTTTTAGATTTTCCCTTAACTTTGCAACTGAACATTTGCAGCTCAACGAGAAGCAGCAGAATTTTTACATTCCAAATGGCTCTAATGCCAAAGCATTTTGCTGATTTAATGGCTGGTTTTGCAGGATAGAGAAACACTAATAATTCTCAGCAAGCAGAAAATCAACAGCTATCGTTTTTCAGATGAGATTTCTATAGCTCTGTCAAGTGTCCCATATTGTACAAAGGAAAGCCAATTCAGTGCTGTGTTTAATTTTGCCTCCAGAGACAAGAGCTTGATATACCTTTCACTGGAACCCAAAATGCCAAATAAGGGGGAACCCCAAGTTGGTTGGGGTCCCTAAACACAAGACTTAAGTGTCAGGAGTGCCTGAATCACTTGGGTCCAAATATTCTACACGATACTCAACACTTAAGAGCTACTGGACCTTTAGGTGCCTGCCATCAATGTCTTAGGGATATGGTGCTCGTATTTCTATCACTAAAAACTATCTCAAAAGCCTTAAGCAGACTGAACAGCTCACCAAGGCTGTAACCCAGCAGATAACTTCTTCTCTTGACACACGTGAACTGCAACACGCACAACTGGTACATATCTCAGCAGTCTGGATACTCACTTGCACTGGGGCAGAGCTTGGTGCCTATCTTTCAGGTTACACTACCTTAAGCACAAACTGCCTAAATTTACCCTTTCCCATACATACATGCTCTGAAATCTGGGCTGGCTGTTTTCAAGTCTCTTCTTTCCTTGCACATAAGCACAAAAAGGGGCTTATGTCCAAAATTTCAGGGCAGCCAAAGTAGCGGGAAATAGTAGATGAGTACATTTTCCTGGCATGGCCAGCTATGTGGGTTCTTGAACTGCATCCTCCCCTCTTTATTTCCTCCCTGTGTGGCTTTGGCAGTTGCTTGAACATCTGCTTTGGTAAAAGGATCCTATTTGCAGACTCCCTCATATGCACACTATGGCTGGGGCGCTGTGCACAAACCTAATGGCACCAGTCATGGCTTGGCTGCTTTGGGTGCAAAAGCATGGCTGTAAGGTATGTGTGCGCTTGGAGCCCCAGGCTGCCTGCTGCAAAGCCTTTCTTCAAGTGTGGTTTCACTGCTATTTGCACAGTGGCAGTAAGCTGACAGCCAGCTGAGGTGTACCCATATATGCTCCTGTGGCACCTCTGAGCGTCATCGTACACACTGGTGCAGGGAGAGGGACAAGGCACTGAGAAGATTCACATCTGAACCACAGCTGTAAGCACAAAAGTGCAAGCTCTTAGAGTGCAATCTAGCTGTGAGCACATCTGGATGCACAGAGGAGACGTTGTAATCCACAGTAAAAGCAACAGTTAGGTAAAATAATTTAAACACAAATGCCCAGAATCTTAATTTTTTTAACTCAAGCTTACTTCTGGGTACTCAGGGTGTGATTGAAATTCATTACACACAGCAGCCACCATGGCTACTCCAAAAGCAGTACAGAGCAAGGGATGCGGCTGTGCATATTACCAGAGTTTTAAGGTGGTTGGAGCCCTCATGCCAGAGCCGAATGGGATCACGCAGGCAGTTTTCAATACCTGAATAACCCTTTCACTGAACACCTCCTGTAACTGGTTAATTCCCAGGGGAAGCTGCTAAGTTTCAGTGTGCTCAGTACTAAAATAATTTTGGTTTAGAGAAAGATAACTGCAAAAACACACTGCCTTTTTCTGAAGTAAAACAAATTCAGAAAGGGGATTGATGTTGAAAAACAGTGGAAACACTCAACCAAATCTCATCCTATGGCTGCATGCTCTGGTGACCTGCACTGCTGTGATGTCAGCACAGACCTGTAAGCTCAGTTTACTTGACCAGGCAGAATGCAGGACAGGCTGCTCTAGGTCATGGCTGTGTCACACCTGCCCCAGTAACCTAAAAAGCAGTCAGGATTGATGAATGTCACCCACACTCTTTTCTCAGTTCCCTTGGGTGTCTAGGGGATGGATTTTTAATTTCCTGACACCCATTATCAGGCATTCTGCATCCCTGAATACTTTTTTTTTTTTTTTTCTAAACCAACCACATCTGTGACTCTTGGAAGTTTTTTGAAGGTCAAAGACAAGGCAGTAAATTCCTGGAGACTGACAGCGTAACATTTAAATATAATGACCCTTCAGAGGGAACAAAAATGGTGGCCTGAAGAACAAAATACCGGAGATCACATTGTGTGTTGCACTTTCTGTTCTTTGCAGGACAATAGCTGTCATACACCAGACAGAGACATGGTGGAGAGGAATGAGGAGAGACAAGCAAAGGCAAGATGGTACCAAGTGCTTCAACTGGGGGCAAGAAACCTGAGGTATTGTAAGGATTCCTTTGTTTTAGCACCCTGGAAAATACAGGCTCCTGTCAATTTAGGCACCAAAGGAAGAAGAAAGATTATTCAGGGAAAGTGCTGTACATTTATTTAAGCCAGTAGTGAACACATGAGCAGACTCAACACTAACTTGTCCAGAGTCTCCTATAACCGCGCGATACTGCACCAGCCAGCTGCCTTCAACCTGGCTCCCATACATTTGCATTACCCGTTCTAGAAACAAAAGCAGTGAGATGCTCAGCACAATCAGACATACTCCAGAGAAAAACCCAACAACCAAACTCTCAGCTTTTAAATAGCATTCCTAGTGCAGATTGATGAAATTGTCTGTACCCCCCCACCACACTGCCTTCTGACATCCATCCATTGGCTTGACAAAGCAGGTAGTCGCACAGACTCCACATGAATGCACCCGTGGCCAGGTTGCCTTGGAAACCTTCAGTGCTACCTAATATTGTTATAATTGGCAAGAAAATATAGGGTTTCTCCAATGATTCACAGCAGGCTTTCATTTTACATAAATACAAGTTTTCCATCTGCAGTTTTCTGAAGGTTTGCTTTGCTTTCTCCCCAGAAATTTTAGAGACATTTTCTACCCCGAAAAATTAAACTGTTTAAATGTTAGAAATTATGCTGTATCAGTACAGGGGGCCATAAAGCAATTCCAGCGTCCCTGTGTCTAGTGAGAGGGGTTTATAACAACCAGGAAAAGCCCTGCAGTCATCTCAACCACATCTATTAATTCTGTGCACAGCTCTGAGCTGTAATTCAACTCTGACAGAATAGGTCAGCCCAATTGCCCCACACAACCTTGCTCAGGCTGCATGCTCTCCGTGATACCATCTACTCCTCAGTGATATGTGCAGCACAACTAGTAGAAACTCTGAGCTGCTTTTACTATATGAACATTTCCAGAGTGTACTAGAACTGTTATGGGACGTACTCACCCAACACATATGTCATGGAACCAGTAAATTTAAGCTAAATGAAATTTATTGTTTGAATTCAATTAAAGTTCCACCAACATCAACTACAGATTTGGGATGTTACATGGACTTGTCACTACACTGCTGGTTCTTAAACTTTATGGTCAGTGATCCAAAATGTATAGTCACTCACCTAAAAGAGAGAGCTCTTCTCTCACTGCTTCAAGGAGGACCAACTCTCACAGGGCTCCATTTATACCCTGCTTGAATCTGAGCCATGGTTAAATATGATCACGTAGCCCTTATGGGCTTAGAACCCAGCTTCCTGCCCCTGTCCCTGCTGACCACCACTACATGGATGAGATGAAGAGCTGTTCATACACAGGGTCTCCTGGCCTCTTGTCTGTGAGGGGGAAGCTTCTGCAGGTTTTGGTCAGGATTTATCAAAGCTTTTGTCAGGGCAGGTGTACCTGCCATAACATAGTCTCAAGGGAGTGAGACTTCGAAGAAGACCCTTATATGCTCACCTAAATAAAGTCTGTGAATAAGCTACAAGTGTGCCCACATTGCATGTACTTACCAGAAAAGGGTAAACAAACTCTTGGTTCTGTGGTGATAAATTCCTATGCTCCTTTGGAGAGCAGCAGCCTTGCAGCTACTTCTCCAGCCCAAGGACCAGCTTGTGGCGGATGGAAACTGCAAATCCTGTTTTTCTGATGAACAGCTCTACCTAGAAAAGAGGCAGGAAAAAATGCTGGACCACTGCATGCTAATGGAATCAAAAAGAAATGTTTGAGGGTGGCACTCGAAAAAGGCACAACCTAAAGCCATAATGCCTAAATGAGCAGCTTGAAACACTTGGTGGTGTTTGAACAGAATGCTTTAAGTCATGCTAACATGAAATTTTGCTTGGAACAGAGAAGTGATCCCAATTTCACCACTATTCACCTGTGAGTCTGAAGCCCCACAGCTCTTTAAAAAGCTCCTCCAAATGTACTGTGGCCATCCCCAAAAGCAAGTTCTGGGGTTGATGCAGGCTATTCCTGTAGCTGCAGCTGGGCTGATGAAATGCCCTAAGCACCCTTTCCTGGGGCTGCTGCCTCAGCTGGGTGTCAAGCTGGGGCAGCACTGCCATTCCAGCAGAGCTGGGAGGCTCCTCACCCCATCATCCTGCTTTTGGAAAAAACAGTGAAGACAACTTAAGCTGATACCAAGCTGTATAAGAGATAGATATAGTTTTATTATCACTAAAGCAATGAAAACCTCTGACATATGACTTTAGACTGCCAAGTTAAAACTACACTAAATCAACTGTACCAAGACCAGAAACTATGCTTTCTCCATTTGTTTTGGAGAAAAATATACAGAGGTTCCTTCCTGTGTCTGTGCAATACAGCTGGTCTGTATTTTTGTCTAGAGCCTCAACAAACCTCCTGAAACTGAGATGATGTTTTTTTTTTTTAAATGTAAAAGCATTGACTTGTATTTTAACAAAAGAAAAAAAGCTCTAAGCAATTAATTTCAGCATTTCTAAAATTACATCAGCATGCATTTTGGAAGACATGTTTTTAGCAAGTATTTTTGCTGTTGTCAAATGTAGTCAAGTGTCGCAGTGCAAGGCTACCTGGCATTTTTTCCCCATCTACCTGGACCAAGCCACTAGAGCTTAGGAGATACAGTGGTTACCTTAACTTTATCTAAATGAGTTGCAGACGTGTTTTCAAAAAGAACCTGGAACCTAATTTTTAAATGCTCAGCATACACACTTAGAATTGAATTTTTCAAAAGATCTCAGGACTTTTGAGCAGAGGTGGCAATAAAGAAATTATGTTTTGAAAAGAGCTGACATCTGTAAGATACTCAGGTTCCAGCACTTCCACTCCAGAAAACATGTGGGTATTGGACTTTGAGATCAAATCGGAGAATTTGGCAAGTCTGCCTTGAAAACCTTGGTTTTAATCAAGCAGAGCTGCTGCAGAAGAAAATCATCTAAACTAGTGGATCTGTGTTTGACATCACAAGAAATTTAGCAAGGAAAGTAGAAGATAAAATGAACAAAGTAAAGGTTAATAACTCACTGGGTGCCACTCAGTACTCATCCTCTCTGAATACCACACTATTTATTAAAGGTGTCTACCTAACACTTCAAACCCAACATCAGGTATGTGTTGTTAATGTATGTGTCAATGTATGTGCTATTCTTGCAAATGCATCCGCTCTCAAGTACAGTGAGCCCATTCAGTTTAAAATAAAAGCAGTCTAAACGCACTATCATGCAAAACTTGCACTATTCCTGGCAAAACCCCTCTTTGGTTCACCTTGCTTTAATTTTGAAGAATCCAGGCTTATGAGACTGGACATTAAACTCTTCTGTGGAGAAATAGGGCACTACCACAAATGTTTTAGTAAGTTTTTTTTAACCAGAAGGGCTCCTAAATTGACCTCTTAACACAGACCTGCAGAAGCTGAACTAAATCCTACTTCTCTAACCCTGAACAGGCTTTCTCTAAAAGCATCTGATCCAAGGGGAGAATCATATTGCATTTCAAAATATCTTGTACCACATCTTATGTTTGCAATTTTAAGACTAGAGCAACAAAATTCTGTTCACATGGAAGGCTTCTAGATCAGCTTTTTATGAATTTTACAAAATTTCTTGGAAATCTCTCATACTATGGAAAATCAGATGGTTTTACAGTAATCTCAGACACTATTCTTACATTCTTACAGAACTGAAATACTATGACCTGGCACCATAAACCCTGAAAAAAAAAAAAGATTTGGGACATATTTCCTCCTGCTGAAAATGTCAATGCTTGATTTATCAGTGGGTTTCTTTTATACTGCTGTGACTTTGCTTGGAGTTGCTGCATTGTTGTTTAGCGGCATGGAAATTTTCTTCTGCCTACTCTTGCTCTGTGCTCATGCTCTTTACCTTTCTGATTGGAGCAAAATGCTGGGCAGATGATACACAGCAGAGGGAAAATGTTCTGATAGAACAGCTGTTTCCTCAAATGTTAGTGTTTTAGGAAATATGCCAGTTTAGATAGAAGAGAAAACATCTGACATGGAATAAAATACTGAGCATTTTATTACTGCCTCTTTTTTGGGTCTCAATTTCCTATTTCAATCCCAATTTTACATGACAGCCCATCATTTTGAGTCCTGCATCTTGTAATATACACAACATATCTTTATTTATTGCTCTCCTCCAACCCACTAATCACATCAATGATTCCAATGTGTCTGTTTCACTAGACTCCATCTACATTTGCATTCAGCAAACAAAAATAGCCAAACGTCCACATTTCCAGTGAGATGGCATATGAGAAGCAGGGCTCTTGCCCTGACCTATTGTAAACAGCTGGAGAAATGTCCAGTTACACTGAAAAATACTGTAACAGATATTATAACTGCAAAAAATAGCTCCCCCCCTCCCTTTTCTCTTTTGTGTAGTAAATGCTATCAAACTGCTAAACTGGGTTGTGTGCATGCTGCAGTGATTTCAGCAGAAAAGCAGCACCTGGCTGTAGGAGGTTCTGCTGGATGGCAAGCAGAAGAAGGTTTGAAACTCAGCAGATGGCACAGATGAACACTATGCCAGCCAGGGGGTATTACCTGGTGCACCTACCAGATCACTTGCTGCATTCGTTATCGAGCTGGGAATGAGAGGCATCTTTGTTTTATTATCCCTTTTTTTTCTCCCTTTATGTGATTTTGCTTCTAGCCACTAGACAACAGCAGTGCTCTTCTCTGGAGTGTGAAAGATTCAGTAATAAAAGGAGCCCAGGAAATACAAAACAAAAAAAAGAAACAGCTTCCCCTCCCCTCAAAAAAACCTCAAACCTAAGCGAAACAAAAAAAAAAAAAAAAAGGAAAAGAGAAGGAATCTTGCTTTTCTGTAACAACTGGCCAGCTCCAACCTGGAACCTGTTGGCTTCCTGTGATTGCTAATAACTCTGTTTACTCGGAGCCAGACCACAGTGGTGCTTTTGGACCACAAACTGGGCTAGCATCATGTAAGTGCGTAAAGAAGCAGTATTTATCCTTGTCATGCTTTTGTTGCTTTTTTCCCACACTTTTAAGTGTTGCTAACAAGCAATTCAAGACAGCACAGCTGGTCTGAGATATGTCTCTGCATGAGCAAAGGAATGGCTTTGTTCAGAAAGCAAGCACAAGTTATTCCTTGCAATCCACAAGGAAATGCTGTGGTAATGGAAAAATATCAGTTGTCCTTGCACCTTCTCCCTTTGTTTTAGCTCAGGGCTTTGCTATCCCATATATTCCATGGGGCAGATCTGGAGTAAGTGCTCAGGACAGTAGGGTTTGAATGGAAGAGAGGATAGGTGTTGGGTTTTTTTTTCCACCTCTACATTTGGGTCTTTCCATGCTAGGGCTGAGAAGAGGGCTGGGCATTTATTCTACCAACATGTCAGCCAACATATAAGACTCTATCACCTGCAGTCAAAGTTGTCGCAGGAAAATCTCTGGTGTGTACCAGAGAAAATCAGCAATAAGGAGACCTGTAATAAAAAAACCCTCATAGATTTCTTGGACGAGTTTGATGATGTGAATATTACAGATGATACACCTGATATCCATCACCCCCAGATTGAATACATAGACAAAAATTAATCAAATATTTTCTTCTGCCCGTTGATGTCTTTTCTTCTTCAACTATAAAGAGCAAAACCACCCTCTACTCCAATACATCTCAGCAAGAGTAAATCTTTTCCCTTGGGAAGGTTTGCAGCAAAGCAATAGAGAATTTCAGGGCAAGCCTAAGGTAAATTGACTCAGATTCCCTCAGAGACACTTACCTAAATCACCCTTCTTGTAGTGCCAGCACAACTATCCTTCATTTTCACAAGCACTGAAAAGAAAACAGAATAATTGAATTCATTTTTTTCCCAAATAAAGAGATGTTAGAAAGCAAACTCAAGTTAACCACGTGAAAAATACTTTCTTAGTGCTGTAATTCAAAATAACAGTGAAAGGAAAAGGAAACAAAAAGGAAAAGAAAGAATTTTATATTAAATTGCATTAGCCAGTAATCTAATAATCAGTTGATTAAATTTCCTTATGAATAACCCCTGCTATATAATGACAACCCACATACAGTACCGTGATACCTTATAGTAACTGGGTATTTGCCCTCTCATTATAAAATAAAGCATACAGTATTTTAATGCAAAGGATAATGTCAGGTTTGATAACATCAGGCAGTTCGTAGCTACATTTTAATATGGCAACAGCACCACTCAGGCTTCCTTTCTTGATGAAAAGTAAATTCTTTTTGTCACACAAGGAAATATTCATTGTTTCAAGACTTTTGTGAGAAAAATGGTAAAGACATTAAGTCAGAGGCATGAAAGATTATTCATGTTCAACTTGAAAATCAGGGACACCCAAAATACTCTATTTCAATTTGCATTTCTTTTGATCCACTAGACTTCAGCTGAGACAAGAGAGGAAATTAAGTCAAAGACTGATTCCCTTCCAATTAAAATCTAGTAGAGACAGGAGTATTAATCCTCTGTCCAAGATGTGCCCCTGCAGCTAGGAGGGACAACGCTGCAGAATGTCAAATTGCACACGCAGGCTTTTGGGGAGAGAAGTCTCCCGCATGGCTTGCAGCTGATAGATGCAGGTCATCAGTGATGAATTCCTCCAGAGCAGCATGGGATGCCCCTTGTCCTGACATAAAACCCACTCTTGCCCAAAATGCTTCCGAAGTATAACAGTGGAAAAATTATGCCAGAGGTCAGATATTGTGGGATTCAGCCTGAGCTTTGCTGAAGGGGGCATCAAGGCTGGGGAAAGAGGCCCCTGCAGCCATGTCCCTTTGGGTATGAGCTTTTGGTGCATCAGAGGCTCCGAGCCTTGCTTTCATCCCCCCTCCAGTAACCAGGCTTGGTGCATCATTTATTACCTGACTTAACTGATTTTGGGAAGCAGAACTTGAAAATGGGGAGGGTTCATTGTCAGACACCTCTATGCAGTGTGTCACAAAGTGTACGCCATAGTCTTCTTCTGAAAAAATATACTTTTCTGCCTAAGCAAGAAGGGGTTAAGCTCTCTATGAAGCTGATACATGACAAGATTGAAAACTGCCAGCACTAAAGCCCACATCATTCATATTTGTATGTGCATTAGGATTTAAATGTGGATGCCAAAAATGAAAATGTAGCTTACTGATGAAAGAAACATTTCCTAATATAGATGATTTTTTCCCATTTCTGGAAGAAATTGGGAGAATTAGCAGCACCTGCAAAGGCAGAAAAAAAAAAAAGAAAAGTAAAAGAATTGTGGATAATTGATACTCCAAAGGCAAAGACATCTTTCATGGAAAAACATAATGGGCCAGAAATTCAGCTGCTGTACATTAGCTGATTTACATTAGCTGAAGAATATTCCAGTATAACATTTTTCTTATGTTACCTGGGAGATAAACGATTTAAAATAGAGAAAGAACTTAGCATGCATTATCTGCCATCTTTTGTTGCTTAATAATTTCAGACATTGTTACTATTGTTTAATATAGAGAGTCATTACGCAGTAAATTACAATACAACAAAACATCACATGCAGCAAAGCATTACTTAAGCAAAATCTCTTAAAACCCAAGCAAATGAAGCAAATCAATTTCAAAGGTCATTAAGTGAAACTGAAGCCATAAGTATGAAATTACCAAATTATCTCAGGTTCCAGGCTACTCCTAGGACAGCTACTAGACAGGGCAAAGACAGAGGCAGTGTTTCCAATTTTGCTCTCACAGATCACAATGAAACACTTCACTGTGGTGAGAACATCCTATTATGTTCTTATTCTTTAGCTGGAACAGAATGTTTCTGGCCCTGGTTTTCTAAGGACATGCATTTGCATGGTTGCACTGTGGCTGTCTGAAAAGCCTTTCCAAACAGCATTTGAGCTGCTCACCTGGTTTCAACCAAGTTAGAAAGAAGGGTAGAAATCTCAAAGATGAATTGCAGCAAACTGTGAAAAATTGGTTCAAAATAACAAGGGTTCAGTGATCCCCGGTGCCACACTACCTGCCAAGCAGCAGAGCAGGCGCTGGACAGTTCAGAGTAAGCCTCAGAATGTGTTGTCTTCTGCCTGGGCAACCATTAACAGAGGGATGGAATTAGGAGCAAGGGGATGAGGACAAGGGAAAAAAGAGGTAGGAGAGATGAGGAAAAAGTGGAGCAAGTGGGTGGATGAGAGTGAGAAGTAATAAGGAACATCCCCTTCAGCACTGAGAAGCATTCACTTTTGCACTTTTGCAAATAAAGAAACTAATGGAAGGGTTTTTTTGGAAAATATATCAAATTAACTTGAAACATTCTCCTCTATAACATTTTTCCTTAGCAGGACAATGGTCTGCAAGAGACAGTCACATTTGCTTTGGTTATCCAAATTTTAGTGCCAGGATAACTGTTGGAGAATTACCATCCAGCCTTGCCTTGCTTCCTCCAAGAGGAGCAACTGAACGTTGTTAAAGAGCCACAGATTTGAAGCCCACACTACAGCAAAAGAGCTCTTACAGCAAAAGAAAATGCTTAACATTAAGGCATGTAAAAGTGCATCTGAGATAAATCTTGCCAATAAGGGTGATATAATCCCTCTATCTAAGAATTCTCCCAATATGAAATATACAGCAGCCAAAAGGATTCATGACAGTAAAAGGACTGTTAATTTTTTATTGACTGAATGACTAAAGTAAAGGACGCGTTTGCTCTCTCCTCAAGCACAGACACAGAGGATCATGAGCTACTGAACAAGGGCCGTACTTTGCCCTGTGATGTTGAATCTTGACAAAGCTCCTTAAGGGAGAGATTGCTGCAGATTTAAAAGGACCATCACTTGCCAGTTTGTTTTGCAAGCAAACTTTGCTCTATTGTTGTGGTTTAAGCCCAGCCAGTAACTCAGCACCATGCAGCTGCTTACCTACCCTGTGCCATTTTCCCCTGGAAGGGATGAAGGAAAGAACTGAAAGAATGTAAACCCCGCGCATTGAGATAAGAACAGTTTAATAACTAAAGCACAGTATACTACTGCTACTACTACGAATAATAATGATAAGGAAAATAACAAGGGGAGAGAACATAAAACTGAAAATGGAAAGAAAAGATAACAATAAACCCAAGTGATGCACAGTACAATTGTTCAACACCTGCAGACCAATAACAGAGCAGTGATTTAGGCCTTCTGGGTGACTCCCCCCAAGTTTATATACTGGGTGTGACATGCTGTGGTATGGAATACCCCTTAGGTTAGTTTAGGTCAGGTGTTCTGTCTCTGCTTCCTCCCAGCTTCTTGTGACCCTCCTCACTGGTAGAGCATGAGAGCCTGAGAAGTCCTTGATCAGGGTAAGTGCTACTAAGCAACAACTAAAACATTGGTGTGTTATCAACATTGTTCTCAGACTGAAGCCAAAACATAGCACTGCACCAGCTATTAATAAAAAAAACACAGGACAACATGTAACAGGCATGCAGCTCCCGTAGAAGTCCAATTTTCCAAGTAGCAGCAACCATGTTATTCAGATCACTCTGCGTTGTGGTAGGAAAGCTTGTTTTTCAAGCTAAGTTTTAAAAAAACACATGGGTCATTACTGGACAGAAAACATTTTCTTATGCCTGGATCACATATGAAATTCCACAGTGGCCATGAAAAATGCTATGCCTATCATCCAGAACCTGGAACCACAAATTGTTGTTGCCAACAACTATGCATGTAGAGGTCTAGACAAAATTGAAGAGAGACTGCCTATACTGAATCAACCCATTGACAAGGTTGTCAAGAATGTGTCACCAATGCCAAGGATGTAATTGCTGGAGCCAGAGCTGTAACAAGCACTGTGGCTGGTGCCAAAGAAACTGTTGCTCACATGGTCACTGGAGTTATGGGCAGACTAAAGAAGCAATGCCAGACAGTGTAAAAATGACCAAGTCAGATGTCAACAGCAGCATTAACACTGTCCTGGGAAGCCACAGGGTGCAAATGGTGAGCAGTGGAGTGGACAGTGCTCTCACTAAATCAGAGACCCTTATAGACCAGTATCTCCCACATACAGAAGCAGAACTAGAGAAAGAAGCTGCAAAAGTTGAAGGTTTTGAAATTGAGTACGAAAGCCAAGCTACTACATTAGACTAGGATCCCTGTCTTCAAAGTTCTGCACTTGCACCTACCAACAAGCCTTAAAAAATGATCCCAATGCAGATCATTGATCTGCTGGGACCTAAAAGCCAGCATCTGAGAGCTGAAAATTTTGTCAAAGGGAGGAGAGAAAAACTCTGAGTGCATCCAAAAGAGGAAAGCACCTACGGGTGCTAAGCCCATTCCCCATTCAAGGGGCCTATAAGGATGCTGGGGAGGGACTCTTCATTAGGGATTGTAATGATAGGACAAGGGGTAATGGGTTAAAACTTAAGCAGGGGAAGTTTAGATTGCATATAAGGAAGAAGTCCTTTACTGTGAGGGTGGTGAGGCACTGGCATGGGCTGCCCAAGGAAGTTGTGAATGCTCCATCCCTGGCGGTGTTCAAGGCCAGGCTGGACAGAGCCTTGGATGACATGGTTTAGTGTGAGGTGTCCCTTCCCATGGCAGGGGGGTTGGACATTGATGATCTTGGGGTCCTTTCCAACCGTAACTATTCTATGATTCTATGATTCTACATATATAACAGATTGCAATACGCACACACAATACACATGCATATACCAGTATGCATAAAAACAATTTACAAAAAACAATGCAACCGGCAATCATATTTTCCTGCTTGCTGAGCTGAACTCTTGAGGTTCTAGTTTATCCTAAGAAAGACAGATAAAGATCTAGCTATAGGAAGAAGTGGACTTCTACTTACCCTACAAAGTAAGGTTTGGGGAGGACTAAGCAATTGCCACCTTCTCTCCTTCCCCTCAAATGTGCTAGACAACACTACAGTGTTGGATACCAGTGCAGATACTCAGTGTGGATTACAGCAGATTTGAAAAGCCCAGGAACTACCTGGGATCTAATTCCAAAACAAAATGAAACACCTGCCTTAACCAGCACGAAAAGCTGAATGCAAAAATAATTGGGGATAACATCAAATGGCTTCTCTCTGTGAACAGCAGGAAAACATGCGCTGCAAGTAAAGCTGCGTGACTAATTGATTTGAGGGGGTTGTTGGCAATCTGAAAACCACAACTGAGGCACAGTAACAGTAACCTAAACTCGTATTGTTTTATTAGTTACAATCGTGAGGGAAATTATCTAACATACGGAGGAGAGAGGGCGAGAGAGAGGAAAAGAGGTTAAAAGTAGAAATAGTCGCCACCCTGGATCCTGTGGCGCCCCATGGATGTGTTGACGGTCCGCAGCAGTCGATGGCGAGCGCACACACGGCTTCTTCAGTGATGCTCTTTTACAGCTGCATTTCGCTGAGTCATTCTGCATGAGCCATTTCATGCCAATCGCTTCCCAGCGATGTCAGCGCTGCTGGGTGTGGCCGGGAACTTCACGCCCCTGAGCCTGCAGCTGCTCGCTGGGTACCTGCACAGGAGCAGAAGGAGGGTGAGGGGGAAAGGGGAATCCGTGTCTGGCATCGAGGTGGGGTGGATTGTTCCAGTAGGCCTCCTTAGTCCCCTAATACACGGTCTGTGCGGCCACGACGGTCCTTGTTCGGTCCACCATTTTGAACAGGAGGTAAAACTTGCAATGGCGGCAGATTTTCTGAGGCATCACAAAAAATGGCAGAGCTGAATCCCACACACCCTGCTCCACCAAGTCACTTCAGCTCTGGATCCAGACTGCATTCTTTATAATCTTCACTGGCGACAGGAGACAAAACTGAACCACTATGTCTGCAGACAGTCACAGGTTCTAACCTTGTGTGCCCCATACCATTGAGCAGTATTTGGGCAAGAAAATTCTTCATATCCACCTGTATGAAGATGTCTCTTGCAGTAAAGGTTGGATTCCCTTTATTGCAATGGAATTGCAGAGAAAAGAATTATCCTGACTCTACCCTATTGTATCATTTTTTTATCTCCCAGACAGGCTTGCTTTCCCCTTGGAGGAGTATATTAAGGAGTTATGTGAAGGGGAAAAAAAAAAAACAGGTATCTTTGCTCTAAGTTTGCAACAAACCATCACTGGAGAACAACCAGATCCCTTTTCTTTACCAGCAAAGCAGCTGTGGACACTAGCAGACAACAGCTGATTGTGTCAATTCATTTTGGGAGCATTTCCCAAATACTGTGCTGCTCTGGTGGTGCAGTGGTCAGGGAAAAGAAGAAAAAGGGAAAAAGAAAAAGATAACCTTTTTCATAAACAGAGACAATGAGAGGAAACAGAGCTTCCTTATTCTCCCCCTGAAAGCACTATGAAACAGGCCTTCTGTTTATTTGCCAGGGCACAAGTGGAGCTCCTTCCTAAACCAGCTGATCTCTGCAGTTATTACAGCATTTGTCCTAACAGCAAGTTTTCATGGTGAGACTGTTACAAGAGTCATTGAGGCAGAGGGAAGTATATAAACACAAAAATGTCCTGACTTGCTCATTACAGGAGAAAGCTCTTGCACAGGCAATTGTCAGGCAGTGACCAGTGTTCATCTGTTCTCCAAGGCACAAGCTTGCAAGACGCACAGAAGAAATCCCTTTTTGGGACAATTCCTGCTCAGAACTGGTAAGATGACACCAGTTCTTGTAGCTACAACAGGGATTTTCCAGAGAGGATTCAGACTCATATGAAGTTTTAGGGCAGTCATTACTTTTTACCTTGCTATGCAAATTTCGATTGTGTAATGCAGCCACAGTTAAATGTAAGGATGAATTGCCTTCTCCCTTGGACCAAAAAAACTTGGGTCAAAAATCGATACCTTGGATTGTTCTCTGCATGTCAGCTTTTAAGAACAGTGTCACTTCTACCTCAGAAAGTGTGCAAGATGCATGCAAGTATCTTCTGCTTTGTTTTCTTAAATAGGATGATCTTTGCAGAGAGACAGAAAAAGGTGTACTCTATTTCCTAAGAGCTACATAGCATATTCATTGCTCAATTCCAGGCCTAAGAAAGAATTCAAGAAGCTAATTCACGTCATTGAATCTGACATCTTGGTCCAAGACCACAGAAGAGCATAACCTCCAACCATACCTGAGGGCACAGTATAAAAGCACGTGTAAGAGGCAGGGTTTTTACAAAAGTAGCATAAAATTAACAGTTAGCTATTAGCCTTTATGTACACATAGTGTTTATTTCCCAAGAAGGTCTGAGACCGTGAAAAAAAAACTCTCTATCCTCAGGAGAGTTGAAAAGGAAGGCTGAAGAGTGGAGGAAAAAAGGCTGGTGACCAGGGATCTTGGGATGCTGCACAGCTGCTGCAACTTTCTTCTTTACCAGTGTGAAATGTCATGACACAAGCAAAAGCCATATTGAGCCATCAATATTTATAAATCTCAGAAACTACCAACTTGCTTTTGAGAGAAGATTTTTATATACAGTGGAACTCCAGCAGACTAAGAGACAAGTTCAATACCAAACTAATGAGAAATGAGATCAAGTTAATACACTGTAAGCTTTGGCTAAATCTGTTTATCCTATTTATTCATTGCCTTGTTGATCTGGAACCTTTAAATAAGAAATCTGGCCTGTTCAACAATTATTGCTTCATTAATCCTCCAAAGGTCTATGAATAATGAGACAAAAATAACAGCTCCCATTGTAGAAATAAGGAATATAAGTAGAGAAGGCATTTAAAGAACAAATATCCCCACTTCTCCTCCTTTAGCAAATGTAAAAAAAAAAATCTCTTTCCTAAAAGAATGAAAAGGCTGCAAGTGTAACTGTCAGCCAGCAGCAAGTTGATAATCATCTAACCTGAGTTCTTTAGTTGAAATTTTAGGTGAAAATTTTCCAGGAGAGTTCATGGGCAGTAATGAAAAATAGCAAAAATTGGGTCTTGAATGAATGATCCCTGCAACGGTAACACACTGTGAATGAAAGTTCAGCTAAAGCTATGTGTCATCCAGCCCCAGCTGCATAGGCTTTTATATGGGGTGAGGCTTGGTCTGGAAAACTCTTATTTAGATACATACTAATGTCTGAAAACAAAACCTGAAGGACTGATATTATTTCAGGTAGCAAAGACTAAAACCCCATTATTAAAGATTCCTGAAGCAAAGCAGCCTCAGGTTGACAAAGCCATTTCATTTTAGTTGAAAGGAAAGTTTACCCCAGTTATCATCAGGGCACTTTGTTTCTCGGTTAGACAAAATATGTTGTTTCTTTTCAGGGAAGATCCAGTACTCCCTGGTACTGTGGTGATTAAAGTTGCAAAGAGAAGTTACTTCCTCGTTCTGAATTAAAAATAAGCCCCAGGAGAAACAGGCTACATCCATGTCAGAAAGAGAGAAGGGGATTGCTGTAAACTTCCAAGGAACCTAATGATTTCTTTTATAGAATCATAGAATGATGTCTATCCATGCTCTTCTTCAGCTTGTCCAAGCTCATCTTACATGTCTGGACTCTTCTCAGAAGGCCAGCATTAAATAAAATGGAGAGGTCACTTGTGAGAAAGGGATTTTTTGGGGTAAAAAAGAAAAATCATGGAAGAAGGGGAGACCTCCAGGGAAAAAGTCAAATGACCAAGTCATTCTAATGAGGGAGTCCTTTATCTCACTGATAGGGAACATGCAGTGAGCATTGAGTTGGGGCCCAGAATTAGGTTCTCAGCCCTATGTTTTTCTAGCAAAGTGAAGAGTCCAGCATTTTGCTGTATCTTACATAGGGTAATGCAGTTTTACTGGATGTGCCACTGGAAAAGCTCCCACATTGCTGAATTAATACATACAATTACAAGCTTTGCTAGTCTGTAGAAATTGAACCCCAACCATGCACTTGCTCTGGGTGCTCAGGAAGGCCAGCTAGATGCTAGACTAACTGGGCAATGTGATAACATACTGCTTAATTCTTTCCTTTAGCACCAGGGTGGGAACTTTCTTGAATGCAGGTGGTCTTCAGTTTACCTTTCACTGTTGCTCCTATTGCCTCTATAATTTTGGAGTGGGCATTCTCCTGCTTTTTGGGCTGAAGGACATCCTCCTTGGGCTGGGTCAGTTCCCCTTCAGAGAAAGGAGCAGCTCTCTCCAGCCTGCTTGAAGAAGGGATGGAGCTCCTGCCACTTTCCAGTGCTGTAGAGCCAGAAGATGCCGCTGATGGCCGCTGCCTGCTGGTCCTGTGACTGCTGGTGTCAGGTATTGGCAAGTACGGGTATAGCCCCTCACCACCTGGCTGTGGGTGCTCCTCTCACCATGTAGTGCTGGTGGTTGGCTTCTCTCCTGCTGTCCTGTGGGCTGCGTGTAGGGAGTCTGGGTCTATCAGTTCAACTAGGAGTAGTTTCGACGCTGGTCAGGCCCTGGGGGGGCTGCAGCTGCCGCTGCCCTCACATGCTGGGGAGCTGTGGCATGGCCCGATTGCTGCAGTGCCAGAGTTCCTGGTGTCTGGTGCCAGGAAACTGTGTCATGGTTATAATGCCTTCTGGCTGTCAGTGCTGGTGCTGCTGCTCTCCGCTTCCTCAGAGCCAGAGGAGGACCCCCATGACTCCTGACTCTCACTGCTGGAGCTGCTGGTAGCACGTGCTGGGAGGCACTGGCATAGCCCCGGCACAGCCTGTCTGTGCATGCATCTCTTTGCACGTGGACCTGGTGTGAGGCTGCTCTCCTGCCATATTTTGCTCTGTGTGGTGGGAGTTTGGTCCTGACGTTGTAACAGGGAGCGGTCTTGCACCTGCATGGGCCCAGTGGATCTGGAGCTGCTGATTCTTTCCAGAGCTGCGGAGCCACGGGATGATGCCGATGGCCGCTGTCTGCTGGTGCTGGGCCTGTGGCTCACATGTGCTGGTGAGCACTAGGCACAGCCTGGTTGCGGGGGCTCCTCTCAGCTTGTGCTGCTGGCATGTGGCTGCTCTCACAGCGTTTTCTGGGCTGTGTGTATGGAATTTGGTCCTGAAATTGCAAGTGGGAATGTTCTGGCACCCACACACGCCCAATGGGTCTGCAGCTCCTGCTTCTTCCCTGTGCTGTGCAGCCATGGGGTGATGATGATGGCTGTCGCCTGCTGGTGCAGCGGCTGCAGGTTTCATGTGCTGGGGAATATTGGGAAAGCCTCGGCACTGCTTGGCTGTGGGTGCTGTGCTCAGCACATCTTGCTGGCCGTTAGCTTCTCTCCCACTGTCTTGTGGGCCATGTGTAGGTAGTCTGACAGTTGCCCCGAGCTTGGTTTTGCCATCAGTCGGGCCCAGGGGGGCTGGAGCAGCTGCTGCCCTCACGGACTAGGAAGCTCTAGCATGGCCCTGATGGCATCTGTCTGCTATTGCTGGGGCTGCTGGACTCATGTGCTGGAGGCCCCAGAGTCTGCTCCGATGCTGCCGGGCTGCTGGTGCTTTGGCTGCTGGACTCCTTTTCCAGAGATGCAGGAGACTGCCCCAGTGCTCCTGGGCTGGCAGTCCTGGGACCAGCAGGCTCTGAGCTGGCAACGGAGGAAGGAAGGTAAAAGGGGGAAGCAGGAAGGTCAAGGATATGGCCACTAGGCCCAGGGCAGAATAGGCTGGAGCGGTGCCCCAGATCTCCTGGCACAGAACAGCTCTGCCAAACCCACACTAGGCGCTCACTACCAGACCTTGCCTGGCCCCTGGACCCAGCTGAGGAGCACTCAGGTGCTTTGACACTTACAGGTGCCCAGGCCAGTACAGCTGTCACACTTCCATCTGGCCTAATGGCTGTGCCTCAAGCCGAGCAGCTTTCCTGCGTACCCCCAGCAGCGCAGGAGCAGCAGAGGAACAGCTGCCAGGGCATGGGGAAAGAAAGAGGTTCATGTCTCTGAGGATAAAGCACCCACAGCACAGCTCTTGTCCAGCAGAGCTCTTGTTCTCAGCCCTTCTGCTTTGAGCCGTTGCTGAGACAGAGGTCCCGTGCTGAGCCCCAGGGTGCAGCTTTGGCAACTTACCCGTCTCTCTCTACCACCCTCCTGCCCCCTGGACAAAGGCACTCCCTAGCATTGCAGAGTCTGTGCCTCTCGTTAATTCCGCATAGGCGTTGTTGTCATCCCATGATGGAAGTCTGATGGAGAATGTAAAATTGAAAAGTCACTGCTGACCTCGCATAAGGCAAATGGAAGGCCCCCCTACTCTTCCCCCACACCCCTCCCCCTCCCCCCCACCCTGTTTCCAGCTCCTCCATGGAGCTAAAGCCCAGACTCAGGGGACAGCTGATGGCCACGACTGCTGGGACAGGTCCAGGCTGGCACAATGCCGGGCAGGAGGACACTAACCTTATGGGGAGTCGGATCCCCATGTTGAACATTTCCACAAGAAACCAATTCTGGTTTCTTCACAGAGAGCACTGTAAGCAGAAAATGCCCGAGCTCATAGCCTGTCCCTGCAGGAGAAACACAAGGAGCATGAGTGAGGCTCTGGTGCTGCTGAGAGCCTGCTTTGCCTGGGGTGAAGGAACAGCTGCTGCCTGGACGCAGCCCTGTGAAACCAGGTGTGTCTGCACGCTGAGCACACCATGATCCCATAGGTGGTTCTGCCTTCCACAGAGTCCAGGCAGATGAAGCAGGTGGTGTTCTCTGGAGTCACCTCCTCTTGCTGCTGTGGGCAGTGCTCCCAGCAGTGGGACCTGGGGGAAGGGGGAAGAGATGGGTGAGATGAGAAGTGCTGGGTCCTTCCCAGTGATGGTGAGGAATGGAGAGGAGATACCTGAATGGCGGGATATAATGGGTAACACATCTGCCCTCCATGGCACAGGGGAGATGGACTCTGCGGTCGCAGCCTGTCTGTGACCCTCTCTCGCCACACATGAAGCAGACCTAGAAAGAGCACAGCAGCCACCATGAGCGGCAGCCTCAGGCCCTCTACAGCCAGCCCCACACCTCAGGGCAGGGTGCAGAATGTGGCCGCTGCTCGGTCACAGGCCACAGATCTGCCTGGCAGAGAGGGCTCCTGTGCTGGAGCCTCTGTAGAGCCGCTGGGAGCAAGGCTCTCGTCCCAGAGCTGGTTGGAAAGGCGGGGATTTTGTTCTTGGCATCTGGGCTAAGCTCCTGCAAACCTCTCCTGGCAAAAATCTCCCTGATTGTCTCAGATCCTCACCATGTGGGCTGCCCGCTCAATTGTACATTGAATATCATGAAGAGAAAATCTCATCCGTCCTTTGTATTTGGTTGCTTCTTGAGGAAGCTCAGAGGCAAAAAACTGCAGAAGAGAAGAGACAAGGAGGTGATGAGGGGTATGCAGCAGGTCTGGCTTGTTGCAAAGCTGCAGCCACCCCCAGAGGAACTCACCAGGCAAAAGAGATAGGCAGAGATCCCTTGATTGCCCAGATGTGGCCCACACACATCCAGGTCTGCCTCTGTGCAGTGACACAGCACGCCTGCTGGAGGGGGGAGAGCAAATGCCACTTGGAATGAACACCTCTGCAGGGCTGGGGACGTGTCCCTGAGGGACATGGCTTCCTGGTGAACTTGGCAGTGTTATGTTTACGGTTGGACTCAATGACCTTTAGGGCTTTCTCCAACCTAAATGATTCTGTAATTCTATTAGCATTACATGGTTTCTTTATCACCATTTGCTTACCCTTTGATTTTCCTTCAATCATTGATTTGATCATTGCTTCATCATGAAGAAAGCCCTTTCAATCCAAATTTCTGATTATGTCACGAAGATCAATTTTAAGATACCCATGCCAAATTACACCATTTCTGAAGAAGCCTCAGGTATGGTATAAACTGTAGGACATAGTTTAAGTCAGTTGATAAATATCAATGATTGCAAAAGGTAAGTGCTCCATGGCTTTGAAACAATTTTCCATCAAATTAAGGTTTTCTTAAGGAAAAAGGAAAATACAGGGCATGGATTCTAAATACAGGGTAAGGGATATATGTGTGAAAGAAGAGCTAAACAAAGGAAAAAACAAGAAAAGATGGTTTTAATTAAATAATGAGAATGATCCAAATCTTATTACATTTACACTAAATACCAGCAAAAACAATCCCAGTGGTTTGACCCTTTAGCAGAGATGTGACTAAGAAAAGATGATGATACAAATTCTTTTCCAGAAAAGTAGACTTAATTGTGCTGAAAGCATGGCAGTAAAAGCCTGAGGAGGCTGCTAAATAAGGTCACAGTTAGGTGCAGTGTATGGAGGAAGGCCCACACAACTTACCTGCACCCCATATCACTTTAAAAGGGTGACACTGCATTAATACAGATTCTTCATCCACAGGGTTGGAAAGAGCAGAGTCCCTCTATATTCATCAAGCCAAATCTCTTCCCCATCCTTTGACATTAGATGCCTGGTTAAATTCTTTGAAACCTTATTCATGTTACCAAAAAGAAGAATCCTTCCTGTTAATTCAAACCTTACCTATTTTTTTCTGTTGCTTCACTAAGAAAAAAAATCTTCAGAACAAGAGACACAGTCATACCCATATGAGATTACCTCATAGAATACTGGACTTGTTCCTAGTAACACTTAAGTCCTCATGCATATTCCCGAAACTGGCACCTTTCTTCAACATCTCATCTACTTCAGCTTCACTTTCCATATATGAATGGAATATCACATATTTATGCTTGCCTGCTGGCTGGCTATCCTGTGGAAGAGTGAAACTCAAGTCAAACTTAGCAAATACTTGCTGCAGTCATACATAGTATCTAAAAGATGTTTCCATGACATGAAAGGAGGAATTGACTATTCCTCTTGCAACTCTAAATACTTTCCAGGAATTAGGTATGCGTCATTTTGTATACGCTCACAAGAAAAGTGGAAACATAACCCAAAATTACAGAATATGATTTTTAAAATCTCTTAAACCACATCTATTAAATTATTTTACTGCATACTATTCAGACAGAAGCTGTGAGTCTCACTACCAGATTGGAGAGGGCATCTTGAATGAGTTTCTTCTGTAACTCTCTCTCTCTCTCCTAGAGCTGCTAGCCTGTTCTAGTTATCCTGCAACTGTTTCTTTTTTGGTCTATGTCCCTTTGAAGCCGTAGCATGAAGACAAAGCTCTTTATTTTCCAGGAGGCTGCTCTTCCCATCCTCACATTTATCAGCTTCACATTCTAGATTTTGATTGCTTACATCCCACTTTGATTGTGTTGAAAGCAGTTTGGGACTTATCAGTTGTCGTTTAGTGTGTTTCTGGGATGCTGCGGCATTACTATCCACATCGCTGCTCTCATCTTCACTCTTGATACGTAGAAGGAGCAACATCTCCATGCTCTGAATTTTGCTTGTCTTGTGTAGAAGTTGCATCTTTGTTCTTTCCTTGCAAGTGTGGCCTGAGCACAGGCTGACCTCTCTCATCTGCAAAGGAGGCAGCATCAGACAGTTCCTCGTGTGGTTCACAATGCATATTTTTTCTTTTTACTGCTGAGTTCAAGTGAATACATTGGATGTTTCTTCCACTGTCTTTTGGACGAATCCTCCCCACAGTAAGAAACACAATCTTCAAGATCTAAACTTTCTACAGGCCTCTTCTCTAAACCAGTTCTGTCCCTTGGTAGCTCACTCCTATGAAGGGCTGATATTTCAAATGCAAATTATTTTGTCCCTTGGAACTTGTTTCATCAACATCCTCCTCCCCTACCAAAATCCCAGCAACTACATCTTCAGGGCAGATACATTTTTTCCTAACTGCAGGGCAAAATTTAGAGAGTTTTGTTATGGCAGTATTTTGGTGGATCACATGTCACAATGCGAGTCTGAGTTAACCCAACATGATGCTTTCAGCAAGCAAACTTCCAGTCTCTATGAACAGGCTGGATTCTGTGTGAAAGGACAACCCAGAGTCCTTTTTCATGTCAGGATCATAAGCCTTTAAGCAACTGATTTGCAGCCTAAACAATGTATTCAAATCTCACAAGCTTACTGCCGGATTCCAGTGAATCAACATTAGCTACTATGTCACAATTCCAGACTGCAAAGCAAATGTTTCCCCATATGACGAAGGAAAGAGGGGAATCGTGCCTATGGCCAGCCAAAGTGAAAAGGGTATTTTCTTTTTCTGTTGACTCCTAAGGGGCAGGATAGGCAAAAATATGCCAACTTTACCAGCAACCCATTTCTGAAAGAGAAGAAAAATAGCCAGTGTTAAACAAAGAAGGAATGGAAGTAATCCTGGAATAAAACAAGACATATATACTTGATAATAGAAACACTCATAAAGAGCCATTTGTGATTAGTTCTTTATTTGTTTACTCTCTTCAGTGAGATGCATTTGTACTGTGCAAGTTAGCCAGCTTCCTTCGCAAAAAGGGAGAACAAACCAAAACCAGCCAACCAAAAACTTGAATTTCTACAACCTCCAAAAAGACAGTGATAATAAAGAAATGGATTTCTTTAATTTACAAGTACTAATTTTAACCTAAAGCTTCTGGTTTATGAACTAATAGTGGTAACTATACAGACAGGATCACTATTATTTTGCACTTTTCCCAATACATAAAGAAATCACATCCTCCCACACCCATTCAGTTTTATTTTATTTAAAACTGACAAGCCTGTAAAACAAGGAGATAGGAAATTAGTAATTTCTTCATTAAAAAAAAAATAAAAATACACCTCAGGCTTAACTATGCCTCCTTCTACAAGTTTCTTCAGCATGATCTTATTATTCACTCAAGTTTCAACTTGAAAAGTCATAGAATCATAGAATGGTTTGGGTTGGAAAAGACCTTAAGATCATCAAGTTCTGACCCCCCTGCCATGGGCAGGGACACCTTGCACTAAACTGTGTCACCCAAGACGCCGTTAAACCTGGCCTTGAACACTGCCAGGGATAGAGCATTTACAACTTCCCTGGACAATCTGTTCCAGTGCCTCACCACCCTTATAGTAAAGAACTTCTTCCTTATATCAAACTTATACTGCCTCTGCTTGAGTTTGAGCCCATTACCCCATGTCCTATCACTACAGTCCCTAATGAAGAGTCCCTCCCCAGCTTCCCGTAGGCTCCCTTTAGATACTGGAAGGTTGCTAAGTGGTCTCCAGGCAGCCTTCTCTTCTCCAGGGTCAACAGCCCCAACTTTCTCAGTCTGTTTTCGTACAGGAGGTGCTCGAGCACCCTTATCATCCTCATACCCAAATCTTAAACAAGAAAGCTCACATCTAAATTTCAAGTTCTAACTTCAAAAGACTCATTCAGGTCATTCAGATACATGTACTCTGGTGTTTCTACGCTCCTGTCAAATAGGCTCTTCTTCACTTCTTGTGCACCCTGAAAAACACAGTTAAGGACTACTGAAAACCAGAGGGAAAAGTCCCTTTTAAGTAGTGCCTGCTCTTTCTCTTCATGAACACACATGTATTTCCCACCCCTCTGAAAGTAAGGGCTGCAACAGAAGAAAGGATGCAATCATTGAAATCCAACCTGCAAAGAGTACAACACCCAGTACCATCATATGCAAGATCTGCAGGTAGAAAAAGCCTGTCTGTCATGAAGCAACTGAAAGTTTGAGCCCTGTTTCTTTCAGAATGATGATAAAAGCAAACCGAGAGAGGATCAGGTTGTCAAAGAAAAAAGCCAAGCTTTTTACGCAGTTATTTAATCCAGATTGAAAATAAACGTACAGCCTAGCTGAATGCTTTTAGAAGACTGACAAAGGTACAACTGAGTAACTGCCATGTTCTCGTTTTACTTGGCATTAAACTGTGTGACAGAGGGAACAGTCAGAGACCTAAGCATATTTGCAACCTGGAGTAGGATGGGTTCAGAAGCACCAGGATGCTTTGGGACTGAATTCCTTTTGTAACACCCCTCTGCATGGTTGGAGAGAAAAGGAGAGAGGCACTCTATGTCCTACATTTCAAGTAAAGTGGCATTTTTGTGCTTCAGTATGAAGCCAGGGATCAAGGAGCTGGATGGTGTCTCCTAAGGAGCAGTGTAATTAAGAATCAGGTGCCAGATGCTCTGAAAACCTCCAGACTGGAATTTTTGGCTTCTCTGCAGCTGGAAATGCTGAATCTCACGTGACAAAAAGCTAAGCAATACAGACGCCACTAAAAGAGCCAGCTAAGGTAAAGCCTTTCAGAGAGTCATCTCCCTGGTCACCCCACAACTTCCCCCATCTCTTGCTATGCCTCAGAACTGGGACTGCCTTTGTGTTCCACCACAGCCCTTTGTATGGCAGCCAAACTGTTGCACAGGCAGATGGCAAATGAAAGTAACCATCCCATTGGTACACAGGCAGATCAGGAATGTCTTCTTCTATAAAAAGTGGAATGACCTGCAAGCAAATGAGGTGTTTCTTACTACCTGCCTTAAACGCCACTAGAGTGTGGAATGAAGCCAGCTTCTTGCTAAACAGCTGAGTGTTTCAAGCCCAGACTTGACTCTATTGAACACTACCCAAACAACAGCACTCAGACTAGTCAATAAAAAGCATTACTAATGGTCACTTTTCTCCTCTAAGCCAAGTGGAAAAAATGGTGCCACACTGTTGCTGAGGATACATTTTGCAGCTAGCATCATCTCAATAAAACACATGCATTTCCAATTAAGAAACGTTTCCTCAGCAAGGCTTAGCACAGATCTCATGGAGCCGCATTCAGCATTGGTATGAGCTCAATGACGGTCAGGTCTCATATTGAGCCAATTGCTACACCCAGCAGTGTCTCAGTGCCCCCAGACCAAAATTTGAGCATTAAACTAATTAGCAGTATGCTAGTGCTTTTATACAGTCCATGCAACCAGCAGGATAAAAGATAAATAAGTTGTTAGCCTCTCCTAAAGGCTTCCAGACTATTTATTTATAGACTCATTTATAGGTGCCCTTCACAGAAGCATCTGACCTTTTCATAATGATTACTGAACCTCTCCCATAAAGTCTGTGCATAATGAGACAGCATTATAGTGCCCATTTTAAAGAGATGAGAACATGGACTGAAAACAAGTAAATTAAATGATCTGGTTGCAGAAGCAATCTGTTCCACAGACACATGCCAAACAAAGACTCTGTTACTCTATCACATCTCCTTTAAAAACCACTCAGATGGCTCTGGTGCTGCTGGAAGAACTTTGTAACACTAACGTCTATAGATTGGCATTAGACCCAGCAAAGGCGGGAAGAAGATGCAAACCGTCAAGCGATGCCACCAAGCACCATCAGCACCTTCTGATTACCTTCCTCTTAATGGAATGGACCTGTGAGTCACAAAACTGCAGTTCTGAGGCTGGCTTTCCTTCAGTCTCCTAAGTTGTTCTTGGTGCTTGTCTCAAGGTGGGCAAAAGTTTCCTAAACCTGGAAATGAAAAGTGTCAGATCAAAGCTTCATTTCAGCCCTTAGAACAACTCCATCACTCACAATATTTACTTTTCATTTGCCATCAGTAAGACCTAGGTTGCTAAACTGACACTTGGCCGTAAGTACCAACTGCAAACTTGATATATTCCTACATTACCCTTCTGGAAAGTTTCCAGACTGTTTTTCACAGGTGAAGATACCATCTTGTCAGAAAAGTAAACACAAAAAAGAGATTGCTAGAGCTGCATCTAGTGGATGAACTGAACCTCTTTATTGCTAGAGGATTACTAGTTTGCAACCTGTGTTGCAGAACACTAAGAATCACCTGATGAAACCAAAGATGTGTGAAAACTCACTGACTGTTATTACCAGAAAAGAGATACCTAAGATCAGATGCAAATCAAGCTCTGTTGTGTCCTAACTTTCTGCTTTTTGTCACAGCAGCTGACATCTCTGCAAAAAATTCTGCAGGAAATGTAAGAAACATAATGGACCACCCAAAAACTCTTTCCAGGTTGATATTTATGTCACAGTATTTTTGTCCAAATTTAGGTTAAAAAAAAAAAATCAAGCCTGGAAATTTCTTCAATAGTCAGTAACGGCAGCATGGATGTAACATGTCTCTCCCCTGAAGCTAAGTTGTTAGCACATTGATGGAAATTACCTCAATTCTACTCCTGTCTGATGTTGAAGGGCTGCACTACTGAGAAACATATTTTTCTCTTAAGCTGTGCTATCAACAGCCTCTTTTTACTACATATAGGGTCATAAAATAGTGAAGATGGATAAATCTGGCCCATTTCTTTTCACACCAGAACATTTTCCAGAACAAAGTAAAACATCCCCTCACCTCTCATGTCCAAGAGTGCCATGTTTGAGGCACCCAGGGTTCATCAGCAATGACTGCAGAAACTCACCCAGACAGCAAAGAGTAATTCCAGCAAAGCGCATCAGACAGCTTGAAGGCAAACTCTTTTATGAAGGATTTAATGACCTCGTTGGAAGCTATTGCTCTGTTCCCATGCAGCGTGTTCAGATTATTAATAGGTATTTATCTTCCAAAGGAAAGAACAAGAAGATTAAATGCACAGTTTAAGAAACTGGGGAAAGAATGATTTTTTAAGTATGACCAGGCAGGTGATCACAAGCACTTTTGAAAAGATATCTTCTGAGATATGCAATGCTTTACCTAAAAAGAGCCAGGCTCTCTTGGCTGCCCCATACAGCCAACGCGGCAAACTGATGATGCTGCTGACAGAAACAAGGGGTGGGGGTGAGGAAGGGGAATGAGTGAGTATTGAAAGTGCCCAGTTTGTTTATGTATATCTGAAAAGAACACTCAATGCAAATAGAATTTAAATTTCAAGATAAATGTTATGTTTAAAAGTCAACATTTCAGTGATTTAGGTGAAATAAAATTCTTTCAACACATCGGAGTTGTATTTTCTTCCAAATGAGAACAACAAGAGGTTTTATTTAACTTATTTTCCTTTCTTGGCCTGTAAAAAAAACAACATAGTATTTATATAGTTTTGTTCTACATTAAGGTTTTGTACTAATGATTTGATTTTATACTATAGTATTTTAATTGAAGAACTGCTAAGGCCATCACCATACAAGTAACTTCAGACATCTGTACCACATTAACTAAATCAAATTTTCAAGTAGGAGCTCAAAAGCCCTTACCTTACATATCAGCTGGGCATCAGTGTGGAAAACAGCACCATCATATTGTGTTAGATTATACAGCTGCTCATTTAAAACAGTGCAGTTTAGAGGTTACCATGCTATAAAGTATTTATTTTTATTGCCTTCCTCTTTTGATACTTTGAAGAAAACAAGTGTATGAGAGGGACACATAGAAAGCAATTTTATTGTCTGTGCACTCACCAAGTTACACAAAGATGCGGTGCTTGCTTTCAGGTTTTTTTATTATCATTTTTTAAATAATAAAAACCTTACAGGAGACACAGAAATGGCTACAATTATTTGTTCAATTGACATGAAGCCTCTTAGGCTAGTTTCTAGTTTTAAGCTATTGTTTTGGCAGATAAAGATTAGACTTTCCACACCAAGGTGGATATACTAAGCCCCCTTTTTAATGCCTGCAGAAATGAAGAAACTAATGAAGGAAAAAAATATCTTTGGGATCTAGACCTGGCCACAAGTGTACCCTTGCCAGATATTTAATGAATATTTTGCTGCTCTGTTCCTTTTGCTAGTTATCTGCCCTCCAACAACTGCAGATTTTGGGAAAGACTCTGCAATCACAAGAGATTGTGCAGTAACAAGCAGTATTTTAACTAAAAGCTCAAAAATATTTTTGATGGGTCTTAAAGGCTATTTATTTTTCAAAGACAGACTTTTTTGTACTTCTAAATCTTGCTTTTTTATTATTATTAATTTTTTATTCCATAAGGATGCAGTGCTTTGCTCTGATTCAGAAAAGAGCCTGCATGTGGAAAGCAATAGGGAAAAGAGAAAAAGCAAAACAAGCCCAGTCTTTTTCTACTTACAGGATTTCTAGTGAAAATCATAAAACAGCAATGGCTGGTCTCCTGAGCCAAGTTAAGTCCAAGCTAAATCTTTACTGAGTGGAGCTGACCTGTGATGCTGTCACACAGTGGCAACAATCTGGAGGTGGACGTATGTATGATTTGAATTCACTACACGTTGCTAAATCCTTCTATGACCATACCCTTACCCCCAACTCAGCCAGCATCACACCAAGGGACCAGATGTCCTTTGCCTTTTCTGTGAAAGATGTGCTTCTGCTCTTGGTTCTTGGTTCTTGGAGGTGCTGGCTGCAAGAGCTGGGGATGCCCAGTGCTGGGGATGATTAGGAAATACAGACCTGTATTTCGCAAAAGCACAGACTTAAGACCTGGTGATGGCACAGTGTAAGACACACACCTCTTGGGTTCAATGCATGGGACTTAAAAGGGGTGAGAGAGGGTTCAATTGAGGTCCCACAGCACAGCATCGGATCCACTCTTCCAACCCAGACTTAACAACCTGCAGTACCGGTTACCCTTGCTAAAAGGCTGGGTGGAAATTCCCAAACTCCACTGAAGTGTTACTAAAACTACTCTTCAATTTTAAACAGCATTTAAGTGGTCAGCAAGGTTTGTTCTAGACCCCATATTTCACCTGTGCCAGAGCAGTACAGTATTTCTTGCTTTTATGAGCATTTCAGTGTGACTGACATTGGGTAGCAGGGAGTTGAAGTCGTGCCAGACCTGTTTCGTTCTGACATTTATTTGTGCAATGAAGTCCAAGGATCTTTTCTCCTTTTTTCTATGTGCTTCACTCCGTACTCTGTGACATTAAAGTCCATCACACTGCTAGCCCTCCTGTACCCATTAGATTGCACATGCCAACAATGCTAGGACTCTGTGGTGAGGGAAAGGCAGCAGAAAGAAAACAAATTGAAGTAAATTTTAATTTCTTTCTAAGCTTTCCCTGATTTAAGGTAAGATTCCGTTGCCGTGAATCAGTCATGGATGAAGTTATGCATCATTCACTCCTAAGAAAGAAGCAGCAATATACTCTGTTGATATAAAGTAGTGAGTTAACAAAGTTCAATGGTAAATGTGACTATGGTTTAACAAGATTTGGTGGTACGATATACTTGATTATTTACTTCATAGATGACAGGGTCAGGCAAAACTGTCAGGGAGACCCTCCTGTTGAGTCATGAGTTTCAGAAAAGACCCCCTCACTTTCTGAACTCCTTCTCTGACAGGAGTCTAGGTTGCAGATGGATCCACTCCTAGTCCCAGACTCACTCATTTATGTCTAAAGGATTCTATATGCACAATCAATCCTCTATATCGCTTGGCTAAGATTTCAAAGTTCAGCATGTTATTAATCACTTACCAAGAATTTGTTGCAGCAAGAAATCTCTCATCTAGGAGTAATCTTAAGAGATGTGCCTATTCAAGGGGAGATCCTCATGTACAAACCATTGCAGTGAAGTGCTGTGCTGTCCACTATAAAGTAAAATAATTGACTTATAATCATATTTGCATATCCACGAGATATCTGAGTCACTATTACAAACAGCCCTTGGCTGACATGTTGCCATCCGTACTCCAAAGTCCAGAGTAAGATGGATGTAGCATCACAACCCCAATTAGTGGTTACAGCCTGATGAGGGGGTGCTGGTGGTGCTGGTGTAGCACACAATCATGCTGCAATACACTAACCTCTGTCTTAAGGAGGAGGCAATGAATAAATGCCATATAAATGCCATGCAGCCAAGTCACTTTTCCTCCCATTCATTTGAGCGCTGCACAAGACATCTGAAGTAGTAGTAACCTGCCTGGTGGATAGATACAACCACAAAAGAGCCATTTCTTAAAATAAAGAAAAGTAGAAGTACAATTAGAAGTGTCTCTTTCCTATTCCTGACTACTAAGCCACACAGCTCCAGTGTCTGGAAGAGACGCCATCTAGTCCTCTAGCATTTCCAAAACTCCTGCATTTTTTACTGTTCCTCCTTTCCCCAGTCCAGAAACTGGCTGGAGTTCCTGTCACCGATGCCTGTAATTTCAGAGCCCTCCTGTGCTGCTGATGAGTAGCCAGTGGAAGGAGCCTTCCTTCTGTGCAAAGCGGAAAGGTCACCTGAAGGACAATGCAGAACAGCCTCCCCATTGCTACCTGTGTGCCATTGGAGACATAACAAACATCAGTTCCCACTGTCACAAATCCTATTAATCTTCAGCGGTCACTCAGCATGCTCACAAAATGCCATACAGGAAGGCAATCCATATAGCCAGCATTTGAGCATGCAGTGGCAATCAAGCATTGCCAAAGCTACGTGCTCTCAAACGTGAAGCAGCAGGGAGGCAGGAAGAGCAGTATTGACATTTAGGGGCAGATATGCAATGATGGCTCACTTAAGCTGCATGAGGCTAGTGGCTCTACTGCTAATTTTATCTGAGACCTTTTACATGCAGTTCTAGGTGATTTGTGTTCAATTTGGCTTGAACTTCATTCATAGCAAATGGGCCAAAATAATAGCAAACTGAAACAGCTGAGAGCAAGTGCTCATTTTTATTGTGTCTCTTGGATTTGAGCACCATTAACATTCCTGGGTTCACCACAATTGCAAAAACAACATGCATGTGTCAAATGACACTGGGTAGTTCTGCTCTAACAGAGTTCAGCTCTGTTACTTACAGTTAGAGACAATTGGGCCTTATGGCATCCAATTCTTCACACCTCTCAGGGCTTCAGAAAAATCATGGAAAGACATGATATCGATTTAGTTAGAATATAGATGCTTAAGGTTGGTCTTTAGTCAATCCCCATCAAATGAAGGGTCTCCAGTACTCAGGGAAGTCTGCTGTCCACAATGTCAGACTCTTCAGTCTGAGTGACAATGTTTGAATTTAGGCAGTATCAACAGAGACAAAGGTGACAAAATAAAGAGAGAACAAAAAACAATAACAACAACAAAAAAAAAAGTCTCAGGAAAGAGTTAAATAGAACAAGAAGGCTCAAAATAGATAAATATGTTTTATCTGGAATAACAAAATAACGGGGAGAAAGAGAGTGGAAAAAAATATAAAGTGAGGAGCAAAAGAGTTCATAAAAGAAGAGAGAAATGGAAGATGGTTGGGAGGCACTGAGAAAGCTGAGATACACATGGAAATGAAGAGAAGAAAATTTGGAAAGCAAGCCATACTTCTAACTACTGCCTTCTCCCTTCCTGAAAATTGTCTCAGGTTTTGCATGCACTGCTATCCTGGCCTTACAGTTAAGCTGTTATTCTAAATGAAACACAAAAGGTCACAGAAGTGAGAGGACACATTCAAAAATGGTGTCTTAAAATCTCCCATTCTGACAAAACACAACTTTCTGTTCATGTGTTGCCACTGTGAACAAGTTGCAGCATGCAGAGTTTTCTAAGCACACAGCATTTTGCAGGACCAGGCAGCTTGCTGTGTCAAGCAGCGCTAGCTCTAGAGAGCAAAGCATGACAATGCTACCTGCCTTTTCTAACAACTACTGCCCTTATTTACCAAGACAGAGCTGCAAACACCAGCCCTCATCTTCCTAAGTAGCTTTTAAATATTTTGTCCTATTTGCAACATGTTTCCTCTGGAAAAGAGATGGAGGTGCAATGGATAGTACCCAAGAGGAAGTTTTTGAGCCCTACATTCTCATAAAACTCCATTGATGGAGAACAAAACTCAGGATGAAGCTGTTTCTTCAGCTGTGGTATTTACAGAATTGCTCTGCTTGTCTTTTGCTGAGCTTAAACACCATTTTTTCCTCACTAAGAACACTGAGAGAGACACTCTCCTATACTTGGTTTGACAAAACTTGTAAGAATTGACGTGCTTGTCAGATTTGTTCAGAGTAAGAATTATCAGAAAGGAAAAAACAGAAGGGGATTACTACATACACCCCATTTCCTTTCGAAATCAAGCTAAAAGCGTTATCTTGGTTTCCAAAGATAGGCTTAGAAAATAGTTACACCCATTAATCTTTCATTGACCTTCCTGATGCTGTCAAAACTGAGAGCAGCAAACCATGTGTTTTCCATTTGATTTGCTGTGTTCTTGTTCAGTAGGTTAAGATCTTGAAAGACAACTGTTTGATCAGGGCAACCAGAAGCCATCTTCTTGGTGATGCTCTTACACACTACCTGCAAGTTTTCATAAAGCACTTACTGTCTCCCGATGGCAAGGGAGCTGTCAACTCTGGAGGGCCACAGCTCTGTGACACGAGTCTGACTCACAAAACTGGAGTTGCTGCTATTGCAAATCAACTTCCCAGTCCCATTGGTATCCCATGCCACTAACAGGGCTAATGAGGATTTGCCTAATTCAGGTTCAGAAAGTCAGGAAAGAGTTTAAGGTATTTCCAAATGCTAAGTGCTTCTTGCTCCACACCAGATTTCTGCATATATGATAATTCTGAACTCTGAAATAACAGACTGGTAAATACAAGTATCCAGAGGAGGACAGGAGGGCTGAAGCTGCACAAGTCAAAAACAGTGACAGAAACCACTTCTGGACACAGAAGTCTGACAGTCAGCTATGCTACATCTGCAGATCAGCTGCCGCATGCATCAGGCTGCGCCAGCAAGGCATTTCTCAAATTCAGCTGATGGCACAGCCCAGGAACTATGTCCAAGAGGCAGTTTCCATGTGGGCATGTGGTGCAACTGAAGGAGTTTAACAGTATGGACAAGGTCAAGTCCTTCCAGCTGGCCTGAAAACCAAAACCAGCTTTCTGCTCTTTAATCTACTAGCACAGACGTAGCGCAGAGCTGATGGGAGCTCTGACAGGGCTCACTTACTCACATGCCATCCACCATTTAGTTTTTCCAACCTGAATCCTTGAAAAGATGTCTTATCCTTTAAGGATCACCATCCTGGAGTGTCCTACCCTTCTAACACTCTATGTAAAATCACCCCCAAACAAAACTCTAACTAGTTACTAATCCTTTCCCCAGTTCCCAGCTTTCCAGATGAGGTGGGTAATATTTTTAAGAGATGCTGCTGTTACGTCTGCTCTTGTGATCATCTAGATGCCTCTATGTTTCTTTATTTTAACCCAGTTTCAGCACATGGGGGGAAAGTTTGCTGGTTTGTAGTTCCAAAGAGTAATGGTGCAACCTGATATAGCTAGACACCACTGGCTAATGCTTATAGAGGACTCTAAGCAGTCAGTAATCCTAACAAACAAAAAGCAAAATATTTTGGTATGTTTAAACTCCATTTCACAAGTCATTCAGCTGCATTTGAGTGGATAACATAGGTAAGAAAGAGGAAGTTGAAGTCAGATTTCAGATCGGACTCCCTTTTCACAAGGAGTCTCATGGAAACTGATCATCTTTGTGGTCCTCTTCTGTGACTCACTCGAGCAGGTCCATGTCCCTCTTGCACTGGGGGCCCCAGAGCTGGATGCAGTACTGCAGGTAGGGTCTCACAAGAATGGAGTAGAAGGGGAGAATCACTTCCCTCAACCTGCTGGTCACACTTCTTTGGATGCAGCCCAGCATATGGTTGGCTTTCTGGGCTGCAAGTGCACATTGCTGGTTCATGTTAACTTGTTGTCAAACAAGACCCAAAGTCCTTCTAGAGAGTGCACCAAGTCATCAAGTGGTGCCTCCATACCTCCCAGAAGAGAGTTGTCTATTACTGTCAGCCATCACCTTTTCTTAATTACACTTGTTATACAAGGAGCAGACTGGGCTATTGTACTCTGCTCCAGCATCAATCCTGCTGTGAAGCGTCTTTCCTCTTCAGCCTGCAGAGTAGTAAGGATGTTCTGCAAGGGCACCTCAATCTTTGGGGAAATCTCTTCCTCCTGCAGGTCCTTGCCTTTGCAAGCTTAATTCCCCTTCATTATTGGTGTCCCTCTGTTCTGTGTGTGTCACTGTGGGAGTTTTTGGCTGTTTGGCTGCAGTCTGCTTGGAACCAAGTGTCTAACTCCGTCTCATCCTCCCTGTTGCTCCTCAGCCTCCTTACCACCTCCTGCAGCTCAGCCACCTGCAGGCAGGTCTGATGCCTGTCCCTGTCCCAGGAGGCAGCTCTAGGCACCTCTTGAAGCCTGAGGTCTGCACTGCAACCTCTCCCTGCAGCAACTCCATCCAGCTGGAGGCATCATCCACCAATGATGTAGATGGTGCAGACACCCCAGCTGGAGCTGTGGCCTTTGCTCTTAGTCAAGTGCCCACTATTCTGCATTGAGGGTCAGGTCGGATAACTGCTCTGTGCAGATGTTCTCACAACAGTCCTTGGTTGGTGGGTTATGTGTATTTCAAATCTCTCAGCCAGTGGAACTTCCCTCCTTCGAAGAGATTCTCTTCCCTTTGTGCCCTCCTGCATAAATTGCTGCACCATGCCCTGGCTGATATGTCACACTCTCTTCTTGGTCCTCCTGGTCATTGTGCTCTCTAGGACTGCCTTTTGTGGGAGTGGGAGGTGGCTACCATTACTCCTGGCCCCACACAAGCTTCATCTGCTGCTCTCGTGAGAGGTGAGAGCTGCTGGCTCCTGGCAGCTTCATCTTCCAGCTAAAGAAACCATGTGGCCCAAACTACATGAGAAAAAGCAGATGTTAGGACATAGAAGAAGTTGCATGACCTTAGCTCCAGCTGAAATCGTGACAGTGTTGACAACCTGAACATTTATAGAGCTGAGATATCATACCCCAGCCGGCTTTATTGTTTTTCAAAATCAGGCTTATTTATCCTGGTGCTAACACAAGGTGTGAAAATGAGGTATGTACTTATCCAATCTTAGTGATCAGGCTTGTCAGCCTGTACTCCAAGCTAACCCAGAAAAATTGGCAAGCTGCAAATCTGCCTTACTGACTTCTAACAGTAACCCTTGTACACAGTATTAGAATACCAGTTCAGCTGTCAGAGCAAAACCTCATTTTCTGGGTCCTAACATACTGGAGGGTTCTTGAATTTTGCCTTCCAAGGAGGGAAAACAGACAAACAGACTGCTGTTCAGGCTGCCACATAAACTGCGCTTCCAAAAAAATCCTGCAAGAACAAAATGTATAGGCACTGTACAGAAAAAAATTACTTTTATTGGCTCTGTAGTCTAAGCCACAGCACTGTTTTAAGACTGATAGACACAGGAAAGCTAGATGCTCCTGGATTGTTTTGGCATTAATGATGTGGCCAAGATAAATAGCTGAGCTTCACAGAACAGTGTTTTCAGAGCTCATCCACAGTCTGGCATCTGGGCCTCGCTAAAGCCCCAAAGCATAAAGAATTAGCTCATGACACCTGCCCAATCCAAAATTCAAACAGTGGAACTATCCTAGGCAATTAGAGAGAAGCTTACCACCAGGCAAAGGCGTGTGCTCTATTCTTGCAGCAAAATTAAAACAGCATCTTTAAGAGTATTAATTTTGGGGAGGGGGTGGGATCTATGTAATCAACTCAGCAAAGAACAGGAAGTCTGAAGCACCAGGTTTCACATTTTTTTTCCAGGGATTCAGCACACAACAGGTGCCCTTGGTCTTAATGATGTGAGGAAGATGGGATTTCTCTGGTGCAGCCAAGCACGATTTCTTTATTTGAACATTTTTAAAGAATCTCCCTCCCTCCCTATCTCTCCCACAAAATACTTACGTCAGTGCTGAATTCATTCAAACTCAAGATCCTCAGAAGCTCAAAAGAGTCAATGTCAAGATTTTACACAAGGAAATGCTGATTTTTTTTCAGATTGAAATATATATTTTTTTTAATAAAATTAACTATTCAGTGTGCATTTTAAAATACGCAAAAATTGAAACCCAGACTAAAACAACCAGACACCAATTTCCTTTACTCTGAGTTTGAGGGAAAACAGAACATTTTTAAACCTGACTAAATATTCAAATGTACATACCAGTTGTAAAGCACATGACTACTACAGCCATAGTAGGAAACACACAGAAGAAAGAGACAGAGAAGTGGGTAGGATAGAATTCTCATTTGTTTCTGTCGTGGTTTAAACCCAGTCAGGCAACTTGTTCACTCACTCCCAGTGAGTGGTGCCGGGCTGACAACAATCGAGGGCCCCTCCCCACACCGGGGTTCTCCCCTTCCCTGCTCCTGGAGGAACGGGGAGGAGGATCGAAAGGGTGCAACTCCCACGGGTTGAGACAAGAACAGTCCAGCAATCAATGTACAACACAAACCACCACCGCTACTATCAACTACAACAGCGATAAGGGAAAATAACAAGGGAAGAGAATACGATACCACCGGCCAAGAAATGAGTCCCACCCGGAAGCCCCTGTCCTTCCGGGTAACTCCCAGTTACCCCCCACCCCGGCCATGACGTGCTGTGGTATGGAATACCTCCCTGGCTAGCCTGGTCAGGCGCCCCGTCTCTGCTTCCTCACAGCTTCCCCTCCTCCCTGGCAGAGCATGAGCCTCACAAAGTCCTTGGTCAGGGTAAACATCACTTAGCAACAACTGAAAACCTCGGTTTCACCAATATTGTTCCCAGGATGGAAGTCAAAACACAGCACTGCACCAGCTACCATGAAGGAGAAACATGACTGCTACTGCTGAACCCAGGACATTATCCACCCCTTATTCCATACCATTCACATCATGCTCAGATCCCACATTTTCAATACACCATCGCTCTCCCACATATATACATCCATATACATACAGACCAAGAGAAAAAGATCATTTTCTTAGTGCATGGACCAATCCCTATAATGCTGCCAAGTCCATTCGGTCCATGATGTCAGGTTCCATCTCTTGTAACAATCTCTCAGGGCAGGAAAGGCTGTGTGCAGTATTGGATCGTTGCCTGCTGATGCTGGTCGTTCCTTTACTGCAGAACTCATCTGGTTCTATCAAAGTTCATTCTCTGTTGGGATGATGGTTGGAGGGAAGTCAGGGCCAGTCGCTGGTGACCTGGAGACATCTAGTTGATGGGCTGTAAAAGTATTACACAGCAGGCAACAGCATACAATTGAGTTCACTGGCTGTTTTCCCCTAAAATCAAATCCCCTTGAGGTATACATCGGACTTCCCCATCTTCCTGCATTACCCACCAAGTATATCCAGGTCCCTGAGCAAAAGCAATCCCACGAGTGGGTTTGCCTTTACCTGAATCAGGAATAACCCAGACTGTCTTCCCCAGCAAATTCTTCATCTGCACCACGGGAACTTTGTCCCCCTCTACAATATGTAAAAGTTCTGACTGGGCTGGGCCAGCCCTGTTGGCAGATCCTCTGGTGTTGACCAACCAGGTGGCCTTTGGTAAATGTGTATCCCAATGCTTGAAAGTTCCCCCACCCATCGCTCTCAGTGTAGTTTTTAACAGCCCATTGTACCGTTCGATTTTCCCAGAGGCTGGTGCATGGTAGGGGATGTGATATACCCACTCAATGCCATGCTCTTTGGCCCAAATATCTATAAGGTTATTCCGGAAATGAGTCCCATTGTCTGACTCAATTCTCTCTGGGGTGCCGTGTCGCCACAAAATCTGTTTCTCAAGGCCCAGGATAGTGTTCCGGGGAGTGGCTGAACCCAGGACAATTTCTTAAGCCATAGAGACATCAAAGAAAGAAAAAAAAAAGTCCAGAGAAGATGAATCCTGAGAACCAGCTGAAGTGCAAAAGTCTTGTTTTGCTTACTCCCTGGAACTCTTTCACTGACCAGGGAAACATAATGGTCCCACTGAGGCTATGACTGCCCAACCCAGCAACACCACAGCAACAAATCCAAATTCCCAGTTCAGCTGTTAAAATCAAGGAGAGGGAAACATGCTACACTAGGTCGGACCAGTGCTCTAATCAATACTACAACAGCAGGCATCTTTTAGGCTTTTAAGTTTCACTGATAGCTCTTGTATCACAGGAAAAGTGTAAGCAACCTCATCCTCATCACTAATGCATATCTCACCTCTTTGCTCCCTCCCTCTTTTCCTAATCATTATTAAAGTCTTTTTTTTTTTTTCCTAGATATGTTCTGTTTCTTCCATTTGGACAAACTGTGGTAGGCCCACTGCTGAAAAGATGAGCTGTAGAGGGCATCCTATGCCTCACTGCAAACAGCAGATAACAAGGAATAGCAGCTAGGCTATAACAGACCCCTGATGCTCACTCCCCAGGACACTTAGCGAAAGATCATCTTCAGAGAGGATGAGCCTGGTATTCTCCTCTACATAGGAGGATTGGCTACAGCAGATGAGCCCTGTGCAGCCACAGTGATGCCTATAGCCTGTAGTAAAGCTTACATGCAGACACAGATCCATATGCAACTTCTGCCTAGTTACTTCCACTAAGAACCTGATTCAAGTACATTTGGCACTGACACAGCACTCCATAAAGCTCTGGGTAGAAAAGAAAATTTTTGCAGAAACGAGGCACTGCTTAATCAGATGCCTTTTCACATGCATTTTGCTTAATTTCATAAAGCACCACTAATGTCGAAATCCAGGCATTACACCTCAGAACTCCTCCTGCAGGAAGGCTTGTGACAGAGCTGGTATGTCACCTTCTTGCTGATGAAGTAAAATCATCATCCAAAGTAATTTAGCCCAGTGAGGGTGGCCAAGTTCATCAAGACAGCAATGACTGTGACTCTGCAATAGCTTAGCTTGCCTAGCTTAAGCAATCACATTCGAAGCCTTTTTGCATCTTTTGCCAATGAATGGGCAGAGACACCAGGCTTCAGAACTTGGGGGAAATGAACTGCTTTGGAGCTCCTGTCTCTAAGGATTGAGACCAAGGATATGGTGTCTGACTAAAGCTCCTCAACAAGGTATCTGAGACTAAATTGGGTAGGCAATGCTCTCTGGTTTTAGAAAGCTCAAGTATCAGCCTGAAGTGATCCCTAAAGAGGAGCTGGAGTTTGCATGGCCAGAGACAGTAATAACACTGACCTTCTCATTGCTGCAGCTGTGGCTCTGCTTTTCTATACACCACCAGAGTCTGTCCCTATACTCACAAAAGGAATCACAGAGCAACAATTTTGCAGGCTCCATCTATAAGGAGCAGGAAGCAACATGCTGGATACTGCTAAGTATAATTGAAGTCTGTCTCTGGTTGAACAAGATATAGATGCTTCAAGCTTCTTTCTGCTATTGCGTGCCTCCTCCAAAACCAGAGAGCAAATCATGGTCAGCACTGCTTAAAGTGGTGGGAAATCAATTCCCTTAGCAGCAACTGTTCTGATTTTCTGTTTTCTTCTGTATTTTTTCTAAGAGGTCAGGTAATTAGGACTGAAAAATCTGCATCAACGCAATCAGTAGTGTCACCTTGTTGACTTCAGAGAAATTGCAGCAGAAATGAATCTGACGTCACAATTCTTCCTTTCACTGTAACAAATGGAATAAACTATGTAGATTCTGCCTGTATGCAGCACGGTGCAAGAGGTCCCTCCAATCACATCTGAAAGGCTTTTTCTCATTCAATTCTCCCACACTTGGCAACTAATATTAACAGTTAGATGAAGCAGCAAGGCACAAAGATGTCCCCTGTCTCAGCCAACGGATGCAAAGGGAGAGCCAACAGTATCCCTACTCATTCTCCTCCTTCCCTATCCATAGGCTTAGGCGGGCATCAAAGGTCACTGCTGGAATTAGGGTCAGGAGAGAAAAATACCAACACAATAAAAATTCTGTTTCTGAACTTGTGGAAATACACACAGTTCACCTTGCTTTCTAGCCTATATATGGAGAAGTAGGGAGAGATTTTATCAGACTGTCATGGTTTAAGCCCAGCCACTCAGCCACTCTCACTCCCCCACCTTCCTCCCTCCCGCTCCCAGAGGGATGGGGAGGAGAATTGAAAGAATGTAACTCCCATGGGTTGAGATAAGAACAGTCCACTAACTAAGGTATAACAGGTATAACACAAACCACTGCTGCTACCACCAATAAATAATGATAAGGGAAATAACAAGGGAAGGGAATACAATGCTCACCACCCACCGACTGATACCCAGCTCGACCAAGCAGTGATCTAGCCCTTCCGGGTAACTGCCCCCAGTTCACATCTTGGGCATGATGTGCTGTGGTATGGAATACCCCTTTGGCTAGTTTGGGTCAGGTGTCCTGTCTCTGCTTCCTCCCGGCTTCCCCTCCCCTCCCTGGCAGAGCATGAGACTCAGAAAGTCCTTGGTCAGACTAAACATTACTGAGCAACAACTAAAATCATCGATGTTATCAGCACTGTTCCCAGGCCAAAAGTCAAAACCACAGCACTGCACCAGCTACTAAGAAGGAGAAAAACAACTGCTACTGATGAACCCGGAACAGTATCCACCCCTTATTCCACACCATTCACATCATGCTCAGATCCCACATTTTCAATATACCATCACTCATATATATACATATATATACATCCACAGAGAGAGAGACATCATTCCTTAGTGCATGGACCAATCCCTATAAAGCTGCTGAGTCCATTCGGTCCATGATGTCACGCTCCATCTCTTGTAATAGTCTTTCAGAGCAGGAGAGTGTGATGTAGTCAATCTGCCAGGGCTCCCCATATTTGTACTTCAGTCGTCCATACCAGAGAGGCTTTAACCATTTGGCTTGCTTAATTGCAGCACGTTTCACACTTGTGAATAACCTGGGCCATAGTATCCATTCTTAAGTCCACCCCTCGATCCCGAGTCAATCTCTATGTTGCATCTCTGCTCTGATGGCCTGAAGCGTCATGGGCCCACCAGGCTCAAAATAATTCACCTTCTCCTTCAGCAGCTTCTGCAACTTGTCGCTGGGGACTCCATACAGCTGCCTTCCATCTCTGACGCTTCCAAAGCACTGGAGTGGCCCAGTGGACTAGATACTTGCCCATACTGTCACACATGCCCTATCACTTATGACTGCCCAGCCTCAGGGAAAATCTCTTGGTGATCCTCCTATATTGTCGCCTAACCCCAGACAAGACTCAAACATGACTCTGCTTAACTTTCAAGATCAGATGAAATGGTCATGGATAAAACTCACTCTGTATGAGTGCCAACATGCTGATCCCCATCGCAGTCAGCAGGCAGGTCTCAAGGGTACCCAAAGGCCATTCAAAACCTTCAGAACTGTCTAACGATGCTGCTGTACTTGTCATTGGGGCTGGTGTAGCTGCTGTGCTTGGAGCTGGAGTAGCTGCGCTGTCTGCTGTGGTCAGAGTTTGAGTAGCTTATGTACTTGTTGCAGGGGTGTGTGGGAATATCTCCCTCATACGCTGACCACTCGAGGAAGGGAAAAGTTGTGTAATTGCTATACACTTCATTATATACCTCCCAAAGTATAGAGGTGGTGATCACACTGGGAATGCAAGTCAGATCAGTTTCATGATCAATGATTCTATTGTATTACAAGTCATTACCATAAAGTACAATGAAACAAGAACCTTAGCCCAAGGCCCCCAGCTGATAAAGGCTAACACAGCAAATACTGGCTGTAAGTAAGGTACGACATGCTGAAACTGTGAGATCAAGAGCAACAACTTCGAGAGCCAATAAATCAGCATTGTGACGAGTGACTATTAATCCAAAACAATGAATGCTTATCACAAATATGATTAGACACACTCCAGTCAGATCTGTCATTATCTCAACCCCTCGTGACCCACATTGGGCGCCAAAAAGAACTGTCGTAGTTTAAGGTCAGCCATGCAGTCTTTCTCTTACTCCACCCCTCTTCCTCCCCCTCCCTGCTCCTGGAGGGATGGGAAGGAGAATCAAAAGAATGTAACTCCCAGGGGTTGAGATAAGAACAGTCCAATAACTAAGGTGTAACACAAACCACTACTGCTACCACCAATAATAATAATGATAAGGGAAATAACAAGGGAAGAGAATACAACCGCTCACCACCCACCGACTGATACCCAGCCTGACTGAGCAGTGATCTAGCCCTTCCGGGTAACTGCCCCCAGTTTACATCTTGGGCATGATGTGCTGTGGTATGGAATACCTCTTTTGGTCATTTTGGGTCAGGTGTCCTGTCTCTGCTTCCTCCTGGCTTCCCCTCCCCTCCCTGGCAGAGCATGAGACTCAGAAAGTCCTTGGTCAGAGTAAACATTACTTAGCAACAACTAAAATCATTGATGTTAACAGTGCTGTTCCCAGGCCAAAAGTCAAAACCACAGCAGTGCACCAGCTACTAAGAAGGAGAAAAATGACTGCTACTGCTGAACCCAGGACACAGAGACTTTTGAAAGACGGGTAAATAGATCTTTATCCTTGCTCTAAATGCCTCTTAATTTTTGCACTTTCTTCTCCCCAGAGCTCCTTATAGTCTAACCAAACCCAGTCTGTTGAAAGGGAAGGACAGAAAAGGAATTGTAGTGGTAGATGTCAGTTTGCTGAACAAGCCACCAAAGTGTGAAGAAAAAGATTTTCTCCTGGAGCAGGGGGGCTTGTTCATCATTTACCTCATGTGTTTACCCTTGGGCTATCATTATACTAGCAACATTTCCCAACTGAGCTGGAGCACCTGGTAGCTATAGTAACTACTTTTTCATATCTGCCCATAAATTCCCTAGGTTCTAATTAGGGCACTCATTTATAGCAGCAATAACAACACGGGAGAAATAACAGCAGACTCAGCTCAGATGCAGTCACCTCTCTTTCCCTCATATCACAGAAATGACCTGTATCTAAGCAGTCCATATATTATAAGATGTTGTTTATGGCACAAAGGCTACCTTACCTGCCATGTTGACCACTTTCTGTCTGTTACATTGTCTGTACCTTCCCACTTTCTATAAAGTCTGTTCATCAGCCATCCATTTCAAACAAAAGCTTGGCTAATCTTGCCAGCAAGTTTCACACCAGGTTGGGTAAACGTGTTTTTTCTTGATAGAAGGAAGAAATCACACCTAGTCTACAACGAAACTGCACATACAGCACTATAGCAAATTTTACAGAGAAGTAGGTGGGTGCTATTACAAGCAGAAAAGCTAAGCAGTTCAACTTACAAATTTACCTGTACAATCTATATAGCTATGAAGAGAGGATAAACCACATCATCCAAAACAAATGACGGGTAAATCATGAAGCACAGTGTGCAAGAAATCAAGACCAAGTAATAAACAATTGCAAAGTTCAATGGCTCAGTGTATTTCACCACAAATTATTTCTTTCTCTATGAAACAATAAAACTTTGTGAACAATTTGAAGTCTGCTGACACGATTTAAAAAGATGGATGGGCTTGGATGTAGTCAAGAGTGTTTGCTTTATTGTTCACAGAGTCACTGCTCACAAGCACATTTCTTTTGGAGTCTGTGTGAATTATTACCAGAAAAGTCACAAATCTCTTTCTCGCTTTGGGCTACAATGTGCAGGTCTTACATGAATTTCTTCAGCTAGAAGAAAAAAGACATCACGTCTGTGTATTGGCATAGATAATTCAGCAAAGTCATTCTCTGCAAAGATCAAGAGAGCAAGGCTTCTCTGGCTTCAGGTTTTGAGGGACCTGTTGCCAGCAGAAAATTTTCTCATGCTAGAAAATAATGTAAATTAGTATAACTTAACCTTGACAGTCAAAAAGAATATCTTCTCTTGACCCTTTTATCCGCTTTTCATCCATGTCCTCTGGAGGCTGAGGGAACTGGCTAAGAAAATGTACTGGAGCTTTTGCTGGTGCTGTTGGTGATTTCCACTTTGGAATATTAAATACTTCACCAGTTACCCTGTTTGTCTTCCCAGAGTAGCAAGTCCTTATGACAGGGAAAGAGACAACAAGTCCAGCAGTGATTTCATGTAAACAGGTGTTAGTCCAAGCTACAATAGCTTGATGGCTAACCTCAGCCACAGGTTTGGGGACCAAATGATCCCTGTATCATGGTTTAAACCCACATGACAGCTAAGTACCATACAGCACCCCACTCACTCCTCTTCCTTCCCCTCACCCTGGCTGGGATGGGGAGGAGTATCAGAAAAACATAAACCCCACAGTTTGAGATCAGAACAGTTTAACAAGTGAAATAAAGGGGCACGTCCAGGCTTACTTTGATCATGAAAAATTGAAGATATTTCACTGAATTTTAAACATTGGAATCCACTGGCATAAAATGCTGTGGCCAGGCTCTACAAAGTTTCCCCATTCCCATGTGCCCTGCTTTTAAACCAAGTACCCACCAAGAGAAATGGGATGTTCTTGGCCCAGTGAAGTGATACCCGACACTGGTGAAAGCCAATGTGTGTACTTCTCCCATGACTCCTCAATGGATTTACATCAAGACTCAAAGAACCCTGCACCAAGCTGGGTGACTGTGGTTGTAAAAAGTGGATAGGGTTTCTTCATTGAATGCTATTTTATTGCTTTATCAGCTGTTTACACTAAATAATAAGAGCTTTCAAAGAGAATATTGTGATGAGAAAATGTAAACTAGTGGATTGCCAAAGGAAGGTTCAGGTTATTTGCCAATTTAGTCATCAAGCACCATTTAGAAGTGTGGATGGGAAACATGATGATGAGCAAATTCTAATAGAACAACAAAAATTGATTTAAGATACTGCCAAACTTGACGCACATTAATATTCAATACCACATACATGGGTTTTTTCATTAAATAAGTGCAAACTAATTTCAGTCACTGCCAGACTGGATTAATTTTTGAAGCCTCCCTCAGTTCATGAGATGCTGTTATGGACTTTGGAGAAGAGTAGCATGTTGCAAGTTGTGTCACTCATTTCTCCGTCAATCTGTTATTTATTTAAGCTATAGTCTGTTAAGAGAAAGAGGCATTTGCAGTACGCATGATGTGCGTGTCTATGGAAGCTTCTAAAATTTACCATTATACTTTGCTTACTGGTTCTTCCATTTTCATTATGAGGGAATGCTCTGAAACTGTCAAAATCTTTCCAAATGACCCCATAGTAACCACTGTAGCTTAGAGTACTTCTTGGCTTATTAAATATTGTAACCAGAACGTGAAAAATAGGATTTACTTGATTCTATTAGTTAAGTAAAGCAAGTGTTAGACAAAAAAATAATTGCCTGGGAAATCAGGCAAAATGCTAATTACAAATAAGATTAAATAAACAGTTTCTACATGATCTCTTAAGCTAGTTTCGTTGCAAAGACATCCTTTACCTGGCATGCTGTGTGGTTCATGACAGCCCTATATAAGGTTAAGCATTCCTTGGTATTTGCCTGGGAACAGTGCCAATGACAGTTTGTTCTCATTAAAGGCAAGTAATGCAGGAAGACTGTTACAATTGTACATCTGTATGTTTAAATCAATTCATTTTGGCCATTTTTTTTCTCTCTAAAGGTGCAAGTTCTGAAATCTCACCAGAAGTGCTGGCAGGAAATAGATTCCCAGTTACATGCAAGAGTGCACACAGAAATTAATTTCAAATTACCACTATTATTTTTTTAGCCTAATTAGTGCTGAGCAGCAAACAATTGCCTTGGCTTTGGGGAGCTTTGGAGGTTTTCTTGTTTTTTCCTTCCTTTTCTGCACCATGTGAAATTCTCCACTTTTCAGAAAAAATCTCTGAAAAGAAAAAAGAAATAACTTTCAAAGCTGCTGTTTGGAAAATAAGGGAGAAGAGCAGAAATCCATGCAAAACTAGGTACCATACTGGAAATTGGGAAAGCCCTTCTTGCAAAGGAGATCCCACACCTCTAGTACTTGCTTCACAGTTCACTGAAATCAGACCGCTGCACTGGGCACAAATCAGTGATGCCTGTGCTCATCTGGGGATGTGCTTTAGGGCTTCAGGCTCACAGCTATCTATTTTGATACAGGTTTTCCATGCCACAAGTCTCATGACACATGTTTCTACCCTGTAAGATTCAGCTACTGAATGTTCTAATGTTCCAACTTAATTCAAGCTCCTGTGAACCAAATGCAAAAGCATTCTGCACAAATTTCACCGTTTTGGTTGTCCCTAAGGGCACCATGTCTACTTTAACTTTCCCAGTTAACAAAGCTGTGACTTCAAGCCAGCTGCCTTTGCTTCACAGTCAGGTGAAGTCCTGGTCAATAATGGGAAGCACAGACCAACCAAAGCACCTTCTCTACAGAAATCAATAACAACATGAACCACCACTGCTGTAAATTAAAAGAAAATCTAATAAATTTAGGACTGGGAGGAGGGCATCTATTCTTACAGTATTCCAGCCAAATATTTCCTTGTGGGGATGAGTGGGTGGAGAAGTGGACATATTTGTGATATTTAAATGCCACTGCTGGCAATTCTGCATGCTCATTTCACATTTTGTCTGCAGCTTGCCTGTTACACTGGATTTGCCTTAGATTCATATATCGATTTAGAATTGATCTGATGTAGGAGAGGACTGCAGTGTTACAGGTAACGGATATCTTATTGGTGCCAGAGTCAGGAAATGTCTGTTCCCATCAGGAGATCCACAGGCTTTCACTGGAAGGCATCAGTATATTTAGCACATCTACTAAATTTAACACTATATTTAGCAAAGTCCATTCCATCACATAAAATTTTCCTTCTTTTTACAAGAAATAAGAACAGATTTGGAGGAGCAATTAAGAATAAAAGGAAAAAAAAAAGCTAACCATCTTGGCATAGCTTTGAGAGGGGTTTTGTTGTTGTTGCTGTTGTTTTCCCCCTCCTCCTTTCTGTTTTTTTTTTTCAAAGGGAAAACCACACACCACATAAAAGATGATTAACAACAAGGAAACATCTTCCTGGATGGACAGAGTTGCATGAGGCTGCAATGAAGACAGGTTAGTGACCTATACTTATTCAAAATGGGAGAATTTATCATTTTTTTATCCATTTTCCTAAAGCAATAAGCTAAATTTCCTAAAACTCCTGAATCTTCACAGAGAAGATTACAAACAGTTGAATGAGCCAGCAACCCAGATAGATACCACCAGACAACAAACAGATTTTATAAGCAACTAAAGAAGTTTGCCATCTTGAAACACTGAGAATAAGAGATGAGAGCAAATACCATCCCATTAAAAGAAATGTAGACAAAGACTTATGCCAAACCATGAAGGATGCAGGCAGGATAACCACTTGCAACATTGCTTTCCACGAGTTGTTTCTCTTCTCCACTGCTGCAAAAGCAGTTTACAACCAAACAACCAGAAAGTGCTGAAAGAGCTAATGCAACATATTTTCCCTGTCTTCAGAATCTTTATGTTTCCAAAAAGCATGGGGCGTAAGTGTAAATCTTGTGAAGAAAGCACAGTTTTTTTTGGATAATAATAACTGTTCAATAGCTAAAATCTGTGCTCCAGCTCAGGTGCTCTCCTATGGAGGACTGCAGAACTGAAGCTGAATCACACACCTATGTACAAAATGTTGGAAATAAACCACCGCATACAGCAAACTGGCTCATGTCTGTGGCCTCTCAGGCTGCTGGAACAAACTCGTTCATATAGAGAAGCCTGAATTATTAATGGAAAATAAGATTAACTGCAAATTTATTTTCTTTCACTGACCATTGGAAATTGGAATATATTTGCAAGCTCAATTCCATGCATGTTTATCAGGCATCTATATGAAAGATTTTTTACACAATGTAGAATTTGAGACATCTTCAAAGCTGTCATTTGCTACTCATACTGCATTACATCAAATTGGATGTCTTGCATGTCTTACATATCTGTATGTCTTCTCTCTCACTGGAAGACTGAAACTTCCTAAACAGAGAAATAGTAAAAATTAATAAACAGCATGTTCTCTGGACATTGACCCCTCCTTATCCAGGTACTTCTGTTCTTCCCACTGCAACAGTATGCCTTCTATTATAAATTCCAGCCTCAAAATGTGAAGATTCAGCACAAAGTCCCCCTAAGAATTGAGTCTGCATCCTCTCTTTTCTGCCAAAAGGGAAATTTTTATTTGTGGAAAGCAAAAAAAAAAAAAAAAAGAAAAAAGAAAAAACCCAGGTATAGGCAAAACAAACTGCAGTTTAACTGCAATGAGAATACACAAAGGCCATATTGCAACATTTTACATCCTCCAGTGAGAATACTCCTGTGTCTTGTGCAAGATAAAGAGACAAACCCACTCAAAGAAGAGTTGTTTTGACAATTTAAAAGGTATTCTAGTTACAAATTAAAATTGTAGGACTGACAGAAAAAAATTTGAAAAAGGACATTCCTGCTCTTAACACTGATTCTTTCTACCCAGATAAAAGTTTGTCTGCAGTTAAGGTGCTTAATCTTGTCACCAGGGTGTGTTTTTTTAGCCCAGTGTGTCACCACCGCCTGCAGTCCTTTTCTTAACACATATTAAAAGCAGACTTTTACATAAAGCAACTAACGCACATCACCTTCCTCAATACAAGTCATAAGGCAGATGGATGGACATATGTACAACCGCAGCTAACTGTTAATGTAGCCATTAGTGCTCAACAACATGACAGTAGTTTAGGACATTTTCTGGAAGAATTTATTTTTAGAAATAAAACCTTAGCATCCTGAGACTGATATAATCCTGCTTTCATGCAACCTATATGAGACGTTTAAAGGGACACTGACTTCATTCTCCTTTCATCCCTCTCTGCTGAAGTTTCAATAATAACCCTTCCTCTTATCATGAAGAAAGCTATATTGACATTAAAATTCACTATATGACCCTGAACTTCAAAATTTGCTTTACTTTAACTTCCATTTTTATAACACAGGAGAACATATTCCTGATGGAGGTATTTAGGTTTTACTCAAGAAAATTCCTGGCCAAAATGAAATTAAAATTGAGTAAGAGCAAATGAGAAAATACAATGAAAGACTACAACAGTAAACATCTTCCAAAATATGTGCCTCCATATCAGGAATGGAAATGAGTACATATCCATTCATATATTTATCACTAGGTCTATCACTGTGGATATCAGAATTTTCCATATGTGGAAGGACCATAAATTCACAGCTTAAGTAACAGCAACCGAGTCTCCATTATGTAATGAAAGACAGTTTGGTCCTGGGGTCCTTCCACAACTAAACTAGGCAGATGGTTAAGAAAACAAATAGGGTCCTTTCCTACTTAAACATTCAATTGGCAGCTGGTTTCTGGTTTTAGGTGATGTGAGGTCTTCCCCAGGAGGTTACCTCTAATGAAGCAGCTAGGTTAAGGTTGACAATGCATTACCAAACTTCAGAGGAATTGTCTTTACCTTTTGCATATAAATCCTTCCCTCTAATGAGATGGTTATATCATCACATGCTGTTCATACATGCATACACACACATTCAAAAGGACTAAGAGCTCTTTTCCAGACTCCCGTGTAAACTCTTACAGTGTGATTGCTCCTGAGGAAAAAAGCACAAAAAAGTTTACTTTTAAAAATCACTCATTCATAAATATTTTAGGGTCAGGGTTTTTTTTACATTTACCCAGCACTATTAATAAATAAATTAGTAAAATAACTTTCTCCCACAAAATAAGTTGATTTATAAAATTTACAATAGAGGTTTAACTTATATTTTCCATCCTTGACTTTTTTAACAGATTGTTTACTCCTCCCAGGTGAAGCCAGTACATAGCTATAGGGTAAAAACAAAGCACACAGGGAAAAGAAAAAGACTTTTTCAAGCATTGGGTCTTCTCTATTGGCAACTCTCCCTGGTTTTTCATCTCTGAACTTTCTAAAGTAATGGCCAATCTTAAACCATGTGCTGAAGTAATAATTTCCTGATAAAACCAATCTTTCCAATAAACAGCTTTCTGAAACACTCTACTTTTCATTTCCAAAGAGTCAGAAGGATTATGGTAGCGATTTGGATATCTATTTTTCTAAAATTATCCTCCAAGTCTTCCTTATTCTAATGTAATGCTCAGCATCCTTAGCAAATACCAATTCATCTACAAGGGGAGAAAGAAATACAGCAAAACCAGATGTAACCTTAGAAAAGTAGTTTCATTCCTTGTACTAAAAAACATTTAAAAACTGATCTACTGCATATTATCTTCTTTCAGAAAATGCAAATTGATCTTTCAGTTGGAATACCTGTCAAAGTACAGCCACTATAATGCTGATAAGTCATTTTATTCATTAGTTGATAATGTCTGATATACTGCAAACTTACACATGGCTCCACAGGAACTGCTGGACCAGATTTCACCCAAACCATGGTGGGGGATGTTCCCCTCTGGACAATTTGGCAACAGCATGAGTAAGGAGTGTCTCCCACCAGTATTTCCCAAAGTGGTATGAGAACCCATCACAAAAAAAAAGCAACTAGATCAGCCTGTGTTAGTTTCCAACATGGTGGGGGTTCGTTAGCCTTCCACAAACAGTCACCATTCCCCTTCCATACAGTGAATGAGGTGAATATTACTAGCTGCCAGGAACCTAAGGATGGGTAAATATGCTAAAAAGGTTCACAGCCAGCGTTACGGGGACATTCTGACAAGCTCACAGTGATGCTGCTACAGAGAAGCCCACTTCAAAACCTGTAATATTTAATATTCACTCTGGAAAAGCTGGATGATGCTATAGCGTACTCTACCCAAAAACACTGTTTAAAAAACAAACCCCCCCCCCCCCCCCCCAACAGCCAAAACTAGATACCCTTTGATTTCACCCACTTCACTTAACCTGTTCTAGGTTGTGGATTATACCAGTTTTAATAATATTGCCTTCTAAGGGAAATAAATAAATACATAAATAAATAAATAAGGCTTTTGGGAAAGCACAGAATTATTGGCTACGTGCTGTCCGTTTTGCTTATTTCTAAACTTAATGTTTAGCACTTAACCTACCCTGGAATTTTGTACATTTAATCTAAGTTTCTGGGGGATATTGCTTCCTATGAGGCAAGACTCTTGTTCAGAAAACACTGAACAAAGGTAAAATTGCCTCTGATTGTAACGAAGCTGGGAATTCACTCTGTAAGCAGCGCTCTTCCCCTGACTTTACCTGGTTTGAAGAAAGATGTCTTGACTAACCCTGGGAGGAGCAGTGGGAAAGGGCAACATCCTTAAAGTGAGAGGGAACTCATTTAATAAGTGTATAGACCTCTCTACTAGAGAGTGCCTGCAGATTTAGTTAGACTTTTTAGACCAACATAGCAGGTGAGAAGAGTCCCAAAATATCCTTTTGCAGATTTGATACCTTCTTTCAGGTTTGTATACTATTCATGAGCCTCCCCTTTCTCTCACAAGTACATATATTTTTTTACAAGCACTCACTAGGCACGAAAAATTACTTTTAGCCTATGAACTAACTGTAAATACTTCATCTCAATAATCTGTTATTTGTGGAGCGCAACTGGTCTGCTTAATTATTTGCTTCTGTCTTTTTGTGCCCATGACAGATGGCTAAGTGCACTTTAATAAAGAGTATAACTAAGTTGAAAAATAACAAACCCATTTGTTTAGGGTTTTTTAGCTGAAGAAAGACTGATTAGACACTTTGAAGGATTTTCACAAGTCACCACAAGTTAAATATTAAAACTTCCACTGTACACGACAAGTAAGCATGCAAATTTTGTTCTGGTTCTTAAAAAGAAATAAACCAACCAACCAACCTACAAAAGCCCCTCCAAACCCAGGAGACAAAAACAGAGCCATAAATGTCAGTGCTAGTATAGTGCAAAGCATGTGTATGGACAAGGTCCCACTGTCACACAAAGCAGTTTTGGAAACTAAATCTTCAGTTTTCAGTTGAGTGATGTCCTGCCTCAAGTCAGTGATGAATTTGACAGTTCACCCAGAGAGTTATTTCAGAGAGATGTGCTCAGCTGACAGAACTTTCCTCCCACTGCTCATGTGCCTCTGGTCTGGCTCCTAATCCTCATGTACTCACTCATATAAGGAATACAAAGTGGATGTCATTTGCTGCCATGCTGTTTAATGATACACATTTGCTCAGCTCCACCAAGCCAACCATGATCTGTGTAACAATATGAACTAATATTATTTTATTTGACAAAATAAATCCAGCTTTTAGTCTGGTTTGCTTTAGCACCCCTCAGGTTCCCACTGCCTTTTCCAAATGCAAACCAAATTCCTTTAAGGACTCCACTTCCGCCCTCCCTGCCCCCTCTTTTCTCAATCACAGTGAAAATAAGGCTGTCTCTAAGCCTCTCTCTGCTTTCAAACACAGTTTCACACTTTCTGTCTCAATTCCGTTACATGCCTGTCAATCCCATTTGCTCCTCAGAGTGGATAAGACCAGGCTGGCTATGCTTAAAAACAACAGGCTTTTTCTGTGAGTTTCAGTATTTCCTGAATATTGTTCAGATTTCCTGCAGAGTGAATTGACTGCAGAAGGCAGTTATTTTTAAATCCTCTTTCTTTTTTTTCCACTTTCTCATCTGCCCCAGATTAAAACTCAGAGGAATTTAGAACAGAATGCTCCCAACTCAGTTAACATGTTAAATCAGGAGGAAGGCGTCTTCAAGTTTACGTTTTCTTTAATCTACTGAAGGTGCAGTGCAGATACGATGACTTACACATCATTATTTACCTGGCAGAAACTTATTGCCATCAGTAGAGAAAATGCTAAACATGTGAACCTCACGGGGAGCAAAGCAGAAGCAAATGCTGAGACTCTTCAGGAAAGATAAGACAAGATCATGGTGAATGAAACACCACAGGTTAGTACATGAAATTAGATGCCATGCAGATTAACTCACTCCAAAATAGGGCTATAGCCTCACAGACTCATCTGAAGCAGCAAGAGACAATGTCTCTTAACTGAATGAGGCCAAGATAGAGAGGCATGAAAATGTTGGTACCTGGCCTAGCTGAAAAGGAAGACCAAGCTGGGACAGGGCACAGTCTCCACGGGATAAGCTATTGAGGAAAATGCAGTGCTTGAATTATTTTATCCTGTCTGCTCTTGGGTCTGGGTCGTGGTAGCAGCTGAATGAGCACAAACTCATGTACTGTACTGATGACAGATCCAGGCAGCTCCAGAGGAGGAGGCAGCCCTGGGCTGACTGCATGGAGAAAGGAAGAGTCTGAAGGAAACAGAGCACTTTCTCAAGTTAAAGTGTGATTAGGGATGCTACTGCAAAAATTTCTCCATGCAGAATGATGTCAAAATCCAGTTACATGCAGCTGAAACTTTGAGTCAAACAGGACAGGTAGTTATGGCCAAAAAAACTATATGGAGTGGAGGATTGAGAAGGTATGAATTCCACATGTGAAGTATTGTCTTACCCTTCTTTTAGATAAAGGTGTTCAACTTTTCATGTTGGAACAAAATTTCACTTTAAAATTGGAATAATTAAAAAGCAAAAGCATTAAAATAAATGGAACAAATGAAATGTTTAGGTAAGTCTTTTTTATTTTTTCTTTTACTCTCTATTCTCCTAAAAGAACAAAACAAATCGTCTGCGACAACCATATTGACTGATGAACTAAAAATCTATTTTCCCACCAGCTCTTCACTGGCTGAGATTCCATTAACACTTTGCAGGGCCAGGTATTATAAGAGCTAACCTAACTTGGCCTGCGTTAAGTTAGAGGGACCAGAGTGATGCTCTTAGACAATGCTAGCTCTCATTTGTCCTTACACTAAGCATAGTTAACTAGAGTCTGGCCATATAAACAGCTCTTAAACTAAGGGTTTCTTCAATTTCTCTGTCTGAAACAATTTTTTACACCACCAGGTAGCAGAAATTATGAAAGTCAGGTCTCTTCCCAGAATGGAACTTTTATTGATTCCAGGTTGAGCATTTTAAGGGAGAATTGCAGAGGCAGGGAGAAGTGCCCTGAAATACCCGTGGTGGACATCCTTTGGGTGCTGCCTCATCTTTTAGGATATTTTAGCAAAGCATGAAAGGAAGATCTGTTTCCTAGATTTCTTGCTTGCTGCAAATTACTCACCCACTCTACTACCAAGTGCTGCATGTTCAGGCACTGCAGAAGCTCTTGTGACTGGCTTCAAACTCAATGGCTGGACAATACTTGGTAGAAGGTGAAAAAGGCCCTCTGGCTCTAACCTCACATTTATGTCACTGAAGTACAAGTACCTTTCTAGCAGTTTAGTGCCTGGACACCACTGTCTGCATATCTTAAGTCTCCAGTATGTTGAATATTTAGCTACAAAATGTGATTGTGCAGTCTATCCAGTGCGTGAATTCTGTCTTCCAACTTTGGATGATTTCCTATGAGACCTTGGGCAAACCCTTTAATCTCTCCATAATTTAATTTCTTACACGTAAACCAGAGATAGCTTTTATTTTTTCCCCTCCTCTGTTTTGTCTTATCATTAGCAGATGATTGAGGGCAAGGACTGTCCTCACTATACCTTTATGCCTCACCTCATGTAGAACTGTCATAAACATGAACACCGGGGTCTAAATAAAAGACAAATACCACGCACTACACAAAGAACAAGTGAATGCAAATAAAGATTAAAGGCTATTGATGTAAGGAGACATGCCAGTGTGGGAGTTACATGGTGCAAAGTTAAAATTGAGCTTCTTTTCTTTTCTCCTTCACTCCCAAATACAGTTTAATTCCTTTCTGACACAGGCATTTATGCAACACTTTTTTTCCCTGAATGCTGTGTCACACACATCAGTCTTTCTTCAAGGTCAGAATTTTGTTTGCTGACTTTGTTGAGCAAACAAAGGTAAATGGGAAAGCGAAAACACACAGTAAACTAGAAACTGCTGAGCCTTCTGCATAAATGTTTTCATTTGCTCCCTGAGTTGGCTCTGTATTGACTCTATTTATTCTTTTATAACTATACAAACAAACTGATTAATCCAACTGCTTCACGTTTCTAAATGAAAAATAGAAAGCCAAAATATGGTAGACACCATGGTGTCCAGCTGGTGCCAGTTTTGGGACACTGAATCTTAAATGAAGCCTGTAAGTTATGAAATGAGTAAATGAAATGCCAGTACAGAATATTTTTTTTTCCTGGTGAGAACCACAGCTTTAAGATCTCTTGCTCCTTTATAGTAAGTGCTGCATCAACACAGAATGGCAAACAATCAGTCTTGCTTGATTAGAATAAACTGATAAATAGTGATGGGAATGAAAAATTAATGGTTTACACAATGAGAGCCAAGGCTATGAGACTATCTATCTAATCTACTCAAGGCTAGAAGAGTGGCTTGTGCCAGAGCTAGGACTTGAACTCAGCCCTCCAGTATCTTAATGTATTTGCCCGTTCTTCCTGAAGTAGACTGTATATTTTGTAACACCTGAACTTCATGATCATTAGAGTACGGGGTGATGGTAAATTCAACAAATGCCAAACTGAAAAGCATGAGCTTCTAGCAAATTCTTGAACGCTGAGTATTCTTTCCAACAGTAGAAAAACATAATAAATTTAATGAGCATGGGAAAAGTAAAGGGATCCTGAGCAAGGTGTAATTACAGCACCTTAGGTAAAACTCAAGAAAAGGCAGAGCTGGCAGAGAAAAGGGGATGTGATGTTACTTTGGTCAAAAAACCACACCAGACAAGTTGGTGGGTTAGCTCTTTTCCTGTATGACTTCTTCCTTCCCACTAATAGGAATACTTAGGTCACCCAGCAATTGGTGACTACTGCGCTGCAAAGGCAACGGTCCCCTCTTGGCCCTTTCCAGCTGTCCAGCAGCAGCTGGCAGCCCTACAGAAATGCCCTGGTGTAACAGGCTCTCCCTGAGAAGTAAAAGCTTACTTGATAGCATGTCACTAGGCAGCAAGTTAAAAATGACCTGAACAATAGCCTATAATAGCAGGAAAATGACATCTGTAGCACTTTTATCCTGCATATATACAGAAGATATTCAAAAGAATGGGGACTGGTGTAATGCAGCACAACTCCACTAAAATCAGTGAAATTAAGCTGAATGGGATGGACTGAGGATATAGCCCACTTCCAGTGACTTTTGTGTGTTCATTTGCTTATAAAACAAAGGCAACAAAAGTAAAATATAACCTGAATACAGGTCAGCTGCTAAGCTAATACAGACTTCCCATAAATGACTGGAAGGCTTTACAGACATAATCCATGGACAGCAGAACTCAGCATTGCCATGGAAACGATTACATTCAAAGAACAAAACACAATTGATATCAAGCCATTTGAAAAGCATTTAAAACTTGTTATGCACTTAAAGTACAAGGAAATTAGTTTGCTAATTAACACACTGTTTCCAACCGTTGTGATTTTTTTCTGTAATGGTGAGAGTGGTACTTGCTGCTTTGCTTTCCCTCCTAATGCTCCCTCTAACAAACACACTTAGCTTAAATACAATATTTCAGTACTTGTTTCAAGCCATGTAATAAAAGCTCAAACTGCAACTAGTCTCTATCTTTTCTTTTTCAGCCAATGCCTCCAACAGCTCCTTTTCAATCTCTCCTAATGTCTGCAATGTAATGAATCCCATATATAATGACATTATAATGGTTAGAAAGTGCTTAGGCAAGCCTTCCAAAAAGAGATAGACTTCAGACCCTTTAAACAAAAGGCCAAAACAACAGTAACAACCCCCCCTCCAATAAAACCACCTTTTAATTAACTGCAGTGCTCAAGGCACTGCTTAGTTATGAATTATGTTTTCCAATATCCCAGCACTAGTTTTGCATTAGGTTATTCACAATTTTCCTCAAGCTTGCAGCAGAAGTGCAGTCTAATGATCCCAAATGACACCGAGCACTTGGAAATGCAATGCTGGTTGCATGTTAATAGAAAAAAATCTCTTCTTTATGATGATTTAAGCATAAGCCTTCAGAAGTGACAGGATACTGGAGAGATTAACCATGTGGATGGCACTCTCTTCATGTGCCTCCAAGAAAAAGTTTTTTTTGCATATTACACTTTCAAAATTCCTAATGGCCAGGAAAAAATACTTCAGGCAGTATAAATTCTGTAACATCTGTATCTCTCAAGATCATGATTCATTCCACTATCCAGCAGACATTTAATCAAGATGCCTAAAAGGGATCTGCAGTTGCCTTAATTGTCTAGTCACTGGACAGAGCTGAAACTCCAGAGCAATTCAGGCCTCAGCTGGGCTTATTTGCTCTCTGGAGATTCTTCTGTCTCTATTACCTACAGACAGACTGCCACATTATTAAATCCTGTGTTATGAAGGTCTTCATAGAATGGGTTAGGAGGGACCTTAAAGATCACCCAGTTTCAACCTTCTGCCATTGGCAGGAACACCTTCCATTAGACCAGGTTGCTCAAAGCCCCATCCAACCTGACCTTGAACTCCTACACGCTGTGGATGGGGCATCCACAACTTCTCTGGGCAACCTGTTCCAATGGCTCAACACCCTCACAATAAAGAATTTCTTGCAATAAACAGTATTGTCTTTCCTTGCAAATGAAGCACGCATTTCCAAATGTCTCATCCCAATGCCTTCTGCAGGAATGTAAGCCCTGCTATCACTCATTCAGATACAAATACTGATTTTGGCAGCAGCTGAAATGAAATCAAGTCCCAAACTATTTTCATTTCTGTTTTTCAAACTGCCATGTCCCATCCTGGGCACAACAGGCTGCAGCAGGTTTTTTTCATCTCTGCAAAGCAACTGCATGTTTTCTGCCTTTCTTTCTTGTCTCAGAGCTCTTGTTTCAGGGGGCATAAACCACTTCCAAGCTCCTTTCATTCATTAACTGGTGAGCAGGAGGCAGCTGCATTACCAGCACTGCCAATAAACAGTACAGTTAGGGAGAAGAGCACCCTTCAATCCTAAATACTGTAGACAGTCTGTAAGAATAACACACATTCTAGATAAAATTGTGTCCCAGTCCTCATTATCAGAGAAAGAAAACATGGCCCAGCGTTGCCACACATAGATAAATACACTGCTTCCAGGTGTGCTGCTGGCACCAAAATGTAGCTGGAGTTGAATAAAACACTCAAGGGTTCCCAAAAGTCTTTTTTGCATGAAGGAAAATGAAGCACATGTTCAAAGTTAAACCTATGTGTAAGAGTTTTGCTGGACTGAGATTTTGGTGCTTAGAGTGCTAAAGCAGTCATCTGGCAATTCCCAAACCAATTTGGGCTAGTAGCTTGTAGAAAACAAGCCAAACTAAAAATCAAATCAACAACCAGCCTAAATAAACCCCAAAACCAGTTGCTGTGTTTTGCTGTACCACAAGGCTGTAATCATCTAGGTGGTTTTCATGTTTATACTGAAAGAGAAAAAAGAAAATCAAGTGCCCAACCTGCACAAAATCCCCTTGTGAGAACTGTTTGCAGAATCAGGACTCAAGGCAGAAGAAATTCAGCTGTTCAGTCTTAAAACTGTGAACCTCTGAATAGTAAATTGAGGTACAAGAAATTCTGCTATGGCTAATCATAAAATTAAAGGTTGGAAGCTCAGCGCTATACACGATTTTACCTTGATGAGCCAGAAAAGCTGTCTAGGAAATAGTTTAAGAGCTTTTCTCCTTTTATCCTGACCAGACTTCAGGAAAAGACAAGGATGATCTCCACATATAATTTTCACAGAACATAGGAAAATATATAAAATCCCTAATAAAATGTTCATTACCCAATTAATTTTGAACCCTGCCGTATTACAGAAAATGAAGCTTTCTTTACAAAAGGACTCACTGGCCACATGTGGTTAATGACCATAGTCTGGCTGACAGATCTTGACTATGCCTTGGCCATGCTAGGTGATGCCAAAGTTATATCAAGATGCTGATAGCATCATATCCCACATGGGACAATAACTAACTGTAGTTTTATATCTGTCATAACCTTAAAAAAAAAAAAAAGCATAAAAAAAAAAGCCCAAACCAAACCACACAGCTCCAACCCCCCCAAACTAGCACAATAATTGTACTTCTTGCCATATCGCCTCTGCTCCTGCTAAGATGCTGTTCTTTGAAAGCCAAACTTTGAGCTAATTGTGAAGTATTAACTATGATCCTATATCCCTCTCTTCCATTAAAAAACCTTGAAGTAGACTAGAGCATATTTAGAATATATGTCCTCTCTTTGGGAGCCAAATGCTTCTCAGAGGTAATTTGATCACCAATTACCCATAAACTTGGTGCAAAGTATTGCCACTCAATTTAATTTGCTTCCTGACAAAGAATGCCTTCCTGGGGAGATCAATGTGCAACATAAGAAACAGTTTGTGAAAACAGAGAAAAAAAGTACACAGAATGAGAGTACATTAAGGAGTTTAACCTGCTTTTAATGCACACGCATTGTAACTGCACAAGGAAGGCACAAACCCCAAACAATGAAGCAGACCAAAAAGAGAAAAAAGCTAATACAGGAGGAGGGATGCACATAATGCTTCAGCAGTTTAACCTTTATAGTAGAATAACCACAAAGCACAATATCTAGCCTAAGGGGAGAAATAACATGACCTCTAAGCACAACCCAATACTCTGACCAGAAGCCTGATGACTCTTATTTGCTAGAAGCAAGAAAAGGCCATTACAGGTTATGCAAAAAGTCACCAAAATGTTTGCATTTGACTTTGCCCTGGGACTTACTTGCAGCCACAGAGCCTGAATATTTATTTCTGTGTATTCTGTAGCCTGATAGGGGTAGGAGAGGGTGGGGGAATAATAAAAAAAAAAAAAATCATTATTTTTATCAGTTTTATAATTGGCTGTAGCATTACCTAGAACGACTATGTTATGACCTGCTCGCTCCACACATCACTGCAAGTGGCAGCTGCATGGATAACCCCAGTTTCACACACAAAGAGGATGTCTCGTTTCTTCACAGAGTCAACATTGCAGGCTTACCTTGAATTACACACTGTGGACAATGGGCAAGTTTCTATCAAAACGGGTGACTGTCCCTTCCTCAAAATACACTGCTCAGGGACAAAAAGGGCACACTGGCCAAAAAGCTGGAGATGACAAGATGGGAATGGACAGCTCAGCTTCACTGGAGACTCTCTGTCACCACCCATGTCTTTTGAGTAAAAAGGCAACCTGAACTGTCAGGGTATTGCTAAACTAATGCACATTTGGCTCTTGAGTAGCCAAAGATAATATTTGAAAATAACCATTTGGAATATTATTAGCTATTGATTGCTCATTTCCAGAAAGCAGTTTGGTATCTGAAGATACACACCTGCTGAATAAATATTTTAACTTGCTTAAATGCAATCCACTTGCCACAGTGGAAAAGCACTTTCCTAGCCATCTGTATTAAGCACATGAAAGTCTTCCATGTGCAGTATTTCAACACTGCACTCAGCCAGTGTCCTCCTCCTCCTCATTTCTTTAAATTAAGCCAGTACTCTCTCATTGAACAAGCATCACCATTTCATTGCAAGACTCATAATATTTATTCTATGAACCCTTAACTTTCATGATTATCAGATAATTTGTGGGGTTTTTTTCAATCTTTTCTTGTAACTCAGGCACTGTAATTAACAACTAAAACACACAAAGCAAGTTACTGCTGAAGAACTAGAAACCATCAAATATACAAAAACAAAGAAATCTAAGGATTTAGGTCTCAGTCCTACTGTTTGGGAGACTGTGTTTGGCAATATAAATTGAACTTTCCTTCCTGCAGTAATTCTTGTTCTTCTGTCAGAAGCAGAATAGAATAAAATATCATGACAGCCCTCTACATTGCTAGGAACATTAATTTGAGATCTGGCCTTGGTTTAGGACTATCCTTGGTTGTACCCCTTCACTGAGTTTTTGGATTTTATTCAAATGTTCCTGAAACTCCTGCTCTGATTTCTGCCTTCTTTCATGTGATGCAATTTGACCATGAACGCAGCCCACTGAGACATAAAGATCTTTCTCTCTCATCTTTGTTTATTACCTGTTGTGTGAAAAGACATATTATTTGCTCTATGAAACAATGAATCCTTCACATTCTCACGACAATAAGACAAGAGCTTCAGTAATGCTTCTGGCTGTTCCGTAAGTTTTATGGTACCAAAACACATCTTTTATTCCTCTTCACATTAATCATCTAGTCAATAATTAACCAATGTCCAATGCCATGGAGCAACCAATACACTGCATGTCACCATCACCTCTCTGCAAGCTGCCTGCTGCATAGATCAGCCTCAATAGTAGCTTACAAGCAGCTTCTTATACTAAAATCTACTGCCACATTTATTCATACAACTGATACAAACATGCTTCCAACACTCTTAGCTTCATCACACAAATTTCAGCTATCAAAGCACTGCCAGGAATACTTTGTTCAACACCTGCTACCTCAAACTATTCAAATTATTGCAAGACCCTGACAATCTATATAGATGCCTCCCTAAATCCCTGCCTCTGGTCCAAAATGCCTTGCAAAGAGTAGTTTGTGTCTATTGTGTGTCTTGGTGTGTGCTCTGGTGGGATCAGTTCTTCATGGGGACAATAAGTGCTCCTTGTTGCACTGAAGTCGGCTCCCAAAGCAGCCCTTGCTAGCGCTGTAGGATAAATTGCTCAGTGGCTGCTGTACAAGGAAAGACAAACTTTAACATTGTTTTTATTTAATTGGCTCAGAATAACATAAGCAGTCTGTAGGAATATATTTCAGGGTAAAGTTAGCAAAGCCCTTAAGCAAGCTATAGCAAACAAGGGAGGTGCATAGGCCACCATCTTTGAATTGAGGGGGGGATAAAGCACTAGACTAGGACATCAAATGCCCATTTTGAATTTCAGCCGTGTCTTCTACAAGACAGGGTGTGGGGAACAACATATGCCCCCTGTTCACCTGTGCTGATTGGGGCTGCAAAGTCATAAATCTCTGCTCTGTCCCCACATTAAACAGGGGTTTGGGAACTGGAACAACGAGGGGACAGATTCCTAAACAAATACAGTCAAGGGCAATTATCACACCCAAGGGAGTATATAATGGAATATAATCAATTTCTCTTCAAATATTTGGGGAAAAAGGGGTCAGAAACAATGAAGAAAAGATACCACACTCATTAATGCAAACCTCAAAGATACCTGTAAGCTGCACATACATCTACAGAGGATAAACTAGACCTGCAATCTCTTCCAAGCAGTAGCAAGTCCCTGGGGAGCTATTTCTTTTGTACTGTAAGTAGATACCTGGCAGGGGAACCACTCTTTCGTGACTAAATGTTTTTGTAGTGTTATTTTGCAATAGTATTGCCATGGCTGCATTATTATTGTTGCTGAATTCTTCCTTTTCTCTCCTGGAATATTCCTCTGGGCAAACTGTGGCTTACTACAGGCTTTTGCAGAAGACAGTCAGAGGCAGAGCAGATAAAAATCCAGTTAACTTAACAGGCAGTAAAGTGTAGCATTGAAAAAAAAAAAACAGGCCTTAAGGAATGCAATAGTTAAACCAGCAGAAAACAGTACCGTTTCCTGTAGCAATTTAGAACCTTTGTGAAAGACAAGGGAGTCTAATAGTGTGCAGCAATGGAGAAAGGTATAAAAGCAAGACATATCTAAATCCTGTAAATGGTCTCATCCAGCAGTAGGCTAGACTTTGTTTGTAAGCATGGTCAGTGCATGAATACAGCCTCCCAGGGAAGGCAGTACCCAGCTGCACCCAACAGGCACATATCAGCTTGGCCAGCACCTGATAGCTGACACTGATGGTTACAACGCAATGAATCCATCATCTTCCTAGCCCCACAGGTCCAAGCAGAAAAGGGCAAGAGACACAGGTCCACTCATTCCTAATCAAATTGCACCTGGGAGAGAACCAGCTATGCAGTCAATACCCCAAGCTGAGGAACAGAGACCAGAAATTGGAGCTTGCTGTCCATCAAGCTGTGAGCCTGTGACGTCTGCCACGTTGTGTGAATAATTACACTTGCATCCAAATCTGGCTTCAACTTATCCACTTGAGCAAAGAAAAGCAAGCAGGTTAGTTCATCAGTGAGAGCATTTTGCAAAGCCTCCAGCTTTATTTGTTCTGTGCTTCATGGTGCAAACAGGGATCATATGGACACTTTGAAAAGACAGTATAGGTAGGCATAGCAGTGACTTGGGCTTCAACAAGCCCACCCAGACACTGTTTATAGTAGATGAAACCCATACTGCTAGTTAAAAGCTAACTCAGACATAAATATATGTGCTCTGCAATCCGTCACCTGTACTGCAATGTAAACCAAACAGCAGAAGATTCCTATTTAGCTCCTGGTCTGCCACTGGTAGGTTGAGTGACCTTGAAAAAGTCATACCACTTTCCTACCCCTCTCTTTAAACTGTACAGCAAGGACAGGAGAGGCAGCCAGCTATAATAGGACCTTGATCTTGACTGGCTTAATAATCCCAATAATAAACATTTCAAAGATGGAATTACCTAGAGTCATCCTCAGGCACTTTTTGCACTGCATATGTATATATTCTAATTTAGACGCCTACACATCAACTGTAAGTGAAAGCATCACCTTGTGCTTTTATTACCCAAAGTCCAAAGAAACTGAACATCCTAAAAGCCACCTCACAGGATGAAAGAAGGTGAAATACAGAAGCTGCTAGAATGCCTTTAGCTACAAAACTGCATGGTAAAAAAAAATGGTCTCTTTCCTCCAGTCCATTCAGATTGGCTTTTATCTACATACTGAAAAACCTGACTCTAGAAACTGTCTGAGGCAAAACATCCATGGTAGACATATGGAGCCTCCAGGGGCATTGATAACTGAAATAATTGGCATATTACCACCAGAGACTCAGAAAAGTCACCTTCCAATTACAATGGGTTGCTTCTGACAAAAGTCAACTGAGGTGCATAATGACATTGTTCATTAGGTTTCACTAATGATAAAATTTCTGATTTCAATATTTAATACATCTCAGAGATCACAGTGCATAATTTAATGTGCAAGCAGATAATTTGCTGATCAAGGTACATGTTTCACATTAAGGAAAATTGTTTTACTCTTTGCTGATTAACTGAATCACACATACACACACAAACTATGCCACTCTCTTCTATTAGTGAAGCATTGTCCTTCCTGAAGCTAGTTTCTCATGGCAGACAACTAAACCCTGTATACCTGCTCTTTTACATGCAGTATAAATGCTCTATCACCCATGTTTGAATTGTTTTCTATCTTGACCCACTGGTGTCTCACACATGCATCATTTCAGGACATCATTGGTAACAGTGAAGTAGCCCATGTGCTGAGGCTGCTGTGCCCTGTGCCTCCTGGTATTACTTCTCTTTTGGCTGTTCATGTGTCTGCACCTGAATCTACCCCTTGTCTACCATCTTAAACACGGAGAGCAGCTCTCTGGGCAGGAACTGTTTTGGGGGTTTCTACACTTCCATAGCCAAGCATGAAGGCACCTGAATGAACAATACCTACAAATTACTTTTAGGATGGTGTGCTAAGGGCTGTGTGGATATAAACAGGGACATTACTGTAACTAGCACAGAATTCCGGGTTAAACGTAGAGACATGTAAAGTGAGGAATTTTTTTTTTGTTGTTTTCACTCAGCAGTTCAGAATTCTGACTTAGTTCTAGGGAGCAGCAAGACTCAGATGTCAAATCTCAGAATGATTCAGAAAACAGAAGGGTCATTTTTCACTTTCCTGCTCTGTTAATTCACTTGCTTGTTTTGTAGGGTAGTTTAAATCATCTCAGGAAAAGAACTTAGTCAATGGACAAGCGCTTCTAATTACTCAGTGAAACACAGGAGGAGGAAGCAGGCTGGAGCAGCTACTCGAGGGCTATAGCCCAGAGGCATTTCCATAGATCTCACTACTATTATTTGGGGTATATATCTTACAGCAGCTGCTGATCTGGGCTATAAATATCCAAACCAATTTTATTTACACTTTGAAAGTTGGGAAGAATATCAGCCTCTCTGAAAGCCTAGATTATTCCTGGAGATAGTATCACTCCCACTAAAAACCAGAACTAGACACCACAAAGTTTACGCTGAAACTATTCTGCAACATTTTACTTGAACACTGTCCATTAACATGCTGCTAAACCCCTGTGAACCGCTTAGAAAACGTACCCCCAAGCCTGAATTTGTTAGAATTTCTCAAGACCTGTATATGCCTGAGATCCCAGAAGGTACCAAGCAGCTTGAATCATTTTTTGTATTTCCTTTCTGTCTCCAAGCTCAGACAAATTAATAGGAATATATTGGCTCAGCCAATCACACTGGAGGAAATGGAGCTGGCTATTAATGATCTCAAACAGCAAACGGCCCCTGGGTTAGAAGAGCTCCTAGTGGAGTGCCACTCTAAGTTTTAGCAAAAGCCAAACTTTTTCTAATAGCTTCACTAGTTTTTCTTTCCCCCCTCACTCTTTCACTGCCAATCCATCCCCAGACTCTCTGTGGATGACAATATTCCTCACCAATTGCTGTTTGCCTATGCCTAAACAACTCGTGTCTCCTGGGTCTGCTTTAATCATCTGCCCTCCCCTTTGGCTAATTGATGCCATAGCCCTCTCCAAATTTGAAGTCAAAAAGAGAGGGACAGCAATGGGGCCGTATGTGCAGTGGAGACAAGTTGGCTTTCTTGGATTTACACCAACCAAAAGCTTGGTCCAGGCAGGTAATAGCTGGTAGGCTAGCCCCTAACCTGTCTGCCCAGATATCTGTAAATAACCAAACAGAGTTTAGCTGATCCAAACAGTGGTAGGAGAGAAAGACAAATTGTCGCTTATCTTTCTTTCTGTTAAGATATTTGGGAAACTATTCTCTCCTGAGGACAGCTATAACTGAATGTTCTCATGTTTTCATGTGACTATTAATAATGGCAGGCCTTGTCCTTTTATTAACATACCAGTTAAACTTTGAAGCCAAAGAGAGGCAATGTGTGTTCAGGAACAGAGAGGAAAACTCTGGTCACTAGGCAAGTACAAATGAAGTATAAACAAAAACAAAGCAAAACCAAAGCATAAACAAAGTGAGGATAAAAAATAAATCAAATTCCAAAACCAATGGCCAGGTTTTCAAAATCTCAACTGGATATTTCCTTTGGTTGCCATCTTATTTTGGTGTTAGACCAGGGAATGAGATCTATCGTACTTTCTCTGTTTCACCTGCTGAATTTAAAATGTTGATGGTACTGGCAAGCAGGGCCTGGCATAGAGGCTTCACCATTCCCTGCCAGGGGGGCAACCTACCCACTGTGTTACAGACAGGTGGCCTTTCTCAAATACTCCCTAGCTGAGGATAGCTCTGACTGCTGCAGGTCAGGAGTTTCTCTGGTACCAACAGCATATTAACATAAAAACTCATTCTTCTAAAGACTACAGGCTGTGCTCCTATACCAAGGGATCTCCCCATACTCCTTTTCTGTCTAGGTCACACACCCAGATGCAGCTGCAACACAAGGAAATGTGTGGGCCAACACATGCCTGACAACCTTGGCAGAACAGGCATGGCAGCACAAAGCTACATGTGAAGGCAATGCTTGCTGGAAGACTCCAGATACACACACAGCTTTCTATCCTGCAAAAAAACAGACAGACTAGAAAGTCCATAGCATCCTAACTCTTAACTGAAGTAGCTGAGTTTTCTGCACTCAACCTTCACAACAGCAGAGTCAACAATCCTTACCTACTTTAGGAGCAGTGAAAGGGTTGTGACAAGCCTAGCTGGGCTTTAGAGCAATACATCACCTGCCAGAGTCCTTCCTCGTTGTCTGCAATGAATCACAGCGAAGACCTCTGCCAAGATAATTCAAGAATTGATGGAGGTATCTGCAATAAGAGCTTCAGCCCCCTCTGCTATCTCCGGATTGAGGGCTACAAAAGCCACATAAATCCTACGGCCAGATGTGCCAAATTCACTCCACTATACAGGCAGTTTATTTACAGAAACTCACACAGAAAGCTCTGATTTTGCCCTGATTTTATCAACTTGCGCAAATAAAATCTCTCTCATTCATTGCTAATGACTCTATGTCCCTTCTACTGTGGTTTGCTAAAGCGATTGTCCCACTATGGGCATCAAGCTTCTAAATCCAAAGGTCAGATCTATCCAAATATTGAGGCATCTACTTCCCACTAAGTCAGCAACAAACTTATTCCTGCAGGAGGAGAAGGGCACTGAAACACGGCAATGTAATCACCCATTATTATAAGCCATCCCTCTCTTCAGCTGTGCCAGCTTAAGTTCAGTGTTTTGCAGGTGTCTGTGTGGCAGCAGACTTCAAACTAAACCACTCTCCAACAATCTTAAAGTCAGAGATTTTAGGCTTTAAAACCTTAAGCACAAAAAGTGCACTTCACAACAGCTCCTGTGGGTGTTATAAGGAGCAACAAATGCTTTTAAGCACTCTTAAGAGAGGAGAAGATGACAATGAAATTGAGGGAAATGGAGAAAAAGATAATTACGCTGCAAGCTGCTGCTCTTATCTCCCAACTACTTCCAAGGCAGCAAGAACCTAGGGAGCAGGCAGCAGCTGCCACCCTATTAAACTCAACAATTTACAGGTGCTTGGAAGAAGCACTTAGAATCATAGAATCAACTAGGTTGGAAAAGACCTTTAAGATCACCAAGTCCAACCATTACCCCAGGACTGCCAAGATCACCAGTAAATCATATTACTGAGGGCCTCACCTGCATGATTTTGAACACTTCTAGAGACATTGATTCCTCCACTTCCCTGGGCAGTCTGTCCCAATGCCTGATCATCCTTGCTGTAAAGAAATTTTTCCTAATATCCAGTCTAAACCTCCCCTGACACAGCTTGAGGTTGTTACCTCTTGTCCTATGGTTTGTTACCTGGGAGAAGAGACCAACCCCCACCTCACTACTACCTCCTGTCAGGTAGTTTTAGAAAGCAATAAGGTCCCCCCTGAGCCTTCTCCAGACTAAACAACCCCAGTTCCTTCAGCCATTCCTCATCACACGTGTGCTCCAGACCCTTCACCAGCTTTGTTGTCCTTGTTGGACCTGCTCCAACACCTCAATGTCTCTCATGTTGTGAAGGGCCCAGAATGGAACACAGGATTCGAGGTACAGCCTCACCAGTGCCAAGTACAGGGGAATGATCACTGCCCTGGTGCTGCTGGCCACTCTGTTGCTGATACAGGTCAGGATGCTGTTGGACTTCTTGGCTGCCTGGGCATAAGCTCTGTCAGTCGGCACTTCCAGGTCCTTTTCAGCCAGGCAGCTTTCCCCAAGCCTGTATCATTGCATGGGGTTGTTGTGGCCCAAGTGCAGGACCCAGCACTTTGGCTTGTTGAACAACATGCCGTTGGCCACAGCCCAGTGATCCAGCCTGTCCAGATCCCTCTGCAGAGCCTTCCTACTCTCCAGCAGGTCAGAACTACACAACTTGGTGGTGTCTGCAGATTTACTGAGGGTGCTTTTGATCTCTTCACCCAGATCATCAATGAAGATATTAAACAACACTGGTCCTAACACTGAGCCTTGAGCGACACCACTAGTGACCAGTCACCAACTAGATGTGACACCATTTACCACTACTCTTTGGGCTTGGCCGTCCAGCCAGTTTTTAACCCAGTGAAGAATACACCTATCCAGGCCATGAGCAATTCCTCGAAGAGAATGCTGTGGGAGACTGTCAAATGCTTTACTTATGTCCAAATAGACGGTGTCCACAGTCTTTCCCTCATAAACCAGGCAGGTCACCTTACTGTAGAAGGAGACCAGGTTGGTTGAGCAGGAATTGCATGCAATTAGCCGAGCAAATTCACTTCAAGATGCAGGGCCCAGCTCTTGGCTGCTGCAGTTTGGCTGTGTTCCGTTGACTCTGTGGTGTATTGCCAAGTTACTTCAGATGAGGGTCTAGCTCTAGGAAGTGGGAAAGCCTTGCTCCTCAGCATGATATTGCAAATGATTGCAGGTGTATCGGAACATGCTCCTTTCTCGCTCTGCAACTGCTCTCTGCCTGTAGCAGGTACTGGTGCACTCTGTTAGGCAAAAAGAGAAAATACAATTCCACCCCATACAAGCCTATTAGTCTATACAGCCCAGATAACAGGGATGGGAAAGACACAGGGCAGTAGACTTGGTGCAAGTAACAAAGCTCCTAGGCCTGCTTGAAAGCCTAGTGCAGGCAAAAACTGTGCATCACCGCTGACTAAGGCTAGTACTAGAAATGGTTTAAACATTCATCACAACATGAACCTAGACAGTTCTGACAGGAGCAGGAGCCACGCTACTTGTACTGGATGGTATGTGTGTACACAGGGAGCCCTGGCCAACAATGTTGTAGCCCAGACAAAAAGTAAAATTACAATAAAATCACACAGTCATAAATACCATCAGCAGCAAGCAACCTGCTCCACCATGACCTTCACCCCAAAAGCCTCTCATCTAGCCATCTTTGTTCCATGCCTGTTGTGGCCTCCCCATGCTTCTATTACTTGACTAAAATGATAATCAAGTGCAAACATCTAGCAAAGCTACATCTACAGGGAGGTCACATATTATGAATTCTTCGTTTAGTTGAGCTGGCATGAAACAGGGATATTCTGGTGAATGCAGTCCGCTGCAATCAGTAAAACTACTTGCATTTATTTTTGATGAAACTCTGGCCCAGTGATTTAGGAAGCAGACAAAAGGAAGCCAGGATAATTGTTTTAAGCATGGAATAAATAAATATGACTACTTCATGGTATGATGTCTCTTCTTCTGCTGCTCTTTCTCTTCCAGTTAATCTCATTATTGCAAATTAGGGAGTTTCTGTGGCAGTTTAAAAGGTGTACTCTCACACATACAAAGGAAATAAACAAAGTATTTTGCTTCAGATCTCAGCTGCAGTCAATTTATTCTTTGAGGCACTTGACTTAAAAACCATAAGACTTCGGTCTCTGTGCTTCTATCAAAGTCACACATAAATTGAAAAAGCCCCTGCTCACATCCACTCAAATTCAGTAACACTGCTGCTCTGATTTCAAAATGACCTGAAAATACTTCTGTATTCTCTTTGTTTCTAGCTGGTTCTTTATTCCCATTCTCCAATTAAATAGCAGAAAAATTCAAAGTACCTTCTAATTGAGGGTAATCCAAAATGAAAGCTGGCTAGAAGGCTGAAATCAAAGAGCTGAATAGGATATCATTACTTACACCAAACAGTCCCATGATAACATCTAGGAGAGGATGACGGCTTTTCTCCATAAAAGCCAGGGTTATACTCACTGTCTAAGAACACAAACCCACAGAGGACAGTGCAATAAAAAAGTGATGTAGTTTAATCCTTGGCTACTGTAAATTAGCTATGGTTTGGTGCATGCTCTGTGACAATGTACCCAGTGCTCAAAAATATCCTTTCTCTGAGAAAGCCTTGGCTTGAGCAAGAGCAGTGCCTGAGAGTAAGATGAGAGGAACTGCTGTTAGGAACTCCTTGCTAAATCAGTGTTTTATTTAACATGATAATTAGAACAAATATCTTTGAGACCTTGGGCAATGTTACAAATTTAAGACAGCCTGGAAGCACCTAAATTGCATGTTTAAAATTGTCAGCATTCTGGGAACTGGCTATGATGCTGTTTTGAAGCTCTTGTTAGCACCTTTGGGCAGAGACTGTTTCTTGGACTCTGTACACGGTGCAGTGATTGCCTTAAGGTACAGTATGCACCAAGAGAAAATATCTCTGAAGCCATCAGGGACATGGGCTGATAAGAGCAGCAGAGCCCCCACCTACCACCAGGGACCAAAACTAAGAACTTCATCTCCTTAGGCTTATGCTGTAATCAGCAGAGGGAAATCACTCCAAAGCATGAACCTGGCTCTTTAGGGAAGCTTAAGTCCTACAAACTACAAAGATGATGATGGTCAAGACCTAATGTAATGCCTTCATTAGATACCTGAAGCTACTGGATGGATCCAGACTAAGCACCTGGGAACTGTGAAATTTAGCAGTAATGCTGCCTGGCTTCATGACTGTGGAATAACAGGAGAGCAATAGGGAGTGAAGATTTTTGTCCTTCCTGCTATAATTTGTGCACAGAATTTTGCACTGCATTAGTCACAGCAAACACACAGTCACATAGTGCTAGAAAACTTTCATATTTTATTTATTATGACATCCAAAAATCAGAGGACTATTTCTCACTTTGTAATTCTTAACTGCGTGGTAATCCCCAACTTCATCTTCTGTTTTCATTGTAGCTGCTGCTTATTGCTGTAATCCCTGAAATAAACTTGCCTTATGACATACCAATTCATCCCTAGACTCAGCCTTAGGCTTCCTGAGCGTTAACAGAAAGATAAGATCCATTGAGAGATGTGAATGCAGGCTCAGTCACACAATAAACAACCTTTTACCAACTGGGCATAATCCCTTTATCAGATTGTGCCTGATGCATTGTATTCTCTAGTCCATAAGTGCTTTTCTGGGATCAATTAGAAGCAGGGTTAAGAGGAAAGAAAAAATCCTTATGGAGGAATTTTATCATTTCAATAGGAAAATTTCTCCACTGTAAACCAGCTGGGCTGTTAAAAAGTTGGTAGCTGCTACTCATACCATTTGAAAAGGCATTCTCCTAAAATCAACTGGGCACTGCAGTTTATCCCGGAGCACTCAATTCATGAGATAACTTATGTGCAAACAGTAGAGAGCCAGGAGAGGGTGCTCAACAATAACTAGAAGAGGTCCTGTATACTGATTATGCCCTGGCAAGTGATGCTTGCACACAGACAATTTACATGGAACTGCCTGAAGCAACATGAAGAATAGAAGATTTATTAATTAATATTTTAAAATTTCCAAAGGTGTTTTAATCTAGCTCTTTAAAAAAACGTTTTTGAATACAAGGAAATCCACAGGGAGTCTGCCTGCCAGACTTCAGGCATAAACAGTTAAAATTCCACCCAAATCTCTGTGCCCAGGTGTCCTGCCAGCAAAGAGTATGAAGGTCTCTAGTCAGTTCACTGAAAACATCACTCATGGGGATCTTGAGGAATCTGAACTAGTTGGATTTATGTTTAACTCATTTCAACAAAATGTTATGTGCTAATTCCCCAAAGTACTTAAGTGCCCAAGGGTTTTGGTCAAGCCATGGTTTTCACTGCTTTCCTTTTCCAATTTTGAATACATTGTTTTAGTTGGATGTTAACTGGACTAAATGTATGGGCTTCAACTTTTCAGAAATAAGGCAGTGTTTCTTAAGCATAGGAAACGTCACATTTTTGGAATGAGGTTTTAAAATACAGAAAGAAAAGAAATATTTCCTTTCAGATTAAAATATTTGATTAGAACTAATTATCACTATTATAGTCATTTCCTTTAAAAATGATTCTTCAGCAAAAAAGACAGAACCTCAGCTGCCCATGCAACAGGTAACGGGACTCCAAGCAAAAGCTATGCCCTGCAATGTCGATATGTGAGGTCCAGCAGGATGGGAGTCTGAGGTTATGAGTTTACTAATAACATGACCTTTATTGTGCTAACTGCAAAGGTTATTACACAGTCTGTACTGTTTCTAACACAAACAACTGCATGGGATTACCTTTGCCATCGCAGAATGACAGGGATGGGGAGGAGGAAATAAATTTGAAGCAGGACTTTTACATGAAGTCTGCTGTCACAGCTGCCTAAATTGGAAAACTGAAAATTCAGGTTTTCTGGGCCAAGTAAATGACTATAATTGGGATTTAAATGGCATAGGAATAAAAAGTTGACTGTATTTGCTGATTCTATAGCCCTGTTTTCCCTCATTGTTTCTTTCTGAGCCTCCTACTGTTAATAAAATTGAAAAATCAAGCTGAGCTGAATGTCCAATGCTTTCACTATGATTGAATCTCTCTGTGCATGTGATTGACAGCATCAGAAGAGTGTTTTCCTTACCTAACACACACACACACTTTGGCTTATTTTATCTGCCCTTTCTTAGGATCATTCAGCCCCTGAGAAGAACTCAACTGGGAATATCCTTCTTGTTGATAACCTCCTAGTAACACAGACAGATACTAAAACCACTTATGCCAGACAGGTGCTGGTCACAGTCAACCTGGCTTCAGTGAGGGCAAATCATGCCTGCCCAATTTGGTGGCCTTCAACAACAGGGCTATGGAACTGATGGACAGGGGCAGAACAACTGACATTGTCTACTTGGACTTGTGCAGAGCATCTGACTCTGTCCCTCACAACACCCTTGTCTCTAAATTGGAGTGACATCAATTTGATGGATGGCCTGCTCAGTGGATAAAGAAGTGGCTGGATGGCCGCACATAAAAAGTTGTGGGGGGTCCCTTAGGGGTCAGTGTTGGGACCGATCCTGTTCAACATCTTTGTTAGAGACATGGACAGTGGGATTGAGTGCACCCTCAGCAAGTTTGCTGATGACAGCAAGCTGTGTGGTTCAGTTGATACGCTGGAGGGAAGGAATGCCATCCAGAGGGACCTTGACACGCTTGTGAGGTGGGCTGATGCCAACCTTATGAAGTTTAACCATGACAAGTGCATGGTCCTGTACCTGGGTCGGAGCAATCCCAGGCACAGCTACAGGTTGGGCAGAGAAGAGATTCAGAGCAGCCCTGCAGAGAAAGACTTCGGGGTGTTGGTCGATGAGAAAGCCAACCGTATCCTGGGCTGCATCAAAAGGAGCATGACCAGCAGGTTGAAGGAGGTGATCCTGCCCCTCTACTCTGCTCTCATGAGACCTCATTTAGAGTACTGTGTGCAGTTCTGATGTCCTCAACATCAAAAGGACATGGAACTGTTGGAACAAGTCCAGAGGAGGCCAGGATGATAATAAGGGAGCTCAAGCACCTCCCATATGAAAACAGCCTGAGAAAGTTAGGGCTGTTCAGCTTGGAGAAGAGAAGGCTGCGTGGAGACCTCATAGCAGCCTTCCAGTATCTGAAGGGGGCCTATAAGGATACTGGAGAGGGACTGTAATGATAAGACAAGAGGTAATGGCTTTAAACCTCAAACAGGGGAGATTTAGTTTGGACATAAGGAAGAAATTCATTGCTGTGACAGTGCTCAGGCACTGGAACAGGCTGCCTAAGGAAGCTGTGAATGTTCCACTCCTGGCAGTGTTCAAAGCCAGCTTGGACAGGGCCTTGAACAACCTGGTCTAGTGTGAGTCATACGTGCCCATGGCAGGGAGAACTGGATGATTTTAAGGTCCTTTCCAACCCAAACCATTCTGTGATTCTGTGATTAAGTAGACAAGCCATGAAGGATAGTCACTTACCGAGACTTCCAAAAAAACCCTAGTAACAGTCAGGGTTTAAGGTCTCCAAGCCTGCTCTTCAAGTGGTTCTGAATGACCCTGAACTGCCTTACCTTGTTAGCTGCCCTTCTTGAAACAAAATTTGTATTAAAATATTACTCTGTATATGATATGCCCTTCTCAGCATACTACAAATTAAAGTCCCAGCTATGTAATATTGGTGCACTGTCTGAAGGGTGCCCACCTTCACAGAACTGCAAAAGCTGGTGTCTATAACCAGGCTATTTCAACAGTCCTAATAAGGCTCAGAAGCAAGATAAGTTCCACTTACAAATGTAACCAACCAGTATCTCCCAATTAAACTAGCTGTGGGTGACAAAAAAACCAACCAAACAAAACCAAGAAACAACAAAAGAAACCTCCAAAACCAACCCAGAAATACTGATTCTCTCCAGCCTCTATCACTTTTACTTAAGGGATCTCAGCTTATCTTATTACTCAGTACTTTAGGAAATCTGGCTATTTAAGCCTCTATATATGAACTCCTCATGCTGAAATATGTCCCTATAAAGACACTGGTGGTGGAGAGAAAGGCTGATTTCCACAGAGAAACGTTATTATCCCTTACTCTGAGATAACAGAGATATCTCTAGGCTAACAGTAGTACAAGGCAGCACAATTATACTTGAAACTGAGGGAGGCAGAACTTCCTTTGCTTTGGCAGCCCAATGCCCAGAGGGCGCAAACTGAGACAGAGGAGACTGAGAGGCAGCCACTGATTTCCTTCTCTTACAAGTGCCCAAAAATCATTTGATTAATTGTGAAATCAGTGCCTGAGGGAAGTTGGAAGTGATGGTGGAAATGTTAATTGAAAGGCTGTATTTCAGAACCTGCACTTGCTTTACTTCAGGTGCATTTTACTGAGCAACACGTTCTTATGGTGTGAAAAAGTCCATAAGAACTTAAAGCCATGCAAGGTCAGAAAAGTGAAAACACAGAGTGTGTAATTTTTGGGTTAGAGACAGTAAACAATCCAGAGTGTGAACATGAAAGGAAAGCTGGTGTTGGTAAGAAGGGAAGACTCAGGAGATGTAAACTCTGCAACATCAATGATCAGTGCTGATTCAAGGAGAAATAGAAGACCCTACCCTACTGGCTTGTCCAGTAAAGAGTGTTTGAATATTTCATTGGGATAGTGACTGGGTTAATGCTCAGCCGGTTAGCCAACTCATTTTATTTGGTGCATTAGCCTGTAAGTAATGCTTTATATTTTTCATTTATGCACATCCTGTTTACAGTCTTTTTGTAGACAAAAGTGACCTAGAGGATGATGGTTATGATGCATGTAAGAAAGCCACATATAAATACAGTGGGAAAGAGTCAAAAATATTTTAGACTAATAAATAGCACTGGCTTTCTTACTAATCATCAGATTTCTTCATGTAACAATTAGCTCTGTATTTTTTACCTGGCATAATGTTGGAACAATTGTAGATGAATATTGGCCGCCTGTTCTCAAAATTTCTGAAGATCATCTTAAATACGCAGGTCAACAGGATCCTTACCTGGTTTCTAATGTTGGCAACCACAGCTCTTTGATGCAGAGCTTTAATTGAATTAGATGCTCCTGCAGTCACTGACTCATCATCCTAGTATTCAATGCAGCTGTGCTGAAAAATCTGCAACATTTCTAGTCCTTCGGAGGTGGCCTTACTGGGAAGAGGATTCTTTTCATCCCAGAAGCTATTAAAGATGCAAACAGCTTGGCACTGAATCATTTTTATGTGACTGCTGGAATGCTAGTCTGAATTAGGGCTGTATTTATGTAAATCAGTGTTGGTAATGGTATTCTCTGCCTTTTTCTTTTTTTTCAGTTAAAAAGAGAGGGGTAGTAAGGACTGAAAGAATTGAAAAAGAATAGGAGCTGCAGTGACATTCAGTGCAATGATTTTGTGCTGCTAAAAATCAGTGTCTAACCACTAATGACAAGCTATGGATATATATATAAACAGCCTTAATAAAAAAGCCCTATTCCAATCACAGAAAAGCAGACAATATCCAGGTTGTAATGCCACAGATTCAATCATAAAAGCTTTCAGCCTTAATTTGTAATGCTGGACTCAGAAGTGCCCTGCTCCTCCTATTGTCTTAGAATAATGTTTCTGGTCACACCATAGTCAGGTTCTTCAATGATGTCTTAAAGATCAAATTGAGAATGACATTTTCTCTCCTTTTTTTTACATATGCTACAAAAATTCCCAAATTGGGCTTGTTCTTTTTTCTTTTTCAAGACCAGATAGTCTCCAGGAATCCCACCTGGGAACAATCAAATCCCAGCCACCAAACTCCCCACTTAGGTATCTGAAAGCAGATGTGCTGGATGCTGAGCCATTTCCAAGTCTGGCCCACCACCAACCGCAAGGCTCTTCATGACAGTGTGATTTATAACAATAAATGCTTCAGAAGTACTTCTCCTTAAATTATCAGCACAAGCAATTCCTCTGTGACGTGGAACGAGCCTTTGCAGTGCTGGGAGCCTACTAAGCACTCTGCAGAGGAACATGAAGGCTCTGACAGACAAATTTCCATGGCAAACTCTTTGCCTTGTGCTTCCTGCAGCAAGACCCAGAGGCAGCTTGTGAGAAGAACAAGCCCAGAGGACATGATGCAGGATGATTTATCTGCATTTGTACCTAAAATTTTGCTCCTTCTCTGCAGGCTTTTGGATAAAAATGAAAAAAGGTTGAGCAGCTCTTAGGCTTCTAACTAAATCCCTCTGGGTTTTGGTAGTTTCACTGTGAACAAACAAGGAAGACACAGTCACCACAGGCTTGTGGAAATGCACTGGGAGAATGCTTGTCCCCTGTGGTGTGCTTTAGCTGTCTGCTCTAAATTAGCCATATTTCAAGATCTCGCTCTAGACGTAAATGCTTGGTCTCATACCATCTTTAGAGGGATGTGTAATGATATATACACACACGACAACTTCTGAGTTCCTTAACTGCAAAGGACTAACAAGTAGGTACTATTAAATACGGCATATCATGACAGGACACCAGAGTCTGAAGTACAGCTACCAGCCTTGTCTAGCCTAACATATTAGCCCTTAATCTGGCTCCCCTATGAGGAGCTCTGCTATCATGTCCACATGTAATCAGACCTGTGCAGCTGCCGACATGTTCTTTTTAATTGGATTGAAGCTAATCACAGTAGGATTAATTTGAAGAGATCAAGGAAACAGAGTGATTTTTGGTGGAAAGCAGATGGTTTCTTCTGGATGGAATAAAGCTCTGAAAGCAATATGAGGTGTTTAACTTTACAGGTTTACTGAGATTAAAAGCTCAGGGATTCTGTAACTTAACTGTAGTATATTTAATCACATTTATGCCATGTCAATAAAACAACCCTTTGGAAATTTACTGTGTGGTTTTCAAAAAGAAGTGGCTTACTGACAGATACCAGCATCTGACGAACTTCAAGCACTGTGAAGGGGAGTATGAAAGCATACTTCCAAAGCTGGCATAATTATTCCCAAGCAAACAATAGTTAAGCACTGCTGTTTTCATGAGAATCAAGAGCATCATGCCTCTCCAAATGGCATAACGTGTTATTGCTAAAAATTAACAGTAAGTGGACTGTCAGTTCAGCACTGATTTGTGATTTCAGCCATTTCTCTTTTTGCCCTCCAAATGAAGTTATTGTAAAGGACTCTGATATCAAAGTACTGAGTAAGTACACAGTCTTTTTTAAATAAGGCCACTAAAATTCAACTTAAAACCTTGGACTTGAAAAGGTTACAACAAACTTGAAGAATCACTTCATTAATGAGCTGCGGTTCTTTTTCCATCTTTTATGTATGGATGTAAAATATATTTGCCCATTCCCATAGTCAAACACACACAGACATGCCGCTTTCTCTACAAACTCAGACCTTGTTGAAGTGCTGTAATTTGTATATGACATACATGTTAAACAGGAAAGAAGTGTGTCAATACAATGAGAATGTAAACTAGATGAAGCTGAGCCAGGAATTGAGATAGCAGCTCTGTGGAGCATGGAAAATGGGAATCTGGGGAAATCTTATGCAGGGTAACTTTGTTGTGTCCCTCAAACTCCAGAAAGGAGAAAGTTTTTATAAAATGCCAAGCAGCTATAAGAACCTTAGGTCTTCAACCACAAAAAGGGTACCTATAACTCACTGGCACACTATAGCCACTGACTTCCCTAAACTAGTGTGAACAAAAAACATTTTACTCCCATACAGCATCAAAGAAAGAAAAGCTTCATCAACCATTCTGAATTAGAACCACAAGAAAGTGTTACCTAGGCTTGCACAAGTCCTTTTCACAGCATGGTTATATACATGGGATTCTCATGTACAAAACTGAGACCAGCTAAGGCAGGCCTAATCCTGTTTTAGCCGGTCCTAATGAAAAGATCTACGCAGAGGTGCTGGATTTTATTTTACAATTTTTCTTAGCACAATTTGTCCCAAATCTGATCAGCCAGTTCAGTTCTGCACACAGTATTTTTCTCCTACTGAATTTAGGGCAAAATCTGGAAGTGTATGTTTTGTAGCACCACATTTCTATTTCATTTCTAAGACCACTGAACAACGATTACCCAGCTAGATTCACCCTTTGAAAAGAGAATCTTGACTTACTTGAGAAGTCTGCCCACTTTAATTATATCCTTTTATCTTGTGTAGAGACATTCAATAACATACCATGGTAATACTAGCAGGTCAGAATACCATTATGGCGAAATGCATTCCTTCATCCAAAACTTCTAACCAGAGCTCCCCTGTGATACAAGACACTTCCCACAGATGTGTTCCCTCATCTTCCACTTACTGCAAGTACCACAGCCTTCGTTATCATAATAGATAATGGCCTCACAAACTGCCACAAGTTCATCTTCACACAAAAATACTGGCATGAGGTCAGTATTCTCTGAACTTAGAGAATAGGGGCAGGGTACAAAGAGATCAAATGCCTTGTCTTTTTCTGTGCCTGCAAAAATGGGAACAGGTGGAAGAACAATAGATTCTGTAAAAGGAAAAATGGAGACTCACCAGAAGAGAAGGCAGCACAGCACCGAGAGCACAAGGTTACTTCTGTATGCCCACAGGCTTGCAGGGCATACCCTCCTTAAAACTAAATACAACTTTACGCAGAGAAGGCTATAAGAAGAATGAAATCCATCAAGATGTATTTTAATCTGCTTTAAACATAACATAACTATTCATTTGCTGTAAACATGTCTCATTTAAACCCTGGGGTCTAGTTCTCCTCCCAGTATATGTATTTATTTAACATTTCACAATCTGCTAGTGGTGAGAGGCAATTTAGGGCAGGACCTCTTAGAAATTATCACTTAGTGCAAAGGAGCTTATTACCTTACACCCACACTCCAGAGCAGTCACTAGAGGTATGCTAGAGTTTACATCAGCTAAAATTAAGGATTATCTATGGATATTAATAGAGACATGATCATATTTTCCAGGTAGATTTACATAACTACAGACTTGTTCCATTGTAAAGATTTGCTTTTCATCATGTAATTAAAGGAGATATACATGAAGCTGAAGGTAATAACAACATTGTATATGTTACCCTTTCAACAAACTAAAATATATACTGCTAATAGCTAAGCATATTTAACTTACAATTGTTATAAATCATATAGGAAAACATTTGATGATATTATTATGTAAATTACAAATATGAAAAAAGTATGATTAGGCAGTTATCTTGTAACTAAATTACATTGCAGGTATAGTGATCGCTTTAGTTTTAAATATGAACATAGACACATATATTTAATTTGTTTTGGACAGCTTTCAAACAAAGATGGTGCATGGATAAAACTACTTCACAAAACAAAGCTTTCTAGCATTTCTTTGGCAGAGAGAATACTGCAGCTGCCAAAAGAACTAGTTTTTTCACTGTACATTGCATTAACTACTCCTTTGTTACAAACAGAAGGTGTCCTTTCACCATCAAATAACATCTACAATGTTTCCAGCCATCTTTTGAGTATCTTGATCGCTGCCTTGGGGTCATTGTATTCCAGTGCAAAATGGGTGAGAGTTATGACACACCCTCAAAGGCCCCCCACTTGACAGCCCTTCTACTCACAGTGCAGAGCTTATTTAATTTGGGGGCACTAGGATCAGCAAGTGAAAGTAAAAGAAAAGAAATCTGCTTGTAGTTGGCCCTAGTTGGACACAAAAATCTAGCTCAGTGTCACCCTGATCTCTTCTCTTGTAAGACTGCAAGCTCTCTGGGACACAGTATAGTATATACCTATACAACTCGCTTTGCATAGCTCAGAAGCAGAGGACTGTAAGCTGCAAAGAAAATTTCCTACTTTTCTGCATTTATGATTTCATCTAAAATTATGGCCTACAAAATGTACTATTCTTCGTTGAGTGTCAGTTGAAACAAACTCTCCCATTTATCATAGTCTTAATACAGATTCTGTTATTAATAATGGCAGTTGTAGAGAGGCCACCTCAGCAGATCTGCTTCTAGTCAAGCTGCAAAAGCTCTCAGGGGAGGATGAAAGAGTGAATTAGAAAAGAAGGATCAGAGGGAAAAAAAAAAATGAGTACAAATGACTGATTAAGGGAGAAAACGAGAGATCAAATTTTATAAAGGGGATTGTATTCTAATGCCAACTTCATCTACCAGTCTGCATAATTCATGTAATATCTCTAGTCCATACATGCCAGTTGATAGCTGTACCTGTTTGAGGACACTAATCACACACTAAAAAAGTCAGTTATTGTGTTAAAAAAAAGACAGAATAGGTTATTAAAGTAACAGGTATTGAACAGGAAGAACATTAACTTTGATGCTAAGACACCACAGACATGGGTGGATGGGGAATCTGACCTTCATTCTGTAGCAGTATTATTTTAGAGAACGTTATTTTACTATGAAAAATTGAAATTAGTGTAGTATAGCCTCTGGGCAAAATTTTTATCTAATTTCAATTCTGGAAAATAAAGATTAAACTAATTTGAAATGAATAACTTTTCAAAGTTGATTTTTCTGAGAAAATAGAAAAGGCCTATAAAAAATGAAGTGTCTACATAATGTAAAAATTAGGCATTAGTTGCTGCTGTAAAAAAAAAAAAAAATTTGAAAATGTCCTTTTGATTACTCAAAGGCTCTAAAAAAACTTCATATTGAACAAAAAATAAAACCCCATTGAATTCACTGATCAGTAAATCAAACCTTTATGGACAGTTCTTTTACACTAATCCTGATAGATAAGAAAAGATAAATATTGTCTCTGTCATACTGCCAGCTTCCCAATATCCACAGAACACACATTTTATTTATTTTATTTTATTCATAAGCTAGGATGGCCAGAAGCTACAAATAGTGCCAGATCCTGGGTTGCCTATATTGTCTGCAGCTTGGGCATGGACACCTGGCCTGAACACCCTGAGATGCACCAGCCAGAGCTTATACCCACTGTTCTCAGTAAGTTCATACAGCTTGTCCTGCAGCACCCCAAGCTGCTCATCCAAGCTCATCACTTTAATGTGTAAGATGAAAACTAGCTCAAGTGTGTCTTGCATTACACATGGTTCCAGCATGGATGGTTTGAATTGACAGTGATCAGAGTCAGCATCACCCCAGAAATAAGGACTTGAGGTTTCCTTCACTGGAGACTGAATGCTTTTCATACAAAAGCAAAGACATTTGTTGAAGTCTTTCTCAATAGCAAGCCTCAGCACATCCAAACTTTTTATTCCCTTCCAGTTCATTTCCCATCCACCTCTGTGGCTCCTATGATGAGGATCTTTCAGTGTATGTCATCCCCTATCTTCCCTATTGCATCTACCTCCTCAGCTGGACAACACTCAGAAACAGATGTGCTTCACAGAGCTTTCTGCTTTCTCTACCTCTTTTTTCAGCTGTTTGTACAATTTGCCCTGTCTCCCGTTCCTTGTACGGTAAGGACCATGATCTCTGTACATGAGTAAATACAATAGGACGGTGTAAGAACATTTAGCAATCAGTTATTCATGCTGCAACCAGTTGCTTCCCCTTGATTGCTCCTTTTGTGTTAAGAGCTTGTCCTTCATGTCTTCGACAGCAGAGAAATCCTGCAGCTAATCAGTGCACTAATGAAACAGTTGTTCCATTAATAAAAATTTTTAGAAACTGGCAAAGAAGCAAGCAGCTTTACAAATTAAGCCTCCTCTTCAGCTGGGGCTCCCATTCAACTCGAGTGCCCCAAAATAGCACTTCAGCAGTGCTTAAGTAGTGCTTAAGCTTTACTACTTCAACTGTTGATTTCTTTTTCCCCAGGATCATGAACTAATTAGAAGTGTTGCAGGAATTTATCAAGAACAACCAAGTCAGTCTTACGGCTATTACTGTAATAAAGTCACACCTGAAGAGTCCAGACTCCAGTTGAGAACAGGGCCTTCTGAGTCATGGACTGCATGAACACACAGCAAGGGTCCCTACTCCTAATATTACTTGATGGGGACTTACTTGGGTGCATGCCAGGATGGAGAGCAGCCAGATCAAATAGGGGCCCATCCAAGACAGCTCTGGAGATGCAGTTACCTACCTACCCGTTGCCTGATAGGCACTTATCCTTGTGCTTTTTGTAGCTTGACAAACTATCATTTTCATTTACATTTAACACGTGGGGCAGTAAAAAGCAGCAGTCAAGCAGTCAATGCGTATCCTGTTTTGCCAGCACCTTCAGGAAGGCAATAATTGCCACCAAATAGCACAGGTTTGGGTACAGACAATATCAGACTCCCAAGTAGGAATTGGGTGCTTCTCTCAATTTGTGTTGGTTTTGATATCAAAGTCATCATGGCCATAGGTCTGAGGCAGCAAAAACGAGAGAAAATTTAAATTGCAGAATACACATTTACATTGTAGCTGCAAAGCCTCTTGTTACTCCCTGAAGAAATGCAGCCACTGAGTAGGGAATTCTTCAGAGCAGACCTGCAGAGAAGGACTTGGGGGTGTTGGTCGATGAGAAAATGAACATGAGCTGACTGCAGTGTGCGCTCGCAGCCAGAAAGCCAATGGTATCCTGGGCTGCATCAAAGAGAGTGGGACCAGCAGGTTGAAGGAGGTGATCCTGCCCCTCTATTCTGCTCTCGTGAGACCTCACTTGGAGTATTGTCTGCAGTTCTGGTGTCCTCAACATCAAAAGGACATGGAACTGTTGGAACAAGTCCAGAGAAGGGCCACGAGGATGATCAGGGGACTGGAGCACCTCCCGTATGAAGACAGGCTGAGAAAGTTGGGGCTGTTCAGCCTGGAGAAGAGAAGGCTGCGTGGAGACCTCATAGCAGCCTTCCAATATCTGAAGGGGGCCTATAGGGATGCTGGGGAGGGACTCTTCATTAGGGACTGTAGTGATAGGACAAGGGGTAATGGGTTCAAACTTAAACAGGGGAAGTTTAGACTGGATATAAGGAAGAAATTCTTTACTGTAAGGGTGGTGAGGCACTGGAATGGGTTGCCCAAGGAAGTCGTGAATGCTCCATCCCTGGCAGTGTTCAAGGCCGGGTTGGACAGAGCCTTGGGTGACATGGTTTAGTGTGAGGTGTCCCTGCCCATGGAACTTGATGATCTTAAGGTCCTTTCCAACCCTAACTATTCTATGATTCTATGATTCTAATTGCTCCCTAGTCTACAGGTGAGAAAAGTATTTTGGTGTTATTACAGCTGTACAAAATCCAGCAACTTAATGTTTAAAAATCAGGGGAGTAAAGGAGAAGAGAAAATAAAGATGGAAAACTGGGGAATGAAAAGGCCAAGTAACCACAAAGAAAACGAACAGTAGGTGAGGACAGTAGAAGGACTGGTGACGAGTTTATGCCAAAGAGAATGGTCAATGAGTCTCCCTTTTCTATTTGTGTTTTGTTTTTTTGCTTGTGGGGTTGTTTTTTTTTTTGGTGGTGGTGGTAGTGGTTTTCTTTTTGTTTATTTGCTCGTTTGTTTGTTTTTATTGGGGCTTTTTACATGAGAAGGTGACTCCACACTGGCAAGTTTTTTTTGCCCAAACCACAGAAATTCCTCCTGTCTTCCTGCCCTTGACATTACAGAACCTTTGGGCACCTATAGAAAAGCCTATCTTTTCGCCACAGAGCAAAGTTCTCCCATTGCCAACTTTGAAATCTCTCCCTGCTAGAGGACTTAGCCAGGACACTCAGGCCACGTGGACAGCAAGGTTTGCTGAGACCTTGATGTGCGTGGTATGTCAAGCTCAGATAGTGTGTTCATGGGACTGGGGAAATCCTATTTCCCAGCCTGGCCCCCTTGACAGCTTCTTGTGAAGCATTTGGTAATCAAGAGGATACATGACCTACCAAAGTCCTTCGGGAAAGAGAAACAGCATTTGTACTCAGTATTATTTCAGATGTGAAATTATAAGCTACTTTTGTGCAGTATTAAGTAAACAGTTAAGGACAAAGCAGTTTTTAACAAAAAGAGGTAGCAAGATACTCATGGATTAGTTTTGCACTTCAGCAAGCCTCAAAGAATTGTGTCTAATATCTCCCCATTCTCAGGATGTAGCTTTTTCTTTTCAATGAGCCTGTCACCTCCTGTCAGCATCCCCTCTGCCTTCCTTCATCCTCTTAATTAGTGACTGCGATCTCTGCCTTTGTTCTCTTTATTTGGCTTTAAACTAGAGAAATTAAATCAAAGGAATTCTCCAGAAGGCTTTGTACCTGCACACGAAGGTGTCATAAATAGCTTGTTAATGATTTGAGAAATGAGTAATAAGTAGCTACATTGGGTAACCTTTCAGCATGCTGAATAATTTGTTAAAAACTTAATCTGTTTAATGGGGGCTAGTTTAGTACCAGTACAGAAATAGGCAAATTGAAACTCATACCAGCACTTTTGTCTCTCTGTTCCTCTGCAACTGAGATACTCCTCTCCAAGTCTGGGACAGAGCCAAGAATTACAGGGAAAATTAATACAAGGGCCAAAGCCTGAAGCAGATGTTAAGGACTAAACCCATAAAGTCTGCTTAGTAGGAAACCCTGCAAATAAACCAAACCAATCCAAACACCTCAGCTACAAATAATTGTAATCTTCAGGGTATATCCCCATATCTACTAAATCCAATGAAAATTAAATCCTCAATTTTGTGCACCTATGATGTCATTACAATCTCATTTCTAATCTCTGCTTTATTATGGCAGGTTCAACATCATAATAGTGCACTGGAATGTTATTAAATACTCCACCTTCTAGCTGTTCTTGACAATAAACCAACCAACTTCATAATCTGAGCAATAACAAGACCTTGACATATTGTTCACATCCACTGCTAGATCTGCTAATACTGTCATAATTCGAGATTAAGGAAAATAAATTAATTAAAAATATTTGAAAAAAAACAACAACAAAATGACATGTTTGCAGAGGATTCATCCATACTCCCCAACTCCTCAAACATTCATGTATCATACTTAAGGGGAACACATGTTTTAACAGGAGCTTCATTTTTACAGATTTTTTGCATTAATGGGGACTGAAAAACATGCTACTATGGCTGGCTACATTTCAACGTGGGATGCAGTGAGACTGCAGCTGAACGAGTATATGTTTTAAACCCTTCTGGCAGAAAAGTACTCAACCGCAATTATTAACTAATAATAAATTACCGTAGCATTGACCTACAAGTTTAGTAAGAAATTAGGATGCTTGTATCTAACTCTATGTAGAAGTTAACAGAAATACTCTATGGAGAATAAACCCACTGAGAGCTCTGTGTGTCTATCATTAACAGTCATGACACCATGCACAAAATAAAATGTTTCTGTCATTCATGACAAGGAATCAGGGTGCTTCTGTTCACAGCCAGGCCAAGCAAAGGGTTTTTTCAGCCACAAGACTACAGATTTCACAGTATCAGCAAGCATGTCACAAATCCCTACCCTGAACCACACTGCTTGCTCTGAATCTGTCTAAGAATCTGTGACAAAACATTTAAATTTTTCTTTTTGTAACGGTTACTCATTTGGAAATATCCTTGAAATTGTCTTCTTTTTTAAATAGTTCTGAGGTCTTATTCAAAACATCGTAGTTCAACATGGGCTTTGGCAAAAATGAGCGTCAGGGAGAAGTGAGATAAGAAACATCTGAATATTACTTATTTCTTCTTTCTGGTTTTCTTTTTTTTTTTCCTTTCTGTTCTATCCTTTTCTAGAACTGGAAGGTCACCCACCAAACCCTCAGTTTCTTGTTCCTCAAGTGTAGACCTCAACTGGCTAATTTATCACCATAACTGTGCAGCCACTGATCAGGGATCCTAGTCTCACAGCTAATAGCACAGTGGAGTTTCTGAATGCATAATGATTAAGCTTCAGCAGTGAAAATTGTTTGAAAGTCTTCATCTGGGAATCTGAACCAAAAACTATCAGAACAAATGGCAGGAAATTTCAGTGTTAAAATCCAGGGCACTGAATCACATCCAACCCATCAGTAGCCCCAGGAGAACACAAAATGCAGTACTTTCTCAGGGGACATCAATTTTGTGGGCAGGGGGGTTGGTTGGTTGGGCTTTTTTATTTTATTTCTTCAGTGTGTTAGAAAACAGATTTTGTTTCACACTTAACATTAAAATAAAACAGTAAGAAGGAAAATATTTGAATTACAGCATGAAAATATCATAAGGGTTTGCTTTTTTTTTTTTTCTTTTTAATTATATGAGCTTTGATTCTCATTTAATTGTCCCTGAGTCTTTCACACACAAAGGCTGCCGACAGCCTTTATGAAGCATGATGCTTTATTATTTTTTCTGCTTGGGAATGTGCTTACTTTTTCCTGCTTAAGCTATGTCTCACTAGCCTTGACTAACCTTCAACTCTGTAACACATCACACTCACACTCCAGTGTGCTTTGGAAACCTTGATACCCCCCTATAAATCGGAAAACATGACTCTACTGTAGTTTGTTCTGTTTGTAGGAAGATAAATATATGTGGTATCAGTGTTTCTTGGCTTTCTAATGGCAGAGCTGTCACCTCCTGATCTGAGGCAAGCTTTAATGATGAAAATCAGTAGTGCTTTCTGACTTGGTACTGGCAGAGAGACATTAATGAGATGGAGTTATAAGTATTTTTTGATTAGTGCATTTCTCTGGGCAAGAGTCTGATTGAGTAGTAATTTCCAGACTGAAACTCTTTGGACCATGGGGGCATCCTTCACCCATCCAAGTAAAGTCAGTGGCAACTAATTCTATGACTTTGGTGGACTGAGACCCTTCAAAACTTTCATAAAAAGGACGGCTACAATCACATCAAATAGAACAAAGCAAAAAACAACCAAGACCCTAATTTTGCCAGGATTTCCAATTAGCCCAAGACTTTTGCATCTTTATATCCTGCCATACTTTAATGCTGTGCAAAAATAGCAGTAGAGAGACTACTTGTACATTAATACTTACCAATACAAAACCCAAACCCCTGTGTTTCTCCCAGTGCGCAACGTACATAGTTCAAGTAAAGGAATTCCACTTTTTAAAGCATGCCATACAAGAACAAATCTACCGTTTAGTGGTCAATCTTACTGATTTTAAGAAAAATAAAATTCCGTTAATTTCAGCCTACATTCACTTGTTCATGATACACAGCTTATACAGACTCTAGTAAAACTAATTATTGGCTTATCTGGCTTGCAAAGGTAAAATCCCTATGGATTTCACTGGAAAGATGACAACTGCTTTGAAGAATGGTATTCCTGGTCCTTTACCAAGGAAGTCATTGAAAATTGGAATCTGTGATAAACAAACATATTTTTCTGATAAAGGTCAATGGTAACAGAGCAGAAAAGATGTAGGCATTTTATTCTTCCTAGGTTTTCTTACTGCATTTTTATTTATGCTTTTACCAAGGTCAAATGTATATAATGCAAAACCCTTTACAAGCTTTCTAGCAGCTATTCAGTACAACCTGTAGGCCTGTAGTCTTTTATTGCTTTAATGTATGAATCAATGTTTTACAGTGTTTTCTGGACACATTTCTGAGCACAAAAATCTATGATTCTGCTACAAACATTTGTTTTGCTTTTCTGTAAATAGCAGCAGCTTTATACTTCCGTGTAACAGAATAAATCACTGCTGAATCTCAGAAAAAAATAAAATACTAGCTCAAACCGAGTATTTATTACTTTTGATAGAAAAGAGAGAGCAGGTTTGTGTTTGTGGGTGGGGTTTGGTTTAGTTTATTTTTACATTAAAATAGATTATATGGAAAGGAATGCTTTTCAGCTTCAGATTTTGAAAACTGAGATTTGAAAATGTAGCCACAACATCTTCCCGCACAAAGCAATTTGACCTCACTTTAAAATTTCATCTTTGAAAGCAGTTGTCAGTGTATTCTGAGAGACTGCATAAGTTAAAACCTGCTGAAAACAATATTAGGAGAATAAAGGGAAATTTCTTGCTTTTGTATCCTCCCAACTTTACTGTATTATAGCATGGAGGAGCAGTAGCTGTCACATGAGCCTGTGTGATGTGATGTGCTGTACAGATTCCTCCACTAATGAGGAGCAATGAGCACACTTCCATGTCCTGCTGCATTTTACTCAGCCTGCCTCTTTGCAAGGATCTCTTCTCATCACTTCTCAGCAGGAATTTCTTTCTTTTGCAGAGGAAGATGGAGACAGCTTGGTGGGTGTTTGTCTGTATATGGCTTCAGAAGAATGTTTGAAAGCTGTACGTTGCACAGAATAATACTAGGCTGCTTAGCCTCCCTGTCTCACTTGTCCCCTAAATAATAAAAGCTATAACACAGGGTGGTACAAAGATAATTGTGCAGAAAAAAATTTAAGGAAGATCTAATGTTGAAAAAAGAATTTACATAAATACCACAGACACAACAATCACTCACTGAACATACCAGACTTGAATAAATAACATGCATGCCTGTCAACAGGGACAGGTTGTGCAAGACTTCTCACTGCTTTAATGAGTAACTAGATCCTGGTATCTTCAGAAAAAGATTTGGAACCTCAGTTCCAGCCTTTCAGACTCATCACCGAGCTTCAACTTTTCTTTGGTACTGATTTCATTAGATGACTACAAATGACAGAGCAATTATTTATTTATTTATTTATTTTTAAATGAGAAAACACCCAGGGGAGTTACAGAAGGGATCTTCTCTGCTTATCATGGGCATTTACCTTGAGCTTAGGCTGCAGGCATATATTGAATCAGCTCTCTTCAAACAGTTATACTAGACAGGCGTTTGAGTTCTTGTAGAGAAAAAAAAGCCTGTTATAGATGAGCCTGCCATCTCCCCTCTTCTAGGGAGGAGCAAAGTCCAGTTTTGCCTCCACAGCCAGGAAGCCACATTTTGGCACAGGCTTGCCTATCACCCACCACTGCCTCTGACATTTACAGTTTTAAATGAGAGAGGAACAGACATGAAAAGGTCAGCCTTCACCTGTGCTCTGACTTGGGAGGAAGGAGAAGCAGCCTCTGTTTCCAGGCTTATGCAGCAGCCTGGACCAAGCTCTATGCTGCTTTACAACTACTCCTCCAGGCAAAAACATTTCAAGACATCTCTGGTACGTCATGGTTGAGCCATGTCTCCCACACCCTTACTTTGAGAGAACTCAGTTCTGAGCTTCCACAGATTCTTGGATGCATTTGGAAGCATCATGTTTTTGTTTTGTCAGCTCTTCTGAGCAACTGCACGTGATGACTTTTCTCAAGGCTTCCTACACTGCTAAGCAGCTCCCTGTTTCTCCTCAGAGCCTGCTCCCAAAGAGAAAGCAGGACAAATATGTAAGACAAATATGAATTTTGCCACAATTAGGTCACATGCAAGTTCAAAAATACTTAGATGAGGCCCCCAGAAAGACTGTCACTGGTGATACATGGCTGAGTGTAAAGGGTTAAAGATGTGAGGTCTGAAGCCTGTTCCAGTATCAGCTGAAAGGTCTGTCATACAACTAGTGGCACAGACAGATGGAAAAAAAAGGTTGAGAAACATTCTCTAGCGGGCTCTATGGAGTAGTTTAAGATCTCACTGCCCTGACTAGCTATAACACATCAAAGCTAACATAGCCAAATGGCTCATCTAAGTGCTCCTAATTCGTTTTAGTAACATAGATTCATTTAAACCATTCTCAGCACTGCAGAAGATCAGAAATCTTGCACAGATTTGAGAGACACCACAAGTGTCTCCCTCCTGAAGTGATGAGAAAAGGAAAATAAGGAGCAGATAGTGGCACACCTTCAGCAACTCCCAGCACAGCTGCAGGAGCAACCTGTCTAGAACCTAAACATGAGGGGCACATAGCTGAGCAGGGGGCTGGCTCAGAGACTATTTATCAGTTTATCATGGTTTAAGTCCAGTCAGTAACCCAGAACCATGTAGTCGCACTCTCACTGCCCCCTTTCCTCCCCCTTGCTCCCAGAGGGATGGGGAGGAGAATCGAAAGAATGTAACTCCCACTGGTTAAGAACAGTCCAGTAACTAAGGTATAACACACATCACTGCTGCTACCACCAATAATAATAATGATAAGGGAAGTAACAAGGGAAGAGAATACAACCGCTCACCACCTGCCGACTGATACCCTCGCTGAGCGAGCAGTGATCTAACCCCTCCGGGTAACTGCCCCCAGTTTTACATCCTGGGCATGACGTGCTGTGGTATGGAATACCCCTTTGGCTAGTTTGGGTCAGGTGTCCTGTCTCTGCCTCCTCCCGGCTTCCCCTCCTCCCTGGCAGAGCATGAGGCTCACAAAGTCCTTGGTCAGAGTAAACATTACTGAGCAGCAACTAAAAACATTGATGTTATCAGTGCTGTTCCCAGGCCAAAAGTCAAAAACACAGCACTGCACCAGCTACTAAGAAGGAGAAAAATGACTGCTACTGCTGAACCCAGGACACAGTTCTTTGCTCTTATTTATCTCAAAGCACTTCTAAAATGTCTGCATTTTCTTTTCTGTTTAGCAGCTGGAGAAACTGAGACACAGTCATGAGGAACTGGCTCTCAGCTGCAGAATGTAGCATATAAACCAGTTTTCTTGAGTCCTAGCCCAGGGTTTTATTAACCAGACCAGGCTAAAAAGCAACCAGAAACTTAATTATACTACACTGTGACTAGGAAGTATCTGGCAGTGCTCATCGGAGATAGAAGAGGGAATGAAGTCATAATTTATTTGTTGGAAACTGGTCACTGTTGCAAATGAGTGATCTGCAACTCTGTTAGTCTGCAAGAGCCTCTATTCAGTGCTGGGCATTTGTTACTTCCAACAGTTCACCTTTTCAGGTTATATTATCAATAAACAAAGGAATGATTCTGGCCTCTCTGCAAGACAGAAAGCTTCTTTCCTGCCTCCTCTCCTCAGCCCCTTCTCGAGAGATCTCTACTTTATTTTCTTGCCCTTCTGTGTCCTGTTGAATCACACTGTGAGTATAAGTGTTTTGTGATCTCTTGTATTTTTCTTCTCAACTTTCCTTTCAAAGACACAAGAACCATAGGAAAAAACATTCCTTTAGAAAAGATCAGTTTCACAGATTATGAACTCTAGGACAAGGTTTCAAGAGAGAAAGTCCTCCATGAAGTAAAGAAATTGTCATTCACCCTGCAAACAGGTCGTTGTCATTCTCTGTGAGATAGTCCTCACTTAGACTTTCCCAGAGGGAAAAGACCAGTTTAGACATGTCTCCATCGTGCTGATAGTGAGAAGAAAAAGCTCTCTTACAGACCTAAGTAAGGATAAAATAAAGAATTCACATGAAATTCAACTAGAAGCTACAAACTTCAATATAACTCCCTCCATGCATAAGTACTTGAAGATCATGAGACCTCAGACACACAAGCGTCATCATTATTTGAACAGGTAGCTTTTCATATCTCTTGTGTGGATCTTTCCATTGGTGTGGGTTGTTGGGGTTTTTTGTTTGTTTGTTTGTTTGTTTGTTTGATTTTTTTGTTTTTTGCTTTTTATTTGGTTGGTTGATTGGTTGGTTTGTTTTTTTGAGGTTTGGGGTTTTTTGAATGCTTGTAAACTTTCAGTAGTTACAACATTCTGCATCAAGAGTTCCTATGGCTGAACTATACGGTTTATAAAGAAATGCTTCCTTGAATTGCACTGCTCTCTACCATGAACTCATTTCACAGTCCTCCAGCCATTGCTTTTCCATCTTGAATAGTCCTAAGATGCTTGATCACTCCCTGTGCTGAAGCTCTTCCATATTTTTATTGTCCTTGATATGTCCTTTGGATCTTTTCCCAGTAATCTTATTCAAACATAAGGCTGCCAGAAATACAGAGGGAGGGAGTGCTGAAGAAGTGGGAGTCATGGGTTTATACAGTGCTATAATAATGACTTCTATCCTGTTGTCTATGTCTTCATAATAACTCCTAACCTTACACCTGCTTTTAGGACTGCTACTGATCATTAAGCCACTGTGGCAGGACTATCTGTTTTAACTCCATCATCTTCCTCTTGAAAGGCTAACAGATAGCTGGTGACCCTTTGATGAATGTACAGTAAGGACTGATTTTTTTCCCAGTGTGCACCGCTTGGTTTTTGTTTTTTTTCCCTACACTGAATTTGATTTGATATTTTATTATCCAACGATCCAGAAGAGTGAGGTTAATGACACTGCCCCCCTGTTCACAGATAAGAAATAGAAAAATGAAGACTTATACAGGGTTTTCAACAGAGGAGAGGGCAAAAGATGGGTCTGTTTGCATCATCACTTTTCCATGTGAGAAAATGTTTCTTCTAAAACTTCTTTAATGTTCTTGTATACCTGTATACCTGCAGAGTTTGAGGGAGTCTGCACAGAAGCAGCCATTTCCCTTTGCTTCCAGAAGCAGGGAGCAGGTAAACAGAAGGAAAAGGAAAATCCCAAAAACTGAACATGGGAAGGAAGATGAGATCAGGGAGATTTTAAGGAAGGAAGAGAAGCCAAACAAATCCTTAAAGTGCCACAAATTAGGTACAAGGACAGGGGGTTTATGTCTTTTATGCCAAAGTATTCAAAAGCATCTGTCAAAACATTCAAACTAAATCTAAACCACCACCTAAAATCTTGACATCTAGTAATAAGCTAGCTAATGATTTTACAGTAACACAAACCACAGGAAGGAGATGCAGCTGGGATGGGGAGTCCAGCACAGGGCCCTGAAGATGGGGCTTGACGTTTCTTCTGTCACTGGGAAAGCAGGTGTGTGCATTGCTCAAGGCTTCTGTAGGCTGGTATGAGCCACACAGCTACAGGTCAACAGACCTGTTACTGCAGCCTGCTCATGGGGAGATCTGCAGCCGTGGTGGCCTGGTGCTGTTGCACACCTTTGTGGAAGACCATCAGCTTTTAATATTGAAATTAATCTTGCTGCTTGCTCAGCTCCACATTCAACCCCCCTTTCAGCTACAGCACTATAAAAGATGTGACAGCATTTGGGGATGTAATTGAAAACATTGCAGCCAGGATGCAGGTTTGGGAAGCATATGGGCAATATCCTGCAAATCATTTCCATATATAGCTGTTATTTCAGAGCAGATCTTGTGTATGTAACTGCAGCTTCTGTTATCTCCTTTTCTCTCCTACCTTCCCAAAACTTCCCATCTGTTTGCCTCTCAAATTAACTGGGCATTTTAACACAATGGGCAAGCTCCTCTGATCTATTATCTTGAAGGAAATTTTGATGACTTAGACTTGCTGGCCTGCATATTAACTCTTAGTTTTCTGCAGTTCGCTACAGCTCTTTACAAATTGACTGGTTACATGCCACACATGGAGACTACCATGAGAATTCAGGATGTAAATGTTCTTATCAGACACACGTCAAGCAGCAGCACCCTATTAGAGCAGGACAGCCTTGTTAGCCCCATATTAAACCTATTCTTTCCAGTTAGCACCACCTCAGTGTATTCAGAAGGCATCTTGACCAGTCTTGCTTGGATCCCAGGAATTCAGCTCTTTCGTATACTGGCTCAATCTCAGTTAGCTCCACTCCATTTCCATGGGGCAGTATAAACACTACTCTGTCACAAGTGTCCATCTCATTAAAGGCACCTTTACTCAATACCTTGTGCCCTGGCATGTCGAGTTTTTAAGAACAGTTAAGTAAAAAGTAGACAGAGCTTTGTAAACTAACTCTGCAAGACTGGGCAAGGCATTTGCTGCAAGCACACTCCCTGCCCATAGGAGCAGCCTGAAGCAGGGTGAAATCCAACATTTCATGCCATGTCAGGGTATGGTAGCATATAACATCTGGAAAGTGATTTCCTTAAATGACACTCATCTATGACCTGTGAGCCCTGCTACTGTAGGACAATTGCAGTCCATATTAAAACTGAAAATAACCATGTCACTAGCTTCACGATCATAACTGTTTCTCAGAGCTGAGCTAAAGGCTTTCTCCTGCAGAGAAATTTCTTCTTGCTTACATGTATGTTTACTGAAATGTGCATTGGTCAAAACAATGAATGTTGAATATGTTTCTGACCAATATAAGCAAAAATCCACAAGCAACAAAAGGTCTGTATTATCCATATTGGAAATTCCTCTCAAGGACACTATCTAACCCAGCACAGAAAGGAGATTAAATCAGACTCTCATGCCTGGAGGCAAACACTTGGTTGGAAAAGAGCCCAAAGGCTTGACTAAACTGATTGAAAGCAATCAAGAGAGTCTTGGGAGCTGTAGTGAGCTTGGATGAGACTCCACTGCAAGCTCATCCTGGGCAAAAAACATTACTTCCATAACCAGAACTGCTGCCTTCTACTTCTTCCTGCACAGGTAGTTCACAGCTGCCTCAAGCTCATAAAACAGATTGTCGCCTGTCTTTTTAACAGGTTCCCTGACAGAGAAAGACCTTGAGACACTTCCAGCACAAGCTCAAGGAGTGCCTATGCTGAGACAGAGGCAAACGCACACTTCTTTCTAGCCCGCATGCTGGTTGATTTACTTTACTACGCAAGATAGCCTAGAAGAGCCACCTATGGCCTGGAGCTCCAGACAATAATTAAGTTGTTGGTGGGTTGCCCCAGCATTACAGTAATTGATGATTAAAGCAGGAACAGGACACTGCTGAGGCCTGGCACGCAATAAGGCTGCTCAGTTACTCTCCTCCAAATTCACACCACTGAGCAATTTTGTCACATGCATCGTTCCAGGATGCTAACAGCTTTGCTGTTTCCTAATCACCTGTGGCAATTTACACAATTTCTGGCTGTGTTTTACATCAAACCTCATTTGATTCTCTGGTATGTTGCAATACTACTAAAGACAACCATCCTTTAAATATGCTTTCCACACGCACCATTCCCTTTCTTTACCAGCTTTAGATGAAAAGGGCAACACACAGCTGTGTGTGCTAATTAAGAGAGTCCTTATATATTGCATTCAGCATACTTCTGTTTCCAAAACAGTTCTCACATCTAACCTAACAGCTGATATAGTAAAAGATTTATAATGACAATGGTATCACTGAACATGGATTTGAGATAGAAAGGATGACATTTTCTTGTTTCATGTAGGCAGTGCTACATCCAGCCAGCAGACAAGAAGGAATCTGAGCACCAGCTTAATCTAGCACTAGCTTAAGCTTTTACACATGCAGAACAGAGAGAAGAAACTTGTGACACTGCTGTGCATAAGCTTGTATTGCTAATTTATAGATCACCATTTCAGAATAGATCTCTCATAACAAAGACCTCGAGTGAGAGGGAGAGATCTTGAGTCTAAAATACTCCTAATTGGAAGAAAAGAGCCTCATGACATATTCCAAGCATTGTATCATCAAATGCTTACCCAAGCAGATGGCTGAACTTGCGCAGTGGGGTTCCTTCTTGTAATCTGCTGCCACTAAGAGCCTTTTGAGCCAGATCCAAAACCTCTTCAAGTCAATGGGAGTTTTTTCAATTAACTTCAGTATAAGTTGGGTAGGATCCAGAGAATTAAGTGTCCCTGGAGATGCCTTCTGGGCATCTGCTGACACTCCAAGGGGGAATTTCCAATTCCTTTGGGTATTGTTTTTAGAAAGTTCTGAAACAAGAGAGGTTACGTTTAAATTTCCAGAAATTCACACTACAGGAAAATCCTGGCCCTGTTGAAACAAGAGGAAATATTGCCTTTGGTAGGAATTTACACTTCTGACTACCATTTGCTCTACCCCTGTGGTTTTACCGGCTCAGAAAGCTGATGAGATTGGCCAACTGGTTCTTTCAGTACCAAACAAACGAGGCCAAAAATAAGCACCTAATCACTGGTCTTGAGATGCCCCCTACAACTCTAAGGTCTGGAAACTTTCCATCATTCCATTTCTTGGGGGTTTATAGCAGCCTTAACCTATGAGATCTATTAACATCAGCCTTCCCATTCCTTCCATGCTTGAACTATTTTAAAAAATTCTGCAATTAAGCTAAAACCTCCTGAAGTTTTGCACAAACCTGGTCTACCTCTTGGATGTGAAGTGTTGCTATTCCCTAGTTCAGTTTTACTTCTCCACAAAGCAGAAAGACCTACTAAGTACTGCTAAGAGCAAAATTAAGCATAATTTTCACTGAAAGAAAGCAGGTTAGATATTCAGGACTAGGTCTTTTCAGATAGCTATTACAGTGGCTTACTGGGGATATGGTAAATAAAATTTTCCTACGCTTACCTCAGGTAATTATATGCCTCTAGCAAAAAAAAAAAAGAAAAAAGGAGTAACAAGCTCTGGTTATGGCAGAACAGAGTTAAAAATGGTTCCTCAAGGTGACAGTCCACAAGTGAAAAACTAAAGCCCATTCTGCAGCTCTATCAAGTGGGATGCTCTTTCTCTCACTAAGTTCTGCTGGGGGCTGAGGGGACTGTATCCACTGGAAAGGCATCTTCAGTGGTGCAAGACACTGTGGTGAAGTCAAGGCTGAACAGGTCATGCTAAAGATGCAGTCAAAGGAAAAGGCCTTTGACTTAAGGAATCTTTCTACCACCCCCTCCTTCATGTCCTCAATTTCTGTGACCCCTGAAATCTTAAGGCTAAAGTGGTTCAATTTGATGACTTTTTCATATACAGCTAAAAGAACCTGTTATATACTGATATGGAGATGTATATGTGTTCTAGTGTTCTGTTTATTTATGTAGTGTATCTGGATTTAATTTAACCTGAAAAATTCAACTTTACCTTGGCATTTGAAAAACTGAGGTTTTTTATTTCTTTCCAGTCACAAATTTTCTTTTTTTTTAATAGGTAGAATACTCAGAATACTGAAAAGAAGATGTTTGGATTTTGGAAGAGACAAATGCTTTCAAAATTCTGTTTCAAAAAGCAATAATTGGAGGGCTTTTTAGTTTTTCGTTGAACCTGAATGCATATATTGGCCATTTTTCATTTGCAAACTTGTGGAAAGCCTGCACAATGACTTGGCTCTGGCTGGAAGACCTAACTTTACACACTGCTACATTAGCTTCCCTATGGAAATCCTACAGGCCCACAAATGGAAGGGCATGCACACTTCTTTCTCCACTCCACCTTTGTTCTGTGCCTTCAACATGCAGAAACTGCCCGGAAAAGAGTCCTGGGAGACTATGTGGCTGCAGACCTGGTATCAAGACACATACAGACCTTCATCAATTTGTGGTTCTCCATCAGTTCAAATCCTTACTGCTTATTCCAGGCTTTCTAAAATAGTAGCAGAAGGGTACTGGGGAAGTCAATATTCTATTTGTTGGCATCATCAGCAATATCATAGTCCTGCTATGCAAGTATCACTTTGATATAATATGTTCCACAGAATCTTAATCTTGACATTCCTTGAAGTATGATGATAGACAAAAAGATCTAACTTTGTAAAGGGTTAAACTACTAAAAAGAGATTCTTCTGAGAGGTAATTCAATCTTTCACTATCTTTTCAAATTAATCTTACCTAATCTTCTGAACTATGTCCTGAGCTACTGAATATATTTCTGTGCTGTAAACACCAGGACAAAGTCAGCGTAAAAATCTTGTTATCAGTTAACTAGCTTGAAGTCTTTCCTATATTTTGTGTTGACTGCAGTGATAAATAATTTATTTTCAGAGTAGCAGATCTCAAATAAATTTCTAAAACAAAACTCCTGCAAAACACAATTGTTATTCAACTCATTTTAACAATTCGATAAATGCAGTGCAATGAGTTCCATTAGCTATTCTCCTAGCCAAGGTCTACTACATCATTAAATATTATCGAGTTGGGTCTGCCATTTTACTTGAAATTATGTGCCTGGCATTTTAGTCTATGGCCATAAATGCTGGAAATGTCAGTTATATAAGCATCCATCTTTTTCACTACTGTCTCCCATCAAACATTAATGGTGGGAGCTCTAATCCATTCTACACAGTCCCAGATACATACATTCGCTAGGAAAGGAACTGTAACAGAGCACACTGACAATTCACAGTAAGTAATTACTCTTAGAAATATCTCAGTAAACTCAATTTGCTCCCAGAGGTCTTTTAAATTATATCTCGTTAGAGTGCAATGTTTTTTCAAATGACAAGGTCACACAAAAAAGCAAAACTATTTTATCTTTATCAGAGCTTTACTCCCCCTACCATAAAACTGTTATAACACATAATTCCAACCAGATAGAGATACTGTGTTTTACTGTTGGAGCTCAGGAAAGCTATAAAGCAAGCTGAGTTGTTGTTTACAGTCACAATAAATTTAGAATATCGCATAGCATTCTAGGTGAGGCAAACACATCTACTAATGTCAGCTGAGTGGGAAGAAGTAAATTTTTTTTAACTTCACTGGTAAAATAATTCTATTTTGAATTTACACTAAAAACCTCATGAATCAGAAAAAAAATAATCTTTATATTAATATAGCAAAATACACACTATCTCATTACTCTGCCTATCTGTCTTGGTGACTTTACAAGCAAGAGCTTATTGAAAAGCAACATGGATTATGTAGTTGACCAACACTTCTAATTTTATCATAAGTCTTGATAGTTGGTATTCTTTCTTATAATCCCAGCTTCTCAACCCATGCAATTAGGAAAGTATATAAAAAAAATAGTCTCTGCATTGTTTTTCTGAAAAGCACAAAATTATGTTGTTGTGTACCCTGAGCAGAAGCTAAATAAACTCTTTTTTACAGTGTAAGACTCTTTGAATTTATATGCCAATCTCTTGCTATTCAGGAATAGGGTAGAAAAGTACTCTTCATTCTTTAAGACTTCACCAAATGTACCATGGAACAATCACATAGAACAATGAGAAAGACAACTACAGTGTAAAAGTAGCAACATAATCACATTTTAGCAGCATTCATTTTGGGTACTAAAGGTGCACCTTGTGTTAATAAATAGGCAGAAGCAGCTAAGTAGTGCCTTCATTAAGGATATCCTCAATTTTGCTCCCATTTGAAAAACTACTCCCTCAACTGAAGATGTGCTTTTATTCTTAAGTCCAAGTTACCTGGCACATTAAAAGAATGAACCTAATACCACTGAAGGCACAGCCCCGTTTTAGAGCCATGTATAGGGGATGGGACACAACATCATTCTGAAAGCGCAGTTAAGCCCAAGTCTTTCCTGAAATATACCTAAATGAACTTACCTACTCAAAGCAAAGGTCAGAAAAGCAGGAATAACTTTGGAAGAACAGATGTCCTCATAGTGAGTGGGTTTTTCTTTTTAATCCTTTCCTTTCGCAAAGATATTATACAGGAATGGTTTGGGAGAGTCTTGCAGAAAATTAAATGGGCATAGCACAAGGACTGTCATAACAGTCAAGAAATTTTCTGAGCAGCACTTTTATAAGCTTTACCATCTTGCATTTGACTTATTTCCATTTTTTTCTTTGACAAGCACATGCTGAGATTTGCAAAAAGACAGCATCAACAGTCATCTTACAATCATCTTTTCCAGAAAGTTTACCTTCTGTAAGTAAGTCCTGTCAATGAAAAGCCTTCTTCTTCTTCTGACAAGGGGTCTTCTAATGTTGTTACATATTCTTACATTGCTTAATCAATACAATATATAAAAAGCAAATGCCTAAATTAATGCTTATAAACAGACCACAAAGTAACATTAGCTGAGACCAAAAAAGCACCCAACATCGGGCCCTTCAGGCTCTCAGTAGGTTTCTGAATTTGGGGTTTGCTGGTCTGTTTCTGACAGCTAGAAACCCATACCTTTCTGACAGGGGAGGGGCAAGGACTTGAGTAAAATCTTGCTGGCATGACATGACTGCATCTTTCTGCTACAATGGCATTTGCTTCTGTTTGCCATCAGTAGCAAAAATTATATATAAACTTATTCTATTTCTTCAGAGGCAGTAGTGACTGAAATACAAAGGTATCTGTGTATTCAGAGGAGGGTAGAAGGACTCAGCAGAAAATCAAAGCTGTACCTTAAATGTGGCTGGCACAGTTCTAGACGTGTTAAGGTAATGTAAGGGTGCCCAGTAAGGTACTACAGGACTGTCTACAGGACTGTCTATAGGACTGTCTACTCTTTCAGGAGGGGCCTTTTTTTGGCACATGACACCAACAAGAATTGTGAAGTCCTCTTTGAATAGGACAATTTCTTTGATCTTCATTAAGGTTTAGTGGCTATGAAAAACTTTGTGGATGAAAAGCCTTGGAATATTTATTAATAGATAACCATCTAAACTCAAAAAAACCTCCCTGTGAGGCACCAGAAGGCAGCTGCTTGAGCACAAAGCAGAAGCCACAGTGGAAGAAAGCATCTTTGCCCTTCTGAGCTGCTTCTGTAAGTCAGGGCACAGGCACCTTGTGATTTCTGTCCCTCCGTCCCCCGCACATGACTGTGTCTGCAGATCACTTAGTGCAGCAGTAAAAGTCATCCAAGAGAAAAAAAAAAAAATTGACAGAACGGAAAATAAAAAATGATAGCACAGAATGTACAGAATGCAGGTTACTTCCTGTATCCTTACACAACTTAGACTGTAATTTGCAAGATCAGCAAGCATCATTCCTTTCTCTTCCTTTTCAGCTCTTATATGAAGAACAGTATTAACAGTGTTAATACCTCTGAAGACTGATATTAGAAACATCTGACCAAGCCACCCTGCTCCAAGCTTCTCAGTTATTGAACTCTGCGTTGAGAACTCCTCAGCAATGGTTCAGACTGTTCAGTAAAACCTCAAAAGGTCAAATCTGCATCAAGGTAACTTCATGAATTTAGATCTGGTCCACCTGACTTAATGAAGAAAGCTCTGTCATTTTATTCCAGATGTAAATTTGACTCATAGCTCTGATTCATATCAGCTAGGAATTTGATCCCATGACTGCAAAATCGCTGAGCTAATTTATGTTGCTGAAGAAAACTGGGACAAATATCTGTATCTGTAAAACCACAGCCCGAGCTCCCTCTTACCATACTATCAAACATTTCAAAACCAGCTCATAGCCTGAATTCTCCTTCCTTTTTTGGCCCACCTCTTTAGTATATCCACAAAACCCTGATATATTTAAAGAAAAGTAGGACTGGATGATAAAAATGTTAAATAAGCATAATTGGAAGTTAGATTTATCTTATCCTATAGAAATACGCCTTGTGTCTGAATTTTTGCATGTTTTTTTTGCTGAGCTTTGACCTTTTAACACAGATCTTCATTTTCTCTTGCCCCAAACAAAACCAGAACATTTCAAACCCCAAATGAAAATAATACATTTAAGTTCATCACAGCAAATTTTGCTTCAGGAAAACAGACTTTCATTCTAACCAGAGTTTTCAGTAGGAAAGCACTAGGATGGGAAATTTTTGGCCAGCTGTACCAAATACGTTCATTCTTTCACTCTGACATTTTTACCTTGCTAGTAATGCTTCACTCCACACTGAACCCCATTGATCTCCTGGAGCTGAGTGACATCTTTGCAGTCAACACATGCCAGACAGCGATGCCTGACCCATGCCACCTTGGGAGCAGAGTTAAGTGAGTTTGGGCTCTATGGATTCATGATGTAGGATGTCCTCTTGGCTTCCTCTCTGCTTCCTAAAAAGAAACGTGAAAGGTTAGTAATTAACCACTGTCTTAATTTCTTCAATCAGAAAGAGCATTTCTAATGCTTTTAAGATCTTCAGTCTATGAGGCACATCATTCCTACCTCTACAGGCTGTAAATTGAACTCAGAATAATGAAATAGAGAGGTGTGCTTCTCTTTACATTTTCTTTAAATTGAGTTTATAACTGGCAGAAGATTATCCAGAGGTCTTCGAGGATGTTCTCTATCTTCTTAAATCTTAAAGTTCTCTACATCTTTTTAAGTCTTTAAGTTTTTAAATCAAGACTGATGTATGCTTTAAGAAATTTGAGTCAGTTGAGCCACAGGTTGTTAAGCTTGTTGCAGTACTCAGTGGGTAAAATTTAATGCATACAGGTCAGTTTAGAAGAGCATCATAGTCCCTTCTACCTTAAAAATCTACAAACCTATGCAATGAGCAACAGAATGTAATCAACCTTTGGCTACCCTTACTCATTCCCCTAGTTGTATTTTTTATTGCAATGCCACAGAGACATAAAAATTCAAAACCTAACAGCAAGATTGAAATCAAAACAATTAAATGGAGAGAAAATGAAACAAATAAATGACCAAAGCCACTGCTTTTTTTTGCCCTTTTTTAACACTTTTCATCACTCCTTTTCTTTTTATTGTATAGATCTCACTTGTAGCTTTTTAGAATCACCAAAAAAGCTCTGCCATGAAAATCCAGGCTTTGCTGTCACTTTCATTTCCCATTGCAGCATCACTAAAATCTTAGGCCTCCCTGCACAAACAAGTCTTTAACAGAGCATTTGGTTCTCTTTTTACCATTCTTACCATGAAAATATCTTTTTAACTTGCATCAAGCTGAAGGATGACCAGGATTTTTTTGTGTGCTGATAACAACCAAACACGGAGAGTCTGTGGCTTATATTTCACAAGTGCATGGAGACAGATCACAGGCAGCCATTACCCCTTTTCACTTCTCTGCATCAGTCGACAAGTTACCATCTTCATGACTCCAAGGTTGAGGAAATTTGCCACAGTTTGCAGCAGGCTTAGGTATTGCAAATCAAGCTGGAGTCAGAGCAATGGCCAGGCGAGAACACAAAGAAACCATAGCCACTTCCAAACAAATCACATAGGCTTCCTCTCATACTGAGGAGGATTACTATTGCAACAACACATCATCAGTAGGGTAAAACTAACCTGTCTCACGAGGTCCAGACCCCTGGTGTGCGTGCTTGGCTGAGGAGCCACTGGCACGAGGCTACCAACTGCGGGCTTATGACTGAGCGCCTCTAAATCAGAATCCCGCCTAGATGCTTGATGTTGTGCTGTTGCATCATCGGCCACTCAAGATGGACGCAGGAGATGACAGTCTTGCTCAGAATGTGTGGGTTAAAGCCCTTCCTGAATCTTCATTAGCAAAGACAGGCCTTCCTCACAGGAGAAGGAAAACTCCTATCTTCAAACCCGGGCAGATGGAGCTCGTCTAGCCTTGTATGGACTTCTATCAAAGAGAAGGACACTCTAACCAAACCTGCTACCTGAGGACTTTGCTGTCACCGTCCTAGCTAGCTAGGCCGTGGCAGTTAAACCTCAGGTGTAAAAGGTGAGGCCAGTTCTGCGCAAGCTGCGCCTCACCTAAAACATCCACTGCGCAGGCCGGAAGAGCTTACTCTCACTTGTCTGCATGGGCGGGCGAGGGTCTAAATGGTAGGTGACAAGGTGCATGGGAAGCTGCAGATCCAACCTTGCATGCAGGCAGATCAGCGCATGGGTAGCTCGAGATTGCTCAGGAGATGACAGTCCTGGTCGGACACTTCCTGATTGCCTAAGCACCCTTTTTTTCCAACCAGATTTGCATATCCCACATGCCCTTGGTCACCGTGCTTGCAGTAAGCATGGTTAAAGCCCTTCCCAAATCTTCACTCGCAAAGCCAAGCCATCAATCAAACATAGGCTTATTCATAACACTCAGAGAAAATCCATTAACTCCTACAAGGTTTAATCCAGATTACACTGCCACTGCTGAAACTTGATGCTGGCCCATAAACTGCTACAAATGAAGTTGAACTTTGCCACTTGTGTTTCTACAGCAAAGAATGGGCTATCATTATTCCAATGCTCACTATCACCCACAAAAGACCATAAACTTTTACACAATGGTAAAGCTATGCTTTAGCCTTTTAAATGATCTGCATCTTGACTAGCTGTCCATTCTACTTTCTCCTTGCCAGTTATATTCAGGGGCCATAAACAAAGGGGAATGAGAACAGACAGTAAATTAAAGTGCAGGCAGCTGAAAAGGTCAAAGTAGTATGCTTTATTATTGTCTGTCACTGAGTATTATGGCATGTTAAAATTCATACACTGGTCTTTCAAGGAAATAGAAACAATGAGAAATCAATCAGCATGCATCGGCTACTAAAAATGATGGGACTGGGTGCATCTCAAAAGGCCTATGGATATCAAGAAACAAACCTCCGTTTCCTCTCTACTGCCTTAACAGATGGAACCTTGGAAAGGGACTAAATAACAGATGCTTGCATGTATTTCAGCAATATTGGAAATGCAAAGCTAGTGAGAGGAACTGAAGCAACAAGGATGCATTGCAGTCCATTTGCCTGCACTCAAATCCTAGTAACATCAAAAAAGTGCTAAATTCAGCAGGCAATTAATTTTTACCTCAATTATTAGCTGGTGGGGTGGCCAAGGATGAAATTAAAGAAATGAGATTGCACCCTCAGCTGCAGATTGCTCAGTTTTTTCATAAATGGCCTGCAGCATATCAGAATTAAGGCACTGATCCACAACCCCAAGTGAATCTACCATTGTTAATGCTCTTGCATTCAGTCTCATCCACTGGAGGAAAATACTGCATCTCAAAATGGGATCGTTTGGATTGCTGTTCATCTCAGGAATACCTAGGATGACCACCACCGGTTTTTGAAAACTGAATTAAGCTAGTTACCATAACACACCGCACAGACCAATTTTGTATCATTAGCTTGGTTAAAAATTACTGCTTGCTTATTGAGAACAGCCTGCCTGCTTTTAGCCTCTCAGAGTGCAGCTGCTGAAGCACATGCACTTTTAATTCCACAAGCAAACTATTAGAAACAGAACTGGCCAAACCAAGTCTCTTCCCAGGAATTGGCTATTTTTGAACAGGACTGTTTGTGAGTATAAGCAGAGAAGAAGAACTAGAGGCAGTTAACAGTTTTGAAACATGTCACTTATGCTCAAGTCCACCAAATAAAACACAACGTCTTGCCTGCAGCACAGCCTGATATTGGGGTTTTTCTTGTCACATAATTACATGCTTCTGTGGCAGAACATATTTTCCACAATGACTTACCCTTCCTTCCTTCCTTGCTTTCCTCCTTTCAATCAACCAATCACGAGAGAGTGGACCAGCAAATTACAAAAAACCTGTCTTAAAACAATGATAAAATATAAATAGTGTCTGATCTTACCATTTTTCTTACAACCTGACTGAATGCTCAAGTTTGCTGATTCAGAATAAATATATTTTCTTCTACTTTTTCCTGCAGAAGGGTATGAGATTTGTTTTCACAGCTGCTGGTTTCATTGCCACTGTGATTTTTCTCTCCCACAGAACCAAAAACTATTGTACTTTCATTCTGTAACTGCAATCCTGTGGTCACAAAACGGCACTTCTCCAGGGGTTCAAGAGTGTGAAGTGGCCACAGAAAATGCCTGTGGCTGGTGTAGCTAATAAGTAGTGCTTATGTGTCACCACTTTGCAAAGAGAAAGTAGGGTCAATCCTTAAACACACCACAGTGTTTCTTCCTTCACATGGAGGAAAAAAGGCACAAGCAACTTTTATTGTGTTGTTAAACACTGTCTTTTATCATGCTTTGGTCAGCCGCAGAGATAATTTTACCAAATTCTAGTTCCCACAATGGTTTCTCCTCTCAGTTATTCTTGTTACAGATAATGAAATACCATTCAACAGCACAGTTCTGCACTGAGCCTCACTGAAACTGAGCTAACAGTCTTGTCTCAACATTAAATACTTTGGAGGTTTAACTCTTGAGAAAAGCTGTCTATGGAAGTATGATCCAAACCTGAGTGAGACACACCAGAAAGATAAAGCAGCACATGGATTCCTGGGGTTAAGAATATAAATCCTACAAAAATCCTGTAAGAAGGAGACCAGACTTTTGCGTACTCCTGTCTCAAAAAGCCTTGACAACAGGCTTTTCCAGCACAAGTCATGTCAACTCCCACCCATGTGGCTCTGCTACTATCCTCAAAAATGCATCCAAAAGGGACATGCATCTATGAAGCTGCAGTACACTTTCTGAGACTTTCACAAGTGCTAAGGACTCTGTTTTTATGCTCTTCAACCCCTGTCTTGACATTACTTACAGTATCAGTATGACAGCTCCCAGAAAGGATGCATACTTTTACATAGAGCAATCAATGTACAGCCCAGCACAGGAGGGACAAGACGAATAGTAAGCACAATTTCATCTTTGGGGAAAGATCCTAAAAGCCATTTTTGTACCCTTTTTTGTCTTAGCAAAACTTGTTCATACGTTTTATAATAATTTATAAGGATTATGTATACAATAAACTCTCAGTACTGCATTCTATCTGTTTCTATAACTTAGAATCATAGAATCATAGAATGGTTTGGGTTGGAAAGGACCTTAAGATCATCTAGTTCCAATCCCCCCATGCCATGGGTAGGGACACCTCACACTAAACCATGTCACCCAAGGCTCTGTCCAACCTGGCCTTGAACACTGCCAGGGATGGAGCATTCACAACTTCCCTGGGCAACCCATTCCAGTGCATCACCACCCTTACAGTAAAAAACTTCCTTCTTATATACAATCTAAACTTCCCCTGTTTAACTTATTAGCACATACATTGTAATGATGTTAAAAATCCATCTGTGTAACATTTTGTGATGAGAAAAAAACTGTTCCTTCATAAAATTCTAGTCTTTCCAATCTTTAATCTAAACCACATCTTAATAACACTGAACAGTGATTTCCCTCCTGTTAACCAGAAAAGAGTCTGGACTGATGATTGTTCCAGGCTCCGCTACTGGCTAGCCCCAGGTAATAACATTTTCATCAACAACAAAACATTCATCCTCCATAAATGCCAGACCTTTGCCTCTTGGCTCAAACAGATGCTCTTTCCAAACATTCCTTCTCTGCTTCTTTGATCTGTATTTGAAGTACTTTGGACAGCCAGCAGCACTGCTGGCTTTCTGTTCAAGTGAACACTAAGAATTATCCTAGAATGGGTTGGGAGGGACCCTAAGGATCATCTGGTTCTAACCCCTTGCCATGGGCAGGGACACTTTCACTAGACCAGGTTGCTCAAAGCCCCGCCCAACCTGGCCGTGAACACTGCCAGGGATGGGGCAGCAGCAGCTTCTCTGGGTAATTTTTTCCAGTGCCTCACCACCTCCCCAGTAAAGAACTTCTTCCTAATGTCTAATCTAAATCTACTGGCTTTCAGTTGAAAATCATTCCTCACAGTATTACTACACGTTCTGATAAAGTGTCACTCCTCATCTATCCTATAGTCCTGCACTGAGGTACTAGAAGGCTGCTATAATCTCCCTGGAGTTTGCTCCATGCTGAACAGCCTGTCTTTGTAGGAGAGGGCCTCCAGCCCTCTGACCATCTTCATGGCCTTTTCTGGACTCACCCCAACAGCTTCACATACCTTATGTGTTGGCAACCTCAGAACTGCACAAAGTACTCCAGGAGAGCTCTCATGGGAGCAGAGTAGAGGGGAGCAATCACCACCCTTGAGGTGCTTCTGCTTCTTTTGACACAGCCCAGGGTGCAATTTGCTTTCTGGGCTATAAGTGCACATTGCTGGTTCATATTAAGTTTTTCATTCACCAATTGCATTATTATTAATTGCATATTAATAATATTAATTATCAATATTTCATGACACTGGTGCTGAAGAAAAAAGTAATATAAAGTCAACATCTGTCATGACTGTCACAAGTTTTCTGCTTTTAGCTTGAATTCTGCATAGCAGGATAATGAGGTGATAGGCATAAGCCATATTCCTAAATAAGTGATGAATCATCAGCATCCATTGTGTAAACTGTGTTCAGCTCTTTCCACACCTATTTATGACCTATAAAATTTGCTTTATTCGCCTGTCTTAGAAAGATCAGCTCACAACTTCTCTTCCTTTTGGTTCTGGATTTGCAGGAGATCATTGAAGGCTGTAAATCAAGAGGTCACAGAAAATCTGATAGGAAATTCTCCGGGCCTTAACTGGGTGGAGTATGGATTCAATTCTATCCCAGCAATTAAAGCTTTGATTTCATCCCTTTGCAACCACTCAGTTGGCACTTGCAACCCCTCAGTTGGCACAGAGATTTGCATAAAGTTACCTTTCTCGGACGAAGGAGATTGTCACGAAGACTGCTAGAAAGGGCTGTAACTTACAACATTGCTTCCAACAGAACTTTTTTACTCTTTTCCAATAGAGTTTCTTGTCAGACTGTGACTCATCTTTTCCTGCTCATTAAAGCTTCCATACTTATAACTAAAAATGCTATGAAAGGCTTTGGTCTCATCAAAGAAAATCCCTTTTTCACTCTCTTTTGCATAGGTGGTTTGTTCATCAGAAGAGGGCAGAGCTAGGAGAATGTTGCTGGAGAAAAAGAAGAGCAAACATGTTTCCAGTGGCTCCCAGGAAGCTGATTTTTACCAGTCTGCTATATCTCATTGCAAAAAGCTATCTTACTGCTCAATAGTATTTTGTCCAAGCTGAATGCAACCTAAAAACACACATATTCCTTAAGAAAAGCCACTGCTGTATGTACATTTTCCATTTGGGGTGTCCATGGGGCACTCCAGAAGCCACCAGGTGAGAAAAAGTGTGTTGCAAAATGCATCTGTTGCTAGCCACTTCTCGCAGTGCCAACTGAATACTGAAGATGACAAGGACACAGGCCAGGCAGACATTTCCCAGAGCCTGAAAGCAGACATACCCTGATGTCTCTTCATGGCTGAATTTTGGGTGAAACTACCACAGCTCCTCAAAAGAAAATTGAAATTCCTATGCTAAACATTAATATGTACCATCTATAGCAACTGAAGGTTTTGAAAGGTGCAGAGTCACTACATTCAGCCACTTCAACCTTATAGATTAGAAAACTAAAAACGGATTTTAAATAAACTTAAATCCAGCCAGCCAGCCGGTAAAAACTCTCTTTAAAAATACTTCCTTTTCCTTTAGGAGCAGCTTGAACTCTGGCCATGTATGCCATGCCACTGCTCAATTGGCAGTAGGGAGGTATAGGATATGTTTTAAGGGCATTTTGTCTCACTGCCATTACACATTTACATTACACAGCACATCTAGAATCGTGTCAGGGAGCACCATGTTGAATGCAGACTTAGCTTTTGGACCAAAAGCAGGAAAAGGCATGACAGCACCATGCTGGGCCATGCTGCTTAGCTCTGCTATGAGCTCAAGCTTATTAACTGCATTATGTCACATCATTGATGTGACCATGTTGCTCAGAGAACCCAAGGGAACATCATTTGCCAGGCTGCAGCACGATGCCATTGATCTTCCTTGATTGGCACTGCCATGGCTGCCCATGCACCAGGCTCCATGACACAGCACAAAGTGTTAGAAACCCAAGCATGATAGCCTGCTCAAATACCACACACTGCACATCAAGGCTCTCTACCTCTCCCGTACCTTCTTGTGTTTGTTGGTTGGGGTCCTTTTGTTGTCCATTTGTTTCTTTTAAATACGCTAGCTTACACATTTTCACACCATTTAAGAGTTTTGGTTTTATATTGTAAGATTCTGGTGTTGGCAAGAAGGAAGGCTTCCCTACTACAGTCAGTGGCAGAACTACACATGTTCTGGGGTAGCTTTCTAGGCTTGTCTAGTCCTCAGGAGGGAAAAACCAGTCTCACATAAAGATTCTGCTTAACCAGAACCAGGCCAATATTTCTCTTTCTAGGTCAAACACCAGATGGCAGATACAAATAATCTAATACCTCTGTCAGACTCAGAAAAAGAAGTCTTTCATATTATGACTTGGCTCCACCTGAATCATTTCAGGACAGAGCAGGGCAAAGCAGAGACTTGATCCCACACTACTACACATACTGTCACTACAGAAAGCACAATGAAACATTGCACATAACTGTAACAAAAAATTAGCAGTAAAAACTTGAGCAAAACCAAACCTGTCCACAAAACATTTCAGTTTTAATGAAAAGAGTCTGTTTAGACAAAATTCTCTATCATCAAAAAACTGCCTGACTGAGTTGAGGCGGCAAAACTGCTGTGTTTTTCACCACCTGAGATGTTCCCCTTCTGGAAGGTGCATCTGCTGAGATAAAGGGATGATTCTGATGTGTTGGTATTTTACAGCAAAGACCTACATGAGAATTTTCCATCAAAAATGCTGAAGCAAACTGGGCTTTTGATTAAATAGGAAAAAAAAAGCAAAATTTTCAACTGAAATAAACCCCAAATGGAAAATCTCTCTAGGGCTTTGTTACTGCAATGCTTCAAAAGAAAATTAAGTTCCTTGTCCTCCTCTGAGATGCCATTCTACGCTGTTGGCCAAGCATCCTGGTTGATCTGTCTGTCTCACAGCATGGGCAGGGACTCCAGAGGAAACCTGACACTTCTCTCTGAGGGATAATCATTACTCACTAATGACTGAAAAAATATATTTCAGATAAAGTGTCTAGCACAGAAGAGGAGGGATGTATAGCTTCAGGAAGGCAAAGTCAGTCACAGGGGTTCACCAACTCACGTATACTAGCATCATTCTAGATGTATTCAGAACTCACTGCAAACCCCATACCTCTCTTATCCCTTCTCTAGGTTATTTGAAAGTGGTAGGAGTAGAAAGCAGTGGAAAAATATGTTTCAAGTATCAGGAAAATGTACTGATGAAGAGGCAAAGGGCTAGTGGTAGGTTTTTATAGGTTCCTGCATTTAAGTTGGGTCAATTTATGTGCTCCTGCCTGCCTTGCAATCAGTTTACTGCACTTCTCTTTCTTTGGCCATCTACATTGTCTGCAGCTTATGCCATTTCTCCTCCTCAAGCCTCCATTCCCTCACTGTTTCTTGTTTGAGGCGGAGTATCCACCAAGTGACGCTCCCCTGCACAAAACAGCTTCATCCTGAGATGTTCTAGCTAAAGCAGGGATCAAAAGGGAATATTATTCCTCACCAGGACTTCAGAAAATCTTCAGCAGAGACATGGGTTAATCTAACCCTGTGTGTAATGAGCCTGCCTCTAGTATCGTCACAGGTATCCCTCTCTACTACAAAGAATATTCTCTATCAGCACTTTCAAGGGGGCAACAATGCACCTGATGATCAATCCAGCACACGAGACAGGTGACAAGGCAGAAACCTGGGTGGAAATTTAACAGCCTCTCTGCTTCTGCCCCCTGTGTAGGTGATGTCTGTACTCAGCACCACTCTCTTGTACTCTGCGTGTCTTTAGCTCATCACTTCCCCAAATCAAGAACTGCAGACGCTGCATAGAAGAGCTTAGTGAATTATAATTTTTCCCTCTTTTTTTTTAATTCAAATGAGATTCCTGTTTAAATCAGACTTTGGGGAGAGGTTCAAGGTTAATTCTTTTTTTTTTTTTTTTTAATCCAAATGTGGCTCTCCCATCTTTCATTTCAACCTGCAAAAGTACCTCTGCTAGGCATTTTCTGACAGCACTGACTTTATCTTCACCAGCTGCTGAGTTGCTTTGGACATACTTACCCTGTTCTTAGCTAAGAAAATAAGCCTTTTTAAAAAAAAAAAAAAGAAATGGGAAAACAGACAAGTGAAATAATGATGATCTCAGGCCTCCATTCATTCATCAGTTCATTCGGAGAAAACAGCTTTCAAATACCATGCAGGTGGCAGCTCTACTATTAACTGTTTCCTAGCTGGTTTATTTACCCAAAGTCCCTACTCCCACTGTGCTGCATTAACCAAGCCCATCTACCACAATTGGCCTCTCTACCGCAGCAGCCAGTCTCACACCAGAGGGTTGGCATCTATGCATACACGAGCTGGCAGCAAGAATAGAGAGTTAAATTCACAAAACCCAACTGTGACTTCTTGCTTGCTAGTAACCCTTTAGATTTGCTCTAACTTCCCTAGAAAGCCTAATGAGAGTATTTTGTTAACAGAGGGCAGAAGTCAGGTCATCTCTCCCTGAAACAAAAAGGCCAGGGATTGTGAATGGAGGATGCCTCCCACGTCCATGGGAACCACTGACACAAGCCACATGCACAGGAACACTGTGACCCACAAAGTCCATAACTCTGTGCTACAGCGAAGACATCACACAGCAGGGGAAGAGTGTGCTGGGCGGTCCTGCATGCATCAAATCCCTTGCATTTAGTTCTGCAAGTAGATAGCCTAATTTATGCAGCCAAGAGCAACTCTATCTCCTTCATCCTCAGTTACCCTTCATGTCTGAGAAAACCTAATACTTCGGGAAACCAAAGAAGAATTACTCCAGATTCTTGAAAAATCCAGCTGAATGACCTGTCAGCTTCAGATGATTGCTACTATGGAGACAGCCCCAGCTGAGCCACATGGAAAAGGGGACCTGGTGTGCCATATGCGTTTGGTGGGTTATGACAACGTAACTGGAGTAGGCATCTATGAATTAAGCTGCTCTAGTAATGGGTTCCCTGTAAATCAGGACTAAGCTGAGTCCAGCAAAATGCAGCTGCATACAACTTACGTATTTAGACGAATAGATGTGAATATCTGTGCTATAATAAAGGAGTAATTTGTGTAGAAGGGAAATTGCATTATGCTTATTCAAAGTCAAATTTATTTTTTCCCTTTCTTATTAAGAAACTCATTTTAAAAATCCCAGCCTCAGGTCAGGGTTATACTTACAGGGCTGACTTCATATCTGGCAGTGCAGAACTTAAAATTCCTTCGAAATTCCTTACCGTAGTCAATCAGCAGCACAAGCCCCCTACTCAGGCAAAGAATTTTCTATTTTTCTTTTAATTAAAAAATAGCTTGAGGGCATGTAAGGCTTAAATTACTTGCGTAGAGAAAAATGCTTCTCTAAGAAACCTATTAGGAGATACGGTTTGAGAGCAACAGAAGCCCTTCAGAATAAACAGAAGTTTAATTTTTTTAAGGTAATGGAGAGGAGGGGAGATATTCTGGAGTGTTTTCTTCAGCTAATTTTGGACTGTCATTTTCTGCCCTGAAGCCATAGTTGAATTACCTCTAAGGAGATCAAGAGAGAGCTGTTGGGAGAAGAATCAGTCACTTAGCAGAACAGTGGCAGGAACTTCTTCTCTGCATGTGGATCTCTGCCAATATGGGTTTATTTAAAATATGCAAACCTTGGATTCAAGTCAGTTACAAAAATACAACCCAGTGATTGCTACGGCAATTTGGCTTGCACATCAGCTGGCAATTTTATGACACACATATTGTTACTTGGCATAAAGCACCTGTAAGTTCTAATGCAAACAAGACTAGAAAACAACCTCCACTGCCCTGAAAACAATGAAAAGGGGGAAAGCAAAATGCCAGAGTCACACACTTTTGGGCTTCCCTGAGCTACACTGTACTGAGGATCTTGGAGTCCCCCTTGCCTCCAAGTGTAGCAACCACATGCTTAAGCAGCCTGTCTGCCTGCCCTAGAGGGAGATGCAAAAGTCCTATGCCATTTGAACTCAGGAGTAGAAAGATAGAGCCAAAAAGGGCTGTGAATTGTCATTTTTAGCTGGCAGGCAGGGAGTCAACAGCATCAGGTTGCATTGGTTCAGGTGGAGCCAACAGCAATTTGATCAGTCTGCATTTACAGGGGACTTACAGTTTGCATCCCCAGTTAACTTAGTGAATACCCTTCCCTGGAAAGGATGGTATACGTTTCCAGTAAGACAGGGCCTGACAGAGAGGCTGTTCAGCAACCTCTTTTAGGGAAGCATCAGGAACTTGGCACACTTCACTACCCCCTGTTATTTTCTTCTGATATCCCTCATTTTTATTTAAGACATGCAGAATCCTCCTGCACCTCACTCTCTAGTAGCAACGCTAAAAAAAACCTCACCCAGAAAGGGCAGATTAGGTTAAGAATTAACCTTCCTTTGAGAGGCAATGACCACATAATAGTGTTAAATTCTAGTTAGGCTTAAAAGCAAAAGCCTTGAAACAGACAGCAGATCATAACATCACAGTGACCAGACATGAGGCTTAAATGACTGAGAATTTCATGCAAAAATATGGATGAGATCATTTAATCATTAACATGCTGTTGTCTTGGCCTATCTGCAGAATAACTGAAAAGGATAGATAAACTTTCAAGGGGCTTTCAAATAGGTGATGCAACTTTTGAACTACTCTGCAATTTGATGAGGGGGGATAGACCAACCTGATGTTCATAAGGCTGAAGAAAATCAGAAGGAGGTGTTTCTCTCTCATCATGAAGACAGGAGTTTCTTTCTTCCTTTGCTGCTTAATGAGGATTTCCCTAGCCTTGTGGCAAGAGTCCTCTGGAGCTCTCTGGGCACAGGCAAAGACCAAGGAGCACCTATCACTCCAAGTTCTCACCCTTGGTTTGCTAAGGAGTATGAAGGAATTCAGCAAAGAATAGCAGGCAAAACAAAAAGGGAATTCAAATTGTTTCGACTGTTTCCAACACTTCATTGTTCCTTTTTGACATTCGCAGTTACACAGACACAGGCAACAGCATCATATAGCATCATGTAGTGATTGCTGAAATAAAACAAACTTGACTTCCCTAGGTATCACATATCTTGAAGCAAGAAAAAGCCTGCAAGAGAACTTGCATGATCTAGCAAACTCTACCAGGATGCATGATGTACACTGGAGGTGAGCACAAGGAAAGAAAGCTACATCACTCCTTAATCAACTCTGTTTTGTGGCACTTGCACATGCAGTCACATGAAAAGTGGCAGCAGAAAGTTGCACAGTGGCAAACTCTAAAAACATCTTTCAGGTGAAACTGCCACACAACAGCAGCAGCTTATGCTGACACATTAAATCTCTCATGGAGAGAGAAAAGCTGCACCACAAGCTCTATTCAAAGACAGCGGAAGAAGCTATCACCTCTTTGTTGTCAGTTACTAGCTCTGATCTTACACAGATGACCCTAACATGCACTAACCTATCAAAAACTAGTACAGATCTGACCTGGCAGGTTTGATCCTGTGACTGCCAAAACTGGATTCTCCTTCCACACCTCCTGCTGGTAACAACCTCTGGGATATAAAAAGCATTTTCAGTGGCTCAAAGAAACCTTTTCAATACAGGAAAAAAAAAAAAAAAAAAAAAGGATTTAAAAGGATTTCACAGGTTTAATGCAGAAATCTTGCAATGTGCTGAAATTTCTTTTATTTATATGGATTTTTTTTTAACTGCAGGGACTTTAACTATCCAGCAGACTTTGTACAGACAAGGTAAGCATTACCCTTTCCAGATGGGTGTCGTGCCACCTCTCAAGCTTTATGGGTGCTCTCCAGCCCTCGCCTCCTTAAGGCTGTATAGTGGAAATGAAACACAGGCCATCTCCAAAAGGACAGGAGAGCCTGCTGTACAAGACGAGCCAGAAAACATGGAAGCAGCAGCCACTTTAGAGACTCATGGCACAGACCTTTGCAGATAGGGAAGAAAGAAATATATTCTACTGGGCTAATTAGGAGACTGAGTGAAGGTAACACTGTCACATTTTCCTGATTGTTTAACAGAGTGGAAGCTGGAGAGAGGTTTCACTAAATGAGATAAAAAACGACAAGGACATAATAAATATAACACCTTCTGCCTAGGTTGCCTGGGATACAGCATCTGTGATAGATAGACAGAGTGGGTGAAGTATGAACCAGTCCCAATTCTCACAACAATCACTGCCACCACAATGCATTTATGTTGTGCCATTTTCCATCTTGTTGTTATTTTCTTTGTCACAAGAATCAGGTTATTGGACAAGAAAGGCTTTTCCATATTGGCTTTAGCAGTATTGCAGCCACTTCCTTGACCTTTTCAATAGTCCGTAATTTGTTGGTTTTCCATCCAAATTTCCCTTTGTTTTCAGCCTATAACTTCTTGCTGGCCAGATAATTCAAGTAGGTAAAGAACCACTGAAAAATCTCTACCTTGTAGCACTCTGCTCCACCAGAGTAACTAAAGATCAGGGGTCACATCTTTCTGCTGGTGTAAATAGATGTAGCTCCAATTATGCCAGTTGGGTTTACTCCCTGCTACAGGCCTTAAGCAAGCAGCATCCTGCGAACCATTCTGTAGTCTGTTGAAAGGTCACTGCTCTACAGAAATGCCAAAATAAACGCAAAGTTTCCATAAAAAGATGCTGAATCCCAGTGTTTTGCTTCTTCGACACCATTTCTGGGGAAATCAAAAAATCTAAGTAAATTCTACCTAAAAAAATAACAAATAATGAAGAGGAAAATCTCTTCATTAGAGATTTAAATCCTTTAAAGTAGTTCTTAAATTCAGCTTTATCTGTACTTGAGGCAGGGGTCTGAATCTCTTCTTTGCAGTGCCAAGATGAGCCTTTGGCAAAGGCACAAAATCCCGAAGCAACTTGTTAAATCCTGCCACAACTTAATGCTTTTCCATCTACTTCGCTGGGCCTTAAAACATTCCTTGGTCTGCAACTTGATTTTTCTTTTATAAAAGTGGAATTATGGAATTTTTTCCATCTCATTTACTTCAGTGAAGAATTTTTAGGACAGGGGTTCCAAACTCTGCCATGCCTAATACCACAATAAGCAAGTAATTTCACAAGCAACTTGCCCAGCACAGCCTACAACTCACTACCAGTTGCAGAAGTTGTTTAAATAGGTCAGCTGGCCAGATGTATGGGTGAGAATTCCCTCTACGTACAGAGCACCACAATGATATCAGCATCCCGTGGAGGCAGCTCAGACCAAACACATTTGCACAATGAGGGCTACTGGATGGCGCAGCATTCACCAAAACCGCCATCAAGAGCCTGTGAGCCTCTTCAGCACAGAGAATGTCATTCTCACTCAGAGAGAGGGGGTCCAGAGGCTGCCCTGCAGCTCTGATCTGCCAGCTGATGTTGCAATTATCAGGCAGCTCACAAAGACTGTATGTAAATTTGTAACAAAATAATCAATCCGGGAGAACAAAGCTCTCCTTTGAGTGAGACACTTAGTGCATTGATTGCATTGGGTATGGACACAGAACAATGAAGGTCAGCACAGAGCAGCTCTACAGAGGCTGCTTATTTTTTCACTCTGCACTAGAGTGTTTTCTGTTTGCAGTCCTACAACTGAGTATTAAAAGGATTACACTGTGTATACATGCAATATACTTTCCACCACATAGGATAAAGCATAAGTGCTCAGAAAATTATAACATCCTTGAGCTTTCAAGATCAATCTGATTGAACTACATACATCATTTTAAGTTTACAATACACTTCTTGACATCAAATGAGGGAAAAAAAAAAAGGATAGTGTGGGGATTTTTAATCAGGCTGATTAGAAGCACTGCTGTGACATCTCTTCTTTGGAGTTTCCATAATTTAGTGATTTTCTTTTAAATTGCAGTATTTTGTATATTTTAATCTCTTGTTTTATTTGGCTGCCTTTGAATTCTTTTCCAGAGAGCTCTTGGTGTTAGAATCCTGGTATTAGTGTTTTTCTTATTTTGGTATTTTAGGTGTTTAATGTTCAACCTGAATTGGGAACAATTTGGCTTCATATTACTAAAATAAATTGATTGAAGACAATTTGATAAACAATCACAAAAAGAAAAATCACTTTGTACTGATCTGATTTATTATGGATCTGCTTGTTTCCTGATGGAGTTAACTTTGAGATAATTGCCTTTACTCTTAAGCAGCTCATACAATTTCAATAGATATATAAAGCTCTGGATCAACACATAGACCTGCCTGGAAAAAGCTGTTTAATTTGTTCCATCTACATTAGTATAGTGAGTGGGGAGCTGTTGATTTGGAGGCACATGTTTAGTTCTTGTAGATCAGATCAGCTGTCTTGATTTATGCTGGATTTTGCTGATTTTCATCAGTTAAGAATCAGTCCCCTGATTTTCCTTTAATTTCCAACAATTTCAGTATTGCACAAGTTATGTTAGAATACTAAAGTAGCACAGCTTCTTTTCTAACCCTGTGCAGCAAGCAGAGGTCACTAAGTAAGCTGTTTCTTCTTTGCTCTTTGAATTTTAATTGTGGCTATTTCACAGCCAGTCTCTAATTTCCAACATTAATTTATAATGAAATCTCTGTACTTTGCTTAGCTCCTGGCTTTATGCTTCGTGCTTGCTGGATTTCTCTAAATATTGTTAGCTGACTCCCTGCTGAAATACTCCACATAATTGCAAAAAAAAAAAAAAATTTTGCAGTTCCCTTCCCCAAAGGTTTTTTCAGGTAGAGTTAGCTATAATCAGATCTCTGTCCCACAACTTGGCACTGTTTGCTCTTTCTGCATCATCTCCCTTTGACACAGTGATTAAACCAAATGCAAAGACCTTCAAGAGCATATAACACTTGTGATAATTTAGGACCTAATTATGAAAAGAGGATTGACCAAGCCTGTCACCAAAGCAACTGTGTCGGAAGAGTCACTAAAGGTAACAGTATGTATGACAGTGGCAACTAGAAGGACCATAAGACATTAAATAAAGTTAGCAGTCAAGCAAGTTGACAGCATGAAGTACCCAAACATTTCCTCATAATCCTCCCACCGTTTTCAGTCTTGGTTCTTTTGCTAACATAGAGGCTGGAATCAGACACCTTCCCCTGCTCAGTTCACTGTGTGTGCTAAGAACAGCCAAAATGCTGTTAGTGCTGTCTTTTTGCAACTATTTTCTTTTTTGCTGCAAGAAAAAAATGCCACAAGCTGGCTCTAAATCAAGGTATTTTTAAATGTCAGCCCTGCAAACACCACTTAATACAGCAAGTGCAAGCCCAGCAGTCACTGAAAGATTTTACAGCTGAAGCCAGATGGGAGCAGAAGCGACAATGCCTAACCAGGGATGAGATATCCCCTGTTTTTTGTCAGCCATTGCATGTGAGGGGACAACTGGGAATGCACACAGCAGAGCACACAGCCATTTCACACATCACTTGTTCAGGCCTTCCCAGTTTTAAGTTTAATGGCTAGAGCCCCAGCCTACTGATCCTTACTTCTGTTAGCCAAAGGAAACATTCCATAAGTAAGGCCTAAGCAGGCCCTGTCTGGTTTGCAAGATCCTGCCTTACGATGTAGGCTGGTACCACCATTGTGCTGTGTTTGATTTATGGTTAATATTTCTGTCAACACCACAGGCTTTTGGCACTCAAACTGCATTAGTCAATTCTACCTACTGTTGCCAATAACAAGCACTGAAGTATCAGTTCCCAGCAGTTTGATCTGTGAAGCTGAAGAATAGTTAGATTATCACTAGTTATGCAGACAGCACATCTGACAGCCTCACAATGATGTTTTCAGCTGCCAGTTGTTGCAGCTACAATGTGGAAACCACAAAAGAGTCATATACTGTCCTGGTTTTGGCTGGGATAGTTAATTTTCTTCTTAGTAGTTGATACAGCATTGCATTTTAACATAAGAATAATGTCGATAACACACAGATGTTTTAGTTGTTGCTAAGTAGCACTTACCTCAAGTCAAGGACTTTTCAGTCTCTTGCGCTCTGCCAATGAGGAGGGGCAAAGTAGAGGGATCAGAGACAGGACACCTGACCCAAACTAGCCAAAGGGGTGTTCCATACAATAGAACATCATGCTTGGTATAACCTGGGGGAGTTGGTTGGGCATCAGTCAGTGGGTGGTGAGCAATTCTATTGTACATCACTCATCCTTCTTGGGTTTTATTCCTCTCTTTCTCTTGTCTCCCTTTTTGCTGCAATTATTATAATTATTACATTTTTATTATATTTTATTTCAAAATTATCTCAATACACAGGTTTTACTTTTTTCCAGTCCTCCTGCCCATGCCACTGGGGGTGTGGAAAGGAGTAAGCGGGTGGCTGTGTGGCACTTAGTTGCCGGCTAGGGTTAAACCACAAAGACATTTACTCTGGAAAGGTTAGGCTTCTGGATAAATACATGACATAATTTAGGACATAACTGTGGTAATTAAAAAATTATCATCTTTATCTCTTGGCAGAAAGGCAGTTTTCCACATGCAAATTAATTTTAGTAAGCTTAACTCACATCAGCACCAAAAGAGAGGATGGGAATGAACATTTTCAGCCCTAATTCTGTGCTGCAGCAAACTCGCATGACAAATGTCTAAGGTACTATATCCTACTTGTGTAGACAACAGTTGTAACTGAACTGCAGTATTTGGTCAGATTAAAAGAAATAATTCATTACCCACTTAAAGGGTTTGCCTATATAAAAGTAATTCTAAGTTATAGAAGTCAACATTTCCACTTACATGGACATGGTTTACAGAAGGCATCTGATCAACTTTTCTCTGGAAATCAGGCTTGTTTGCAGTTTCTCAAACCAAGCAATCCACTAATCTCTTCAAAATTATAGTTTAAGTCAATTATAGTTTTACTCTGATTATTTTAATGATGGGCAATACAGACACATAATCCTGATTAATGAAGTCTTTGAAAACAGTATCATAGTTTCTGGGGATCCTACCTTTAAATGACACAATCCACAATTCATTTGCAGATATTATAACATAAATAACCTAGAACCCTATTACTAGTCACTGTTTAAGCATAACACATGCTGATAAGTTCCTATTTGAGCTGTCAAAGGTACCCAACTACTATTTTCAAATAATTTTTTCCAACAAGACTTGGAATAAACTTGTAAATTCAAAGTGGCCAATCACCATAGCTCAGGGGAGAGTTAAAAGGACATGGCAAGCTGCTTCTGTGTGCTCAGTCCACATTATATCCTTTGGCAACTATCTGAAAAGCTGGCTTGTATATTAGTTACGTACCTACCTGGGTGTGTATTGAAGGTTGTATTCCAACACAGCCAAAGTTGGCATCTCTGATCTCACTGAAGACATAAGTATATATATTATTTGCCTTCAGTCCTGAAGAAGCCTGGAATGTTTCAGCATTAACAGTAGAAATGTCAGAGAGCTGCCAGTATCTGATAACTGTTTTTGCTTCCTCTGCTACTAATCCTGCAGCACAGAGAAAATATCCTGAGTTAAGCATGGTCAGACACTGGCACGATGGTCCAGAGAGGCTGTGGAATCTTCATTCCTGGGAAAACTTGTCTAGACAAAACCCAAGAAACCTCGTTTCATAGGATCTACTTTGAGCAAAGGACTGGACTAGAGAACTCCAGAGACCACTTCCAACATATATTATGCCCAAATTTTAGGAAGGGTTTGAACTCAAGAGGGCTTTCTCTGCTGCTAGTTCTCTAAATGCTGGAGAAACAACAGTATCACAAATCATCCCCATCCTACAATGAACAATGCAGGACAGGTAAATAGACAGCCTGTACATTACTCTTCCTGACATATGCTTTCCCCCATGAGAGAGTGCTCTGATTTGCTTCAAATACTCAGAAACAGGTTTTAGAGAAAAGGCCCACAACCAGCATTATCTCACTTGGGCTCTGTTCACCACACGGTGGGTTCTAGACCAGAACACTCAAGAAAAGTGGAGGAGAGTTTCCCATTCCTACTTCCATACAAAATGAATAGAGAAGCATGGGTATCTTTTATTTAGGAATGGTTGCATACCAACCAGAACTCAAACATTTCTTAGCAGTTGCAATGAAGGTTTTTGCAAGCAAGAGCAAACAGGCAAACCAATGTTTCAGACATTTCACTTGTCCTTTCAAGAGATGTTTTTAATGTGGTAATCAGAAAAAAAAACTACTAGATTTAGCACATGAGAAAAAAGGGAACTTGGATCTCAGTGGCCGAGTGCCATAAACCAGTGCTTGGGGTTCTCTGTGTTGTACTAATGTCTCTTCCACCCACAGTATTTTGACCAGCAGGCTCTGGGCTTTTGGTGATACTCATGTGGCTTCATCAACAGCACACACAGCTGAGGATCTGCACAGTGGGGACTCATCTCTTAAAAAATAAGGATAAAAACATAGCCAGCAGCAGTGAGAGTGTTCCCATTGATACCAAAAGCAGCACAACATTAAGAGCGAACAAGCTAATGGCACAGGCCAGGCAGACAGGTGTGCAGCTATGTATGCCCACAAAGAATAAAAATAGTGCAGACCTCTGTTGAGCAACTTGTATTCAAGATTTATTGATTCTATCTCCCACCAAATGAGAAACAAGTGAAGCAAATCAAAGCAGGAGATAAACGGAGCAGAGCAACATGAAACCTGTGCGGGATGATCAGCTCCATGCCCATTGCCTGAGGCAACCTGCTGCTGAAGGATAACATGCCAATGCTAATCAGATGATCAGTTTTGCTTCCCATTAGGCATTCTGTTAACTCACCAGATAAGCATTCACTGTCTTATCTCTTTCTCCAGGAATGCCACTTCAGCTTGAGAGGCAGCCCTGCTTTCCTTCTGAGTCACATTTCAAAATTCCTGCTGTTTCTCACCCTGAAGTGGAGATGCTGAACCCTAACTCGCCCTTCCCCCTGTGGTACTGAGCACTAGCTAGCCTGCAGCAGTGCACTGCCAGCTTTCCAAACCTTGCCAACTATCTTGTCCCTTGAAGAAAAAATATGTGATCCTGCAGAGCATGGTCTGTTGAAAGACTGCTGATTTCCAGCCAGGTAGAAGACTGAGTTACAGCAGGCATGGTAGAGTATACAGTGATCAGAAAACAGCTACAATTACTACCTCTTCTTCGAGGGGCTGGAAACCTTTCTTGTGCTGAGGGCCAAAAAAGCCTGCAAACAGCTTTTGCCGGTCACGTACTCACACACACTTCTGTTTCATCCAGCACTAATGCATCGAAAACCCCAACTAACCAAACCACAGCAGGCTGTGGAAGAAGTAAAACTGCAGTCTGTTCCAGTCTCAAGACCATGAGTTTCCCACCTCATTTTATTCGAAGGTAAATACAACACAGCAGTCTGGCAGAGATAACTGCTCTCTTTGGGACATGACCAAAGGGCAGGAAGATTTTACCTACATTGAGTCTTTCCTGATGACTGGCTGGGCTGGCTTACAGGGCCTGATGCAAGGCTCTTGGAAGTCAGTGGTTTCCATTAGGCTTCAAATGCATCCCAGTGGCCACTCAGCAAGTCAGATATACCACATACATGCTCAGAGACATTGCCTGCTAAAAAATACAGATTATCTATGATAGTACATCAGCCCTTAAACTGGCTATATTCACAACTGGGTCAGATATGCAGCAGGCTCAAAGTTACCACCTACTGACTCATATAGATAATTTAGTAAGCCACACCTACACAGAGTGTATTTCCCAGCACAATCTACAATAAGGTAAACTTGATATAATGTCCCTAGCTGGAATCCAAGTTATTGCTGTGTGACAGCCATTAGTGGAAAATATATCACCCTTGAAAATTCATCTTTCCATGCCCACACTAAGCATGTGCCTGGGTGAAGTCACTTGAAAATGCTGCAGTCTGCAGTGGCTACACAGGAATAGGAATTTTTTTTCCACAACTGATTATTACTTTCCAAAGACCAGCCAAACTGTTCAAGTAACTGGAACCAGGGATTCAGCACCATCAGAGTAGAAGTGCTCTCTCTAGCATAAGAGACCCAACATCAGTCTTTTATATCAGCTTGCAGAGACATTTCTGGAAAATTTAGAAAGCAAACAAACAAAAAATCCCCCCAGGCCAAGCAGAGCTCAGATACAAGGTCATTGTTGATGCCTATACTACAGGATAAGGTAGTTATTTATCCAGGTTTTTAGACACATCACACTTCAGATGGCTCTTTATTTCTTTCAGGAACACAAACTTACCCACTGCATGCAATGACCTGGGGTTGACTTATTGCTGATATTAGCTTTTTGTGAGTGAGATAAAGGAGATTATAAGATGTTAGTCTACATTTTCTTTTACACCCATTTCCTGCAACGCCAATGAAAATACACTTTGGGAAGTAGTCAGAACAGAGCCTGGAGATAAATAGCCTGCCTCAGCATTTGCATTTTTCAGTTCTGTATGATGACAGATATCTACCTCTTTGCAAGGTCCACCTAAAATAGCTCAGATAATAAAATTTGATTTCTTTTCTCCCTAATGCACTAGCTCAAATTAGCAACTTAAATCATGCAAACAGGAAACAAGGGACTTTGTACACCCTTACAGATTATTTTTATCCAGTTCAAACCACACAAGAGTCTGAGCTCTCCATGGTAGTACCTCATACATGCACATGCCTGCCATTAGTGATGTCCACCTGGTCCACGCCGTCTCCTTGGCACACTCAACATTTCATGGCACCAGGAACTGAAACTCCAGGAAAGGGAACATCACTAGATTAAAGATCAGATCTGCATGAAAGAGGACAGGACAAGAAAAGATGAGGCAGGGAGGTAATCACAGGCCTGCATACAGATACTGCCTTTTCCCAGCTGTCATTTTACAAATGCGGACACAACAAAGAAAGGGCCTCCCCAGCGCCATAAAAAGAATGGAAGTGGCAAAACCTGAGTGCAGGAATATCTTCACCTTCAGGCAGTCCTTCTCTTCATGGGATTTCCCTATTAAAATACTTCCCCCTCATTAGCAGGCTTGGTAACAAACCTGCTAATGCTTTGCTTACTCTGCTAGGCTTGAATGTTTCCAAGTCCCTCACACACCCTCTTATCCTGGGGTCAGTTTGCTTCACCTGGAGTTTCAAGCATCCAAATAGAACTCCATCTAAACTGTTAGCCCACCAGCCCCTCCCACATAACACTCAAGCAGTCCCACATGCTGTGACTGCTGTTCTGTGAGAAGCGGAAGACAGGACTGTCCTTTTCATCCCTGTGAGTAGGAAGGGACCAAGTTGTAACATCAGGGAATTAATTCACAGTCCCTAGTACAATTAGTACATCACTTTGTTTTTTCAGCATGAAAAGCAAATTTAACATAACACTGATCATACTGGAAACTATCAAGGGTCTCAGTTGAAAGAGATACTTAAAGAGGAAATATAAATCCATTCATTTGTAGGAAAACACTCAAATATATGCCTTGCAAGGAGATGACAGCCGTTGCTAAAACATTCAGAGTCAGAACTAGGCACAGCGTTGCTCAAGATTAAGACTGTACCGATGCTGATTTCTCCCATCAACACTGGTTTCTGGAGGGGACCTACTCCAACCATTCCACCTCATCATAGCAAAACTATTACATGTCACGTACAACACCAACTGTGCTAGGTCCCACTGGATGCATCTCATAAATTAGTGATGAACTAGAATGAATAACAAGTGCAAATAAAAAGGTGCAAAAGGGCCAGACTGAGAAACTGGCTATGCCTGTTTGCTCCCACAGAAAAGCATGGGAGCAGAGAGAGGCTGAGCTCTTCTGTGCCTCTGTTTACACAGTTGCTTAATAAGAGTTGAGCTCCATGGAAAATCTAATTCATGGTCTGTGGTTTAATTTTGTCAATTAATTTTCTTTCAGTAAGTAATATCTCTTTTGTTATTTTCATTTAGTCTTTGGGGTTTCCTCTTTTACATTAAATTTAATATTCCTTCCGTAGAAACAAACTGATATGTCAACAGTTAAGCAAACAGGGTTCCACTATAGAAATTTATAGCTGAGGTTTCTCTAAAACACAGAATCTTGAATGAGGGTACAGTGAAAGCCACTGAGATCAGTTCCAACCCTAATGATTCTTTGATTCTGTGATATGGCTTAGCTTTGTAAACCTGATGACTTTTTAAACTGGATGACTCCTAATGATGTTGAACCTCATGAAGAGAATAAGATGGTGTCAAAGGCTCTGTTTGCAAAGCTTCATGAAAAAACAGTGACAGGAAGTCCACTCCTTCAGTCCAGTTCCCATATGCTATACTGCAACAGGTCAAATTTTTTCAGTAGAGACCAAAACCCAGCTGTTTTGCACTGAGATTTGTTGTGTCATGCAGTAAAATTGCTAGCCATACGGAAAACACCATAGTATGTTGTATTTCAGACTGAAGTCTAAAGATACTTGTTTCAGCTCACAAAGTCTTCTTTAAATGTAATAGGCTACTGCTTGTTACAGTAGATTTGTTAGTGTGTCTCACTGTGTTCAGCACAATAAACAACATCTGTAGCTATTCACTTGGCAATCTGTGGAGACAGTTTTGATAGGATTAAAAGTGGGCAATAATGGATTTTATGGTGAATTGGTAACCAGGTAAAAAAGCTTTGGGAACAATCTCAAAGCTCAGCACAGGGAAGTATTTTAATCTATCCTTTGAAAACAAAGCATTAGCTTTTGCTTGCCTGAACATTTAAGGGCCTTTAGAATATTTCCGCAAATAAGGTGGCCAACACTGAATTTATTAAGTGGTCAGGACTTACAGAATCCATGTTCTCAATTTAAAACCAGTTTCCATCTAAAAAGGTTACCCAGCTCAGCCTATGGCACGTGAGCCTCTCTGCCATAACCCCAGCCTTACCTGGTTGCTGCATTCCACACTGACAGACCAGGGTCATACTGCACTGCTAGAAGTAGTTTGGCTGCTTTGGCAAGACCAAATGTGCAGACCATGACCCCTTTCTGAATCACCAATAAAAGCAACATCCAGGGAACACCACTTCAATGTCTGGCTGGCAAACAGCTACCAGATCTCCTGCTCCTGGCCACAAGCCCCATACCCCTACTTGCAGAATTACTCAGTACCATCTATATTTTTCCATCCCTTTTTGTCAGAAGACTTGGAGAAGGAATCTCCAGGCATAGAAGAACTGTAAGAAGGCATAGCTCAGGTGCCATCACCCGTTTCAGCATCACTGTTTTTCCAGCCCATGCACTTGGGTTAATTTTCGTGGCCCTAGGGGTGGAAATCTCTATAGTCTTCCTACTGCAGAATTTAAGCACAATTGTTTACACTTTATTAGGGGTATAGGACTTTGTTTCCCCTCTAGAAGATGCAAGTGATTACAGTTCTTTATCTTCCTGAGGAGTTGGAGCAAACCCTACTGCCAACACAAGACACCTGTTTCAATCCCAAATACAAAATTGCTGCCATTCCCACACAGCCCAAGAAGGAGTCCCTATGAATAAAATGGCCAGGTTTTTCATAGCCTCACCATTTATATCAGGAATGAACCACAGCAGTTCATAGTCCAGCAATTCACTTGCTAGCTTAGCAGCTCGAGGCTCTGCCTCAGAGCTTTTCACACCAGCAGTTATTAACTACAAAGAAATGTCACCTGCGAAGGTCATTATTGTTAATTATGGACTTCCTCTATTCACACATCTCCATCCTAAAAGCTTTTCCTATCAGACCCCTTCCCTCATCACACATGGCCAGGTTATTATAACACACCTGGAAGCACAAAGCAGTAGGGTTTTACGAAAAGCCAGGCTGCTACAACCTTATCCCCACTGGCTACAGTAATGCAGGCCAAGCAATGGGCTAAAGCCCTCTTCATTGTTGTCTTGCACTCCCTGTATTTGCAGGGTTTCCTGGGATTCAGGCTGGCCAGTCTTGAGGTATATGCAGTCAGAACTGTTCACCCATTTCCATCTGGGGCAGATGAGATCTTAGGATCTGGGTAAGATGACAGAATGGGTGGGATTTCTAGATCAATACCAGACTTTCCCTCAAAGGGCAAGGACAACTTTGAAAATAAAGAAAAAGCGATAGTAGAATCTACAATGGTCGGAGAAAGCTACGTAAATCTCAGTCAGAATTTTTCTACTGTGTATGATCTTTGAGCTGCTTGATATGCTGTGCTGCCTTACAGCACAAGTAGACAAGGGCTGCAACGAAAAAGGGGATGAAGAGCACTTTCCAGAACAAGTAAATGAAAGTTGAAAACGGCCACACTATAGCACAGAGACTCAATGCATACAACAACAACCACCACCACCAAAAATAATGTGATACTTGCATATGTTTTGCAGGTTTATGTTAAACCAGTAAGGCCCAGGAGACCACCACCTGCCCTTACCTAAAGACAATTTTGATTCATAGCTTTCAGCTCACCCATATGGAAGATATTTAGGGGTCTTTTCAATCCTATGCCATGTCTCCACAATATTCCTGCAGGACAGAAACCAGTTAAGTGGCTGCTACTCAGTGGCATCTACCTCCACTGCAAAGCAAACAATAATCCTTCCATTTCCAGGGGGAACTGCTGCAAGATAAAACTATCCTTGCAGACAGTTGTTTCTATTCTCCTCTGGAGGATGCACTTTCTAACTCTTGGGTATTAGTCAGCTGTTCAAATCCAGAGTCTATTTCATCAAAACTTGATATGTCCTGCGATCTGTAGTTTCTTTAGACAGAAACATTCCGGAAACATCTCTCTCCATAAATCCCATCTGAAAGGTCCCTGGGAGGTAATATGAATGCAGGCTCTAGAAAATAACTTCTAATAATTTATGTCTAGTTTGACATACGGTTACAGGAGCCACAAAGTTATCCTGAAAAGTATCTGAAATATGAGCTCACTATTTCTTGCACTTCTTGAAAGTTTTATATGCTGTATTATTGTGGGGCTGGACTCAACAGGCTAAATAAAACTTTCTCTTGTTCTTCTGAGCTGAAATGTGAAATAACACAGGGGAAATAAGCATTTCTCTCTTACACAGCAGCACATACAAAATCCTTGCACTGGAAAAAAAAAAACAAAACAGCAAAACAAACCAGCAGTCAAATACCTGGGTCATTCTTCTTTCTGTGAAAAGACTGGTTAAAAGTATACGTTATATATATGTTCCTTCCACTTTTTTTTTTTCCTCTTAGCCTCTTCCTTCCAGGACTCTCATTACATTCCCTTTCTATGTTTTAAAAGGGTTCCTTGTTTGACAATTTTCCTGTTACTTACCTTCTCCTGAGCTCCATATACAACAGCACAAGTGTAGAACAGTATATATGGTTAAGATCTATTCTAAAAACACTTGGAGATTGCTATTGGATCTTGCTGTGTGGCTTGTCATTTGGATTCAGAAGAGTCTGTAAAGCTCTAAAACTCCACTATGGGATAGTCCCATATTTGAAACTCAAGACACACGGTGTTTATTGTTCAACAGAAGAGATTTTTCTGTACTGAAACAAGAAACCCATATTTAGAAACTAGCCACGAATAAAAGCGCCTTGGGATGACAGCACAGATCCATGTGCTGTGTTAAGCGCTCAAAAGTCACTTTTCTGATGAGAAAGCAATTGTTATTTTCAGTTTGTAACGGCACAAAGGGCACACCATTGGTCATACAGACTTCATCTTCAGGATGCTTCCTCTGTGCATAACAGAGCTTGACATTCACCTGTAATTACCAACCAGCCCACAGTACAAGTCCTGCTTTGGAGTTATCAAAGCCAATGTACAAGTAATTACTCAAGCAGAATTGTTTCTGAATTTTGGTTTCTGAGTATATCCATTCTGTACATGTCTCCTGCATGTGGATTCCTTGGTGTAAATTTATACAGTTGAAGACAAATTTCAGTCTTTCCCTCCAAAGGTGCACTGATATGGATTTGAGTCCTTTACCTGAGTTCACAGAAACTCCGCACACTCAAAATTCCTCTTCCCTAAAATAAGTTGCAATCAGCTAATGAATTAAAATATTACCATGATTGAAAATTTAAAGTTAAAAAAAAAAAAAATCAAGCAAAAATAAAGGCAATGCAATGAGTGGGTAATCTGAGAAGCTGATTAATACAAGAAAATAAAGAAAATGTACAAATAATTCCATGACCAGAGGAAGGGAATCAATGCCCATGGGCAGCCAATCTGCTTTCCCTGCCCAAGCCCTGATACTGCCTCACTGCCTGGGCATGCTCCTAGTATGGGTCCCATGGATGCTGCTCATGGTATTCCAGGGAGGATGAATTCACAAGAAAGCAATACTGTGGCTTCAAAATGAGTCACTCCCTCCCTTTGCTATTGGAAGTCTTTTTACTATCTGAAATAACACTTCAAAGAGGAATCTGCTCTCTCAGCCACCATCTCAAAATACCCATTTAACTGCAGAAAACAACCCTGTGCCTACAATACAAGCACACTTCATTTGCACCCTTTGGAGAAAATGTGGTGCAGCCGGGCCCTGGCATTAGCCTGGTGCACAGCAACCCCACTGGTGGGAATGTGGCACAGGCATCCCAATCTCACTGGAGTACAACAAAGAACCTGTGTGAATTCAAGTTAATCAAAGGAAATTTAAGAGCCCTTGGATTGCCCAAATTCTGACAGTTTGAAATGATAGCTTTAAGGTCACATTAGTTTAGATTTTGTATTAATTACTGGTTCTTTTAAGCATTTGTTTTCTTTGCCAAGCAGACTTTCCCTAAGGGAATTTAAATGATATGTGAGCCATTTAGGTACGCTATATATTGCCACAGCACAAAGGACATTTGGAAACCTGAAATTGAATGAACTTTGCAAGAAAAAGCCAGCTTGGGGAAAGTTATTTCTAAGTATCACTGCCAAGTTTAAGCGATATAGTAATGATATCGTGCTGGACACATAAACTACCATCTGGATAATTAAAATATACACAAAGTGGTATGCAGACAAGTATCATCTGAATTTTAGCAAAATAAAAATTAAAATAAATTAACTCTTCATGGACTCATTCCTGGCAGAGACAGGTGTTATGTAGGAGTAGGGAAGTCTGGTTCTCCAAGACTAAAGCACACATAATTCTGTGGCCAAGCTCATCCTGAAGGTCTTACCGACATTTTAGCCACAATTCTGTAATGCATTTAACACTTAATGTAACTTAAAACATAGGCTCTGTGCTTGTAAATCCTTAAATTTCCATACAATGCTCCTAAGTGCTTTTTCTTACTTTAAATAAGTTTGCTGCTGCCTCTTCCCTCACTTGTAATAAATCATACCACATTTCCTTCATCTCCTTATACTACTGTATACATAGTCTCACATATAGTGAAAGTTGCCTGACAAAACAATTGGTGCAACGTGGCTCGAACATTATAAAATCAGAAACTGAATTATTACTGTTGATAAAGACTTCGACAAATTCTCTGTAACTCAGCTCTCCATCTCAAAGTTATCAGAAGGTGGCAGTATTTCAAAACGTTACTTTTTGGATTTACCAGAGGGGCATTTATTTGTTAATTGACTACTTGTTACTAATGTATTTTATTATTCCTAACATTTAAAGGTCAGGAGTTGTAACTCTTAGAGACTGAGGTGCAGTGAAAGCAGTAGCCTGCATTACTCTGCAGATTTAAGAAGTCTGGTGAATCCATTAGTATGGGGACATACAGGGGGCTGCATTTGCTTTGCTACTGCTTTTATTTGCTGTAAAACATTTGTTTGGTTTTTTTATAGAGGCAACCACTTCTATAAAATATAAGAATTTCAAAGGTGTCCAAAGCATGCTCTTGTGTCCTAAAGCAGTCCCTAAATTCAACAATCTTACCAGGAAGTATTTTGCCTGATTTGTACCCTGTACTTTCTACCAATTTATATAAACTGTTCCCTTACATGTTTCAAGCTGCCATCCTTTTTTTTTTTTTAACAATGGTTACACACACTGTGCACTGCAAATAATCTACTCTTTGAGCTGCCACTGCTTTGCCTTCTACCCATGTACTACAGAAATCATATTTTAACAGCCACAATCCATTAGCACCTATCGCTTTACATACAGAAGAACATTCACACTCTGCAGAAAGACATTCACTGAACAGCTTCATAGCAAATCTGCCTGTGGCTTGAAGCTTCGTATAATAGCTCTGGATCAGCTAGGAGCCAGTGTATTCAGGAAAACCACTGCAAACAAGGCAAGAGCCTACAGTCTATCATTCTCATGTGCATGACCCCACAATGAAGCCATCTGATTGAATTAAAAAGAATATAAGAGAACAGGAAGTCTGCCTTCATCTGGCAAGTAAATCAGCAAAGGTTCCTATGAAAATCGGATGACAGAAAGATCTATGCCTCTGAGAGTATTCTTCCATTATACTCCTGTTCACTTTTAACATTATTTTCTCCAGTAACTCTGGAGTACAAAGGAGAGAGTGTAGAAGTTCCAGACTAAAATACAGTTGCTCAGACTAGTACACTTTCTTCTCCCCATTTCTTTCTGCATAGCTACAGGAATTATACAGAAAAAAAAGGAATATTTTGTTGGTAATTTGTTAAGCCCACTTGCTGTATCAAATCACCTGTGCGAACATTTTTAAAGAAAATATTAAATGGTGTAAAAATCACTCATGAGACCATTACACAGTGTAATGTACATGAGTACCTTACACACAGTGAAAAGATCTAAGGCAATGAGATATTTTAGCAAGCTGAAACTTGCACTGAGAATACTGCAGTATTCCTAAATCAGCCTTAGATTGCTATAGGTTTGGAATAACATTCCCCAGTATTTATAGAGTTTATTTGGATTTACAAAAACTGTTTAAAATCATGGATTATATTCCTATAAGTGTATTTGGCATCATTATAGAAAGCACATCAAGAAGCACACATGTGGTAAAGCACACACATTCACTTGTCAGGGGAGTGAAGTTGGGTGTTCCAACTTCTGCTGCATTTCTGCATAAAAGGGTGTCCAGGTGGCAAGCCACCTTTACAAAGAATATTTATCTGGAGTCATACAGTGTAACCTACAAAACTTTCACCAGTCCACCCTGCTGTTTCACTCTCTCCTTACTATTCTCCATTTTTTCAGTTCCTTTGACAGAACAACAGACTCTAAAATAAATCTTGTTTCTCAGTTTGAGTTTTTTATCACTTAATGGGAGCAGAAAGCTAATTTCCAAGTATTACCAAGCACAATATATTCACTGACTGCAGGGTGGCTTCACTTTTAAAGGAAAGTAAAATAACACACAAAGCAAGCTTCTAGCATGGACATGGAGGGAAAGTCAAGGAAATTTGATTAAATCCCCTAGACATTTTTGTTCAGAAAACCAAAAGGCTTTCTCATCTTTGATAAGAGATAACATGCTTGGACATTCAGTTTCCCAGAAAATGTTTCTAGATCTTCAAGCAGCAAGATGAGAACAGTATCCCCATGGTGATTAGTAGATACTGTAAATTTACATCTTAGATCACTTAACAGCAATGTCTGAGGTGAGGATTCATCCAGAGAGATGCAGAACAGGTAAGTGGAATTTAGCCCAAATTAGCTTCACTGCAGGGAATCTGCTCAGCCACCTCTTCATCAGGACCATCTACTCCTTCTCTTTCCTGCACGTTGACCTAAACCTAATGCATAAAAGTGAATAGAAACTATAAAAATGAAAAATTCATTTAGGATGTTTCCTGCTGTGGTCTGGGTTTAGGATAAGAATTTCTTATACAGTGACAACAATATAAACACATGTATATTTGCAGCATTACCAATCTGCGACACTTCACAGGGAATTGCAACACTGGCAGGTGGCAAGCAGAGAGGAAGAAATTGCTTAAAATATTTTAATTCAGTTAAGTCGACACATTTAAACCATCTGAGATTTTAAATCCTAGATGGTTTTATGATTTTTCTTGCGATGGAATCCTGTTCATCTTTAACTATGCCCTTTTGCTGAGATCTCTTCAGATGGCAAAACAGCATTCAGTTCCACAGCCAGAATGAAAAAACCCAATGTATCAAGGTAAACAGTGGATGGAATTGTTATGAATATGGATTCTCAGCTTCTCTTGAATAACACTGATCGAACTGACTATTCAATATTCTCTGCTTGCCTGGGAAAATTACTTCAGGTGCTGGATGTTGAATACAGCTTAAATTCTACTCACATTAAATCAATGTAAACCAGAGACATTTAGTGGATGTACTCGATGTGTATAGCAAGGCAACTAAGAGGAAGCTTCATTCACCTTCACTTTGATAAGGGAAAGTTAGGCAGGAAGGCACGGTGTTAAAACACTGATGATTTATAACCCCAAGTACCAAAGAAGGAAAGGAATTTCTGTTTACTTTTCTTCAGAGCAATTAAGACTGCCAGCTGCCTGAGCAAACAAAAGGAAAACCCACTATCTCCTGCTAGCATTTTGATATCTCATTTCTGAGATATCAAAATATATTTGATATAGCATTTCTGACGGCCATTTTTGTCAGAAAACCACATGCTGTAAACTCTTGACAGTGGTCTCCACTGCCTTGTTTTGCTCCTGTGGTGAAACACGAACGGAAATAACAATAAAGGAATATTACCACATTCACTTGTTCTCCTCTTAAAATAGCCAGGCTTCTTTGGAATGACCTCCATGTTGGCAGGCTGCTTTTCATTACAACAAGGCAGCCAATTTGGGGTATCATATGCAGCTGAAAAATTGTGAGTAAACTGCCATTACTTGCAGTGGGAGCTCAAAGGGCTTTGACTTGCAGAAGGGAAGATCACAGGCCAAGAAGAAATTCTTTTCTATTTAGGTGGACTGGAGAGAAAATGAGGGTTCAGGCCCTCAAATTGCAGCAATCCTTTGTTCTGTTATCTCCTTATAAAACAGTGCAAGAGCCAAAAGCATTTCACTTTGTACGCAGAGATGAGAGTTACCCCCATGCTCAGTTATACCGGACAAAGCTCTGTTGAATTGACTGTGACAAAAGCATGACATTTGTGTTAAGCACAAATTCTTCTTACAATGCCATCTGGTTTCTGAGGCACAAGTTTTACAAGTTTTTAAACATTGTTTTGCTTAGTGCTGCTGTGTTTAACCGATTAAGGCGCTTGACTTACTTTACAATGAATTTAGGCACACAAAAGTCAAAGTCCTATTTGATATTGCCATTGCTTAGAGGTTTTCTTAATGGCCCAGGGCACACAGGAGTTCATCACCTCTCTCCATGTGCTAAGTCACCTGGATCTGAAACAATGGGAATCCCCGAGGCTCTATAGATACATCTTGAGGATGTATTAAAAACTGGTTCTAAGTGACAGAAGAAAACAATACTCACTAGGGGTGATGTGACACTAAAAGCCAGTTGTATTCTTTTGAAAGACTGTACAGGACTCTTAGTTTCACAAGCAATCTAGCTCATCCTCAGGAAGGAGTTAAAGTCCTCTCTGTACAGTAGTTAATGCTAGAGTGAGTATTCCTCATATTGGCTTCCAATACACTTTGATTCTAGAGAGGGATAGTTTTGCATTGGCATCAGATGCAAAAAAAAAACAAAAAAACAAAAAAACAAAAAAACAAACCAGCTTTCCAATGGCTTTGCCAGGCAAGGCACTGCCACAAAGAACTTTACTACATGGATACTAAATGCTCTCATATTCTCCGTAAATAACAGTGCTTGAGAAAAGAACAAGGTAGTCTCTCATTACACAGACAAAAGGTGGTAGGGAGCATGAGGCATCTTACCAGGTTGTTCTCCCTTTTGCCCCCACTTTCTGTTTTCCTGAATTTGAGTTTTAAAATGGGTTATGTTTTGCCTGCAGCAATTTCTTTTAATAACTGCAATTATTCTCTCCCATTGTTCTGACTCTTATAGGCGAATTAGGGAAATTCAAAGGCAATTTTCATGATTGCTTGCTGTCAGGGGCTTATGAATGGCTGTTCTATTTTGCTGGGACATTTCATTAAATAAATAACGAGTATGGCATAAGAATCACAAAAAGTCAGATAAAGATCAGTTCATTTAGGGATAGATTCTATGCGGTGCTTAGGTGGGTGTGCAGGACCCCATCCAGCTAGGCATAATTACAGCTTCCAGGTTTAAGAAAGGGCAATACTGCTCTCCACACATATGAGTGTGCCTCTTGAAAGATCTCCTCTAGCATGTTTTTCACACCCTACCCAGAAATTTGTGCAAAGAAGGGGTACCATTGTGAGACTTTCACATCCCCCCCTTTCTCAGTGCTTGCATAGCAGGTAAAGTTTCAGGCCACACCAAAGGGCATTCTGAATAAATAGCACCAGGACCTTGTGACATACCATGTGGGAAATAGCATTCATGATGTGAGCTAAGAACCATGGCAAGACTACATTTTTGGAAAAAATCCAAAGTCAAAGCCTCTAAAAGGACTGAAGTACCCATTTATCCTGCTCAAAATTTCATGCAAATGTGTCGCTAAGTGACATCCATCAATGACAGAGGATCAGGAACACATGCCAAATCATTTCAGGTTCAATCTGTGTGGAAGAAAGTAAATGTACAAGGCAAACTTCAGTTAACAAGTTCCAAACATTACCAGATCTCTGAGGTTTTGAACATATAATAGGACTGATTCCCACTTCCAGCAGCATGCAGACACTCCTCTGCTAGATCACTGTAGGCACAAGCTAGGTGTAAAAGATGACAAGCCTAATGTTTTTAGCATGTTTTAGCTTTTTAAACCTCTGATCAACAGCAATCAAATCAGCGAAGTGAGAGAAATTTAAGTTACACAAAATTAAATTTGACTCAATACAGCCAGCACTGTGCTGATAACTTAAAGGACCAGAGAGGCTCAACAGCATCAGGTATCTTTGCAAATGTTCCCAGTTGGCACTCATAATTAGCCATGAGACATGAGACAGGTGTTTGCATGATACTGAACTTGAATTTCAGTACTTGCTGAATTACTTTACTACATACTTTACTAATTTGCTAAGGAAAGACAAATGAGAAGGTTCTGCAAAATACCTGCAACCTGACTAACAATTCATATGTGCAATCTTCCCTGATTATCTAATATCATTTGCACATCACATATTGTGTGCAACCCACCTTTGCCACAGAGAGAAATCAAACCATTCTCCTTATCCTGAATGACTCAGCAGAGAAAAAGTCAGAGACATTACTAAAATATGTATCAAACCCTGTGTTCATAAGGTGCTCTGAAAAGGACCTACTCCATAGACACAGCCATCATCTAGAGCTTCTTTTCAGAGATGTATGCATATGATAATTACTAAAAGCCCAGAGGCAAAAAACTAATGCTGACAGAAAGGGATTAGCAAACTCTCCTCCATCTGCTTATCTCAAGGCAACTTGAGCCTGGTTCAGGAGACATTAATCTACTCACAGCCTCAAAGACAATGGGAATGTGAATCATAGAATCATAGAATAGTTAGGGTTGCAAAGGACCTCAAGATCATGGAGTTCCAACCCCCCCTGCCCTGAGCAGGAGCACCTCACACTAGAACATGTCTCCCAAGGCTCTGTTCAGCCTGGCCTTGAAATCTGCCGGGGAAAGAGCATTTACGACTTCTCTGGACAACCTATTCCAGTGCCTCACCACCCTCACAGTAAAGAACTTCTTCCTTATATCTAACCTGAACTTCCTTGTTTAAGTTTGAACCCATTACCCTTGTCCTATCGCTACAGTCCCTGATGAAGAGTCCTCCTCCAGCACCCTTATAAGCTCTTCTCACAGGAGGACCATGGACTACAACCTAAATAAATATTTTTTATAACTATTGCTCCAGTTTTTTGAATCACCTTTATCTGGCACCTTTGTGACATGCAACCATGAAATTTGGTCTCATAAACTTATTTAGCCTCACATTCTACTGAGCTCTCTAGACCTAAGGACTGCTGTCTGAGAAGAATAAGTTTTTCTCCCTCTGAGAATAAAGGTAGTAGTTTTGTTCAGAAAATACTTATGTATGTGCTTACTCAACATAATATATATGCTATTGATATCCTCCACAAAAACAAAGAACATGTGTAATAAATAAAAATTGAACATAGGAATCTGGAAACTGTTCTTGGGACTTGTGAATTTTAACTGTGAGAGTCTGCATCACTTCAAAGCCAAAACTTTCAGCAGTACCTCATCATAGAAAAACACTTCCCAGGTCCCTTTTTTCCTCATTCTGTTTGGGCTTGACTCTGTGCTCCAGGCAGCAGGCATGCCCTGCTGCCCTGTGCTCTCTTTGCTTGATGGCAGTTTCTCCCAGCCAGCCATGCCTCTGGCAAGGTCTTTCTACCCTCTATCCTGATGGGCCCACCTCTGCCAGACAGCAGTCAGGACAAGTTAGATAAGTCCATCTTTCTTGGCTACAGAACCTATGTAAAGCAATACCAAATATACAGATTTTATCTGGTAACAGGGCTCTACTGGCCAGCCTAAGCACCAAGCTGTGGGCTCTGCACTCTGATGTATACGTTCGAAGTGAGAGCAGGGGTTATACTAAAGTGCAAGACACAAGAGGACACAGGCAGCCTTGGCACAGTCTTCCCCAATGCTGTCTATGTTTGTTCAGACACAAATACAGGTCAGGCCACAACTATAGCAGAACCTATTTGTTCCTACTAGTCCTCTTTAAACAGCCAGCTCCCTTTCTCTTCCTTTAGCTAAAGGCATTCCCATCTGAGGCTACCTGCACATCTTCTCATACTCCAGAAACCACACATCCCTTATTGCCTGGAGGACTACAGGGTGAAAGAGTCCTCTGCATCCTCTCCTATATAGCCATGCCAAGAGACAGGTCACTGGTCATGAGCTATGGGCATCGTTAAACACTTTTGCCACAAAATATCTAGCCCAGTCCTTTTCTCTGGAAGCATTTACAAAACTGTGATTTTATTCCCATTTCTCTGTGTTATGAAGAAACTAGCAAAAGGAATAAAAAAATTGGACTGATTTTGCATTTGTTCAGATGTGTTTTGTTATGTTTTGTTGTTTTTTTTCCAAATCCAAGCCTGCATGTAGCAGGAGAGAGAATCCTAGGCAAAACAAATCAGTAAAGTTATCCAGGGTCATTTAGACCATCCATTTAGATCTTTGTTTTGTTCTTTCTCACTCTCTAGTAAACTAAATTTATAAATTGAAGGCAGAGAAATAATCAGTGCCTTCTAGGGCCATCATTGGAAACAATTGATGATAAACAACTCTGTTAGCAAAAATCCCAATTCTTAACACTGTATCAGCAATCTTATGCTGGCACTGTTGTCCCTGGTCAATAGAAAATTTATGATAATTTAAGAAAGGTTACAGTGTTGATTGCTGAAGAACCATAAATAGTGGTACACTGATGGAAAAAAATAGGGCTGGGGAGATAAAGAGAAATAATGATTTTAAGCATTCTGGACATCACCTTTTTTATTCCAAATGACATTTTTGGCCATTAAGCATGATTTTAAATAGCACATGCTTGCCATCCCAATATATAACATCCAAACTACTAAAATGATGTTATCAACACAGACTTTTATTTAGCAAGGGGCTTGATCCAAAGCCAATTTATGTAAGGGAATTTTCCTGCTGATTGGAAAAAATGAAGTCATGAAACAAGAACAACTACTAAAAGTAGACAGAAGACTAAGGGGAGATATAACAACAGTAATCAAGTACATAAAAGCTTGCAGAAAAAAGGAAGGGAGCAATCTATTCCCCACTTCCAGGGTGGGTAGGATAAAAATAACAGGCTTAACTCACAACAAGAAACACTCACATTTCATAAGGAAAAAAAAAAAAAAGCAAACCCACATCATCAAAGAAAGCACTGGAATATGTGACAAGAGTAAGCACCAGTCTCTCTCTCCTTCACAACAGATACCTGGACGACTTTGAGGACATATGGCTCTGCTTGGGCACTGGAAGCCCCTTTCTTATCTCACTTCTGGCAATTCTTTCATGCCCACTTTTCCAAATCGCACTAGATGGCTGCAAGGGTGAGAAACCACATTCTCCCACAGATCTCACCATTACATAGGCCTCCTCTATTTCCTAAGGAAAGTTATGGGTAATAACGTAGTTATTAGCATTACTTTTACCCTGGAGCATAGGAAGAAGACCACCACCTATGGAGAGAAGGAGCTGGTGGAACCTACAGCTACTGGGAACAAGAAGTAAATTCTTTGCAGGCCTTCTGTTTTCAACCTGGGTCAGAATACATGCATTCAGTTCAAGGTCTTCAATCAGCCAGCAGCCAAACACTTGAGATAAGATGTAAGAATGGGTCATATGCACAGTAAAATTCCTCTCTCCCATCATGTTCTGCTAGGCCTTTACAGAGCTTTCAGAGACCACAGCCACACTCCTGCATTTGTGACAGGGTTAAAAGCTGACCAAAGATCAGAGATGGAGCTGCCCCATCTTTTCTTGGAAGCACATGCACCAGAAGACCCAAAGGGACTTCCAATTTTTTTCAGCTATATTGTACCAGACTTGAGAAAGGTACCTCTGCAGGTACCAAACACATTCTTAACTCCAACTGTCTTTTCAGTGGGAGCTCAGACACTGAACACCGCACACCATGCTCAGTCTGGAGCTTCAGGAAATTCCCTTCTAGTCTTGCATATGCCTCTACAGTCTGGCCACGCTCTCCTGCCTGAGACAAGCAGGGTCTTTACTCCCTGCCACAGCTCTCCCACTATACCCCTTGCTGTTTCCCAGAACCCCAATGGCTCAGACTCTTTGCTAGTAGATTAGACATACACATCCTAGGAGAACCTGTGGGCTTAAAATAGATGCTCTGCCTAACAGTAAATTAAGCACAGCAACATATTCAAGACTGCTGAAGAGATTTAGAAGCCTAATTCTGACCAGATATGAGACAAACACTGCACAGTGCTGCTTCTGAAAAGAGAACATGGCATAGGCACCCTCACAAATCATATTCCACATCTGAAAAAGAATAAGCCTATATACTGCTGTTCAAGAGGAAATGTTATGTCTCCTTTTACAGTCACGCTTGTTATTTGGATGCCAAACATATTTCATAAAGGGTAGATAAAGAGTTAATCTGCATGTTAATACCTAGCTCATCAGTTGTTACAGAGTCCAGCCATTTTGTAAGTTGGTTGTAAATTTGGCTTGCAGTTGTCTACAGCACCCTCAACTGATGAGCTAATAACCTGCTATACACACCATCCAAAACTGGATCCACCTCTGCTTTCAATCTATCATTTATTACCTTTCATAGACTATAGATAGACCCTTAATATAAAGAATGACCATTTTATGTTTGCTTGCCTGAATATATACGAGCACTCAGCCACATCATTAAAATAATTTCACTGCTAAGGCATACCTAATATTCCAAACATATAGAGCAGAATTTGAATTAGGGGGAAAAGATTCCTTACAAAAAGGACTTGAGAGGTAACACGAAAGAAGAAAATTGAATTGTACAAAATAATAAGCCTATAAAAATATGAACTTTACTGAAAAGTTTTTGAGTTTTAACAAAATTTCAGTTCACTTTTAATTTTAATTATGATTTTGCATTATCCTTGAAATCTTGGTGTTCTTCTGGCCACAGGAGCAAAAATATTAAAACACTACCACTGACAAACTGGGCATTTTTTAGTCAATGCAAAAGCTTAAACAAGTTCAGGTTTCAACTTCTCAAGAAAGCACATGCATGCTATAATCCTCAGATCAAGGAGATCAGGAAATCAGGGCAACTAAAAGAAAATGTAAAGAAGAAAGTGATATTAAAGATCCTAATTAAATATATGCATGTACCTTTTTTTTTCTTTTTTTCGTAAAGGCTTAGGTCCTGGAGTTGTGGGATGGAAGAGGGAAAACTCCATTTTTTTCTACAAATTTATCATATCATGATAACAAAGAGAGGCCCAAATCCCTGATGCAAAAGGAAATAATACGAATACTGAATATCCTCAATGCTTTAAAAGTTATGGTTTTCTACAAATATGTTGCATAGGTACTTGGGTGGGCAAGTTTGGCAAACAGTCCAAGAGACATGAGAACAAGGGAGGGTACTACTGCTCAGAGAAACAAAGGACCATTTTCTCAGTTTTTCTGCACCTAGCTTAATATAAACCATCCTTCACTGCAGCTAGGATGTTGCTCCTGACACTACTGTGGGGGGTGGCACCCTGACACTACTGTGGCTTTCACTTGAATTCAGCTTTATACTAAATGAACACTGCATTTGGCCCTGGCACCTACAGAGAGATTTTCAGCTTACCTGAATGCTGGTCAATGAAATTCCTGGTGTTGCATGGCATAGTGGTGTCTTCCCCACTATCTTCCCGTGGGGAAAACGAAGCTGTTTTCCTTTGCCTGTAACAGTCTTGGTGTGGAAACTCAATTCTGGCTATCTAACCTCTCCTCTTCTGTGACCCACTCCTTGCAGCTGGAGGAGTGCCAAGCCTAAAAAAAAGACAAAAGATACTATTCTGAGGAGGTGAGAGATACAGGAGCTCTGTCTAGGGAGCCCTTTGTGGGGGCTCATACACCAAGTATGATGTTTGATAGGCTTTTATATATGATCTCCACTTTGCCCTTCAGTTTACCACCTGCTCTGCTCTGATGGTGGGACTTGTTTCTTTCGCAAAACACAAAGCTGTAAAACTGCAGAAATTAAATCCATGTCATGTAATCCTCTGGCCTCCTTCTTTTCACAAGGCTGTCAAAATAATGATCTATTCATGGTATTTTACTTGATGTGTGAAATTTCCAGCACACAGATATGAATCAAAGCATTCTGTACTATTTATCCTCTCAAAAGGATTTTGAGCTTCTTTCTTTTAATAGATGGAAACTATAATTTTAGAAGGTGGGTAGCAAAAATTCTCTTTACACTTGAGCGGACATCTCAAGGGCATAAAGGAAGTGCTTGGGAAGCACAGCAGGCAAAAATGTTTTATGCCCAGCTACAGCACAGCGATTCCATGCCTTGGCTGATTTAAGGCAGGAGAATCTGAAGTAGAAGACTGGGTGAGGATGTATCCATACAACTATGTATATCCAGCAACATTCTCTTTTGGGACAAGCATACTCAATTGCAATTTCACAATTCAGAGGTAGAAAAGCGGCAAATCTGTGCCATTATTATATGGGTAGGTTTTAGCTAGAGGTGATGCTACAAGCTCAGCTGTGCAGCAAACCTTGTTCAAGTAGGTAGCCTTGGGCAACCTTCAATCCACAGGTAGATATTCAAAAGGAAATAATTCAGCAGAGTTGGTTCACAGCTACATATTTAGTAAAGAGATAGTCTGTTCTGCTTCTCACACACCAGCTAAAACCAGTTAAGAGCTACACTGGCTTTGTCTGGGAATTTATTTACTATTTATTTATCTATTGAATACAGTCAGGTTAGAGTGGGAAGACATCAGGCCAAGTATTCAAAATTCATGACGCATTATTAAGTTGAGGCAAAGTTCCCAGCTGGATAAACTAGTACAGACACTTTGACTTCTAGGTCTTTAATGGATTTGTAGTCAGCTCAAGACCATAGTGTATCACCACAGAGATCACCTTTTGTGCGACAGAACAGCTTTTCCATTTGTGTTTGCTCTGCTTCTAGCTCATCACCACTGTCAACCATAAATGGGACTGTATAATAATAGAATCATAGTATGGTTTGGGTTGGAAGCTACCTTAAAGATCACCTAGTTCCAACCCCCCTGTCACAGGCAGGGACACATTTCACTAGACCACATTGCTCAAAACCCTGTCCAACCTGGCCTTGAACACTGCCAGGGATGGGGTAACCACAACTTCTCTGAACAACCTGTGCCAGTGTCTCACCACCCTCATAGTAAAGAATTTATTCCTAATGTCTAATCTAAATCTACCTTCTTTCAGCTTGAAGCCATTACCCCTTGTCCTGTTACTGCAAGCCCTTGTAAAACATCCCTCTCTACTGTGTGGTGTAATGTAAATAGCATGTCTTAACACTGAGATGAAGATTAGGTGAACCAGGTTCTGGGGACCACTCCACTGTGGATTTATACTATAGAACTGAATGCCCGTTAGAAAAATAAAATATGTACTCCAAACCTATGGAAGTCAATCAAGAAACTTGGGTAGGGAGATTGAACTTGGGTTTTTTAAATGTTTTTTATAGAATTTCAACTTACTGAGCTTTAATAATGACTGAAAAGACTACAAAATTAATTATTTTTTTAAATACCTGTCATGTGACTTTTATATGAACAATTGCTCATAATTGTAAATATTTTTTGAAATATGCAATTCTTACCAACAATTTATTTTCTGTTCCAGAAGACTCTAACACAGCTGCAGAAGATGCAATGCCTTTTCTCTAGTTTTCAAACCTCCTGAGAAACCAATTATGTTGATTGAAAATTGGTTATTTCCATCACCAATTTCCCACCAATCAGGAAAACATCACTGAACGGGTTTCTAATCAGGATTCATTAGGATAGATGTAAGAGGTTTTTGAGGTCTTTTGGATTACTTTGCACTATTCTTTAGGATAAGAGGCTTGACTTCTTTGTTTAAAAAAAAATAAAAATCATAAGAGCAAATTATATATGAGTGAAATACAGAAAAAAGCAATTACCTTTATGAGAACATTTACCTGAGGATGGGCTATTCTCCAAAGCATGCATCTCACAGATGCAACCCTTTACAGAGCAGCCCTGTAAAACTGAAAACAAAATAACTTCATAGGACTTCTCAGTCACATCAGAGACTTTCAGAGAACTAAAATCCACCTACAAAATTTTACACACAACAGAAACATCCTGCCACAGAAACATACACAACTGTTTACCATAATTAACTCTTGACATGCCGCTGGAACTGGTAAGCAGCTCCTGGACATGCCTCAGCAGCAGCCCAAGTGCCTGTCATCAGACCTTGCAAAATTTGACGTCTTATGCTGAAGCAAGTTATGGCATCTTCAGGGCAATTTACTACTGGAGATTGTGTCTTGCAGCAATGTGATATAAGATACACTGGGAGTTGCCCCAAGTCCTCCCCTTGCATGCTTTTTTTGCTACCCCTTTCTACAGATCTTAGCACAGACTTTAATATATTCATAAGCCTAAGTGACCTTGCAATCTTTTGACAGTTCAGTACTCCAGGTATTCCCTCCATCAAGATTAAGGTCCAGGCACAGAGATTAGCAGTCTCCCATGTTCTGGTGTTATTAACTGCAAAAGGCTCAATTGCTTTTCAGTCTTTTACCTCTCTCTAAGACTATCCAAAATCAGACAGCAAATGTTGCCAGGACTGGAATTATTGACTCCTTCTTGGAAGGTACCCTAGTACTTAAATGTCACAGAAAAGATTCCTTATAATGATTTCCCCAGTAGAAAATTTATTTATTAATTGCATTGGCTATCTAAAAAAATTCCATAGACATGCTTAAATGGCAACCCATTTTGGTTACTGCCGTGCATTTTTTGCTAAGATAGTCTCATAGTATTTGATACTGGTTTTGCTCTATACTTTTTTTCTTTTAGTCATGCTGTTGCACTTTCTTTTTATTTTGTTTCTAATCCTTAATTAACTTGGCAAGCTTTATTTTTTTTTATGAAATGTGTCCTTTTTCTATGAAAGGTTATTACAAAATTCAACTTCTGAAGTCAAAGACATAATCTAAGCAATAGATCACAGGTATGAAAAATACCCAGGCAAGTATACACACACTGAGAGCAAATTAAGAAAAATATTAAAGAAGGTATTTACTATCCCTTGGATGGCAGGCATTGCAAGTAACGTACCAACAGCAGAACTGGCCTCTGACTATCAGTGAGAAGGCAGTTCATTCTCCTAATTTTAAAAATTGTTATCAGGCTGTTCTTCAATCAGCACTGGAAGGCAAGGTGAAGGTGCGGGTGCATAAATGGATGGATTACATCAGTATAAGTACAGTGTGACAGAAACAATATATTTATGGAGCCATCCCCTCCTTTGGTTGGCATGGCAAATTTTGAAAGGCTGAATTTCAGGGCTTAGTAAGAAAAGAGAACTATGAGAGATCAGAGGACAAAAACTGAGGTGAGGGGAGGAATCTTCCTCTATATAGAGACAGCATCGTAATCATGCATTTTGTAATCATGTGGTCACCTCCCCAGAAACCAGGTATACATACACTTTCTTTTCTTTTTCTCAGTTGGAACAGTTTGAGACTCAGATTGAATAGATGACCCTAAAACTGTCAGTCAGGCTTCTTCCACACAACACAATTGCAAAGCTCTGCAGATTCACAGAGGCTATCATTGCAAGATTAGGCTATTGATTAATAGGAACAATTAAGGCTGATAATCTTATTTCATTGCATTCGTAAGAACTGAGTCATAGGTGTCTTTTCATCTGCTTTTCATCTCTAGGAACATCAGAAATTTTACCACATTCAGTGACTTAATGGATGATTTGGCTTAGAACTACATTTCACAACAGCAGAGCACCCTGGAGATACACTTGCTTGTCATAATATATAAAGCTTCTTCAAATCCATTGTGCATGGCTTTACACTGTTCACTGCAGACCTTGAAGGAAGAAAAGACTCTTTTCTTGTCTCATTGCTCCCAGGATGATGCTTGAAAGCTGGCAAATGAAATAGTGGAAAGGAGTTTCAGAGTTCTGTTATATATTTGTTTTTCTCTAAGAAACAGAGTGGAAAATGGCTTCACGGAAAGTTGTCTCAGAACAGGATTATGAATGCTATTTACAGAATACCCCAGGCATTAATATTTGACTTGTACAGGTATGCTTGCTAGAAAAAAAAGTACACATATCTTGTACAATATTAATCAATACAGCATCCCAAGATATGAAGTTGCAGACTCAGACACATGGTGCGAAATAAAGAGAAGCTCAGCCACTAACTTAAGACTGCCATCAGAAACATACCCCTAACCTATCCCTGGTTGACCAGCAGTAGTGTGTCGGCATCAGATACTTAACCCAGCCTCAAACCATCTGTAAGCAGGTATGCAGATAAAAAATATGCATTCTCTTTAGGAAAAATAAATCGGAAGATTTTTCTGCTTTGCCACTTGAATTTTCATCAGTCTTGATTTTCTGGCCACAGCATTAGTAAGTTCAAAAAAGTAGTAAATAAAAACAAGTTTTTCTTGCATCTTTGCACACTTGTTAAATACTTGCAAAATGGGAGTTATTGGCTTTGTCTTTTGGTGGCTTTATTACCATAAATATATAGAAATGGAAATACCCTTTCAAGCAGCAGCACAAAGCTTTTGACTGCTATTATCAGCACAAGAAACCGCCTTCCAAAGGGTCTATGAGTGAATGATATACATAGATTTAAACTTTATATCTAGTGTCAGGAAAGCTGAAAGGCATTTTCATTTCATACTTGTGGAAATTTACAAGACAGGCTCAAGCTAGTCTATATATTTTCCAAATGTACTTAACTTGGGCATCTCAAGGATGAAAAATTCCATTCTTCTTTAGGATTTATGAGAGCATCTTGTGCGAATCCCCAGTATTGAAGCCCATTCTTTTTTACTCTGCAAATGAAACCATTAACAGTATATGACAGTCCTGGTTAGAAACAGACAAGGGAATTAATGTTACTTAGGTGATCTTATGTCCTGAATGTTGCTTTACTTTCAATGCTCAACTTGCGATCTCTGCTTTTTCATGTTTTCATTTTCATTCACAGAAGGTGCATATATGTCCATATACTTATAAAAGTTCTGATATTTTAAAAATACAAATGGAACTCTTCTCCCAATACAAACAGCATCATGGGAGACCACAACAACATTGATATGGGTAACTAGAAGGCTAGAATAGGTACTGCCATGTGAGCCAAGAGAATAACATGGAATAGCCAAGTCTCAGAATTTCAGGTGTCATGTCCCTGCTCAGTGACCAACAGTATGGCAGTCCTTCTCATCTTCTGCTGGTTAACTAAAATTTCAAGATATGGGAGGAAGGACACAAGCAGGAAACCAATAGCACCAGCCTGTCCTATTGTACACTCAGCTTAGGTCTCACCTGGCAATGTAATGGTGGGGTGTCCAAGAAACCTCACCATCTTCTGCCTCTGCATGACTTGTGTCTGAAATATGTGGTGTGTCCTGTGGCTCTCAGCCAAATAAAGGTTTTTTTGAAAGCAGTCCGTAGGCTTGGCATGACTGATTCTGAAACAACAGGTAAGCAGTTCTCTGCTCTCCCAGCCACGGATTGGCACAAGGAAAAGACACTTTGGTCAGGCCCTCATGCAACCTCACCTTCTGTACTGTAAAACCACACATGAACATGTATCAAAATATACACAGATGTTCCCTCTCTCACATCCTCTTTCTCTGGTACATATGTTTACAGAGAGTATTAGTATATGTATGACACAGTGACATTTGCTTCTAACAGCATGAGCCTTTTGTTCTCATTTTGCTTACCTGTCACTTCCTCTTAATCATGCAATTGACGCAGTTATAACCTAATACAACTAGAAGGCACTGCCAAATGCTTAATACTTTGCAGACTTCTTTCCTTCACTGCAGTCTTGGAGTGCAAATGGCACAGAAGAAGCATGCTTGAACTCCTGACCTGGACAGCTGCTTCAATAACGGCTCAAAAATTAACACCATCCAAAAAAAAAAGTGTCAAAGGCAAACTTTTGGCACCTGCCCTTCTTTATTCTTTTGCAGATTTCAAGTATCTTTTTTAAGAAAATTAATCTAAATGAACAAACTAGACTGAAATGTAAAGATCAGAAATAAAACAGAGCTGTGTATGAACAAAGTTCTTTCATGCAATGGATTCACAGATGAAGAAGACATTTGGTGTTTAAATGATTTTGATGGTCTAACTAATGTTCAAACAGGAAAAAAACACAGGTCAGAATAGTTACTGTACTGCTTTTACCTCTGTGGCATCAAAACATCACCCAGTATGATTGAGGCCAGCAATGACAACACTGTCAATGGCAAACAACAAATCTTTTTCTACTTTCTTATTCCAGCCTTACTTCCACTTAACTCAGCCAAGAAAACTACAAGCAGCTCAGTTCTTTATGACTAAAATACACCGTAATCAAAACTGTCCCAAAAAATATAAGTTCCAGATTCCCCGAGACTTAAATGCCCACACAGGCATCTAATTCCACACTTGCAAAATCTCTGGAAAGCTGCGGACCCCCAGTGCCAGTGCAAATAGCTGTCCCATGAGCCCCTTACTGTCAGCCTTCCTAGTGATGTACCAAATATAATGCCACATCAAGGCCCCTCTGTTCCATCAGGGCCTGGCTGCAGATGACAAAGCACAGAGGCTTCCCACAGCTGTTTCCAAGATTTTTCCTACAGGTACTGAGGACACCAGTGACAAGTACAGAACCTGCTTCCCATATCAGGCAAATGTCACAGAGACTCCTTTGAGGGGTGTCTTGAGAACGCCCCTATACCCTAATCCACCACCTGTACAATGAGTTTGGGCACACAGCAGTAGATGCCTCACAGAGGATATAGTCCCATGGGTAAATGAAACCAAGGACAGATCACTAGAAGTGTCTGGAAAGGTACAGTGGAGCACATTCAAATGTGTCTGCTCACTTACTGAGCACCTCACTATATTTAAATACAATTCTAGTCCCCAGCTCCTTTTAATTTTTCTTTTCTCAGCAAGCCAGACCTCTGCAGAGCAGGTGATCAGGCGAGTGGGACTGTGCACCTAGGCACGAGGTATGGCATGGCAGTGCACAAGGCTGTCATGACTCAGGTCACCCAAGCACTTGGTAAAATCCTCTTTCTTGTGTCTAAATGTCAGTTCAAGAATCTAGTAGAAAAATACCAATGCCCTGTAAAGGCCACATCTGAAACCCCCCTGAAACACCTCTTCAGGTCTGCTAATGATGAAGAGCTGGAGGGGACACAGCTAACTCTAAACATAGCAAAAGGTTAAAAGTGCCATTGCAACTGTCAGTCACATCCATACACAATTGCTGATACAGATGTCCACTGGAAATGGGCTGCAGAGAGCACAGGCTACATTTCCAATTGCAGTCAACAATGTCAACCTTGTCTGCTTCTCATGCCCTTCTGCCATGCTCTCTGCAATACCTTTAGGAAGGCAGATAGTGTAACTGCATAAAGCTAACTTTTACCTAATTACACTACTGGGAAAAATAAATATATGAAAGATTTATCAGACATTCAGAAAAGGCAGAGGCCTCCTCAACAGAGAAACCACCATCAGGCAGTTTGAGATGGATCAGACACAGCTACTGTCCTTGTGTCATGAGCCTTGGCAAAAATGAGGTCAAAATACTATTTAAAATCATTTCTTCTTTCTAAAGTGAAATCTGCCTCTTTAATTAAGTTTTTTTTTTATCCTCTTTTGCCTTGTTCCCTTTTACAGCCCTTTAGTTTCCAAACAAAAATACTTCCTGTGCTGAGAAGAAGGACAAGACACAAGTCCCACCAGACAAGTCACAAAGCCCAGGCTGTACCAGCAAGATGCAGCAAGGGTAGTGCTGGAGTGCCAATGACTGAAAGCCATGGTCTCAGACCCAAGCCAGACATGCAGTGTGGCTTATACCTGCCAGCACTGAACTTTCATTTGGCCCTTTGTGTTTTGGACATAATTTGCTTCTTATGCTGAAAGTAGTTATGGGAATCTGAGCAAAATCCAACAAGCAGCAGTATAGGTTCTGTATTAATAAACCTTTTATTTTTTTTCTTTGCTATTCTGATGCCACCTGAATGCAGGCATAGTTGTAAATCACTGGGAAAAGTGCCATTAATCAAGGAGAAAGACATGAGAAATGGGCATTCATAGGTAGAGCTGCCTCTTGTTTTATTTGAAGCTGTGTGAGAGACTGATCTGAAATCAGTGTCCACCGTTCATTGTCTCAAAGATTGGTCTGAGAAGCTGAGATGGAAATCCACCTATCTTTTGTCTCAGAGATGGGTGGGAGGAGTTGAGGTAAGACTCCAGTATCCATAGCCTGGGAGAAGGTTGTGAGGAGCTGAACTGGGACTCCACTTGCCTGAGGAATGAGTGGGAAAGAGCTGACTCGTACATCCATTACCTCGAGGATTGGTGTGAGGAATTACAACTCATTTTCGCAAGAATTGCTGCATACACTTGCAGTTGAAGAGCTGGCTGCAAGACCAGGGAAACTGGTCCACCAGGAACATGGAATATATGACATGAAGAACAGAGGTACTCTCCCCAATTCATTATAAAAGTGGGGAAAGGTAATCACTAAAGGCGCATCGCCAGGGAGCCACTGCCATGAGGATGACTCCAGAAGGAGCCCCTGTTGATGTAAGGGGCTATGGCACATTCAAAATTAAACAATGTCTGACAGACAGAATTCTTCTCAATTTTTTAAATGCTTTCTATCTGTGAGTGTGCGTTTCATCTAATTTCAAGCACTTTTCTTTAATATACTAAAAACAGTAGTGGTAGTCTATACCAAAACTTTGAGGCTCCCAAGGCATTTTCATGGTAAAGTCATTCTCTGCAACTTACTTTATATCATTTTTCTAAAGTACCCCTTCCTGTTTTGTTGTCAATTATTTCTTTCTGCTGCTTTAAGATAAGTAAAAGGTTTTGGTGATTTATTCCTCAAGGCATTTATAAAACTTGACCTGATGATATACCACAAAACAGTTTCTGATGTGAGCAAATGCTGGTACTTATGAAAGGCCCATGAATTCATCAGTATATAATTTCAAATTTTTTATTCAGAAGTATTAAAACTATACTATTTCTGTTATTTTTATTTCATAGAATTATTTCTACCATATTCAGGTGTTTTGTTTAGAAGCATTTCAAATAACTGAAAGTTACACTGTTAATATTTTATTTCTTGATTCAGCATTTTGTACTCGTTTCAAATATATATATGTGGACATAATGTTATTTTTAATATGAATCCTTGCAACTGCTTCTGAAATACACTTTTTGTTTCCTCTCCTGACAGAGAAGCCAGACTATGGTTACAATATCATTTTTCCTGACATTTGCCTTTAAATCTTCCTGAGCAAATTTCAATAAAGCCATTTGTTATGAGGTAGTTTACTTTGCAAGAAATTTCATATCTAGTTGTACAACTTCCTGATACTGGCCAAAAAAAAAATAAATCTGAAGCTTCATATAGATCTTTCAAAATAAACTCAGTGATAAATAGTCTGTAATTCAACAAATATTTTGGCCTGTAGATATTTTCTCCACAAATTCTCTCTGCCATGAGAAGATTATATTCAGAAAACAGCTAAAATATGAGCGACATTTCAAAGAATTCTTAAAAATATATTCATCTATATTAACTGCATTAAGGCAGGAAATGAGCTCATGGCAACTGCCAAATTCACCATCCTCTACAACAATTACAGGAGTGGGGATATATACAGAAAATCACATACCCTACAGCTAAGTAGGATATTAGATTTGCCTGGTTATAAGTAAGCCATCAACTGGCTTACGGCTATACTATTTATGAGTTATTCTGTCTTTCAAGATACAACTCACATTTTGCTTAATGCCACATGACACATTCAATTTAAATCAAGATATGGCAGATAAAAACACTGTCCTTAATAAGCAACTCAAGTATTTAATATTTTTTGGGCTTCTGAGTACAGGGAATTTAAAGGCAGTTTAGAGTATCTCTCATTTTGTATATCTAAGGTTTCTTTACCTAATGCATAAGAAAATCATATCATTGTAAATCTCTCAAGATGACAAATCAGCTCAGCAAGTAGCCACAGGGAGGATTTATTTTTAAAACAGGGATCATTATTACTGATGTCTCTGCTCCTTCTATGGAAAAATATTTAGGGATGCGCTCTCTTAGAGCACTCTCATTGCATATGCATCTATGTTCCCAGTGCATCAGCATCAAGGCTTCGAGCACTGCTCTGACCACCACATCTCAAGGATACAGACTCGAAAAGAGTGATATCAAAAATAAGCAAGACTGCTTTGTTTAAGAAGAGGCTCTACAGGCATAGAGCTGAGGTTGGAGAGAAGACAGCAGAGGGGTATTTTAAAAGGTCTGTAAGATCATGAGTGTGGGAAGATGAATATGAAACTATTGTTTGCTGCTTTTCCTATCGGTGAAATGGATGCATCCAGGGAAATGGTGAAGCAGCAAGTTCAAAAGAGACAAGAGGCACTCCTTCCATAGAGCACAATGGGATATTACAGAGGCTGAAAAATAAGCGGATTAAAAAATGGATTAGCCAAATTCCTGGAGTCCAGGTCTCCCAGATGCTACTAAATACAGTGGCCTGATTGCAACTCCTGATCAAGGCAAGCCCTGAGACCGTGACTGCCAGAAGCTGGGAAGCTATCCACAGGACAGATCATTCGAAACATGTTATATTTGCTAAACTCCTTTCCTCAGCATCTGCAAGGGGACCTGTACTGGGAAAGACAGGTTTTTGTCCTGCTCTTACACAGCCACTCTCTACTCCTATGATACATACTTTGCCCTGCTGCCCACGAAAACTGCTCTAGAGCCTGTTTCACCACTGTCCTCTTGTAAGGAGTAATCATCATTTTGGGCTTGCCAGAAGTTGAAAAAATGCCAGCTCTGTACTTTACAGCATAAGTAGGACATAAAAATCAATCCCCTGACAGAATTAATGGGACATTTCAGCCAAATTTGCACAGAGGAAGATACACTTAAACTTTGGTGGGATTCTTGGGGGTATTTTGTGTGTGTGTGTGGCACCACGACATCCCACTGACAGTGATGAGGAGAATGTCCCACGCTTTCTGCTTGCACCTCCATTCTGACAACTGCTAAGTACTGAGAGAGGCAATACCACATAAAATATTACACTACAGGCACCAGTGGAGGAAGAGGTTTAGTCACCAAGTGAGATAGCACTGCATGCCCTTATTTCTGCAGCTGCTTCAGCTTTTATAGTAAGTGTCTAAAGTGCTTTCCATAGTAAAAATATTCCTGAACCTGCTCTAGGGAAGTAACTGGCCCTACTCCTTTACAAGCCATTTTCACAGTGGCACCTTCCACTTTGTATTAATGCTGAATCAAAAGCCATCCAGATATTTTTTTTAACGTTACAAATATCATTCAAATTTTTAAACACCGTGTGCCTATCAACCATCTGCTAGTGTTGGACAGGATGAGCAGGAAAATAAATATTTTAGCATGAATTCAATTACTGGATCTTTTTAAGCAGGCAAAATAAAATCTCTTTATAATACTATGAAATACAGCCAGATGCAATGGGAAATGAGCAAGCTCTTGCACTTAAGAGAGTGTGGCTCAATTCCATTATCTGCCAATCAGGATACTAATCATAGAACAAAGCTCCTGCTACCGGGAAGGAAGAAAAGCCAAAAAAGGAATAACAACCCAAAATATGCACACACACCCCCCCCCGGCAAAAAAAAAAAAAAAAAAAAAAAAAAACCAAACCCCACAACTGTCCTTTAAATTAAAACTATGCAAAGTAAGAGTGCAAAACTGGTAACAGCCCTAGAACTGACAGCTTGCCTTAGAAGTGAAAGGAGATTCCAAACATTTCCTTGAAGGAATAATACATGATTACAAACACATCAAGAGCACAGTCTGTCAGAAAGGAGAGAACAAAGGTAATCAAGAATAGCCTGAGAAATGCATTTTCTCAAAGCAGTCATGAAATAAGTTGATTTATAATGTGTTTTAATATATCTAGAAGGCAGTTAGTGGAGCACATTAGTGACAAAAACACATTCTCAAAAGAATATAGGTAAGAGGAGATCAAGCCTTAAATCAGCGCCATTAGATTGAATTTAGAGGAACATCACTGATATTTATCGTGATGGAGTCTGACCTAGAAAAGTTTAGTAAGAGTTTCCCCAGGAATCCTGACTCCATAATAATGAAAAAGATCAGGTATTGTCTACAGAAAATATATGTTAGAGTATACAGGTCACACATGGAATCCACCCATCTCATCAGCCACAAGCAGCATGCACAAAAAGCACTGGCTCATGAAGATGTACTAAATATAAAACATTAAATTATGAACATGTAATGCATATAGGAGAGGCAAAAATAATAGTTGTGTACGTGTGTAGCAGTTCCCAATACTGTCCCAATCTGTGCACTGATAGGCATCTTCCACAGAAGCTGCAAGTCCCTGTGTATTCACTTCAAGCCTATCTATGTAATGCTTGCTTCTTTCTGTTGATTTTTGCAGAACTTTAGACACTGGGTACAGATCCCCAAGGAGATGGACACCACAAGATGAACACTGTCAAGGTTTCATATAGAGAAAATGGATTTGACTAGCTATTTCCACCCTTGTGCCCACAATGTCATCCTAGCAGTGTTAGTTTCCAGAAGAACTCAACTTTCCCTTACAAAGCACCAAAGCAACTTGGAAGCACAGGCTTCCTAACTCACCCACTGTTCCTTCAGCTTTCTGTACTTCTTCCATGCAGGTTGGAAAGCCTCAGCCACTGACAATTTCATGTAAGCTGGTAGTTACCATATATTTTTTGTGACAAGAAAACTAAAAAGATGACAGGATATCCATAACTGAGAGGAGCTCTCACTTGAAAGGCACTCCTAGTTCCTGGTGAAACAGCTATTGAGCAGATCCTGCGACAATATCTGTCTGTGTCACTTCTCTAATAAAAATACAGCAGTTGCACAGTTCATTTTACAGCACAATTGATAAATTGATTGGAACATTTCCTGCAGAGTTAATAGCACCAGACAAAACACCAAACTTTTCCAAGGGAAGGGGTAGCATTAGCAGTATCTGCTCAAGGAGGGGACCAAGCAAGTTTGCTAATAGAATTGAACAAGCAGAAAGAAAAAATCCAGAAGCAGGAAAGATGCTCAATGAAGTTTTAATCAAGTCAATATGCATGCTGGACCTGATGGGAATTGGGTTTAGTTCCTGGCTCTGCTGTAAACTTCCTTTTGTGACCTTGGCTAAACTTGCTCAGAAACGTGTGTTCTTAGCAGGTAATGAGACACTGAAATGGGATGCTGAGTGTTGTGTGTGATAATAACCTGTTTTCAAAACAGGTAAAAAGAATAAGAAAACATTTTCTGCCTCAAATATCTAATGGTACCTTCTCTGCCATGAACTATTACTTACCTAGAAATGTTCAGCACAGAGCACATGCTGAGGCTTTGATGCTGGTCATGGTCCACAGACTGTGTTTTAATACAAACAATAATGAATAAAAAGCATTTTCCAAAGTAACTATTTCTGGCTACCTATAAAACTTACAAATGCAGCAGATGAACACACTGTTCTTTAAACATATCTATACAATTACTTTGAAGTAGGAGAGAATAGTTTATTATTGCAAAGTGGTGGGTCTTAAACACTGAGAAAGCATTCTACCTATCCCCTCCCCCCCCCCCCCCCATTCTCTAACAATGGCAAGGAATATCATAAATCTCATTTTAAATCTAGTGGTATGTACACATAAAAAGTGTTACATTTATTCTGAGCTCAAAAAAGGTTACTCAGAATGAATCTCAGGCTAACTATATTTGTATGCAGCGATAAAGCCTTACTCTACATTAAAATCACTCTGACAGTTTATGAATTCAAGGCTTCACCAATGTAAATAAAAGAAAGTCTCGTTATTATAAAAATGGAATTGGAAATGCAATGATGGAATAAAACTTTGAGATAAATTAAAGACTTGATAAAAGTCTCTCATCCTGAATGAACTGTACAGTGACAGTAGAGAGATTGTAAGTCACTTCATGCGGTTACATTTTCTAAGAAGGTTTTTTAATGAATTATCCTTTGAGAGTCACAGCCAAGCACACACGCATAAGAAAAAATGATCTTAAAGAGGAAGGTAACAGGGGGTTGCTTTTCAGTATTGCTGCTCTTGGTTTTGCCTCTGTGATCCCTACTAAACAAAGGGAACCATACAGTTCAGGCCTTTTTCAGCTGTGAAAGGTGCTGGTGTGAGCCTGACAAGCTCAACCAACAAAGGCAGGCAGCCAAGGATGCTTGGCCAGCAACCCAGCCCACTGTGAGAAGGGCTGCGGGATCTCAGCAGGCTGCTTTTCTCCTTCTCCCTTACCCTGTCCTGTAAAACCTGAAGTGCACAGGATAAAAAATAACTCCAAGTCACAGTGACACCAGAGCCTGAAGTGTTTCCAAACATCCTCTGTATGAACTTCAAGCTCCAGCCCTTCCCAGGCCCACTTTTTTGCTGCCCCATGTCTACAGCATATTTCTACTTTCATCACCTCAGTATCTCCACCTTCCCTTATACTGACTCTTGCCTGCTCCATTCTTGGGTTTCCTAAACTGGCCACAGTAGGTATCCCAGGATACCCAGCTACTTTCCCTCCCTCCCTTTTTCCTCATCACTCATCTTTCAGCTCCATTTTTCCATTTCTTCATTTCTCTCTGCCTTACCCAGCTTCATGATCTGGGCTGCTGCTTTAACTGCATCTTCATAGAATCATAGAATAGTTAGGGTTGGAAAGGACCTTAAGATCATCTAGCTCCAACACCCCTGCCATGGGCAGGGACACTTCAAGTAAGACCAATGCAAGGCTTTCAGACTCCAGCTCGGCTTTATACCACTACCAGTACAAAACCGCCTCCTAAGACCCTCCTACTGGCACTGGAAAAACATAGCTCCCCTAGACTCACACAGAACAGAGTAAAAATTCATAGTGCTTCCCAGACTTCAGGTTAATCCATATTTGGTCCTTCCCAAGAAGTTCATGAATACACCCAGAAGATATGTGAAAAGAACTCTCCACTCCCAAACCCAGTATTTCTTTTGCACCTTGGGAAGAGAAGAAAAGGCAGAAGAGAAAAAAGAAAATCATTTAGAAAATAAACCAATAAAGGAGTCCAGAATGGCAGCAAGCCCAGTGGCTAATTCATCAGTGCCCCTGCTGTCTCCTTGTTCCAGGTGAATGCCTAACCTACAATTTGTTTGGCCTAGTTTGTTTGGCTTCAACTAGCCTCTAATTATTTATACAAAACGAAACTCTAACAAGAAATAGTGACCAGGGCATAAGTCCCCTCTGGAAATCAGAAGGCAAAAGCTTGAACCAAGATCTCTTAAACAACATGTGCTGGTCCCACCCAAACCAATTGTTGACTGGAAAATAAATCAATCAATCAAATCCTATTGAAAAAGCCAATGAAGCCAACATACAACAAAAAGAAAGAACATCAAGAACAATGCAAAAAGGGGCAGATAAAGGGAAAGAGGAGAGGAGCAAGACACAGAATCTTGCTGGAAACAAACATTCATTATCAATCACAGGCAAGGGTACCTCTGCAAAATCCAATTTCAAATGTCAGGACAGAAGTGATAGGGAAGGAATGAATCACCTACATAAAGGTCTAAGTTCCTTTAAAAACAAGGAAAAGTTTTAAAATCAACACTGGGAGGTGCAGAGAGTTCTGAAGGACATAAGGTTTTGAAATTAAGGTGGGGTTAGCTAGGAATAGGAAAACTTTCACCGCTTGAGGTAAGGCAATAAGTAGCTTGAGCACCTCTGCAGCTCCATTCACACCTCTCCAGGCCATACAGCTGCAATTTGACTGTCATTGACACTAACCTTTATTTTTGTATGCAAGAGACAGATAACTGACCTTAGATTAACACTACATGAAGACAAGTCCTAGCTTGCTGGTTTAGAAAAGGAAAACATGTATTTCTCCTGTTGGGTCAATATTGACAGGCACACCTACTTGGGAGTGTGATATGCCAGAGGTACTGCAGTCATCCTGTGACACTCACTTAAACCTAGTCCCCAAATACTAGATGCATCGCACACTGGTAGGGGTGTTCCTGCAAACTTCACAGAGTCTTTTGTTACAGTGTTAGTAGCGTAACTCCCCTGCTGTGAGCTCTGTATGTGGCCTCTGAGAGGAGAAATACCTAATGATTAAGTTCTAAATAAGACATTAAAAATGCTCCTTAAGCAATTCCCTAAGGCTAGGATGTCCCAGTGATGAAGCAAGTAACCATTTCAGTATTTTCTTATAGTTATTTCTTGTGCACAATGAACTGCAGCTATATAGAGCATACCGATACCTGAAAAGAGCTGAATATTAATACAGAGGAGAGAGACAGGCTAACAATAGTCACTGAAATCCTTTGTTACATTTATCCACAGCAGGCCTTCTCTTGTGAACTCTTTACATACAAAAATAACGAGTATCTGAAATACCAGCACAGAAAATCAGTGGCATACAGTAACTGTATATAGATCCATCAAATAATAAATAGGGCCTCAAGACATTACTTATCCAATAACAAGAGGGCTTTTTTTCCAGGAAAGAATATAACAATATTCTACAATATTCTGTCTCATATTTGAATCTAGATGAGAAGAGGAAGGCACATTGAATGGAAATTGTCCCTTGCAAAAATTAATCGGCCTGGACATTTTAAGACACCAGGTAACAGTTGGAATACAGCTCTACAGCTTCTTGACTAGCTATAAGACCAAAATACATTAATGTAACAGAGATAAACCTTTTATACTCAGTGTCTACATATCCAACTATATCCAAACTCAGCAACAGGGTTGAGTTTCCTTTCTTTTTATTAAACTATTTTTCTTTGGAAATATAGTAAACTACCAGAAAAATCTGCTGGTGGCAAAAATCCATGTCAACACAGCACAGATCACAGAATGGCATCAAACTGGCCATCAGCCCAGTCCTTCAGAATAAATGCATGCACCATCTGCAGGAGGTTCATCTCTTCCGGCCTAATTTTTGGAAGATGCCTAAAAAAGAGACAGTGCGACTTGCAACAAATTTTTGTTCTGTCTATGGTATGGAATAAAAGATGATGGGATTTTGCCTGTGGGGAAATTCTGTGCTCAGCAACACAAAAAACTTCTTGCAGCTAGACAGACACCAGCAAGGCACTGTTACAAAGATGACAGCCAACTGTGCCCTTTAATTGCTAGGCCATCATACAACATAATTTCTCTATGTTATTTAAAGCATATACAAGATTCAACTAACACAGACTTTTTCATGATTCTGATGAAATAGCATTTGTTCTTTTCAAAGCTTCTTTGACAAGACAGGAATACTTTGTGTTGGGAAGGCTGACATTACAGGATCATGGCTACCCAGAAGTGTAAAACCCCCATTTCTGAAACTGCAGACCTGCCACATGCCAGACTTGAAAATTCACGACAGTTTGTGTGTTTGTTTTTTTTTTCCTCTCTTTGTTTTGTTGTTAAGAAACAGAACAGTTGCACTTGCCTTACTGAATCCAATCTAGCATTTAAAAAGTTCATGCTCTTAACAGAAGACCCATAGCAAGTAAATGAAATTGCTCTGACTATTCTGAGTTTGAATGAAGAAAGACAACACTTTTCTATCAAGCTGGTAGAGGTTCACTATATTCAGGAATTTTAACTAACAATTAAAAAAAAACAAAACAAAACAAACACAAAACCAAAAACCTAAAATAAAACAAACAATGGTTTAAGTTATCCAAAGATGTAAAATGTTAAATCGAGTTTTTAAAAGCTGTCAGTGGCTCTTTGGGTCAGACTGTAATTACAAGGGAATTTAAGCTGTGAGTTGTCACCGATTTGGATGAATGTCTCCTACTCAGAATGACCATAAAGCTTGTAATTTACTTGCAATGGGACTAAAGCTCTTCCTTGGCACTGGATCAATTTACACCAGTGAGAACACTCACTTATAAATGGCTACCATTCATAAAGTAGTGGAAGTGCCCACATTTAAAATGAGATAGAAGACAAGGTGTGCTCCCAGGAAACACAGTATTACCTAATATGTTTGCTGCCCTATTTTTCAATCTCCAAACTTGTGAACAGGTGACAGAAACCATAAACATGTGTGACAAATTACTAAAAGAGAGCGTGCGCCTTGCTGTGTGTCATGACACAATATACAGGTTATTTTCAAAGGTGTAGTTTTTATGTTATCTAAATAAAATCATTTAAGATTACTTCTGATCACTAGCAGTAAGTCAGTCTTCAGTCTTGTCGTGGTTAGCACCAGCTAACACAAAGGAAAAACATGACTGCTACTGCTGAACCCAGGACAAGTCTCCATATACCTTCTTGATATCTCCAAGACATAGTAGTGCCAATGATTTACCAAGAACATCAGCTGGCTGAGGAAAATTTCATGATTATATTAAAATACTATTTTTCAGTTTCCCACGTGAAGATGAGCATATTGGGTGAGCCAAAAGAAGCACTGACAAAGGAATTCCTTTCCAGAGTAAATAAAGCAGCACTATTTTAAATAAGGGTTCCAGAAAAATAGTATATTTCTCTTAAGATGTGTGTGGCTTTTTTATTTTCATCACAATAATTATCTGAATTCATTCCAGTGTGCCACAAGTACAGGATTGAGCACAGGGGATTCCTGGTAATCAGTTCAGAAGCAGTAACACAGGACAAAATGACTGATGTAGGCTTAACTCTTATATAAATTAGTTGTCTTAGGCTCCTTCAATAGACAGTGGAGAAACACGCATCATGTCCACCCCTAGCCTTTTTTTGTGGCCCATAGAGGACACCAGGGTTAGAAAAAACACGTAACTCAGGAAGCTAATCTTACATTAATTAATTAATACATCATCTTACAATTCAGCTAGTTTTTAGACCAAATGCTTCACCTGGCCAAGAAACAGGATTTCTGAGAAGATGGAAGCAAAGGTGAGCAGCGGGAACCTGAGCAACAAAGGCCCTTTATATGCATAAAGAGGCCATGGGTGCTTCCAAAAGCATAAACACAGGAATCCTACTAAAAATTGAGATGATTTACACATCCAACTTGCAGGAGATGCATTTCTTAATCCCCGGTAAAACCAGTCTTCTTTTGAAGTGCTAAATACCTTTGTAGATGTGGTCCAACATTTTAGAGATTGAGAAACACAGTTATCTGACACGGCATGTGCTTAGTTGCCAAACCCTGAACTCTCCGTGGCACCCTCTAAAGCACTGGGAGATGCTAATAACGTTGCTGGTGTGTCATTACAGCAACAGAGCTTCAAAAACTTGTTTTGATAGGCTCCTTTCTGGAGGGATATATTAAACAGTATGTTAGCTGTAACTGGCTTTCAGTCCTTTAACTTCATCTGTAATATAGGCATAATAATTTCTACTTTCTGTTGGTTTAGTCTTCAGTTTATATGAAGCATGCTTTTAAGAGCAAAATTGCAGATGTTCCATTTGGAGCAACTTTAAAGTAGAATAGGCATCTTGCTAATAATATTTTGCAGACAGCACTCAATGTGAATGTCAGGGACACCCAGAATGTCAGGGAACAAAAACATAATAAACACATCTTTACATGGAAAGAAAGGAGAGAACAGACACAAGATCAAAATCTGAGTCAGCTGGAATAACACATAAACTGTTGAGAAAATGACAGCTATTTTTCTTGGGATATATTAAGCATGTGGATTTCTTTTCTACCTGAGGAAGGTTGGTAGTTTTAGGGAGAGAGGTTGGTTTTGCTTTCCTCAAATGAGGAGTTATTTTCCTTCTGGATTATATAAAAACTGAAAGAGTTTACAGTTTTTGAAAACTAGAAACCCAAAGGACTTTGAGAAAAACACTTCCATAGCTTAATAGCTTTTCATTAAAATCTTTGCTTGGGGGTAGAGAAGCCACTAAAACATCGTCAGAAATGTTGAGCAACTTCATGAGGTGAGTGCTTGGAGAAAAATAATAAAACGCTTTTAGTGAAAATAAAAACTTAATACTAAAACAGACTTCGAAACTTAATACTAAAACAGACTTCGGTAAACAATAGCAAGACACTAGGTAGAGAAATAACAGTGGGTTTGCAGGTTAAATCTTTGGCCAGAATTTCTCATTTTGTGCTTCTCAGTGATACATCTAGGAGGAGACAGAGTTGTGATGTGTTAATAAGGGGTTTATATCTAACCTGCTGACACCTGGAAGAAGGCATTTAACTGCCCACAAACCTGTGCAAGCTATTAGCTACTGCCAAGGAGAAAAGTTTTCTCATCTATAAAAAGCCTTCAGCCTTTTATTCAGGAAAATATAAAACACAAAATACTACCCATAAAACTTCATAAGTCTCTAAAGAAGAGTAGAAATTTTCCATTTTCAGGGGGTGGGGAGTGAAAAATTTAAAAAAAGTCAAGTTTGGTTTTGGTGGTATTTTTTTTTAAGAATTCCAAAACTTCCTGCAATGGGCTTTCTTAAAACACAGGATTCAAATGGGAAATTTCCTACAGGCTGAAGCATAATCAAAGAAAGTCACCATTTTACAGATCAGGTCCACATTAGTGAAACAGTAGGGAAAGACTAAGAAACCAAAGGTTATGAACATGAATAAGGGGAAATTTTTTTGAATTCTCAGAAGCAAATAATGAGGAAGAGCTCTCCAATGAAATACAGAAAACCAAAGTGAAAAGTAAGTTCCAGGTAAAACATCTTGTCAGTGAGATAAGGCATCTGCCCACCTTTTTATCCAGCTTTGATAGACAAAAATGAGCACATGCTAAGATAAAACAATTTCCCAAAGTTCACACTGAGGACATGATCTGCTAGCAACCAATGCTATTTTAAAACTAGCAGGCTATACTACACCTTTGAACCCATTTAGAACTGATGCAAGACCCCCAGTAAAGCAGTGGATGACCCATCATGTGGCACATGTAACATTGCATACAAAAAGACTTAAGAAGCATGCTGGAGAGAACAATCCTGCACTGGAAGGGAGATGCATGGGGCAGTCTATAAATCTTTTTTCCTCTGTAACTTCTGTAATTAAGCAGAACACATTGCTTATTCTTACGACTCAAACATAATCCTGCTGTTGTCTTGACTGTACAGGATTTGCAGACTCTAACTGTTTTAATGACAATGCACCAAAGAAAGCTTTTTCCATGCTTTCACAGACAAATCCACAGCCTGCATCAGGAGGGAAAGAATCCAGTGGTGTGTGAGGGATTTTGGCCTTATAATTATCTTCCCACTTCTAGCACATTCCATTATTTGAATTTCATTTTAACTGCTTTAAAGCTGCAGCTTGGGGGAGAGAGAAAGCAAAAGAAAAAAACATACCACATTTTCCATTGCAAAGGATGAAGAAGCCCTTATGATACAATGCAGCCTCACTAACTCTGATACACATTGCAGATATGCATGCCTATATTAAAAAATAGGTACATAAAAAGAGAATGACAGGACTCTACCTTCTGCTAATGAGTATTTGCTATTACCAGCTTTTGCTAACAGACGCTCATGGTATCAAACTGATACTGTACAGATACCTGCCACCACATTAATGGTTCTTCTGAAGTCATTTTATCTATCTTTTCCAGACCAGAATGAGTTCTGCTCTTTCTCCTTCTCCCTAACTTTCAAATGAGCCAAGTAAACCTGGGCATTGTTTGGTGTGGGCCTCTTTGTTTTTGTCAGGCTCCCTAAGTCACATAGCTTTGCAATTCCCACAGTAGCAGCTTCCACTGAAGTCTGTCCGGCTCCATGACCTGTTGCCTCCTCTGAATGACTATAGTATCAACGACTGGTGGTGGGGGAAGAGGAAGGGTCTGTCTTAATTGTGTCAAATGCCAGGAACAACATGTCACTGAAAGACAGCATGTAAGCACTGATGTGCTTTGAGACCTTCTGTTAATTCCCACCAATCCTCTCTCTCACTACACAGACATAAATAGTAAGATCTGTTTACTGGGAATTCCACCTGTAGTGGTGGTATCTTTAATAGCACACATAATCCCTGGTCAGAAGGGCAACTTCTCTTCATGCTTTTGTACACTATAGTGGAAGTACCAAAATGAGGATTTTCACTTATACTTTTTGTCCTTACACCATAGAGATGGCAAATCTTTTCCTTACTGAGAGTTCATTCTAACACCTTTGGCCAACCACACTTCAATGTGCCCGATAGTGTTAATCTGATACAGTGCAGAAAATTAAATAGTTACAGACCCAAGAAATTGGATTGCAGGCCATGCCTGCCACAGGGACCATGAATTCTCCATCCTTGCTGGCTTGTAAGGCAAATGAAGGCTTGTTTTACTGGAAACTGCTCTTCTGTTTCTAAAAAGCATCCATAGAAAGTAAAAGATCTGACATCTTTGAGAATAGAGCACTCTCAACCTGCGATTGCCAAGGAGTTTGCTCACTGTGGTGCAATTGTTTAGCAGCTGCACAAGCATCATAAGTAAAATGCATGGCATTCTCTTCTCCTTTGAAAGTTGGCTTATTCTGATCAATAAACTATCACAGTTATGAAGCACAGAAAGATTTTCTTCTGAGGCAATATCACAAGGTGGTAGGCTCTTTTAAAATCTCATTCCAGATTCTCCAAGACTGCATGAATGAAGACTGAATGTAAACATATTGATACTGATAGAAATGTTTTAGACAGTGATCCTTCCACTTGAAAGACAAAAGCAAAGAATTCCTTATCAGAGAGTGCTAAGGTGCTTAAGTGTTATTAAGGAGCCTTTGGGTTTAGGCATCTTTGCTTGAGAAAGACCTAAGCGGTTTTTGAAAGCACTGAGGAGGAGGCAAACTGCGGGAGGAGATGTGCTCCTAATTGTGATGGCTTTGCAGACAGCAGACTGTGAGGCACACATTCTTACTACACCAACACAGGTTTCCCTTGGGAGCATCAGTGCCCTCCTGCTTGACAGGGGCTCAGTTTTTGCCCCATTTCCACTGCAAACCAATACTCGTATTGCCTGCAAAGACTGCTGATATTAAGAGTTCCCACTGCATTTGTGAGGCTTTGGAAGAACACACAGCTGAGGGAACACCTGTCTCGTGAACCTATATAGTGCTAAAAGCAAAAGGGATCTCATGCTTTTCCTCCCAATGAATAAAAAAAAAAGACAAACTTGGAGCTCACTGCACTGAAACTTGTTTGTTTCTCAGTGCAGTTTAAGTTGCAAACTCCTCATGCAAGGCCATTACATTAATTCATGCGTCATCCTTTCTTGCTCTCCAGAAGACATCAAGACAATTCATGTGATGAGCCCTGAACTGCAGGCCAAACTTGATTTACCTTCTCTTGCACCAGCTGCTGGTTCAGGATCTCGGCAGCCACACAAGGTACCCCCTCTCCTGAATGGGAGCATTGCAGGCAGCAATGAAACACAGAGGACTATCCCTAACACTCCCACCCAGTAGTACTTTTCTCACTTTTGGAAAGCTGCTTCTCCATTCTGTGCACGATTTCCTCCCTCTGAACTCAAGAAATCTTACTTGAAGACAAGAGATTATAAACCCTTCATACCTTTAATATCCTTTTTGAATTTTGTTACAGCACTTAACACATCAGATCTCACCTGGTATTTTTTTGTCCATTATAATGAATACCCAAAGTTTGGATGACTGTAGAAAACCACAGGCTACTTCTGTTTTACCTGAAGATATCCTAAATCCCATGCAAATGAGGGACAGATATATTTGTTTGCCTACACAAGCAAGGACTTTAAATTCAAAGGAAGTGACTAATTCAGATAATACACAACTGCTGTGCAAAATTATGTGCTGAGTTGCTGCCATTAGTCTTTCACTAATCTGCAATATGCAGAAACTGTGAATGTAATGAGCTTCATAATTATTTTGTTCTCAAAATTCCTTACTTTTTGGTAATGACATTATTCTAAATGATAATTTTTACACCATGTCCCTAGTCAATCATGTCAATTCTCTGAAAGATGCACCTAAAGCAAAACAGTGAAATCAAGAGAGAGAAGAGGTTGATTTATCTCAAGGACTTTGCACCTTAAGTAGTCAGTAAAATATTAAATATCCCTATCAATAACAGGTGGACCGTATTATAAGCTTCCACATAACTGGAGATCTTAGGAACAAAATGACATCTTCCTGAACAGGTGTCAAGAATTTCATTTACTCCTTTTCACAGTGGGGACCATCAATCTATTTTAATGTTTATTGGAGAGAAAATAATTGTCTTTTCTTTTTGGAGATAGTATTTCATTACACGCAATAGGATAAATAACCACAGTTCTAAGCAAAATAAGATTAAAATGTCCCTGCATTTTTTCCTGGGGTTTCTTTTCTTCTTTTTGTTTAATTTCATGATGAAAAAAGAAGTATAATTAAATTAAGTTTGATTCTGATTTAAATGCGCATCTTAAAGTGAAAGCAGAGAAATGATTTTCACTTTCAAAGTTGTTATATCCCAATTGATCTTCCACACATTGGCATTATTATCTGATTGTGAAGATATATGCATTTATCAAAAGCTAGAGCCATCTGTCTCAATTCTATGTAATTTCATTATATATTCATCATTTATCTAGTCTGAGTATGTGGCATGGGACCCTACTGACTAGCAATTCTATACTTATTATCACTTCACACTGTGTTTGGTTGGACATGAGGCTGTCGGCTTCCATTAATCTACTTTTGATGTAAAAAAATCATCCTCTTGGGACAAGCTTCAGAGCTCCTGCATAATGAGGCCACACGACTATGTAAATATAGAGGCACCAGCATTTTTATGAAGAAGCCTGCACATTTCCTCCTGCTTGCTTTTCACCATCAGAAGGCAGATGTCACCCTGCAGATGCATCTGGAGAAGCGAAGCATAAGTCTCAGCAGACTGGTACACCTGTGTATGCAGGCACACACTGTCTGAAGGTTACTATCACACTGCCAAGCGTGATGCTCCTGAATGTGGAGATGTACAGGACTTAACAGATGTAAGGAGATGTTTTCTAACCCAAGAAACCAGTTCACTTGCTGGAAGGTCTAGCATAATTAGAGTAGGGGCTGCTTCAACCCACTGCAAATCTAAAGTATTTAACTTCAATCTATCAGAGTAACTTGAAACTGCCAGTTTATTTCAGAATGATCTTTGGAGAAGTTGATGTCTTTACAGCAGCATCTTGAATGCTTGACAGCATAACCAGCCATCTTCTTGACCTCTCTAGCTGCACAATGCAACCATTCCTTTTGTTCTGTGTGTGTTTCAAAGGGGCGAGACATTTGGGGAGACAGGCTCTGAGCCAGATTCTCCCCAGGCACAAACAACTGGCACCAGCTGACAGCCTGGGCTTCATGTGCTTCCCGTGTTCATCTACTGCATTGAAACAAAGATGACAGAGATAATGAAAGACAGTTCATTAATCACATGGAACCGAACTCTGATTTTAAAAATGAGGTAAAGTGATGCACAGACATTTGTCTACTTCCCATGAATGTAATTTGACTGTACCCAATTCCAGATTGCAAGCTCTTTTTGTGAACGCGGTAGTGAGCAAGCTACCAAGCAAGAGTATGTGCTTAAACCTATGGCTACTGGAGAATACTTAAATGTGGAATTTGGTTTTGTGAACATGAATACATACTCACCTCAGTTGCTGAGGTGAGTAGCTCGAGAGAGGACGCCTTCAACACCTGAGCAGGGGAAAGCTCAGCGTCCAGGAGCCTCAACTCAGAGCGGCGAGAACCACCGAGGGAGCCTCAAGTCCTCGACAGGAGCTGCCCAGGAGCCGGCAGCTCAGCTGGCGAGAGCGAGCAGCTGACTCACACGGGGCGGAGCCAGGAGGAGCGGCACCAGCCCTGACTGGGTAAAAACCTGCCCCAGGGAGCGCGGCGAACAGAGCGGGTGGAGGCGGTTTGTGCGGGTCGGCGAGCGGGATGGTGAGCGCTCGGCGTGTGAGCAGGGCCCGGTCCGGGAGCTCTGCTCTGGCTGCCCCGGCGGTGGCAGCGTAGGCACCCAGAGAGAGCCGGTGAGAGGGGAGGCTGCAGTGCAGAGCTCGGGGTACAGAGAGTGCCTGCACTGGTCTGGTGAGGGGAGGGTGCACAATGGGCAGGGCTGCACTCGGTGCTTCCTAATGGAGGTCCTCCTGCAGCAGGGGCTGAGCTGCGAGACTCTGTAAATAGGCTGAAAGATGTCAGGGAAGCTGAGAGAAAGCAGGAATGCTTGCTGCAGGGGCCTCAAGCATCCATTGTAGCTCATGGAGGAAAGAAGGAGGCCGTTAACCCGGAAAGCTGGGAAATACTAACAAAAAAAAAGAAAAGAAACAACAAAAAAAGGGAGAACAATTAAAAGCAGGGGGCTTCCTCCTAAATCTGATGTCCCCACCCAGAACCACTTTGCTGTCCTGCAGGGGGCTAATGAGGAAACGCAGGCCATGAACAACCAGCTTGATGCACTGGTAAAGAAGATCACTACTGGTGCTGCCAGGAAAAAGCGGTGGGTCGTAGTAGTAGGGGACTCTACTTGGAAAGGGACAGAAGCACTCTCTGTTGGCCTGACCCGGTCTCAAGGGAGGTGTGCTGCCTACCAGGGGCTCCAGTCAGCAGAGAGGCTGCCTGGTCTAGTAAGTCCCTCTGACAATTACCCACTTCTAGTCATCCATGTAGGTGCTCCTAATTTAGACAGCAGTAGCCTGGAGAACATAAAGAAGGACTACAGAGCCCTGGGAGAGGTGGTTAGGGGATCTGGAGCTCAGATTGTCTTTTCATCAGTTCTACAGGATAAAGAGGAGAGGACCTTAAAAAGGCTGGGAGGATTGGCCAGGTTAATAAATGGTTAGAACAGTGGTGCCATAGTCAGGGGACTGGGTATTTAGAACATGGGACTCAGTTTGGGAGGCCAGGTCTACTGGAGGCTGGTGAAGCTGGCAAGCAGCAGTTTTGGTAGGAGGCTTGCCAGGCTGGTCAAGAAAGCTTTAAACTAGATGTGTTGAGGGAGGAGGGCACCATTCCATTCCAACACTCCCAGTCAATTGCCAGCAGCTATAATAAATGCTCGGAGCAATGTAGAGATATCCCAGCTCCAGCCAATGAGCTGGCTTCATTTGGAGCTCAGCTCAGATGCCACTATGCAAACACCCATAGTATGGGGAACAGATGTGTGCGCATCTACAGGGATATGATATTATTGGTATCACAGAAACATGGTGGGATGGCTCCTATGACTGGAGTGTTGGAATGGAAGGTTACAGGGTCTTTAGAAAAGATAGACCCAGCAGATGAGATGGGAAGTTGCTGTTCATGTTAGGGATAGGCTGGAGAGTATGACAGGTGATCAGTTAACAGAGGGTTTGTGGGTCAGGGTTAAAGGGAGAACAATGATGGGGGCCATTACTGTGGGGATCTGTTACAGACCACCTGATCAAGAGGACTCTGTGGATGAAGTGCTCTATAGACAGGCTCACGCTTGCAGGCCCTTGTCCTCATGGGGGACTTCAACCATCCTTATATCTGCTGGAGGGACAGTATGGCCCAGCACAAGTAATCCAGGAGGTTCCTTGATTGTGTGGAAGGCAACTTCCTTCTGCAAGTAATAGAGGAGCTGACAAGGGGAGGTGCCCTGCTTGACCTCATGCTCACCAACAGGGAAGGGCTGATTGGAAATGTGATGCTTCAGGGCAGCCTTGGTTGTAGCGATCAGGAGGAGGTCGAGTTTGAGATCCTCAGAACTGTGAGAAGAGTGGGCAGCAAGCTCACTGCCCTGGACTTCAAGAGAGCAGACTTTGACCTCTTCAGGAACCTGCTTAGTAAGGTTCCATGGGATATACCCTGGGGGGCAGGGGGGCCCAAGACTGTTGGTTGATACTCAAGGATCACCTGCTACAAGCTCAGGAGTGTTGTGTCCTGACAAGAAGGAAGTGCAGCAGGACGGACAGGAGACCTCCATGGATGGATAAGGAGTGGCTGAGGAAACTCCTCACTGGCAAATGCTCTGACCACACCACCCAAGTCTTGGAAGGAAAACACAGGGACTATGGGAATGAAGACCTTGAGCCCACTGTAGGAGAGGATACAGCTCGAGACCATCTTAAGAACCTGAATGTGCACAAGTCCATGGGACCTGATGAAATCCATCCGGGGGTCCTGAAGGAGCTGGCAAATGAAGTTGCTAAGCCACTGGCCATCATATTTGAAAAATCATGGCAGTCAGGTGAAGTTCCCAATGACTGGAAAAAGGGAAATATAACCCCCATTTTCAAGAAGGGGAAAATGGATGACCCAGGGAATTACAGAGCAGTCAGTCTCACCTCTGTGCCTGGCAAAATCTTGGAGCAGATTCTCCTGGAAGGCATGCTAAGGCACATGAAGAACAACAAGGTGCTTGGTGACAGCCAGCATGGCTTCACTAAGGGGAAATCCTGCCTGACCAATTTGGTGGCCTTCTGTGATGGGGCTATGGAACTGATGGACAAGGGTAGAGCTGTTGATGTCATCTACCTGGACTTGTGCAAAGCATTCTACACTGTCCCGCGTGACATCCTTATCTCTAAATTGGAGCGACATCAATTTGATGGGTGGACCACTTGGTGAATAAAGAACTGGCTGGATGGCCGCACACGAAGAGTTGTGGTTGATGGTTCAATGTCCAGCTGGAGAACAGTAATGAGTGGTGTCCCTCAGGGATAGGTGTTGGGACCGGTCTTGTTCAACATCTTTGTGGGTGACATGGGCACTGGGATTGAGTGCACCCTCAGGAAGTTTGCCGATGACACCAAGCTGTATGGTTTGATTGATATGCTGGAGGGAAGGAATGCCATCCAGAGGGACCTTGACATGCTTGCGAGGTGATCTGATGCCAACCTTATGAAGTTTAACCATGGCAAGTGCAAGGTCCTACACCTGGGTCGGAGCAATCCCAGGCACAGCTACAGGTTGGGCAAAGAAGAGATTCAGAGCAGCCCTGCAGAGAAGGACTTGGGGGTGTTGGTCAATGAGAAACTTAACATGAGCCAGCTGCAGTGTGCACTTGCAGCCCAGAAAGCCAACCGTACCCTGAGCTACATCAAAAAGAGTGTGACCAGCAGGTGGAAGAAGGTGATTCTACCACTCTGTTCTGCCCTCATGGGACCCCACTGAGAGTAAGTACTGTGCGCAGTTCTGGTGTCCTCAACATCAAAAGGACATGGAACTGTTGGAACAAGTCCAGAGAAGGGCCACGAGGATGATCAGGGGGCTGGAGCATCTCCCGTATGAAGATAGGCTGAGAAAGTTGGGGCTGTTCAGCCTGGAGAAGAGAAGGCTGCGTGGAGACCTCAGAGCAGCTTTTCCCGTATCTGAAGGAGGCCATAGGGATGCTGGAGAGGGACTCTTCATTAGAGACTGTAGTGATAAGACAAGGGGTAACGGGTTCAAACCTAAACAGCAGAAGTTCAGGTTAGATATAATGAAGATGTTCTATACTGTGAGGGTGGTGAGGCACTGGAATGGGATGCCCAGGGAAGTTGTGAATGCTCCATCCCTGGCGGTATTCAAGGTTGGGTTGGACAGAGACTTGGGTGACATGGTTTAGTGTGAGGTGTGCCTGCCCATGGCAGGGGCGTTGGAACTTGATGATCTTAAGGTCTTTCCCAGCCGTATCTATTCTATGATTCTATATTCACACTGGAATTCTCATTTTAAGAATCAGACTCATCCTGTCTGGAAACAGATAACATGTCTCAAACTGTATATTATGTATACTTGAAATTTATAAAGCAGCTGTAGGGATGGTAAGAGACAAGATTTTATTCCCAGTGGCTAACTGTCAGCTCCACTGCTTTTCAGAAATTGTTTTTCATTGCTTTTTTCCCATCAGCTAAATGGGGATGAGAGCACTCACCTTCATGTGCAGATTACTCTGATTGCTACAGAGAAAAAGTTCTATATCACAAATCAGCATTGGTAACACTGAACTGAGTTACGCAAATAAGACAGCAGCTGATTATCTCAAGAGCAGGAAAAAAGGCCTGTGGCTGTAGATCACAAATACACCTTGTCACTAACCAGAGGTCTGATTGAACAGATCAGCATACTGCTAGAGCCTAAGCTCTCAGGAAAGCTGCTGAACCTGCTTTTCAGATGATCATGGTGGCAGGTACTCTCCTTCTGCTGGGTGTAGGGATTTCCACAGGGAAAGACAGTGCACAAGTTCATATGCACTATATTCACATTGAACTTAAATGGAGCCTCATCATCTTCATGCACGCAGACCTTATGTGCTAGCTTCTTTCCCAAGAAGGCACAACCTATTTAAGAATGTAAAAGCCATGACCAGGAAAATCCAAGTAACCAAAAACAGTGATGTAGTCTGTTCCCAAACCACGGGGAAAGTCACAGTGGCCCTTGGAAAGCATTAGGTCAGCAGTGAAAGCAAAATTCTGTCATCACCTATATAATAGATGGATGCAAAAACTAGAACCTGCGTCCCAGAGAGAAGTATTGCCTGATCACGCCCAAGCTGGTCACAAGGCATGTAGCATGATTAGATTTACAAGAATGTGGTGTTTGATCCCAGAGCTCATTCAGAGGAGATGGGACAAATGATCACCATGCCCAAAGCAAATTGCCTTGTGGGAAGCAATGCAGGGTTTCATACAGTCCTTGAGATAGCTCTGAGCCTGCTAAACTGTGTGCACAGGGTGCAGGGGCTCAGGGCTCTCTAGGTCTGCAGCAGTATTGTTTTTCTTTGACTTCAGCTTTGCATTCAGCTCTGGTACCAGGGCAGATGATGCTAGCTTCGGGCTTCTCAGCGCCACAAAGCACTGTGCGGTCTACAAATGCTGTAAATCACTTGGATGCCTTTAAAACTCTTACCTGCACTCTTTCTAAAACCAACTTCCTGACCACTGAAAGCCATTAAACACTCCATTACATCTCAAATTTACTGTAACATTGTGTTCAAGTGCTAGTTTGGATAACTGAAGTCCTTTCACTTTCCTTACTATATAGGGTTATTGTCCCTTTCTGTATTTTCCCTGCTTTGTACAGTTCCACTGAATGGTCCTGAGCTGTGAAATAATGGTTGCCTTTACCTCAACTGGTAAGCTAAGTTCTCATGACTGACCAATTTCTCCTCTGGTTATTTAAGGGGAGCTTCACTGACTTTGCAAAGTGCTTCGTGGTTTTGAAGTAGCAGTAAAGACTTAAATACAACAAGTATTTAACTCAAATAGCTGGTTTACTTCAGTTAAGGTTTAGCCTACCTGTGCCTGTGAACACACACCGGTTTTAAAGTGCCCTTCCTTTATCAAAGTTACAGATTCTGGCAATGAAACTCCTGTAACTATAACATTTAGGTACAAGTTGGTCAGAATTAGGAAGGGAACATGTGCCACCACCACCAGAAAGTTGGTAATTTCTAATTGTAACTGCTAGCTCTCATCTTTAATTACAATCTAGATTTCTTTTTCTTCTTTGCAAGTGTTCCTGTTAGTTCTGATAATTGTACTGAATACTTACTAAAAATTAAGCCAGCTACACAAATCTGTCCCCAAAATAAGTGCTTGAAGCAAATTATAACATCTTGCTGTCATTTCATGTGTATCTGTACAGTTACTAGATTTATGTTCTAATGCTACATTATTACCTATTACCATAGTTGTTAAAATCTTACTTTTATGCTAATGAAAATGATGAAAGACACGGATTTTGACATAAATACTGTAATAAGAGCCATATTAATGTGACAGACGATTGCTCCTCTGTGACAGACTATGAAATCCTGTGCAAGAGTTACAGAAGGTTCATTTACATGTCTGCTCATCTATCTCTCCCCACAGGGAAACATGGGACTTGTGCTCAATATTGGAGTGGGATGAGAATCAGAAGTAAGATGGCAATCAGGCACAAATCCTACTTCTGACAAACATAACCTGACCATCCTCAAAGAGAGACCTGCATAACAGGCAGCAAAGAAGTCAACATACTCAAACATTCCCAAGCATGGATGATCAGGAGAAGGGCACTGAAAGGCAATAAAGACCTAATCACTCATCAGCCATGCGTCTTTTGGAGACTGCATTCAGTCACAGAAGTTAGAGAAACATGATCACATTGAACGTAACTGACTCTTGTTGCTGATCACACTCAGTTTTACATCAGTTGTGACCCAAGTGATTTCAACCCAATCAATGACTTGGACTGCTACCTGATCTGCTAACACCACAGTAACTGGGATGCTGCATGATGGGTACCAAATGCAGACTACTCCATCATGAGACAGCAGTCCTCCCTACCCTTGAAAACAAAAATAAATTAAAAAAACAACAAAAAACACACCACAAAAAAGAAAACAATCCACGCAACAACCAAAAAAATCCAACACCTCACAAAATTAAAAAAATTATAAATCCAGACTTGTTTCTGTTTGCTTTCCACTAGTAAAACACCATATTTGCAGCAATATATCTCTTCTTTTTAGAGCTGCTCTCCTTGCAAAGAGAAAAAAAATAGCAATTACATAGATAATTTATTATTAAAACTCTCATTTACTGATAACATGTGGACAAAGATTGGTTTTCCCATTTTTAACAATGTAAACACAGTAGCTGTTAGAGGGACTCTGAAGGTTGCTTGTCTTTTCAAGTCTTTGCTGTCTCCCTATCCCCTCTTGCTTTATTTTGTTTACATTTCTGAAAACTTACAGTCATATTCACATATTTTTCTACACTTTTAATGTTCATATGTTTGTTCTTTGGCATTCTTTGAGAGCTGTCTATGACTGATTTCTAATTTGTCTTGAAAGGTGAATTTACTATTTTCCTCAGTGAGGAAAGTAATGGGGGAAAAAAAAAAAAGAAGAGGTTCTCTCTCATCTGTTTCTTATCCTTAAAAAACTAAATTAAGTGAAATTTCCAAGGCTGCTTGTGGCATCACCTTTCACTTTACAGTTTAGCACATTCTGCTTTAGCAGCAGTTCAAAAGATCGCTGTCCTACATCTGATGCCTTCTGTTTGCTACAAATGTCTGCAGTACAGCAAGAAGTTAAAAATGTTAAATTATTACAGCACACAGGAACCCACAGACCCCATAAAATCAGCACTAGCATGCTTACGCAGAAACAGCAGCGCAAATTCCCAAACACTCATTTGGGTTTGTGTCATATGATCAGTTGAAGTTTAGGCTTTGCTGGTTTTCATCTACTTTCGCCAAACATGTTTGCATTTTTAAGCTTTCCTCTGAGGCTGTGAGGTCTGAAATGTCAATGTTTGTGAAAAGGAGCAAAGGCAAAATATTTAGCAATGAACTAGTATCTTCTGAGGCTCTAGCAAAACCCTAAAAGACTGTCAGTGGAGTTATATTATACATACTGTATCCCTCCATTATTCTGAGGACAAGCACTGAGCCACAGAAATTGGCCCCAAGACTGTCAGAGAGGCTTTCCCAGTATGGCTTATTAGTGCTATTTACTCTGTATACATTAAATTAGATAGGTAGGAAAGCCCAACACTGGAAGCCTGCTCTTTAAGTATGTGGCAACTGTGTCATGGAAACTGAGCTATGATTACAGGAATCTGCTCACTCAAGGTCACATAGAACATCTTAACATGTTGGTCACCCAAACTCATTCTGCAGTGCTTAACACACCAGGCCTCATAGCTTGCAAAAGAAGTTGCATTGCCTGTGTTAAATATGGTCTTTGTATGGCACCTTTCTTCTAGTCTTTCTTGGGGGTACAGAAGATACTGTTTTTCACGTCATGCATTTGTCTTCACTTTGGGATGCTGCAAAGTCAGCAAGCTTTGATAAAGCTAAGTAAGGCCTGCATGACTGCAGGGTTAGTTTGGGACTCATGATTCTTGTGCACTGGGGAACTGAGCACTGACAATGATTTATTTGTCAGCGCACTATACTGACAGCCAAACCAGCTAGAGACCAAGTAGGAAATAAAAGGGCAGAGGGAAAATATTTGGGTTTGAAATTGTTCTGTAAATTTCTAATAAAAAAATCAATTACAAACAAACAAAAAAAATGTTGTATAGTGTCTAAAGCTATGTACACTGGCCTGCAGCAAGGAGCGAAGTAATTTATCTTCAAGGCCATGATCACAGGCAAAAATAGGAGTGTCTTTTCTTTCCTCCCACTTGAAAATCCTAGGCAATTTGGGTTGCTAATATGATTTCACCACTTTCAAGAAACCACTTGCTTCAATTATTGGACATACAAGTTTGATATACCAATTTTCAAACAGCTTCCAAGGAACCCTTCTCAGAAAAGTTCTGTGTCATGAGTTTAAAACTGCAGCTAACAAAACAGCTCAAAAATAGCTTTAAAAAACAGCAGAGAGGAGGGATACTTCTTGTGGAAAACTGAGGTCTCAGCAGGCTAAGGTTTAATTCCTTTATCTGAAACATTTAGCAAAGCACCTTCTCAATTTCCAACCACTCTGAGAGTCAACAATCTTTTTCTACCTGAGTAGGCACAGACTGCATGCTCTTTCAGACACAGACCTGGCTCCTCCATGTTTCTGCCTATGCAGATGGAGAAATAATGGCTGCTAGCACCCTTTGTAAAATTAGCAATAAAGGAAAATCTTGTCTTAGGGAGGGGAGAAACTGAGGAAACACAACTAGTTGCAGACTTCATCTCTAAATGTCTTTCCAACATTTCCAGCCTTGCCACTGAACCAAAAGGGATATTTCTACTCTGATCATCATGCTTCACATCCCTGATGGATGAACACCTTCACCCCTAATAGCTCCCTGTTTAAGATCTGTGGTTGTTTAGAAGAAAACAAAGCTAGGAGCAATTATTGTCTCTCTTTTTTTTTTATTTTAAGCAAAGTATGAAGCCAATATATTGTTAGTTTTCAACAACTAACAGTAGTTACCAGGAGCTTGACACTATTTAACTTAAAAAAAAAAACCTGTTATCTCTATTTTCAATCAAACGACTTATATAATGTGTAACTCAATACAGCATTTGCTCTTGTGCTAACCAGGGGGAAAAGTTGTATTTCTCATTATCAATTTTTCTTAAACTACAAATCCAAGTATAACCAAATATGATTTAGTGTTTATTCTTTGGAACCACAGGAGCTTAAAGGCAGAAATGACCCACACAAGAATCTTAAAGGAAGACTTCCTATGAAAAATCATCACATAAAATCAGGATCATCTTATTCAACAGACTAGTTCACCTTATGTATTCAGACACATCTGCTTATTTTCTTATGAAAAATAAATTTTTCATTTGTATTTCTGACAACTATTGGCACAGCTCCCTGGGAATGAACTATCCTCTCCTGGAATCACATAAATCTTTTGTATTTTTCTATTCATCCCCATGCTATCAACTATAGCTATTCCAAAATTACAAGATAAATAATGAGAAAAGAAAGGAAGCAAAGTCCTTCCTTCTTACTTTTTTTTTTTTTTTTTAAATGTATATGCGTTCAACATAAGCATCGCTTTGGGGGGATACAGACTTCGGTGACTTGATTCAGAAAGACAAGATCACAGGAAAAAAGGTACCACAAGAACCATGATAAATTCTCAAGAGATGGGAATGCTGTGCCCGGAGCAGTGTATTCCTAAAAAGGCTCTGATGTGCTGATCCTGAAAGCTATTTTTAAGTATAGCACCAAACAACTGACTTTCAAAGCACAGACACACTTTGTAAAGCAGACCTGCTCCTGTGATGTGAGTTAAGAAAATCACTCAATGAGCTAAGGTATCTTTCCAAGATAAAGGGTTTCGTCTGGTACTTTTCACCTACAAAATTTCCTCTCCTAAATGATGCTGCAGAGACAACCAGTTCCAAGCTCTGCCTTCCACTGAAATGTTATGCTAAAAGTTAGCAGTCCAGCCCCATACACTCAGCAGATCATGGAGATGAAACAGTATCTCCACAGGGACAGCTCGTTTTAAGTGGCCTCTGAATACTTCCCTTCCTGCTTTGAGCAGCTGACCTGGGGAGTGAAAGCAAGGTGAGATGGCTCCAAGCCTCCTTTACTTTATAAAAGCAATTTATAGTAAATCTACTGAAATCAACACAGCAAGGAATTTACCTTTTATAGCATTTTTTCTGTGCATAGAAATACCATAAAGCAAACAACTTTTTTAATGTGAAAACTGCAAAGGTAAAATTACTGTGTTTATATCCATGTTATGCCAGAAGAAGGCATTTGACTAAAATAGTTACTGTAAATTTTTACACCATAAAATGTGCTGCATATCAGACAGAAACATAAGCCTTCTTCTCTTCCATATTTATGAACTTCAGTATGGAAGCTAAAAAGGAAGCAATTTGAACAGATGTGATGTTGGTAGGATTCTGCTCTTTCTAGAATTTCATGTTGTGCTATCATCAGCCAGCTAGGAGACTACAGAAATAGTCTTAATGAAATTCCTTCAGCATGCTTGTGTTTAGCATGTGGTATGTACAGTTCTTGTGTCACTCTTTTTTCTTTAAATAGCAAACTGTTTGTAACACACTCAAAAGCCCAAAGAGATGCAAAGCTTTGAAGAGCAATATGAAATAGCTTCTGCCCAAAGGATCAATGAACAAACCAGTTTTAGTCACTCTTACATAAAAAAGGGTAAAAGTGTAATCCCAGTGCGTAGATATATGGAAAATACTTTGGTTACTGGTGAAATACCTGCAACAGTACTTTTTTAAGACCCAACAGACCTTTCACATGGTATTTCAGCATTTTAATTAAGACAAACTATAATTAAAGCCAAACAGCTTCACACACAACTATTTATATTACACAGTTCCTAAACTTCCAAACAGACAGTCAGGTTGTCCAGGGCTGTCAGTGCACAAAGATGTGGTACAAACTCACTACAGTCAAATTAACATGGCCTCAAAACAGAGAGTGGAATACTCCCAAGAAGTGATTACTTGTGAGGATTTTTTAGGTGGGCACTGCACTGATTCAATCTTACAACTACCAAATAAGAGCAGATAATGTAGACATGATCCTCATTTCTAACAATAAATACATCATGGAGACCTGTCTCTTGTTTGTGTCCAACAAATGGGGTGGAGGTAAATAGAAACAGGATTCACAAAAGCTCAGAATTTTAAAATCTGTTAAATTATTTGCTCTATCAAACAAGATGATGTCCCAGAAGAAAACCTGTGAAAACTGTACTTTGGTTTATAAACCCGTATTGTTATAGGGTCAGGAGGAATCCCCCATTTAGCATACAATTAAACTTAATGTGAAATGTTTAATTAAATTAAGAAATGAGAGAAAATTCCCTCAGGCTACAAGAACTCTGATTACAGTGTTGCAGTAAGCCTAAACAAGGCTTAACATACTGTAGAGCACACAGGGTCAAAGCCTTTTAACTATTTTTAACGTGGTGGAATACTGGTAATCAGAAATAGGAAGTGTTAGACATACTCATGCCAGGTTCACACAGGGAATCTCATCAAGGAATAATTGAAAGGCTTTCGCTACTGTGGTATGATACACACTCAGTTTTAGGAAGATACCAACCTACACCATTAACATCTGGATTCACACTTTGGGAATCTGGATTTTCTCTATAGTAAGAACAGAAAGCAGGCTTCTTGTCATTATGAACAAAATAGACCTAAGCAGAGTCTGGTTGCATCCTAATCCTCAGGCCCATCTCTTATAACTAAGAGGGGGCAATATTTAAACTTTATGACCTCCTGCAATTTCTGATGAAGTCTATGGAGACTTCACTATCTTAGAGCTAAAAATGCCCAATAACTGCATGATAGGGAATTGTGAATTGTGTGTAAAGCAATACAAGATCTAAAATCAAAAGTTATTAAAGTACCCATAAAAAATCCTAAGCAAGCAGACTATAAGCAGAGGGATATATAATAAAATATGGATAAAAAGAAAAAATATGGATAAAAAAGATCTGTGCAAAAATTCCCATAGGCCAATAGGGCTCCCTTTGGCTCAAGCAGAAAAGTTTCCCTGGTCTAAGCTGACACAGCTTCACTAGCACTACAGCTTTCTGTTTGTAGGCCCTGCTGATTCCATACATGTAATGTCATTTTCACCAAGTAACATGCTGAAATCATGAGGGCACCACTAATTTCTGGGGTGACTGAAACCACCAGCATCAACTAAAAAGGCTAACCAAACAAAAAATATATCTGAAAGCATTTACCCATGTAAATACACATTCATCATGGAAATGATAACAGATTTGTAGCCCATTGAAAGACTATACAAATTAGTGCTCTACAAACTAGAAAAGTATTGCCAAGCAAAGCTACTGTTGTGAATATCTTGGTCTTAAGGACAGTCAGTCATCTTTCCTCTCATCAGAATTCTCCCGTCTCTGTCAATTCACAAGCACTTATAATCATTGCAACATTAAACAAAACTCCTCTTGTACTAAATACAAGGATAATAAAAGGAAGAACATTTTAACAAGACACATAATTATGCTGTACTGTAAAAATTCTGATGGGCTGCTTTTGATTTTTTCACTTGCTCACTTTCCTCCTGCAACCTATTTGGAGCTTGGGGTGGGTCTTTTTGGTTGGTCCCCCTAAAAAGTTTGCTAGAACACCATCAAGACTCTGGGAACTACCTTTTTCTACACAAAACAGGGCATGAAGGCACCTAACTCAAATAGACATCCCTCCAAAATTACAAGTTCCTGTCGGTTCCTATTGGATGGATAAATAGGGACTAGGCACATGGAATATCTATGCCTGAAGACAGAATACAAATTGAAAGTATTTTTGGTAATCTATTTCTATCTTCTTCCTCCTTTTACCACCTCCTTCCCTGACTTCTTACGTACGTGTTGCTTTTCCTTAGAGAAATGTGCATGCAAGAGAAACATTAAAGCATTAAGGAGACATTAGGGTTTCAAAACTACTTCATTTTACAAAACAGTAGATTGTATTTGCAGGGGGAAAAGTCATAGAATCATAGAATGGTTAGGGTTGGACAGGACCTTAAGATCATCAAGTTCCAACCACCCTGCCAGGGGAAGGGATGCCTCACACTAAACCATGTCACCCAAGGCTCTGTCCAACCTGGCCTTGAACACTGCCAGGAATGGAGCATTTGCTATTTCTCTGGGCAACCCATTCCAGTGCCTCACCACCTTCACAGTATAGAACATCTTCATTATATCTAACCCAAACTTCTGCTGTTACCCTTTGTCCTATCACCACAGTCATTAATGAAGAGTCCCTCTCCAGCATCCTTATAGGCCCCCTTCAGATACTGGAAGGCTGCTCTGAGGTCTCCACGCAGCCTTCTCTTCTCCAGGCTGAACAGCCCCAGCTTCCTCAGCCTGTCTTCATACGGGAGGTGCTCCAGCCCCCTGATCATCCTCGTGGCCCTCCTCTGAACTTGCTCCAACAGCTCCATGTCCTTCTTATGTTGAGGACACCAGAACTGCACACAGTGCTTACTCTCAGGAGGGCAGAACAGAGGGGTAGAATCACCTGCTTTGACCTGCTGGTGTCTTTTGATGCAGGCATCTGTCGTCTCTAAATAAGAGTTTGCAACTATCATTCCTGGTTAAGTTCTTACACTAAAGGGACACCTGAACATAGAACATGCAAATACAATTATTTTGTAATAATTAGAGGGAAAATTAGATTTAAGGCCTGCCTCCAGCAAAAAGATCCTAAAGTGACACAATTTTCTACAAGATTACAGTTGGAGCACAAGCTGTGCTACTTGGAAGAACATGTTCACTTTCTTAGTTTTTAAATAAAAACAGTTATTTGCATTCTTCACCTGAACAGACTGCACCATTCAAGCTTTTGTCCTCATTCTACACCACTCGAGGAGGAAAAATATGAATGCCCCTTAAACTGTGGAAAATATGATATTATCAAGAGCACAAGATGTGCTGCAAAAGCTGCACATGGTTTTGATTCTGCACTAATACTTGTGCACACCCACTTCAGCTACAAAAACTGTCTTCTAAATATGAAGTGCCAGGAGCAAAAATATTTAACAAGCACATCAAGTGTCTTAAGAGAGTTTGACATTTCCATATCATTCTTGTTTTGTGGGATCTCAACAAAATGCATTGCACAAGCTGGTTTTGTCAAATCATGACTTTAAGTTAGACCCCATTAAAACATTTCAGTTTGGGCCCCCAAAGCTCTGCAGTCACTGGTGAGCATTGGGGTACTGTGCACATTTCTAGGTTGCAGTTAGACTGCCCATACACAGTTCATGATTGCATGACTTGTAAAGCAGAACCCACATTATCAATGGAAATTTCCACAACAGAAACCTAAGTTTGCTGCCACGACTTTCAGCAGTCTCTGATTTACATATTCTACAATTCCATTTTGTGATTTGGAACACAGCTAGCAAGCACAAAGCAACCTATCTTCCTAAGAAGACATACATGGTTAAGGGTGCAAGACTTGTTCATAACAGACCAAATTCAGCCTTCATGTCCCTCCTGGCTTTGGTTCTTACATGCTCTAGCTAAACCTTAGGTTTGAAACATTGTGCCAGAACTCAAGGAACTGCTAAATTATTCTAGTTAAACAGAATAAGACAGCCTTAATGGTTCTGGACACCTTCATGGCATTGTGCTGGCTGGAAAATCATGACCCAAGCTCGGCTTTTAACTCATTTCATATCTCTCTTGTATTATTGAGTTTAAAACATACTTATTGTTCCAGTTATAACCAAGAAAGAGAACTGATTTTTGTCACATAGATACTGAAGCCTGTAAGTCATGGTAGAGTCTAGTCCAAACACACCCTTCATTAAAATGCTCTTCTTCTTATTGTCATTATTAGGGATCAGCTTTATGAATGCAGGGGGTCTTGTCTGAGGGCAGAGCAGGCCTTCTGAAAAGACAGGAGAAAGCAGCAGCATCTTTGTAAGAAAAGAGGTCTGTGCCTTGCCTCATAAAACCTTGTGCTTCTAAATTATTAACTTTACTTGGCAGTATATTTCCAGTTTGTACAGCTTTAGCTTAACTGTCTGTCGGAAAAATTATATAAATCCGATTGCCCCTGTCAGAGCCAGATATGCTTTAGCTCTCAGACTTCCCAGAAATGATGTTACTTATCCTTTAGAGATGGAAGTGGTGAACTACCAGAACAACCAGCATCTTATTATGGAGCCTGAAGCAGATAATGCTGTTTTTGTGTAACACTGCATTCATTTGGGAGCACACTGACAGCAGAAGAGGCAGTAATAGCCACCTCCAATACACAGGGGAGTGGACCCATGAACGGTCTGCCTGGAACCATGAAAGGCAGGGGTGGGAGATTGCTGAAAGTTGCAATTCAGCCAGACAACAGCCACCAAGAACACAAAACAGCTCCATCTGCTTAAAGGAGGGAAAATTCCTGGAGAGGAATCTGCTGAACCAGTGAACATTCTCATGGTGGCCACAATATAAACCATAGCCTCTCCAAAAGTTTGGCCTGGAGAAGGCCACATGTTGGCTAGCCCCAGCTTCTGCTCTACAGCAGGATCAGTCTGATGGAAAACTTGTATTTCGAAGTAAAGTCAACGTATGCTTGAGGGTGTATATACACCACACTGGCAGTTTGTCTCTTCCCTTTTTTACTATGTTCAGCACTGTATTGGCAGGTCTCAGACACAGGAACAACTCAGTCAGTAACTGGACCTTCATTTCTTCCCCCATCCTCTACCCAACACAGAGCAGCGCTCCAGATGCATCTGTTTGGCCCAGAATGGTCCAGTTAACTCTTCTGCCTCTGCCTCTCAGCTGAATGTTTAGCTATGTTCTCCCAAAATATTTGAGGGATTTCTGTGTTCTCCATCAGGGATCAGTCCCATTCATGTTGCAAAAAGAGAGTCAAGAGAGAAAAAAAAAGCAAAACAAGGTCTAGAGACTGATTTGTGGTGAATTTTCCATTCATTTCCCCAAAACAAACAACAAATGTTTTCATTCAGGTTCAAATGATTTTTTTTTTCCCCAATGCGATCTTAGTTAGGTCTTGTTGCACATATGCATTTTGACAGCCTTTAATTAAAGAACCATATGTTACATTTCTAGAGGGTCTCAAAATATTATCTTCTGCAGGCCCCACAAATTGAAAAGTCTTGATAGAAAGCTGATTGAAGGACTTACATAAGCAGAATTATTATCTTTAACTACATCCTTAAGACTTTTTGACTGATGGATCTATTTGGTTTTTTTTTTTGTGGTTTGCCTTGTCAGAGGGACTGTCACATATGAGAAAAGTCCTTTAAACAAATCAGTAAGTAATGAGAATTGCAACACTAATAGCCATTCTATGAAAGTTTCTTCCTAGGAATAAAAATAACATTAGTTTTTATCACATGCTGTGTTTTTCTAGCATAGTTTTCCATCTTTGAGTAATGACTTGGGTATAAAATAAAACTGCTAATTTGCTACGCTCGAGTTTTCACTCTCATAACTGCTGTGTTTTAAGCTGTGTGTGCTGAAACCTGTTTTTTGCATATGCCTCAGAAATACTGCAACGTGTTACTATGTTGCTTCTGAGAGCTTTAAAATGCTCAAAAATGGTTAAGGTCCCCCAGTAACAAGCCGTACCACATGAATTCTCCACATGCTGGCAGAGCAGCTGCTAATACCAATTAGGTCATTATTCAATTTCTTGATATTTTTCTTTAAGATGAGAGGAAAATACAGACCTTAAAAGTTTTCTGTATGATTCTAATAAAACCAGTCCTTTTAGCATACAAACCCAGTGAAATAATTAATGGAATGAGGCCTGTCAACAACACCTTTGCATTAAAACAAAGATTAATAACATCAAGATGGCATGTAGTTGGGAGAATGTCTTGGACATTTCATCTTAGGCTACTCCTTTTGAACAGGTTCTTGGAGTCATTTTAGGCTGTATTTAATCCTGTAATTTCTAGTGTGTTCTAGTGTAATAATGTCGAAATCTTGATTGTTATCTGCGTCTCATTTCGCCACCTTAATTTAGGTCTAAAAATAATAGTTTCAGAGCCATAAGAGCTCAAATATTTCCCCATTAGCAAAAAGCTAATTCCTGAAGTCATTCCAGAGGCAATTAAGCTGGAAAAGCAATTAAGGTTTCAGAAATCCCTGACGGTAGGAAAGGTTCAACCTAATATCCACAAGTACATGAAAACAAAACATATTTTAGGGTTATTAGGAAAATACGGCCTCAGACTGTGGCCAAGTGCTCACAAGAGCTGGGTTATTAATAGCCTTGCTGTGTGAAGCACGTTTCCACAGCAGGTGTCACATAGGTCCTGCAAAGCAAACTGTCAGCTCAGTGCTGAATTAGTCCATGCCACAAGGACAGCTGAAGAAATTTCTTGCTACAGAGCAGCCCTCTAAATGGGCTGTGCACCACTTAGATATTCCATTTAGCTAAAGCTCTGCTACTTTTCCAAGAGCTCATATCCTTTTGCAATGCCTTCTAACAGAGGTTCACTGCTTCAAAAGGCCTTGATAATGGCAAAAGCTTTTGGTCCTCAGCCTCACCATCATCTGCTTCGCCATATGCAAACCACTTGGGGTTATGCTAGTTCCTCCCACTCTTTCTTACTCACATGCTTCTCCTACCAATGAAAGTCCAAGATGAAGAAAGGAAGTGCCTATGAAGAAGAGCATAACAGAAGTGAGTAGCTTTTATGTCAGAAATGTAAGCCGTATTCAAGCAAGAATCTTCATGATCTGAGAGGTGGAAGGAGAAATACGAGGTTTAGTGGGAAAGAACTTGGGCATCTCATGCAAAAGAAACAATATATTTTTCTGAATTTTCAGATCCCTTATACAGAGTAATTGAGCTTTAACCTTGTGTAAACTTTCTTACCAGTCGGATTAAAGTAAGTTTGAAGGGTGGATTCAGTTAAACCCCTTTTCCTTGAACCTTGTGGTCAGCCTGAACTTACAAGGTAAGCTGAGATGACTGCATGAATAAGCTTTCTTGTAAGTGTCACTATTTCCCATTAACATCCAGACTAGGAAACCAATGAAATTACTCATTTCATTGAACATGCGCTACTCAGCACTTTTGCCCTTCTGCAGTAGGTCCCAGCCAGCCCCTAGCAGCGTAGATGCAAACACCAACAAACAAAACTAGAAGGAGGGCAGTTTCAGATTTCAGCTGGAAGTGGTGGAACTGTTACAACACACAGGCTACAGAGGCGCATACAATCAAGTACTCTACATAATGAACACTTGGCACTTCACAGATACACGAAGAGGAAATGCATCCAAACCCAAACTGCTCAGCAGTTCACAAGAAAAATAAAAAAAAAAAAAAAAAAGTGCTTGTGTGGTTTTTTTTTGGTTTAGTTTTGAGGGTTTTTTTAAACAAACACACATAAAAACAGCACCCAGCTGGTGGTGGCAGTGCTTCTGGTAATTCCCTCTGCCAGAACCTGGTCTGAGTCTGCCAGTACATTTCTCTCTGTCACACTGTCACAGTTTTTGGATTTCTGATGCCATAGACTGCCCTTATAAGCTCCAAGACTGCCAAAAGCTCCTCCAGAACTAGGCAGTTATCATCTAAAAATAATCATCACCAGTATGTACCAGTGCATCAAGCAATGTCGTAGCACATTTCAGAGAAGAGAGATGCCATCTGTGAACCCAAGCCAGTTTATGCCAGCTGAACCTTCGACAAAACTGCAATTCCCTGTCCCAAAACATGACTCTTGGCATCCTGTACTGTAGGGTTTCCTCTGCAGCGTTCATTTAAAAAAGTATTTAAAAACAGAAGAAAAATCTAATATCCTTACTGATAGTACATAGCAAATTAGTTGTGCTTTTAATCTTCTTGTTACATAATTTTTAATTCAGGAATCTTTGCTCCTGACACAGTTTTGCACAGATTCAAAACATTCTACTGCATGTTCATGCCCACTCCTAGTCTTGGTGTCACCTAAACGGTGGTTTTCCATACCAATCAGCCTTAGTTACACATTCAACAGGGAGGCATCTCAATGCTCACCTCACACAGAGATATTTGAACACCTCATGGATATGCATGGGTGACCAAGAAGCACAGATCATGTTGTCATTTCTTGCTCAAGTCAAGTTCCATAGAAATAAAGATACCAGCCTGCTTGGTAAGGGTAATAAAGTTGATGAATAATGATACATATTCTGTGATAGCAAGTTCATTCACTGAACAGATTTGACAGTACAGTGAGGTTATTATGCATTATTTTTAGTACTAGAAATCAATAGCTATTGTCCTTTTCAGTTCAAATTGATTTAGATGAAGCTCGGTGTGCAGAGAGAATAATGAGGAGCACTGCCTCACATTAAATGGAAACAGAAATCATGTTCTTAGCAGGGTGTGTTTTATGATAAGGCAATTGTTCTGTGAACAGCTTCTTATTTCAATATTTTGGATGTTTAACTAAAGTGTGTGCTCAAGACAGATGGAAGTCTTTTAGGAAATACATTTCCTCAGTCGAAAAATGACTTTTTTTTTCTTTTCTGAGTGAGCTACTATCAACATGATTCTCAAGTGCCTGCTGTAGAGTGGATGGACACTGAACTCATGAAGGAGGAAGATGTCACTAAAGAATAATGATGTGACTTGGGTATCTGTCTAAGCCTGAGTTCGAGTTCTTTGTTCATCTGGGGCTTTCATCACCAGAACAAGTCTCCCAGTCTATCTGGTGCCTCATTCTTGGTGCAAACCTTTGTAAAGGTCTAATTTTATTTTACTGCAGATTGGATTTTTTCATATATTCTTTTAAATGTCAAACATTTTTGCAAGGCAGAAAAACTACTTTTGCCTAATCAAGGCAAGCAGCAGGACAAATTTTCATTACAGAACTCTGTCAGAGGACTTCATTTTTAATATGTTGATGTAAGTAGCTAAGAAAGAGAATTTCATCCTCCACAAAACCAAGTGCAAGTTACCTCCTCTTCAGAGCAAAATAGATCCAACCACTTTTTACCATAACTGTGAGTGACAGATTGTCACCCTCCTACTTACCTCAGGCTTTGCCCCTGCCATCTTTTGAGACTACACCTGTCTGTGATACAAAGAAATCTGCTCTGCATGAAAAACAGATGAATGAGGGACCTCCTGGTGATAATTACCCTTATATGGCTCCTATTTCATTAAATACATTTATTAAATTGATTAAATGACAATAATAAACCCCTCCTGTTGTGCTTTCCTTCAGAGCTGCAACCAATTTCCCAGCTTCCTCATCTGACTATATTGAGAGCCAAGGGAGCCTACCTGACACCTGAGGACATGTAGAAAAGTGAAAGCACATGTAGTACTTCTGATAGAAGCTAGCTGGGTGTGTACACCGTTCTGTGATATACCACACCACTTTAGACAAGGTCTCCTAACAGATTCCATTGACCTATTTTGTCCAGGCAACCCAGTGATCCATTCAAGTAGCAGGAGGTGGCTCTAGTCCATGAATTCTGCCACATAAAGGATGTGGGGATTTCCACAGTCTTCATAAGGGCTGGAAAAGGCCTAAGAGCTGTGGCCAGCTGAAGAGTTACAGCTAGGCTGGCACCTTGCATTTAGGGCTCGCCTGGAAGCCATTCAATGTGAGCTGCAGCACTCATTTTCATCGGTTTTAAAGATGCAGAAAATAAAGGCACCTTGTGCCAGTAGATGGCACTCTGTTAATGACCTACACACACTTAAGAGCCATGCACAACTTTTGCAGTAAATACAGAGCTGGCATCTCTTTCTGTCTCCTCTGTGAAAGAGGCAGCATTTTGTTGATGCCCAGCTCTATCCCTAGACCCTTTGCTCCACACACTAGTATAGCTTAGCTCCTCTTTGTACTGACCTAAGCTGTGTTGGTTGATGAGCATCCTGCCTGTCTGCAACCTGTTCCTAGGCACAGATGGGAGGCTTAATGTTCTACTTACCAGCCACCCATAGCCTTACATCTTCATCTGCAGCACAGGACTGCTGCAGGATGATTCTGCCTTGGATACAAACAGAAGGTTGGGCAGGTTGAGCTTGAGGAAGAAGTTACGCAATTACTGTCCCAGGAAGAAGGTGGCAACTTGCAGAATAACCCTCTCATTTTAAGGCATGAAACACATCTGAACAAAGTCTTGCTTCTAGAAGCAAGCAGCATGCTGTAAGTTTTGAACTACACATGGTTATCTGCCAACTCCAGTACACCCTGAAGACCTCCACCTCTCCTCTCTCAGGCTCTATTTGCAAGTAGTACAGCATCTTGGCAAGGCACTTCCTATTTGAGCAAAAAGCTCAAATCACAATATGCTTTCAGTTCTGTTACACAGATTCAGACCAAACCATGTAACTGATGCTTTGAAAATGTGACAGAAAGCTGAGTTCTTCAGTTAAAGAAAAAAAATTATCTTTGAGGCAGTCATTGTCTTCAACACAATCAGTTCTACTAAGGCTTTCTCAGACACTCAACACACCATTGAAGAGCAACTTCAAAGGAACTTTAAGTCATAGAGTCACAATATCTGCAAAATCATTATATTCTTGCTGGCATCATCCTAATTAAAACCACTTCTTCCCTCTCAGGAGGCAGCCTTGACTGTGGGCACCACTGGATGCCTTAGAACAGAGGAATTTCCTCTGAAAGCAGCACTCCTGTGGCACTGAATAGCAGACATCTCATTTGTTTGCTTACAACCCCTTTCTCCTTTTGGTTAGAAAGTAGCAAATGATCCTCCTTCACTTTGATCCCATTTTGTTAAACTATCATGCTTTAAATGTCTTTCATGTTAAGTATGTAGGATGGGGGAGGGGGACAGGGGGAGAGAAGGAGAGAGGGGAAGAATAAAAGAAGAATGAAAGAAAGCTCTTGAAAAATAGGACATAAGGAGTGCCTCCAATTGAATGAACATAAACTAGACACCCAGAAGCAAGAGGGGTTGACATTTGCCACATGATGGTGCTTTTTTGTTTATCCCAATAAATAGCCCTGCTTTGACGTCTTGCTAAAACTGAAGTGCCCAATAGCAGACTGAAAGCTGCATCTCATCAGTTACAACAGTTAAAATCTCCTTTAAGAGATATTATCCACAAAACACAACTTGTGGCACACAGAGCTGAAATTCCAGGTCTGTCATGAAATGATAAGGCAATTTATTGATCTCTCAGTGGGAAACACCAGCCTCCAAAGAGAAAGCTCATTTTTCTCCATCATAGCCTGAAAACGCATACTATCTGTAGCTATAAAGCTTTCAAGTAATGAGGCTTCAGGCTGCATTGCCAATCAAAATCCATTAAATGGTCTACTTAATATAGCATAAGAAATGCACAAGCATTCCAGAGAACTTTAACAAAAATCTAACCCACTTGCAGTTACTCAAAATTCTGCTAGAGCTTTAATAGAGCTTGAGATTATTCACTCCAATTTGGTGAAAAGCTACAAACAATGTTGTTTAAAGCAGGAATGAAAAACTTTTTCCATTAGACAGCAGGTGCTTATTTGAATTTTCCACTCCTGTGAATATATGATTTATGGTTGGACTGATGGATTCAAAATCTGGCCTGATGGATTCAAAATCTGGCCTGGAGAGTGACTGCTGTACACAAATTCCACTCTGGGTAAATAACTTCAGATTCTAAGTACTGGCAAAGACTGTCCCGCTCCTTCAGTCTGCCTTCTGTGCATGTGTAAAAGGCACTCTGGTAAGCACAGGTTATATCACAAGCTGAGCATGCCAACAGCAAAATGCTGTTTGAAAAGGCAAATGTCTAAGACATAGAAAAAAGGAGACAAGTCTATTTGGTACAAAACCCCATCCTTTTCCCCTGCTCCATGCTAGTTTTAGTACTGCTTTTGAGGGCCACACTGAAAGCAAGCTAGTCACCAACATCAAAGAATGTAAAATAAGTTATGAAAATCAAGTAGTGTGGTAAATGTGCATAGAAAATACGCATAACATTCCACTGTCAGTGATATCATCTCCACAGGTATTTTAGAAGAAAGCCTGGAAGTTATTTTAGTACATGCTTTTTCCCACAAGCATAAGCATAAAAAGCGATCATCCAAAAATTCAGACGTTTATACATATAAATGTGAGCTCATAAAAAAAAATAAAATATAACATATATAGAAAAGATATGTATATATTTTAAAACTCTGCAGCTGCCCATAAGCATTCAAGTACTTAAGCTTAATTTAAAGGAAAAGACAAATATTAATGGAACACCACTATAAATCGTTGCAGTTGGCCACACTGCTGTTGAATATACAAAGAGCAAACAAATACAAAGAAAACTGCTTCTAGCATTCAAGCTAGAACTTTCGCTTTCACTGCCAGTTTTTGGATAAGCTGCTACTAAGCTTCTAGCAGCTTCTCAAAGGAACTACGTACAATCCACCTCTCGTCCCTTCACCACAACTACAAAAACATAAACTCCCCACAGTCATTCCACTCTTTTCTCTGTAGCTGTCTTCAGTCTATGTTTTGCCTGTTACCTCTTGCATACACTACTCTTATCTTGAATTCCTCAGGGCCCACGTTGGGTGCTGAAAAAGAGAGTGATGGGTTGACCCCGTCTAGATGCCAAGTGCCCACCAAAGCAGCTCTGTTCCTCCCTCCTCAACTGATCAGGGGAGAGAAAATATGACAAAAGGCTTACAGGTTGAGATAAGGACAAGGGAAAAATCACTCACCAATCACGGGCAAAACAGACTCAACTTAGGGAAATTAGTTTAGTTTTTTAATCAAACAAATTGGAGTAAGATAATGAGAAATAAAACCAAATCGCAAGAACATCTTTCCCCCGCATCTCCCTTCTTCCCAGGCTTAACTATACTCCTGAATTCTCTACCTCCTTCTCTGCAGTGGCACAAGGGGACAGGGAACAGGGGTTGCGGTCAGTTCATCACATATTTTTTTTGCCACTCCTTCCCTCCTTCCTGCTCTGCTGCTCTAGTCCTCCTCAGTATGAGGACTCATCATACTCTTCCCCTGTTCCAGTGTGATGTTCCTTCCACCTAAGACAGTCCTCCATGAACTTCTCCAATTTGAGTCCTTCCCATGCCCCTCCCCCCGCCACTGGTCCATGCAAACCCAATACACAGCTTCAGACAGGAGAAGTAATCTGGGGGTCCAGGCAGTATATCCCACAAATCCTCCTCCAGAACTCCACCCATAATGGAAGCAATATACAAATGGGATACAACCTGTAAGTTGCATGTAGGAGCACAATGAACTAGGTCTTGATTTCTAAAGTCTTGTGAATTATTGCCTAAAGTGGTCTGCCCCTTGCTTTCACTGACTCAAGGACAGGGCCCTAAAATCCATACAAGTCACCCCATGTAGGAAGTTTTGCAGGTGTTTTGTTTACTGACATCTCTTTCAAGAATGGCTTATTTCCCTTGACCTACTATACAGGTTCTGGTACAGAGATACTTTTCCTCATACTAGGTCAGGCCAAGAAACTTGGTATTAAGTTGGTCTCAGAAACCACACACAATCTTCTTTGCTGAAAGTAATTTGTACCCACTGAATGCAACGTCCATGCTGCAAAATTCGACAGATGAAACCTGTTCTGTTGACTTTTTAAAATTATTTTTCTTGAAGAGGATTAGCAAGCAAAGAAGCACTTAAATTAGCACATCACTGAGCTAATATACTACAATTTTACCAAGGTAATTAAAGACAGAACAATGTGATGATCACATTAAGGTCATGATTAAGATCAAATCAATAAATTGAGAAGTTCAAGTGATGTAATCATCAATAGATCAGGATGCAAAATGAAACAGCAGAATTTACAGTAAAAATAAACTCTTTTGTTCAAAACTTCCTTTGGAAGAATGCATGAAAACCAATTTTTATCTAGTTTGGTGTTCCAGCCCCACTTTCAGAAGAAAGTGGACTGATCTGATTGAAGAAAGGTGCAGATGGATGCTTATGTCCTACAACATAACTTGAACTCTCGTCTGATGTCTTTGCCAAGCAGTTTTAAGCAAGCTCCACAATATCTTGACACCATTAGAGAAATATTTCTACCTCCTCTCACTCCCTGACCCAATTCCACGTGGTCTTTGCAAGTGGAAATGGGGAGGTGGTGTATGCTTTTGGTTGGACCCTTTTATAGTTCTGGCAAAGACAAGAGAAATGCCCAGAGTTGCACTAAACTCAGACGATTGTAAAGGACATCAGTGATAAAAGAATGACTGTACTCAACCTTCTTCTACTTTGATTAAATCAAAATAGTTTCTATCTCCCTGTCATGGTTTAAGCCCAGCCGGCAACCCAGAACCATGCAGCAGCTCGCTCACTCCCCCCCTTTTCTTCCCCCCACTCCTGAAGGGATGGGGAGGAGAACCTAAAGATTCTCCACGGGTTGAGATAAGAACAGCCCAGTAACTAAGGTATAATACAAAACCACTACTGCTACCACCAATAATAATAATGATAAGGGAAATAACAAGGGAAGAGAATACAACCGCTCACCACTTGCTGACTGGTACCCAGCCCAACTGAGCAGTGATCTAGCCCTTCCAGGTAACTGCCCCCAGTTAGATGCCACTAAGTAGGTGGCAATGCCTAAACCGTATGCATGTTGTACGGGCTATGAGGGCCTTTTCCTTCAAGGGGAGTGCTAACCTTCTCTCCTTTCATACAACACAATGAACAAGGTTTCCTTTCCTCAGGTAAAACGTACCTCTTCAGCTGGTTAACATCTTCTTTAGTTGACTAGCAGAACAGTAACAATTCAACTAACAAAAAAAAAAAAACAAACAAAAAACAAACCAAAACAGTATTTTCTTTATTTACATAACTTATTGGCTTATTTCACTGTTAAATATCTCCTACCCTGGATAATATTCATATATCCTGTATTTTTTTTTTTAAGTACACTTGGTGATGCACAGACTGACACAATATATCTAGCTGTATCAGATCTTACCAAGATACAATACCTTTATAACAAATCATGCCAAAGAGACTTACGTCAGCCACTTTCTCCTAAGCATTCTGTAACACAAGCTAATTCCTCTGACCAGATAACCTCTTCCAGCCTGTAACTCTGTTCAGCTTATGGTGCTGTCCAGTTGCCTGCATCTTGCTTTGTCATTTCTTCCTTTAATTTCACTCTCATTGCAAGCTACTTAGGATGGTTATTTTCTTCTGCTTCATTCCTGGCAGTGTTCAAGGCCAGGTGACATAGTTAGGGTGAGGTGTCCCTGCCCATATCACAGGGTTGGAACTAGATGATTTTAAGGTCCTTTCCAACCTGAACAATAAAATCTACCACCGCCTAGGTCACAGGTCACGATTTGAGCAAGTGAGCTGACAAAAGGTGCCAGTCACAGAAACACACCTTACTCAGGCATTGCTCTGTCTCATCAGTACCTCACTGGCACTGGGGCTCTTAGGTCCTATAACCCCGAATGTGACAACAAATGGTAGACTGTTGTATCACAGAAAGGGGTAGGTTCAGATGACACAGAAAAATGAAACTACAGGATGTGAAAAAATTCTAGGTAGCTACCAGCCACTGAATCACCTAGAAGGCACATGTACTGATGGTTTGGACTTTAGTGACATTCCTTACTGTGAACTTTCACACTGTGACAGATCTTCGATTTATAATTGTCTTTCAGTTTTCCTAAGAAAATGTCAGTACAGATTATAAATTATCACAGAAGTAAATGCAAAAAAAAACCCCAAACCAACAAAACAAAGAACAACAAAACCCTAACAGACATATTCATGGAATTACTTTTTTTTCACAGGAGAGGTAATAAGAAGCCTTGTAACCACTGCTCAACTCTGCAGCACTTGTACTACCCCACCACTGCTGCACACAAGGGTACTCATTGTTCCTTGGAACAACTCAAGCTACCAAGTCAGTACACCCATGAAGCCTCAATGAAAATTGAATGGATGAGCTTTTGCAGCTATTTTCTTGCAAGAAGAAGGACACTAGGACAGCATGTCGGTAAATGGGGTGTTGGTCTGCCTTTATTTATGAATAAGAAATGAGGAACAAAGCTGTTTGAAAGTAGCTCACAGAAGAAACAACAGATTCGGTAAAACCAGTGTAATCTCAAGCCCATCACCTTGTGACTGGTAATGATTAGTCAGAAGGTGCTCAGAGGAAATACTACTGTAGACAGGTGTGGATAAATTTATCTTTATTAAAAACTCTCCTTCTTAGCCCAAATAATTTGTTTAACCTTGAAGCACATGATCAAATTTCCATTATTCATGCTGAACTGCCCATAAACTTTTTATTTTATAACTATGCAAATCTGTCACTTTTCCATTATTTTTTGCTAGTCTACAACAACTTAAACTTTGACGCAAATGAAAATACACTACTTATTCTTAAAGTCACACATCATTTGTGGTAATCCTCTGTATTCACAATGGAAACCACTATCTCAGACTACTTATATTCTTAAGTCACTTTCTGAATAGTATGTTGTTTCAGGAATGCATTATCAACCACAGAACTCCAGTTGACATATACTGTCTATTACATAGGCATTGCTGTCTGTTACAGAGATACTGCAAATTACCAACTTTCCTGACTTCTGGATAGAAAACAAGGAATTAATCTCATGAAGTCAAGTTTTGTTCATCTCATGATGTTCTTAGTATCATGATCCATCATGAAAGATTAAACAGAGGTATCCTATGAATCAGATTCATTTTAGTCAGTGACCACAATGCAAATTCTTTCACTGAATAAATTTACTCCACCTGGGCTACAGCAGTAGCTTTCTTTGATTAGAACTACATGTTCTGGTCATGGTTACATGTCCTGTTTCTGATTAGTTCACAACCAGCTAGGGCTGTATGGTTACCAGACAAAGCAAATTCTATACACTTCTCATTGACTATAGCAATTACATTTCAGCAAATCAAACACAAGCTACAGATATTAACCTTGCAAGTGTCCAGCAGAAATATCTTTTAATCTAAGGTGGGACAGGCACATAATTAATTTACAGGGAGTTATGACTTGATATTTTCTAGGTAATATATCTGGGAGGCAGGACTAGAATCAGTGGTGTGGGCTATTCTCCTCTGAGATCTGTAATAAATTACTTACATTACAATCTGTTGTGAAAAATACTCCAGTAGTCATGCTCCATACATTGGAGGCATTCTAAGTGCCCTGCCACTGAGTCCCCATTGGATGATAACACTGACCAAATTTCTCATCATTTCACACTATCACTCCATAGCTGTGTGCTTGCTGCAGCTCACTGCTATAAAAATGATTTTTAATGGAAAAGATCTGACAGAAACTTTATGCTTCCCTGACAAAAGTTTTATTGGGCTGAATACTGGAGTATTACTGACGTAGCTTTGGACAGGCAGCTACGAGCTGAGGAATTGCTCTGGGAGAAGGATGGGAAAGAAGCTTTTATTACTGTCTTTACATCTCTGAAATGAAATGCCCTCAGAGCAGAAGGAGAATCTTGGATGCTGCTATCAGAGAACGGTATGATCTCTTGGGGCTTATCACCACACTCACACTATCAGAAAGAAGTCACATATATTTTCTCCCCAAATTTAACACGCCCCCAAATCTTATGCCCTTTTTTATCACCATAACACCTGAATGCCTCCTAGTCTTGTAGTTGGTGCTTGCAAAATGGAAAGTGGACAGAGACTAATGACTCCTGAACACATGGGACCATTTCCCTCCTCTCCCGTTACTGAATGAGGGATTTGAGCACACTGCACTTCCTTGCCATCAGCAACCTGGGGTACTGATGCAGGCCTATAATCCCATGCTGTAGCTACACAAATTGAAGATAAGAGTGAAGCCAAGCAGCACAAATGACTGACAGCCATAGTTGCACCCTCATCCTTGTCCTCTCTCCCCACAGCAGCATGCCCTTGCATACTCCTTTGTGAAGACAGAACTCATAGAATCACAGAATGGTTTGGGTTAGAAAGGACCTTAAAGTCATCTAGTTCCAACCCCCCTGCCATGGGCAGGGACACCTCACCCCAGATGATGCCTCCCAAGGCTCTGTCCAATCTGGCCTTGTTTCAGAGCATCAAATACGATAAAAGGCAAAAAGAGATTAAAAACATCCACAAGCCATTTTTGCAGCAGTAGGATTGTCACAGCTTTTGTTTAACTTGGCCACGCTGCTGTGGAGCTAGAAGCTGCCCTGTGCTCCAAGAAGAGTAGAAGGGCAATTACCAGCAGCTAAACTGCCTGGCCAGTCAAGGTTAGATGCCTCTACGTGATTTCTGCCACAGTGCATATCATTCAGGAAGGAGGTGCTTACACCAGTCCATGAGCTTGGCAACACAGGACAATCAAAGATGTGTTAATCTATTCCCCATCACAAACACACTTAGAGCACACACCCAGGGGCTTCTTCCCCTCCAAACCCCGCTGCTCCAAATGCTTTGCTCAGGGCAGGTATCAAGGCCAAGCCTTCCTGCTCAGTGCTGAGGAGAACCATGATTGTCTGGCCTTTGAACAATGCTGCGTAGCACCCCCCTAAAGAGGAGAAACCAGAACTGCTCTATTAACTGTCTTAACATTTCTACCATGTTAGTAATCAGCACCATCTCAAAGCAGGCAAGGTTTATTCAAGCCAAACTTAATAACAAACCTCAAGTAACAAACCTCAGGGAGCTAAGCACAACAACAATAATCAAAGTCTGACCTTCAGAAGCTCTGACTATGCTGAAGTCTAACATTTAGGTGCAGCCTAAAGATGTTAGGTCTGGATTTATGAAAGTATTTAAGGGCTTAAAGATGCAGATACAGACAGCAGCAGAATTTTGAAAAAAGCCTAAGTACCTAATATGAAAATCCTCTGAAAATCTGACTAGTGAGATATCTGTATCTCAAAGTGCTTAATGCTGAGTAGACCAAAGGTCACAGTCCCCCAACACTTTCTTACAAATACTGCTAAAAATCTGGCCTTAAGGAGCCAATGGCTTTTAAAAAGACTTACGGAGTTTGGCTCAGACTCTGAGAAGGATTTACATGCCTATGAGACATGTAGGTACATTCCTGTCTTAAATCTGGCTGTTGGTGTACACATTGCTGCCTCCCTGCTTTTTTGTGGTGGTGATTTTCTGCAGGTAATATTGTGTGGTATAAAAATTCCAATGCTGCTTCGCTGGCATCTGCAGATTAGAGGAGCTTTCTGATAAAGCTAGATCAACAGTAATTGAAATCACACGCTTAATCAAAAGTACTGTGTAAGGCAGCATAATGTATAGAGGCCTCTTGCTGTTCCCTGAGTATATGTTGACCTAGTAGAAATCAACATCTATTGAAATAAAGGTTAATTACAATTTATAAGCAGAATTTACAACTGTGAGCTGTCCCTCAAGGGGCTCCTCAATTGTACAAAAAGCATCATTTACCAAGAAAAATACTTCAGAAACTTCAGCTAAGAAATAAGGAGCATGCAGCTCCATCCCTTAATTCAAAATACGACTTTTTGGTCTATAGACTTCTAATGTAGCTCCTAAGAGTTGCAAAGACTCACATTTATTGCACTCAATATGACTGACTCAGCTTTGCAAGATAAGGATGACAAATGGTCATTTGACTTACTCTATGTAGTTCAGATGGAAAGAGAACAGTCATGTATCTCAAAAATTACTTGATGAATATTAACGCAGCTTCCCCAAAAAACTATTACTAAAAACATTATTTTCCTCTTGCTTTGTGAGCAAGGCTTGCTGTTCCTTCTTATAGTAGTACTAATGGCTGTGAGAGCAATATACCATTTGCATTGGCTAGAATAAAGAACTGCTCAGTGCAATGGCAAAAGTAAAACCAGAAGTGATGTAACAGCATCTGATCATATCTGAAAGGCTTTTGCTCTGTTCTAGTCTTGTTACATGTATTCACCAGATGTCATGTCAAGCCTCTTTGTTGTGAGTGGTGTGAGGTTTTATGGCTACAGGTATACCAGTCATGCAGTCACCACTTGGACAACTATCACAAGAAGCCAAACGTAGTGAAACCCCAAGCCCAGATTTACTTTCCTGACAAGCTGTGCTACAACAGTTGCTTTGTGCTGCCAGCATTTCTATGTAAAGGGTGGGCCCATGTAGAAAACCAAAACTGTATTTCATCACAAACACCGAGTCTGACATTTGGTTCTGTTCCACAAACAGAAGGATATCAAGAACTTCCATGGAGAAATAGCAAAGCAACATGCAAGCTGAACAGACTTCCAAAACAGCTGAAATCAATTACCTAGGCTATGACAGACAAAGAATAAAAATGCACAGGACTACAAATACAGATGAATGCAGCCCTGCTGAGTACCCACAAGCTATTGAACCAGTTGCTTCCTCCCATTAATATTTAAGTATCCATTGTGTCCATGAAGAAGAAACACAGCAAGAGAAACTGCAATAAAATTTTTAAAGAAGAAAAATTCAAATCCCTGTTCCCAATTACATTAAGCAGATCTTCATGTCTGGCAACTGTGGGCAAGAGTGCTAACTAATTAGCTGTGGTAAGGGGCCTGCTTTCTCCTACTCTCCTTAGCCAGAAATGCCATACTGTCTCTGAAGTAAATCTGGTTTTGGAAAATGTTCTGATGCAAAGTCTCATCAATTCCTTGGATTTGAGAGAGGATTTTCTACTCAACAGCAACTGGAACTATTAAGAAATGTCACTGTGTAGACTAAAAGGTGGTCAGAAAGAGAAGCTAAGGCTAGCAAAAATCTCAGTAGCAATACAAAAAGCAAGAGAACAGCAACTGGAGGAATTTATGTTTTCATTTATTATCATAGTACCTTTCTTTACTCAGGGGGAGATTGAAAATAAATGACATGCTCAAGTGAAATACTGAATGGATCAGGTTTTTGTGTTGTGAATATAAAATCATGCCTGCTTTAAAGTGCTCTGGGAAAATGAAAGCTTTAGATGAAATTTTGTGTTTTCATTTTCACATGAAGATCCTGCTGCAATAGCAACATGATGTACACATTGGAGATCAGAGAAGGCAGTTCTAGGTTGATTTACTTTAAATCACTTGTCCCACTCCTCACTGATAAGCCTACCTCCAGTCTACTGGCTGAGAAGTAAGTTAACCCCATTTGAGAGTTCTGTTCTGACAGGTTTAAGCTACAAAGCACCAAGCTGCAGAACCCATGTCTTGACTCACAGATGGATCAAAAACTGCTTAAAAGCATAGTTACTTAAAAGTAACTATATAGATTTAAACTAAACATTCTACCCAGGATCGCATCTCTGACAACAGCCAATACTGATGTTTAAGAATGCAGATGAGAGCACTGACTGTGTTTAAGAGGGCTATTTCTTTTAATAATGTCCATGCACTGTTTAAAAACCTCATCAGCAGGAGGTTACATGAGGAGAGCAATGTTTAGTGGTCACAGACTGACAGCAAACCTCTCTAGTGTCAACTTCATAGCATCCTGAAACACCAAGTTGCATTCACAGCTTTATTTACACCTGGTGTAAAGAAAGCCTTCCTTTTATTTGCTTTAACCTGATGCCCCTTCTTCACTTGGCAAGGAGCCATAAACTAAAGATTCCCATTCATCCTCTTTACACTTCTTTTAATTTCAGTGTCTCCTGTAATCCCCCTTCTGTCATTTCTCTCCCCATCTAGGGAGTCTTTGTCAAGTTAGTCTCTTCTCAGGGAATTCAGTGTAGTATGAAGCCTTTCACCATGTGGTCAGACAGGCTAATACACTAATAAAGGTTATTTGCATATGTTTTACAGGCTAAAGCCCACCTCATATAAATACCAGTCTGACTGTTAAAGAGCAAAAGGGCTGACTGGCATGGAGAAATGACCTCTGCAGACCTATGACTATGGACCATCTCCTTTGTAACTGAGGAAGGAGTTTGAGACAGCAGGATATGGTGTAAAGGTGGAAAAGGTCTCACACTGACTTACCACCTCTTTACTGCCTCTGTATTTTATGGCCAACAACATGGAAATCGGGGTCTCCTTCCTCCTCTGTTGGTTGGCTGACTTGAGTTGCTTATGACTCTGTTTCTGCTTCAGAATAACAACCCTTGCCCTTTCACAGCCCACAAATGCCCTGAAGTTCCCCAGTTCAAATCCTGCAGTTGACCTAAGTGAAGTGAGTCATAAAATCTGTCTAAAACAGGCTGAATTGGATGGCCCCTCCAAACCCTCTGCAAAAGCCATTTGCAGGGCAAGTTGATAGGTTTCCAGAAATAATGGCAATTAATGCAATGACAATTTCTGTGAGTGTAGCTGAGTCACTGGCTGACCAACTTTATTTGCTGCTACTGAACAACCACTTTCTGGAGTTGCTGAGTATATTATCCTGTTTGAAGGTCTTGTACATGTCACCATGGCATGAACTCCTGGCTCAGCATTGTTCTGTGATATGAAAGCGAGTAGCAGAGAAGCAACGATCAACACGGGCTTACAAATTTGGTCTGTTTTTTTTTCATGAGAAAGTTGCCCAAATTGAGCTCTAGGCTGCAGTGATGTGACAGCTACTGACACCCCAAAAGACACCATTTGGGGGAACCGTGCCATCCTGTCGCAAACTGCTATCTGTGAAAACCACAGGAGAGATTAAAAATCCCTGAAGAACAACCATTAGGAAGCAAAGACTATAGACTTTCCAGCTTATATTCAATAATCCTGACAACTACGTCTACAGGGGTGGATGTCCAAGAGACACTGTGCTTCTTAAACCCCTGCTAGTTTCAGGGGAAGTCCTGTACCAGTACACATGAGGCCCCACAAAGCTTTTAACTTAAACTTTCCAGGTAACATAAAATACACATCCTCTCTCTAACACTCTTTCACCCTATCCACCAAAAAAAGCTTAAAAGTTTATTTTTTCTATACATATATTCTTTAAACACATCATAGCCTCACAGAGGTGTCTAAAGAGATGGAGATGGAGCTAGGCAAAGTTGTAATTTCAGGAGATGGGTTTGCTATAGACTGGCAACATTCGTGCACCACCCCTTTGATATACAGATTTTGCTGACTTTGAAATAAAGATCTGATTACTCTACCCTGATGCGCAGACAGCTGTGACCACTGTCAAGAGGTAGGAATACGGACTGTGGGCAAAACAAAGAAGAAAACTTACTTATCCTCTGGGCTGGAGAGAAAACCATTGTTCAGAGCCACTTTATTAATAAACCTACAACACCCAGGAAGAGTCAATAGTCTTTTTATATCTACTCAAAATGTGGGCTGTATTTCACAGCAGGAACAAGCAGAAAATGGAGGGTGACAGCATAGATTAACTCTCACTAACCCCACACTTAGGGGTTGCTTTCACAGATTTCCATTTAAAAAGGCACCTGCAGTGACCAACTGAGCTAACTGTCTCATCGTGACAATAAGATGCTGTGGATGATTTAACAAAAAGAAAGAGAAAACAGTATGTCTGTGTGCAGCAGAGCTGTGTAGCAGAGCTGAGAGCCCAGACCACAGACTCCCAAGTCCTCTCCTAGCAACAAAAACCTGACACTCTCACTGGCTTTTCTTCCTTCTTCATGTTCTTGTAGAGAACAAGCTGCAATGTCCTTACATTGTTTCACAACCATCTATATTTAGGTATTATTGCAAGTGTAGATACTATTTGTGTACATAACCACAATATTTTGCACAGGAGATACGGGTTTATTTTTCAAGATTTTTATATGATGAATCAAAATCCAGCCTTGAACTCCTATCAGGTAACACTGATTGGAAAGCAAAACTAAATGTGTTTATACTTATAAAGACTGCACAGATAGTGCAGTTAAATGACAAAGAGAAATTATTATTTCCTTGCTTTCTGCCAGGTAAACAAGACTTTTCTTTTCGTTAGTAAGCAAGTTGTGTTATGATCAGCATGGGACATGCATATATACTACTTTTATAGCTTTGGTGACACTGAAAGATACAACAGTTAATACTTGCATTTTATATGGTTGCTTTATCTAAATTAAGGAACAGTTTGTTGATTACAATTTCAATCTCTGCTAGTGAAACTGCAAATACATCTCCAGCTATTATGAAAATATTCGTTCACACACTACAGATGTAATAACCAGACATCTGGTGACAAAAATTCACTACCCAGTGGTAACTGAGAAACCCATCCAAAATAAGACTAGATTTCTAAAATAGAATCATAGAATGATTTGAGTTGAAAGGGACATTAAATGTTACCTAGATCCAGCCCCTCTGCCATGGGCAGGGACATATTACACTAGACCAGGTTGCTCAAAGCCCCATCCAACCTGGCTTTGAATACTTCCAGGGATGGGGCAGCCACAGCTTCTCTGGGCAACACGTGCCAGTGTCTCACCACACTCACAGTGAAGAATTTCTTCCTAACGTCTGATCTAAATCTACCCTCTGCCAGCTTAAAGCCAGTCCCCCTTGTCCTGTCACTACATGCCCTTGTAAAAAGTCCTTCTCCAGATTTCTTGTAGACCCCCTTTAGGTACTGGAAGGCTGTTACTAAGTCTCCCTGAAACCTTCTCTTCTCCAGGCTGAACAAGCCCAAATCTCTCAGCCTGTTCTTCACAGGGGAGATGCTCCAGCCCTCTCATCATCTTTGTGGTCCTTCTCTGGACTCACTCAAGCAGGTTCATGTTCCTCTTGCATTGGAGGCACCAGAGCTGAATGCAGTACTACAGGTGGGGTCTCATGAGAGCAGAGGGGGAGAATCACCTCCCTTGAACTGCTTGTCACACTCATTTAAATGCAGCTCAGCATGCAGTTGGCTTTCTGCGCTGTGAGTACACACTGCCAGCTTGTATTGAGCTTTTTGTCAATCAACACTCTCAAGTCCTCCTCAGGGCTGCTCTCAGCCAGTCTCTGCCCATCCTGTATCTGTGCTTGGGATTGCCCTGACACAGATGCATGACCTTGCACTTGGCCTTGTTGAACTTATAAGACCTGCACAGTCCCACCTCTTGAGCCTGTCAAGATCCCTCTGGATGGCATTCCTTCCCCCCAGCATATTGACCACACCACAGAGCTTGGGTCATTACCAAACTTGCTGAGGGTGCACTCAATCTCACTGCCCATGTCACCAATAAAGACGTTGAACAGCTTCAATCCCAGTACCAGTCCCTGAAGAATACCACTTGTCACTGATCTCCACTTGGATATCAAGCCTGTGACCACAATTCTTTTAGTGCACCCACCAAGTGTTCAAATCCACACCTCTCCAGTTTAGAGGCAAGGATGTCATGCAGGACAGTGTCAAATGTCTTGCACAAGTCCAGGTGAAGCAAATCAAACATAAAGGTAAATCACTGTCAAGTTCAGTTGGAGTTGGTAGCCTGAAATGCCAATCCATTAGTAAGTAACTTAAACCCAGCCTTGACCTTGGGTAGATCCTATCCTGTGCTGTCCAGAAATAAGGTCCATCACATATCCTTGTCTCTTCACAAAACCCTGCACAGTAGATCTGTCCCCTGGCAGGTGGTAGAACAAATTCTATCCTCATCTCAAGCTCTAACCCCACTGTGAACTTTCCTTACCAGTACCAAGCCCTCCATCACCAGACCCTGGCTGGCAATAAGATTTTAATGAGGTCTGAGCCCCTCTGTATGACAAAATGTCTTTCAAGGTTACATGAAAATATCATTGTCAATGCTCTGGATTACGTTCCTTAAATCACATTACAAAAATAGACAGCATGGAAGGAAGATGGTCATATCTGTCAGTATTTGTATGTACATTTAATTCCATTCTACCACTGTTTAATATTTCTTGTTCTCATGAAAATGAGAAGGACCTGAGGCTGTAAACCTCTGTTTGTCTTGTATGACAATTTGTAAGGAAAAAAGAACAACAAAAGAGTGATCAAATTCATTCCATATTTGGGTGGCTAGATAATGTATATAAAAAAGCCCTTATTCTAAATCCTTTACTTCCATGGATGAGATACATTGTTTAGACTGTAATTAGACTCAAATTGCACCTCCTATTCCCCTGGCTATTCACTCATATAAAACTAGCATTTGCTGTGGTTGTATTCACATTCTTTTTCTGTTCTCTCTCTACAAATACTCTGGCAAGTGAATTTCCTGGCAGGGATTTTATAGAAGCAGCAAGTTTTAATTTAACATCGGAGAACAGACAGAAAGTGTATTTTAAAACTCAAACACAACTATGCATAGCAGAAACTTGCTTCAAAGAATACTCTCATTATACCCAGGGCTCAGTAAAGTGCTGAGGAATATATTTACCTTTAAGCATTTTCTGAAATCCCTTTGAAATCTCTGTTTTAACATTTTCCTAGACTGGAACATTCATCTGGGGAGAGAAACAATACCTTGTTATAAGTGATGTGTCTAACAAAAATGAATCAGCACAGCTTGCATTTTGATTGCCAATTACTTGCAATCAACGGCTCAGAAAAACTTGCTGACCAAGAAATATTCATTAAAAATATTTGCGAACAGCATCAAGTGTATACAGGAAAGAATATTTATGAGAAAGTTCAGCTGAATATAGGAACGAAAACATAAAAGTGTTGCCACATAAGGCAGGAGGTGGAACTTGAGGTATGTTAATAATTTGTTTTCTATCAATTAGTTACTTAGATATTATTGTAAGGTTATGCAAACTAAAAATTAGTTTGCTGTTTGAATTGCTAACAGTGCAATTAATACCACTGGTTAGTTTTAGAATATGTTGCAATAAAATGGTTTATTTGAATGTATCTATATTCACTATCAAAAACTTCATTAAGTCTCAGTTATAACTGCTACTCACAATTTAAGTTAGACAGAATTTATCATAAATGCTGAAGGAAAAATTAAGCCTATAAAAAGTATGGCAAGTAATAGGAAAGGGAAGTAAGATAAATATTCAAATCCATTTCCATTTCATGCACGCTTCTGAGTAACTGAGAACAGAAAGAAAAAAAAAGTTAAAATGGCCATTAAAAAAAAATAACTCTGACCTTAAAATCTGGCCCTCAATCAAGTTGAAAGGATATGCTTACTCAGCACCTTTGTTATGATATTTAAAAGGTTCAAAGACAGAAACATTCAAGTTCCTGTGAAAGCTGAGAGGCAAACCTGATTCTTATTTGGGTCCTAAAATCTTCCCCTTCTTCTTGCGGAGCTGGCTAAAGCATTAAATACAATTTAAAAGTTAAATTGTCTAGTTGTTCCAGATAGACAGAACTGGATAGAAGGAACTGGAATGTTCTAAGGGAAATTCCCTATTTTAATTGAATTGTTTCATACTTTTGTTGAAGGATAAGAAAGGTGCAAAATATTTTCACGTGAGGAAATAGAACATTTTGGTGGACCTTCTAAAGTCAAAAAAACAGAGGTTTTTTTTTCATGGAAAATAAGTTTTGCTTTGGTTAGGAGCATTGGTGATCTATTAAAAACACTATCTAAGTTTAATTCAGTGGCATCTCCATCTGACAGTCACCCCATCTTCTGCCTGGGTTCCCGTCTCCTGGAAAATCTGCTAATTGAGCAACACTTACAAAATCACTAATATTCAAACAACATCCGAACAGCAAAATAATTAGCTCACCTTAAGGACACATTTTCTTTCTTTTAAAGTTGCCAGCAGAGTCCAACCCACCACATAACACACCATTGACAGGCAGAGAGGAATACTTTAGCAAATGTATAGTTATGAGAGCTGTGCCACTGTTTCTGAAAGTATTTATCAAACAGATACCTATGAGGAGATATGTTCAGATGTCTCTCGTTCAATCACAAAGGAAAGCAAGCACAAGGGTACATATGAAAATGACTAGAAAAAACAACAAAACGGTCTTATTGCTAACTCCAGATCTTGCCATTGTCTGCTAAATATAGTGGGTCATGGCACATTACAGTCTCTTGTCATGCTGAAACCACAGCCGAATTCAAGGCACATATTTCAGCAAAACAAAAAAAGACTTGCACTGCTGCTTCTATTAACTTTTCTGATGCTGTCTTACAGTTTGGCACCATTTATTCTTCTATTATTTTCTTACTAAAAGCAAAATATCATTTGTATTAAGTAGGTGACAAAAACTAACTTTTAAGAAGGGAAGAAAAGGAATTGGATAATGGCTGTATTATTCATAGGAATGCATATCTAATTCAGATAGTGCTGTTAGTATGCCTTCTAAAATTGCTATAACTCCAATTAAGCCCATTTAAGTAATGAAAAGGACTACTCTACTGTGTCTGAATATTAATTTCATGGTCTGTTTTACATATCAGAAAGTGAAAACATACTCCTAACTCATACAGTAATTTTACAATAATTACTAGCAACACTTTCCAAGGTGCAAAGGACCTTCCAAACAATATTATCCTTAGATCCTATGATCAGATATCTAAGTACTGAACACTACCTTGGGACAAACTATCACAAGAAATACTAAATCTGCATAAGTATGCTTAGATGTCTGTCTGAAGGAGACTGAAATTTAACCACATTAACTAGCCCCTAGGACCCAGAATAATCTGCAAAAATCAAGCCCTGTAAGTGTCCCTAAATTGGAAATTCAAAAATCATGTACCAGCTTTGAAAAACTTGTGCCTTTGAAACCCTTTAGAAAATACAGAATATTTAATAAATAAAAGCTTATTTCAAGTTTTACACAAAATTTTGTTTTTCTAAAAGGGTGTTAAATAACAATCTCATTTCAAGACAAGAAATACCATTCACATTCGAAACCCATTTTGGAGAAGAGGCTACCTATGGGTTTTTGAAACACAGTATAAGGAGAGTAGAAATTCATTAAATGACATATCAAACCAGTATTTATTTCTGTTTTTTAACAAACTCCAGAATGCATAATATGCACATTATTCTTGGTGCCCTACATGTCAGTGTATATACCTAGCTTCAAATAAGCAATTCCCACACTCGTCACCACAATCAAGTGCATACATATATCTGTGCAGGATGGAGTCCAATATCACTCAGGACACAGAAGAGCTGAAAGAACTACAGGAGTGATAAGTAACTCTGCAACTTACTCTTCTTGTAGTTAATGACTCCGACTGCTGTACATCACATTCAAGTAGGAGTTCAAGCAGCTGCTATTTAGTAGTAGCTAAATAGCAGCTGTATTAGTAGAATTCACACATTTCGCATTTGCACCTCTTTTTTCCAATCCATTAGTTCTTTAGTAAGTCATATGCGAGTAATTCTATTTTAGCTTCTCAATTTCTTATCCCTAATATGACCTTCAGCAGCCCATTTCTCCTTCTTCCTAGCTAGCAATAGATAAGAGAAAGATATTGAATACAGTTATGATGACATTTTGGAATGCTTGAAACTTACTCTATTGAATATATCATAACAGTAAAATGTGACATCTAGCAAGCAAGGGAAGAAAGAAGCTAATGATACAATTGATACAGTGGGAGTTAGTTATGTAAAGAGTTAGGGATCTCATCAACTTCATCTCTTGTGTAACACAGAAGCTGTCCATTTGACCCTGCTTAGACAGTCCAAGTCCTATAGAAAGATGAGGTAACTTGAGGACTAGTGCTGACATGTTGCACCTATGTACATTTGGGAAAAGAAATCACCCAGGCTGAAGAGAGGCACAGGCGTATGTGCTCCTTATTGCTTAAGACTTCAATCTTTGATGGTCCTGTATTGGTAGTTGGTGGTAAAATGAGTGATTTCCATAGAAATACTTTTGGTCATAAAAGGAAACAGAGAAGCAAGAGCGAGCGACTTGCTTTGAATTTTGGTGCCTAGAAGATGCCCTTTGTGCTTCACACTCAGCAATTAAAAGGACCCTCAAAACAAACTGACAAAGGAAGGCAAAAATCTTCCCCAGTATACCAGACAATAAAGAAGGACTCTGTACAAGTCCAGATGTAGATACAAACAAATCAGGGAACAAAGAGAGTGAGAATTAATACATGCCCTATTTTTCTAGATCTTCTAGGGCATACAGGTCAGGTCAGCTTTGAGTCTTACCCACTGTCCTCAGAAAGGTGTGCCCTTGCACCAGGCACAGATACGTGCCTGGTTTTCTGTGATTAAGATCCCTTTCCTGTACCTCAAACCTCCCCTGTCATAAATTGTTTAGCTTGATTTTATCTTGTCCCCTTCAATTACTGCCTATGCATGGATGCAATTCTCTTTTTACTTTGGTAGGCAATTATGGAAAAGGAGCTTTTCAAAATCCAAGCCAGAATTCTCAAGCATGAACTCCCACTAGCCAGGTCCTACAGTCTCCAGCTTGTTTTTCTTGGAGTGAGAGCAACCTCCAAAACACTGCAGTTGAGCTGTGCCTGGAGGGGGGTTGTTCTAACTCTCCTTTCAGACACCCAGGCTGGGGGGCTGGGCTTCTGATATAGGCGGCAGCAGCATCAGGGAGGCCTCTCTGAAGGTGGATTTACAGGAAAAAAAAAAAAAATGCAGCTCCTGCTCCACCATGCTCCTTGCAGAAGCACAGCTGGCTCTACTGCCCACTTAGTGCAGCCTAGTAGCTCAGGAAATATGGTAGCCAGTAATAGGTTATGGGGTTTGTTACAAGGCCTCAGGACTGGGGCATCTCTGGCTTGGGGTTTTTTTTTCAAAATACTTCATGCCCTTTTTTTTTCCAGAGGGATTACACAGCAAAGCAGTTTTTGTGAAAATCAGAGGACAGCAGAACCAGCATGCAAGAGTATGGGACAACAAATACATGTAAAGCCTATAAAAAATTATCTTAAAACAAGGTCACATGTCCAAATCTTGCAATTTCTCGGGGTGAAGTTGGGACAGGGCAGCCAAGGGTGATCACAGCCAACACACAAACACAAGACAGAAAACTGACTCTATTTATCTGAGGAAATACCTTTGAGTTTCATGCTTGGTCCCACAAACATGCTTCAAGAATCTAATCCCTGCACCCTGTCCATCTAGGACATTTAAGACTCTGCTGTTCCTTCTACTAGGCTCTGGGCTTGCCAGTAGCATGGCAATAATTGTGGCTGTTCCCGTCAACTGCTTTGGGTTAATTCAGATACTGTTAACAGTGATGATGCAGCAGGACAGACCAAACTACAAGCTAAAAAATATTGTGTCATTGCAGTCAAGTGGTCCCTGCTATTATAGCTGCAAGACTGAGCAGGTTTAAAACAACGTTGTGATCGTACGGCCATCAGTTGCCTGCTTTATGTGCCTAGGCATCCAAAACTATAGTGGCTGCCTTAAGATTCTGCCTGTATTTCATAACCTCCAAGCATTCCTAGTCATTCCCCAGATGTTGTGCATGAGACAAGTGAAAGGTAGGGATGGCTAAAAAATAGGGGGAGAAAAAAATCTTATGAAATACTTATATATTAAATACCCATTAAAACTCGCATTTTAGAAGTGCAGGAGTGAACAGTTAAGGTCACTTGAGCTTCTTAAAGCCTCACATTCGATTGCCTCACATTTGTGCCAAGAAAACTTTAAAATAAGCAACACTGCTTTGTACAGTATTAAAGAGAGGTCAAGAATCAGATACACACATTCATCACAAGATGAATGGATTATAAATAGACTTTTAAGATGGCAATAAAATAACTCATTGCACTTTCTAAATGAAAAGTTGGAGTGAAAAAAGCAGCCACTGTAAAAATTGCTATGAATAACCACAGCTGGCAAGCAGCTGGATTTCAAATGGCCTTTCTTTCCCAAATGCCAAAAGCACTAATTCATTGCTGTGACTCTGCCTATGTGAATTACAACTTTTGCAAACAGTGTCTATTAGCATTATATACACAGCCCCTGCGTGTTCTGTACAGAGCACACTGTATTAATCTGTGGAATGGCAAAACAGAGGGTATGACTAGGACCTACATCATCAGAACCATCTCTACAAGCACGACACTGACAAAACTTCATATCCAAGACAAGTCCCTTTCTGAAATTGCCATGCTGGGAACAGAAGGTTCTGAAAAAGGCGGTGCCCTCTAGTACAATTAAAACCCTGCACCCACACTTTGGGAAGAATACCTTATTTGTGAAGACCGATTCTTCAGAAATATATGCAGCAGCCATGCACTCAAACTCAGTTTTCCAGCTAACCTGAGATCATGATTAGCTCAAACCAGCAAAGCTACAGCGATTTACACTGATGTTTTCTCCCCTCATATTCAACATCTTTCTACAGTTACCACTAGAAGTATTATCTACTGGTGTATGTAAAAGTGCGTGGTACCGAAGGCTACAGCGATTTACACTGATGTTTTCTCCCCTCATATTCAACATCTTTCTACAGTTACCACTAGAAGTATTATCTACTGGTGTATTTAAAAGTGCGTGGTACCCAAGATGTATCACCTTCCTGCCTTAATTGCACAAACAAAGCTGTGGGTGTCTGCTGGCAAAGGTTACGGTTGCAACAGTAGTTACAATATCCCCAGGAGTTAAGTTCCACTGAGCATTCTGGAAACAGAACAGATGGCTTTAGGCATCTCCAGAACTAAGAGGTCTTCAGAATCATCTGCCATGAATAACATCACAATAATGTTGCTGCAGTTGCAGTGGTCTAAAAATACAAGAACATGATCATGCTTGCAATTACAGGTCTCAGATCTGTGTCTATACTTTCCAGAAAGCTCCTCTATTCTTTTTCAGCTATGAAGCAGAATAGATTTAGCTGTCCCTGCACTGCATCAGCACAAAGACTAATGGAAGTTTTGCAGTTCCTTCCAGTCCTAACTTCTGTGTATCTATGACTTTGAGATCACAACACAGACTAGAATCTTAATGTTCAAGATGAGAAGAGATTAGTAAAGGCTATGATTCAAGGGTTCTGAAAAAAAGGAGCACTGATCAAAGAATTACATTCTCCTACCACACAAAGCCCCTGTAGGCTGATGTAGAAAAGTTACTTTGGCTGCTAAGATAATAAATGAAATGCAGAGCAAACACAGGCTGTGCCTGTATTAGATTGACCACTGCATGGCCTGGGCATTTATGTTTTGCTGCAAACAGCGGCTGTCTTAAAAGCTCTAAAAATACAGCATGTATACATATCTGTAGTGTGGCAAGCATAACATGTTCCAGAAGGATGCCAAATATAAAGCTAACTTTGAGGGAAAAAAAGTCCCAAGAACAAAAAGGAGTAAAGTGGGCAGTCAAGCAACAGACTTAAAACTTCCATCTTCTGAAATTATAGTCTGAGTTCACACTTGGCCAAGACACTGAAAAAAATGCTTGTTTAGATTGCTACAAGTTGCCCTAAAAACATTCTTTCTGGGTTGTCAGTGAAACCTGCTAACTAGCATAATAGCCCACCTTGCTAAACAGTGTTAATTTATCACAATTAAACCCAACTGGTAACCTTTGCACCGAACCTACTGAGTGAAATTACTGAGGGTTCAATAAAGAATACTATCCCTACAGATATTGAACACACACAGAAAGCAGACAGCATACTCTGCATACCAGGAACAGAAGAGCCTCGTACGATTGCCTGTTACTGCCTGTGGTACTTACACATTCATTGGCATAGTATTGGAGCACCCTGTGGTCTTTAGCCTGTTTCTTGCATGACTACTATGCTCATATCCCCATGCTATAAGAACTAAAGCACAGGCAGGCTGACTTGCTGTCGTGGTTTAAACCCAGTCAGGCAACTTGTTCACTCACACCCCCCCCCCTTCTTTCCTACTCCCAGAAGGACGGAGAGGAGAATTGAAAAGAATGCAACTCCCACGGGTTGAGATAAGAACAGTTTAGTAACTAAGGTATAACACAAATCACTACTGCTACCACCAATAATAATAATGATAAAGGAAATAACAAGGGAAGAGAATATAACACCTCAGCACCAGCTGACCAATAACTCACTCCTCAAGCCCGACCAAGCTCCAACCGATACCTCCTCCAACCCTGCAGTCTCTCAGCCCTTCCGGCTAACTCCCAGTTACACCCTGGGCATGACGTGCTGTGGTATGGAATAGCTCTTTGGTCAGTTTGGGTCAGGTGTCCTGTCTCTGCTTCCTCCCGGCTTCCCTTCCTCCCTGGCAGAGCATGAGGCTCACAAAGTCCTTGGCAAAACCAAAACATCGCTATCAGTTCTGTTCCCGAGCCGAAAGTCAAAACACTGCACTGCACCAGCTACCAAGAAGGAGAAAAATGACTGCTACTGTTGAACCCAGGACAGTTGCCCACGTTCACATGAAAACACTTTCTGAGTGTGGAGTTAAAACTTACATCTCCAAACTGCAGAAAAGCCTGCTAGTGTTGGATAGCTTCCTTCCCCAGTAACATAAGTGTCTATATAAACTTTGTCATTGGGCTGGTACAGAGCTGGGAATTGCTGCCGTATTTACATAAGCCTTGGGCTATCACAGTTTCCCTGTCTTGCTATGTAATCCGTTCTCCTGGATAAGAAATGGTTTAACATCTGTTCTGTGGTAGAGATAAAAGCTTACGAATAATCAGAATGCAGATGCTTCAGCAAGCAGAAGAACTACTCTGGACTACCCAGAGAAGCAGGAAACATGTTCCCTAGAATGCAAAACCCAAGGACTGAGCATTAAAAGTAAAGCAGAAAACACAGGTTTATTTTTAATATGGCCATCATTACAGGGCTGATGGAAAGAGGGGGCAGGTTCCCAGACAGCACTGAAAGTCTGCTGGTCCTACTCAAAAGGAAGTTTACACTAATGCTGCACTGCTGTAGTCACTTCTGGATGCATCGTTTCCCCTCAAGGTTAACTCAGACGCAGCTCACACTCTTCCCAAGGCTGTGCTTCCCAGTCTTGCAGGGTCTGTGGCTTATACTTCCGGAGTCAGAAATGCATATAATAGCCCCATAAATTTCTCCAGTTGCTTGTTTTAAAATCATGTTAAACTTTTAGCATTTACGTCAAGGCAAGAATTCCATGTGAACCCAGGTAAGACAGTCCATATGATATACGAGAATTATGATACGGGATAACTGTATTTGTAACCTCCCAATTGGAAATAAGACCTTAAAGACGGTACCACAAAGGCTATTTCACTAACTTTAAACGAGTCATATATCCTATATAGTAAAATATTACACTTAGATGATTTTTTTAATTAGAGTTTTAGACTTGACTCACTCCAGTTTTTCAGTTCCTGCAGTTTCTCCAATGGTCCAAGACACATAAACCAGGCAAAGACAGACAGCCTTTATTGCTAATGTTGCTTCTTTACTCTGCTAAATCAGGATTATATCCTGTGGTATATGATAGTAAGAACGGGCAAACCGATTCAAATCTGAAAATATGTAAAAATCCACATAGAGCCACAGGGTAGGCAGAAATCAGGAGAGTCCTGTATTTCTCCTGTCAGAATTTTCTTCAGCCTTAGCCTGATCTGAAGATCTTACAGAGGCCTGAACATGAAACAGTATGCAATTCTCTAAGACAGAGTTAGAGGAAATGATATAATCTGTTCCACAATAACATTTTTCATACTAATTTTCTTATTATTCACTAAGTACCTTGTAATCTATGCATTTCTTACAGCATTCCTTTTTTGTGCTTGCCTTGAATGCTGATCTTGCAAGTGAAAAAAAAAAAATAAAAAAAACCACAAAAAAACCACAAACCTGCTCAGCATTTAAATTACACAAATTTAAGTATTTTCTCTTTATGCATTTGGCATCAAAATTGTTCCCTCTCCTCACATAGTAAATGTCAGCAAACAGAGAACTAGAAGGAATACACATGCATTTTCATGCTTCTTTATATATCATTTTCACAACTGAATTTCTTAGAAGCGAGGAAAGCTCGGAGCCAAAGAAACAAATGCTATAACACAGACCTTTGAACAACAGACAGTTTGAACTCATCCTTCACACTCAGATACCTTTTTATTCACCCACTGAAGAAAACTCAAGACTGACTGTTCTGGTGTTAGAAAAGACAGGCTATGTTTCTCTGATTTAAGTTAAGCTGACAATGCACATGCACGTGGCAAGGTGTAAGTTGAAGGTAAGCAGTCCAGACATCTAGCTGGTTGGTTGGGCAAGTTTGGGTTTTGCTTTAAAAAGAACACAAGTGAGAATAGCTGTGGGGGTAATTTTAGCCTCAGGGCTTTGTCACAGCAGCTGCCCAAGTCTGGGGCACATAAGCTTTTCTCTGGTTGTTTTTCATTTGCTTGTTTGTTTCTTTAATGAAAACAAGCTTGTTGGAACAACTGATTGAAATTAGCTCTGTGGCAAGTTCACAGTGGAAAGCCCAGGTGAGTAAAGCAAACTCAATCTGAAAGGCAGATCAACAAGGAAAGGTATTTTCTCAGTTATGAGAAGAAATACAATGCTGCATTCAGTATATCAGTAGCACAGGTATTGTGTCAGTTAATGAGACAGTGTGTGGTGAAGCTTTCACTGGGCAGGAAGCTTTAAATCCTTAGTTTGCTGATGATTCAATACCCACAAACACTACCCTCTGTATGGAGCCTGAGCACCTCAAAGCACTGTTAAGGTCACTGGTTCATTTGGGCAAGCCACATATAAGGTGATTCTGGCTGGCTGAAGACCGAGTGTGGTCCTTCTATGAACCCTCATACATTCTGTTCTTTTTAAGAGAGAAAAAATACCCTAAATAAACCCCCTGTACATGAAATTCTGCTCAAGGAAAGGATGAGCAGTGAGAGATATTAGATATGTTAATTAATACAGTAGGGCAACTCATGAAGGAACATGTACAGGATACAAAGAGAAGCACATAACTGTTCAACACGAGTACAAATTTAAGAGTACTTCAGTTCTGCATAGATTATAGGGGCTTTCTTCACCTGGAGCTGCCAAATAATGGGTTATTCTAATGCTAGGAAGAGGTGGAAAACAGTACGAACTCCGCTAAACACACCTAAAACAGTGCATTTAGGAAATTAGACTTCTTGAGCTTCCTTAACAATCAATGGAGAAAGATTTCTGCAGAAAGCAATACAAAGCATTTTTCTCAAAGCTCAATATACAGTCAATAGAGAAAAATTAACCTAATTTGTGCACAAGAAAATTAAGCCAGTTGTGTTAGATTGGGAGGCATGCATCTCCTTCTGCAGTACAACACAGAAGAAAATGTTTCAGCACATGCATCTGGGAAGACAATAACTGTGCCCAAGTATTTCCAGAAAGTAGTATGGAACATGGGAAATGGCATGCAAAACCAAAAAGGAAACAGGACTTACAACATTGGCCTGCCTTTTCACTGAGTAAAATCCCCTCTCTACCTTTTTAGACAGGCTAGAGAAGGCAAAAGTGCACAGCTTTGCTCATCTCCAGCTGAAGCATGTAATTTTCTTCTTTGTATCAGCATCCATCTCTCATGGCTAGTGTATAATAAGTAATGGCCACTTCATATTCATAGGAACCATTCAGGAAAAGAGGCATTATCTGTGCTTAGGGGCTGGAGTGAAATCTTAAGCATGTATCATTCATCGCCCCTTGTTTTCTGCTCCTTCTCTATCCCAGTTTCTCTACTTGCTCTGTTTTCATCTACCACAGCTGACCAGATTTCTTGGCCTTACACAAGGCTCTGCAGGCTTCCTTGTGCCAGCCTTTCTCCCCTGGGTGGGAACAAAACACAGAACACAATTTTCTGAAGCTGTACTTTTCTGCCCTTAGTGGTTTCTCTCAAGGATCAAATCCAACAATGCTCGAGAAGTTGCACTATAAAAGCATAGTCAGCAACAGTACAGTACTTAGCTTTGCAAGACACAAACCACCCCTGGTCCTACTGAATAATGTTGTGTGCTTACCTCAGAAGTTAGCAGCCACCTCATTGCGGGGCACTGGGACTATACACATTGAAGAGTTTTTGCTAAGTCTGAGCCAAAGTTGTGCCCGCAGAAGCAAGTCCACAACTTCCCTGGGCAAGCTGTTCCAATGCCTCACCACCCTCACAGCAAAGAATTTTTTCCTAATGTCTGTCTAAATCTACCCTCTGTCAGCTTAAAGCCATTCCTCTTTGTCCTGTAGTTATATGCCCTTGTAAAAAGTCCCTCTACAGATTTCTTGTAGATCCCCTTTACGTCCTGAAAGGTTGCTCTAAGGTCTCCCTGGAGCCTCCTCCAGGTTGAACAAGCCCAACTCTCTCAGCCTGTTTTCATAGAAGCACTCCAGCCCTCTCATCATCTTCATGGCCTCCTTCTGACTCTAACAGGTCCCTCTTGCATTGGAGGCCCCAGAGCTGAATGCACTACTGAGGGTGGGGTCTTATAAGAGCAGAGTAGAGGGGGAGAATCACCTTTCTCAACCTGCTGCACATGTTCCTTTTGATGCAGCTTTGTAAAGGGTATTAATAGACCAAAGGAAACCAGAAATGGCTTCTAAACTAAAAAAGCGGCTCATAAGTTGTTGGGGCAGTGCTTGTGCAGATTTATAAATAAATTAAAGATAAGTTGGTTTTGAAGAAGACAGTTTAAATTTGAACCTATCGTGTCCATAGGACTCCCCAAGAGACAGGCAATAACATTCAACGTGTCACACGAGAGCAGGGTTACTCTGAGGAGCACTACATAAGATGCAGAGCAGATAGAAAATCAAGATCACATCACTCAGCTGTTGCAGGATCCAAACAGAACATGCAATAAAATTCCCCAAGTCAGGAAGCAAAATGAGGGGAAATAAAACCTAGGAAGCAAAAATCCAAAATGCCAATTTGAGCTTTTACTAAGCTCCATTTTAAAGCCAGGTTACCAATATGGTGATTGAAATTGTATAGAAATGTTAAATAGATCTTTCACTTAATAAACAAACAAATGGACAGAAAGACTGGCCTGGAAAAGGAGCATTGCACTGGGGAGACCACTAATGGCAGATGTATGATCTCTCTCCCATCCATTTCCCTTCCTCTTTTTGTCATCTTCAGTTGATTTGCTCTCCGAGGTTGCTTTCTTTCTAAATAAACAAAGCAATTAGCACTAGGGAGCCCTGCTTCATTGCAGACTGCAGATCCTACCATAATGAACTGATTATATTCATATTAATGAGAAATTGTATGCTTTACCTGTCTGTAGTTGGTGCACTATGGGCCATGGCCCATTCCTGCTGTCACCTGTGCTGAATCAACAAAGCAGATATACTCAGCTTCTAAGGTAAGAACTTTGAAGGTGAGAAAGTAAAAGTATGATTTTGTTAATGTAATCAGGAAACTGCACTGGAAACAAGAGAAACATAAATTATGCAAATCAGTAACTATTTATGCTGCATTATTAAATGAGGCACTGCAGATTGCTGAGGTTTCTGGAATCAGGTGGACTGTTACGTGACTGAATACAAGCAAAATCACAGCAGCTTAAGCACACAGCAGCAGTGCTTTAGAAACCAAAAGAAAATTTCAGAATCAAAGGAAAGGAAAATAATTCCTGCAGTTAGTTTACCTTTTTTTCTGCTTAAAAAAATATAAAATAAAATAGAGAATCAGCACAAACTGCTGATAACACAAGAGATTTTTAAAAAAGAGCAGGATCACTCTGAACTGCCAGCATGTTTTTGATGAGTTTAATAGGGGCTTTTCAACAGATGAGATCCATGACCAGAGCAGAGGATTGCTGAAGATCAACATCACCCGAAAAAACTGATTACAATTCTACATCATAAATAAAAATGAGACTATTTCCTGCAAAGAAATTTACCATGAAGAATTGTTGCTTTACTTGAAAGAAAGTCTTGTCTCTTTCTCAGGTGTTAAAAATCTATTTGCAATAGCTAGGTACTTGTTTCAGTTTGCCAAAAATTAGCAGGGAATTGGCTGGCTGAGCATGAGCCAGCTTGTGCCCAGGTAGCCAAGAATGCCAATGACATCCTGACCTGTATCAGAAATAGTGTGACCAGCAGGGCCAGGGCAGTGAACATCCCCCTGCACTGGTGATGATTGCACTTTGAATCCTGTGTTCAGTTCTGGGCCCCTAAGTACAAGAGAGATATTGAGGTGCTGGAGCAGGTCCAGGAAAGGGCAAAGCTGGTGAAGGGTCTGGGCACAAGTCTGATGAGGGACAGCTGAGGGAAATGGAGTCGTTTAGTCTGGAGAAGAGAGGGCTCCAGGGGACCTTATTGCTCTCTACGACTACCTGAAAGGAGGTTTGGGTGAGGTGGGGGGTTGGTCTCTTCTCCCAGGTAACAAGTAACAGGACAAGAGGTAATGGCTTCAAGCTGTGCCAGGGGATGTTTAGACTGGGTATTAGGAAAAAAATTCTTCACCAAAACGTGGTCAGGCATTGGAACAGACTGCTCAGGGCAGTAGTGGTATCACTGTCCCTGGAAGTGTTCAGAAAACATGTAGATGAGGCCCTTAGTGACATGGTTTAGAGTTGGACTTGGCAGTCCTGGGGTAGCGGTTGGACTTGAAGACCTTTTCTGACCTAGCTGATTCTATGAAACCAGTGTTTGCCTTATTTTTGGTAACCACTTAAACATCAAACATTGCACTTCTCCAACAGAAGTCACTGTAGTGAACAGTCCTTCAGTTTCTAAGCAAGCCAGGGGATGTTCAAAAGGTGTTCATACAAACCCAGAGCATTCAGTTTTCAGCAATACCTAGAAAGGGACCCACAGCATACTCCAAGCAGGTGACCAGCAGCCTGTGGCTGTTGGTTCTTCTATCAGCATTTTGGAGTGTGGTCCATTTTTTCCTTCATAGTAGGTTACTAGCCCTGCTTTGCCTGGAAGCCACTGGAGCCACTGCAATCTCCTAGTGAGATCTGAGGCACCTAATATCAAGGCTCAGGGGCTGGCTTTACTGCCAGACAGAAACATGCCCTCTTCACAGTTTCACGGAAGCCTGCTAGTTTTCTCTTTCCTTCTTTTGCAACCTGTGGAATTTTCCATGATCTGGATCACATATATATTTTTGAACTGCATAAGGTCAACAGAGATCCAGGTTTCTAGTAGTCTTCAGACATTTTCTTACTGTTTTATAGGGGTATATGTCTTCTGGAGTGGCCAAAAGGTACATGTGCTTTTTCAAATCAAACTTCTAAAGACATGATGTTTGAGGATACAATTTATATGCAAGGGGCAGGTTCTGTTATTCTGTCCTTTCTCTTAACATCTGCAAACTTCTCAGATGCATTCAGAAAATAGAAGTAACTACATTGCACACAAAAAGCCATTACAGTCTCCTGTCTTTGAGAGCGTGTTAAGCTTAACAGAATTCAACTGAAGTTTATAGTGCACTTTACCAGGAGGGCAATTTTGATGTAATCGTAGACAAGATAAGAAGATTGTCATAATGGCATTAAAGTATGCAGAGACAACACAGCTAAAGGAGGGTCTTTGCTGTGCATTCAAGGTCTAAAATAGGCTTCTGCTTTTGCTTATTAGCCAGATAGAGCCTATTTCAGCAGCAGAAGGAAGAATTTTACCCAGATCCCAGTGTTTTAGGTGTTTTGTCATAAACAACAAGAATCCAAGGCAGAATTTTGCTTTAGTTTTTTTCCCCATGAGATTCTCTGAATGAGCATCAGGTTTCTGAGGTTAAAGATTTTAGTTAAAGGAGAACAAATTAAAACCTAACAAGTCACTACCTTTTGAGTTACATCTCATTAAAAATGTGAAGCTGCCCTTTGTCCCCACTACCTCCTGGATTCCTTCGGAGTCACTGCCATAATGTTAGACGTATCTGTAGACATTTTTACCTCTACATTAAGGTGTAAAATACCTAGTCAGCTCTTTCCAGAGCTAAAGACCCAGGGATAGTAAGATCACAACACCATGCAAATGATATACACAATTAAGCACTCCAAGCTAAAACACCATGGTTATTTGCTGATTATTTTCAAAAGCAAAAGGTTAGAAGTAGGTGGGGTCATTTTTCCAAAAACACAAGGGCAAAACATAGGTTTTAAAGAATGACAGTTGCTAGTGTTATTGCATCCCCTGATAACACTGCATCATCACAGAAGCAATGCTTGGGACTGAGTGCCCATGGACAAAACACACCTACAGAATGACCTCCTACAGATTTTTATCCATGCTTTAACTTGATTTCAGCTTTCTGATGTGACATAAATTTTATCAAGCTTCTCTGTACAAGGAGGAGATCAAACACATGCCACTATTCTGGCAGACGAAAGATAGTCTTGGAGAAACACCCAGAGTGTAATCCCAAGGTGGGATGCCATGGGCAAGGACATTTATCACTAGAACAGGCTGCTCAAAGCCCCATCCACCCTGGACTTGAACACTCCCAGGAATGGGACAGCCACAGCTTCTCTGGGCAACCTGTTTCAGTGTCTCACAACCCTCACTGTAAGATATTTCTTCCTTATATCTACTTTTTTTTTTTTTTTTTTAGCTTAAAACCATTACCCCATGTCCTCTTACAACACGCCCTATTAAAAAGTTTGTCTCCATCTTTCTTAGGAGCCCATTTAGGCACTGAAAAGCCACAATAAGGTCTTCCCAGAGCTTTCTCTTCATCAGGCTGAATGACTTCAACTCTCTCAGCTTTTTCTCATAGGTGATGTTCTTTATCCTTCTGATCATCTTCATGGCCCTCCTCTGGACTCACTCCAACAAGTCTATGTCTGTCTTGTATTGAAGACTCCAAAGCTAGACACAGTACTCCAGGTGGAGTCTCATGAGAGAGAAGGGCAGAATCACTCCCCCTGACCTGCTGGTCATGCTTCTATTTGTGCAGTCCAGAGTACAGTTGGCTTTCTAATTGCAAGCACACATTGCCAGCTCGTGTTGAGCTTTTCAACCACTAGTAACCTGGTTTTCAACAACTAGTAACCAGAGGGTGCCCTGACCCAAACATGAGACCTTGTATTTGGCTTTTTTGAACTTTGTGAGGTTCACATGGGCCCACTTCTTGAGTTTGTCTAGGTCTTTCTGGATGGCATCCCTTCCCTCAAGTACATCAACTGCACCACAGTTTGGTGTCATCTGCAAACTTGCTGAGGGTCCAACTGAATCCCACTGTCTATGTCATTGATGAAGATATTAAACTATGGTCCCAATATGGAGATCTAGAGATGAAGGAAGCAGAACTATGCAGAGTTTTGAAGATTCAAGCACGCCACAGCTTTGTTCAGCACCATGATTTTGTATTTATTTCTATTCTACTTTTAATATCCCAAATACTGCTCTGCTTTTTGACCTCTGAGCTGTTGTGTTCAGGGAACCCTGTCATAAGCCCAGATCTACCTTCCAGGACTAATGGCCAGTCCAGAACCCATCATATAGTATGTGAAGCTGGAATTGTCCCGTCCCACCCCACACCCCCCCTCCATGCATCAATTAACATTTATCTATGCATAATTTGACCTCTTCATCTATTGCCCAGCCACTCAGTCTCATAAGGTCCTTCCATAATTTTTCAGTCAGCCTTCATCTTTACTGTTGTGAATAATGTTTGCTGATGGCGCTACTTCATGCCTTTAATAGCAGTTGGCCTCTTTTCCAGCTCATTTATGAATATATTGAGAATTAATAGATGAATATGAATGAGTGTAAGCATTGATCATAGCATAAACCCTTTGGAACTCCATTGGCAATCTTTTACTACTGCGAAAACACATCACTGAGTCCTGTCCCTGTATTATATCTTTAAAAAGTTCTCTTTGTGTTGCTAAACTAATGGCCATGTATGCAAGCCTCAGATCACATAAATGCCTTGTTTTCTTAAAAGCTTTCAGGTTTGTGATTTTTTTTCTAAAGGTCTACAGATGTCATTTCTTCCCATCTTCAAGTTTCTGATGAAATTTCTAGCAAGAGACATAGGAATTTCGAATCATTACACACATAAGAATCTATGAATTTCACTTTAGATGTACAGTTGGTTTGGGAGTTTTTAGGTTGTTTTCCAAAACAAATCAATTAGACCTAAGTAAAGATACTTTGATTCACCAAATAGAAACTTTACTAAAACTTCTACAAAAATTTTTAAAAAAATAAATCAAATTTACAAAGTCATGCACTGTTATTTCAGTGCACACCCAAAACTTCTTAGAATAAACTGAAACAGAAGAAGGCTTAGACTGTCTGCAACTTCAGCAAAGACCTGCCTTCTGTCTCATATGTACAAAGCTGTTCCTTACTTTCTGCACTGCGTTTCAAGACATTTCAAAGTACAGCATCACATTGGGTGTTGTGCTATAAAACAAAACCCAGTCTAAATATAACCATTTATCTCAAGGGCAGTTAAAAGATGATTCTTATTCATTAAAACATCTCAGTGACTCAGAGATAGACATTGACCAAGACGCAAAAGACAAAAAATCAGTCTGCCCCTCCGCATGTTTTCCCACATCAGGAACAATGACACCAGGGCTAGGCTGGTATAGAGCTGCAGCTGCGTTAAATATTAAGAGTTAAGGAAATTTTTCTCATAATCTAGGATTTAAAGTCATGATGTTTGACCTCTTCCTGCTGCCTAATAGTTGTGTTTAAGCCACAGAAAGCATGTTATCTTCTGTGCCCACATGACAAAATTAATCTCTACATGAAACCAAAATACTAAACAAAACAAGACGGCTGACCTCTCCCTCCTCTCCCATATATCTGGAGCCACCTCAAACTGGTCCCTCAGCTCCAGCAACAATAGTACTCCAGTGATAACAAGCAGCTCTTTCATATCAAATGTGAGGCAAAACCTACTCCTGAACAATCTCATGCTGTAAGCAACAACAGCACCAGGATGGATGCCTGCAATTACAGCAAGGTTAACCACTGACTTGGGTGACAGTAAGAGCACCCCAACACATTGCTGTTGCAGCCTGCAGCCCATTACATTACACTGAGAAAGAAGACAGACAACGGTGCTCAGGGTGATTTTATGGAACTGTCCTGCACTCATGGACACAAATTCAGCAGTAACTTTTGCCCTGAGACCCATGGCAACTAACAATACAAGATTATCATTTGGATTCTGAATTACAAGAGTGTATTTGTGGTTGTGCCAGCCGCACCCTATCCTGAATCAGAATAGTTAGGGCTGGAAAGGAGCTTAAGATCATCTAGTTCCAACCCCTGAAGGACCTACAGGCATCATTCTGTCTCAAGTTTCAACCAGTAGAGAAGTGCAAGAACCTTTTATTTTACCCATTTCAACAACAACAACAACAACAACAACAACAACAAAGTCTTGTCTTTTCATTGCCTTTCACCATAAAGTCAAAGAGAAATACAGGCAATTTTTAAAAGTTATGTTTGAGATGGATATGTGAAACTGCAATTTCATAACCAAAATCTTTTAAAAAATACTGATTCATAAATTCTCCTGGACTTGCTTACTTTAAGGAAGTTGGGTTCAATTGTCCTGTCCCTGACACTAATCTCAAGTATCAAGTAACTCTATTAAAATCAATGGAGCTGTACTTAAATGTGTCCACCGGAAACAAATCAGAACTGTGATCTTCATAGCACACAAATATCCAATCTATTTCTACATGATTAATTATATTTTCAACATCTGCAGATAATCTCTTTCTTCCAAACCTACTGTCTGTGCACCAGCTATAAGTACCCTTTCACAAACTCTTTTTAGGCAGGTTTTTCACCTATACCTCATCAATATGCGAGGCCAGATATCACAGACTCCATGGAATTTAAGTTCCTGAATCATTAAATTCTGAAAATCTTACACTGAAAAAAAATGTCTTAATTTAATGAAAAGTAGGAGCAATTCTCTTATGGTCCTTTTTCAGCCTGTCACTGGCAGATTTTTAATATCTTAGAAGAAAACATAGAAAATTTCAAATTAAGCCTCAAAACTGTAATTAACAGGAAATGCTTTTATAGTGACCTATTGTCATTTAGCAGCCTATATTAATTTGCTTTTTATTACATTAATCTGTTTTGTGTTAGGAAGGAAAAAAAGAAAGGTAATCTTTGTGTTAATGCTATCAGATACCGGGGAGGAGAACAGTCATAATGACTGCATCTCTGAAGATGGAAATAACATTCAGCACAACCATGTAAATCCATACAGCAAATTAAAGTTTGCTGTCTACCTTCAACACAGCAAGTATCTATACTTAGTTGTCGTTATGTGCTTATGTTGTGCAATCCTGGTAAAGCATTGAAGAAAGCTTTGTTTTGATTAAAAAAACACTCTTTAAAGAGCCTGCATAATCTGGCATTATAGATTTCACCACTCCCTTAAAGAGCATCCAAAATCAAACCACAAAGAACCATCAAAATATGCTTTTTTCCTTTTTCCCCCAAAAGAAATAACTCCATGGTAATTCATTCCCTCTCTATTTATATTCTTTTTCCCACCAGACAACTAATACTCACACTAATCCTTTAGGGAAGAAAAAAGTTTGGCTCCACATATCTTCATACACCTTTCCCCTTACTCCCTGCCCCCTCTCCAAAGGCAGCAAAAGAAAAAGAAATATGCCTGTGATTCATTCTTATCACAAGCCCTGCAGGGCTGTCATGTTAGGGGCTTCAAAAGCTATTTCTTCTCACTCTTCCACCTGCAGACACTGGAGGCAGCAACAAGGAAGAAGAAAAAACTAAAGCCTTATTCACCAATCAGCAATTAAATATAAAGTGGCAGTGCCTGCCTTTACTTGCAGCACTTGGCAGCAAAAGCTGAGACTACAGCAGGACAGAGGTTTCTTTCCAGTTCTTAACTGCTCCTGTAAGCACTTCAGAGTGACAGAAGACTGAGCAGTAACTTGTACCTTAGCCCTTTCTTTCTAGCTGTATTTCTCTGTTTTTTGGTGTTCACCTCGTTTTCCCCTCCTCTGGTTCTTTTTGTCCCCAGCTGTCTCTGCTTGTGCATCTCACCCCTTCAGCACCATTCCACACCTAAGCTAGAGCAGGTGCTGGTGGCTTTCCAGAGTGCCTGGTTGTACCAGCCCTTCTCCAGACCTCAGATCATGTGTGCTCAGGGAACATTAGTAGGAGACTAGAGATCCTTCTGCTAAGTCTAAACCACCCTGACCTCTGTTGCAAGGAGCAATTCAAAGTCCCTGTGATTATCACAATGTTAGCCTAAATGATTTTCATAGCTGCTCTTTGCTATTATAGCCTGTCTGTAGGCTTATGGTTGCTATCTTAGGCCAGGCAGTGAGATGAGAATAGTCTCCTATACCCTCTGTTCCCCAGAGCATCAGGATAGGCATCTCTGACTCGATAACCAGTACCTGCCACTAATATAAGGGCAGAAACACATCCACCCCTGGTTCCTGGTACTCAGGTGTTCCTCCTCCAGTTCCAGAAGTCTCTTTTCTGCATCTGATCTCCAGTTTGATGAGTGCTCATCAAAGCCCTTTACACAGAGAGAACACTAGTCTGACCCTTAATCTATCACAGTGCCCCCTAGGTCTTGATGGGCGAGAAATGTTATCATTTTTTTATGTCCAAGATTGTCCCATAAGGCCAAAGCTCTGAAGCACCCACTGGAGCTGCCTGGATCTCTGAAGCTGCCCAAGCCCAGTTTTGGTATCCCTCTTCCTGCTCATGCCTTTCCATTGAGCCAGGAACCTGTATGCAAGCCAGGTCTGAGGTCACTGAAAGTCAGCTATGAATCTGGTGAAGGAGGAAAACGTGCTAAAAGTTTATAGCTAATTCATTTGCTTCAAATAAGATGCCAAGCTGTCAGACTGGGCAGGAGTTTCTGTGTTTGACTTCAAAACCAAAAACATCCAAGAATATAACAGCCATAAAGTCAGAACCAGGGGAAGACAGGAAGGGTCCAACCAAAGGTCCTGTGAACTGTTGCCACAGCATTTCACTCAGGTCTAGTGGGACAACACCTTTCACATGCCCCAACACCTCAAACACTACTGAGCATAGAAAAATATTCCTGTCATCAGCTCCTGCTGTAAGACCACGTGGGCTAAATGCCCTGCAACACTGGTGGGGTGAGGAAGAAGTTCTTGCTTAATTCTTGAGCCAGATGAAAGAGGTCCAAGGTTTCATTTAATCATCAGCAAACTCCTGAGAATTAGATACTGCAGGGGACAGACAAACTGAATGGTTTATTTTTGAGTAAACAAACCCAAAATTAGGAAGAGAGACTATCTGTGCTGGGCACTGCTATTAAGAAGGGAAGTCTTTGAGGGGGTGGGAGGATAATACAAATCTTATTCAACAGAAGGACTGCTTTTGTTTGGGAATATTCAGAAACCTACTTCAGATGCATCAAAAAGGGTATTCACAGTAAAGATAGGACTCAAGGCAGGAGATGGTCATGGGAACAAGACTAAACCACAACTGAAAAGCTCCAACAGAAATATTCCTGCACCTACAGATCAAGAAGTCAGCCTCCCTCAGGTACCAAAACATCAAGGTAAGTTCAAGTTCATACATAACATCACCTCTCCAGAAACAGTTTTCTCTTCATCAAGATGAATTTCCAGTTGCTATCATTACTTTGCTGCTGCTTCTGAGCAGCACATCAAGGTTTTAAATCAACCCTGACTCCTAATCAGAGGCAAAAAATCTGTCACATGAGGCAATTATATTTTAATTTCTAAGCACAGATTTTGTTCTGCATTACCAGTGCTGAAAAATCAAGACTGAAAGTTATCTTAAATAAAGTACGGAGAAAAATTCTCCGTCTATGCCAAAGTATTTTTGTGTTTTCCATAACTTCAAAAACATATGGGTATCTCATATGCCACTTTGGAAAGGTTAAATGAATAGGGGAGTTTGAAACATCTCAAATTTCTTTCATTTCATCTCATCTCCTTTATTATCATTTCAGCAATGACTCCAAAATCCCCCTGGTATTCCGAAAGCACTCAGAAAGGGCAAAAAGTGTTTTAAGACATCACTCCTTAAAAATCAATTGAAACCAAGTGAGCAAATGCCTTGCTTTACCTTGGACAGTTTTTCAGAAATGTTCCTGGCCACGACTCTACTTGCAAATTTGTAATTCAATGCATTCTCAAGAACGAGCATAAGCATCTGGCGAAACAAGATTAGTCAGGCTCACATCCCTGCATCTCATTCTCATGATACCACTTGGTCATGACCCCTAGGCTGGAGAGAATAGCCCTCACTGGGCCAAACAATCCAAACCTGCGAGATAATCTGAAGGACCAGATCCTCTGAAATTTATTAACCAGATGATGTTAATGATATGCCACCTTCTTCAGAGAAGCAGAATACCCCACTGTCTCCTTCTTTGGGACTACTTAAATACAGTTCTTCTTCTAAATAAAAACTATCAGCACCTAAGGGATCACTTAGTAGAAACAAATGTGCTGGAGCAGCAGGAGGGGACAAAAAACCCCCAACCAACCAACCAAAAACACAACACAAAAAAATACCCCCATCACAACAAACATGGGACAACCGAAGTGTGCTCACTGACAGGTAGGCACGAGCAGCAAAATATCTGCAGCCATTAGGACAGAGAGAAATGTGTTCATGTTTCACATATTAGATAAAGAAATAAAAAAAGACAGGATGCATCTAAGAGAGTTTAACAATTTGAGGTAACAACTAAACAGCTAAAACTCACATGCATGCATAGTCAATTCATTTAAATAAGCTATTACAGCCAAGCATTTCCTAATCAGATAATTAGCAGCCTCTAATGCAATTAAGCTTACACAGTCAGCTGGCATAATTAAAAGATCACTAAAACTGAACCATTATCACAGGATAAGGGACTTTTGTCTGATTTTTATTTTTTCTTTAGAAAGCTTTAGCCAAAACTGAATGTCCAAAGGAACTCCGTAGGCTCCATTTAAATGCTAGATGCATTTCCGCAGAAGAGCAGAGGTTATTCTCAAAGTGCAAGATGAAAAAATTCCATCTAAGCAATCCAGGAATATTTTAAAACTTTTATTACAATTATTTTATTCTACAATTTTTGTCAGGGCTGTTGGCTGAAGTTACCGTATAGCTACCTGCTATCCCAGCAGCTGGCACCTACTCTCAGGTCCCAGGACAAAGACTCACAGTGCTAGGCTACAACCCAGAAAGACTTAAAAGAACAGCTCCTACAGCTGTAGGACTTGCAAACAGAGGAGATGTGTGTCTAGCTAAAAAGCACATGATACGAGCATCACACACCAGCAATATCTAACCACAGAAACAACATACAGGAGAAAGTAGGCAGCTTCTGCCACTTGGACTCATTGGACTCATCAATACCTGAACTGGCAAGTACTACCAGGATCTACATGAAACAGCAAACTGTGGACACAGCCTTAGGGTCAATTAAATCCACCAGATTTCCACTACCCCTCACAGCATACATTGCACTCAGGTTCAAGAGTACAGTTAACTGTTTAGTGATTAGTTCTGGATTATATTCCTCTTTCTGAATGGGGACAACATTTGTATTTCCAGTCTTCTCTACTAGTGTCCCTCTCAGAGGTTGTTTCTTGGTGAATTAGGACTACCCACTCATCTCTGAGTGAGGAAATGAAGAAGAAACTCCTCAAAAAAAGCAAAAAAAAAAAAAAAATAACCCTGCATGTATTTGAAAGCCAAATCCTGCAAGTTCCCTAGGCAAACTGAATCTCTGTATTCAAGTACACAACAACAGGTCATGAAACATTCCCAAATTGTTTCATTTAGAATTTATTTAGTTTTTTGAAGCATCTATTCCTGAACACGAACTCACTTGCATACCCCTATGTAACCAGCTAACCAAAGATCTAGGAGGATGGATCCCATCCTAGCTGCTAATGTTGACAGAGAGCAATCTAACCCATCTTCTAAGCCTGCTGCTCAGGGTTTCTGTAGAGGCAGGCAGGCCTGCAAGGTGCAATGATCTCTACTGAGCATAGAAGCCAAGATACCTAGCTTAGAATAGATGCCACACTTGCAGAAGTGGAGGTTAGGTGACTTGCACAGAAGGCCTTGAAGACTGAATTAGGGCAAGCGGATAGAAGCACCTATGCTACAGAAGAACAACTACAAACTGATATAGATATCTTTGCAGTGTGATAAATAAGCATGCTTTTCTTCTTATCTATTTCTGAAAAATAGTTACATAATCTTTACGCTATTGAAATACAGAGTTTATTTACATTCCCCTAGAAGTGAATCAGACCCAGCTGTCACCCATGATAACACAATTTAAAGCTGTGGTACTCTGTGGAGTACAAGAGGAAATAAAAGGGACCTTGATAAATATGCAGTGCTCATAAGGAACCACAAAAGCTACGAGTCTCACTGGAGCAAAAGGAATCTGGAAGCGGGGAGAGAGAACCTCTAGCACCTTCAAGTCACTCAGCAATGGCAACCAGGTTTAGCAAACCCAAAAGAGGTAGAGCTGGGCTGGATTGGTGGACATTGTCACATTTTATATCTGCTTTGTTACCTGTCTAGGCAAAGCTCCAGTAAGAAATAATTTTCACCAAAGAAACGTTTATAAGGGAGTCACAGCAAGAGATACACCCAAAGTTGAAGTGACTTAAAAGACTGCAAACTGTTAAACTTAGACCAAAATGAAACAAGTAAATTAAGTCACATAAGATAGTACTTTACTTTCACATAGCTTTTGAGGTAGTTGAAGGATCCCAAGAGCACAATAGGTCATGCAAACTCTGACATATACAAAGACCTTATTCAAGTCTGTCTGGATGGAGAAGCTCTCAGAAGTCACTAAACGTGGCTGTCTTTCCTTCCCCATAAAAATGTAGGTAGAGCTGGACAACTTCAAGGGCACAGAAGGACAATCCTAGTTTTTTAGTATGTGGGGAGAAAATATAAGCACTACTCACTTTTTAAAATTTATAATATAGGGGCCTTAAAAATGGTGGGGAATGAGCATGAGGATGTAACACAAACACTCAAATATTTGTCCAGATCATGTTTCCTCTGACTAATACAAAAGTGACTGCAAATCAAGAGCAAAGCTCCTCCGTCTGCTTATTAGTAACACAGGACAGCACGTGTGCTCCCATAAGCCGTGTTGTCACTTACTACATGTTCTGGTGTTGAGTGCAGGGAAAGCAGTGACTCACCTTTCAAAAGCTGATACTGTTCTTGCTAGAAAGGACTAGTTTAGGGAGCTGCATCTGAACACAGCCTCAGACACCTTCTGGCTTTCTGACCTTCCTTAGGTGAGCCTGGTACACTTCAGAATAAAAGAAAATGAGTTGACAAAACTACTGAGTCTCAGCAAACTGGGCCCTGATGAGATTTAATTTCATTTTGTTCTGGCTTCATCAGCAAGTGTAAGGAAGGATGGCAAAAGGCCAGCAACTTTTCTAGCTGTTTTCTTACCTGTCTGTAAATTGTTTCCTCTCCAGGAGCAGTCCTCTATCGTCATAGATTATACAATGGTTTGGGTTGGAAGCGATCTTAAAGATCATCTAGTTACAACTGCGCTGCCATGGGCAGGGACACCTTCCACTAGCCATGCAGCTCAAAGCCCTGTCCTGTTGTCTTATTACTAAGACAGTTTTCTGTCTTTGTGCTCCATTAGAACCGACTTGTTGAACATCAGGAGCTGTAGGGAGCCTGATGCAGCCTGTTTTGCAGCTTCCTGGCTCCACTGGAAATCAGCACAACAGGGAGTCAATAGAGCCAAGGAAGCAGATACCATCTTGCTGATACCCCTGCTTTCTCAGCCTAGAGAATTCCCTCGCTATTGTCGCTCCTGTTCACTTGATTTGACTCTTTATACTGTCTGTTTAGGATATATCTTGGGATGTGAAGGGGACAACATACAGCTGCTGTCTTCCTTAATCCTGACAGGCCTCAGCACCACCCTTCCAGCAAACAATTGGATCATGACTTAGGTGGGCTTTGCTCTGCTGGAAGAAATTGGAATTGTATGAGTTACTGAGTCTCAGGAAACTGGCTGTGCTATTTAAAAGGAGCAGGGGACCACAGTCTGCACTATTTCTTTATCTGTGCAGTTTTTTTCCAAGACTCCTTCACCTGAAAATATTAAATTCTGACAGAACATGCACATCTCATCTAGCCAAGTGAGTAATACAGATCTCCTATGCCTTTACCAACCCTCGTCTCTACAGGAACTGATGCACATCTTATGGAAAATATTCAACCTCAGTTCAAAGATTAAATGAAGAGATTCCAGGGAAAAGAAAGCAGCTAAGCAGAAGAGGGAAAGATGTCCACTGTCTAGGGGGAATGCGTGCTTTCCTCATGTTGCCTCCTGCCTGCAAAGGGAACGCAGGGTGTTTTTACACTGTTTTCCCTTTTTATTTGCCATTCCATCAAACTCCTCAGGACAAAACCTGAAGAGAAATGAGAAGGTGGAGCAGCCCTCTCTTCCATCATCCCTTAACATAGCGATTTTCAAAATCATTATTTCCTGTATGGGTTTCCTCACTTTCCAGCCTGCTGCACATGGTGAAGGCTTTTTTATATTTTCCCATACTGCTGGAGCAGTGGCATCTATTTCTGCTTTCTAATCACCTCTTTCTGCTAAGCAGCATTCTTTAAGTCTTAAACAATATAACCTTCACCAAATAAAGATCTGTTTGAAGTCCAGCTCCTGACTTCTCCCAAAAAGTTTTGCAAAATTGTGTTATGCTTGCCCAGAGCATACAGCAACTAATGCTGCTAGCAGAGTTCTGATACTGATCTTGTCTCTCTAGTTAAATATGTGAATAAGTGACTGTACGCTTAAGATTTTAATGGGTGGAAATCAGTTCTCTGCATATTATACTTGTTATATTTTTTGTCACCTAGCAAAGCATCTGACAAGGAATTTTTTAAGCATTTTTTTGCTTCAGCTCAGCATATGGCAAACTGAAGAAATCAGCTGAAGTTTTATGTGAGAAAGTGTAAGCAATGTTTCAAACATTATGTCAACACCTTTCTCTGTCTCAGTAAACCTGGGCTAAGGCACTCAATGCAAATCATCTCTCGATCTGCTGAAAGAACTTTAATATGTTGACTGCAGTGCCAGCTTCCTTAAATTTGTAAATACAAATTTGTTATGCTTTGTTTTACTGTGTGCTTCAGAGAAAGCATGCCCACACACCTGCCAAATAAATACCATTGCTTCCTCTCATGCAAACACTGAAGGATTGAAATTAATTTTGCTTCATCTAAAAGGATCATGGAAACCTGCATGATTGGTTGCCCTCTGTCCATTCAAATCCATTTTTTTTTTATATATATATAGATGTGTATTTATATCTAAATAAGTAGCCCTAAAACCTCAAGGCAGCAGCATCTTTTACCTACAGGGAGATCTGAGGCCCTGTCTCTTCCTGTCAGGTTGGGGACCTTAGCATTCCTGAGCAAGAGGAGCTCTTTTGTTCTGACAAGACAGCTTGACAAATCCAATCACATTCACAGAGTATGTGTGACCCACACAACTCATAGGGAAAAAACTGGGAGGTCAGAGACATGGAAAAGCTGTAAGAACAAGAAGACAGAAGAACAGAGGACCAGCTCTGTTGTGTATTTTGTTTTGAGCTTAGACTGGCCCCAGCAAAGAGTTAAATCTGATTTCTAAGCCCCATCCAGAGTTCTTTTACAGCAGAGCGGGAGAATGTGCTGCATTATAAACAAACTCACTGCAAGCCCAGAGCCCCTGCAGGCTACCCTGTTAATAACAAGTAGTCTGTGAACTACACAGTCTGGTTTCCTGCAGTGTGCTCCTGCACAGATTCTCCAGTGCCTAATTAAAGTAGCTGGGTTCCTGCTGCCCTCCTTTCCACTGTGGAGGCATCAATTTGGATGTCATTCTCCTCCACCACATCAAGAGTTCTCAGGTATGTTTTAGGAACATTTTATTTTACAATCCCTACCTTTCAGCTAACTTTGGCTCTAAGTGGCAAGCAAATTTAAGTGCTGCTGGGAAAGCAGAGAGGCAAACAGCCTGTGCAACCACATTAGCCTTATACCCTTGGGAAACTGCTCGTAAATCTGGCTGAGGGACCTGCCACTCTTCAGTAGGGACAGCTGCCTTCCCTTGGCTTGCTAACACCCTTCAACAAACCTGCCATCTTCTGCTTTCACAGCAATCTATGGCCCTATGACTTTAGTATTTCTCCTGGCTAGCTGAAAGGCAGGGAGCAGAGATGCCTGCATATGCCTGTGATACCAATTTCTGAACATATAATTTTGGCAAGGATGTTCTTATATGGTATAGGCCTTACAGGAGCAGATGACACATGCTGCTGTGTTATACTTGCTAGCAGCTGGCAAGGTATCATAGGTTGCCTTAAGAAACATATTTCTTATTTTAATCACCTAGTATTTTTAGTACCTTCAGTCTGAGCCGGAGACACTACTCACTGTTACCATGTCCCCTCTGCCTCCTGGATGACAGTACAGCTGAGCATTCAGTGAAGACTGGATCTGTTAATGACAAAAAAAGGTTACTCGTGTTTTGTGGAAATAGTGTGGCTCATATTTTTTAGAAGGGTGTAAGTCCACACCTTATTTGTTACCTACACCTTCATGTATGAAATTGTATGTGTGGAAGTCAAGTACTTTCAAATGGAACAGCTCATAGATTTAGCAACATCTTTTTAACAGAAATGCTGTTTCTGTGCTCATGAGCTAAGGTTCACAATTCCCAGGAAGAGCTCCAAAGCCTTGAAAGACTCTTTTTCAAGTTTTTCCCCTATCTAGCAAGGTCTCCCCTGCCCATCCCCACTAAATCTGGAAAGTTTATCTGTAGGTATATCTCAATAATCAGAGGAATGAAGCCTATTGCACATACTCTGCTTGAAATCTTATTTTAGTCTAAATGGAGAAATACTACTACAAACTTCTGAGTAGGCTCCTCTGACTGTTTTTGGGTTGGAGTTATTCATTTACGACTTAGGGTCTCAACGAATTGCTGTTTTACCATTAAAAGGGTATTTTGAGATGGGCATAACTTCACATCCCAAATGTTAATCTCCTGCCAATAAATATAAAGCTGCTATATCACTGCAAACAGTGACAGGAGATGATAAAATTTACTTTCTTTGCTCTTTCCTCTGAAGTTGCATGTGGTATTCATTCAAAAAGTAAATAAACAAGAGTACAAACAGGTTTGATTACTTGTGATTGGATGTACCTTTAACCCTATGTCTCTGTGCTGCCCAACTGCTTTAAATTCAGCCAGTGAAAAAACTCCCTTTGATTTTAATGTGACCTAGCACAACACTGATGCTGTGTAAATCTCATCCTAGATGTTGTAATATGGCAATTGCAAATCATGTAAGATCTGCAAATCTGATATGAGAGAGACTGCACTACATGGAAGGATTTCATGACACATGTTTACAATACCAAATACAAAGTATCAGTATTATATTTGTGGTCCAGGAGTTTCTGCTAAGCTAAGTTATATGACACAAAATCATTATTTAGAAATCACACAGCAATTTGACAAGGGTAGGAGGGGGCCCAGTGCCCGCCTGATGATCTCAAACAGCATGAACAAGACAAGATGAATAGGAATCATTAGCTTATTATTTACACAGTATTTCTCAAAATGCCAAGGAACTCTACCAAGTAAATGAAGAGCACAAACTGTAACACAAGGAAAGCGGAAATAATTTCTTCTTAAAAAGAAGAAATGTAAATTATTCACAGAAATCTCAATCCGCATGACTGCAGAGAACACCAATTACTACTGGTTTACATGCACACGCATCCCTCTCCTTAAACAGAAACATGACTCCCTAAAATTTACCATCTTCCTCAGTTAATACCTTACTCTAACACATTAGTACATCCTCAAAATTATTCACACACTGAATTGAATTGCTGTGCAGGATTTTATCTTTTAAAAGAGAAATTTATTTCATAGAACGACCTCAGTGCTCAGAAAGAAGCAGCGAGTCTTGTAAATGATTTAAAATAAACAAACAAAAGCAAACAAAATTAACAAAAAAACCAACCAAACAAAAAAAACAACAACAACAAAAAAAAAACCATCAGAACAAAATAAATCTCTTTTTGCATAGTACAACACCCAAACATGAAACAGAGACATCGTAAATCAAGAAGAGGAACAATATTATCTACCTCTTTTGGACTACTGCCTGCAGGTTTATAGCACTGGATCACAAGAAAAACATTTCCAGCTGTATGAAGGAGCTGTTGAGTCTTGCTAGAAAACTCAAGAAAAGCTAGCCCCTGGGCCAGGCTGTCAGGGGACTGTCACAGTGGGGAGAAATGCAATTACCCCAACTCTATTATAATCAGCATAGGGACATCCAATGCACCACACCTCTGCTGCCTGACAAGATCTCTATTCAGCTTCTTGCTACCCAACCCTCCACAGACAGAAATGCATGTTGTACTTGGGTCACTTGCCCCAAGACAGCTGCAGTGATGCCTAACAGCTAGGTTGTGTAGCTGTCTTACCACTGAATGTGTCATGGCAGGGGGCTATGGATGCATAACCACTGTGCTGAATGGCAGAGGGAATGCTAAGAAAAAAGTCTGTTAAAAAATTCTGCAGATGCAGAAGGACAGGCTCCTTGCCAGAAATAGGAAGTACCCAACAGTGCCTAAGCACTCTCTTGGCAGGCACCTGGCCCCAAGATGCAAGCCAGAATCTATGCGAGAAGAAACAAGCAAAGCTATGAAACATGCCCTCACCTCTACCAGTTTGCTGGTGCCTCCTAGCAAGGACTCAGATCTTTCTTTCTGGTTCAGTGATTTGACTGGAAACCTCTGAAAATGTTGGCATGCGCAATTACATGCAGGAAGTGCCAATCTTAAACAAAACAGTTTGGCACTAAAAATAGTCCAGAAAGACCACAATTGTCAAAATATAAACTACCTAAAATGGCCCATTTTGTTGGTTTAGTTCAGCTCGGCACTTAATGCAGCATCTCCCACAACAGGCAGGTTGTGGGAGACATCCCAAAGAGCCTGCAAGCCGAAGGGGTACAGAGAGGGGCCCTCCAGCTTCCCTCAGGCCAAGACAACCTCCTCTGCCATACAGCTGCCAGTGCCTAACTCCCAGTCCCTTCATTCATGCTGCTTGTAATAACAGCATCACTAATGCAGCGATAACAATGGCAAAAGAGTACAGGGATGAATTTTAATTCCAGGTAAAGTCTGGAGCATCTAAATAAATCTGAACATGTGCTCTGAGTTTGAAGACTTAACACAACTGCCATTCTGAATTCTCATAAATAGCCTAAGCGCTTTCTTTCTCAGAAATGTACCAAAGACTGTAATACAAGGTGCTAGGGCACTTAACTGCCAGCGCCCAAGCAAACAGTATCATTACAGTGTATATAAAAGTCTCCTGGGGGATAGGTTGGGCATAAAAATTCAGCTGGATCATTAGGAGCCGATGATTTAACTGAGAAAGCAATATAAGTCTCCAAGTTGGCAACAGAAAGACATAAACTGAGTCGGAGGAATTATTTAATGACTAGCAGACCAATAAGGGAGGTATTTCATTGCGCTGTAAGATCCTCTGCATCATAAGAAAACTGCAATTTATTAAATATGAGTTGTTAGCTTTTTTCTACCCCTGCAGCTAATTCCTGTCACGTCAGTTACATTGGTGTTTTATAAATTCCAAGACGAATGAACAAGAGTCAGAGGAGGCCAATAGCTCTGAGTATTGGGTTTTCCTGGTATGAGACAGAGCAGAAGACTTTGGAGCCTGCATACGCTGTGCATAATTTTGCACATGTGGGAAACAACCTCCTTGCACTCTATAAGCCAAAGGATGTATAGGATACTAGTCTCAGATGCCAGAAGGCTGCATTCAAGTCCCCAGCGTGCCTGGGATAAGAAATTTTGCTTTGACTCATTCAGAACAGGGTCCAAGACATCCGCTCCAACTTCTTGATGTGGGTTTCAAAGTTGTACTGCAATACATAACTCGAGCAAGCTGGGCCCTGGGTTGGTGCCATGCAGACGTGCAGTCTGCACTGTCCCACCTCCTCCCCTGAGCTTCAGGGAATAGGAGGTCTCTCCACTCTTCTTCCTCAGCTTCCTTATTCCAGTGCAGAGAGAAAACAGCCTTTGTTGCAGAGCACTAATGGGGGATGCGAAGGACATGCAGGCTATACCAAATGCATCACACTTTGCATGTTTAAGACAAAATAACAAAAGGTAGGTTTTTCTTAGACAGCTGCAGAACTTAGACTCCTGGCCATCTCCCACTAGCTTTCAAGGAGAATGTAAACCCAAGTGTCACTACAAGTCTATGAAAATGCTACCTCAGAAGCAAAGCAAAAGAATAAAGAACAAAGCACAAAACAAAAACCAAACATCCAACAGCTTGGGTTATTTTTCTACCCAAGATTGGCAGAAGATGGTGGCATTTTAAACCCTGTCCTCCTTCACTGTGGCATAGATAAGCAAACCAAAGGACGCAGATCCAGGGGAAGGAGTCTCTGGGTGTTAAGGCAGTGGGGAACTCCTTCGTAGCTCACACCACAGTAATGAAAGAAGCATACCACAACAAATGGAATTGTGTGTGGTCATAAGAGCAATATAGCCCAATTTGGCTACAAAAGAATCCAACTGGAGCTCATGGAGCTCCACAGTGATTTCTTACTGTCAATTATGTTGTTAGAATTCTCCATGACCCTTCTTGATCCAGGTCATTCTCCATTATATACCTTCCTGACTCATAGCAGTGAAATAGTTAGACATCATAGAATCATAGAATGATTTGGGTTGGAAGGGACCTTAAAGATCACCGAGTTCCAACCCCCAGCCATGGGCAGGGACATATTCCACTAGATCAGGTTGCTCAAAGCCCCACACAACCTGGCCTTGAATGTTTCCAGGGATGGGGCATCCACAGCTTCTCCAGGCAACCTGTGCAAGTATCTTACCACCTTCACAGTGAAGAATTTCTTCCCAGTATCTAATCTAAATCTACCCTCTGTCAGCTTAAAGCCAGTCCCCCTTGTCCTGTCTCTACAAGCTCTTGTCCCTCTCCAGGTTTCTTGTAAGCCCCATTTAGGTATTGAAAGACTCCAGTCTCCCTGGAGCTTTCTCTTCTCCAGGCTGAGCAAGCCCAGTTCTGCCTGTCTTCATAGGAGAGGTGCTCCAGCCCTCTCATCATCTTCATGGTCCTCCTCTGGAATTGCTCAAGAATATTCATCTCCCTCTTGTTTTGAGGGTCCCAGAGCTGAACGCAGTACTGCAGGTGGGGGTCTCATGAGAGTAGAGGGGGAAAATAACCTCCTTCAACCTGCTGGCCCACACTCCTTTTGATACAGCCCAGCATATAGTTGGCTTTCTAGGCTGCATTCTCATATTACCTCTCCGTGGAGGGGGCCCACATTTTCCCTCATCTTCCTTCTATCCCCAATGTACCTATAGGAGTTTTCTTGCTGCCTTTAATGTCCTTGGAGAGATTAAGTTCTGTCAGGGTTTTAGCTGTCCTAACCTGATTCCTGGCTGCTCTATTTTGCTACACTTTTCTCAAGGTACCTGTTCTTGCTTCCACCTTCTCCGTGTCTCTTTTTTATGCTGGAGTTTGTCCAGGAGCTCTTTGTCCATCTACACAGGCCTCCTGGAGTTCTTGCCCAGCTTCCTCTTTGTTGGAATGCATTGTTCATGAGCTTGGAGGAGGTGATCCTTGAATATTATGCAGCTTTCTTTGGCCCCTCTTCCCTCCAGGGCTTTATCCCAAGGCACTCCACCAAGCAAATCTCTCAAGAGGCCAGAGTCTGCTCTTCTGATGTCCAGTGTAGTGAGCTCTCTCCGCAACCTCCTCACTGCCCTAAGGGTCTCAAACTCCACAATTTTGTGGTCATTGCAGCCAAAGCTGCCATCCAGCTTCACATTACTCACCAGCCCCTCCCTGCTGGTGAGGACAAGGTCCAGCAGAGCCCCCCTTCTTATCGGTTCCTCTATCACCCAGAGAAGGAAATTATCATCAGTACATTCCAGGAATCTCCTGGATGCCTTGTGCCCTGCTGTGTTGTACCTCCAACAGATATTGGGGTGGTTGTAGATCCCCATGAGGACCAGAGCTTGTGAACGTGAGGTCATATCTATCAGTCTGTAGAGGTCTTAAGCATCATCCAGCAGTGTCAGCGGTGCACTGAGTGTTGTTGAAGCTGGTTTGAATTTAAGAACCAACTTTTAAGTGAGTTGAGTGAATGCGAAATGGGGAAAAGGCACTTGGGGAGGAAAGCTCAGACGCAAGTTTGTCAGACTGCAATGAAGCAGAGTACAGCCACTTCTGAGCTATGAGATTTTTTTCCCCTGTTCCCATCAGGGAGGATTCTTGGAAAAGAATAAATTGTTCCTAAAAAACCTAACGGCAAAATATCTAACAATCCTCTCTGCAGAACATGTTTGGTTCATATTCTTTCAGCCATGCAAACATTTAATGAGTTCTGTGAAATCTTCATTTCTGTCATCTCCAGGCTGGCAGATGCAGTCTTGGTAACTGAATTACGGTTTAGATTCCCAGAAAACTGTGTTGAAATGGGAAACGTGAGCACTAGAAAGTGCAATAATGTGCATAAGTATACACAGCACAAAATTTGTTATCAAAATACTACTAGTAATAACCATCTGACAAATGCAGATCTTGGAAGATTGTATAGGAGTATCTCGTTCATGAGAAGTAAGGTCTAAGTGGAAAGGCTCATTTTTGACTTGGTCCCTTTATGTTAAATATATGTGGTTTTCTATCTGTTCAGTACTTACTCTTCCTAGAACTTTCTGATTTGTGAGCTTAAAACATCTTGTCGTTAATTACTGTATAGTTTTAATTTTCTGTAGAGGACAAGATTCTGCTTACTGTCATTCAAAACACAGATAAGCTAAAGCAAGAAAAACTGATGGACATTTGATTTTTTCAGTAAAGATCCTCATATGTGCCTACCTGATAAAAAAAGTCCTTCCAGGATGGGATTTCAGGATGTTTACAGCTTCAAGAATGGGCATGCAGCTGTCCATCATTGATTCAGAGGTGCATTCTGCTAGGGAAGTTTCGTGGTTGTTGTGAAGGAAATTTTTATTAATCAAAATATGTCCAGTCAAAATAAAGTATTGAAAAATTCTCTTTATAATGTTCTGAAGGAAAGACATGGGAAAAAAGTCCTATAGGGAAAAAACAGATATTTTCTCTGAAAAATTTAGAGATTAACACTTATGCTTGTGGCTGTTCAGATCATTCTAAACTGGAAAATTTCCTTTCTAACCAACCAAAAGAAACTGCATAAATGCATTGTTACAGTTTTGCTTGCTGAGGCTCAAATATCTTATACTTCACTGGAATGACTTATTAATATTTGGAAAAAAAAATCCATTTTCTGACTTAAAAATCTCAAAAAAAAAAATCTTTTAAAATAAACATTAGGTCTGTTCAAGTGCAAATAATGTTAGTAAAACTCTGTCTTCTGCTAGAACACTTAGGCAGGAAATGAAATGGGCTGGGTGTTTTACCCAATGTTGTTTCATATATATTTGGAAAATTAAAATGTCACTGCTGCCTCAGTAAAGTATGCATTACTATTATCACATATTAGAATTAAGTTAGTATCCCAAACTTCCAGTCAGGAGCAGGCCATGCTGTAGTAGATTGTGTTAAAACACATAATTCAAATACTGCTAATTTTTTTTCCTGCACCACAAGGCCCAGTTTTCTTCAGTTTGTATAACTAAGAGAAAAAGTAAATTAACTCAGTACTTAACTGGAGTCGGAATCTCTCTGCTCAGCAATTTTTTCCTGTGTCGTTGGGCTATTACATTATACAGTAATTTCTTCCTAAAACAACATTAAATGGAACTTACACTTTGTCTCTGAAGGATCTATTGGAACGTGTGCTGGGTTTGTCTGGGATAGAGGCAATTTTCTTCTTAGTAGCTGGTTTGAGCAGATTTGTGCTAGAAACACTGCTGATAATACAGGAATGTTTTTGTTATTGCTAAGCAGTGCTTACAGAGAGTCAAGGCTTTTTCTGCCTCTCACATCACCCCACCACTGAGCAGGCTAGGGGTGCACAAGGAGTTGAGAGGTGACACAGCAGGGACAGCTGACTCCAACTGACCAAAGGGATATTCCTCTGACCTTATGGTCTGACATTATTAGCAATTAGTGAAAGAACCTGAATAAAAGAAAAAGCACTTTCTATTCTCTACCTGCACTCAATGGGTACCCAAATGTTCCAGATTTTGAATTTTTTTTACTTTATAACAAAGGCAAATGTTTTAATTTCCCCTGGATTCTTACAAATATGAAATAGACACAGATAGATACAGAGGTGTCTTCTATAAAACTACCTCAGGTACCCCAGACAGAGGACCTAGCTGCCTGAGCAGGCTGTAGTGCAGGCGAGAGCTCCGTCACTCCTATGGAAAAAAGTACATGATGTAAACCCAACTCTGGATGAGCTAAGAAGTTAGCCCTAGGACAGAAAAGGGTTTGCTGCCTTCCTGCTGCTCTAAGTTAGATTATTTAGTATATTATACTGGAAAAAATTCAACTGCCTTTCACCAGCCTGCTTTGATGTTTGACAGAGTTTCCTAACAAATATTTTTTCTTTCCTGCTTGTTTGCCCTAGATTTTTCCTTCCCCTCTTTTTTTTTTTTTTTTTTTTTTTTTTGGGGGGGGGGGGAGAGGGAGTGTGGGTATGTGGGAAGGGGGTTAGAGGGATGTTATGGGGACAAGGACACTGGGATCCTCATTTTCTTTGGCTTTAGAAAAAGTGAGCAGAAAAATCAAAGCATTATCAGTGTAGTGGATTCCTTCATGAAGCTATTACAGCTATCAAATATTTACAATTCTGATAACAAATCGATTTGTTTTGCTGTAACAAAAGATCTGGTGTTGCTAGAGTGAGATTGTTGTTGTTCCTGCTGCTACATATTGATGCATAATTATTAGTGATTTTTATTAACAAGGACAGAAAATGAGCTTGGAGCTTTCCCAGTGACCAGACTGAAAGGAACACACAGAGAAATATTTTTACTATAGTAGTATATACAGATCCCAGTACACATAAAGGTCTCATTATGCCAGAGGTTTGCTAACACAGTGAGACAGTGCTCCAGATCCAAAAAAGAAACAGGATGAACAGAAGACACAGAAAGGGGAAGAAAAAGAGGTAGAGATGCATAAGTTGATGCCACAGAGCCACAGTTTGATAGGCAAGATGCTTTACAAATAAAGATGACATTTCAACACTACTTCAATGAGCTGGGAGTCTACCTCATGCTTGCAAGATGACATGAGCTATCATCTCACTGAAAAGCAATACCTTTGGCAGCATAGAAAATGTAAATAACGAGGACAAGGAAGAGAAAATGCAATCAGCTTTGTCCTCTAAAAACTAGCCTACAGGAAGGAGAGACCTCCAACTTCAACAAACATGTATCAGGGTGACACAGTGTCTGATGCTCTAGGCTTCCCCATGGCACAGGGATTTCCCAGGGCACCTACAGCACTCAGAACACTGTTCCTTTGACATCACAAGGATCTGAGAGACAAACCTTAGAGCTAGCTTGCACAGTGGATTCCTGGATCCATCAGAAAACTTTGGTGACCCTTTGGCCTTTTAACACAGACAGCACAAAGCAGGTAGATAAAGGACAAGAGATCCAAGCAGCTACTGCAAATGGGAAAGTTGAAGGCACAACTCTATAGTGCCTACATCTTACAATGACCAGGGACCAATTTCACACATGCCAAATTGAAAGCCATTTAATCATCATTTTGACTAAGAAATAGAGTTGATCACCTACACTATATTATAATGCATGAAGCATATGAACTTGACATGGCAGCACAGACATCCTTCCTTCCCCAGTCTGTGAAAAATACTCTAATATGGATTCATGCTTTTCACCATCATTTGAATCCAGAACAATCATTTTGCTACTGAGGGGGAAAAAACAACAAAACCCAAATATACCAGCACCCAAAACCTCCCCAAAAAATACCCTATATATCCACAAAACAAAACCTTAAGTCACATGTGTGTTTTGTCTAACCTTGACACGATACCTGCTTTCCTTTACTGATGACAAAGACTTCTGACCAAATCCAACAGGATACACAACATCCCCAGCTTCCTGAAATATTCCACAATTAAATCACTTTACTCTTAGTCCAAATACTCCTCTCCATACTTGCACAAATCATAATCCATTTGCCATGCTGGAATTTAAATACACAATTCTGGCAGAAGTAAGAGAAGAATTAACTCAAGCTGTGTGACAGCATCATAACCACAACTGATGTGTAAAGAGGCCATCTCATGTTCTCCCATTCACATTTACCAGAAGTTTCTCACGCCTGTCAATCTTGTTTTGATTAAAACATCTTTCAGGGCAGTCCCTCTTGCATTTGTAAATGAATCCTTTAAGCACACAAATCTTTCACTGATGCCAGTAGTCCACTTAAGCACGTTTCCTCTGTGGAATTATGTGTAAGCTCTGAAATTACCAGCAGCCATGATAACACATTAAAAAAAAAAAAAAGAAGCAAACAGAAAAACAACAACAAACCAAAAAAAAACAAACCCACAGGGCAGCTCTTCTTCAAGTTCTTTTGGGACTAAACAAAGGATCAAATAGATTACTAACCAAAACAGAATAGGAAGTGCCATATCAGGGAAGATTAATTGGATTATGCCCAGGTTATACAGCTGATTGCTGGGGAGAAATAAATTGCTAGGAACTTTCCTCCTGCCCTGGCTTCTGCAACCAGACAGACAGCTCTTAAATACATTTCTGCAGGTTGCTACAGAGATGGATCTATGAGTCTGAGTACAAGGTGAGTGCCAGAAAAGAGCTGTTTAAAAAAATAATAAATAAACTGACTTCATCAAACTGTGTTCTGGAACAGATCATAAAGTAAAAATAATAAGGGTATGCTCCTCAAGAAAAAATTGCTGATCACAACACAAGGTAGTAGGAGATGGGACCTCACCTGGAACTCCATCTAAGAAAGGACTCTGGCACCATGAAGAAGGACTCAGCACAACTACTTAATTCTGTAATTTAGATTAAAACTGCTTGACTGGGGCCCAGTCCAGGAGATGCCTCAGTTCAGTCACTGCTTACCTCTTCTGCCTGAAACATTTCCCTGGCTGCTAAAGCTGTGATGTTACAGACTCCCAGGATAGTCCCAGACAGCACAGGGAGATATATGATTACGTTCGCTGTCCTATGGTAACCTGCTCATACACCAGGACATCACACAAATAACACAAAAGTGTGTCACCAAATTATTTCTTTTCAGGCAATGCAGGCTCATGGGTTTCAAATCCAGCCCAAATGTCAGGCAGACGTTAAGGCTCTTATATCAGGTTACTGACAAAATTTAATCACTTAAATTAGATTAGGTGTCAAGGCTAATTTACAGAATAAAATCATATTATTCTGTCACAAGCATGGGGTTTTATTGGTGGCCAGAGGAAATGGTGAAGGAACCTTATTTTGCTGGAATCACATAGGGCCTGGAAAGTGTCAACAAAGACTGTGTTTCAGACTTCAGCATACCTGGGCAGAAGACAGACCCACTACCATCTCCAGTGCAACTTCAACTGGTCAAAAGTGATGGCTGATGATTCTCTGTAAACTGTTTTTTCTGCAAAATACTTATTTATTAACTCAAAGCCTCATATAAATAAAATATAAAAAATGAAAGAATAAATAAAATTGAGTTAAGTAGAAGCTCCCTAGGACTTTGCAAGCGATTAAAAAAGTGGATTTTCCTGTTCCCACTAGTTCCAATCATGATCAACTTTCCAATGAGTAGCTAAAAGAATACTGCATTCTTTTAGGAAAGGAAGGTGTTCACAAATGTTTCCTGGTATTGATTATTGTCCAGACAAGGATTTCTTGCCATAGGTTCAAGAGCTTCAGTTAGTTAAATCACCAACATTTCAGTGACTGACAGACACTTCAACTTTCAGAAATCAACACCATGCAATAAAACTGCATTTTGCTGGGGAGATTCTGGCTCTCCAGAATCACAGAGATCTTTGTGAGAAAATTTTATTAAATGGCTCTTTATGCTGATTAAAAAAAAAAATGATCAGTGGGTATCTCTGACTGAGATCACTAATGGAAATACTATCTATTCCAACAGCTTCAGCTACAGCAGAGACACCAGTGCTAAATAATCAGCCCACAATATTCCCCATCTCTCTTTCACAGGTTACTGCATAGTACAGTAATTGTGTGCCCTTACTTGTACAATCCACCTTGTCTGTGTCATCTGTACGAAAGCAGTGCTTGAGCTTGCAGGATTGTCCTTCCACAGTTTCCTCTGGGAAAAGGAAATTGTTTGACAATGCTCTAAGTTTAACAGTGGTGAGCTGTGCATTCATTTTATGTCTGCCATTTACACTCCACTAAAAAAAAAATACGATCCTTGGTAATTAAGATAAGTTACAGAGGATAACATGACTCAAGTGGTGGTCTCAGTCAGCCTTGGCAAGATGTGCTTTGTATGTACATTAGGACTAAAGGGGTAGAAAAATTAATGGCATAAAAGCCCAAGTTGTCCCTTTTAAGCACCACTCCAAAACAGCACATTGACATGCCTCAGAGATGTAGTGATTAGATTATCACTAGAGAATATGGTATTAGTTTGGGGAGCTTGGCAGACATCAGTATTTCCTTTATGACAGCAGTTAAAGAGCCCAAATCATGCACTGTGAGACTTGAGATGATGATTATACAGAAAAAAGGAAGAAGAAAAATCCCCACCCAGGGAGTTTACATTCTAAATGATACTCAGGTACACTAATTATTAGGTTGCCTGACATTTAATCAATCACTGAACAGTTTAAATGTTTGACAGAAATGAAATACCTGTCTTTGATTTATGTATGAGCACGTTTCTAACAGCAAAAACTTAAAACTCTATAAACCAATTATTATTCCCATTACCTCATCCTGAGTGACTCTCTGGGATGATAAAGCCCATCTTATTTGGACTTATTGCTGAGAAATAGACTTCTAATGCATAAAGTTCTTCAGATGGATGCTTTTGGAGAATTAGTTGAATAAGAAAGATTGAATCCATGCAAAAGTCAGTATACTTACATACATGATGAACATAAAAAACTCACTGCTAATCCAAAATGACAGGTACTAATAGGGTACTTAATGGATTAATAGCTAGCATGCTATGTTGCTAAGACCATGCTGTTTATTTCAATCATGTGCTAGAACTGATGCAGAAAATAAACTCAGTCCCTTAGGCACATTTAATTCAAGTGGACAAAAATGCTTGCACACCTAAGCAGGCAACTGAACCTGTAAGTTTATCTTTAAGATGCCATATTCCTTCAAGCTCTTGAGAAAAAAGTCATAAATCCATTTTGGGAGATCTTTCAAATGGCTGCACATGGGGGTTTTGCTGGTTTTCATTGCACTACCTTTTAGCAAAGTGAATTTTTCAGCTTTATAGCACTGTCTCCTTAGGTCTTAATTAATACCATGCACAGGTGGCATGCAGGATAACCATAGTAAATCACACAAAGGGTTATGAGTCTCTGAAGAACTGTTATTAAAGATAGTCACATCATAAAACAACAGGCTAGAAGGATGAAAGTGTCACACACTACCCATTTCAGCTGGAGCTTTTCATGTCTGAAATCTTTCCTTCTACAGAAGGTATCAAACATATTTAGCCAGAGGCCTAACCCACAGAAAACAGAAGGAAGACAGACAAAAATGCATGAAAAGATTCTGCCTCACACTTTCTGTGACTTGAGGTGCAGCAAATAGTGTACTTGATGAACAGATGATATCCTTCATACTCCTAGTGTATTATTTCTGCAATTTCTGTTTTGAAGAAGGTAGCTTCAGGCTCCTAACAGCTAGCCTCTGAAATCCCCCTGACTATGTGGCATCAGAAGTTGCAAGGGCCTGGTAGGTAAAAAGTAGAAGGCAGTTACTTTCTGTCATTAACAAATAGCCACCCCTCCTTTTCTCTGACTGTGCATTAGCCTGGATTCCAAATGTAAACTTCATGACTTAGGTTGCATGTTTTCCTATATGGTCACACACTATAGAAAATATTTAGGATTGTAATTTTTTCCAAACTAGCAATCTGCTCACTGCTAGCACTGTAGTATGACAGGCTCCTCCAGAAAGGCAGAATGAACCAGATATTGCAAGATCTTCCGTATTTAAAAGACTAAATCAGGTTTCATGTGTTTTTTTGAAGACGGATGAATGGGAGGTTGCTCAGTGCACATCAGTGTGCTCTTGGGAACCTGCAAGGATCAGGCTCTCTAGGTTGCTCTGCTCCCTGGCAGACTGTTCTCACCTACTCTGCAAGTCCTTGGGAAAATAGGCAAAAAAATAACTTCTCTTTGCTTTTCTAAATACCATTTCAAATTTCCTGTTCCCAAGGGATATTTCTCATTCTGCTAAGAAACTTTGTCCTTGAAACCAAACTAGAAGACCTCACACTGAATTTCTGTTTTAGCACACTAAGCAGTACTAAAAGATGCACTGAACATTGAAACAAAGAAAATCCAATGATAACAACAGTGACCCACAAACTCTGTCCTCAAAAGCTATCATTGTAAGCAGAATCAGCATTCATAGCAACACACCAAAAATTCATCTACCTCAGTTTTCTGTGTCAGCAGTTGTAAGCAGAAGATACACAGGAGGAAACTAGGAAAAAGACAAGCATACCGTGGGTCTTTTACCATTTACCTTGCCACATTCTAGCAATAAGATGATCAGGGACTTCCTGAGCCAGAGGCTGTGACTATGTCTGAACTACTCAACAGACTTTTCTACTATGAATTTGTTTAATAATTCAAAATGTTTTACTTTTCATTGGAGAAACTGAAGTATAAGAAGTAAAGGCCACATCTACATTTGTACTATTTCAACTTCTACGATTCTGTTCTTACCGTAACCACTTGTGCAACCCTCATATGCTGCCAACAGTACCATTTTAAACCATAGAATCATTTAGGTTGGAAAAGACCTTTAAGATCATTGAGTCCAAACAAATACACTGAAGTAGAGCTCACAAAGCCTTTTGGAGCGTCACAGTTTGATATAGCTACAGGAGATGCTTCCTAACTATAGACAAGGTATGTTTGATTTGTCCAGGGTCATGTTGGAGATTTATGGTATATTAAAGAATCAGCCATTTTTTTTTTCTTGAATATTGGTATTCTGCATTGACTGCCAAATCACGTTTGCTTTTCACCCATCATTGAAAAGTGAGTTACAGCACCATAAACAAAACCAGCAGAACATGATCACACTGTCATGCAAAGGAGCGTGAAGACGAAAACCTCTTGTCTTCCATCAACAGAAGTAAAACAACAGTAAGCAAACAAGTAAGCAAGAAACCATTAGGGGAGTCAGGGATGCTGCTTTCCTGAGCTTACATTCCTCTTGGCAGTTTTTTTGGTTGGTTTTAAACTGAATATTTCATTCACTAAGAAAAACTCTGAATATCTGCCAATTTCATAATATGGAAGCAAACAACCTCTCTGCTTACACTGAGAAAACAGAGAAGGCAAGTAAGTAGGCAGAAAATGTTTTAAGACAGTGTCATGAAAGTTCAGGTATGAGCAAGAGGAAAGAAAGCTCACATTTTAGATGAGGGGAAAAAAGGAATTTCTCACTATAGAGAGGCATAGTGATGTAAAGGTATTATAAAACACATTGGAGTTTTCTGTCAGCAGATGAGTATCAGAAAACAAAAGCAAATATCATTCAGGAAAGCTTTTTTACCAGCTGGCTATGCAACTGAAGGAAAATAGGAAGAACTGCTAGTAAAAGGAAAAATAAACTGACAAAAACCCCAAAGGCATAAAATATCATAGACAGTCTTCCCTCACAAAGAGTTCATATTTTTAGCAGATACCAAAATTTAATCATCATTCTAGAAGAAAAACAAATTTCAACAATTTGTGTAATAATATTTTGAAGCAGAAACAAACACACATACTCCTAAGCAGATTTTAGCAGTACTGCACCCAAATATTTATAATCAAAGGATTCTGGAAGCAAACTGTACCACTTGAAGAACTAGGTGCAAAATATATTGCATCTTTGCAATAGATTTCAATCTCCCCGTGCATCCAGTGTTTCTCTGTACATGAAGACAACGATCATCTAACGCAGTGCTTGGTGTCTAAAAGCGGAGTTCTAGAAAGGCACATTTTTTGACTTGAAAGCTAAATAACACTGTTTTTTTCCAAGAAGCTTTGCACTTTTATCAGTATATAAAGAGCCTCCCAAACAAAATGTAATTGATTTACAGAGAGTTTCCAGGTAAAACTGTAAGAAATTCCAACCATGCACTTGAAAAGTCATAATTTTCTGCTGCCCCATGATCTGGTACAAACCACAGCACTAATCAAATACAAAAACCTAATTTTGTAATTTCTGGTTAATAAAAAACCCGTCATATTCCAGAAAAAAAAAATCAGAAAAAATCCTTTGCCGCTCTACTCAGGAATCCATTTCTCCTTGATATCCAGAAACTAGGTGACAGTTTTTACAATATTCCTGAAGGACATTTTGTAACCATGAGTGAGTAAAAACACATTTTGGAATTTGCTGTCTGGTCATATCACAGAAACTCTGCACCCATCCGGCTGGGGTTTCACCAGGTGCAGTTAGGCAGACAGGACAGGGTGTGCAGGGGCCCAGGGAAGTCCAACAGCAGAGTGGTTTGGGTAAAACAGTACATTGCTGCTTGTTTTTCCTATACATAAATGAGGACAAGTTCTGCCAAAACTAAGGCAGCCTGTTTCTTGAATCACACCTTCTAAACCCCAAGTGTGAACAGTCCTATTTGTCTGCTAACCCACCTACAGGCATTCATTACAAAAGGTATGGAAGGAAGAAAATAAGTTTGAACAGGCATCTATTTTTACAAATCTAATCTTACTGCAGCTGTTTCGTAAGACTCTGCTTACTTTTTACCCTTGATCCCTAAATGATCTCATAAAAGAAGATATATTCCTTTGCCTGCTTCACTGATATACCATCTTTCATTTGTATAAACACATAAGAAACAAACACATGCTCTTTGCTGGATGATCAAACTCATCCTTTCCCTCCCAAAAAGCCATTCGGTAAAGTGACACAGCACCAATTGTACCATTCCACCATCTCAGGAAGGAAATTGGTAGGTACAACTCTTCTTCAGTGACAATCTACTCTCACAAAGATTACACTCTAATTAGGAAGAGCTGACTAGGCTTCTAAAGAAATTTTGTCAAAACTGTCAATTAAATGCAGCCTGAGTTTGTTGCAATTTTCACGAAACTAGCACAAATTGGTTTCATCAGCTTTGTTCACTCACGCAGCCCGTCTTCTGGTTTGAGTTCTGGCCAGGGACGAGAAACAACAGCAGCAAAATTGCCATAATGGGGCAAAATGTTCTTCTTACTGAATTTATTATATGCAAGTGTTCATTATCTCAGTCACTCTCACTCTCTGAATGAACAGCCTCTACCAGACTGTACCAAACTTCTCTAATTCTAATTTGTCTTTATTTAGGGAAAGCCCTGGGATACAACACCAAACTATGGCTCCAAAACTCCCTCCTAGATTTTAAATGCAGGGACAAGGAAAAGAATTGTTCTATTACTTCCTGATTGCTTTGAAAAGCAATTTAAAAGTATCAAATTGTATCTGTTACTGATTCCCACAGAGAAGAGGAAATCACTGGCTCTACAGCCCTCCTTTTGGTAAGGTAGCAGCTGTTGCAAGAGTGATTATGTATCCCTGTCCCTCAGAGGGTTAGGCAATGCTAACACCTCTCCTATGTAAAAGAGTGAAGCAGCAGTCTGCTTATAAAGCTGGGACACCCAATATATCTTTACATTTCAAGTCTGCAGGGATCGTGAACTCATGATATCTGCCACCCTCATTAACACCATAGAATTTCACTTACTGACCCCATAACTTGTTAGTGAACCAAGAAATATAGTATTTCAGAAAAAAAACAAAAGCAACCCTGACCTTGATTTGAGGGTTGTTTTGGTTTGTTGTTTGTTTTTTTTTTTTTCTCCAATGGACAATCTTTTATTATCCTTTCTTAAGTTCTGTTTCTGAATACCCTCAAGTCCTCAAACTCATTCACTTTACCTGATCTAGATTCCTGTAACATGAAATAGTCTCTTCCTGGATACCAGCATACCTGTGCCTTGACAGAGTTTTTCTGTTTCATCTCCATACTACAATTCCAGTCAACAACACTTTCATGTTGTTGTTGGGGCACCAGCTAGCCACGATCACAGCTCTGCCAGCTGAACATTGTGCTGTTTTCTTCTGCTTTGTCTAGAAAAGCTGCTGATGGACCAGAAACTGGATTGACGCAAAACACACTGAATTCCAGCATACAGAAATAGCAAACATTAATTAAATAATAACAACTTAAATGTTTCTTTTACCAGACTGTAGACTTGTTTATCATTTGATTTATTACAGCCAACTTGTTCAAGAAAAATTCAATTGTTGAACGTTCAATGAACCTTGGACGGTCAATTGTTCTTATCTGTTATTTCCCTTTCCTCCCTGTTGTTGTCTGCTATACTCTGCTTCAATTGTCTTCAAAATTAAATACCTCTAATAAAATATCTATTTGTTTCAAACACACACACACACACAAAACCCCCCAACCTCAGGCTCTTATGACTGACTGTAAACCGGTCTGAAAATCACAGCTGCATAAAGCCTATGAGGTAACCTGAACTTTAAGAATCGTAAGGGACGTGTACATGGATCTAACTCCCCATCAGAACATGCATGTGACAGGATATAAGAAATTTGTTAATAGTCATATTCAGATGTTAAATACGGCTACCCCCTTCACTGAAAACTGGAAGGATCTGTGGGATCTCTGAATGGTTTTTTTTAATGGTATCCACTTGTTTAGTTGTCTGCAATGAAATCTAGGAGCACTCATTTCCTGGTTTAGAGGGTTTATGTGTAGAAGAGATAAAAAAAACATAAATTACCAAAACAGAAAAAAAAAAAAGGTGATATAATTCTATGTATGTGGTAAATGATTGATTTTATGAATATATTTCCTAAATATGTTTCTTGTGCTGGAGTCCTGAATTTGTCAGGATTTGTCAAGAACTAAAATACATTTATAGATCTCTAATGAGTTCTAGGCTCATCCTCAGAAAACCAGAAATGTCCCACTGGCTAAAAAACAGGGAGGGTGTTTGTTTTATGAAACATTTTACATTCCTAACACCAACCTTATGCAGACTCTGCAAGTCAAACAGCAGAATTTCAATAGTACTTGAAGTGATTATTTCTTTTTTTTTTTCTTTTACCTGGTGTTTCGCAGTTGGAAATCTTACCAAGGTCACCTTGGTTAAATTATACATGTGACTGACAAGAGAAATAGAATAGGTAACTACAATAACTCAAAAACCCTAATAGCTCAATCTACTTGAGACACTTAGTAGAGCCATGGGCTTCAGGATCTTATGAGGCAGAAAAACAGAATAGCCTGAAGGGAGAGACTCAACACAATAGAAAAAAGCATGGGGTACCATTTTCATTGTAGAAATTGCTAATGTGACTACAACTGTGTCAATAAGAATCATACTAATGATACTATCCTCCAAAACATCAGTCAAACTTGAATAAGGTTTGTGTACAATTTTCTATGCTGGCTTGACGCTTGCAGTTTGATTCATTCTAGTGTTCTATGTCATCTTTCTAACAACTTCCTTTTGTAAGGATATAACACAGACACACAAAAGCAGAAAAGGAAAAAAAGAAAGCACAAAACAATGCAGAGACAAACTGAACTTCCTTTTTGTTGTGATTTTTTTTTTTTCCTCTGCACTTTGACTGCATTTCAATGGAGTACTGGCAGCAAGACGCTTGCAAGCACAGAAGATATGTGAATGTACTGGAGAAAGCTAACATGTTATACCTGTCTAGGAAAGTGGCTGTTTCTGTCTTATGTTTTAAACCATATACAAAACATTACTGTTCATTAAAAAGCAATTCCTTAAAATTTGAAGGTTTAAAGGTCACAGAGAACAAAAATCATGTGTCCTTTTAACACAGATAAATGATAGATCTGGAACAGAGTAACATGCATGTGGTAAATCAGGATTTGTTTTTCAGAGAAGAGACCTGCAATTTGAGCTCTGGACAGCCTTGGATCTTACAATAAGATTGTTTTAGACACTCAGGATGCACATGACTTTCCCTTTAAGCACCCCCTAAAGTCAGTGCAAGTCTGCTCTTAATTCAAAGGGACAATGGATAAGGCTGTGGGGCACATCTACTAGTAAATAGTAATAGGACTTTGGAAGTAAGAATAGAATTTGAAAGCTCTTTTTTTGATGGACAAAAGGAATTCAGGCATTAAACAGTACAAACACTACCCCATAGTTTTATGCTATATCTCACTTTCCACTAGGAATACAACATGATTATTATTATGAGAAAAATAAAGCCCTATCACTGAAACAGAATTGTTCCCAAGGGGTTGTTATGATGAATCTTCCACTGATGAGAGAATCAGGAAAAAAGTGAATCATTTCTGGGAACTCACATACTATATATCAAACAGAAAGATATAAAAAATAAATGTACTACTGCTGTAAAGAATCCTTTGCTGTGTGCCGTGGTTTGAAGAGGAGCTAGTTTCATCCTGATCTAACTTCTTGCTTCTTCATTCAGGTTCATCACTGACCTGAGCACAAGTCAAGATATGGCTAGGCCTATCTTTGAATTAAGAGCAGAAACTTCTGTGTCCGGGAAGCCCTTCCTGCTACTCCAGCACAAGTTTTCCTTGCTCACAATACACATATTCAGTTTGCGTGTCTTATTTATTCATCTTATTCTCAGCTGTTTTGACCCTTACTGCTCCATGAGGACACGCAATGTATTTCCAAGAAAAAACAAGTTTCCACAAGAAAGGCAATGGCAGCTCTAAGTTTCTAGGTCCCTGACAAAGCATTCAAACCCACCTGAATGAGATATCCAGTGAATTTTTTGACAAATTGAGCAAAACTGTTTATGTTCATTCCTGCTGAAATATAGGCCCCATTTAAAAACTGAATCAGCCTGATCCTTGGATTATCAAGGTTATTTGGAGGAAGACTCCCTTGCACTTCTCACTGCAAATCCAAGTTTCATTCTCCTCCCTTTTCTATTTTTCTTTTCTCTCTCTTAAAGGTACCTACAATCAAAATAACAAACAAGCAAAACTCCACAACTCCGATCTCTTTCAAAAAAATAGAAAGAAGAAAGGGAATGGGAAGCGCAAGTCTTTGCCAAGATTGAACACATTTCTAGTCTCAACAGTAACTGACAACAAAGAACAAGTACTCTGTGACATTTGGAAAACAATAGGATTCAACCTCAAAAACCAACCAGCTAAGCCTCTTGAAACCAGAAGGACCTAGCTGGATTACTGGAATATGTTCAAACCTCACATGAGTTTAGGTTCTCTTACTTTGTGGTTCCATAAACACACTGGGAGAGAATCCTCTGATCTGTGGAGCAGGCATGGCCTATAGAAGGGTGCCAGCCTCTTTTCCCAAGTGACAAGTGGTAGGACAAGAGAAAATAATGTCAAATTGTGCCATGGGAGATTTAGATTGGACATTAGGAAAAAATTCTTCAGAGTCATCATCCCTGCAGGTATTTAAAAGAGATATAGACGGCACTTGGGGCATGGTTTAGTGGTGGACTTGTCAGTGTTAGATTTACAGTTGAGCTTGCTGATCTTAAGGGTCTTTTCCATCCTAAACGATGCTATGATTCTATGGCACGAGATTGAGCTAACTGCCTGATGACTTTTGTGCTTATTTCCATGAGTGCTTTCATGGCTCAGACAACCTCTCTGCAGGAGCTCTGCTAACCAAAGGCAGTTTTCACAGATGGCTTGACCCCTGAGTTCATTATTTTGTCCATAGGTGCAACCATCACAGTCTGATTTTTGCCCTATGAAACTCAGCTCCAGCCACCTAAAACCTTCTGGGAGGTGCTTCCACCTGGGCTTTGGCATGGTCTCTGCCCTGGAAACTAACATCCAGTGGCAGTATCTATGCCACTAAAGGGAAGACAATCCAAGCATAGACACAGAACCACTTAAGTATTACAGCTATTGGAATGTTTTGGGCAAGGGTTTGACCAGGCCAGTAAGGACTGTCCCAGATAGTATTAGGACACAAATAGGACATATCAGGACCTGTTGCCATTTGGTGGATTGGATGAGGCCATCAAATCCGAAAAGAGAAGGATTTAGCAAACTGGTTGTGAACTGACTCATGCCATTCTGCTTTACCATTATGGCTAAGGAATACAACATAGCTTGGTTTATCTAATAACAGGAACTGCAAGTTGGCATAGTCACCTGTTGGCAAGCTTTAGCCCCTAAGCTCTAGATCTGAGCAAAAGCCCACAAAGTATGCCTGAAGTAGCCCTACTGCAGCTGCCACTCACAATTCCTCACTGATAGCAGCCGTTGCTGATGCTAGGCTGGACCTAGTCATCCATAAACATTGCCATATAATTGAGTTTTGAGACACTTCCCCATGGCCTGCTAGAGACTGAGAAGATGGCATTTCCCCATGCACTGGATTGTCCTGCAGATTTGGGTGGCAATCTGGGGGAACCTGTGTCCTGCCCTGTCATATGATAGGATGTAGTCAGCTGCAACCCAGAAGACTCCCAGCCCTGGCAGAAAAAGGGTCTCAGGTATTTCCTAAGGCAACCGGGACGTCCATGAACTGTTGAGGCATTCTGCTGGCTTTGCCTCATGGTATTGAACCCTGCACCCTCGTTTCTGCAGCCAACTCCAGCTTCTCTCTTCACTTTGTGAATACAAAACTGTCACAACCAGCACACTCCGCTACAGGAATAGCAGGGCCCAGGATAATTTCTGACCCATGTTCATTTTTCTTCAGGGAGATGCTAGACAGCAAACATCATTCAACAAGAGCAGCCTTTTCTTTCCATTCCACAAAGAGACATTTAGCTAGGCTTGGCAGAAGGAGGTAAGCCTCCGGGAAGACATTATCCTGACAGCAAACACTGGTGACTGGCTTTGTATGTATGAATGTGTGTGCTTGGCAGGCTCTAGATGCTAAATAAATATGGGTTATTAATAAAGCACTAGCTGGAGATGGAAAATAAGATTGAAAGCTTCATTTTCCCAGAGCTGTTTCAGGATCTTAGGGGGGAAATAAAGAACAAAGACAATGGAAAATGGAGAACCATAGGAGAAGGACTTGGGGGAAGGGAAGCCAATAAAGAGGAAAATAGCAGTAAGGAGGAGGCAGTAAATTTGGCTGGTTGTAAAAGAAGCTCAAACAAACAAAGAGTAGCAAAATAGCACTGGTATAAACAAAATGCCAACCACCACTTACCCCACTTAGATTCAAACTAAGATGTGAAAATGCAGTACCTTGGCCATGCACACTTGCTAGAGACTAAGAAGGAACAAGAGACAAGCAAATATTCTCTTTCTCTTTTCATATAAAGCAAGAAATCCAGGCATAACCTGTGCCTAGAGAAGGAACCCAAATACCACAGAGGGGTTTTAAAGTGCTGCAGGACTCTACAGAAACAATCAAGAGTCCCCAGAAGGGCTCTAGCTCTGCTCCTGCCTTCACCCCTATTGACATCCTACCCAGCACAGCCATGGGTTTCATCTGCTCTTCTGTGCCCCAAGTCAAAACCTGTGTTTGAGACACAAGTGTCAGCAGATTTTCCTTGCCATTTTCATAACCTTTTCCAACTCACATACTACACACACCTTGGAATCATGTTTTTATACTCTCCCCTCAAACTAACCACATGCATTACTTGCATGACAGCTCTATGCAGTCATACGGTGACACTATGATAACATAATGCTTTGATAAGACATTTGCATATTTTAGTACTGCAATGAACTTTAAACTTAAATACCATGTATTTTAGCCTAACAAGTCTTTACAATTTTATAGTTCCCACTTAACACTGGGGCTACTTTTCTGGATCAAATGGCAAACTGCTACATCTATCCTTACGTGCATATAATTCATTTATTTTTGCCAAGCAACAAAGCACCTCATTAATTAGGTCTCTTGGGTCTAGTTCTCTTCTACTTGTGCTACAATAGTCCTAAAGCTGTCATACAATTAATAAAGGCTACAGCTTAGAAATACTGTCATATTTTTGACCAAGGCTGTAGAGTGTTTCAAATTTGTCTGCCTGGACTTAATAGTCTCAGCAAGTAGTCTAATTTTCAGAGACACCATCCACATCTCCATTAATTTTAATGGTGGATTTGCAGATATAAGAGTCAGAATCTGGATAACTTACATTCCTTTTATGTAAGAGTGGAGCCCCTTACCTCCAGGCTCCTGAAACCTAACCTGCAGGTATTTCTTTAACTCTCCCTGACACACACTATGGAATAAAACCTTTTTTTGAAAAGCACACCTTAGGTTTTGACTTATCCAGACTTTGATCTATCACCTTTGTTCTTCATGGTGAGATAGAGGTTGAAACTATCAGGACAATAGCAGCAGAAAAAGACCACATTGTAAAACAAACTTACTAGTTCCATACATTCTTTTTAACACAATGCATTTAACTCAATGCATTTATCACATAGGTGGGCTTTACTGCCTCATTTTGCAGAAATCCAGCTGTGGTGCTCAGCATGCCCACATGCTGATAAAGCACATGCATGGAGCTGCTTCAGCAATGCACACTGGTCTGATGGTCCATGAAAAATTGATGTGCAGATGCACAGAGGCCAGGACATGCGGGTGCATTGTTCTTGCTTCTCAAACCCAGGTCAGCTACGTATGAGTAAGATGCAGCAAAGCCATGCCAACCATCAGAATACAAACTATTCACTGGACCCAGCAAAGACTTACAAGATAAAAACTCAAACGGCAGGACAGCTGAAAGCTTTCCTACTACCAGTCTTACTTTGGAAGACTATTACCAGCAGCAGCTTACTGAAAAACAGTTCATACTCCAACAAATGCTGTTCAAAGATAACATACAATTCCTTTGCCTTCTCCCTCACAGAGGAAATACATGATACCCCTGTAAGGACAATGCAAAATATTCACTAAAATGCATCTTAGGTGGCTCTCAGCCATAGACCTAATTTTAGCACTCATTTCTACAGGCATTACTGGTAATTTCTTGTACTTAGGTACTGGACCTTTACATGAAAATGCTTGGTTTAACTTTGCAAGCACTGTATGAGATAGTATGTACCATGTGGGCCTTCCCACAGTTCTTAACTGAAAACATATTATTGGGTGTTTATGGTAGGGTTATGAAAGTGGAGAAAAATGAGCTGATTTTACAGAATTATGTGACTTTGTACATCTTTTGCTACGTACTGTCCACTGAAGTAAAACACACTGATAAGTCAAACACTCATTATCTCCTGAAAGTTAATTAAGTGGAGGTATTTGTATCTTCAATTAGTTGTGTATACTATGTATCACTCAGAAATCAGACTTATGCACCAGCTCTGTTTTGAAGGTGATATAAAAAGCATGAAATCAAGGCACTGCTATAAGCAGTGTGAAGACAATGACAATTCTGTTTTGTTTTATTATTCAAAGAAAGATTTTCTAAGAAAAAAAGTCACTGGAGACTAAAACACTATTAGAGACACCTAGCATACAGGAAAATCCAGGAGCTGAAACAACAGGCTCTGCAAAAACAGCTATTAGCCACACATCAGGTTTCAATTTTTCAGGCAAAACCAAACCATTTCATTTAAAAACCAAAAGAAAACAAAAGCAAACAAATAAACACTACCCACCCCACCCCCCCAAATAAATTGAAAAAAAAACCAAACCAAAACAAAACAAAACCAAAACCACTCTTGTGGACAAAACATCTCTTCTGCAAACTTTACACTCACCTCTTTTCTTTGTTCTGCAAAAAGACAATTGCTCTCTTCACCTGACAAGAGAAGAGTGGTTCAAAGCCCATGAAACTGCTAAAAACTTTCTCTCTTTTCAATTAACTCTGAATGTATTTCAGCATCAGTATATGCAAGCATTTTTGAGCTCCTCTAGTAAACAGAATAAAGGATTGCAGCTACTGTTTGTGTAACAGTTTTCATTTCCTGTCTCCTGGGAGTTTTCCTCTTCTTTCTCCTTGGGGAAAGTCTTTTTCCCTAAGGTCATCTGCATTTCCTAAGGGGAGAAGCAAGCAATAGTTGTAGCTTAGAAAGCTACATCAACAGCCCACTCATTCACTGTGCTTCTGCTGGTAGTTTTCCTTGGTGTCCCAGTTTTGTTTTCTAAGGCAGCATGGAGAGGACCATGTCTCTTTGTGTTCCCTGCTTCTGTCAGTTTGCTCTTCAGGAAGGGAAAGCAAGGGCCATTGTCTTCTCTACCCAGAGTAGGCAGCAGACCCATGCTATCCTGCAAGGTCTCTGGCACAGCACTCTGGGGCAACAAGGGTAAGGGTGGACTTCTAACGCACCACACTGCTGAGCTACATGCTCTCCTGAACCAAGGTCGAAACAAAAACATCAAGAGGACCTAATGCACGTAGGCAGTCACTCCTGCTGGCAGGATAAACCCTGCTGCAATGGAGAGATTATTCACATGAGCATAGCATACTCCAGTGGCAAAGAGCTTACAAGTTATAAAGCCATGCATGCCACGTGTAGCCATTCTTAATTACTCTCACACCTGAAGACACGCTTCTACCGTCACCAAAATCTGGTTTCACTTAGGGCATTTGATGCTACACTCTCTGCCTGCCATTTTTTTCCTGTAGCCTAGGTTTAGGAGCGGTACTGTCTTTTTAAGTTAATCTGGTTACTGGCAAAGGCACACATATCCCGCAGAGTGACATGCAATGAAAACAATTAGGAAGATTGCTGATTAATCCCCTGACACCCATTTCTTCTTGGTATTCCACCCTGCTCTTCTAGCCCAGTTTTCAGAAACCTTGGAGCAGATGCTGCCTGCAGCAGAGGGTAAACCTTCAGATGATTCATGGCTGGGGATTTCTAGCTGCCACTGCTTGTCACCGTGTTGCTCAGAGGAGCTTATAAGCTTGCTGAAGGCAATGAATAGTTTCATAAACCCTATAGTTTATACTTTGATTTAATGAAACAGTAGGATCTATAGCCAACAGAATGTAAACAGAACAAAATTTTCACTGCATTTTGACAAAAATCTTTTTGCTGCTGGAATTTAAAATGTATACTACAAGGTGATAAATCTTGGTAGTTGCTCAAAAGAGTTCCCTGTCTGTGATGGTGTTGGATTTGTTTCCAAAATCCATGCTATCTAACACCTGTGGCCTAACACTTTTCTTACCCAGCAGTGTCATTTCCTCATAGTATGCCCTGACATTAAAAATCTCTGCTTATGCTGGTCAAGGAAGCATGGGCTAACCACAAAAGCTCGTGAGAGACTCATGGAAGGCGTGCCATGAAGCCCCAACCCAGCTAAACTTTAGGTCCAGACTCCTCAAAGCACACACTTATCTACCCACAGGGATTACTCATGCAGACAATACCCAGGAGACCAGGAATCAGGGCCACTAACAGAAATGCAGTCACTCTGAGCAATCTCCTTGGCTGACAGCAGACCCCTTGAGAGGTTTCCTTTGAAAAACAGAAAGCCTCCAGCCCCTGCCCCAAACAGCCAACAAGTTCACTGCTATGCATGTCTCAGGAATCTGATCCAAAGTAAGTGAGGAACCCAAGTAAGCCAACTGCCTTTGGAAAGTGGTATTATTTCAACCTCTTTGGGGAAAAATGTATTTAGCCATTAAGTACTGATCTCAGTAGATTACCACAAGTGCAGCTGTTTCCGTTTATTCCTCCCAACTCTACAGATACAGTGAAGCTGCTCCAAGCATCTGGCTCCTCTCTTTTGATGGGAATATTCATGTTATAAAATAAATCTCACAAAATCAAGGTTGGACATAAGAGGCAGAGAAACAGCAGAACCTCAAAAACTTAAGTCCTGGAAAGAAGAGCACAGGCTATATATAGGCTCTGCATGAAGCTGTATCTCACTGTAAAGAACATCTTGGGAATGCAAAGACCATCTGTTCAAACCCAGCCAGAAGTCAGAGCAGACAGAAAGGTCAGGCTTTCCTACCAGCGCTAGGAAAACTCAGTCTGTGCTCAGAACTCTTTCAAATGCAAAAGATTAGATAAAATATCTTAACAACACTGATCTTTTCCCCACCTTCAAGTAGCTAACAGTTCAAAATTCATTTACCCTCAGCCTTCTCTGTACTAAAACAATGACTTCAGTTCCCTGTGGTACTGCTACTCTTAAGCAGTCTCTGAGCCCATAAAACATGTACTGCAACCCCAGGCTTTCCCTACATGCTCTTTTCTGCTGCACTGCAACAGCTGGACTGATGAGCTACAGGCTCCCAATCTTTCTTGCCCTGGACCACAAAGCCAAAACCTTGTCAGGCCTAGCACCCGAACTCCCAAACACACCAATCCAGTTAGCTTAAGTCTGTATCTGGGTGCTCCCTACCCTTCCATTCTGACTGAGGAATCAGCTACTCTAAACCTCTGTTTGGGTCTGTAATGGCAAACATCTCACAAAACCAGTATGCTGGATCCCTGCCATAGTGGTTTCCCATGAAAATGGTGATCAAAAAGGTGGGATGCGCCATGTGGCCTTTCAAATACAGTGCTGGTGCACTATTATCAGAATGATGGCGCTGCTGCTTACTGTGCTAGTAAATACACATCATGCAACAAATATTCAGTGGATGAGTCTGCCAAATATACCCACTCCCAGTGCAACAACACTAGTACTTTGTATAAGAGATTAGATAAACTGAAGAGTGCATTTACTGCATGTGCTTCCCATCTCAGTCTCTGGGCTTATATCTGCATTATCTTATCAAGTTGCTGTTAAATAACCCAAGCTGACAATATAGGGTCAAAAAAATTCTTTATCTTGATCTGGAAGGGTTGAAGTAATCTCCAAATATGAATTTCAACAACAAAGGGTATACACCCAATACAAACCTATTATTCAAGGCATAAATGAATCCCTGCACTGGATCAGAGACTTAGAGCACTTAGTACATTCCTGAGGTATGGGCCTACTTGCAGAGTGCAGAGATCTCCCCACATGCCATGTTCACCATGCTGTTTAGAGCTCTCTAAATCTCCCACTGAAGCTCCTGGCTTCGCTGAGAGCCTATGGGGCCAGGTGGGCTTTGGGGCTGCTGTTTACGGATCTCTGGGCTCAGAACCCCCAGACAGAGGATGAGAAAATAAGGGAAAACCAAAATATGAGAAAAGGAAAACGGTTTGTAAGCAAGAAAAGAAATTAGATCTTCTGAATCGCCCACAGGCAGTTGCTTTCTCCACCTAGGGAGAGAACATCTCCAAATATCGTGTGTTCTTCCAACACAAGCAGGAAGAGGAAAAATCCCCAAACCCTCTTTAGGAATATGAAAAATATCTTCAGAACATAAATCAAAGTATTCTTATTGCCCATACAAATTCAATCCCTTTTGAAAGAGCATGAAATGACAAAACAGTATTAAAATATTAACGGGGCACTAATCTCGTAAACAGTTTAATTAGGTGAAAAGAGCGTTCTTGGAACAAAAATATTTCTCCTTACTGCTGCATCATGAAAGGAACTTGAAGCACAGCTGAGCAACTGTCTTTGGAAAAGTGTCCTCCACACCTAGCTCTAAGTCTCTGCCTGTAAAGACATGGGGAAGCATTTTTTTCTGTTTGTGAAAACAGTGAGGATTTTATCCCCATATTTTGGCAATGGTACCTGGTTATATAATGATTTCCAGACATTTATCACATCTAAACAAAAGCAAAACAGTACAGTATCAACTGGTTCTGTTTACATTATGATTTAGCCACAGCATTTGTTTTTTAAGAGGATGCTCATCAGGGGCAAGCAAATGCTTTTCAAAGTACCTTTCACTCTTTGACATTGAAATCAAAGACCTTGCCACTAGGAAAGGGAAAAATCTGGATTAATTAAAAAAAGAGCAAGGTCAGAACAGCATGAAAAGGACACTGGATAATATAGATGTCACTGGCAGTAATACCAACATTTAAAGTTGTCTGGCATGTCTCATTATAAGACCTTGTTTTCAATTACTTACAGCTTTGCCAAATTAACTAATTTGCCAGCAATTGGTGTTGCTAGGTGTCTACCTCAGGCTGGGTGTTTTTTTTGTTTTGGATTTTTTTTTTGTGGGGGTGGGCCTTCAGAAGAAAAAAAAAATTCCATTATTTCTAAATATTAGAAACATTTTATCTCAAACAAATGTTTCCCTTTTTAAAAAATAAATAAGCAATTCAGATTTGAACAACTTTCTCACTGAGCAGCAATAGTGTAGAACTGGACCTCACAATTTTGCAGTGCTAGTTTTGGAGGTATGAAGATTTCATTGATGTCATTGGAAAAAAATGACAATCCTATGATGTAACATACTTGGTTGAGTCTTCTGGGAAATCAGCAACCGTGAAACAGGAACTAGCAGTGAGATTAACTCATAAGTAGTGAAGGAGACTATCTGAAGGCAAAGCTTCAACAACGACTGGCTATAGCAAGGGAGTAGCACTGAGCACCTGAAGAGAGGATGAAATGAAGTTTGCAAAAACTAACACTGGATGATAAACTCCAGGAAAACAGGTGCAATCAGCTCTAAAGAGAAGACTCAAAAGAACAGAAGAATTGATTAACTGAACGATCTTAGGGTAATGAAGAGAAATCAAGGGACAGGAAGAGAAGATTGCGAGGAAAAATTCCATCAGTTTGAAAGAATGACTGAGGGAAAACTGGCTATGAGGATCCTGACATATACCTCCTGAAACCAGGAGCTGAGTCTGGTTCTCCAGTCTCCTCATTCCTCAGCTATGACAGCCAAAGGTCTGTACTATCCATCCAGCATGCAATGTCTGTGCAATACTGCATTGCAGAATTTCAGTATTTTATGGTGTTACAAATAATCATAATAAACAAAGCTGAGGATTCAATGCACAAACACACTTTTGAGTTAAGCACTCAAAATCAAAGCAGTGCAAATTTAATCTTCTCCATGTAACCTTGATATGGTTCTTTTGCAACAGTGCCACTACTATACAAGGCACTATTAGACCTAATTTCTGTTCTGCAGTACTTCTGAGAGCACTCTAACTAACCCAAACACATTTTTTCCTTTTGATTTTTCCCTAAAGAAAATATCACCTAAAGGAAGCTTTCACCAGCAAACACATTTCTCAGCAAGAGAAGACTTTGATTTCCAGCACTAATAAGCATGTAATTATGACTGTTCAGACATTGAAGAACCAAGTCTAAAAGAAAAAGTAGACCCAGGAGCAAAGAAGGGTTTTTGTGCTTAGATCTGGCCAGTGATAACAAGTGGTATGCTCAGGAAACCTGGACATGTCAAGGCTAGAATTACTGTCAAGCAAGAAAAGAAAAATTAAAGACAGGCACAGCACAAGAAGGATTGCCTCAGTTACTGCAAACAACATCGGTATTGTCACTTCACCCAGGAGAGTCCTCAAAACATATTCTTTATATAAATCCATATGTCACAGGCTGAAGAACATATCCCCCACCACCCTATAATAAACTTGAGATGCCCAACAAAACAGACCAACATCCACAGGAGCTATAAAAGACTTTCTGAGGAAAGCTGGTGGAAGTAGATACATCATATATTTCTTACATCTGGGCAACAACAGTAGTCTTCTGACATGAAAATACCCAGTTGACCCTCCAGTCATCCCAGGCTGACAGAAGCTTCAAGGAGATGAACCAGGTGTAATGTGTGGAGAAGTTCAAAGCACTGCCATGTTTTCTCCAGCTCCCACCCAGCTGAGACGACCATAGCAGCAAGAAGCAATTTCCCCATTCTGAGCACACCTACATGTGGAAGTAAGTAGCAGCAATCAAACACAGCTGCAAATGAACTCCCTACCTATGCTCTGCTCTGCTAACATCACTAACAAAAAGTTCTGGAAAGGACTAGAAATGTTTGCAAAATGGCAAAACTTGGTTTCTCCTGCAGCAGCGAAAATCCTATTCACCAGTCCCCACAGCCTCCTGAGAAAGCATTTTTCCAGTTTGAAAGGGGAAGATCATGCTGTTGCTGGAAACACACATGTTTAAAAAGAAGCACACACTCCTAAGACAGTTCTCAGTACTGCACAAAGTAACAGGCTTAATCCAGCATTGTTGGTGCTAGAAACTATGCAAACGTTTAAGGCTTTTCATTTCTAACAAGCAAAAATATTTAATTATGGCAGCAGAGGTAATGAAGAAGAGAAAACCCATTATCAGAATGCTGAAATTTACTCAATTAGGGTCCACACCTGCACTGGAAAATTTCCAGATATCTAGAAATTGAGAAGAACAAAGCAAATAAAAAAAACAACCACACAATCCCCCCCCCCCCCCCAAATGAAAACCAAAATCCATCCATGTACAAAAATTGGAGACAAGCCTCTCCAAAAGTTAATCATAAAAGTTAGACAACAGTTGTGTTTCAGTAGATTGATCAGCCAAACTGATCTGGGTGATAGAGGGGAGAAGTGCTTTGCTGAAAGTAAGAGCTTCAGCCAGTGACAGAAGTGTGACCATATCTGCCCTGGGGCTTTTAGTTCACAAGTCAATGATGCTTCCATTAAACCATATCCAGAGAAGATGACTATAGTAAAAGTGTAGCTGTTCATATATTCTAATAGAGAAGGTCTCACACGCTATACACACTTGTGTACATATACAAGTATGATATATGGGAGTTTACTCAGGCATCAGCAAACTGGTGCAACTATCAGTGAAAATGCACCTGAAAATCGGGTTTCCCAGTAAATCCTATTCCACCAATCTAAAAGGAAGTCATGCAGTATGTGGGATGAAGCCAGGTTCTACTGGAAGTATTGCTGCAGGGCAAACTGCCTCTCTAAAGCCTCCTGAGTCTCCTCATTGGCTTTCACAGCATATCAGTGCAAAACAAGCATCTAGCCAAGTCTAGATTGTGGGTTGTAAATAAACCCTGGCAGGGCAGATGGCAGAGGTGACTGCTTCCTCTCTTGCTGGGGCAATGAAAGGTTTCCTACTGGGGATAAATATGCATTACTGCAAGTTTACACACTAGTACTTCTATTTGAGTAGCAAGAAACCAAATAACCAAATCTGAACAGTTGTGGTAAGGTTATTAAAGTTCTTGCTTGAATGCTTAGGTCATACTAGATTATGAGGACATCTGAGAGCATCCTGCAAAAAAACAGACACATTCCCTTGAGCTATCAGATTATAGCCATTGTCACAGCCAGCAACCCAGGCTGTCTCATGTCTTACTGGATCCATTCCCATCTGCGCTCCAGCTTTGCAATAAGTTCTCGTTTTTACCTTGCTCTCTTTATATCTCAACACCGTGCACTGATATTCTTTGGCTAAGCATATAAAACTGGCTTTATAAAACAAGAAGTGAACACACCTGTAAAAGCAGCTAACCAAGGAAACAGCTTCAATCCTTCCTATTTGTTGCTCCAAAGAGAGAGTCTGCTAATATCATCACTGAAGTCAATGCTTTGCTTTGCTTGGTTCCAGCTTCAGGGGAGCTTCCTGAGGAGTTTACTCTGGAAGGAGTTCCTGGACACAAACCACTCTTTATATCTAGCAGGTCACAGATAGGCAGAAAACACTGAAAGGCAGAAGTGTCAACCTATGAGCTGGACTACAGATCTCTGCCATAACATTCAGCAATACCCAGAAATCCTGCTCAGTGTCTGTAAAGAATTTTTCTCTGAACTTTTCAGTCTATGGTCAAAAAAATGAGTGGAACATGAATCTATGGCCTCATTTCCCCATAGAATTCTTGCAGTGTGCAGAAAGAGTAATATTCACCATCACATTAAATAAGAACAGTATCCAGAAAACTGTAGGACAAACTTTTATATTCATTAACATTTAATTCATTTGTTTACTCATTTTCTTTTAGAAATCATCTTCTGAGGAGATATGCAGTTGCTTTTATGTAATGAATTATTCATATCTTTTAAGACAATAAAATCTATCACTAAAGTGTTCAGATTCCTATTGAATCAAGAGGTTCCATCTGAACATCAGGAAACACTTTTTCATTGTGAAGATGATATGAACAATGACACATGTTGCCCAGAGATGTTGTCATGTCTCCATTCTTGGAGATATTCAAAAGCCATCTGAACGCAGTCCTGGGCAACTGGTTCAGGGTGGTCCTGCTTGGGCAAGGGGGTTAGACCAAGTGAGCTCCAGAGGTCCTTTCTGACCTCAACAATTACATCATTCCACTAGAATACTTACTTTCATATTTACTTTCTACAAAGGAGAATTTATTTTAGTAATTCAGCATGTGAAATTCAGCACTCACCAGCACATGAAAATACTTCTACCAAAACATGGTATGTTACAAAACCAAACAAAATCGTGTGTTGACAGCTGACACCCTCAATACAGGTTCTTTCATGTCATTTCAGGGCTCAGTAGTTCCATTCTAAAATAAAAAGCAAATGAGACCTAGTTACTACATCACATGTGCTGATAAAAGACGTATTTAATCCTCGGGGAGAGCACAGAGCTAGTGGCTAACCCTGGCTAGAACTAACCCTCTACTAAAGCATGGTGTGCTCTGTAAAGTTAACCAGAAATTAAATTTTGGCTTTCATTGTATCTAAAACTTTTACACCCTGATTTTAGGCTATTTAATGCCCAATGAGATACAACTGTTCCCAGTTCTAATAATAAAACTAAATGGAGAAAACAAACAAAATATGAACAGTCAAAGCATAGGAACAATCATGGTCACAGGTATATGATGTTTAATTAAGAACCAAAACAGCTCAATGAAAGCAGTATAAATAGAGATGAATGGAAAGACTTGAGCGGCAGCATGTCTTGTTTGACAACGCATTCCTATACGTATCAATGCACATAAAAATGATAAAAAATTCCTTTTAGAAAAGAATCAACATAGAGAAAGCAATCAAGGAGCAGTGAGACTCAGCTGTTCCCCCCATTCATAACTTTCCTTCCCAACCAAACTCCAGTGAAAAGTACTTGAAGAAACCCTAAAGGGGAAGCCTAGCTCTGCTACGCAAATTCCTCACCCAAGCCTGCAAACTCTATTTGTGCCTTTCACGGAGCCCCCTGAATTGCAATCTCTGTTACTTTGATGGCTGTCTATGAACACTAAGTCACACCGCTCAAAGCTACATATTCTGCTACTTAGTTAGCTAAGTCCCTCTTATAAAGAACCCATAAAGACCACAAAGATAAGCTTCTCATAGAGGCGACTGAGAGCAATTCAGTCTATCCCAAGGTACTTTGGAAAGTCCCTGTTAAATCTCAGCTCAGTATAACTTGGGAAGATTAAGGGTTTTAGGCTGGAAGTTATGCCATTTTAAGCTAAATATAGACTGACTAGCCTCTGTGGGCTCTACCTTTTCCCCCTTCCATATTTAAGGTTACAAATAGCTTTGATTTACAGAAGAAATTGCAGCATTTATTAAGATATACAGTTAGGTACCTAGCTGATTTAGTTTAAATTCAATAGAAAAATAAGCAAAAAAAGCAGCAAAGGCTTTCAACTTTGTAAGAGTTCATTTTAAGAAATGAACAAAACAGACCAGTAAAGTCAACTAGATTGACAAGCACAGGGACTGAAATGTGAAGGAATTTATCTCCATTAAGATGCCTCTCACACAAAGTAGAAAATCTGTAGGACTAGGGTGCAGACTTGAGCAGATTTGAGCGTATTAAAAGTAAGTAGTGAACCTATAAAAAGAGGAAAAGGGACTGATAAGCAAAGTGTAGGGCTTATGTGAATATTACCAAGACTCAAGTCATGCTAGGTCTTGAGCAGATATTGAAAAATTTGTAAAAGTGTATCAAGCTGTAGAAAGCAAGAAAAAGTAGAAAGTGCTTTTGTCCAGAGAAGGCTGAGCCAAGGCTGAACGTCTCTCCCCAAATAGTGGCCCAGTTTTCAGTAAGAACGACAAGACCAAGTAAAGAAAGGAGAATGGTGAGAACAGAAATTATAAGGAAATCTCTGGCCATTAAACCCGGGAAACTTTTCAAGAGCAGGAGTAGTGGGAACAAGGAGCAATACTAGTTTCTGAACAGAGTTAAAAGTTTCTTGAGCAAGCTGCTGTGTCCTCCGGACTCCAAGGTCGACAGTTACCTTCAGTCTCTCTTTCCTAAATTTTTTTATCTACTGTTTCCTTAGTCAGGTACATAAATTTTTATCTAATTAATCATGGACTCGTTATTTGTTTGGGTTGGCAACATAAAGCTCATCTAGTTCCAACTCCCTGCCATGGGCAAGGACACCTTCCACTAGACCAGGTTGCTCGAAGCCCCCATCCAAACTGGCCTTCAAAGCTTCCAGGGATGGGGCATCCACAACTTCTCTGGGCAATCTTTGAGAGCAGCACCTTTAATATGCAGAATGGTATATTAAAAATAAGCTTCTTTTACACTTTTATTCTCTTTTTAGGCTGCAGAAACATCTTCCTATAGGACAAACATTGCATATTATTTGAGACCTCAGAGCAGAAAAGATGTGAGCTTTACTGCAGATGATAATTATTAATACAGGAGGGCCAACAATCACAATACACCTATATAAAGTTGCTCTTCTGTATTACAGCATGAAATAAGAGAAATTTTGCTTTGCCCATTTAAGTACAGCATTCATCTTTCTTTACAAAGCTGAAGCACCATGAAAAAACGGTGCATTATTTTTAACCAGAGGTTGCAAACAAAGGCCACAGGTCTCATTCAGAAAGCTAAGGAAGGCCTGGGATTTTTCTAAACAACTTTGGTGCCTAGTGGCAAAGACCGGCACTTCTCAACATGGATCTTACAACAGGATGAACTGTACATCTTTAACATCTAAGCATGCTTAAAAATCTCACCCTCCAACTAAATGCAGCAAAGGAACGGCACGCCTCCTTGATTAAAATTAAACACACGCTTTACTTAAGAGGAGTAAGGGTGCTAGAAGAGGTTGATACACATCCTTCAGTAGTCTGAGTGTTGTGCCTCCTTAGCTGCAAGTGCAAGCTCTAGATACCTACCTCCATGTAGTAAGCACAAAGTATATTCAGTGTATTTGAAAACCCTCAAATCCCTACAAGGTTACTGCACAGGTCAAGCCCAGCTTTATTAATAAACACAAAATCTTCAGCTTTTCCTTGAATCTTTAAACATCAGGCTTTAAAGCCCTGTGCTTACTGTAATTTTTTGGATTCATAAAATAAACACAATTAGGCAACACAGACATGGAGAGATAAATAATACCATTCCTGGTAAAAAGAAATAGTAGTAAAGGAAATGGAAGTAGTAAAGACTGAATCACTGGTACTTGAGAACTACTGCTGTATCATTACAAGAGGGGAAAAACTTGACCTTTGATTTTATAGTAAGTGATGCAGATGGACCTCAAACCCCTGAAATTTATTGGGATTTGGCAGAAACTGCATTCACTTCTGTGTATCCTGGAAGGGTCAGGGGCTTTGTCAGAGACTTCTGGTGCTGCTGAGGTCCCCTCTGATATGATGCTTTCTTTGACTGTACTTTAGATAGTATTTAGACATTGGTTGACAATGGCAAAGGAACGATCACCTGGGCCTGTCTTCTTTTACACAGAGAAAGTGTGGTCTCCAGTGCCAGGCTCTTAAATTAAGCCCTTTAAGGAAATTACAGAGGCAGGAACTACACTCAGACCCTTGTCTTCTTTCAGAAACCTAATTAAATGGATGAAACTTGCTTCCCTGTCATCTGTGATAGCAATAGAAGGGAAATTTAGACTAGACAACATTTCAAAAACTTTTAAAACTCTCTTTAAGTAGATATTTATTATCACAAAATCATGGATAACTGTAAAAGAGCACTGCATTTTGCTACCATGGTTGAAGAAAATGGGCATGTAAAAAATCTGCCAGTTTTTAATATCCAGAAAAATTGACATTTAGGGGAGAAAGCTGAAAACATCTGTTTCTGCCAGAGCATGGAAACAGTGTTTATGTTTCCGTCCTTGACACTGGCGCACATGAAAATAAAACCAAGAAGCAAAGCCTTCCTGAGCAGTTTGCACTGTATTATATGAATGCCACTATTTTTTTTTGTGAAAACAGGTTATTTTTTCCCCAGTGTCTGGAGGACTTACGTAGATGACGTATTATTAAGTTGTTTTATGAACAATATTCAGCATTTTTAGGGCTTCTGGTAAGAAATAGACTGAGGCTTAAAATTCCAGAAAAACTCATCTACTTTGAAACTATCCATGGGTTTTACTTCCATATAATTAATGTTCCTTCATTTCAAGCTAGTTACTAATATGAAAGGTAACTTGAGAAATTAGGTAGGCCATTGAAACGATTGGGGTTTTTATCTCCCAGGATATCAAGACTAAATTCAGAGTCAAATGTTCTTTCCTTTGTAATTTGGTACAAACATAAAAATATATATACACACATTGAAAAAAAAAAAAAATCAGCAAAACACAGAATAGATCATCACTTCAGTTTTACATAAAAAAAAAACAATTATATAAAGGTAAATTCTAGGGGTTTTCCAGTCCTATGAAAAATAAGTATTTTCCATAAAACATTCCTTTTGTTACTTGAATTTCTCATCAGTGTGGAGTATATGAGGGACAGGGAAAATACTGCAGATATCCCAGACCTCTAGAACAACAAATCAACAGTCCTATCCCCAGACAACATAACACCCAGGTGCCTCAGTTAGCAGTACCAAATTCTCCAAATTAGGAGAGAGCTGCAATTTCCTCAAAGGTCTGTGGGCTTAAAGTGCCAGGGCTTTACATAATGTTTCTGAAGTAGAGCACTATCATGTAGAAAGACATGTATTTCAACTCTTGGTTTCTTTCCAGACAGGACACATCTTTGCATAATGATTTCTGATTTTCTGCTTCATACATGAAATTCTTAGCACACATGAAAAAAAAAAAGAAAAAAAAATGTACTTTTCAAGTAAAGCATTTGGCTTTCAGTTACTTGTTTCTTCATATAAATTGTGTTTTCAGTCTTAGAAGTCTTATTTTTTAGGTTTACAGAACATTTTTTATCTGAGCGAACTAGAGACTACTTTGAAACTCTAACTGTATTCTGAACCCTGCTCTCCCTGAGGTCTGTTGTCCCTGAAGGGGACTTTCAAGTCTTTGGTATCTGATTTCACCATAAATTGCTAGGTGTCTGTATACTGCCTCCTAAACTGACCAAACCAAGCACAAGAAACAAACACTTGGTTTATTTGCAAGCAAATTCCTCACTGAAGATTTAAGCAGATTGATGGTTAAGTGCATTAACTGCAATAAGGTGTTTTATACATTTTCAACAAAATCAAGTAAATAAATTTGCACCTAATACTCATCCCCTTTGTTATTTTGAAAGATTGAATATTGTATCAGCCCTGGCATTAATGACAATTTTATAAAACCTGACAAGACACACAAATGATTTTGGAAAGTAAATTCCATTTTCAGGAATGATTTCCAATCATGGTACAAGGTAAATTTAAATACAACAATGTGAGTTAACACCTAATAAGATTTTTTTCCAAAGATGCAAAGAATAAAAATACAGAAAAGTTTGCAAGACTAGGACCAATGTTTAGGCATCCCTGAAATGCTAAAAAAATACCGTTCAGCTTCCACATTTCTTTACAGAAAACTGCTCTAAGTTCTTCAGTGGCATTTTCCACTCAAACAGGCAGACTATCAAAAAGAGTTCCAGAAAGGTCTTTCCTACTCCAGAATTTTCCAATGCCATTTCTGACAGCCTGGACAATGGGATACAAAGTAGTCTTCTGAAATTCTGCAAAATTCCACTGAAAATCATCGTCAGTAGCATAAAATGACTCCCAGCTAGCTCTAGACAGGCCAAAATACAGGAACTGACACAAATAAGCCAAACGCTACAGAAGTAGATGTAAAGAGAGAGTACCTGAATAGGTAGAGTGCTTCTCATTTCAATATCAGCAAGGGCAACAATAGAAATATTCAGCACAGATTGACATTTTAGAAGGGACATGGACAAAACAGGAGAAGGCCAGTGGACAACAAAAATGAATTATGAAACAGGTAAAGAAAGACCATAAGTCTGCATATAAACTGTAAGGTCACTGCTAAAATGTTGTTAAATACATAAAAGGTCGCTACAAAAGGAACAATGTATTCACCACATCATCAACATGATGACAGAGAGAACACAAGGCCTATTAAGCCAGTAGCACAAGGAGGCATGCAAACCAGGCCCAGACTCCTATAAGTTTTACCGTATGTAAAAATAAGCACAGTATAAATAAGACAGCTCCCATGACATTGTGTAAGTGAATCCACTCAAAGATCAAACCACAAAAAAAAGAAGTACAAAACTCTTCTTTTACGTGGTGCTGTCCCTACACTAATACAAATGAGATCAGCAGTCCTACTGAGCATCCCTCATTAAACAAAAGGTTTCTGAGTTGGGACTACAGCCTCAGTTCGTTCTGTTAACATTTAACCTTTGATAGCATTGAACTACAAGATCCTATTTAGTTTCTTGAGTTCAGAGTAAAACTGAATTATTCTGGGAAACACAATCAGATGGGAAGAAGCTGTCTCATAGAATACACAGTCCTGTTTGCTATGCCTTAATTGAATGCCTAACTAATTTAACAACATTACATATGCTATTTCCTAGTTATAATTACTGTTTTCTGTCATATGCAACATTTCACTACTAGTCACTCCATTTTTACTTATGTCTCTGTGATTTTCCTGCTTGCACACCTTATTACAGTTCCACTGTTCAACAGTGCTGGCTTGTTTGTTGGTTGTTTTTTTTCCCGTAATATTAAGGTCTTCCTAGTTAGATTCTGGTCTTGATCAGTAGGTTTCCTGAACTTCTGTAATGTGTCCATTAAACAAGTCTGACACTGTTATTTTCTACCTCTGACAACTGTTCCGTTTTTTGCCAACACAGTCTGGCTAGGATTAGGAAGTGAAGTCATGAGCTGCAATCTATGGTCCCTGCTGTTAGGCTTGACTGAGGAAACCTGATTTCTGACAGTGAGTTCTTAGTTATGACTTGACAAATTCAAACCAAAGGACTTGCTTGGATAAAATGATGAAAACATTCAACTGACAAACACATATGGAACCAGTGCAATGAGGACAAAAAAGCATGGAGGCAAAAGTATATACTTTGTCTTTTCATGATAAATATCCTGCCCTGTGTTTCTTAAGGTAAGTGGGGCATTAGACTGTGCTGAAGTAATTAAGATACATCCTCTAATGGGAATATAGCATCTTCTGAAATGTGCACTAAGAGAAAACATCATTTAGGTTGGAGAATATAGCGCAAACATCTAGATATTAGTGCTGTCAGCCAAAGCCCTGAAACAGCTAAACCACTAAGTATACGAAACCTGAGTTAAAAGTCAATAACTCATACTCAATGACAGTAGCTTTTTTCTGTTTTCATCCCCACCAGTAATAACACTCTCACCATGGGTAATAAGCACAAGGCTTGCTTCTCCCAGTGACCCGAGATGCTTAAGCATGGGCACTTAAAGCATTCAGTAGGTTAATGAAGAATCGCCTGATGAAGTAGAGAGGGCAAGAAAGGCTGATGAACATTTGTGAAAGGCTGTAGGCTTATGGAGATCCTGGTAAAGATTGGAATCGCCCATCTGTTATACTCTCTCAGATACATAACATCCTCCTCATTTCTATGCCTACAAACATACAAAGGATTCTTTGAAGAGTTACACACATTTCATATATACAAAATTATACTTTTTTGCTTCTTCATATTACAGGAATGAATGCAAGTCTTACCCCAGAATTACTGCTTCCTTCTGCACATGAGCCTTGGAACAGCTTAGTAGCTAGGGACCAAATGTGTACATCTGAGCATGCAATGACTCTATTTCCCAGTTCAGACAACACCTGCCTAGTTAACCTCATCTCCTTCACACTTCATTTTGCTAATGAGCACCCAGCCCTTTCCAAGGAGTGCAGCATTTTAAAATATTAGTACACAAATGAATAGTGCTGGCATACACAAAACATTTTGCAGAACACAGGGCATAAATTCTGGCAAGCTAATAAACATGCACTGTAATTTTAGCTAGATGACATATGGGAATTTCAGAGTCTTAGTTTTCAGTGATGGTAGTGCTATATACAATGATATGATTGATGTGATATTTCCCAGATACTGAGAAATCCAGAAAGACTAAAAAGTAATTCAAGCAATGCTCTGAAGCACAGTCAAGACAGACATAGAGATTGTTCTTTCATTCTACAGAGCCTCAAAAGGTTTACAAGCTTAGCTTGCTGAGACAGGCACAAAAGTGCATCAAAGCAGATGTCACTAACATATTTGCCAAATATAGGAAGCAGAAAATACCATGGAGTTCAGGCCACCCATAGTTTCCCTTGCTGGAGCAATGTAAACTGCAGTGACAAGACGTGGCAGAGCAGAGACAATTTAAGGCACAGGTCCTTGTGCTTCTTCTATCCCTTTTGTGAACACCTCTCCTCTTCCACCAAACTCTTTGCATTAGAGTAGGAACTAGCAAAAATATCAGACAGGATGATTCAGATTTCAGATCAAAGTATTTTCACAAAAGGCTTATCTGTAAGTGTTCAAAGACTCTTAATAATGTGGTTTGCTTATTTAGAAAGTATGACTAAGTCATTAGGATCCAAATTTGAGCCCTAAGGGATGTTATTCAGAGCCTACCTAAGTTTCTAGAAAGGTTGCTGTAGGCCAACTCTAGGCTGCATTCTGTTCAGTACCTTATTTAAATTCTCAGAATCATTGCTTTGAAGAATAAAAGAGCAGTGAGGTTCTTCCACTGAGTATGCAAAGGTAATCAAGGTAATCAAACTACCCAAGTATGCTCCCCAGCTTTCAAACCTTGGCATTCTTCCTCACTTGGTGATGAAAAAAACGGATACATTGGAAACTCAGGAACTCCATTGTGATCTCTAGAGCTAATTTTTAGTTTCTTTACTTGCTCTTCAATTATGTCTTTCAATGAACTAAGAGCTATGGTTACAATCAAGATATATTCTCTACAATAGCATCAGATTTTACCTAGTGAGAGAGATATCGAAACCTCCCTGTTTTTACTTCCAATTTTTATTTTTGACTTACATAAAAACATGCCTGCAGAAACAGTCCAAATCATTGCATCATTATATAGGGGTGCTGCTTTTATTAAGGGATTTCTCAGAAGTCTGGAAGCACTTATTGTTTAAGGGCCATTCCTTTACATACAACAGGTATTAATCGCCTAGTTCAGCTTCATCATGTTCAGAAAAATCACAGCTGGGTAAGCCCTCAGCTGCTAAAGGTCTTCTATAACAAGATGCTAATTACTTTGTTGAGGGGTGAAAGCTTAATTATTGCAAATTTGTAACCCCCTGACTGGCACTTTGGAACAGAATTTGTAGTATTTCTTTCAATCATCAGGGAGTCAGGCTGCATCATACACAAGGGAGTAGTATAGCACAAAGGCATAATCCTAGTTACAGCATATTGTAAGGCATGCAGAATTATAAAAGCAATACAGAAATATTTAGAGGGGTCTTCAGGATTCTTTTTCTTCCTCTCACAAAACCCCCATGTAAAGTCTGGGTACGCATTTTGGATTACGTCATATATAGATGTAAATCAGCTTTGTTTTCAATAATTTGTAAGGGAGTTGTGCTAACTTACATCCACTCCATGCCTGAGCCAAATGAGACAACTGAACACTGCCTGTACTTGCCCACTCTACAGTGTTCTCCCTTCACACATCAAAACATCCCCTCCATGCAAACAGACCAGTAAACTACCTCGCTCCAAAAATGTAACTCCTTTACTTCTTTTGCAGTAATCTCTTAACAGTTCCACTAGTGGTCAAGTAGAAGGTACCTGTTATTAGCCAATGGGCCTCAGTGGAAGACTGTTCTATGATCATTTATATATAAACCCTGTCAAATTATCTCTGGATGAACTCATGGCAGCTTCCTTACTGGGTTTACTATAACGCTTGTCTTCATCACATGTTTAGTATAAACCTCACCTTCCAACACAAGGAGATTAAAGTTCTGAGGTGAAAAAAAAAAAACCCACAGCACAGAAGATAATGTTGCCCTTTGGATTTCAAATGAAGAATTTCCATGCAACGCATGCATCTCAAGAGAAACTGAAAAAAAAAAAAAGTGTTACTGGCCGTATTACTTGTAAGTTTTGCTCCAGTTTTTCACTGCGCACTTTCAAGATCTGCAAGCGGGTTCTCCAGTCAACCACAAAACTTATGGCATGGCCAACACAGCAAATGCTGCTGGTTCAAAGTCCCATGAAATGTGCATTAAAGAATACAGTTGTGCTACATCCCGGCAGCCTGTCAATGCCAGAAATACTTATTTGCACCTTTTATGCCTGCTAACTGTATTTGCAGAATATGTAATAATTTGTCATTTTCAGTGCTAAACTGCCTAAGTGTAATCTTGTTTTAATTTGCTGGTTTACTGCCTCTAAGGGCTTCTGTTCCTTCACATGGGAAAGATATATTATACTTTAAAATGATGACGGGAGACAGAGTACAGATACCACTCCACACTGATGGGGCAGCATTATTTCCTGCAGCTGGAGCTGTGTGAGTTCAGACCCTAAAGGAGTCCTTGGTATGAAGAGAAGGCAGGTTTTTTTCTTTACATACTGAATTAACTCCAGCAAGTAGGGCCAAATGATACTGAAAGAAGAGAAAGCAGCACTGACTGAATGCTGTCCTCATTTCTAGCCTAAAGGATTTAACACAGAGCTCCTATCATTCCCTGAAGAAACTAATGAACCTCATTGTTAAGAAATCTTACTTGACATTTTCTTTAATTCTCTTTCAGCCTATTTCTCTGAGTTACTTTGCCTCAGCACAGCCCAAAAAGCAATTCTTGACCTTTCGTCCACATTAAAGTCTTGAATTTCATTTTAGAAACAGTTTTTCAGAGGAGAGTTGACCTCTGGCAAACATACACACACAAAATCAAACCTAAAAACCAAACACAAATCATTTCAGGTGAAAGCGTAGTGTGTGCTTGACTGTATCTTTGGATCACCAAACCTCCATCCTCACCAGCAGCTCAGATTCTATGAGGTACCATGATCTCTCCTCCTCTCAAGGTCTTGGCAACACACTGGGGTGTGTTACAGCTCTGGCAGATTTGGAGGAGCGGGAGGAGAGAAGGAGGGGGGGAAGGAAAGAATTTACAGAACAAAACAGAAGGAAAGTCACCTGCACAGCAACATCCATTACAAGCTGTTCAGGACTGCAGTAAGATATACACACAAATCCTTTGAAAACAAGGTACTTAAATATATAAAATATATTTTGTTTGTTTATCAAATGGAAAATCTCAAAACAACTGAAACAAACATAACAGCTTGTAGCTCACATCTAGGTTACTTAGCAGAAAGACATCTGTAAAGGATCACGAATTGACAGAGCCATATCAGAATAGTTGCATCACCCCAGCTAGCATGGGAAGAACTAACATGTACAAAAGGAGAGAGTTAGGCACTTTTATTTTCTGGGTTCATTTTCCTCAAGTCTTTTGTCTTTTCCTTGCAAGAGGCAATTTATCAGGTTTGTTTCATGTGAAATAGAGCATTATAAGCTGTACCATGAGACAGCAAGTGCAGCACAACAGCTACTTCTGAACATGACCTTTCTCACACAGGTACAATTTATAATGTATATATAATTTACAAAGTTTTCTGGAACTCATGCTTCACAAAGCAAAGGTGAAAAGCATTACCATGGCTAGCAACTCTTATTTTTAAAGGCTCTATTTCCTATGATAGATATATTCTACTCTAACTGAACCCTGCACAAGCTCTAGTTTTACCAAGAATTTCATGTGTTCATTGCATTTAAAAAAAATAGAAACTTTCTTATTGAGCCATCAACATTTTAAGATGGGCAGAGACCATCCTCTTGTCATGTATTTAAATACAGTGCCTGCTAAAAGTCATCTTTATCACAAGTCTTCTAAACAGTATGATAATACAAGCAGTGAAAAACCTCATACAGTATAATAATACAAGCAGTAAAAAGCCTCATACTTTGCATTTGGTGCTATTACTTAGTCCCATACTGAGACATAGCGCCTGCTTTGAGACTGTCCTGGGTTCAGCAGTAGCAGTCATTTTTCTCCTTCTTGGTAGCTGGTGCAGTGCTGTGCTTTGACTTTCAGCTCGGGAACAGAGCTGATAACACCGATGTTTTGGTTTGGCCATGGACTTTGTGAGCCTCATGCTCTGCCAGGGAGGAGGGGAAGCCAGGAGGAAGCAGAGACAGGACACCTGACCCAAACTGACCAAAGAGGTATTCCGTACCACAGCATGTCGTGCCCAGGATGTAACTTGAGAGTTACTCAGAAGGGCTGGGAGACTGCAGGGTTGGAGGAGGTGTGGGTCGGTGCTTGGTCGGGCTGGGGGGGGCTAGTTATCGGTTGGCTGGTGGTGAAGTGATGCATTCTCTTCCCTTGTTATTTCCTTTATCATTGTTATTATTGGTGGTAGCAGTAGTGATTTGTGTTATACCTTAGTTAATAAACTGTTCTTATCTCAACCCGTGGGAGTTGCATTCTTCTTGATTCTCCTCTCTGTCCCTCCGGGAGTAGGGGAAGGGAAAGAAGGGGGGAGTGAGTGAACGAGTTACCTGACTGGGTTTAAACCATGACAGTTCTTTTTGGCGCCCAACGTGGGGCATGAGGGGTTGAGATAACGACAGATCTGACTGGATTAATAGTCACTCGTCACAATGCTGATTTACTGGCTCTCAGAGGTGTTCTTGTTGATCTCACAGCTTCAGACCGTTGTAACTTACGTAGAGCCGGTATTTGCTGTGTTAGTGTTTATCAAGTGTGGGGCCTGGGCTAAGGTTCTTGTCTCACTGTGCTTCATGGCAACGACTTGTAATACGGGCGGGCTCCAGCAGCAGGGCGGGACGGACGTGGCTGTGGGCTTGTACCTGGCCGTCCGGCTGCTCTTCACCGGCCTGGCCCTCACCCTCACCTCCGTCTTCGTGAGTTCGCGGGGAGCCGAGGGGGAGCGGCCCCGGGAGCCGGCGGCTGCTGAAGCGGCCCGGGAGAGCGGCCCCGGGGACCAAGCGGCGGCGAGGAGCAGAAGGAAGCGGCTGCTGAGCAGCGGGAGAAGGCGGCGGAGGAGCCGAGCCCCGCGGAGGAGCCGAGCCCCGAGAAGGAGCCGACCCCTGCGACGGCCGAGAGCATTCCCCGGAAGCCGCCCGCCGAACCCCAGGAGGATGCAGGAGACCACGCAGCATTTCCCAGCAAGGCAGAGGAGGAAGAGCGGGACTCAGGAAAAGAGAAGCCGGTGGTGGGAGAGCCGGGAGGCACAGCAGCTACACCAGCCCCAAGTGACAAGTACAGCAACATCAACTGAGAGTTCTGAAGGTTTTGAATGGCCTTTGGGTACCCTTGGGACCTGCCTGCTGATTGTGATGGGGATCAGCATGTTGGCACACACACAGACTGTGTTTTACGCACCACCATTTTGTCTGGTCTCAAAAGTTAAGCAGAGTCGGTTTTGGGTCTTGTCTGGGGTTAGACGACGATATAGGGGGACCAAGAGGTTTTCTCCAAAGCTGTACAGTCATGAGTGGCAGGGTGTGTGGGACAGTATGGGCAAGTATCTAGTCCACTGGGCCACTCCAGTGCTTTGGAAGCGTTGGAGATGGAAGGCAGCTGTATGGAGTCCCCAGCAGCAAGCTGCAGAAACTGCTGAAGGGGACAGTGAATTATTTTGAGCCTGGTGGGCCCATGGCACTTCAGGCCATCAGAGCAGAGATGCAACACAGAGATGGACTCATGATCGAGGGGTGGACTTAGCAATGGACACTATTGCCCAGGTTATTCACGAGTGTGAACACTGCACACAGTCTCTCCTGCTCTGGAAGACTGTTACAAGAGGTGGAGCCTGGCATCATGGACCAGATGGACACAGCAGCTTTATAGCTACTGCTCCATGCACTTAGATAAGAGTGATGGTATATTGAAAATGTGGGATCTGAGCATGACGTGAATGGTATGAAATAAGGGCTGGATAATGCCCTGGGTTCAGCAGTAGCAGTCATTTTTCTCCTTCTTGGTAGCTGGTGCAGTGCTATGTTTTGACTTTCAGCTCGGGAACAGAGCTGATAACACTGATGTTTTGGTTTGGCCAAGGACTTTGTGGCCTCATGCTCTGCCAGCGAGGAGGGGAAGACAGGAGGAAGCAGAGACAGGATGCCTGACCCAAGCTAGCCAAAGAGGTATTCCATACCACAGCACGTCACGTCCAGGATGTAACTGGGAGTTACCCGGAAGGGCTAGGACTGCAGGGTTGGAGGAGGCATGGGTCAGTGCTTGGTCGGGCTGGGGGGAGCGAGTTATCGGTTGGCTGGTGCTGAGGTGTTATATTCTCTTCCCTTGTTATTTCCTTTATCATTGTTATTATTGGTGGTAGCAGTAGTGATTTGTGTTATACCTCAGTTACTAAACTGTTCTTATCTCAACCTGTGGGAGTTGCATTCTTTTTGACTCTCCTCTCTGTCCCTCCGCGAGTAGGGGGAGGGAAAGAAGGGGGGGGGTAGCGAGTGAACAAGCTGTCTGACTGGGTTTAAACCACAACAGAGACAGTCTCTGAAAATCTCATTTTAACGAGCTTTCTCATTTCTGTTTAAAAGCCAAACACAAACAATTGGTGAGTTTTATTTGTTAGCTTGTGCAAGGTTTTTTTTTTCCCATACAAAAATGGCCACTGCATGATGTTGCTCCCAAGTACACAATTGTGAGCACTACTACAAGATAAAGCTCTAGCAGTTTATAATTTAAAGTAGATTCTGTGCCTTACGTGGGGCTGTATCAAAAGTTTTCTTCCTTCACATCCAACAGTGTAGTTGCTTCAGATAATTACTAACTGAGTTTAAAAATTGCTATCATTCCCTTTGTATGCCATGTAGGTTCCCATTACTACGGTATTTCTTCCCTCACAGAATCTCTGATTTATGTATCTCACAGCTCCTCTGACTAGATGATACTGTGGCTTTACAAGGATTTCTCTCCACTCTGAAAGAGAATTTTAATCCATAAAGATACTTACTGATAGCTTGCTTCCTGCACTGCATGTTTTCTTTAGCATGTAATAAAGAATTTATTTTAATTTGCTTTATGATTTCTACAGACTTTATACCTAAAGGTAACATTGTCCCATTTTTCAATTATTTCACCAGATTTCCAAAATAGCTATTATCCGAGTGTCTTTAATTGTAACAGACATTCCCATTTGCCCTGGGTACTTCCTAGTTTAGTCAGGAAGGCCACACCTATTTGGAGTCATGCTGGTTGTGTCTCCATATGCTGATAAATCAAGACTTCACCTTTTTCAACTCTTTTTTTCTTATTCCCTTTCTCAGTCTTAGCAACTTGTGTCCTAGTTTTGTCTAGAATTATAGTTTCTTAACTTCTCCCTGAAAAGATGTTTCTCCCATCAGTATCTCCCTTCAACATATCTAAATTTCTTAGCTTCTTCCTGCCTCTGATTTTAAAACTCCCTTCTTAGATTTCTTTTTTTTTTTTTTTAATAATTTAAATTTCAGGTGCTGCCTCGCTAGTTCACATTGGTTCTCTCTTCCCATGCAGCCTCCATCCCTCCACCCATCACAATTTTTTCCCAGTATTCTAATGAGTATTATGTCCACCCCCTATGATATTTTCTTTTGAGCCATGAGCTGGGGTTTCCCAGCTCCACCTGTCCCTCCACAAGACACTTGCATCATGTCAGAGAATGCTATCTCATAGACACTTGTCCCGAAGCTACTACCCAAGACCTTACTACTGCATTCAATAATTCATATTTTCCCCTTCCATCTGATGGGTACAAACATGCAGAAACCATAGCTAGTAGCTACACTACTATATGACGCCAAACTGTACCTGTCATGCTCACACACATATCAAGGTAGCCCTTGCACAGCTCACAATGGCAAACATCCCAATATCTACATCTCTTATAGCCAAATTACCGATTCAGTAATCTATCTCCTTCCAAGAGCTGAGATATATGTCCCTAGGTGTGTGTCCTCATTACATGGGGATATCAGACCATCATCCCAAGCAGAGGGAAGGAGACAGCAGCAGCTACTCAGGCAGTATTTCATGTGCCTTAGCATGGTTTCCAGGAGAATCTGCTCCATGATACTGTCAGACAGAAAAGGTGAAACTGACTGGTCTGTAGTTCTTTGGGTCTTCAATTTTCCCCTTTTTAAAAATGGGGGCTTTTCCAGTTGTCAGTAACTTCACTGGAACTAAGTAGACTTAAAACCAATAATTTGCTTTATCTTTCATTGGATGTATTTGTCAGGTCCTGTTACTTCCCCACATGCCATCAGACCTGTTACCTCCACCCCAAAGGACTTTGTTCCTGCAAGGGTACCTCTCTTCCTATGACTATCACTTTGAAAAGATGTTACATAGCCTTGAAAACAAAACTGAGGATTCCTGAGCTACATATATTTGTGGTCTCCACAGCAACAGATCATATATGTGACCCTTGCTGTATTTCAAAAGGACATAAATATTGCTTGAATAATACAAAGCTGTAGAAATCACCACTACACATCCATTTATTTTGCAGTCAATAGTCCTTTTACCTTATTTCTTCAGAATAATTAGTTTTACCAATGGTGATACCAAAAACTAGACCTCCTTCAGCTTTGCCTCTTCTTTAGTTTAGCAGCTGCTCTGTTCAGACTCTCAGGCACAAATGCAATTCTTCTGTAAAGCATAACATGGCCACATAACACAATCCCCTCTTAAATCAGATGGGAATCTTCAAAGATAAAGCTTTTGAAGTCTGGCTCATCTCCACTAATATTTTCAAATATACAAGCACAGAGTAATTAGAAATGAAATCAGAAATCACATCAAAAGACGAACTTTGGTGAACAGCGTAAGGTGGGGTTCTTGTGGCATACAAATATTTGTTTCACCAGAGTGGCATTTGATGAAAGTTTGATCTTATCTTCCTCATTTGCTCAAACAGTTGAATTAACTGTTTTGCAGTAAGATTAAGAATAAAATAATATACACAATTATGACATGTGAGATACTAGCTAAAGTGATAGATGGAACTAGAATATATAAGCCCTAAAACCAGGAAATATTTTGGCAGTATTTGAATAGCTTTCAGATGGGTAGAAGCAACTGATCTAATTTTCCTAAGGGGGCACTCAGAAATATGAGATCATTGTCTTTATGGTTTCTCAGGTTGGTAAATAAGATAAAAAATAAAGTAAAATAGTGATATCCAAAATCAATAGTCTCTTTAGCAATGCAGATTTTAAACACCAAAGCCATATCAATAGGACAGCAGGCACAGTGTGCAAGTAAGCTGACTAATTTAAAAGTTAATAGGTAAAGAAAGTCTTTGCATGCAAGGAGAAACATTTCTAAAATTATCCTTTTCAGATGTCAATAGCACTACTGCAGGGCCTTGCTAACCTGTCCTTTCCAAAATCATCGTCATTGCAGTTAGCACTGGCACCAGATGTTCATTTACACCTTTAGGTTTGTAAACTGAAGGCTCCTGTGTTATGCTAGTGTGATTTTAACACCCTCAACAGCGTTTTGGTTTCCTTCTCCGTGTCTTGAAATCTACTGAAAATTTTAATCTAAGAATATTACGTTCTGAGCTCTACGATAAACTTCAGTGTCATTCAGTGAGGTGACTCAAGTTCCTTAATGTAGCTGTTTGCCATCACATCACACCCTAAGCACCATGGACATCTACACACAGCGGACAAATATAACACAGAACCTGTGAGAGATGAACACCTTTCTGGAGAACAAAAGCTATTCAAATAAAACAAAATCTGTTACATATTTCAAATGCTCATCTAAAATCTTTCATAAATGTAAGGCTGACATATATTAATTTTTCACATGACAAGAAACAAACTTTAGCACAAAGCCAGGAGCATGTTTTACAGCAGAATACACAAGTTTTAGGATTTCCAAATTTCCTAGAGACTTTGTCCTGGCGTGCTGCAGCAATTCTGAACATTTTAGGTTAACCTACTTCTTTCTGTAGGCGTCTGTTCTACTCTATTTTTAAAATGGAGATGCTGTAATGTTTGAGCAATATCCATAACTTCTGTCCTTTTCAAACAAGTAATTCCTAGAAAGGCACTGTTAGTGTGTCTTGAAGACTGCCACATTCCAGTGATGAGTCAGCTCTAGGGTCCAAAAAATTTCTCCAAAAACCTATGAGCTCTTCTATCAGCAGGAGGTTTCTGGGATGAGTGTTTCAGATTGTTAGAAACTGAGAATGTTGTCTCACACTACCGCAGGAGGTGTTTTCTCATGTTCTCAGCTGTTTTGTTGTTATTTTTTGCCCATCACTTTTTAGAAGTCTTCCAAAATTTCATTTTCCCTATCCCATCAGACATCCTGTGACACAGAAACCCCCAGCTACTCACCTGTCTCATATGTGGACTCTGCAGAGATCAATGTTGGGCAGCACAGAGTGGACACAAGCCCCTCTTAGCTCACTGTGAAATCTAAAATTATTGGCAGAAACCAAGTTCTTCAATAGATACCTAGAGGAAGAGTTCATCATAACATACATTTCTCAAATCAACATGTTAAATGACAAACATTTCATGAAAGTTTTAGAACATAAGAGGCAACCTTCCTGACCTGACAAAATCAGCAACTGCAAGCTTCACAACTCATGTCGAGTACCTCATATAACAAAGAGAAGTTTCTAAAGCTGTTTGCAAACAGGCATGACAAGATGCCCTCATGCTTTGTGTTGAGAGGCATGACCAGGATGGACACTAAGATGAGCCTGAGGATCTCTCAGTCTGCAGAACATTCACCTCCCTTGTTTTTATTCATACTTCCTCTGTAAGAATTGGAAGTAACTTCACTCAAGCATGGCTAGGCAAGAAAGCATTCCAGAAAAATGAGTAAGCTGAAGTTGTTCTCAAAAGAGCCCCAAGAGTTAGCAACCTGTAAAACAGTCACCATGCTCATAGCACTGAGAGCCAACTTGAAAAGGAGACACCAAAACACAAAAGGAGGAGAGGAATGATATTCCACAGCATTTTTTCAAGGGTATGAATGCCAGATAGCTAAAAGAATGGTTTAGTGTAAGATAAAGGTTTTCACTAAAAGTAATGGGTGATACTACAGTAGTGAAAATGTAAGCTGAATATCACAGTTGAAAACTAATGTTATGCAACAATTTCACAAAGGAAACAAGTGTCCTGATTGGCATGCCTAAAATGAAACTAGGTCAACCTTTACAAATGATCAGCTCTTCAAAAATGCTCCCAGCTGATCTGGAAAGCCACAAAAGCCAAGTCAGAAAATTCTACTTGCTTATGACTTTCACCAGGAGCTGCAGTGCTGAGAAATGCTGGCCCCATGCATTATCCAGCCCACATAAGACTCATTTCTCCACCCAGTGTTTTAACCTTAACACTATTAAAAAGAAAACCAAAACATGGTAAATTGTGTGATGGCATTTTTTTTCTTTTTTCCTGTCAAGATGTTAACTAAGGTTGGTTAAGAAGAATTGAAGTGAGTGTGACGCAGAAAACCAGCAGCTGCTTTAGACTGGCTTTACAAAAATCTGTTCAGCCTGAACATGATGATGAATTAGATAAATTACACTAAAAAATTTATTGTTGCAAATATGTTTTCTATTACAGACATCCCTATAAATATGTATACCTGTTATTTTATGGTTTAAACTGATAGTGATCACCAAGATGCACCTTCTCAGAAAGTTGTTCAAATGCATCAGACATTGTCTTTGTGGTTATACACACAGAGGCAAAGGGACACAGATGAAATATTATGATAGCCAACATGCCTCAAAGGTGTCAGTAAAAATATTAGGACTGGGTTAAGCTACGAGCACCAAGTTTCATACTCAACCTCTGAAACATCTAGTGCCAAGTATCTTGGAAAAAGGGGCAAGGAAGAATTTTAGGCCAAAGTACAGGATGGCATCCTTCCAGCTTTGAATAGAGAGATGGTGATTGCTGTAAAGTTTTTACTTCTTCCGAACCCCTCCTTTGTTTAGTATTTTCTCTTGCCAGTGCACAATCTAGTTCTGTCTGTAATATTCCAGTTTATGTTTAATTCTGTTGAGATTTTCACATGACAACTTTTTGAGGAATTTTCATACGTGAATAGAAGGAAGGAAAAAAAAAAAAAAAAGAATCACTGCATTTACACAGGTTTTTACTACGTTTGTAATAATGGCTTCCTTTGTCAAAAATTCTGCTGGCCTACCCACAGCCTTACAACAGAAGAAAAATCTTTTCTGGGGTGGGGTAGACTCTCTGGGGAATCCTGAAAGCATTTCAGCCATCAGCTATTAGACTGCTACATATGAAAAGAAATCAGGTGTTGATATTCATTTTGGGGGCCTTTTGAACATTGGAAAAAGCTAAGACTGATCAATTTATGAATTTACCTTTTTTTTTTTGAGGGAGGTTTTTCCAAAAATGGGAAAACAAGGTGGTTTTCATACATAACCAGCCCTGTGATGCTGGACCATAAAAAAAGTTGTAATGGCTTGCTGTGCTGCATTTATTAAAAGAGCCTTTATCACACACATGCTACTGAAATAAATGCATAAAGGATGGGCAGTCTTTAGATAAATAGGTAACCATTTCAAATAACAAAACAAAGAAATAATTAAAAGGCTTTGCAATAAAAGCTTACCAGATGATGCACCGACAAAACACTACAATTACAAAACATTTTCAGCTAATATGGTTAGCATAATGTACTCCCCAGGCATTAATGGATTATCAAGGTGGCTGTAAATCACTTTATCAATTATTGAACTGCAATAAAATATTTATAAATGGGCCCTTAATATCAAACGCAACTGTAATACTTTTAAAATGTGGCAATGAGAGGGAATGTGCTTATGTTTTCATTAACAGAAACTTGTGGAGTGTTAATAAAGGACTTTTTCCTTAACCCATGCTTTGCATCTTCAGTAGTTCTGGCTTAAGGGAATAATACATTTGAACAGTGACTCTGTTTTGCCATAGTCTGTGCAATAAAACTACTCATTTGTGAGAGCACTTGGATATTGCTGTGAATCTGAACCATCATGGGTAAGGAGTCTGTCTAATTTAAGAGGTTCCTTCCATGAAGACTACTGGGAATAAGTACCTGGGTAAAATTGTCAGGTGATCTATGAAATTTTTGCTTTTCTTACAGTAAGAATTTCTTTGAAACCATTGCATTTTTCATTTAATTTTGAGGCAATCAGCAGAACACATGAGAACATTTTCAGTTAAAAGTGTGTGTCCAGAAATATTCAGTGTCAGCTCAATCAAAGGTTTCCAGAAGAGCAAGAAGTTTGGCAAATACCATCCCTAAAAGTCTGAGCGCATCCAGGGTTCTTGCTTCAGCCTACCCCATCACTGTCTAAAAAAAAAAACCAAAAAAAAACAAACCGAACCAAAACCAAGAGTACCAAGTATCTGCTGTAAAATCTGGATTTTCATTCCAAATTTCCCTTTGAAACTTAGCCAAAGTCGGTCTCCCAAAAAAAAAGCTTTTTCAAATTTTCTGCTTAAATTCCAGTGAAAAATGAAATTGTTACTAAGCCTCCAGATTCAGCACCACCGTCCAGTTACTGTAAAAACTATTATCAAGTGAAAATGATAATAGTGACACTTAATCAGGTGTGTCTCCTAAGTCCCTGAATGGAAATCATATACTTGCTTTTTAAAGTTGCAAGGTTAAAATTGTGAGGATATCCTTTCACAGCAAAATTGGAAGAAAGCATTCAGGCTACTATTATACTGCCCTTGATGCTGCTGATAATAGGACAAAAGCGAAGTAAATTACTGAATGGCAATTCTGACAAGCAAGAAATTACTAACCACATTTTTTAGTAGGCATCTGCTGGTGTTTTCAGCACAGGGGGTGTGACAGGACTTTACTCATCCTCAGGCCAAGAAATCTATTTTAGCTAATAAAGAAACATGCAAGAAAAGAGGACTCAACTGCCAAGTGATACAGCACATAACAAGAGCCATTATACAAAAGCAAGTCTGACAAACACCCACAATCACTGATAGACTGTACCAGAGCATCTACCAGATGCACAAATTCTTCCTTTAGGCCCTTTAGCCAAAGTTCAGATACTCATTGTAAGATCACACTGTCAGAAAAAGTGTTGCCGAGAACTACCTTTGCTGCTGTCTCTACAGCCACAAAATTGCAGCTGTCAGAGCGATTCTGAACTGTAAACCATCTAATCATAGTCTGATTGCACAGTCCAAACATCATCTAGAAACACTAGATTGTGCTGCAGAGAGCACCATTATACTTCGTAGAACAAACTGCTGAATATGTGTATACTTGACAGGGTAAAACCAATACACTGAAAAAGTCTGTGTTAAACTCCTCCTGTCCTCCCAAATGCAGGTGAAATACACAGTCCTATTGCACAAGGCAGGCTTAGTGCTCTCTGAAACATGGGGCATACACTGTCACTTATTTATGCCCATTTGGCTGGTCAGAAAAAAAAAAAAATCAGTAATTTTGTTGAGTGGTGCTGAGCATTTCCTTCAAAGAAAAAGGACTTCTAAAGCCACAGCTGTTATAAAGAGACATATCTGAGGTTGATTTCAAGCTAGTTCTCTATTGCAGAGAAACGCTGCTTTTGATCTACCGACTGCCAGGTTCCTACAATGTATTTCAACAGCAGCCACATATCAGTGTCTGCCAATTGAGCTTCAACTGAAGAAATGACACAACAGGAGACTTACCTAATGAGCAGAATGAAGGAAAGCTCCCTCTGGAAGAGAATAGCAGTCTGTCAGTAGTCTCTGAGCCTGCCGACAAGAAGGGTTATGGACCTGCATGTCCTACAGCCACAGCAGCTCATTCAGCACAAGTACAACCATGAACCCCTTCTTCAGCACAGGTCTGCAAACTGCTTCTTTTCTGAAGGCCTTCTCTGGTTCATTTTGACATGACCTACCTAAGAAAAAGCCTTGTGGTGGAGCAGTTGAGACCCTGCCGACAGCACTGTCACTGTAAGCTCTTTCCTGTAGGGACAGCAGCTGTATATCACTAAGCTTGCAGGAGGCAAGCACTTGGATGAAGTGAAAGCTGTTCATGCCCAACCAGAACAGCAGACCCTGGCAGGATATCCTGGACTATTTTGCCTGCCAGCTTTGGAATGGTGTTCCATCTACTGCTACCTTGCATCTGGAAGTATGAGTAGATCAAATCTCCCAGTATTTCTTCCTCTGGAAAGGTTTCTCCTAATCTTTTCAATTTCATTCTCCAGCCAAAGATACAGAATCACATTTTTAAGAAAGATAAACAAAGGAAAAATAGAAAATCCTTTTACATCTGATCTCTCAGATACTCTGACTAACCCAATAATCCTTCATTTTTGATGTTGGAGAACAGCATGTTTTTCAGAACATTTTCTTCATCCTGATCAATTATGTGAGTGACAGTGTACTAACCCCTATTCCTAGGTAAGTTTTTCCAATAGTTAGGTATCTTTGCATATAACATTTCTAACTGTGTTTAGCTTCGGCATCCAGCCACTGAACTGTCATATTTAGACAGAGTTTTAAAAACATGCAGTAATGAATTAACTTTGCTTCCACTGAAATAAATCCCAAACCAGTAAGACTACATGGCTATGTCCCTCACACACGTGCAGTACAGGTACACATCATAAGTTAGACACTCCCTAACACCATGCTGACAGCTTTATTGCATGCAAAGAGTACCAGCTTAAACAGACTTTTTAGTTCACCTTGAAAAGCAATTCAGGTTTCTCAACTTCCTTTTACAATGTAAAAAATTCACAACCACAGCAGATTTAGCAAGAGTGACAGAGCATCAGATGCTGTTGGTGGCTGGAACAGTTGTTGCCCCTCCTCCCATAAAACATTGCTTCTAGAAATTACTGGGCTGCCTGCAGAGAAGTGTTTTGTAGCTCCAGTGTATTACTGTAAACAAAAATCAGTAGTGATTTGCTTTAATGTACTAAATGGTAAAATCTGAACCTTTCAGCTAGCTTTACAAGAGCTGCAGCTTCTCTGCAGCGGCACAGCAACCTCAAGGTGAAAGGCATAAGTGCCAGCGACAGCAAGACAAGTGTAATATCTATACATTACAAGCCTGGATGTGCCTTGCCACTCTGCATAACAACTTTCACTCAACCACCCGAACAGCTGTGCAATGGTAAACCCAGTCTAATTCAGCCATGTACAAAGCCTGCCTGGTTGCAATAAATGGGTGGAAGACATTGAAATGTCAATGCTTCACTAACATTTTGCACACGAAAGGTCTGTATCATTCTGCACATGAAAGGTCTACAGCTAAAACAAATGCTTCCAAGGTACGTTTTCTGTTACTGCTATCTCCCTTGTCATTGTTTGCCCTAGCCAGCACAGGGCGTTTGGGAGGATTGATATCCATCAGTCAATGGCATGTGGATCAAGAGCCCCCACAAGAGCTTGACCTACCCCATAATCTTTTGAAAACTAACTTGCTACACAGGTGTGTTTAGGCTTGTGGTGAAGAAAAACAAAAAAAAATGAAGGAAAAAAAAAAACAAAACAAACCTAACACACAAAAAAGAAACCAACAAAAAACTGGCTGGGAGTGTATGTCTACCACTACAAGGCCAGCATCCATGCAGACTTAATCTTACAGCAAGACGGAGATTCTCTTTAGAAGCTGAAGAGGTGAAAAATCACTACCATCTCAAACAATCTCCTTTTTTTATATTATATTTTTTAATTAAACATCTAGTTTGAAATCCACTGTTTTTTCTAAGAGTATTACTGTTTCACCAGCATAACAAAAGTAACTGTCTGCAATTTCCTAAGTGAAGAAAAGTGTTCTTTTATTTTCTTTCAGCCAATTCTGCAACCTTGGTTAAAGAACTTTTTACAGAAACACTTCTGAATGAATGACAGCACTTAATGCTATTCTTATGGCAGCAATACACAAGTGAGACTATTTTACTTAATTTTCCTGCAACACTAGAACACCCCTGCTACAAAGCTGTGCTAATTCAGGCTGTTCTCCCTCTTCCCTAGTTATTACAATGACACTTAAAATGCAGATCTTAAATAGACACAGCAATTATCTGGGGTTTACCTAACAATGACTACCTGATAGTTATGCAACACAGCAAAGATTTTCGTTTACATTGCAGAACAGTCTCTACCTTAATGAAAATAAAGTTGGAAAAGGGGACTTGCGTACTTGATGAAAGTACTGGGGTAAAATGCCTGGAACTTAGAGAAAAACACTAACAAAAAAACGTAAGTTTAAAACTAAGTCCTTTGGAAACCTTTGGTATCTCAAACCAGCTTTAATTCACAACCTGGGAGGTTGCGCTATGGTCACCCTACATTCTCTATAAAAACTGTGCAAAGATGTTCTGAAATAGAAAAATAATGATGAGGGAGACATGTGCAGTGCAAACAAGTACAATGGTTCTCCTGTATCCAAACTGATCCTAGCCCAGTAATGCTCAAATCAATGTTTCAGCTAAAAGATTAACATGCTGTTGAAAACAAAATGCTGCACTTCCTAAACAACATACATTTCTAAGAGACAAAATATCCATCATACTTCCCATGCTTTAAATATCTCAGTAATTTTTAAAGTACATAAACACAAAACTTTTTAGAATTCCAGAGTTGAAGGTATGGTTTTATTACTCAGAGCAATCCCATTTATTGTCATAAGTCTAGAAAAACTGCCCTAAGTTAGGAACTCATGGTGTTGTATTTATAAGCCTTGGGTTGGAAAGATTCTATGAGCCTTTAGAAAGAAAAATGCATAATATTTACAAGTTACTACATAATGTGAAAGAAGATTTAATTTCTCAACCGTCTTTTTCAGTCTTTCCCAGAATACCATTATCTACTCATTAACAAGTTTTCATCCAGTTCACCTCACCTTCTGCCCTTGACATGCTCTTCCTGCTTCACTAGATATCTGCTGCTTTCATGGTTTATAAGATAAGGACCCAAAATAGAACTTTACAGAGGGACAGAAAAAGTACTTCTGTGAACAAAGAAATACAAATAGGTCTGTATACAATGCCAGTGTCCCATACAAATAACGAGGGGCTGTCCACTTTGAGTGTTAAGCAACCTAAATCTCTTCACACCAAATAGCTTTTATTTTTACTATCACTTACATGTATGATGCAATGTTCATTGAAAACACAGCATGACTGGTGTTCAGCAACTGATAGCAGAGTCATAGGATAGATCAAATGTACAGATATTAAGAGTCTGAGACAGAATACAGTTAGCTCATTATATGTGACCTGGCACAGTTACGTGTCTTCTTTTTCCCACCTACTGCTGAAGACTTCATTGCAAAGTTGTGCTGATACCACAATTCTGTTTTGCTGCAGTTTAGATCCCTATTTCTGCTTAGTTGTAATGCTCCTATCTGAGAGAAAATGACATCATTATGCACTTTGAAGGACAGATCTGATCTCCAGCCAGATTAAAACACAACTTAAGCACTCATCTATGACCAGGAATGAAGAGAGTGGGCTGGAAGCAAGCATGCATCTTCACATATCTTCAGTGTCACAACCAGCACCAATGGGCTGGTACTTCATGGATCCAACAGAATGGCTCCAAGATATCTTCTTCCCCAAAAGCAAAACCAGGATCAGCAAACTCCACATTGCACTCATACCCAACAGCTGATACAAGTAGCTGGAGCACATGAATTCGTGAACCGTCTTAACAGAACAAAATATAACAAGAAGACATGTTCTTTCATTCTCTGTGAACCTTTCTGCTGACAAAGACTCTGGATTTATATATGCATAATGCTTGGTGAATTTCAATCTTGAGAAATAAAGTGCTTAGCTAAACTCACTAAAACTGATGGATACATTAAAGAGAACATTCAAAATATTCACTGTTTTTTGTGGTTCACAGTCACAAAATATACCTGTGTCCAAGCTCACTTAATGTCCCAAATCTGACAGATCCTTAGACCCTTACATCAAGTCTTATTGAATCTGAAATGCCAGTCAAGTTCTTTTACAAACCTGGCTTTATGTCTTGAACTATCACCAAAATTTGGAAATCAGAGAAGCTATAACATAAGTAAATGTACAGTCAAAGTCTTATTATGTCCAAAAGCTTTGTTCATAAAGATTTTTGGTGTATTCCAAAAGCTTTGGGTCTCATGAAAAGACTGTTCTGATTTCATCAAGACACTTCTCAACAATGCTGCCACTTTAATGGGTTAGATATGTTCCAAATATACAATGTGCAATTGTCAACAATCAAAATAGTTATTAAATTGGCTTATGAAGAAAAGAGCTTTAAGAACATGCAGCTCTGGTTTAGTGTTAAAAACAGGTCTGCATGAATAGAGAATTCTTCTTAGGAAACAGCGTGCTACTGGAAAAGAAGCAAACTGCTAACATACCGTGAGGAATCATACACCATTTTTCCTGCTTGGATTGTGTCTCACAGCTGGAGAGAAGGCTTGTGCAATAAAGATAATTGCCCACCAGCAAAGTAATAAGGCATATACTGTCAATCTCCTCTAGCCCTAAATAAATAACTGTTGATTTCCCTTTCTCTCACCATGCAAAACCAGAATATAATTTGGTGATTCATTTGTGAGTTCAAAGAAAGTGCCAGACGAGGAGAGAAGGCAGGACTGGATGGAAAGCCATGGACATATTAATGCATTAACCTTTGAAAAATCAAGCTGCTTTTGTTTTTGAAAAGCTGTGAGCTGTGAGCTCACAGCTGTGAGCTGTGAGCAAAGTAAAACAGTGCCAACTCAAAGAGGCAAATTTACCCCATGGTCATTTCAGAGTTGTTTTCTCACACTTTAAAATAAACAGTTTGCTTCTGTATGCTCGTCTGTTACACCACAACCTGCCTCAGCCTAGGGCAGAGTGTCACTTATTAACGTGCAGTCCTGGACATATGCAGGTCAGCGTGGGACAGTGGGAACAGAAAAGTCTGTGCATCTTAGGGCTGGGATGTTATCAGAGGTTACAAAAGGTGAGTCCAAGGAGAGATCTTCTAGAAGAGAATGCAGGAAAACATGACATATAAGAGAAAAAAAACCTGTCTCATAAAAGCCATGTACACTGTTTTTAAGTATTTCAGTAAATTCTCATTGCAATATAGGCATTGTCACTGTCTGGGTTCAGTTTTAACATTTAGCCTGTTCCAACCAGGAGCCTAAATACAGACGGCAGAAAGCAAATTAAATATCTGGCCTCCTTCTAGGACATTTTTACTCAGGACACATAGCCATTTTTTATGCTGTAAGACCTTTATGATCTGAGCTTCAAAGTGTTATTTAATTTTTCTAGCTACACATTCCTCATATCACCAGAGAACCTGAGCACTCTACAGTCACTAAAGCCAATATAGTCCAAATACTCTCTTAAAGCAGAGAATATAAATATCTTTCTAGAGTAATCCTCATGTGATACCTTTCATTGTGGTAGGAGACTCCACCTCGCTTGAGATAACCTTCAGAGAAAGTAAAGACTGCCTTGCTGACAGTATGAATAAAATCTGTGCTTTGCAAAATATTTCAATTCTGCTATTCCTGAACCTGTTGAGTCTCTCTTCTGGAGATTCAGATCTTACCCAGGACCTAATGGCTTCAGATTCATACCGACTCTTTTCACCTTCCTTTCCAAGAAGGGCTTGATATGTAAAAGAAATGCAATCTTGTCCTGTATGTTGACTACTACAGCAGTATTTCAGAAACCATTTTAAGACTATTTAGTGTAAAAGGTTAATAAAGTAGTACGATTTCTCCTGATTTAAGGGGTTATGAAACACAAAAGAACTAAGACTTAACAGACACCCTGAGCTTCCATGCAAAGACACAAACCCAGTCAGTCATTCAAGCTATACCAAAGCACTCAGTAGTGCACACTCTCTTAAACTACTTGTCCAAAAAATTACTGACAACTGCACTGACCACAAGTACAGTCCAGACCTTTCAGGCTGTCACTCCCACCCAGAGATACAAAAGCATGAGATAAAAGCATTACCCTCAAGGAATCTTCCTTCTCTTTTGTGCTGCTCTAGTCTCTCAGGCAGTTTTGAGTGTCTCTATAATGTAGATAAAGCTGACAAGGTCACCCAGGCCTTGATGTGAATCCTATAATGAGGCACAGGGATGCCAGTATGTTTTCTTAGGGCTATTTAAGAAGCAGAGACTATAATCAATTATTATCTACTTTGGAAATGTGGCTGACATAGAAGGTGAAAGAAAACTGCTAGAAAAACACACAGATTCCCACAACACTGTTTTTCAAAAATCTTTGAAAAAAGGTTTATTGGAACTTTTTTTTTTTTATACTTACAGAACAGTGTTAATATTCCAGAGACTATTTCCTTGAACAAAGAGTAACAGACTTTGATACGAGATTAGTTTGGACATTCAGAAGGAAGGATATTTATATGCAACCAAAATCCAACTGGCAACTTTCCACAGCAAAGTGGGGATAAAAGGAAGGGCTGCAGGCAACTGGGTATTGTTAAGGTGTAAAGAAAATTTCCTGCCACATCTTTGAGCTACACTCCCAAGGAAGAAAAAAAAAAAAAATCCCAAGAGAAACCATCTTTAAATTATTTCAAAGTGTACACAAGAAAGCAAAAAAAAAGTTTAACAAACAAAAATGCCACTGGTGATTCCAGTACAACTAGACCTCAGGTGCTCATTCTTTTTCTGGTATATTTCTTTCTTGTTATGTGGTTAAGTAAAAATGGATTTTCATTAAAAGCCAAACAATAACCACCCCCCCCCCAAGAAAACAAAGAAAGCTCTCCAGAGATTTTATTCACTTGCAGAACTCTCTTTAAACTGGTCTATGATCTCACAGCAGGCTTATTTTAATACACATTCAAAACACAGAACTTATGATGATGCAAAAGTATTCATTTCCGAATAGTTTCCAGAACTGTTTTGCAGTGAAAACAAAAAACAAACAACAGCAACAACAAATGAATCCAATTGTTCTGCTACAATCCATGAGCTAGATTCTCATTTAAGGTAAACAGACAAATTTACCAAGACAGTGGAACTGAACCCACTTACACTGCCTGATACTCAGTTCCTTACATACACCTTAACCATATGCAACTTAAAAGGCACTCTTCAAAGACACGCTTAGGAAGAAACACTTTTCTGTAGTAAAGCCAAGTTTGCCAAGACAGTAATATTCCTGACAACAGCTCCTTTGAAAGAAATGCTGAGGACTCCCAAATGATGTCAAGGATGTAAGCTGGCATTTATAAATTAGGACAACCCTTTTTCTGAAGCATATACATTGTAGGGAATCAAGGAACTCAGGGTACTAGGAAGTCAAGTTTATAGATTTATTTTTTTTAAGCACTAAGGGTTATAGATGTTACTGAACAGAAATATTTGCAACAAAGGAATTATATGGGGGAAACACAGAAATTTGAGCAATCTTATCTACTGAATTACCTTGCACCAGCTGAACTGGGGAAACTATCACGGCAGTAGTCTGTAGCAAGTACAAGATAAAAAATACTGCAGCTTCATCCTCTTGATGATGATCACTTGATGTGGTCTAAGCACACAAGTGCCATAGCCCAATGAGGAGTCTGAATCTTTAATTACTCACACAATTGGCTGCAGCTGGAGGCAATCTTTTTCCAGACTCTTTTGGAAAGCAGCAGACTGTAAGCAGCTCTGGTCCCTGTCCTGCACTGACAAAGTCTTCTGTGATGCCCTACTCAGCAATGATACTGCCCATTCTGGAGGCAAAACTACTGTTTATTTTATCTGCAGTGCCAACACATCTATCTGGCAAAATCATGCATTTTGGACTGAGCTAGCTGAGCTCAGCACTATGGACAATAATGTCTCAGGATGGTCGAGGAGGAAGTTAGATGTGCCATGTTTGATGAAAAGAAAAAAATCTCTTAAACAAAATTTCTGAAATTTCTTGCTCCTAACTACCCTATTTTTATTGCTCTCCACTGACCATGGGGAACTTAATTCCTTTTGGTTTCTTGAAAAATTCCAGCACACATTGCTTTAACCAGATCAATTGGCACATCTCACCATAATGTTGTAGCTCTGCTGAAATCCTCATCCTATTCCTTTACTCCTTCAGAGTGCGAGAAGCACCATGATTGCAGGTGGGCAAAACAGAAAGCGGAGGCCTGCAGAAATTGGCAGCTCCTCTTTGCTAGCAGCAAAACTGTCTGAATCGAAACTTACAAACTGCAAAGCCTACTGGAAATAGACTGTGTCTGGTTAGCCCAGACTGATCCTGTGCCATCATCCTTACTTTGCTGAATAAATGCAACTGGACCCTTTAGGTTCACCAGACTGGAATAACTAAAACCTAGATATTCACGGTGGTTTAATGCACAAGGTTCCAAGAACAAAACTATAAACACAGCACAAAGTTCTTTTATTTTGGGATGCCCTAACAAACAAAATCTCATTTTGGAACATCTTTCCAGAGGGAGAATAAAGTTACAACGCCTCAGCAGAACCTGTAAAACTGAGAAAATAAAACATTTCTTGTTTACTGTATTATGAAACAGGATTAATCTCTTCTAACTTGTAGTGTCAAAAGGGAAAATTCATAATTTATAAAATCTCATAGAAAAAATGTCATCCCAAAATGGCTGTTAGCTTACAGATGACAAGTCTTATTGCTCAAAACCCTCCTGAATTGAGACATTAAGTTGATATTTAGATCCAAATCTGTCCTGTTTTCATGCACTGCTTTATACATTAAATAACTAGATTTCCTGCCAGTCTTCTCCCAAGGATGGTCTTTGCTCTTCAGAGAATGTTGCACCTTTCTTTTTGTATCAATACCATGTATTTTTTATTTACTTCTATTCTCACAGACATTATATTTTTGGTGTAGAGTTGTTATGCAATATACATCCAAGTCTTTCTTGTCAGGTCAATCAATATTTTATTTACAAGGAAAATGCCTTATTTACATTGTGTCAGAAGCGACATTTGCTGAAACACTGTTGCATTAATAAAACACTGAAGAAGACTCTGGAATAGGAAATTTTTCTCTAAAGAGCACTGTCCCGTGTAGAGTGCAACTAGTAGTTTGAGTTAGCAAAAATCACTGGGTGAACATTACATCATGGTATAACATGTGCTTTATGGGTCTCACAGACAGCAACCTGTGTTAAAGTAGCCTGCAACCACCATCATGAAGAGCTACACTGGTATTTTCTCCACACTTATGTAGGAAAAAGTTTCCCTGACTTGAGACCCTCTTTAATTTAGGTATTTTCTGTCCTGTATCTGGACAGCACAGAGAGTTTTGAAAGGATGCTTTTGTTTTGGGAAAAATTGTTTTTCTGAGAAGGTGTTGTTGATGTCAAAGGGGAAGGGTAAGGTCAAGATGCAAAAGGAGAGAAAGAAAATAAAAGGGAACAGGAAAGAAGCAAAAGAGCTATTTTCCAGAGCAGCAGAGAGCTCAGCTGATGACATGCTTCCTTTCATAGGTCAACAGGAAAACTCCTATGAGCTGTGTGTTGTGACAGCACATAACTTTGCTTTCCAAGCCCCCACACAACTACTTTGCTTCTACTGACCCTCCTAAAGGCTTGCTAGTTTTGGCTTGAAACTCTATTCAAAGCTTGAGAAGATTTTCCCATTAAAAAGAAATTCAAAACTGGTATCTTCTGGTTTTAAATCAAAACCATCTAATTGGAAATTCCCAGTCAGTTGTAATTCTACTACCTAATGGTCCTAGGAAGACATGATACAGATATTACTGAAATCAGTTCTGTGAAATTAAAGAGTCTTCTTACTGCCTGGTTTCTTCTTCCCATAAAGGTCCTTTGACTGCCATCAGGTCACCTCCAAACCTTTTTGTGAGCTGAACAGATGAAGTTCTTTAAATCTCTCACCACAAGGCATTTTCTCCAGTCCTCAGTCTATTTTCTGTGGTTGTCACCTGCATCTTCTCCAATTTTCCACCAATTTTTCATATTATATATTTAAGTACCTAAATAAAAACTTAAAAACCTGTCTTCCAGCCATCTCTTATTAGAGAAATTGGGCAAGGTCCATCATAAAGTGATTACAGTTAATCATAGAATCATAGAATAGTTAGGGTTGGAAAGGAACTTAGGATCATCTAGTTCCAACCCCCTGCCATGGGCAGGGACATCTCACACTAAACCATGCCACCCAAGGCTCTGTCCAACCTGGACTTGAACACCGCCAGGGATGGAGCATTCACAGCTTCCCTGGGCAACCCATTCCAGTGCCTCACCAGCCTCACTATAAAGAGCTTCCTCCTTATATCCAATCTAAACTCCCCCCGTTTAAGTTTTAACCTGTTACCCCTTGTACTATCATTAGTGAAGAGCCTTGCATCAAGTACACCTTAAATTAAGCCTTCCAACAAGTACCGTGCTGCAGTACATTTCTTACCCTACAAGTACACCTCTCTACATTTTCCAGCATTTACTCACTGTGTTACAGTAGCTTGCACAGGAGCTCTTGATAATGCTTTTGTAGACTCAGCTTTGAGTAATGTGAATGCTTTCATAGAATCATCATAGATGATCCACAGAATACGTTCAGATGATCCACTTCTTCCAGATTTCAACTTGCTTGCTTTTTAAGACATATTCTATTTTTTTTTCAAGTATAACATTTTTATACTTCTGTTCAAAGTAAATACTTGAAGCTTCAGTTTTAAATATTTTTTTTTTCCTGGCATGGTGACTTAAAGAACAACTGTTTTGTTTCTTAAACCAGTGCCCACCTGTTCCATAACTCTAGTTTTCAAGACAGGATCAGACTTTCTAGACAACACACTTTCTGTAGTTGCTGGATTCTTTTTGCAAGTAACTAGATGAATAGGATTACACCAAAACATTTTTGGAACCATAAAAGTGCTGTTGAATAGTGCTATTTTCCCTGGTGAACACAGGTAAACACAGTCTTGGGAGCACAAGCTCCCCTGATGATCAGGAGCAGCAGGGCAGAAGAAGGAAAAAGGATGCGTTTCCTGCACTTAACACAACAGGAAAGCTCCCCGGATCCTCTGGGTGTTTTGTGTAATGACATAAAAATACAGCATTACTTTCCGTTGTCTCAGCTTCTCTTAGAAGGGAGTAACTAAACAAGGAATGATATTGCTGTGTACTTCATAAAACATTTCCTGATCTCAAGAGACGAGACATGATTGCATAATGAACTGGCATATAGCATGGTGCCTGTGCAATTCTGTAGTCCGGTCTCCAAGAACTGACCACTATTTTGTTAGAGAAATCAGTACATAATGGACAACAAGGAATGAGTGGAGAATGGTTTTGTTGCTGATATTCTTCAGTAAACTGAGCTGGCAGCCAACTGTCAATCCCACTGGCTCTGCTCCCCACATCCCAGCCAGAACAGTAAGGGGGATTGTGGAGGTAACCTCATTTCACTTGCTAAAAATATTTGCAAAAGAAAAAGGGTTTGAAAAATATTGCCTAGAATTTTGCATTCCTTAGATTCCTACTTCTGCTTCTCCACTACAAGCAATATATTTCCCTCCTCACTGCTTTGATAAAAGACTCTGATCCTGGTGGGAGTTTCAGATTTGCCACTGGAATGGAAACTTCATACAGGCAGTTCTGTTATTGCAGTTGGCTGCCCTGTCTTCGCTATGTTATGTGATTACTATGCAAGATCACTTGGGAAGTGATCTAACAGCAGCTTGCCTGCAGAAGCAGTAATCTCATTACGAATTTTGATCATGAGGGTGCCAAATATTTTTTTAGACAAATTTGAATGATCTCTGTGCTGACAGGTAAAGCTGGCATTGCTTAGTAGAACACATATATTGCAAGAATTATAAACCTGACAAAATTATAAGCCTGACTGACAACATAGTGTGACTAGGACTTGGGAGGAAAGGACACAGGACTTTACAAGATGGTGCACAGAAGGCCAGCAGAGTGCAGGCACTGTTTGTCCACAGGTTGCTGTGCAAATGTCACAAAAAGGGAGGACACTTAGACTTGGTCTTGTCCCATATAAATTCAGGCGATTAGTTACAAACACTTAAATGAGAATCAGTGCAGAGAAAGAGGAAAAAAAAAAAGGTGTTCTAAATCACCCTCTGGAGGGGCCAGAGATTAGAATTACTTTTTGTGTCCTGTTTCTCTCTGTTAATAGAAGGATGAGAGGGGCAATGCAGAAGCATTCCACTGCTAGCTAAAGCACTCCCAGTTAAGTATTTAGCAATGGATAAGCCTCAGCTCACTGCCCAATCCTCTATGGGCAGTAAGAGAGAATGCACTGCTACAGTCCGGCTACCTCAAAGCATCTCCGTCAAATTTACCACATATGCACAGAGGACTTAAGCAGCAGGGTATATATAGCTCAAGCATATCAGCCTTAGAGCTCAGGGGAAAAATAAAGGATCAAGATATTCGTGGAAAGACTTATATTTTTAGACTAACCTCAGTATATGAAGGAGGCTCAACATATTCTTCTTTTCCACAAATCAGGAGCTGAGGCTCAGAGAAAAGTTCCATTAAGACAAGCCCTTCTTATTTTCTCTGCTGCTGGCTGTGAAAAATTAAGCACAGATGGTAAGTTCCTCTTCAGGGCTTAACTCTCTGTAAGGCTATATCTTTTTATGAAAAGGGAGTTTCTCTTTGGCTTCTGCAGCTGGAAATGTTAGCATCTTTTTCTTTCATTCACAAGATAAAGAGCCCTGTAACCTTTAAATGGGTTGCAAATGGACTTCACTGTTTATGCCTTATCTTTATGCCTGAAGGAGAATGCAGGCCACAGAATCATGGTGAAATGACCTTTAAAATCATCTTGTATGCTGCAGTGGAAATAGGCATGATGCCTCAAGGCAAAGCTGAGAATCCTCTCACTCAACCTGTAAAAGTTCACTGTGGCAAAGGGAACAGAGGAGAAGAAAGAACGGAAAAAGTTTTGGGGAAGCTGGGACAAAAAACTGATCTGTTGGGATGTTTGAGGTGGACTCCCCACCACAATGCAAAAAAACACTGAAGGAAATATTTTGAGTGGACTTGGGTTAAAAGTATAACTTTCTTCACAGGAGGTGAAGAAATTTCAGACAGAACAGTTTATTCATCAGTGCATTTTCCAGAGTGGAAGAACCAGGGATTTTAATCACCCTCAAACTGAGGAAGGATTGACTAGGTCTCACAGTCCTTTAGTGAGTGTGAAGGGCATGAATCCCTATAGGAATTTAGAAAGAATCTAAGAGGGCTAAGCCTGAAGCTACTTGAACTGAGAGTCCCAGCTATACTTCCCTGAATGCCTTAGGGTAAAAGAAAGTCAATACTTAAAGAAGCGACAGCTTTTATCCTTGCATACTTGCCAGCAGCTTTTTGTAATGACAATTTTGGGCTCTAATCCCTGATTTTTTTTGTGAAATTTTGCTTTCAGCACCTAAACATGTTAGGAGTATATTTCTGTGATACAAGGCAGCTCAAGGTTCCATGAAGGACATCAGGACTTTAGAGTGTTTGGTGCAGAAGTCCATTTTCAAAACAGGGCACAGGCTTCTATAAATAGTCCCAGGCAATCACAAAGCTTTAGCCACTGCATATGTATCTAAACTAAGTCCTCAGCAAGGTTTCCATCAGCAGAAACTAAGGTTTAATGAAGGGTTGAACCAAAGGCTTAGCCCTTTAAACAGTCAATTTATTGCCACAAAAGATGACATTTATTGAACTCCTATTTCTGTCCAAGAAATCCTATGGTGCTTGAATCTTAATCCATTCCTCAACAGTTGATTGAAGAAAGCATAAAATAAAATGTTTGAGTAAAATAGAAATATCAGTCATCAAATCTGCTGTCAAACTTTCAGCCAGTGCAACCACAATAAAGCAGGAGGTTATGTGAAAGTACATTTGAAATTTGCCACAGCCAAGCCAGTTGTAAAGCCAGGTCTTCTCTAATAACACTTCATCAGAGATACACATGCAGGCTTTTTTTCACATCACAGAGGACACTTTCAGAGCATTATTGCAGCAAGGTATCCTTTTTTCTTTTTCTTACTGTAAAGTCCCATTTGTAACAAGTAAGCTTACAGACTCTTGAAGCATTATCTAGTGAGAATCATCCGGTGTTTTCAGTTTCCTACAGAGATGTGATCAAATCAACAGAAACTGTCTATAGCATTTATTTCTCCAAGTGACTCTGGGAGGGCTCCAAAAAAAGATCTAATATACAACAGCCATGACACAAAAAGATCAGTCACAGGAATTTGGAGGGTTCTGCTGCAGCATTCAACAAACTCTTAACTACAGCACATCTGCATTTTTATATTTTACAGAAGCATTGTACACACATTGCGTATGTTTTTTATCGTGTACTTGCCACACAGCTTTAGGGTCAATTCACAGGTTATTTATGCAGCCTCGCCAGTACACCCACCATAAAGCCATCAGAGTGGGAGAGATTCCTAGAGATGACTTTCTACCTTTTCATTGAGGTAAATCAAGCTAAATTTACATCCCTTGCAGTTCCTCTTTACCTATTGCACTCTCAAAAACTTCCAGGGGTGATCTATCCCATTCAGCACCATCAATGCTGTTAACAAGACAACAAAACTCAGAAGCCCAGACGCAGAGAAGCTAGCTTTGTGAGTAATACAAGCCAAAACATAGCTTCTGCACCTATACTGCTTGTGGCAGCCACCATTGTATACTGCATACGATTACCTACAGCAAGGCAGTGAATTCTCTTCTAAAAATGAATAAGGAAGGATTTAGTTATGATTCTGAAACCATATTCAAGAAAGCTTTGCAAAAACAGCTTCTCCTGGAGCTTCCAGCTGACACTTCTTTGCGTTTGTTTGTGTGCTTGATGTAAGCATTCTCTCATAGGAGTTTTGGTGGCCACAATTTCCACCCAAGTAGAATAAATGGTAGCTAATGGCATTAGCATTTTAAAAGAACTATGAGGCAAAGGTTTTCCAAAACTTCAGTCTCTGGTAAATCATGCCTCACCTGTTGTCTCTGTAGCTACTAGGAATTGGCCCCTCCTTACAATGGAGAGGGTGATAAGCAGCCAAGAGATGGGGCCAAATATTGCATCGTGCTTTCTCATCGGGAGCCAGACACTGTCCTCAGTATGCTCATTGTAATCTACAGTAATGCTGCAGAGACTTGTGCAAACCAAACTCAGATGACCCATCCTTGTATCTAGCTCTTGAGACCTAATCCAGATCCACTGAGGTTAATAGTGTGAACACATCTGTGAAACTAACATTACCAGTTAAACCTATGACGTGCATTTATTCATGGGTAGCTCTTTAGTTAAGAGAAGTCCATTGCTACATCCTCCTGCCTCATCACAGCATATGCTCCCTAGTCACAGTATACTAAAGCAAGCATTACATGCATGCAAATATTCAGATGTTCCTGCCAATTATAATAATTTTGTATAGAGGTTTTTGAGATAACCCCTGTCACTGAACAGCAAAATTTTCTTCTGTCTTTGGGACCACCCAAGCAAATGAATCCTGTGAAACTTTTTACTTAGGAATGATCTAGCAAAGCCAAATCTTTCCTTGTGCCATTTCAGTGCCTGAGTAGTCCCAAAGTGAACAGTGCCAGCACAAGAAACACTCTGGTACTAAAAGGATGGCACAGACCTTTCCTACCATTAATACAACCAATATTCCTCTGTAATTGGAGAGGAACTAGACCCAGCAGCAGCTACCGGTCTGAACAAGCCCAGTAGAGGTAACTGCCCAACCAACATACAAAATGGCACGTACTCATCATTCTCAGCTCTGCAGCAAAATAGGAAGGTAATGATCTTATTTCAGGAATGACAACAGCAGTTATCCATATCAGTGACGTATCAGATGCTTCAATTTTAAAGGCAGTAGCAATTACACAACCCTTTTGTCTATCATTAACAACCTGGAAGCTATTCATCTACTTAATTGCAATAGTAGCTTTGTGTCTGAGGACAGGACTTTTATCATTAATATTTGAAAAGCACAGTCAATTAATATGTTTTGGACTTAAACAGAAGTGTTGAAAATTGATAGGCAACTGTTGAGGCATTTCCTCCTTTGCCTAAGAGAGCTTTTCCCTCAAAAATAACCAACAACCAAACCAATAAAACATACCATCACCTCCACAAAAAATAAAAACTCCCACTGCCCACAACAAAACAATAATGGTCAGTTCAACTTTGCTATCACAAAATAACACCTAGGATGAATACAATTCAATTTTCAAGCTACAGCTGTGTTGTGGTTTAAGACCAGCCGGTAACTCAGAACCACGCAGCTGCTCACTGCACCCCCCCCCCCCCCTTCCTCCCCCCAACTCCCAGAAGGATGAGGATGAGAATCGAAAGAATATAACTCCCATGGGTTGAGATGAGAACAGTCCAGTAACTAAGGTATAACACAGATCACTGCTGCTATCACCAATAATAATAATGATAAGGGAAATAACAAGGGAAGAGAATACAACCACTCACCATCCACCAACCAATACCCAGCCTGACCCCAGCAGTGATCCAACCCTTCTGGGTAACTGCCCCCAGTTTATATACTGGACATGACATGCTGTGGTATGGAATACCTCTTTGGTTAGTTTGGGTCAGGTGTCCTGTCTCTACTTCCTCCTGGCTTCCCCTCCTCCTTGGCAAAGCATGAGACACAGAAAGTCCTTGGTCAGAGTAAACATTACTGAGCAACAACTAAAAACATCAGTGTTAGTGCTGTTCCCAGGCTGAGAGTCAAAAACACAGCACTGAACCAGCTACTAAGAAGGAGAAAACTGACTGCTACTGCTGGACCCACGACAAGCTGTTATGGAAATTCAGCATGGATATGAACCGAGATTAAAATTTCAGTCCAACGTATATTCGTATTAATGAAGAATTGTCTAATAGTAAAGTGATCAGCTGTGAGGAAGTTCTCAGAGGATCAGTCACCTTTATATAAAACTAATGGAAAAGGTCACAAGACACCCGCAATGAACACCCTGTAGCCTTCAGAAATCTGAAGCAGCAAAAAAGAATCATAGACCAGAAAAACATACATATGTACTTCTGAACTCTCTGAACAGGAAGTTCTAAAAGTTCTAACAAGTCAGGGTTTCATTTTCTCAGGAACAACCAGTTTTCACATGGGATTGAGAAAATTTTCATATCAAATAAAAGAAACAAAATGGAGATCTGAAGCTGTATGGCAAAAGTCAGCAGTAGAACCAGGACCCTAATCTTAAAGCAATGTTAAAGGTCCTCCTTTTTCTGGTAATCACAAGGCCACAAGAGGCGATACAATTATGATTTTTATCTTTCTTCTAATGTAATGGCCACCTGACTTCCAAGTTGCTTGAAAGAACCATTACTTTCTGCATTTGTTATCCTTCTATTATTTTACTGCACCACATGGCTGCACACATAATTAAGGTTTTAAATAATGAATAGATATTAGCATTATGTAAATCATCAATTTTCCATAGTGGGAACTTGTGGTAACTGCCTGTGAATCACAAGTATTAGGAGTCACAGACTTACACATTTTAAAATCTGAAACTATATGCCTGTTATAAATTATAATCTAAGCAGCTCTTTTGACACTCTTAGATTGTTCCCATCTCAATCTGTTGCACATCTGCTGGCAAAACTTTAGGTATGAGGCCCTTAAGAGAACATGGAATATATTAGTATCTTGAATTAAGACAGCATGGAGTGCTCAAGCCATGATTATCCCAAACAAAATTAAATCCTCTGAGTTAACATCATGTATATCTATTCAAATTACATTTAGCTAAAGTCAGTTATGAAAAACAATTGCCATCTCACCACTTACTGCTCTCATCCATCTCTTTTAATAAACTCATTACTGAACTATAATTGGAGAGATTCACATAGGCCAGGACTGTAAAACGTTGCTTTTCTTAATTCTTCTTGCACTTCTTGCTCTGTTTCCACTGTGGCTTAGGGCTTAATCTACTGACACCCCAAATAATGAGTCCAAAAAGCAGCCAAGACAACAAAGTCTATTCTGAAAGTATACTGCACAATTTGATGTTAAAACATAAATATATTTTGGTATTGGTATTAAAAATACCAATTTCAATGAAAAAAACTGATTTATCAGTAAAGGCTTATGGGACACCCATCTATATCACCGTGGAGCTCAAGAGTCAGTGACAAGGTTTATGATGCTAATTTTGCAGCTATTCATATGCTGGCTGTAATAATGATGAATGGGGTCCTTAATCTGCATTTCTTGTAACACAACCCATTTCACATGTCATGCAAAGAGAACAGAAAACCCAATGCTAACAAGAAGAGATTGCTGATGAAAAGAAGATTTAGAGAATGCGGCCTAGAACTGGAATCTAGGTGCTTAATCTACTCTGTCTCTTCAGCTTCTCCCAGCACAATAAATTAGGAGCTCCCCTAGGGTAAAACTGGCTATGGAGAAATCTGTTGGGAGAAGTTCCATATGCCAGCTATGTGCAGATATAGACCCCAGGGTGGCCACTTAAATATTGGGCTGTTCAGAGTTCCTTCAATTCCCTCAAAACATTTTATCCCTAGCACATTTCCTTTAGCGATCCTTCCTATTATTCAGCCTATTTTTTTCACATCAAAACCTAGGATCCAAATCTTCCCCAGAATGCACATTTCCTATATGTGAGACTAGGAAATTAATTTCTTTTACTACTGAAAAAAAAGAAAGAAAAGAAAACACAAGATGAAACAAAAAAACCCAAACAAGTAGACTAGTAGTACCTAAAAGACAGCAAAAGACTTGCATAACCAGGTAGAAGACTGATATGAAGAGACAATTAAGACATTATAATTAGCTGTTCAACTGCATCTGGATGTTCAGTGCTTTTTTTTATTTTTTTAATAGCCCTCTCAAAAATCCTGGACTAAATGTGTAAAGACTTTAAACATAAGTTGTGATATGCAAGTACAAGGATACACAAATTCCACCTAGCACAGTAACTGTACTGCCGTATCAGGTGGAGACAGATGCCTACAGATGAGAAGGAACAGGGTAATCAAAGATACATTTTGCCAAATACTTATTTAGCCTTCTTGATGGTTTTGGTTTGGAACATCTCCTGACCAATTCATTCCAGCCTCGTCGCTTGGTTACAATAAGAAATTAAGAAGGTCTATGTACTACACAAAGAACCTCCTCTTACTTGGTTTGTCTGAATCTACTGAATGTTGTCTCTACCACCTCCATTTGCTAGACCCCATTGTTTCTGTGAAAAAACCATCTGTATCCACTCTTAAGCTAAGACTATGTAACTCTCCTGTATATTCTCCCAATTTTTTTTTGTTCAAACACACAGGTTAGTAAGTCATTCCCTATTCAGAATCCTGTAGGAATCTCTGGTTTCTGCTTTCTCTAATTTTCCTAGCTCTCAAAAAAAAAAATAAAAAAATCTGAGACAAGGGGGCAAAACACGTGCGTTTGTCAAGTTGTAGCATGAAGCTGTATGTGTTGCTTTTGATTTCATTCCTCGTAGTGCCTAAGTGCTTCTGTCCTCCCACCTCTTCCCAGCTGTGAGTTGATGTTTTCATGCAACTGTCATTAGTTGCAAGACTGCTGCTTGGTAGCAACAGTTCACTTGGACTCCATTATTGTATCTGGATTTGCCCAATGCATCATGTTACTCTTGTCTGCACTTAATTTCCTCTGCCATTTTAATGCCCATTCACCCAGTTTTATTAGATCATTCTGTAGACCTTCAAGTCAAATCTTTGTCCTCACAAACCCCAAAAAAGTTCATTAGCCAGCTTTATTACTTTAATGCTCTCCACATTTTTCAAGTGGTTTATGAACATACCGAGCATCACAGGACCTAAAAAGGAGTCCAAAGATTGTTAAACTTTCCCGCAAAAGAACCAAGCATTTACTGATTTACCTGACCCACACATGCATGTGCACAGTGTACATGCTAAGGATTAACCTCAAATTGACAAGGATGCAGTTGATTTATATGACAAAGCCCCAACACCAATATTTTGAGTAAGGCGAGGGTTTCAATCACAATGACTTAAATTTAATGGCTTAAAATGTTAATAGTATATATTCACAGATAGACAATTAAGTCTTGTCCTTTCTCATGTATAGCAAAGAGTATTTTAATAGAGCAGGGCAGCATTTTGTAATGAAACCAACAGGAAGTGATGAAACAGCACTGAAGGTTGTCTGTATTACTTGTTCATCACACAGAAACTCTTTGTCTATCAGTCCAGCAGCCCAATGCTACTACTGGTAATATTAGAAGTTGGCTTTATACTGTTTGTTTTTTTCTGTTAGATGGACTACATGACATTAGGAAAAAAAAAAAAAAAGAAACAAAAAAAACTAACAGCCAAATAGTGCCCAGAGAAATTATCAAGTTGAACTAACGAAAAGCAGACATTAGACACTGGCTTTCAATTCAGACTCTTTCCTGGCGGAAATCCCATACAGCATGCACAATAAAACACCAAAGGGAAGTTATACAATCACGCTCCAAATGTTACACAGGGTTGACTGCCAATAATACGCTAATTCTAATTAGAAATATAAAAACAAACATTTGCAAAACATCGTTCAGTGAGCCAATATCCCCCATAAGCCTGTGATCCTAGTTAGGAGCTATAGAGTTAAACTGAAGCCTTTCCAACTCACAGTTTAGCTTGTCCTGCTTAGCTGTAATTGCCACGTTAGTGACTTTCAACACATGAGGAAAACAGGTTTTTAAACCACAAGAATCTACTGTCTTTTTCAAAATGTAGTTAAACTACTTGAATTATTAAAACAGGGAAGGTATGGTTGAAGTACGATCTATTGCGTAGTCTGTCATCTTTCCCACATTCCACCCTGAGAGGCTTATCTTTTTTTTTTTCCCACCTCTTTTGTTAACCCTTCTGGGTTTTGTCCATAAGGACAGTGGAAGCAAGCAGCATCTGTTTGAAGTTTCCCTTTCCCAGCACACACAACCCACTGCTGACGACAGAACATATCTGCTCTGCACTGATCACTCCCAGAAAGAACATCCAAAATAGTCTCTTCTGGTCCAGAAACATAAATGCCCTCTAGGGATTAGGCACCTCTGCTCATTTTATTTAAAAACCAGACTTTTCTTGACTGATTTTTCACTGAACAGGAATTTGGGCAAGATAATGACTGCATCCTTACCTGTTTGCAGACTTACGGAGTGAGAAAATAAAATGCTTTTGGTTTCCACAAGATGCAAGTAACTGAAACACCACTGAATCCTTGCCAGAATCCAGCTCTAAAGTGGTCTTGCTCTGCGAGAGCAGCAGAGCAGTAGCAGTAAGTAGCCAGTCCTTTCAAAGCAGTCTTCTTGGAATCAGCTGTTGCCCTCATTGCTGTTGCCAAATGAAAAAAAAAAAAAAAAAAAAATCTTCCCTCTCAAAAACAAATATGAAGGCCATCCCAGCTCCAGAGAAAAGCTTATTACCTGGATGGTTAGACATACACAGACAGTATGGAAAGTTCCGCTTCTCCTGCGAGGAAGAGCTAAGGGATCTGCCTTGAAGGTCTCCTGAGGGAAAAACTCTCATGGGCATCACTAATACAGCCACTTATCACCTCACTCAGACTGTTCCAGTCTTTCTGCTTCTGGAAGGAGCCTAACATAGCAGAAGAAGAAAAAGCAATGTGAGGAAAGCTGTCATCAGTACAGAGATGCATTTTACTGAGTCCAGGGAGTCCTACATCAGCAGCAACAGCCATGCTCCCCAGCATCATAGAACAAATTTGCGACCTTCACATACATATAAACAAGGCCAGAAAAACTACTGCACACAGCAGGAAGAGATCAAAAGAGGTCAAAACTATCCAGTGATGTTAAGATCTCTGAACCAGCAGGGGAGCTGTTACATGAAAATATTCACTGGAATAGGTTGCCCAGGGAGGTTGTGAATGCTCCATCCCTAGCAGCGTTCAAGACCAGGTTGGACGAGGCCTTGGGTGATATGGTTTAGCATAAGGTGTCCCTGCCCACGGCAGGGGGGTTGGAACTAGATGATCTTAAGGTCCCTTCCAACCCTAACTATTCCATGATCCTATGATTCTAAGTGATCTTGAAAAGCAGATTCAGATACCACTATACAGAGGAAAGAAAATTTGGATTGGCATTTAGGTGAGACATTACCAATACTGAATGGGACTAATCATTTTCTGTATGAATTGTTATTATTCTCTCAGAGTCATTGAAAGAATAAATATGAAGTTTCATTTCACTTTAATGATTTTCAGAATGAGACTCTGAAAATAAAGTCATGGTTGTGGGGGGAAAGCAGGGGAAGGTTTAGTTATCTCTTAATATCATGAAGCCTCTAATACCCAGACCTGGATGAAGGGCTCTGTGAGCTAAATCATCAGAGACAGAAAGGTCCTACCCCACATGTAATCTGTTAGGTAGAAAATGGACAAGCAACAAAACACAAGGAAACAAACTTGTCAGCAACATTTGGTGAATTCAGCACACCACAGGGAATACTTATACTACTTTATTTTAAAGTGCTTTGTTAAGAGCACTGGATAAGTACAGTGGGAAAGATAATGGTATTTAAGTGCTTCAGACCAATAAAATTAGAATATAACTAGACCAGAATTTTCCTTCACTGCACAGGCACTGCAAAAATAATAGAATAAGCCTGTGTCCATATTGTAACAGAAATATTAACTTCCTGGATTTAAATATATGTATCATGATTATTGATGAGGTTTAAACCTAGGTCAGGAAATTCCTAGTGGTGGAGATAAATGCTTATCACACATGTCCCTAGACAGCATACTAGCAGGTGAGTATTTGACCCCAGTCCTCTCTGTTAAATATATACTAGTTGTGGGCGAAAGATTCATAGAAAAGAACTTGAGTCCCTTAACCACTGTGAGATGAACCTCTCAGCTGCTGGCAGCAGACAGTACCAGTTAATGCCAAGCAGAATCTTTCTGATTTAGGCCACCTTGAACTCAGGGTCTTTGAAATTAAATGACTGGATTCAAAGTCAAGCATTACTTAATTTCACAAATCATTACAAGAGTTACTGTATCCTTTAATGCCATGAAATCCAAAGGCTGAGTTGTTCCTCAGAGCCCAGGAATCCCTGAGATTGTTTTCAAGCTCTAACAAATCACACACAGCGGAGGATGTGGCAGACTAGGTGCAGGTGAAAATGAGAACATTCCTCTTATCATTTCAGCTCTCTTCCCTACCCTGCCATTCTCTCTGATGAGGAGAGGAAAGCAGTGAGTCTGGCACATATAACACTCAAGGAAGGTCAGTGCACTAATGACTACCATTTCCACAAGTTAGCCACACAGAATTTGATCTGAAGATGCAATATATCTATTACTTTTTACCTGAGTTGACAGAAACAAATGAGCAGGTCATGTATTCAATCTCTCAAACAACATAGGATTGCTTCATTTACTATAAAGGTCAGAAACAGTGACCTGCTTAATGGCTAGGTGTCTTTTCAAAGGTGAAACACTGATGAAAACAAACAATTTTTTTTTAATTACCTACCAGACCAGTGTTTGATTCTTCTCCAAACACATCGTTCTTCTTCTACCTGCTTATCACTAGCAAGAAGGTATCACTGCTTTTGTGTAGAAATCTACTGATCTGGAAACTGTTCCACAGGAAAAAGACTGAGCAGCTCCACAGAGCTGCTGCTGATAGAGAATCCCAACATCATCATTTTCCTGAAGGTCTGAATTCCCCAGAGTGAGCCAGGCCCAAAAATTGCAACAAAAAGACATTCCAGTCACTTAACTGAAAGTTTAAGCTCCACTTAACATGGAGCTCTGATCCATGGCCATCTCTGTGACAGTTGTATGTGAAATGGGGCCATGTGGCTAAGAGTCCTACTCCCATCAGGGGAAGGGGGCTGTCAGGCTCCCACATCCCAGCTGGATGGATCCTCTACCACAACATGCAAAGCCAGGACTCATAAATCAGTGAGTTGCAGTTGTCTTAGATGTTTCAAATCTGACAAGAAATACCAAGCCTCATATTTAAAATAGCCGAATGCCCAATGTTTCAGGGAGTTGCATAGGATGGGTACATCCCAGGCTAAGTCTCTTGTTATGCCCGATTCAGAATTTGGGTCTCTCTAATCCCAGCCCAGCCCACCATAACATCTGATGTTCTCTATATAGCTGAGGTTTGACAGCCCTAAATTTCAGAAACCTTTATCCCTCAAACCGTTTCCAAAGTAGACAAACTAATAAAAGAAAATATCATTTTAGGCAAATCAGTACTTTCTATTTCACTAAAAGCATCCTACACTGCTCAAACAGTTGGATTATCTTCAACTGCCACTTAAATCTCCTTTGAAGAAAGATCTCTTAGTATTCCTCTCATGTGGCACCAAACTGTGACCCGGACCTTGAAATTCTGCAGCAGGGCTGCAAAACACAGATATTTGGTCTGGATGCATAGATATAGGAATATGCAGAAAGCTCTGCCTGAAACTCAAACTCATGTGATACTCAGTATGGCTTTTTCTAAGTTTATGAATAAAAAGGAGAAAAAAAAATAAAAAAAATAGGCATTTCACTGAATTGTCTTGAATTTTATCAAAAATGATGATAAAAATCAGAATGCCTTTCAAAAAGGGGCCATTGTCCCTTTGTTTTTTACATTCTGATATTCTGATCCACATCCCACTTAAAACCGTCTGTAGTTTGTTATTCTTTTTTATTAAGAAAATATTTTGCTTAAGACTGGAATTGTTAAAATAGACTATATTTTGTTTGAGAAGCACAATGTCTTGAAATCTCTCAGAACCTTCCCATCCATGAGCATAAAGCAGCGAATATTTCATGTCCCATGACACAGGATGGAACAATCTTATCTGGATAGCTACTACTTCTGTGACGCTTTGCTTGCATTCAGTTGAGATTATTTCCCTGATCTTGTCACACCACACAAATACATGAAATAAGCAGAAACAACAGCTAACATAAAAATTGCAGTCACAAGCCTGTGATTAAAGATGTCCTACATACATCCTTGTCATTGCCCGCATTCAATTTTTAGCATTTTCCCCCTAAACAAAGCTTGTTTCCTCTTCCCTCTCTCCTTTTTTAATTAAAGCTTCTCTTTAAGATCATCTTCAGATGATCCGAGGAGTATTCCCCTATGACATTTTACTGTCAAGCAATGAGCTACTCTTGGTGGTTTCCAGATCTCTTGCCAATGTAACCATGGAGACCTTGCCAGCTGCTACAACATCTTGAGGAATTTTGACTCTCTCTTATTAGCTTCCCCAATGACAAAATCATTATCCAAAAATGGAGTCACAGCGGCTGCAGGATTTTATTTATTTTTGCAACACTCATGAGCTTACATGCTCATTATGCCAGTTGTTGAATTTACTGCTCGTTATTAAAGTATTTGGTATTTACATGCATAGCATGCAGGGGAAATGTATAGAGCTTATTTGGTAAACTCCTATATTATAAACTGTCCAAGGAATAAGCCTCCAACCTAACCCATGACATAAAATATTGCCCAAAAATAAAAATGCCCAATTAGCTGAAACAAAAAGCCATATCATCTTCCTTCAGATGGTGTTAGAGCACAGCTACTGAAAGAGAACAGCATGAACTTTCAAGCCAGAGGACCTAGGAGCTTATGCCAAACCTACTTTTAAATGGTGAACCTACAACAGAACAGAAAAAGTTCTGTTTACCACCACTTCTTCCCAGCATCCTTCAAGTGGAAGTGGTCAGAAGAAAAATTCAAGAAGGATTCTGAGAGGAAATGAAGGGGAAGAAGAGAGAAAGAGCACTATTTCCATCATTTTTTTAGACCTTAACTGTCATGCCTTTCCGCTCCTCTATTATGGATGTGTCACCAAGGTTCTGTTCCCACAACAAGGCAGAAAAAGAAATTGTTTTCTTCTAGGTTCTTTCATTCCCCCTTCATTTCTTCTCTTCCTTACCACTCTCCTCTTTCCTTTACACATTAAGGGCATGGCCTGTCCAAACAATGCAGAATCTTTTTTGCAACTTTTCTATAAAACAATAGCTGAGAGCACAGTGAAAAGCAAAGATTTAAACATCCCAGAACAAGCTAGTACAAGGTAGTCAGATCTTTGTTTGGATGATAGACAATGAACTTTGCCCATTTCTACAGTACTGAAGCTACTGGCTACAGCCAACACCAGGTGCAGAAACTGAGTTTGTTTATTTTGTTGTTATCTTAGCTCTTTAAGAAACATTTATTATTAATTTCTTTCAAGGAAACATGATCACACTTCAAGAACAAGAACTCCAGCAGTTTTAGCCCACCTCACTTATTTTGTGTGCTTTCTTAGTCTTTAATTCAAACAAAGGCTTCAAAAGCATTCTTCCACTCAATCACTCCCAAGAAAAAAATAAAGCAAAGCAGCAAAGGCTGAGTATGCCTTATTTAACCCTTTACATTTTAAATACTGCAATATTTTTTTATCTTTTCCTATTACATTTATGAATTAAATGTAATAACTATTTGTAACAGGCATTGTTGCCCATGAAACAAGTGAATTCAGTTATCTGTACAGCACCTGTGTCTCTGGCCCATTTATTCCATTGAAATGAATTCACCAGTGCTGTGTTCACAAACAGCTTACACAAGCTAGAGACACACAGACATGTCTCTTGGAGAAAAAGCATCTGCTTCCAGAACTCACTATAAAACTGCCTCACCTACATTTCTTGGCATCAGTTCATGGTTTTGCATGTTTGCAAACAGTCTGGGGCAACTAATCCCACTGGCCTGTGGTGTGATATCCAAGAGAACACCAGAAACTTCAGACCAGTTTAAACCACATCAGAGAAACAGTATCAGGAAAGGGACAGGGCACTACAAACACTGTGAACCTGTCTGTGGTCAGTTGGATGGCATTGCTGTGCCCATGGATATTAATGAGAAATAAGGGAAGAGGAGAACTGCATGGACTGTAAGGAAAAGTCTTGTCATGAGGTGCTGAGTAAGACAATCAGTTTTCCACCAGCAGTTCCAGTGGGCTATGTCACAGAATCTGCTAGAACTGAAAAACACAGCTGCTAGTTCAATACATTCCAGCTTCTAAATATTGTCTCTAGTTAGACGTACTCCTATTTCTACATGGTTTGAGATGGAGTAGGAGATGCACAGCTCCTGAACCTTTTATAGCAAAGTTTTTCCTATGCTATGCTGTCCAGTGAATAGCACTGCCTCTTTGCAGCTCAGAAAGATAGGGCTTGGTATCTTCTACAGTTAGCAGCGCATTTGCTGGAGCCCTAGCTCTGTTTTCAAAGTATGCAAAGGCATCCAGTTACTGCCAGTATTATTCAATATGTTTAGAATCTATTCTGATATGAAATTAAAAGTGTTCATGCTGTACTAACATGCTGCAGTGATGTAGAGCTCTCCAACTTAAAGCACCCCTTGTTCTATTTCAAAGCCCTCAAAGGAAGCTGGAGTATACCTGTTTAAGTGCACAGCAGCTTTTTAAGCACAAGCAATCTTTACTGAAGTAGCTCTCTACCTGCATTTAAGATACACACAGTCAAGAAGGAAGGGGGATGCTAGGCCTTTTTTAAAGCTTATAAGAAGATTATGTCAAATAACAACAGCTCAGAAAGTTCCGTATCTCTACTAGGCAAGTGTATGATCGATTTATTAGTCAAAAGTGTTGAATGGTGGTGGAAAAAGGTCCCTCATGCTAATTGATGAGCAGACAGTACAGCAGTAGTCTTCAAATTTTAAGTTAGTTCCTACCTCCCCCAAATCCTCCACATTCAAACTTAAGAGTTGTCATAGGGACTGGTCACATTCAGGAGCCATGAGTGAGCCTCACATTCCCTACATATTACATAAAATTAAGTTGTTTATTTTTATAAGAATCACAAGGCTTAGAGTAGGGAAATATTTCATACACATGGCTTTACAAGTGGAAGCGAGACGGCAAGCATGTGACGAGAAAGGATCAATAATCTGGAAAAGAAGATGAGAAATTTAACAAACCCTTACTTAAGCTCCTTGGGCATATTCTCCTGCTCTAGCAAAGCATCTTTGCTGAAGAGAAAAGGCAGAGAACATAGTAGAAACAAGCTGCCCACCCTAGGCAGTCTGGCATTAGCTCCAGTTTGACCAAGTAGACACAGGGAGAGCTAGTGATTTACCACCAGCAACTTCCAGAGGTTATCTTGCTGTAAGTGAAGTAAGTATATTATGTCTTTAACTTTTTCTTCACTATTGTAACCATAAACATCGTTTGCATCACCTTTGACTGTTTTGCTTTTCATTAATATGCTCACATTTTCTTTAACTTGACCTGAGCTAAAAGTGCTATGAAGGTAAAATCACCTTCTTCTGTGTGTAATGACCCTTCAGAACAGATACTCAAGGAAGAAACATCTTCTGGTGAGGTGCATTAGTCAGGAAAGCTCTCCGAGAGAGAGTCAGGTATCAGGCAGAAAACCTGAAATCCAAGATTCCTGGGAGAGCACATGGCAACTTAAAAGCATAAAATTATTTTTAGCCTAAAGGGCAAAAGCCATACTTTAATTCTAAATGCAAACAAACAAAACACCCCCCCCTCGCTACCTTCTCCCCCACTATTCTGCCCCCCCAAAAAAGCAAACCCAGTTCCCCTAAATTCCAGACAGATAACTTATATTTAAAGTGTTGACTGTGAAGGTAAACTTCTAATTTTTAAATCACCCTGCTAATCCATGAGAAGATTAAGTACTGTTCTGGCATGAGGAAGATTTTAATTAAAGTTCATTACCTTGAGTCCTTTGTTCTCCACAACACTGCCCACCACCCCCTGCATGTAGTAGCAATGGAGAGAAGTCATTTTACCTTGAGAGCAGGTGTAAATGGGCTTCTCCAAGTGCTCACCAGCAGCCTACCAGGGCAGCTAATCCCAACAACTTCAGTGACAAGAAAGGAAGCCCAAGGCCAGCCAGTACTGAAAATCTTGCCTGGTCCAAGTACATAAAAAATTCTCCATTGTGAGTAAAACAAACCAACAACTTGTATGTTGCCCTCACTTCTTAGGCTGGAGTGGCCCCTACCACTCACAGTCTTAGTACAATGTGGGAACTTTTTCTCCACTGTTCACATAATTCATAAAGTAGAGCTTGAACTAGAATAATTAAATCATAATTAGGTTAACGTGTTAAACCTTTTTTTCCCTTGTGAAAATGTCAATTTGGTGAAGTCAAAATGTTTAGAAATGAGTTAAAGTTGAACAGAAAAGAATGTTGAGGAATCTGAGAGTAATAAATAACTTCTGTTTTCAACAGCTTTTCATTTCAAATGTAATTTCATTTTGTTTTTTAATAGCTTTAAAAATGGAAATAATTTAATTCTAAGTTGTCCTGAGACAAAATATATTTTTTCCTGAAAATAATACACACACAGCACCCCCACCTTTTATTCAATTCAAAGTTTTTTTCATGGGTACAGGTATGACAATAAAAGAAACTTCCTGGGGGTTTTCCCACCATCAGTAGGAAGAGAACGTGTCAAAGCATACCAAGGCTGTTTGAGCTTTCTTTAGTTCAGCAGCAGCTATGTAAACTACGTTCACAACATATAAGATTTTTATTTATAACAGATGATGAAGTGTTAATCAGACTTCAAGAGCAAAATGTAGAGCTGAGCCCCAGATCAAAATATGTCCTTAAAGAATTAGCACTTTCTCCTTGAGTGAACTCCTGATTTCATATCAGTTCAGACCACATAGCCTCCAGGTGATTATAGCTGGATTCACAGAAAATGAACCCCTCACATTCTGTTCAACTTCCAATCCTATTTTATACCTGTAAGCTTTTCCCCAGTGACTGCTGGCTCTAAACACTACAGCACTTAAGTTTAATGGCACTCCAGCTTAACAAAACTCTTCATGGTCATTAAGAGAAAATGATCAAATTAATTCAGGAATTCAAGAGCATTCAGCTGAACTGATATTAAACCTCAAAAATGCATGAGCCAACGTCCATTTAGGAAAAGGCAAAGTAAAAATTGATAATAAGAAATAGGCACACTTCAGTTTTAATCTAACTAAAGCTTTTTAAGAAGAAAACACTCTAATGAAGCACTTAACGACTACTTAAAAGTATTTTAACAAATGATGTTTTCAGAGAGAATTTAAAAGATAATTTCCCATCAAAAAGCCTTATGCAAAGTCATATTGCTACCCATTAAATCTAAGAATTTGGGTTAAGTATTTCTGCATGGCCACATCACAGAGAAAGGACACGCATATTTTCTAGGCAGAGATAGCATTTTGTGTTTTATATATTTCTACACACACAAAGCACAAACAGGATTACTTTCATAGAAGCATAAAATCATAACATGTCATGCCCAGCTGTTCACAAGCATCTGCATAATACTTACCAGGCTGAACAGGGCCCACAGAAGAAATCAGTCCAGACTCCCCCTCCTTCCTGTCCAAATCTCACAAGCCAGAAAATTTCTCTCAACATGATACATAAAAAATTTAAGTCCTTCAGTATGAAACACACTACAACCTCAAAATTGAGAATATGACATAAAAAGTAGAAGGAACAGAAATCCCTAAAATCCTTATAATACTACAAACTTTGTAAGATTGAAATAATGAACAATTCTAGAAAGGAAGCAGGCTGTATGTTACAGGTAAATCTCGCAACCGGTTTAAATTTGAGCTTGTAGTACCCTGGGGCTTTCTGAGCAAGCATAAGAGCACTAGGGTTCCTGTGCCTCCTTTTCCAGGTGGTGTCAATAAGAAATTGTTCCCAGGAAGGTTAGGGAGGGGAAAAAGTCCCTACAGCACTTTAATGATACTTCATATAGAAGGCTGCAGCATGCTCAAAATAATCAGTCTATTTGTGCAAATAAACTCACACCCTTTCATTTGAGCCTAAGCCCTGGGTAGCAATATCCTATTTACTACCTGCTGTAATACACATTTTTTTCTCTCCTGTTCCTTCAGTAGTATAAAAAGGTAAAATGAAGAGAGGTCAAAGGTCTACTCACACCTACTTGGTCCACTGGGTTAGCTAATATAATACCTGTTTCCATAGCAATGGCACAAACAGGAGAAATCTAACAAGCATTACAGCTCATCTTCAATCCTCTACCTCAAATACCTTAATACTCATTTAAAGCTAGAGCAGCTGTAGGTGGTTTTCAGTAGGAGCAAAGGTCAAAGTCATCTGAGGTCCCCAGCAAGGGGCATTGCCCCACTAGATGGAATACCATTGCAAGTCCTGCACAAGTGCTCCAGATATCTCCCTATCAACCTAAAAGACAACTTGCTTCTCGGGCCAAGCCCTTGCCTTTTTTTCTAACCGTAACTTATTCTCTTTTGTGTTCCTTTTAAAAGTCAGAGAGTCCAACCAATCGTCAGGTATACAGGTCCTCCTCCCTTCTCTTTCAGACTCTTGTCATGGTACAAAGTGTGTAAGTTGCCTTTTTAATAACCACATGGCTTTGACTTTTGTTGCATGTGGTAGGTTTAGCTCTGCTTAGGCAAGCATCCAAGAATCTGGACTATAGGTATCATAAAGTTAGCTCTCAGCTAATGTGTTTACTTGAGAATTATTTTATATTATTACACAGTATGAGAAATGCTGCTCAGCAATTCAGGTTTTCACCTAAGCTAGTCATGTACTAAAGCAGCAATTCTTATATCTGATAATTCCTTTACAGGTGTTTTCATGGCAAACTGATTTCCCTTGTGTTTCACTCACAGTTACAGTCAGCATTGTTAATTTATCTTTTCTTCTACAAGGCAATAAACTGTTGCACATTTTTGCTGGAAGGGAGGGATATTACTGATTTATTTTGCAAAACAAGAGAGTCTGATAACAACCATTGATACAGATGAGCAAAGACCACTGCAGAATTTTGATGGAATCAACACAGCAAACTACAAAATCTCACTAGTTTAGCAGATGACAATAGCATCCTCTGCCTTAACATTATCTTCACCACAGAGCAATTTATTTGCACTATATAACTACTTAAGCTGTATCTTTAGAGAAATCAGGATGTTTAAGGTTTCATGATTGCCAGCTGTCTGGAATTTAGATTGAAAATATCCAGGTTAGAGCAGCTATTCATAGCAAAATTCTATGAGAAGTAAAATTTGTCATGGTCATAGCATATGGATGCCAAAAAGACATGTATAATGCTGACATAGAGGAAATCCTCTCTCAATCATCAATACAGAACAAGGTTTCCCATGGTCTCGAAAGACAACAGGAAAATATGACCTTCCAGGGGACCTTTCACTTCAGACAATCCAGACTGCATAGAGGAGATTCACTCTTCAGTGGCTGCCCTAAAACACCCTAAAAGCTCAAACATCTCTGGTATCTCACAGAATAGTAGGATTCCTCATCTCCTCCGTTAACACACCATGTTTAGATTAGATACTGAAGAGATGAGGTAATAGTAGTAACTGAGGAAGAAGAGGTACTGATTTAAGACAAATTCCATTCTCAACAGTAGTCAGGTCATTTAGTTCCTGCGTAGAGTTGTTGTTCTAGAACAACACACAGAGCTAAAGATGTGGGACCAGTCCATATACTCTGTGGCAAAGTCATTTAAAGTGTTTGTAATGTGATGACACAGGATTAATTCTTTACATTCACAGCTTCAGTGCAGGCCTGTTACATTGCAACCGAAAAGGAAATACAACAGCTCTAGACAAAATACTTTCCAGTAAGTATGGCAGGAAGCTAGTAAACACTGCCTGCAGTCAGAGAGTTGAAGAGAGTGCTTTCCCATTTCCCCTCAGACTCACACTGTTCTTATGCCAAGCTTAGGAAAAACAGTCCAAATGGACCTGGTTTATGGGAACAGGAACCTCATCTACGTAAGCAGGGAGACTGAAACAGGTCAGCGGATTTCTGCTCAGGACTAAGACAACACTAGTGATTTTCCTAAATTTCCAGGAGATAGCAAGCATTAGAACAGATGAAGGTACCTGCATTGGCTGGTTTTTACAGCTACTCTGTCAGGCTTCCCTGTTTCCCTTCCTATGGGCATTTCACAATGCTTTGGTTCAGCTATGGTATCTGGTTACAGTCAACAGCAGTTGCAGCTCTCTTACAAAAACTTGAACATTGCCCACTGGGCTGATCCATACATCATGCTGCTCTAGGAAAAGTTCCACCAGACAACTTTACCTTTGGATAGAGGATAGTAAACGGCTTCTCTTCTGTGTGCCTGCACCCAGAGAGCACGCATACAATGCAGAAGCGGCTTGCTGTGCCTCACTTTGCAGATAACAAAAACATGTGGAATGTAGATTACGTGGGTAGACTTAATGGTTAGACCAGTTATAAATGTTTAAAATATTTCTTTGAAAATAAGTCAGATTTATGTTTCTTTAAAAGAAAGAAAAAAGTAATAATAACAATAATAAAGAGAGAGAAAATACTGTCTTGGAATAGAATACAACAAAGACTATTTCTTCCAGACTTTCCCCTTTGGATTACTTTCAATAAGAAAAGAAAGTAACAACAGAAAAAAAGCAAGAGCAGAGACAACAGATGACTGAATCTGAAACATAAATCTGCCAACATTTACAGCTTTGTCAAACTCTTTTGTTAAAAAAGTCTAACAGAAAAGTCCAGTGCCTCACAAAATTAACTTCCTAGACAAATGATTTTTCAAATAGGGTGCCTCACCACTAAACCAAAGCACTGTATTCTTCAGAAGATCACAAAACTGAAATAGCTTATGTGCTCAAAGAGAAATTGTATAGTTATAGCACAGAATTCAGTGCTTGAAAACTGTAAGTAAGCAGAGACATGAAGGCTGAATCCATCTAAAAAACTCATGGCAAACTCAACTGAAAGGTGCTTACACTCCCTTAACCCTCCATTCAAGAAGTCAGCTAGGCTCCATCATGCAATTCACCCAAGATCCCTGACAGTCAATCTGCTTTTTGTTGAAGTAACACTAGAGTCATAGTCTCCCATACATGTCCCCTGGGGCTTCAGTAGAGTTAGAAAAAATATTATAGTAACATGTGTCTCTTTGGAATTAAAGCCACTAACACCAGCATGTCATAAAAGACAAAATAACACGACACAATAATAATAACACCACACAAATAATAAAATAAGGCCTATTTTCTTCTTGTGTTTCATAACACAAATGTTAAAGAAAATTCCTTGCCCTAGGTTTCCCACCATAGCCTCAGATGTCAGATTCTTAGAAATATAATTTAATAGTTGATTGGTACAGGAATAGGAACATCTTGAGCTGTCTGCCTTTGGGGAGGAACCCAGAACAAAGGAATTCCTGGGATCCTGACCACCTTCTGCTGTTTGTGTGCACTATATGCATCTCTTGGCCTAGTGGTAAATTTTGGTCTGGGGTCTCCTTGTCTATCATTGGGGTTTTTGTTTTTCATTGTCTCAAGGTGGGCTGTAAATTTCTTCTTATCTCTCTGATTTTTGCCCCTTAGTATTGATGCAACTCCTTTATCTTCCAATTTGCATTTTTTTTTTTTACTTAGGCTTTTATTTATACAACTAAACAACAACTGTCATGACCTAAAGCTCCACAGCTATCTATACTAAGTGACTGTGTAAGCTAGGCAAAATCACCCAGTGAAAAGAATTCAGCTAATGGAATTCAGCTAACTAAACTCAATTCACAACAACAAATACTTCAAAACTATTTCTGTAAACGTACTGTCACAAAGACACTGTTCTGTTCGTACACACTGAGTCAAAGAATTTGATTCATCTCATGATAATGTATTATTTTCTTGCTCCATGTCCCAAGCAGTAGAGAAGTATACAGTCACAGTATCTGCCCTTACTACCCTAAATAACTTTATATAAAACATGTAAACAAGATCTGAGACAGTTTTCAGAGAGGAGGAGATCTTCAAGATCTGTGAGCAAGGACATGCCTAGAGAAGAGAAAAACAGAACCAATGGTTCCATGGGAAAAAAGCCAGTAAATCAATGCCAGGGAATCCACAAAGCCAAAAACAATAGGAAAGTAGATTGCGTTCATTATGCTGCTCTTATTGTAGTTGGCTGGTCATGTAGCAACACCCACACTTGAACTTGCAGATGTTTTTCTGTGCCCGGAAAGAAAGCACTGCCTTCGTAAGAGCTTGATGATCAGCTCTTCGGACATTTTTTTGGGCTGGTGTTTTTGAATTATTTAAGCTATCTGGATTCATCTCTCTCGAATATACACCTTCCACTTCAGATACCTAGAAGACAGGTGACTTCCCTTGAAGCTGAATTTTACCCCAGACCAAAGGCACTATACAAACACAAAAAATCTGGCCCACAGTGTCCCCAGACAGCTTGAAGATTTTCCGTTATCAGAATTTGACAAAAAAGTATTGAAGGAGACGGGGGTCTAGGTTTGTCAATTTCTCTGGTTAAAGAAGGAAGTGAAAGCAGAAAACAAGGTAAGTGAGAAAGCTCAGAGATCTAGTGGTAGAAATGGGCAGAAGTTCTCTGTTCCCTACCTTGGAGACTATGTATGATAGCCAGCACTGGATGTCACCATCTCTATAAAAACTGTTACAGGAATGGCTTGCCCATAGAATATCTTACAGAAGTAAAATTTTGTGCAAAAGAAGCAGACAATATCTTCCAGATGGCCATGAATTACATTTAAGTTGACTTTTCATTGCAGTTAAATATTTGCCCAGATAATTTATTTTCTCTAAGGAAATTCTGATAGCTCAGAGTTTACTGAATTTTTAAGAGCCCACAGCTGAGTCAAGAGAGGAAATTTTACAGAGCAGTAGAAACATATCCAAGCAGTTAGTAGTGTGGGAGAAAATTTGTTGAATAAGAAGTTAGGACACTGGGAGGATTCCCTCTGTTCATTCTGTTCAGCTGTTCATTGTTCACCTGATACACCACCATTACTACTTCCCCAGCAGTGCTACTTCTACTTGTTTAATATACCATTTAATCCAGCTGCAGTACTTTCACAGATCTGACCATTGTATACATTTTACAAAGAGTGTCCAGTAAAAATAAACACAAAACAAGTCTACAGTCCTTCTGCTATCATAGTCTCTGATGAAACCAGAATCAGCTTTAATATCTTTATGAAAGGCAACCAGCAAGCTCAATAACTCATAACCAAGTAAAATGAAAACAACATTTTCCACGAAGTAACAGCATCTCTTCTAAAATAGAAAGTATATTTTCCACCAAGTAACAGAGTTTTCCTTCTAATAATACTTTTTTTTCCTGAAAAAGAAGAAAAAAAAGGGGGGGGGGGGGGGGAGGGTAAGCATGAGAACAAATTGTACCCTCTTTTAATTCATTAATGCTTGTCAAATAGTGGGGTATCTTTGTAGACTCCTCTGTCTTCCTTGTACTCAAATCTTGAAGGATAATCTGGGATGGGATGTTCACTTATACAAAGCCTCAACACCTTCTACCTTGGAGACTGGGGTGTTACACAGTGTATCTGGAGCATTCTCGAAGAATCTATTTTACCATTTCTATGTGAAAAATCGTACGACCCCCCTCAAAAGACACAGTTCTTCCCTCTTCCTTTTAAAAGCTTTCTCATGTGTCCAGCCTCCTTGGCTTAAATGAAAGTTAAAAGCACTACTTGACGTTTCTCATAAAGCCTTCCCAAAAAATCAATGCAGCTTGGGTCTTGTTATAGCCTGAACACACTGGCCTGTTCTGATGAAGAGAACAAGGTCTACAGCAAGCTATGAAGCAAAGAGCACTGAAAAGACTCCTACTGCTCTACTGACCATAGCACATTTAAAAAAAATCCCAAACCAAACCAAAACCCCCAAAACCACAAACCAAACCAAAAACCAAACTGACAACAACAAAACCCCAACAGCCACAAAACTGACACCACTGAACTCCCATCTTGCACACATTCACTTGCACAACACAGTCGCTGAGGAGATGCTAGCTCAATAGCTGGCTCAATACTGACCTTACAGCTTGGCACAGAACCAAAGAAAATAAACTCTGCCTCCTGGCCAGGCTAATTACACCAGGTTTAGTGCTATGCTGACATGATTATAACTGCCTCCAGACTTGGTGTAGGTCTGTCAAATCTAACTCTTTATTTCTGCTTCTTTCTTGTGCACAGAGATACCCAGTGCCTGCCAGCATACACTCAGTACTGCCAGTTTGATTTTACTTCTGATGAAGTATTACATTGTTCAGTCAAGTGAGTGCAGATTAAAGTGGGTGTCCAAACACAGTTCACAAACTAGCTCAAGTATACATCTTCTAAACAGAAATAAGTAATTTTTGACCAAAATGCAAGGGAAAATGTGGAAACGTCTACTGGATAACTAAGGAAGAACAATCACAGCTTCCTCCCCCCCCCCCTCCCTTTTTCCCTTTCCCATCCCATGTTACTTTTCAGCAGAGGCCCCCATAACATGCACAGCTCATGAAGGACATGGAAGTGAGTTTCTTCTCCTTTATTCACAGTGCAGCTCTGGATGACTTACTGTACTTAATACTGAAGTCAAGAAACACCCTTCTGAATCCCAAACAGAGTAAAGATCTGAAGCAGCATAGCCCCCTGCTACTGCTGAACACAAAGAAACACCTTAAGTGCAGGGCAGAGTATTATGCTCTCTCTCAGCTACATGCTGATAGAAAGGTTCTGCCCTGACTGTGTACCCACCACATCACAACAGCTTCTTCCATCAGGTCCAGCTTTAAGGCTTGTACAATGGATAGGAATGACTGTTCATAGCTTTACCACTAACTTGACAGTCACTTCCATACTTTCATACCTGTATTTACCTCATTGATCAACTCAACTACATAAGCTCTCTGAGGATGAGAGGCTCTTCATCACATACAGACACAGTCTAATCTGCAGCATTCCTCATCCCCACAGATAACTTAGGGAAACTCCAAGCACAGCTCAAGGCACAGCTTGGGAAAGGCACTCCACAGAAAGATGGGGAATCTTGTGATCTTTAGTATTGGCAATGAAGACTGAGTTCCTGGAATTCAGTTTATATGGGAACCTGAGCTTTTCCCAAAAAGCAAATAGCTAACCTGTCTAACTGCAGGGAAAAGCTTGAAGACACATTATAAAGCTTGAAACATCAATTAATGGTCTGATGTGGGATGACTTTGCAAATGGTTAGTATTTTAGGTCTTTTGATGCTGTAAAAGCAGAGAAACAAAAAGCAGTGTTTTATGAAACACTGTGAAGCTCTGACTGGACATGTGTTTCAGAAAAACCAGATGCCTCAAGAAATGCGACATAAGGCTGCATGCATCCTCACCGTGTCCCTTACAGGTCATACTACTCCACCAAAGCACAGAAGTTTGTCTGGGAGCATTGTCTCACAGGTACAGTGTGTAACAGATGAGTACTATGTACTAGGGCTACCAAAAGGTAAAGATAGTAAGACTGGGCATTAGCTGCATGAAGAAGTAACAGCCTTTTTTTGAAAAATGTGTTTCTCCCTTGCTCAGTAATCAATTGTGTGATGTGTGTTTATTTGGTTCTTCTTGGTATTTGGACTGGTTTTGTAGTTTGGGGTTTTGGGGGGCTTTTGGGTTTTTACTGTTGTTGTGGGGTGGGAGTTTGTTTTGGCTTGGGGTTTTATGTTGTTTGTTCGTTAGGGGATTTTTTTAACAGAGATGGTGAATTATAGTCCAAGAAACAATTACGAGTGTGAAAAACGCTGCCTGTAACTTTACTACCCGCTCTGCTTTTCAGTACTCCTGTGGAAAAACCTCTTGGTTATTCAGTGAGCCAGAGTTCATGATTTATTGCCCATGTTTGGCCTTTACTTTATCCATCCTCAGACTGAGAGCTTTAGCTCATTTCTAGAGACAGCAGGTGCCAGCAGTTGGAGTTTCAGAGACATTTCAGCCATGACAGCCCAGCCACATTTAGTCTGGTAGTTAACAGAGGTTCATTCTTCTGAGTTCATTCAGCAAACTGATAAAAACCACCCTGAATTTTCAGAAATACTGGGTTCATAAATTTCACTGAAGCATGCTTTAAGCTGCTGAAAAAACTTTCATTTCCCAGTGTAAAAGAAGGTGCTTTTTTCCTCCATTAGAAATATAAAAGACTATTATACATTCTGTTGCCCTATGATCATGTTTTTAAAGCACAGAAAATCAAGAAAACATGATTTTTCTGTCTCAATCAACTTTCCTTTTGAAGGAGTCATGGTTTTGATACAGAAGGGATTTTTTACATAAATCCTGTTGAACAACAGGCAGTGCTCTCTTATATCCATTCTTTTGTGCCAAAGAAACTGAGAATTATTCTTGGAAAGGACAATGAAGTGTTAAAAATATATACCATTTCCTGAGAAAAAGTGTAGAATTTCTTTAGAGAATAAAGTATAATTGCCAGGCATTGATAAATTGTGTAAGAAACACTATTGATGATTCATACCAGTAGAACTTGCTGCTAAATAAACTCTGACCTTGATACTCAGGAGACCCACTTAGAACATCCTGCAAGACAATGATATATTTCTCCACACTAACCTTTGTGAGTAGTCTGCCTCTTCAGCTTCTTGAAACAAGCTAGTTCCAATTAAAGAGGAGAAGTGGAACTGTTTCATTCATTTGTTTTAGTGACAGGATAAGCAGGGGTTATGATGTCATAGTGCCAAGAATATCAGGCAGAAAAAGCTAGGTATGGGCCTTCTTCAGATTTCAGATATGTCTTATTGCAACACCACAGAAAATCCTTCCTTCTTTATGAAAAAGAATGAGCTGTTAAAGAGAGGGAGGGTAAGAGAAAATGACATGGTGGCTAAAGCTTAGATCTGAAAGGTGGCAGTTTTTGTCCACATTTCTGACCAATGTTCACTGTGCAGAAACAAGCATGTTATTTCACTTTCCCGTTTATCCTGCCAAAGGGGTAGTGCCCAGTAGAGGAGCAGTCAACAGAGAAGACCACCATGAGACAGCAGTGTCTTCATGGACAACTATCTCAGTGAAAGAACTGAAGTCCCTCCAGCTAAAGGCAAGGCAGACACTGGGGATAGTGAGAATAGAAAAAAACCCAGGAGGTTTTGATATTAAACTCCTCCATCTCAGCCTCTGAAGTAGAATGAATCAAAAATTTGCAGGAGAGTCTGCAGCAAAAGAGTCCACACTGATCCTCAGTTCACCATGCTATGCTGTTCTAGTGGTATTCTCTCCCAGACAATGTTGAAGCTTCATGTCCAAACAGCAGGCAGCAGTACAACTGGAAATCATTACCCTGTGAATCTAGGGACTGAGGATTGAACAATGTGATTGACTTATCCATGTCTTTCTCTTGTAAACACTGTTCACCATGGAACGCATATCTAGAAAGTGTCCAAGAAGCCCACTAAACTTGTCACAGAACACTTGACAGCACCAAAACAAACCAACAACCTTCCCAACATTCTTTGTATAGACCTTCAGTACAAAATACCAAAACCCACAACACTGACAACAACTCCTAAAAAAAGAGCAGGAAGAGTGCAGAGTGGCACCTATATACTGTGTCACTTTTCTTTTGCAATTAGGAAAGTCTCATTAGGTGTATTTAACGTGCTCTGTGCCTTCCGTGTTTCAGCAAGAATCACGTAAGAGAGACAAGCCTTGAAATGGGGAAAAAAGTGAAGACTTCAGAGGCAGTTCTTAATCCCTGGACCTGTGTATCAGGGAGACAGGTGGAAGAATTGACTTTGCACGCTCAGAGGTAAACTCCATTTCTGAAGAACGGAAATTCTGTCCTTTCAGTAAGAAGCTCCTGAGGAGCCAAGCTGTGAAACATGACCTTTATCCTAGAGCTTCACGCAGTCTAGGCTCAGGATGCAAAGAGCAGCCAGGACGTACTTGCTGAGTTTTGAGAAGGAAGCCCACAGAGCAAGTAGAGGACAGATGCAATATGCTCATGGAAATGAACAGCTATGGCTCAGTTTGCTCAAGGTGCTGAAACACGGGGGAGAGGCAGAAATAAGAGAAGTGACACTGATGAAGCAGGTGGGATGTAGGGGATGCTTCATAAGATAGCCTGAAAGAGACATTAATGTGTTTGAAAGCAAAGTGAAAAGACAGCGACTGATCCAGAGAAGTAGTGAAGGGATGTAGGAAACAGCATGCCTGGTGAGTACAGGGAACAAGCTGAGTCAAGGGATTCGCTTCCATCTTGGTATATGTTGAAAGAAGTATCAAAACATTTAGTTTTTTCTATGAGGGGAAACTAACCTCCAGTCACATCCAAAAGGAAAAGTAAGCCTGGTGAGAAGTCAGTTCCGAACTTTCTCATTGCTCAAGTCAATTTTCTTCAGGCTCACTTCTTTGTTTTTAAATTCTGACTGGCATCCAGCTATGCCTATGATGATCAAATAATGACAGAAATCAAACAATAAATGAAAGAAAAATCCCATGTGTCATGGCATTTCCTTTATGAGGACTTCTTGCCATATTCTCAATGTACACCAAGACATTTCTGGTTCTTGCCTCAGTTGCAGTCAAACAGGAAAAGCTCAGCTCTGGGAAGGAGTGGTGACACTAGCTGACAACTGTTCTCCAGTTACCTTCTTATTTAATTTTAAAGTCAGTCCTGCTTGTAATTAAAAACAAACATCTATTTCTACTATTTGAGATGGATTCCACACAAACTCTATTTGTTCAAGTGAAGCAAGTGAAACTCTATTCAGTGATGAAAAAGACTAAAAAACATTGATTGCTTATATTACATAAAGGAATGCAATATGTATAAACAATAATGAGCAGTAAATTAAACTTTCTTCCTGGCTTCAACCTTAATTCCATAGAAAAAATAACTTCAGCTGGTTGAATGCTAGATCTTCTCTCTCCTCCACCTTACAAGTTTTGTGCTTGTTAAAGATACCACAAGAAGTTTCATTATTAGATTATGTTGAAATTAGATGAAATTTCAACTACTAGTTTCTATAGAAGAGGAATGGTCCCACTGACCACTTTGAATTCAAAGGCTGTTATTACAGACGCTTTATGTAAGGCTGTTCTCTCCTAATTTCCAGGTCTGCTGCTGCCATTCTCAGAACATTCAAATTAATCCACCTGATTTGTCACTAGCCTTTCTCAGAGAAGATGAGACTTTTACACATTGCTGATTGTTTACAGGCTGTTGCAACAGGTTTCCACAGTGACTTGTATGTCTTTAAAATAAAACCCACACTTGAGGAGGAGTACATATAATGCTCAGAAAACTACTAGTAAGTACTGGCTTTTGAGTAATTTTCCACAGACTTAGGAAGGTTGTGCATTTTCCTTTTAACTTTAGCAGAATCTTCAGATCTTACAAGCTATGGGTTTTGTCTCCATACAGATTAAAGGGAATAGACTTCCTTATGTTTGAAATCTAGAACAAGTCAAAGACCAAAAACATCTCCAGCTCTCAGCAAGACATGTCTCATCACGCTCCATCCCTGGCAAAGTTCAAGTCTAGGTTGGACAGGGCCTTGAGCAACCTGGTCTAGTGGTTGGAGGTCGGAACTTAAGATGACCTTAAGGTCCTTTTCAACCCTAACCATTCTAAGACTCTATGAAACTCCATGTTCAGTTTAAGATGCAATGTTATAAGGTACCCTTTTTTTTACAAGACATAAATTATATTCCTATTTTCATAATACCATGCTACTTCCAGTGTGTATCATCTTATATAATTTGGTCCATGGAATTTAATATTTCTTCCCACTTTGGAAAAGACACAATGAAATCAGAAAGTGAACTAATTTTAAACAAAAAATATAATGGCAAATGTTTTATAAGCATCTTAAACAATTTAATAGGAAAATTAAGAAGAAAGAAGAAACTTGCTATTACAAAAGTAAGGGTATGTACAACAAAAAAGGAAAAAAAAACCCAAACCATTGGGAAAGTGAAAACTGAATGATTATTGTCACTTTGCAGAAAAATCTATATTACAGTCAGACCTGATGAGAAAATAGAAGCCCTTTTCGAACAAAATGCTAATTTTTTTCAGGAGAAATAAAAAAAATCTTATGAGAAAAAATGGGGAATTAGTCAGGTCTCAGGCTCCAAGCTGTCTGTCTCACAATACAGTACTAAAAGCAACTAGCTGCCTCTGTCCTTTCTGCAGTGTTCATGTAGCAGCTTTCATTTGATAATTTAGCTCTTCTCCCAGGGAAGGGAACATGGAGATGAGATCTGTGCTCCAGTACAGATTTCCAGCAACGAGATTTTGTAGGTAAGAAGTTTCCTATGGGAAAATCATTCTCTGAGAAAACATCTAGAGTATGCCTAGTCAGTATGGGAGAAAGGTTGAAAATGCACATCTTTGAGGATATCAACTACATTGCAGGTGGATTTTCAAAACCATAAGCCTGACCTGTGTTAAAACCAACATGTCTCACCAATTGCATCACCTTGCTGCGGTGATGAAAATATATGCAACCACACATAAACAAACATATTTCAAATTAAATAAAATCTAAAATAACAGTACAATTTGTTCTAAAATTTAGCCCTAACTGCATCTCCAAATTAAAGAGTTCTTCAGGCCAGAAACTTTGAGACATGGACTACATATATTTTTTCAGAAAGGTGCCGCAGACCAACACTAGCTATGTCCAGACCAGCTGGTTCCTAAGTCTCCACTGCATTTGGCTAAAGTACAAATATCTTAACAGCAACTTTAACACATATCCACAATACTCTACTCACCTCAGCTGCCTAATGTAAGAAATAAGTATTAAATAAAAGCTGAATACATTCATAAAATACAAAGCGCGTAAAAGATAACTGTTCCAATGTCAAAAAGTGAAGCCAAAACCATCTTTTATGGCACATCTGTGTGTTCACATAAAGCAAGCAAGTTTGCTAGCACAAACCCAGCAGGCTGCAGAGCTATCGGTAAGAAAGAAAGAAACTACTACTTCAACAAAAACATAATTACAATGTCCTGCCCAAAAGGATCCGCACAAAGCAACAGATCTGAAAGCCATTGTGATACCATGGAAATATTTTAAAGGTGAGATTTTTCCCATATTAATCTATCACTTCACACTAAGAATGTAACACCTTTGAGACAGTACACATCTATCTTCTATTTTGGGGGAATACAACTGGGTGCTGGACCTCTTCGCTAGTTTAATACAATATAAAAATGATTACACTCACAACAATAAGGATCTATAGAGATGAAATAACGAGGCACAATGTAGTGAATTATATAGTAGACATTATATTAATAGTGTTGCTATTATTGGTGATAATACTGTAACATGCAATTCACAACATTATGCCCTAGTTTATTTCAAGAGAGAAGTGAGTCTAATAAAAGCAAATCAGCTCTCACTAGACTTGACAGTATTTTTCATTTCCCAAAGGAACCCTTCAAGCCTTCAAATCTTCTCTTTAAGACTGGATCAAAACTGTTATTGGGAAAGCTGGCTAAAACAGTGTTGACAGCTGAGGAAATGTTAGGGGCTGGGAGGCAGAGATATTTAATGGGTTTCTGTGTCTTTTTAAAATTTGGTTTCAACCTGAGCTGAACAGAAAGTTCTCCCTTCCTCTCAGAAAAACAAGATGCCCACATCAGGTCTAGTTCCATGAACACCCAGACTGGACGCAGAATTTGTGCCCCACCTGTATCAACTCCACAGAGGTCTGATGCCAGCTTTCAAACCAGCCTACCCTTCATCCAGGGAACCCTGAAGTCCTGCATATAGAACTAAACAGCTCAAAAGAAGCAGGCTATCTTTCTCTTGTACATCTTCTTTAGGCTTAAGCCATAAAACACAGAGAAAACAGATCCACCACCAAGGACAAAAAAGAACTTGTCTGCAATCTTAGAGGTTTTTGAAGTGATTTTGTGGAAAAAGGTCAGCTCCTATTGATAATGGTTTTATATCCCTATTAGTGAGGCCATACATATGCATTTGGTAAATTTTGTCCCACAAGAACAGCAGAATCTCATGGTGACTTTCAATACAGCTGGAGCTTTACAGCCTCTAGGGGTGCTCAAATGGACACATGCCCTTTTTTTACAAATCTCATTCCTTTTGGAACATGGTCTCAAAAACAGTGACATGAAAGATAAGTGGCTATGAAAACACAAGGTTTATTGGTACTCTGTAACAAGAGACAGAACAAGGACAGAGAGAAGGAGAATGACTTGGCCATGAACCCACATTTGGAAAGAAGGCAAAGTATGGTACACTCTCTTGCCCTGCTGCTCTGGAGAATCAATAGAGAGGCAACAAAATGCAGTGCATCTACTCTTCTTGCTAGAATGAAGGCCAGAAACATAAAGCTTCATCCAAGCATCTCAAGAGTAAAAAAAACAGGATCTTCTGGTCAATACACAAGCAAAAAGCCTTGGTGAGGAGTCAGGTAACACAAGATACAGCCACAAGAATCTTATGGGCACATGCATGGTCTTAACTACTCTAAAGACTGAGCTGATAACCATGTACCCCAAAGAAGGAGTTTCCAAAGAAGTCTCTGTGGATGATTCTGTAACTCTGAGCTAAGTGGTAAGTTTCTGATTCAAAGGCTCAGAAACTTTGATCTTCAGCTTTTAAGGCGTAGCTACTCTGCACATAACTGGCATATCCCAGCCTCTACACAGTTTTCCTAAACAGAATATGGACTAGAAATGCATCCCTGGTTATTCAAGTGTGGTAATGGATGTCCTTAAGCAAGCAGCCACAAGACCCTCAGCAACTGTGCCTTCCACAGAGCCCCTCACATGGTTCTACTCATTTATCACACCAGAACAGTATCAATATTAAATTAAGTAATGAAGTTAATTTAGAAATACCTAACTATTCTTCTCAGGGAACATACTCTAAGTTCAAATAAGTGTCCCTCAGGGAACAAAAAGAATTACAGTAATCCTGATGTGTGATTTTCTCTTGCCCTTTTTGTTGGTTTTGTTTTTTGTTTTTAAAGACACTTTTTTGAAGGAGCCTGTGGGTAGGAAAAAATTGCTGCACTGAGTTGAACACAGATGGGGGGAAAAAAGTAGGAAAAAATACGTCTGCAGAAAGAAGAGAAAGTTAGAAACTGATGCAGCATGGTCTGGTGAACTTCCTTTGTCAAGCAAGTTCTCGTGCTTTTTATGACTAAAACCATTTACCATTACTCATTTCAAAAAGAACAGAGAAGATTCCATAATTATTCATTAGATACAAACACAAAATAAATTGATCTTTGCACATCCTATCACTTCAGAGTTTAAAGACACAGAGACGTGATTAAATCGATATTCTCAAAGGAGACAACACTCTCTGACAGCTGGCTTTAATAATCATAATTTTGCAGCCCACTGTGCTTTGAGCACAGTAATGAATTAGACATGGCAAAGCAAAATCCTCACAGGAAGAAGGTAAGCATTAGTATATCATAGTGTTTCTTACAGCTCTAGAAACTGAGGCCAAGAGATTACTGGCAGCATTTACAAAAGGAGGAGGCACTTAAATACCACGGTCCCCCTAGCTTTTAGATAACTTCTACAAGAATAAATGCCTAACTCACTTCTGAAACAACATTTTAGAAAACAAAATCATTTAATGGCCCAATTCCTGTAATGATGTTTGAAGTCCCTCAAAATAACAGGTAGTCCTCCAGGAGGAACGTAACATTTCCCTAGCTGTCTAGGACTACCAGGAATGCTACTGGCTTCCCTTTGCTTACCTTCAAATACATACCTGACTTTTGAGACTGAGTTACTTTATCTTATCTGCACTGCACAGGCAGCCCTGGCCCCCGAGAGTTTAGATAGCTGCTGGAGATTGCTGTTGCTCCTGTTTGTCAGGCTGTATTGCCAGTGAAAAGAGATGTACAAACCAAAAGCTGAATTTCTTTCTCCACCACAAGTTCTTGTCTCTTCCTCTTAACTCTAAAAACATCTCTAGTGAGTAAACAGCTAAAAGAAATACATCCACACCACACCTAACAGGAACAAATCCCAGCTGTTTGCAGTATTCAAGGTTTGAAAGAGAAGACAAGGAAGATGTCTTGCTCAAGGTTGAAGAGCAATTCCTATATATGACATATAAGCACTACTTGCTCCCTAAATATTTTTTGAGGGAAACACATTTTGTGTGAGCTGCAACCAAATCCTAGAGATCTGTGGTTACCAGAAAGGAACGCATCAGAGATGTCTTTCTTCACTTAGTGTGCTATTCCCAAAAGGAGCACATAGAATCATAGAATCATAGAATAGTTAAGGTTGGAAAGGACCTTAAGATCATCAAGTTCCAACTCCCCTGCATGGGCAGGGACACCTCACACCACACCATATCACCCAAGGCCTCGTCCAACCTGGTCTTGAACACTCCCAGGGATGGAGCATTCACAACCTCCATAGGCAACCTATTCCAGTGCCTCACCACCCTAACAGGAAAGAATTTCCTTCTTATATCCAATCTAAACTCCCCCTGTTTAAGTTTTAACCCATTACCCCTTGTCCTATCACTACAGTCCCTAGTGAAGAGTCCCTCCCCAGCATCCCTATAGGCACCCTTCAGATACTGGAAGGCTGCTATGAGGTCTCCACGCAGCCTTCTCTTCTCCAGGCTGAACAGCCCCAACTTTCTCAGCCTATCTTCATACAGGAGGTGCTCCAGTCCCCTGATTCATCCTCGTGGCCCTTCACTGGACTTGTTCCAACAGTTCCATGTCCTTTCGATGTTGAGGACATCAGAACTGCACACAATACTGCAGGTGAGGTCTCACAAGAGCAGAGTAAAGGGGCAGGATCACCTCCTTCTACCTGCTGGTCACACTCCTTTTGATGCAGCCCAAGATACGGTTGGCTTTCTGGGCTGCAAGCGCACACTGTCTGCTCATGTTCATTTTCTCATCAACCAACACCCCCAAGTCCTTCTCCTCAGGGCTGCTCTGAATCTCTTCTCTGCCCAACCTGTAGCTGTGCATGAGATTGCTCCGACCGAGGTGTAGGACCTTGCACTTCTCATGATTAAATGTCATAAGGTTGGCATCAGCCCCCCTCACAAGCATGTCAAGGTCCCTCTGGATGGCATTCCTTCCCTCCAGCGTATCAACCAAACCACACAGCTTGGTGTCATCAGCAAACTTGCTGAGGGCGCACTCAATCCCCCTGTCCATGTCAGCGACAAAGATGTTGAACAAGACCGGTCCCAACACCGATCCCTGAGGGACACCACTCATTACTGATCTCCAGCTGGACGTTGAGCCATTGACCACAACTCTTTGTGCGCGGCCACCCAGCCAGTTCTTTATCCACCGAGTGGTCCATCCATCAAATTGGTGTCTCTCCAATTTAGATGTCATGTGGGACAGTGTCAAACGCTTTGCACAAGTCCAGGTAGATGACATCAACAGCTCTACCCCTGTCCATCAGTTCTGTAGCCCCATCACAGAAGGCTACCAAATTGGTCAGGCAGGATTTCCCCTTAGTGAAGCCACGCTGGCTGTCACCAAGCACCTTGCTGTTTTTCATGTGCCTTAGCATGCCTTCCAGGAGAATCTGCTCCAAGATTTTGCCAGGCACAGAGGTGAGACTGACTGGTCTGTAGTTCCTTGTGTCATCCATTTTCCCCTTCTTGAAAATGGGGGTTATATTTCCCTTTTTGCAGTCGTCGGGAACTTCACCTGACTGCCATGATTTTTCAAATATGATGGACAGCGACTTAGCAACTTCATTTACCAGCTCCTTCAGGATCCGCGGATGGATTTCATCAGGACCCATGGACTTGTGCACATTCAGATTTTTAAGATGTTCTCAAACCAGACCCTCTCCTACAGTGGGCTCAAGGTCTTCATTCTCACAGTCCCTGTGTCTTCCTTCCAAGACTTGGGTGGTGTGGTCAGAGCCTTTGCCAGTGAAGACTGAGGCAAAGAAGTCATTCAGAACCTCAGCCTTCTCCAAATCCTGTGTAGCTATATTATTAGGCTCATGGTAGTTGCTGAGAGAGGTCTTGCTATGCACCTCTCTCAATTAACCAACAAATTCCCCCCTAGAGTCATCTGAAGTAGGATGACTGAATTGAAATTGACTTTATCTCCACTTCATTTTTTAACCCCTTTTCCCCATTTGAATTACACATTCTGATCTAGAACTACACTCACAGAGGCTAATCTCCTACTGGTTTCTTTCTAGCAGCTCAAACAATATCTTCAGTTTTAACAGCTATCAGCGTGTAACATTCATGAATCGGGATGTAATTAGATATAATGATAATGACACCAGAGCAGGTAGACACAAACAGTTCCAGGATTGAAACAGCGCTACCAGAAAATTTATCTGAAACTTTCTTTAAGGACAACAAAATGAAGAACAATAAAAGTTGAAAGGACTGAAAAGATTCTAAAACTGAGCATCTTTATTACACACCATAGTGTAAAAAAACACAGACCATCTTTCACAGAGAAATGTATTGACAAGAAACTTACATCTAGGAAGGTTTTTACTATAACATAGGAAATATTTTTTCTTTTTTTTTCTTGCTCTATCCTGAGCTCTGTCAGACACTAGAGCTGCATTTTTGCAATGAAGTTTACTCAGGAGAATATTGGGTTAGGATACACAGGACCCCAGCTCTCTTCCCAGCTTTGCTTCCAGCGAAACACTTGCCTTGAGTTTGCATACTTTCTTTGTCTCTTGTTTCTCTAGTATGGCCCTCCATATTATCAAAAGATAAGCAGGTGATTTCCAGGGGGCACTGATCAAGTACAGCAGCAGTAGAGAAATAATATTGGTATGATCCTGTTGAGACATGCTGAAATTACAACAAGGAGAACATGCCAGCCAGTTCAGAATTCAGGCCCCAAACCCAGTGACATTGCTACAACTAATCATTTAATTGTATTGCTCAATAATTAACCCCAGTTTTCTGAACCCCAAGATCTTAGAAAAAGATGCCTTTCTCTCCAGATCTGAACTTTTGCAGAATTAGATGTAAGGCAGAGATCAGCTGTGCCAAAAAGTCATGGAGCCATGAGAAGTATCTTAGGAGAATATCTGCTCTGTGCAATTGAAACCAAACAATTTAGCTGTATGAGGAGAGGATGGTGCTTGCAAGCAAACAGCAGCAGACAAAAATAAGCAGTAGAATCACATTTTCAGAAAGACTGAATTTTCAATCATAAAACATAACCTCTAAAATACCTATCTTGTAAGTCCAGCTTAATTCTTCCTATATTTTATTTTGAGATCCTTAAAAGTGCAGATAAGTGTCCAATACATCCTAAACCTATATATGTGTTCCCTGGCTTTACAACTGAAATTGTTCAAGATGATGTGGTTCCTGGTAGTAAATGAAAGCAGCAAATGTTCTGTAATCTCTGCAGCAGTAAAAGATCTCACTGAAGGAACCTGCTGCTATGTCATGGACATTTGCAATAATCGCAGTCAGGAAGGGAATGTGACACCACTTGTTCGATGTGATTGAGCTATTGCAGAGACTCATGCTAGCTAATTAATCACCAGACTGCTGAAGGGGAAGAATCCTTTCCAGACAGATTTATATGCATAGCTGGAATAAGCCTGGGAATTTTTTTGTGCTTTCCCTCTGTGTATACAGAAAGGAGTCAATTGTGAGGCTGGCACTTGCTTTGGTGTTCAGTAGTGGGCTAACAGTGAAACATTATTCTGCTAGAGCTGGAAAGCCCAGCCTAACCTTGAATAACTAAAACCCTCCTGTGAGTTTCCTCTGCAAAAGCTGAACTCAAGATGAAATAATTGTAACAAGTATCAGTACAAATATTGTAGTGACAGCTACAATAATCTGTTTAGTATTTAAAATGTTTTACAATTCATTGCGATTTTTACAGACACTGATTTTTTGTTTTCCTTCAACAACATGAAAAGAAATATGTGGATTATCAGCTTCCTACCATTAATGTAGATAGGATCTTCTTTTGTTATCAATAACAATTAGCTGTGATGAGTACCTTTCAAAGCACTTTCAAATTCTTAAAGCCCCGATCCTATAGAGCTGCATTCACATGCATAATGGTAAGCTTACGAACAGTGTTTCCGCATGCAGTGGGAACACCAATAATCCAAGTTCCATCACATCCCTAAAGGATAAGTATACCTTCTCTTTCTCAGATGACTGGAATTCCAGTAGGTAAGGGGTTTGAATTTTCATCAGTACAATAATAACAAAGCAGTGACAGCACTGTATCGAAAAGGAAAATAATGCTTAACAGAAAAGATAAACATGCAAGCAAGAAGTCAAAAGTCTGACAGAATCTCATGTCTTTGCTGTGTAGATGCCTACAGCCTTCAAACAGACTAGACTGGTAGGAACTTGTTCCGGCATATTACAAAGTCAGAAGGAGTTCCTCCTATTTAATTTAGTGGACAGCAGATTATACTTAACAATTAATTGACTATTTCATACTTAGGGAGATGCTTAGTGCAGCTGAATCACTGGACCAAAACAATCCACCATAACTAGTAAGTACTGATAGAGATGCAAAAAAGTAGATTGGATACCAAAGCTTTCCTGATTAGGGTTCTGACAGAAACTTCTTTATCATTGTAAGGAGACAATTCTGAGTAGTTCAGCTACACACACAGGTTCTCAGCCTCTCAGTCATCCTCCTCCTTGTCTGTTGCTGTATTCATGGACTTCCTCTGAACTTCCCTTCTGGCAGTTCTACTTTCAGACTTCATCAGTTTCATTTATTTATTAGATCAAAATTCCCCATGACATCCCAAACTGGAACATTTCTCTTTCCAGATCTGTACAGATTTTGATTAAGGAAATAAGATGATTGACTCTCAAGAAACATGACATAATTTTCTCAAAGATGCTGGTCTGCACCTGTAATTTCTTGGTTAAACAGCCACACAAGTATCTCAGTGTTTATATTCTCTTGTTGGATTTAAAATACACTACCAAATTGAAAATGGGGTGTGTGTGTGCCCCTATTCCGTTGTTCCTTACTCTTTCTTTCATTCCCTGACTCCTCACCTTTTAACAGGCAATTATTTTGTACCATTCTCCAAGCGAAGACCATGAATACCAGTTTGCTCAGGAAAGCTCCGGGTAGAAATAAACACAGCAATTATATTTATGTGAAGGCTAATTCCAAGAAACATTCTGTCGCAGGGAAGCAGTCAAGCATGTGCTTGTCCCAAAAGACATTATTATATGCTTCAGTGACTTTCTTACACTGAGGTTTGAGGGATATAACCTAGAAAAATTCTCCTGCCCATATCTAAGTCACTTTCCTAACTGGCAAAAGATATTCACTATTTCAGTATGCATTCCAGTCTATAGCAGGTTGAGCTGGATTCTCTTTTGAAGAATTCTTCTTCCTTTTGCCTCCAAAGAAACACAGACTTCCTATATCCAGGCACACTTACACACTGATACAGCCACTCAAGTAGAAAGGTTTTATTCAGTTATTGATCTAACTCAGATGAAGCAGGATCTCGCAATCCCACATGAATCAACGCCTTCATCAGCTACCAGAAATTGGGAAGAGGGTGAACATTCCTTGATTTCAGTCGCAGACTCCTCTCTTTGTACAGAAGGCTTATTTTGCACCAGAGTTACCTGCAATGAAAGGTACCATACAAGACTGAATTCTGGAACCATCTGTATGCAAGAAGTGAATATATGGGAAGAGTTTGGTTCTAGCTCTTTACTCCAGAAAAAGGCAACCGTTTTAAGGATGATCCACATTTTGGGAGGAAGAGGAGGAGTATCTGTGTTGCAATGCACAGACAAGGAGGCTGATTTAATGAGGCATTCTATTCCATTTCCATTTAAAAACCTCTAATGTAAGAAAGCACATCTGCCTAAAAATGATCTGTGAAATTTGTTTAAAATGCATTTGAGAATGGTTACAATCATGTCTGAGCCTCCTACTGGTGGCAGCTATCAGGATGAAATAGAATCAGTGACATGAACAGCATGACAGCATTATGTAAGAGATTATGAAGCGGTTTCAAGCTTGCTTTGATACAGCATTAACAATCAGCAGGAAAAACTTTGTTTAATATTTCAACAACATGTTTAAAAGTTAAACACTTTCATTCCTCTGATGGCGCAAAAGCCTGAGCAGTACAGAGACAGAAAATAAGGAGACATTTCAAGGCTTTTGCCTACAACGTAGGACTATCACAGAAACCTTGTCAAAAAATAACCTTGCATTCCAACAAGATGTCCAGTATCAGCAGGAGACCAGACCTGCAAATATTTCCAATGCATTTCCTTATGGGCACATGTTGCTTTCACTTTCATTCTCATGACTTGAAAATGGAATTTTGGAGTGAAGCAGTTTTATAGAGCCCAAAATGGGAACAGAGAACCTCTAGGCTCTGGCATTGTCTGGGTCTTGGGCCCAGCCATGGACAAAATTTATCTTCACCAGAATCTGAAGCTTTCAAATGAGAAGGGCTTATTCTCCCATCTCAGGAAAAAACCCGGAACAGTAACACAGTGAGGCCTAATATTAGTCCCCTGGGAAGACAGGATGAGAAAACATATCTCTTGAAACGTATCAGGGACAAAACAGGCAGACCCTTGCTTAGAGACTACAAAATCATAAATCAGCCTGGATGAAAGTGACAGGATGATGGTTCCTTTCAAAGGTACTCTTTCTCCACATACACACTGTCAATATAGGGCAAACATTTAATTCATTCATGAGGCTATAGACTCCTCCAAATATCCTCCAAATATCCTCTGCATTTCTTTTAGCTCAAAACATGGGTCCCATTCCCAACCATTTCTTCTTTTCCCATGTGTTCTGTGCTTTCATTTTGACATACTCTGGAAATGCAGATAGACTTCTAGAGGAGTAACGAAGCTTAAATGGAAGCTGTGAATACTGGCAGTGCTCCACAACATTTACTACAAATGTCAGAGAGGATGAGAACAGTTCATTCTGGCCTTAGCATCTGTGGCCTCATCCAATGTATGAATGATGGTTAAGTATATCCCCACAGTGTCTTTCAATGAACAGACTTCTTTTCCTCATCATCTTTTTGGACTGATCCCCTCATTCTACAGGTAAGTACACATTATTCCTGTTTTTTAGACATATGAAAGACAGTATCTATTTCAAAATAGTGTCAGACATTTTAAAGCACCCTGTAACTGTATCACATCTTAAGCCATTAACGTTGGCTTCCTATCCAGCATTTCATAACAAAATGAGAGTAACACACAGGTTAATAACTGGTATTTTTTCCACTACTGTGGAAATGAACCTACTCCATCAATAAAGGAAATCGTGCCACTCTGGGGATACGTATTATCTTCTTGGGATTCAAAAGGATCTTTCAGATCTGCAAAAAACCAAAAATTAACATATCTGAAAAATTGTTTCTGGAATTGTCATGACTAAGACAGAGAACTACCTACTATAGAAAAAGTCACAGGTCTAAGTGTCTAGATCCTGATTAGGATTAGGGAACTCCGCTGCAAATAGTTCTTTACCATTTGATCATGGAAACTCAGCCCCATCTTTTCAGATGTATTTGTCAGATGTCTTGCAATCTATTAATCAAAATCATCAGTCACAAAATCATTGTCACATTGCTGTGCAATTAACTGTGTAGATAATTTGGGTAATGACTACTATATTATTTAGGCATTCTTATTATGAGGACATACATGAACATTTCCTGATGAGTGTTTAATACATTGCCAACAGGTAGTTTATGCAGTTTTTGAAAGCACACTAAATCATTCAGTATTTAACTGTGGCACAGATTGATTCAGCTTTGCAGTGAGAGTAGAACAACTGAATATACACTAGAGTGTCACCAAAAGCTGAAAAATTAACAAGATATGCTGCAATGCTGTACCCTAAAAGAACAGAGATTTTTTTCCTATAAAACTGTAATCTAGCAGGTTAAAGCAGTTTTCTGGATCAAAATATTGAGGCATGGCCAGGATTCTGACATTTGCCTGCTTTCTTTCTTCTTCTCTTCCTTGTTCCGCTCAACAATCTGTCCATATTTTGAGATACCTTTTATTTTCTGCAACTGATCTTCTCTTGACCATATCCCAGGTAATGTACATATAGCTGTTAAAATGGAAAACAAACAAAAAACCACACACACACAAAAAAATAAAAACCCAAACAGCAACAAAAAATCTAGCCAACTGTTCTGTTACTTGACATTTCCTACAAGTCATGCCAGTGCCTTTAGCTACCTCTGTTCCATTTGCTTAGATGCTGGAGGCAGCAGGTCTATTCTCAAACACCAGTGTAAGTATGTGGCACTTCACAAAAAGGGATACCTCTTTGTGCAGAAATAGTATCATTTGCATACAGTCTCACCCTGAACGTCTGCCACAGCCTAACTGGCATCCAGGTAAGGATGACTTTTTACCTTCATACCTTACACAGTAATTGATATCACACAAGTTCTCCTCAGCTCCAGATAAATTTGAGCAGAAATCATTTATGTCTTTCTAATGTTCTATAAGCAGGAAAACTGTGAGTTCCTTTCCAGACTGCTGGATGGGTATGTCCCAAATCCAGTGAAGAGCCTGATTGATGGCACCAATGAGATCTGAATGTTTTCCATCTCTCTCACTACCTTGTTTTTCAAAAAGATTTTGCTGTCTTCCACCACCAGTGTGTCTCCCTACAGCATGGCTTGCTCCCCATGTAATATCCCAAGCAGAAAGAAGCATTGGCCCAGCCATTTGGCTATAAAACTGCAACTTGCACTTCTTCCATCATTCCATCTTGATTGTATTAGGAGCTCAGTGCCAAATAATTTCCAAGAACCACTTTTGTTTCCCCTAGGTCTCTCCACATCTTATGAAGAAAGCCCAAGCCCTTACTCAGAATTAAGGATTTCCTTACGTAGCAATGATCTATGCATACCACATTGCTTATGTGCTGCAGGTAAACATAACTATCCACCTGAGAAAGGGCCACATCCCGAGAGTTAGATACCAGACTGTTGCCTATTTATTTGGAGCCTAAATATCTTAAAAAAATAACTACTCCTAACTATCAGGGCACAAATATAAAGCTATACAGCTAACACTCTTACTGATGTCACCAGTATCTCTCTACAGTAAAGCTTTCTCTCATCTACTGGCATATTTTGTATTTCTTTTCTAGGGAGCTCAATTGAAAACGTCAGTCATTCCCCACTACAGAAGAACTTTGACACTCTAAGTTTAGAGAATACACAAAGTCTATAATTATTTATTCATTTATGTTTCTTTTATTTTTAATCCTTTGATTTCTGACTATCACCAGCTAGATTTTCTAGCACAATAATTATAAATACTTCATGATAGTGTATGAATGTAAAAATTCTATTTGAACCTTTGATGAGAATTTGTGATGAAATATTGGTGCATTGTTTCTACTCATCTGGGAACTGCAATGCCACAGTAATTTTCAGATGATGAAACTTCTGCATTTACTTTCCACTTTTGTCATTACTTGTCATTCACTTTCTCAGCTTGGAGTGCCATCTCCCAACAGAAAATTCTACTGATGGTTTTAATGTGGTATATATGCTTAAAATCTGGAAGGAACTGGGATAGATTCAGCCAGACAAAGGATGTATACTTGGCAAGAAAACATACATATGAAAGCTTATTGCAGCACTAGCAACATGAAGAAAATGACAAGCTGAAAGCTACCTGTACCACTGACAGAGGAGGCTGTACAGCTCAGGAGTGTAGCATAGCCCACTCTTTCCATGACTCTGTTGAGAAAAAGAACCATTTCATACACCAAGCTGCTATTTAGCTCTGAACAAGTCACCATAAAGTTCGGTACTTCTGTTTCTTCCATTTTCTTTGTTAGTCTCTAGAGGCTGTGTGCCAGGAGTCTTCAGTATGTGCCACATAAAACCCTAAACAAAGTACTCATGTAAGCTGAAGCTTCTGAAATAGAACTGTAAAGATAACAACAAGGCAAGACTGGTTTCCAGTTCTGAATTTCAAGTTGGACAAGCATGGGCCACACTTGGAAGTGGAGTGTACCACCTCCACTGCACATCTCTTGCAAAGAGCATGTAGCAATACTGAGACGGCAACTCATCCTAAAGGAGCATCTTGGAATAGAAAAATACAGCAAATACAGTGCAAAACCAATAGCTAGGCAAATACAATATGGAGAAAGTTACAGAACATGAGAGGGATAACCATACCCATTTGTCACTAAAAAATGCGTACAGCAATTAACTGTATGCTCTGAAGTCTGTAATTTAAAGATACAAGAGACTCAGATTTTAGTCATGAGTCCACCTACACAGCTGAGAAGTCAGTCATCTGACACAGAGCAAGATCATGCTTAGCAGATGCAGAAAGGGAAGAAAGTAGCAGAAGTCAGATATGCAAGGACAGCACAGTCAGAAACAGCCAATTCTGGCCATACTGGTTTGCATGTGCAGCTTAAGCTGAACCAGACAGAGAGGTGACTTCCCTATAAACCAGGAAATATAATTACTGACTTGCACACATAGTTGCCCGTTTTCTTTCAGAAGCAGCCTTTTCATAGGATGCCTTGAGATGAGCTGAAAGGTTGAAATGCAAGACAGAACCCATGTGCCTTTTCCCCATAACAACACCCATTCACCAGACCACTAAGCAGTCTCTGCAGATCATACAAGCAAATGGCTTGAAGCAGGTAATTTGGAAGAATCAGGAAAACAGGCTTCTGAAGTACTAATATCAAAAGCATTGGCAGCAACAAACTGTAGTAAAAGCAAACATTATCTTAAAAAAACACAATGATGACAGTGATTTCAGGAAAGAAAAAACTCAATTTTATTTTAGCTCCTCAAACATCATATAAGCAATTCTAAGCCAGAGACTAAATTGTATCTGTAACTAGCTTTATGTTTCTTCCCATAGTTAGAGCTTCTATTACAATTGTGACCTAAACTTAGAAATTAATATTTCCATTTTATTCAGTGCTTGTGATTTGTTTACAATGCTGGCATTTTCAGTCCAAGTTCCATCAAATATGAAGACAGAAAGAGATATAGCATACAATCAACTACAGAAACTTGCAATCAGTCTGTGAAAGCTAAAGGTAACTAAAGTTGCCAGAGTTCAAATGCTTACAGAAAGATGACAAGAAACAGCCTTGCTCATCTTGTGACTTAATATCTCTTTCCACCTCTTCCCTGATCTTATCCATCTCAAATGTGCTTTTTAGGTTTAACTTAAGAAAACACACCTGTAATTTTTAAACCAAAATAATAAAAACAGCTCCTCCTTTGAAGTCTTCATTAGCATTCATTATATTCATTTCCAGCATGGTAGCAACACTGACATTTTTAAACTTTCATGATTATGATTGTCAAGCTCAGAAAGAACTAAACCCAACAAGCTGATTCCTTTAGTAAACATTCTTTAAGAATAAAAGAGAAAAATCCTAATAAGAATGGTGAAAAAGCAGTCAAATTTTGACCAGAGTAAGTAGGATCATGCAGAATGGAAAAGGGAAAACCATATAAAAAGACCTTAAAAATCACACAAACAGTTGCAATCCAGGCTGTGGCTGGTCAATTTCTTACATGATGATTGCTTTCCATCTAAGTCAGGAAAACTACGTGTTCAATCTTATATGCATAAAGGATGGAAAAAATAGATGCACTTTTCCTTATGAAGCGCTTGATTCATTGGACTTTTACATATTCCATTACACCGAAAGTGCTGAGGATATCCAGAGAAGTGTAATTCAAGACATTTTCCATTGCCCCATTTGCAAAAAGGCTCTTAAATGGGATTATGTAAATTATGTGAATATGCACACACACTTATGTAGGGACACAAACCTCTACCATTTCTGAGGGACACATACTCTTTCACATTTTTTATTTCACAAAGCATACAAAAACACTACTGCCAAGTTTTCAAGTCATCACCACTGCAAATGAGGTTTTTCCATTTGATCATTAATAAAAAAAAAAAAGAAATGGTAGTGGAGTATGTGCTACATTCATCCTTTTTAAAAATACCTTTTACTTGATGCATTACATTTTGATATATCCCAGTCAAATTAAGCAGAGACTGGAAACTACATATGGCAATCTGATTAATGACATAATATGATTTATGTTCTTCATTTTTGTATATTGGGTCATTCTAAATTTTTAATATATTCCTACAGATGTGAATGGCACTGCATTAAATCCTGCCTCAGACAAAAATCTCCCATTGAGATTAAAATGACTGAGCATTTTCATTTAATGAGGATTGTGTAAGGGATTTGAGTTAGATTTATTTTTTTTTAAGACTGCCCAAGTGCCACTTAAAGGCATTTTCAGAGAAGTCTATACTAGCAAATACCAGACATTTTAAAGACACTAACTAGCTATTAAAGTGCACATCTAGGCGCATGAAACCTACAGAAGATCCAAACATTTTCAGATTTGGCAGCTGTGTGCATGAAAGTCCAGACATCAGTTTACTACAGTTGAGGCTTTGACGCAGGCTTCAGGACACTTTCACACCTGAATGAGCCAAAAGAACACACGTGTCAGACAAGGATGTGATTCCAAATCACTCTGTGTCAAGTTCCACTATCAAAGGCATGGAGGCAGCACCGTAGCCTCTTTGTATTACTTTTTTGTTACAGCAGGTACTAATAGCACAAGAAGAAGCTACATGATTCAGTATCCCTTTCCATCCCTCCACCACTTTCATCAGCTGTTCATACTACACACAGGTTGGAACCTATTTGGATTTAATGAAATGCTTCTTTATACTATTGGCTGTATGGAATGTTGAGGATCAATCAATTGCAAGCCACAACTTTGGGTAATGTAGCTTTTTTTTTTTTTTTTCCATAATATCCTGTCTAGAATCCCTTTTTTTCTTTAAATTATAATTATTTTTAACAAGTCTGCAAAACTGAATGAGAAGAAAACAGATTTCTAGTCCTTAAAATAACTCAAATTGCAATATTACCTTGGAGCTTTCTGCTGCCCCTAATATTACTTCTTCTCATGTCAAGTGATGCACAGAATTAGGCCATTATGGAAAACCTTGAAAATCCAGCTTACTAAGGACTACTTGATTCATACAACTTCTTTTCTGTTACAGCAGTTTCAGAAATAATGTGAGAAAGTGAGCTAAACAGTACAAACACACCATCAAAACGTTTTTGGAGTTCTGGATATTTTCAACAAGCCTCTATAACCAGGGGGTGAAGAGAGACAATAGGCTGAAATACAACTACAGTATTTTATTTGCATATTTTTTCAATAAATGTGTGTTCTGATCAGTTATAGATATTACTATTTTAAAGAAACATGATGTCATAATAACCTTGCGCTATCCCTGCAAAATATTTTTGTTATATCTCTTTTTCTTGTAGTTTTAGGCAATATTTAGGCCTATCTGACACTGAAGACAATTCAATTCATTAAGCTTAATTATAAAGGATTGGAGTCATGGATTAGTTTATTGCTTAAGTGTACACAGTAATTATTACTCATGTTAAAAGAGATACTCAGTCACTAAGAGGATCCTATTGCATTATTGCTGGTGGTACTGGCACTAGATTACCAAAATTGTGTCTTCAGGGTTCATCAGTATCACACAAACATATGGAGTTCTTTTAATTTTTTTTCTTCCTGCATTTTTTACTTTCCCCTCAAAAAAAAAAATCTCAATACACTAGGTAGTCTAAGCAATACTACCTTCCCTTCAATTCACGTTATTTTGCACTGACTAGTAAAAGCTGTGATCTCTTACTGACTGGACGTACCTGATTTAATTAAAAGATTAAGAGACATATATCAGGAGGTACAACTGAAAATAATTACAGCTCCTGAAAGCAACATCTACATGTCTCAGCAAGACCAAAATTTTGAACTATTGAGCAAGCAAGAGGCTGCTATAATATGCTGCAGTGGGAGATCACCTGTCAGGAATCTAAAGTTCACCTTCATTCAAAATAATACTTCATATTCTCTGCAGAAAGTAGCAACTCAAAATAAGTAAGTCCTTCCATAACTTAGCACTTTTTTGTTTGTTTATAAAAAGCCATTTTATATTGCCCTTTTTTTTTTTTTTTAATAGAGCGATGTAATAAAAGTACATTGCAAAGGTCATCCTGGAACAAAACTTGACGTACCCTATTCTACTTAATCTAATTTTAAGTAACGCTGGTGGACTCTGCTCCACTTTATATCTAATAGATGTAACAAACCAGTCATGTTCAAGGAAGTAGGATTAGTTTTATAAACTCTCCTTCAAAATAAAGAAAACTGGCAATCCTGAAAACAGTAATGTATGTTAATACTCTAAATCAAAACTGGAAATGCATTGTTGATATATAACCACAGGGAAATAGAAATGCAGAATTAAGAGTGAGGTTATTTGCAGGGTGTTCTCATGGAAGGTAATTCTGCAGCTTACTATTCCTGTAGTATATTACAGAAATAGTTAAAAACCAAGAATAATACTTTAACTTAGCTGTTCATCATGAACTCATTTGGCTGGTAACAAACTGTTTACCTAGAATGTGTTACACCAAATGATGGTAAGTCACTTTACAGGCAAAAATATTATACAGCTCTTACAGATAGCTCTCCCTATAAATGGTGGGTTACTTAATTGCTTCATAATCTTCATTTATGTACCATGCCTCTGCCAACCAGAGGAGACTGGTCTGTTCTTGCCAGAGTAAACCAAAATGGAAACCCAGACTATCTATACCTGCTTCTGATATCAGGAACATTGCTTGTAGAGGCAGTAACTGCTCTGAGGGTCCTACTGCTATCTTCCCCCCTCAAAACTAGCTGCAGTTTGCTATAACTCCATCTTGGATTTGTCAGAAATCGTTAATGTGGTTCCCTGAAAATCTAGAATAAGCAAGGAAGACAATGCAAAGTCTATGGCAATTTTTCTAGCAAATCTGTCTCTGGCCACAGCCAGCCACAGCCAGCCCTTCTTCCTTGAACTTTTGTACACCTGAAGCAATATCAGATCTAAGTACCTGACTGTGAAAATGACATGTCTTTGGCAGACATGTTATTTTTCTTTGGTCTACTGGAAATTAAGCAGATCTTTTTTTTATTTAGCCCAAGTAAAGATATGTCAAATCAGCAACAAAAATATTACCATGGAGCAAAGAAAACTAACTGCTCATAAAATGGCTTATTGCAAAATAAAAATCAAAAAAAGAGAAAAAACTAAAAAGCAAGAGTTTTACATAACAAATTCCTTCTCTTTAAGTTTTATGGAGAGCTAGAGAAGCCATTAAAACTCAATATGAAGCAGAAATCCCACTTGTTTAAACTGTAGCAAGAAATTCCCTGTTGCAAAAAGTTTCTCACAAAGACCCCTAAGCTTAGGTACCAGCATGCGTACAGTATTCCAGTACTTGCCAACATGCAGAGATACTCAGAATTCTGGTTCTCTACATCTGTATTTTCTACCACAGAGAATACTAGTAGAACTATTAACAGACTAGCTGTGATAAGATCAACACCAGTCTATTATGAGTCTATAATTCAAATAAAGCCAAGTAATCTGAAGTACTTGGTTTTAATCAAAGTTTGTTTTTCCTTCTGTGGACTATACAACTAGTTCATCATTTTTAAGAATGTTTTTTTGGTAAACGCACTTTGCAAGACAGCATTACCAGGTCATCTCCCAGAGGACCCTTCTCTAGCCATCTATAATTACTCCAACTCAAGGCTTCATTATGTGCTAATTTATAACAAAAATGCCCGATGACATCATTTGAAGATATTTCATCAGATGTGAATGCTACCTCTAACACAATTTAGTAGGAGGAGACGTAGATGCTTTAAAGTTTCACAGTGATGCATATGGAAAATAAAAGCTGCATTCTATTAAATATGGCTTTTTCCATTATGCATTAAGAGCAAAGCCACATGTCTTTCAAGTGTATATTACCCATAAACACACTAAAATTCAGGAAATGCACAGTGTCTGAGATCAGGAAGCCAGAAGCAGTGATCACCATTTCCTTCCTGGTCTTTTCCCATGCCACCAGGCAAGGGCTCCACCTCCTAATTACCATGACAATCTCATGACTTACGTCTGTCAGATCCTTAGCAGAGACTTTATAGGGTTTAGAGAGTTCATCCGCATGACAATGAAGTTGACCCGGTGCTTAATTACCTTCCCTGACAAAACAACGTGAGACTTATTCCTAGCTTCTGCTATGTAAAAACAAGCGTAAACCTTGTATTAGAGTCTTTTTGCTATTGCCATTGTTAACCTTTCTTGCCTTCCATAGGTAGAAGAATGAAACGGACCCATTTAACTAGTAAAACGGCTTCTACTGGGACAGCAAAATCAACATATCAGCCAATATGGTGACCTATAATTCCAATGCTGATCTCGACATGCTGGCTGAGGACAACATGCAAAGAAATGAAGAAGACAAGTTATGGGGAGGGAAACATTTTTCTCAAAGGAGGAAGGAAATTTCAGGTGATTTGATAACCACTTGTAAATGATAAAGTTTTGCACAAGTCCTGGTGACTCAGAGATATGCTTGACTAATTATCTTCATTGCTAATGTTTATAGAGAAAGTATAAGGTACATGCATAAAGTGTGCAGATTTTATATAAATGCACATACTTTGCTATAAAAATGCTCTCTTTATCCCCTGCTTAAGAATAAAGGCGATAGCATCAACCAGTCAGAGGAAGAAGCAAGAGCAGTTCAAGGGGAAAATTATTTTTATTGTAAATTTCCAGAGGGAATTAACCAATTTTCTGTATTATGATATAATCAGCATATTGTAGATTGAACTCGTAGATAATGTCAAAGCAGAAGAGGCTCTTTCAGATTTGTGTGCCTGCTGAATCTCAAACACAAAAGGCTGCCGTTCTTCTGTTTGCTTTGCAGTTTTCTCATCAATGTGCACATTATTGGACCTTACTGAGGTTGCAATGAGCACTTCAGCCTGGCTGATGAAAGAAATGAAAGTACCCCTTGGACCTCCTGCAATTCAGTACTTGGCAACGACTGTCCCTCCCATCAGTGCATGTGTGACAGTGAAAGAGCAGGAAGGAAATGAGATCATGGCCATATTCAAAGAATTTTGGGCATGGGTGCACACCATGTTGTTTAAAAAAATAAAAATAAAAATCCTTATTACTATTGCTATCCTACAATCTAATCCTGAATACCTGAATATGATTACTTTATACAGAAAGAAGTTGGCAGGGAACTGACATGAAAATAAGGACAATACAGAATAGTTAGGAAAAGCAAGAGGGAGCTCATAAACTTAAAATCCTGCTTTCTTGAATTCAATTAGCATATACATTTTAACATGACTCCTGTGATGTTCAGGAAAAATGGCACAGTGCCCTTCTGGATATATTTTATTGAAATCAGTGGATTCAGTGCCAGAAATAATGAAATAAGCATTAAAAATGATATTTTACACTTAGGAGTTTGAATGAATTTTTAGAATAGCAGGGGGAAATGAATAGGAAAGAAGATGGTGCAGAGATACTCAAGTAACAAGCTATCACTAGAATCTAATATACAAATTTTGCAGCACTGCAGAAATGGGATGCCTCCTAGTTTCGTACTAGAATTCCTTATAATTCTTACTGTTCTCCTAGTTTCTTTCTTAGGCAGCAGATGCAGCAGACCACTGCAGCTTCTAGTATTGAGGGCACAAACCATGGCATGTAGAGCTGGAAATGGCATGTTACATTCTACATACAGGAAGTTTAAGAAAAAGGAGGGGGGGGGGAAATCAAGTCGCCCTAGCCTTGGGATTAAGTACTGCCCCAAGACTCACATGATACAGCTATCTAGAAACAATTTCACCTTCCAACTTCAACTCTGGCATGGCACACACTAGGAATGCTTTCTTATTTAATCTTCATTGTGGGGTGGATCCACAATGATGCTTAAAAATGTCAGTCATTAATCATCCTGATCACTTAAAATGAAACTTCGCTTTCAACCTTTAGTTAACTGTTTTAGTCAACTTTTTAGTATGCTGCTGTTCCTTCATTCAATAGCTGGACACCTATTACTGTATTTCTCAACATTCCAAATAGGTATTCACAGACTGTGATCAATTTACTCTTTCTTTGAAGAAATACATAAGCAAATATGTTTACAAACAGTAGCTTGATTTTCAGAATCTCAGTTATCTTCCTTGCTGTTTTCCTCTTAATTTTACCACTACTTCTTAAGCAACAGACATGAAAATTAAAGCTACATTCCAGTATTGGTCATAACAGCAGCAAAGCTGTTATAAACATAAACATTGTACTCCTATTGTAGATTGCTCTTTATATATTTGGAATTCATACAAGTCTCTTGACTCATAAGCACTATAGGGCATCCATCATTCATTATCCAGTTAACCACCCATGACAATCCATAGTTACGTTCTAGAAACATGGTGTCCTAGGACAGAGTCCCACCCCCATCACGTACAAAAAACATTATTTGCCTTTTCACATAAGCATACGGGAATGCAGTTTTTTAATCACCTGCATGCAAACTGCAACAATTTTAACCTCTTCTTTATCATTTGCTAAATAATATTGTAGCCTTAATGTCATCTGTTGATTTTATCAGTAATGATTTTAGCTTTGTTTGAAAAAGCTATACAGGCAGAGCCAAGAACCAGCCCATCCAAGACCTTGCTAGACACACATGTTCAGCTACAATGATTCTAGATTTACAATCTAGAATTATAGTTTGTTTACTATGGACCATATTGATATTGCTTATTTTTATTTCTTAAGTAAAGTGTCATGCAGTACCATCTCTGTACTCATCTCTTCTGCAAAGTAGATGTAAAAGTACTTTTTCAGCTTCACAGAGATGTGAGTCTGTATTGAAGCACTTTGATACTGTGACATAAACAGGCAACAAAGAAATGCAGATACCTGTTTTAAACCACGACCATTCAACCTTCTCACAGGAAAGTAAGTCTTGAAAAGCACTTACTGCTTTAGCACAAGACGTTATTAGTGGTAAAACAGAGTGAGAAGATCACTATGTCTCAAAAGTCAGCCCCAAAGGCTGAAGAGAGAGTCCCGGAAAGAGAGAGAGACCAAGAAGAAATGAAGGTAGGCTTCACTGTTAAAGCAGACAAAGACCTTGTCTTGCCAGTGGGAAGCAACTGCAAACACTGTGAGAGAAATACTAAATTGGTGGGGGGCTGAGGTTTAAAAATGGGGGTGAATGCAGCAGACCTGTACTAAGCAGCTGTGGAAAATTTTCAGGCTGGAAACAAAATTGTTCTTCCAGGCTTAGAAACTTGTAGTTATACTTTCCAGTATGCCCTAGCTTGCCCAGGAGGGCAACTGAAGAAAAACAAACATCAATTCAAATCCCTTGGTGCTATTGCCTGCTGAAACCAAGTCTTTCTACTGGAACCTTCAGAGAGAATCCTTAACAAAATGCACAGTCTAAAGCTGTACAGATGAAGTTTCAAACGTGCTCAGCACCTCACAGCTCCCTTTGTTCTCAATGGGGAAGCTCTTCTCTATTGTTCTGAGTGAGATCAACTATAAGCTCTTCCAAAAACCTAGTCCATAATCTCAAAACCCCTTCAATTGCAGTATCAAAAATAACTTCTGCAATGCATAGCTTTACAACGAAAGGGAGTGAAATTCACGCCAATGCTGGGTAAATAATTTATTCGTTTATTTTTAAGTGTCATCGCCTCTTAGGCAAGATAAAATTATCTCTCTACCTATGCTAATGTGCAGGTTTGGTACTCAGAAATAAATCACAATGAATAAAAGGAAGACAGTACACACTAATAAAAAATAATAATAAACCCTAAACATTTGAAAAATTTTTTCCCTGCAATGCAGTTCATAAGCCAGCAGAATTGCTTTAAGCATGGCAGCTGTTCACCAAAAACAGTAATCACCATGAAAAGACAGTTGCATTTCTAACATTTGAGGGAACCATGCAGTGTCCTGTCCCTGTAACAAAGGCACACAGAAGTTTCTGTGTCTTTCTGATCAGCAGGGTCATGAAGTCATGCATCAGGGTAGTAGTAAAACTGGACAGAAAATACAGGCCCTTCTGTGTCTCCATTAGTGCTCTATCCACTAACAGTGAACATATCAATAGTGAGCAATAATAATGAAATGACATTTTAATTTTCAGCAGGCATCATGTCCTTGAAGGGCCAAGAAAGACAGAGACACAGGACTGAAAAACATGTTAAAAGATTGCTTAGAGTAATCTCCAACCTCTGTGAAAGCATGTCCAGGCTTTTCCTACACTGTCTGCTACTTGAAGCTGCATTATATCCAAGTAGCCCAAGTTCCTACTAGCCTTACTGTTACAAAGTTTCACCTAACACAACTTATTTAAATCATCATTCCTGAAGTTCAAGCCTATCGCTATTTGTCCTATCAGCCTTTTATAAACTTGCAGCCTTTTATAAACTTGCAAGCAGTTACAGCTTTCCTTCATTTTTCCCTTTGCAGGAAAATCCTTTCCCTTTACCAATGCCAGAATATTGCTCCTTTACAGTGAAAAAGAAAAGCCTACTAAATGAAACAGCAGAAGCTACACTAGGTAGGACATTTAGAGTCAAATAGACTCTACAGAAACAGATTGTATGGGGAACAATTTGGCACCTAAAGGAAGGCATTCAAGTTGAGTAACCCACAAGCACTATTCCAGTTTTCTTAGCATACGATGAATGGAGCAAGTAGCTTCTTGGTGTACTGCTTGTATTCTACCTTTTCTGAGTGTCTTGTTCTCATAGGTCTTGTGTTGAATATGCTTTCCCTGTGTACAGAACTGAGTGCTCAGGAGCCTGATCTCAGCTGGCATTTCTAGTTGTCATTTTAGCAAAAACCACAAACTGTAGGTTGATGTTTGATCCCAGCTAGAGTCAACTGCATATCCTTGGGGAATCCTGACTATCCTCAACCAGCTGGTAACGCTGTTTATGATACACATAGGCCCCACACTTACAGAGCATTGAAAAAATGCAGACAGGGACAATATTTACTTAATAAACAGATTTTGTTTCTACTCGGTTCCTCCTACGATATCCATTATAGTTAGTTTCAAAGTAATTTTCTATCTAGAACTTTCAAGCTAGAAACATTATGCAACAAAAAAATTAAGGGGGGAGGAAGAGGAGACAATTATTTCAAGAATCCAGTGTATAATGTGCAAAGTCTATGAATAAGCATGTTAATCCTTTCCTGCATCTATTTTGCAAGAACTTGGCACCAGCCTATGCAAATGTGCTGTAATTATTCTTGTACTCTACAAAGAGCTCAGGTGTCAGTATCTGGTGGGAAATCCACAGAACAGGTAGCTGTGATTTTTCTAACTTGACATATCCCTGTTTGCTAAAGTTTTTAATTGGAAATTTCTCTGGTGTGGGAGAGATATTTTAATCAGGCACCAATCTTCAACTTCCTGATGTGAAGTGGGAAAAAATGGATTGTGAAACTAAAATACTTCTACATGATAATTTTCAAACTAGGCTCATTCAAGGAGAATTTATGAGGAAAAATTTATATATTTTACCACCTTTTTGAAAAACAGTAAGTAATATGTCTTCTGTACATCTTGCTTTCATTATCACCTAGCAAAATAATCTACGGCATATCATCTACACATTGTCTCTTATATTGTTATGTGAATAAGGAGGGCTATGATTTCAAAAACAGGTCTTAGGTTAATTTCCAAAGAAAGAAAAAAAATATAAATGATTTGTTACCCTCATAATTAGATCTGTAAAAGATACAGAAGTGGATTCTAATATATTGTATAAAACAATCTTGTTTTGGGCAAGAAATCAGTGCCTAACATTCAGAGCTCCTCTTCTATGTCCAGCCTGTTTTTCAAAATCCCTTTGCAAATGGGGTCTTCCAAAGTAATTTATGGTCTGAAGGTCACAGCCAGTCCTGGCTGTTTTGGAATACTTCACTAGCACCACCCATCAATCATAAAGCAGCATTCAGGATTTGCTGCTCTCCTTACTTGCTCTGCAGTGTCTCTGCCATCGCTAACAAGGTTAGTTTTTTTTGTGGCTGGTGAGATATAATTTCACATCTCCCTACAGTATTTGGGCTCAAGAAAACCATCTTCACTAACACGTGTAAAGATAGACAGCCATACATAGGAACAGGAAAAATAATTATATTTTGTTCTTCAGCTCAGATACAGCCCAAATGTTTGTTTGACACATGGAATGGTTAGAATATTAAATATGCTCTGACAGAATTTTGGATTCTGGGATGAAACAATACATAGAAGCAAAGCAGCTGTAGAAATCCTCAGGCTGTGATCCTGATAAGAGAGCTGCTGCTCTAAGGAAGGAGACTGCTGTCATAGACTAGATTTCATCAATTCAATATTTTTTTGAGAAACTGATTTGATTTTTCTGTCATGCAAGATGAGATCATAGGAGTGACCTGAAGCAGAACAACTATAAAAAAAGTATAGTCCTTTGTTGACAGAAGACCAGCATAGCTGAGGAAATTGAAGAAGTGCCAGGTACTAGGGCTGATATCCTCTTTTCACTGTTTAGTGCCATTACACAGTTTGCACAGCAGATGACAAAAGCTGAAGCTTATCCAAAAAAGAAACCACTCAAGCCAATGCACATGACCTTTACATCCTTAAAATAAGGAAGACAAAAGGCAGTGCAACCACACTTCTTCTGATCAGGTTCTTCTAAATTGTCTTACTCTTTCCTCCTACCTTTTATCCCTTTATATCACTTCTTCACCTCAATAAGAGATCTAAGCATAGCTGAAGTCTGCAATAATATGAAGCCCACTATAATACAAGGAAACAACACAAATACAGAAATCTACAAGGAGCAGTTGAAGCATGGAGAAAAGAAATATACATTAGATGAAGAGTTCCACAGTTATGGATCACCAGAATAGCACAAGTCAATTAGAGATTGCATGCATCTCAGGATAAACATATGGAATATTCAGTGAATTTAGGTAGAAATTTTCAGTTTGCCATACAACATTCTCTTTTGATATCAAATCCATGGATTTAAACAATAAATCTTGAGATAAAATACTGAAGCATACCTCTGAGTCTTTGGAGTCCACTTCCAAAATCTGTCTTTAAAGCTCCAGAACCAGACCTCAAAAACGTATGAATACGCATTCCTACTTGGGTAATTTTTCAGACCTTTCCTTACGAGAATTAAATGAAATCTAGGTCTTGTGAAACTTTGAAGCCCCTTCTTAGAGGCAATATTTCCAAACCACCTAAGTTATTTGAGAACTAGAGTAACTTAAGGTACTTTGGTAACTTAAGGTAACTTAAGACTTTGGCAGAACTAGCAAGTTTACAAAACTTAGATTCCATTTGAAAGACCCACCATCTCTACACTACAGTTGTTTTGATTACTATCAACAATTTCTTATGGTTAAATTGGCTTGTCAAAAGTAGCAAATTAACAAGCTTTGCAGACAAGGCACTGCACGTATCATTCATTTCAGTGTTGTGCTAATATTTCTGCTCCATCTGTGTAACTCTTCTCAGCATGAAAGTCTCTCTGTTGCTATGGACTAGTTAACCAGTGCCAGAAAATCATAAATGTTTGTGAAGAAAGATACGCAGTTACCCAGGGGCTGAAGTTAATCCTGATGAGTTTTGACACATTGACACAGCAGAGAACTGAGAATATTTTCTCTGCCATTTGTCTATTTGTTCATAAGAAACACAGCAGCAGCTCTGTTTGCAGATGTGTTTAATTTATTTAGATTTCTTCACCTGTGATAGAGACTTACAGAAAGTTTTTATTTGGAATAATGAGCAGATTAAATAATTCAGCATGAGATAAGCTGTAAACAGTGCTTTATTCTCAGGTGACATACAAATGCAAAAGAAGAGTGTGAAGAAGCTCTCCTGAAACTAAGCAAATCCATTATTCAGTTACCTGTTATTTAACTCATCCACTACTATTCCCTGCCTCTTCCCAGCAACTGCTGGGACAGAGTTCCCTTTGATACACTTACACATCTGCTTCAGATAGAGGACCACCTGACTGTACTTTATTACTGCAGTCCCTTCTGCTACCTACCAAAAACAAACATTCAGAAGCTTATAAACTGCTAAGGAACCCCAGCTTCCAACTGAAAAACATTGGGAGTTAGGGATGCAAATGCATGGAAAGATCTGGGTTGTTAGACCCCACTGTACGACTCAGATGAACTTTGGCTCACACACTTTAAAGTCTTTGAAAATGGGATTGCTTGTTTAACTCCTTTTGACACTTCAAAACTAGGTCTAGGCTCAGAGACCGCAAGATTAAGCAGGATGGTAATTTTTCAATATTATTGTTGTTTCTCCTAGGTTGGGTACTTACTAACTATAGCAGTTTACATTGCATACAGGTTTGCCTCTACCTCCTACCACGCTTATACTCCATGGTGCTGTTAGAAGGTTTAAGCAGCCTGACAAGATTTTCTCCATGCCCTTCTATTCTTCCTTCCATTACCTATCCCTTCGTTCTCTTTTCAACACAGAGACTACAGGGACTGTAGTCTCACTGAGAGAGAAAAACTTCTATCTACTTTGCCAGAACATAATACCTGGCTGTACAATCAGAGCGATTCAAGCAGTCCACCAGGATGTCAAGTTTAGGTGCAACTGAATCTTTCTGAAGCTTGCTCTCATGGGATAAACCTTGTAACACGACAGGGTTTACCTCACCTGACTTCAGTCATTGCGTACAAGGAGACATCAGATTGACTCTCAGTCACTGAAAATGCTCTCTGGTTCCTACAGTACCAGTTGGGACTATCTGGATTACTCTACTGTCTCCACAGTAGAAAGTTGAAGAGTCTTTTCCCAGCTAATGAAGGAAAGAAGCATCCCTTTACCTGTACTACATCTCTTTTCAATCTGTTCTTCAACACATCTTGATGTGATTCTGGAGCATACCTTAGGAGGAAATGCCCTCTGCAGTGCTCCACTTATTCTGAAATCTGTTAAAACTCCCTGCCACTTTGATTGTGCCTGAAAACAGTGGTACTTGTGTTAATCATGTTTTTCCATGTGCTGTCACAGTAGAAGAGTCATCTCATATCAGGAATGTCACTTGAATTCAACAAGTCTTGTCCCAGTCTCATTGCCAAGTTTCCAGTGCATCAGAATATCACTGTCAAACTTAATGACTTAATCTTAAAATCACAGAATCATAGAATCATAAAATATTTAGGGTTGGAAAGGACCTTAAGATCATCTAGCTCCAAACCCCCAGCCAAAGGCAGGGACACCTCCCACTAAACCATGCCACCCAAGGCTCTGTTCAACCTGGCCTTGAACACTGCCAGGGGTAGAGCATTCACAGCTTCCTTGGGCAGCCCATTTCTGTGCCTCACCACCCTGACAAAAAAAACCTCCCCCTGTTTAAGTTTGAACCCGTTGCCCCTTGTCCTATCTCTACAGTCCCTAGTGAAGAGTCCCTCCCCAGCATCCCTATAGGCCCCCTTCAGACACTGGAAGGCTGCTATGAGGTCTCCACGCAGCCTTCTCTTCTCCAGGCTGAACAGCCCCAACTTTCTCAGCCTGTCTTCCCACAGGAGGTGTTCCAGTCCCCTGATCATCCTCGTGGCCCTCCTCTGGACTTCTTCAAACAGTTCCATGTCCTTTTGATGTTGAGGACACCAGAACTGCACACAATACTCCAAGTGAGGTCTCACAAGAGCAGAGTAAAGGGGCAGGATCACCTCCTTCGACCTGCTGGTCACACTCTTTGTGATGCAGCCCAGGATAACGTTGGTTTTCTGGGCTGCGAGCACACACTGAAGCCGGCTCATATTATGTTTTGCACTGACCAACACCTCACATCCTTCTCCGCAGGGCTGCTCTGAATCTCTTCTCTGCCCAACTTGTAGCTGTGCCTGAGATTGCTGCGACCCAGGTGTAGGACCTTGCACTTGGCATGGTTAAACTTCATGATGTTAGCATCAGCCCACCTCACAAGAGTGTCGAGGTCCCTTTGGATGGCATTCCTTCCCTCCAGCGTATCAACCAAACCACAGCTTGGTGTCATCGGCAAACTACTTGTAATCTTACTTGCAATCTAACTCTAAAACATGCTGCACTTCAGGAAACTCACTCAGCTCTTCCTTAGTAGCTTTCCCCAGTGCCATAAGCCTGGGATGCATCTGCAAGGCAGAGGAAGTGTATGTCTCTAACCACTCCATGCACCCTTCTCCTCCCATCCATTCATTAATCACACTGAGGAAAGAAAATTTGGCAGATCTCCCAGAAAATGAAGACACACTTCAGTAAGCATGTCTGTGTTGAATGAGGTCTTGGGAACCTCCATACCCAACTAAAACTTCTGTGGCTTATAAGGAAGAAATGTCAAAAAGGGAAACATACATGACAAAATTATAGAAACCATTCTGGTAGGTTTCCATTTATCCAAGTTGTTATTACATGTTAATGATTTGTTATTGCTGCCTGTTTTAAGTTGCAGCACACTACTTGAATTGAAATCACTTGCCTGTGAAATATGCTGTGGGAAAAATGATTGCATTCAACCTAAATCAGCTTTGTTGTGTTTCAGACAGTAACACGTAATGAAAATAAAAAAAGGGCATCACAGACTCTAAACTTGTTGGATTAATTTTGCAATGGGTGTAGGAAACTCTCCACATCAAAGATTCAGACCTTACAAGTCAGGCAAAGCAGATGGCAATGACAGACAAAAGTATTCTCCTTAATCAGAAAATTTCCTGGTTCAAATCAATTCTCTTCTCACCCTGAATGTGACAGCAGAATCAAAGTCTGGTTTGGGCCTTTTCTTTCATATTTTTAATGCTGGTAATGCTAAGAGCAGAGGATTAACTACTATATACAGAGACATACACTGACAGTCCGGACACAGCTGAAGGGGAGGAAAAGCTGGCTTCAAGGGAAGAGACAGGTATTTGCACCAGCTTCAGCTGGGCTAAGATTTCAATCCAATATTAAACAGGTTGCACTGCAGAATTCAAGCCTTGTCATAAACAACTTCTGCTCAGGTTTGGGTATTTCAGAAACACTCTGCTGCCCTCAGAATATCTAAAATGAGTAGAAACAAATAACAATCGCACTATAAAGCTACTATATAGTGCAGTGATATAAAGTAGGTATGCTGCTTAAAAGACAGCATAAAAGAAAGCTCAGCTTCCACCATACAGGTTTAGAATGAAACAACATAACTTGCTTCACCCATAATGCAAGCCAACAAAACTCTGAATTTTGTAGTACTTAAACAAAACCATCTTTCAGAGAGCTGCAGAAAACATCTCATTGAACCATGAAGGTATGAAAATAATATAATTTTGACCCCAAAGGAGAATTTGATTTTATAAAAACACCCCACTGCAAGTCAGTCAGCCTCTTGTGTCCCATGCAACATCCTAACTTATAAGCTGCTACTTCAACCTGTCTTTTTTCTGGTCTAGTAACATTTACACAAAGCTTAGTATTTTTTTTTCAGGACAGGCAGCTGAGAAAGTCACACAGCATAATCTTGTACACTGCTTTTCAAGAGGAAGGAGAATGAAGGAAAAATATCTTGTTCTGGTGCTGAACCATGTAAAATGGAGCCCTATACCCTACCTTGCACAGTGCTAAGATTCATCCCAACTCCTGAGCTATTTGATGATCAGGCATCAAGAAGAACAGGTTTTCCACCACAATCTGGGGAATGTGCCAAACCCCCAGTGTGAATTTTAGTGTTGCTAAAATCAATATCTTGGATTGAACAAACTTTGTTAATACTTTCAGCAACCTGAAAAATAATAATAAAAAAAATTAAATAACTTTTTAAAAGCAGTTTGTGATTCTCCCCAAAGAAACCTGATATTTTCTCTTCTGAGAAGTTCCATTACTTCTGAAAAGGGTCAATTTTGTTGCCAGCAGCAAGATGCTATTATTTTTATTCTTTTTGAGCAATCCTCAGGTCACAAATTAACACCAAACACATACACAAGCAATTTTAGATGTCTCTGCATCTCTATGTCTTTAACATAAACTCATTCTTTTCTATGTACCTAGAGACCTGTGCCTTGCCAGTCAATCTTCCCTGCCAGTGATGCTAAGAGAAAGTGATGACGCTTCTGCGTGCCCTTCAAAATATATTATCATGAAGGGTGCACAAAACACACAGGGGGAGAGCCACCAGAAACGCTGAAACAATTAAATATTAAGTATCTGCTGTTGAAATGAGTAAGAATGTTCTTCCTGAGATTGGCAGCAGAGCTTTTGGGCTTAATTGTCAGTCAGGAATCCACAACTTCATTACAAGTAAGCTTGAAAGGAAAATTAAGCTTTTCACCTTCTCCACTGACATAATGAAAGCTTTTCACCTCCCTGTTCCCATTCAAGTATGTACAGTTACAGGTGTTTTTCTTTCCTAACTATCCTAGTAAAATACTTTTGCAGGATTACTTCTTTGGTATTGTCTGGCATTTGAATAGCACTTTTCAATCCCTTTTCATCTGTTCAGTATATATTAGATTAGATGAGCATCTTTTTGGACTATTCTCTGATGCTATTTTTTCATCTCTAGCTTTTCTCAGTGCTTTTAGGTGCAATCTATAACAAAGCAAATGGATAAGTGAACTACTGATTATAGCATCATAACCACCAATACCATCTCCATGAAGAAGAGATGTTAATGCAGCAAACTGGCCAACAGTCAAAATTGGCATGATTGGTCTAAGCATGCCCATGCCTGCAAGATCTATTGAGTGAATAGCATTCACCTGCAGATTTACCAGTTGCACTGGTTTAGAAATTACAGAAAATCCTAAGCAAAAGCCTAAAAAAGGAAACAGAGACCAAATCAAGACAGAACAAAGAAACTGATATATTTGAAGAAGAGGTGCTAGGTGTGCACATCACTTGGGCCTTTCATTCTTGGATCCTGTTGCAGGAATATTCCTCCTGAAAATCTGAAGCACTATGGATATCTTGTAAGAAGCAGGAAGAGGAAATTTCTTAAAGTACAAGCTCCTCAATTCTACTCCTTAAAGCACATAAGATTATGGAACCCTTTATACACCCAAAGCACAACTCTTTTCACATCATCCGCAAAAAAACTGACCACACAGCATTATAATCCAGGCTACTAGGCACACTCAATTGATAAAAATATATTGGAAAATATTACTTTACAGTTTTTTGTTTACTGGGCTAAATCCAAACACATGCAAACCACTGTAGCAACATCACTAAACCCAGCAGTGAGTGGTACATCAGCCAACCTCTCCTACTGCATTTTCAACAAATAAATGTGGAGTTCAGACTTTCATATATCCACTGATACTAGCACAGTTTAATACTCTTCAATGGGCAGCAAACAAGACAGAAGCCTATTTCTGTTTTAAGGGTATGCTTACCTCTTCACTCATGAAAATTAACTCTGCAGCTATGCCAGTGTGTGAATTTACCAAGAGGTGGCACTGAAAGGACATGCTTTGGAAAGAGCCAAACTTCTGCCCCAGGAAAAGGTGGAGAGAATCGGCTTGCATACAGAAAACCTCAAGAAGTGCCCATGGTTCATATGTTTCAACATGTAACTGAAGACAGCGGTTTTACCTACTTCTGCAAGTTCATCACACTAAACCTACTTATGCAAAACAATATGCACATGTACACCAAATAATGAAGGGTTCTTTTGGTTTTGAAGACAGGGAAAGACTAGGAAGCACTAAGAAAGTTAGTTTAGATCATATTATTTTCACCAAAAAATAAAATTATCAGCAGGCCTATTATCCTATTTTCTTTTTTAAACACTGCTGGTAATGAATTTAAAAGAAAAAAGCCACTAGCAAGACATTCAAACTTAGTTCTAAGCTGTTATTAATCTTATGATTCTCTACAAATCTGTGACAATTCCTAAGACTACCAGGAAAAGCAGGCTTGCTTTTAGTGAACTTAAATCTACTACACAGGGATCGACATCACCCATGGAGAAATTTTAGCAATCTACAAATAGCAGAATAAAAAATAAATCAAATGCAAATCACAGCATTAGAAGAGTACCTGTGATATTACATATGGCAGGGCATCCACACTTGTAGTGTGCAGATGTATGTGTGTATTTACACATATAACTATGCACAAATCTATCAATACATTATCTAAATTAAATTTTAGACACTTTTCCAACAAAACATTTGAATAATATCCATAACAATGTGGCTCAGCAATCCTGAATTAATTTACTGGAGATTTACATTCTGTAGGAACTTTCAGTCAAGTTTTTCTTTTCAGCTGGTAAAAGAACAGTTCTCATTTTATTCTCACTTCTTTTATCTTTCCCCAGGTTCTCCACCAAAACAACAGTTTCTAGTTAGCCTGGTTTTGTTTGGTCTTGCCCATTCCAACAAAACACTTTATCAGAATATATTGAATTCCCAGAGCTGAGAGAATTTATACACATACTTTAGTTCATTGCAACTGAGCAAGCTGCTGTGGTTAATGAATCTACTTATATGTAAATCTAATTGCATGACTGGAGTCTAAAATCAGGTTACTCAAGAGAAAAAAATTGGCTATGGAGAATCTAATCACATATAATAGCTTCTACCTATATAAAATTTGAAGTATTTTGATATTTATTTCTGAATAAGGGGTTTGTGTGTTGACTTGTGAGCAATCAACAGTAGCCCAATCAACCCCCAAACATATTACAAGATAGAAATAAAAATACTTGTTTTAACAGGCATTTCACATAAGGTTGGTCATCCAGTTTCATCACAAGTAAAAAGCTGTAACAGCTTTTACAGATGTTTACCAAATATTGAGCAGCTCTGAAGTCTTTAAATGACTGCATAGTTTTCATCATAATCAAGAACTACTGGATAACTTGTGAATACTAATATATCATATTTGCAATGGCACAGCAGTGTGAGTTTTAAGTTGATATAAATTCATTATAATCTATACCTAAATTACCAAAGTATGCTTAATCCTGGTTTAGAGTCATTTTGCAGTAAGAGCTCTATTGCTGGGTTTATTGGATTGAGGAGGGAGGTTTGTTTGGGTTTTTTCTTCCAGAAGAGATCACAATAAAAAGGAAAAATATGACTCAGTGCAAAAAGGATAAATGTTTCATAAACATCTGTATGCCAAGCAGATTAAAACTCTCCTTTCACATTTATGAATGCAAAAAAAATTTATCTGAGAAGGAAGTTGAACTCACCAATTTGTTCCAACAAAATGTTATCAGAGTCTGTCACATTTCAATTACCTGTGTAATCAAATCACAAATGAAAATCACACAGCATTCAAAATACCTCTAATGTTCCAAGTCAAAATATATTCTTTATAGAGAGAGGTAACTCACATCGTTATGCTTCAAATTGATTATCACAAACTGTACCTATAATTAGATATAACTAATGCAATTTAAGGAAGAGAAAACTAGTATTTGAAACTAAACACCGTAAGTAATCATGTTGACTTCCAGTCAGTTACCAAGCAGAAAATGTACCGTCTTGCTAATTTATTATTATTAGAAACATCAGAATCTTAATCTATTCTAAGGACATAACTACATTTTTAAGGTAGTATTTCCCTACTGTGTTTCAAAGCAGCAAACTTGCTGGATTTCTGCTGAAGTAAAAAACACATTGTTACTAGAAAAGGATGAACAAGAAAAGGTGAAGTAGAAGCCAGTTGAAGACTGCTGCAGTATAACTAATTAGTATTATCTCATTTTCAGGTACTTAAATGCTTTATTCATAATGGAAATTAAAACAAAATAAACCATGAATTAAAAAAAATAAAAATAGATCTTTCTGGAGGTTCATGTGACAGGTGCTATATAACCAAGGCAATATTTGGCACCATTTCAGCTAACATCTCTCTCTTCAGACCCCAACTAATTGTTGTATCATGTAGATGACAGGACACACAAATGTGCAGGTGATACTCCATAATATTTCCCTCTACCAAGCCTTTCAGATTCTTCTTGAACATTCTCATAAGATTATTTATACAACTAGGCCTTTACATACATACAGCTTTTCATTTCTACATCAGGTATTCTGGGTTCCACTATCTTCATGCTAACCCATGCTATGATCTTATTCACTCAATAGAATCATAGAATCATAGAATAGTTAGGGTTGGAAAGGACCTTAAGATCATCTAGTTCCAAACCCCCTGCCATAGGCAGGGACACCTCCCACTAAACCATGCCACCCAAGGCTCTGTTCAACCCGGCCTTGAACACCACCAAGGGTAGAGCGTTCACAGCTTCCCTGGGCAACCCATTCCAGTGCCTCACCACCCTCACAGTAAAGAACTTCTTACTTATACCCAATCTAAACTTCCCCTGTTTAAGTTTTAACCCGTTACCCCTTGTCCTATCACTACAGTCCCTAATGAAGAGTCCTTCTCCAGCATCCCTATAGGCCCCCTTCAGATACCGGAAGGCTGCTATGAGGTCTCCACGCAGCCTTCTCTTCTCCAGGCTGAACAGCTGGACTTCTTCAAACAGTTTCATGTCCTTTTGATGTTGAGGACACCAGAACTGCACTCAATACTCCAAGTGAGGTCTCACAAGAGCAGAGTAGAGGGGCAGGATCACCTCCTTCGACCTGCTGGTCACACTCCTTTTGATGCAGCCCAGGATACGGTTGGTTTTCTGGGCTGTAAGCACACACTGAAGCCGGCTTATATTATGTTTTGCACTGACCAACACCCCACATCCTTCTCCACAGGGCTGCTCTGAATCTCTTCTCTGCCCAACTTGTAGCTGTGCATGAGATTGCTCCGACCCAGGTGTAGGACCTTGCACTTGGTATGGTTAAACTTCATAAGGCTGGCATCAGCCCACCTCACAAGAGAGTCAAGGTCCCTCTGGATGGCATTCCTTCCCTCCAGCGTATCAACCAAACCACACAGCTTGGTGTCATCAGCAAACTTGTTGAGGGTGCACCTAATCCCACTGTCCATGTCACCCACAAAGATGTTGAACAAGGCCAGTCCCAGCACCAATCCCTGAGTGAACCACTCGTTACTGGTCTCCAGCCGGACACTGAGCCATTGACCACAACTCTTTGTGTGCGGCCATCCAGCCAGTTCTTTATCCACTGAGTGGTCCATCCGTCAAATTGAATGTCTCTCCAATTTAGAGACAAGGATGTCATGTGGGACAGTGTCAAAAGCTTTGCACACGTCCAGGTAGATGATGTCAACTGCTCTACCCTTGTTCACCAGTTCCACAGCCCCATCACAGAAGGCCACCAAATTGGTCAGGCAGGATTTCCCTTAGTGAAGCCATGCTGGCTGTCACCAAGCACCTTGTTGTTTTTCATGTGCCTTAGCATGCCTTCCAGGAGAATCTGCTCCAAGATTTTGCCAGGCACAGAGGTGAGACTGACTGGTCTGTAGTTCCCTGTGTCATCCATTTTCCCCTTCTTGAAAATGGGGGTTATATTTCCCTTTCTGCAGTCGTCGGGAACTTCACCTGACTGCCATGATTTTTCAGATATGATGGACAGTGGCTTAGCAACTCCTTTGCCAGCTGGTTAAAATAAAATAGTTTAAAATCAGCAAGGACCACATACTAACTGTTGATACTCATACCACAGACTCATTTGCTCTGTCCGTAATAGCTCCATTATGAGCATTACACACCTTCTAGCCTCCCTAGGTGAGGTATCAGGAAGAGGTATTTCCCATCAACTGCTCAAGTAGGAGGGTGGACAGAGGTTCCCCATCATTATGGCTACAGTAACATCATTGTGTTAGATGAAGTATGAAGATGTCCTCCTCCTCTTAGCCACCTGGCAAACTATGCAGAATTCTCTCCTTGCGTCCTTATCCTCTTTCAGCCACTCCAGGAATAATGACTGAACAAGGAATCATTCTGTTATCCTCTGAGCAGTAGCTGCTGTTTCTACTCCCTGCTGCATCTCAAGGGCTCCTATCCCATGACAAAAAACACAACACATAACTCAAGGCAACAAGGCAAATAGAGTTAACTTAAACTGCAGTTCTCCGAAGCAGCAGTACATGAAATTTCAGCACAACCTCAAGATTGGTACAATTCATACATCCAGCACTACTCATTTAGTTTCATACAGGACTTATACTTCGAACACATTAGCAACATGGTTTTTATCTGTCTTACTGCTAGAAGACAGCAACACTCTGCTCCTTTCCACACACTAGGAATTATGATCATCTCTGCCTAGTTGCCCAGAGCCAGAGAAAAGTGACATAAATATTATGTACTGCTTGTTACAATGGCTAAAGTAGTCTAACAGGGAGGCAGAAGCAGGCAGGTCCTGTACTTCAGACCTATCCTGGGAGGTCCTAAAAAGGACCAGAATCCAGTACTTTGTAAGGCTAGATTCAGAAGACTCAAAACCCACAGTACTACATTATCATTTCACAGCAAAAAGTCTTATCAAGCTGGCACTGAAAGTGCTCTGTTCTCTAGACCTGAACCTCTCTAGCTCATGAACACTACTCAAGCCTCCGCTACAATTTCCAGACAACTTGCTGTGCTGTTACATTCCCTGCTAGCCAGTGAGCCTGAGGTACTATGGTTTCTAAGGTGATTTGTGGGCTGAAGGCCTCACACATACAAGCAGGCATAGCAGTCATTTACCTTATTTATCTCAATTTTCAAGCTCTGAAATACAAGCACACTACGCAACAACACTTCATATTGAGCATGACTCACCCACACATAAGGAAATGGTCCAAGACCACTTACTTCTACAAAGGCCACTGAACAACATCATCTGGCAAGTAATTTACCAGCATGACTAATTGAAACTCTTAACATCACACCGAAGTACCTTGATGCCTGGTTTCATCGCTGCTTATAACAGCAGCAGTATTCTGAGCAGTACTTTCATAATCTTCGTTTCATGATCAGAATCTCATGCAGACACCACTTCCCACACAGTGGGAAATGGAAGAGGAAATATCATCCAAATAGTTCTGAGTGCTTGTAAAGGCACAGAACTTATTTTAAAAGCTAGTTCTACAACACCAAGAAATGTTATTTATTTCTTTATACAGGTCCACATTCTAGGAAATTTTACAGGCAAGAGTGCTACTGACTTGATCTCTAATCTTTAGTGCCTAAAAGAAGATTGCTTTAAAGAAGCAATCTAGATTTGGCAGGAGGGCAAACCATTCAATTACAATCTTTCCTCTTGCACCCATATGCTCTGATTCAGCATTCAGTTTTTTATTCTTTTCCTGAAGGCATTTAGTGTTCGCTTTATACTTTGCAAGAGCAAACACCTGACCATTCAAAAAGGAAAACAACTGAGGTGGGCAGCAGCAATTCTGCAACCTTTACCACATGCTGGGCTTCAGCAGCTTTCCTCAACTGACCCACAATTTCACATAGCGCAGCCAGCAGCTCTGAATAAACACAACTTTCTGCTGTCAGGCCCCAATCTAAAGCCTAGCAATTCAGGTGTGAGCCTCTATTATGCAGAGCTTTAAGACCAGAAAGGTGGCAAACAAGAGTGTGTATGTCTGTGTGCATATGTGCATGCATACACACATTTGAGAACCACAGGTGAGACAGATTCAGCTTCTCTCCTGTAAATTCAGCGTTAGCACTGGGCAAAATGCAATTAAATGAAAAAAAAATAAAAATCACACATGTAGAAATTACAGAGCTGAAAAGGAGATCTTCAGCTTTCTCCTGTTTCGAGGCATCTAAATGTTGCACATCTAGTATAAGTTCTTATTGCTACTAACACACCAAGAACCATCAAAAGAGAAGAATACAAGGACACCTTTCTGACTAAAATTCAACATCTGCAAGGACCAAGGCATACCAGTAAGCATCTCAATACAACAGGTAAATTCGCTGCTTCTCTATGACCCTGTGGCAGGAAATCATGCTCATTGCTGTCATGGCTAAGCAGCTATGAAGGAAGTACTTAGCATCTGTCACTGAACTCAGTCTAGTTTTTCTGCTGGACTGAGCTCAATACCATGAACAGCAAGGTAAGGAATATAAGAACATTTAGGTACACCACCAAGCTATTAAAAGAAACCAGGAAATATCATTTATCTTCTACCAGAGAAGAAACAAAACAACATGGAAACACAAAGCACCACTGAGCATGTAAATAACATTGAAGAGATGACCACAAAGATATGCAAAAGAGCTAATGCTAAGGTATAACAGATGCTTTTTAGCAACTCAACCTACTCTGAAAAGATGCTTGGTCACACTTGGTTTGCACATAGGAACCAAGATCTTTACCTGAGTTATAACTTCTTTGTTTTGACGACAACTTCTCTTGTTCTACCACCAGAATTACTTGTCATCACACAATGACGCACGTAATATAACCAGAACACTGCGCAATAATACAATTTTCTTGTTATATAAATGGCATGCAGAGGGAAAGCAGTGGAAGTGTTCTCTGGGAGGAAAAATAAAGTAAGCTGGCATCAAAGGTGGAAAAATTACTGAGAATTGTTATTGTTCCAATATTTCATTTGGTGATGCAACCACTGAAATTCTCAAGAACCGCAACTTGTCAGACTTTAATATACTTTGCCAATTTTGTGAACAAATTGATTCTAGTTTAACTTAGGGTCATCACTCAAAAAAAAAAAAAATGCCCAAAACCAGACATTGCAATTAGGAATTATATGCAAAGAAGAAAAGACAGAGAAATTAACATTATGTTTTTATAGCTCCCATGTTGATATTCAACAGCTGATGTTGAATTTTAGTGGTCACACCATTGGTTTGTTAACAGCAGCAGTCATAAAAGCCCTAATTAAGCCCCATGTGCACCTTGGCCACACAAACTAATATTCCTCAGCACCTTGGAAAGATCACATCTTTCCCTCATGCTCTGATTTTTAATTATTATTTTGCAGGGGGGTTAGGTTCCTATTTTATTTGCTTCTTCCTGATACTACCCCTTCAGTTCCAGTATTGACATCCTGAACTGCCAAGAGTTGATGTGCAAAAGCTCTCAAACTTGATTGTCAAAATACTGAAACAATTTCCTTGTGTTTATCTTCTTTGCTCTCTGAGTGTTTGTAATAAAACTGCTTCCAAATTCAATATTTGTATTTAAGAGGCTGTAGTATTAGCTAGAGAGGCTCAGAGTGCAATCCTGATGATATTACATACTATGAAGCAAGCACAAAAGAAATCCAGAGCTTTCTGTAGCCAACTTTTTCCTATGTAACTCAGGAAAAAACATTTTTTTCTCTCACTCTCTCTCTAAGACAGTTCATTAAAAAAGTATCAGAAATTACTAGCTTTCTTTGTGATGGATTTTGTGGTCACAAGAGGTGACAGATAATGATGGTAGCTGCTGTTTAGACTCTGGGATGTTAGTTTGCCCAAGAAGCCATCCCAATTCCCAGTTCACCAGTCAGGTTTATAAATTGGGCAGTGGTAAGTCATGTTAAATGGAAACTATCATCTCAACACTACAGTGTTCATTGCCACAAAACAATCTCTGACCTATTGATACCAGTGGTTTAATATGTTCTTTTCCATCCTCTTGCCACAGGGTTTAAAAAAAGCCTTTCTTACAGACCATCATCAGAAGAGACACAGGGCACCAAATTGCCTGCCATGTAAAAACTGTCAACAGAGGAAGCACTTGTCATGATGCCATACAACAGCGACTTGTTCTAGCAGCTCTTAAGGAAAATGTATCAGCTTTATCTCATCCTACTGGAAACACTGACAGCTCTGCACAATCTCCAGTGCAAAAAACTAGCTTCAGGAAGTAGAAAATCACTGCTGAATTTCACAAGGCATTTCATGTAATTAGATGGCACAGTGAAGTTAAGCGTCATCACAGAGTCACACCATGAGTATACATAAATGGCTGCAGAGTACAACCATACTGTTATGCCTAGGTTCTTCCTTCTGACCTACTATAGTCCTGAAGTGCCACATCTTCCTTCTGTGACAGGTCTAGCTGGTTTTAGAACATACAGTGTGGGTGTGCGAATTCCAGAGGGAGAACTTTACACAGCCAACCTCAAAGTCATCTTGCTGAAGCCTAAACTGATTCTTACCAGCTCTGAAGCAGGGATTTGCATACTTAACATGTACAAACACCTGTTCTCATGGAAAAAAAACCAAACAAACAAAAAACTGAGGCAGAAAACAACGTCTCGTTTTAGTTTCACAAATCAGTATTACAGACTAGTTTGCAGTCTTGATAGACTCAAGTATTCTTATGACAAACACAACATCCATTAAAGGTCAGGTAAGTAGAACAGAAGAAAGAGGAGGGAAAAGACATATTTCTAGGTTTCTTTTTTTTTTTTCTAACCAAAATATTTGGGCATTTGTTTCATTTCCTTTTAATTATCAACCTAGATCAACTAGCTTAATCCATTCTCTTGAAGCAGTGACAGCTGAAATCATAGAATGGTTTCATAGAATGGGTTGAAAAGGACCCCATGGCAGGAACACCTCACACTAATAAGTCAACTACCTGTTAAGATAAAGAATATGCCCAACCAGGTGTTACAGAGAACTTGTCTCTCACAATCCCTCCTCCAGCAAGTGTTTAACCAGTTATTATAGAGTAGACATTATCTGGAGGACTGGAAACTTTTCTCTCCAGGCCCTGAAAAATCTGATTTACCTGCTGTTTTCACATTAGTAAGAGCAGCACAATTGTTGGGCATGAGGCAATCTGGTAAGCACTTCTACAGGAGCTAACATCACTGTGAACCCAAGCATGTTAGACAAACCCAGGCATCCACGAAGTATAGCTTTTTACCTAAGTCAGCACACCTGTGACACATACCTATCACTATGGCAAGCAATTTGCTCAAGAATCATCCAAATCACCTGAACAAACAAAAACTTAGAGATGCATTACAAGTGATAATTCTGGTAGGTAATATTCACATATACTTTTGTGTTAATTGTGGCAGAGGTTCAATGGTATCAGGCCCTGAACCACAGCATAGGGTTGCAAAGTGCACTTCAGATGTTCCTGCTTCCTGAAGAGGTCTAAGAATTAAATCAATGCTTACAAGGCATTGTGAAGGGAGATGAGTGCCTGGACCTTCTCTCCTGGCTCATCAAAACCATCATCTTCTACCACTGTAAACACAGTGGCATACAATCGCTACTGTTAAGTGATTTCAGAGGACAACTACTGTGTGTTTTCTTTGCATAACAAAATTGAAGTCAAGCAATGTAAGCACATACAGGATGCTAAGCAACAGAAAGAAAAATCAGAGCATGGGCAAGTGTAAGTTACATAACTACTCAGGGGAGCAGTTTATGAGTTTATTAGAAAACTTTTGGTATTTGCAATTGACTTCTCTGGAACCTAGGCTCCTCTCACAGGATATAAATGTTCACAGGATATAAATATTTGCTACTCCCTTCAACCCTAGAGTGTAGAGAAAACTACATAAGAAGGTCTGACTGGGCTTTCTTGCATCTGTCAAAATTAAAGTGGAAGTGTGAAATGCTTGGGTTTGTCCCTTGCAGCACTTTAACACTAGAATGCAGACACCCCAATGTACTCCTCATTTATCCATTGAAACCACAACAGAATTTTGAGCTGGTGTCTCACAGAGACTAGAAACTGAATCCTATTTACGCTGTAAAGGTGCGGGTTCATAAACCCTGCACTTTGCCTTTAAAGTAAGCACTTCACTTATCCTGAACTATGGAGAGTACAACTTCACACATCTATCAGCCAGTCTGTAAGCTACACATTGAAGTGTACTGCTGTGTTTTCTGAGCTAGGATTGCTTTAATGAACACAGTACAAGTGACTATCATCAGGATTGCCTATGTGTCCAAACAGAATAAATAACTGTTCAACTTGTATCTCATCCATAAGGGGAATCTCAGAGCTGGAAGGGAACTCAGCAAGTCGCTGCTCCCATCTCCTATATGGCACACAGTGGAAGTGTTTAATTTGCTTGCTCACATTTTATTGTATAGTTGAATATAATAAACAGGTTTTGTCTTTTTTTCAGAACTGTCCCCTGCATCTAATCTAACTTTTTAGAAAAAGAGGGAATGTGTCTTCCTTAAGGGTGCCTGAGAATGCTCTGCAGAGTGTGGATGATGAGAGACCAGTAGATCAAATGGAGAGAAAGCTTGACTGTGGCATGCAGTACAATTTAATGTAAATCCTAGAAATTATGAAAAGCAAAATGTTTTTTATTACAAGATTTTTACAATATTACACTATTACAAGATATGTAGAAGGGACTGCTTGGATTGTGTGCAGTGCAGAGCAACTGAAATCTGCTAAAGCAGGACAGAGAGAAACTCACTGAGCAGTGTGGAATTTTATTCCTGCTTAAAGATTGTTTCACACTGCAGATCTAAACATTCCTTCTTTAGAGGCTTACCTTGTCTTAGTGCACTGTTCTGTCCTTCTAACAAAACAAAGACATAATGACCAGAAGTCTTCACTCAGTGTGCCTTTTCCAAAAAAAACCTGAACCAAATAGGGAAGTGCAGGGTCTGATCAACTGATGTGATAAAATATGGTAGGCTCTGTCCCTGTCTGTTTGCAGTGTACTTAACTCTTCTACCAGAGTTCCACTGCAACAAACTTCATTGCTTAAAGTTAAGAAGCTTTTCTAGTATCAAGCTAAGATCTCTACTGCTTCCAATTAGATTAACTACTTGTTTTAACCTCAAAGAAGCAAAAGACAGTTGTTCATTGCACTTCTCTTGTACTTTATACACTAGAAGAGATCTCATTTTTAGATTGAGCAAGCAGTTTCTTTTCTTAAAGGTAACATTCATTAACATTTAGAGCTTATCATTCTTGATAAAAATGACAAAAAGTCACCATGTGACTCTAAGATGAATCCACACCTTCCTGCAGTGCTCACAGGAATGCCTAAACCAGTAATCTAACTAGGTTCTTACTTTTGTCAAATATAGTAGAATAACCACAACTATCTATCTCACCTAATGTAATTCAGTCCTATTAACAAATCCCAGAATATTAAGGACCGCATTTCCTGCAGTGGTATCACCTCAATGCCTTTATTATGTATTCAAATACATCAAAGAGATTCTTCCCACCCTGTATCCCAAGCCATTTTGAAGCTGCCTGATATTCCAAGGGATCACATGTATTTAAACAGAAACCAAATGGCTGAACACCTTCAGGTTCAGACCTTCTCTGTGGCTCAGGTAATGGTTTTGTAACACTCATCACTTTGCAAAGTCAAACAACAAAACCAGAAAACTCCCCAAAGAACTAGAAAAAATCATGGCAAAAATCGATGGTGTGGCTGGAGGCAACTTTTATCCAGGAGTCCTGTAACTAATGATTACTGCAATGTCACTCAGCTGACCACTTCTTACCACTTGTCAGCTCTAGTCTCAGTTAGACAGGATCTGGAGCTACCAAACAAATTCACCTGGTCATTTCTTACATCCAGCTTATGTCCACACAATGAATGGAAGCAGATCTCAGGAAATATGTTTTCACTAATACGTAAATCAGTTCTCTAAACAGTACCTGTGTGAGATGAAAAGACAGAGGTGTTGAATGCCTTCTTTGCCTCTGTCTTTACTCCTGCAGACTCTCCCCGGAGGACCCAGATTCCTATAGCCCCAGAAGGAGTCAGGATAAAGGAGGAGTTTGCTTTGGTAGATGAGGATTGGGTTAGGGATCAGTTAAGTAGTCTGGACATCTACAAATCGATGGGTCCGGATGGAATATACCCGCGGGTGCTGAGGGAGCTGGCAGAGGTCATTGCTGAGCCACTCTCCATCATCTTTGGTAAGTCGTGGGAAACAGGTGAGGTGCCTGAGGATTGGAGGATGGCAAATGTCACACCGGTCTATAAGAAGGGCAAGAAGGAGGACCCGGGTAATTATAGACCGGTCAGCCTTACCTCCATCCCTGGAAACAACTTATTCTTGACACCATCTCTAGGCATATCAAGGATGAGGGGGTGATCAAGAGCGCCAGCATGGCTTTACCAAGGGGAAGTCATGTTTGACCAACCTTATAGCCTTCTATGAGCAAGTAACTAGGTGGGCGGATGATGTAGTTTTTCTTGATTTCAGTAAGGCATTTGATACTGCCTCCCACAGCATCCTCATAGATAAGCTAAGGAAGTGTGGGCTTGATGATCAGGTAGTGAGGTGAATCAAGAACTGGTTGGAAGGAAGAAGGCAGAGAGTTGTGGTCAATGGGGCAGAATCTAGCTGGAGGTCTGTGACTAGTGGAGACCCTCAGGGGTCAGTGCTGGGACCAGTGCTGTTTAATATTTTCATCAACGACCTGGATGAGGGAACTGAGTGTACCCTCAGCAAGTTTGCTGATGATACTAAACTGGGAGGAGTGGCTGACACACCAGAGGGCTGTGTTGCCATTCAGCGAGACCTGGACAGGCTGGAGAGTTGGGCGGAGAGGAACTTGATGAAATTCAACAAGGGCAAGGGTAGAGTCTTGCATCTGGGGAAGAACAACCCCATGTACCAGTACAGGTTGGGGGCTGACCTGCTGGACAGTAGTGAAGGGGAAAGGGACCTGAGGGTCCTGGTGGACAGGAGGATGACCATGAGCCAGCAATGTGCCCTTGTGGCCAAGAAGGCCAATGGCATCCTAGGGTGCATTAGAAGGGCGGTGGTTAGTAGGTCAAGAGAGGTTCTCCTCCCCCTCTACTCTGCCTTGGTGAGGACGCATCTGGAATATTGTGTCCAGTTCTGGGCCCCTCAGTTCAAGAAGGACAGGGAGCTGCTGGAGAGAGTCCAGCGCAGGACAACTAAGATGATTAAGGGAATGGAACATCTCTCTTATGAGGAGAGGCTGAGGGAGCTGGGACTCTTTAGCTTGGAGAAGAGGAGACTGAGGGGTGACCTCATCAATGTTTACAAATATGTAAAGGGTGAGTGTCAGGATGATGGAGCTAGGTTTTTTCAGTGATGTCCAGTGACAGGACAAGGGGCAATGGGTGTAAACTGGAGCATAGGAGGTTCCATGTGAACATCAAGAAAAATTTCTTTACTGTGAGAGTGACAGATCACTGGAACTGGTTGCCCAGGGGGGTTGTGGAGTCTCCTACATTGGAGATATTCAAGGTCCGCCTGGACAAGTTCCTGTGTGATGTACTCTAGGTTACCCTGCTCTTGCAGGAGGGTTGGACTAGATGATCTTTTAAGGTCCCTCCCAACCCTTAGGATTCTGTGTTTCTGTGATTCTGGGAAAACAGGGCTTCACAGTCCCCATGTCTGAAAACTAACCAGCTTCCTTGCACCTTCAGTCCCTTCTTCCATGATGCAACAATTTCTCCGTGGTCTCAATTTAGAAAGCAGTTAGGATAGCTGCATGAAATAGCTGGCAGTCATGCTAGACACAGACTAATTCCATTTATTCTGCTGAAAGCAAGTAGATTGGCTGGGATGCTGTCAAATGTTGAAAAATTGTCCACAGTAGTTTCTCCTTATTTTGAAGAATGTATTACTCACTTGACCTAGGATTTTAAAACCACTTAAATTTTTCAAAATATCAACAGCATGCATACACATTCTTTGTTTAGAGACAAGACATATAACCCAAGTACTTGAACAAAACATTATCAGCTTTCAGCATCAAACTAGATTTGGTGATCTAATTTGGTAGATTCTGTCCTATCACCCTTTAGAGCCAAAAGGCAGGGTGCTGTGGAATCAGCAGCTGCTACAGACCAAAAGACAACCTTTTCCCGATCACAACCTTTTCAAGTTCCCACCTCAACAACAGAAATACTACAGAGGGCTGGAACCCAACATTACAGCAAGCCTTGGCCCAGGATCCTGAGAGGCTGGGCAGGATCCTAAGAGGCTGAGCAACATCCTCTGTCCGAATCCACTCTCATCTTGCTGTACCAGGTAAGGTGTACACTCACCCCTGCATGAGCAACAACTTTTTGTGCGTCTGTGCTTGTGACACTCCTGTGAAACAACTAAGTGCCACTAGCCCTTTTTCTTACAGGGGTAATGAAACGAAAACCTAAAGGACTTATCCACATGGAAAAACTGTTAGGATAAAGCAAATACAGAAACTTAGTATGATCGATACCTTTAAAAGCCTGTGATGAATGGCAGGCGACATGAAAAGCAAAGGTTTTCATATGCTGTAGCTTTTCTGGAGGAGATTTAACATGGAATTGTTTAATCCTTGTCTACTTGCACATTACTCATTGACAATTTCCCATACAAAGACAGAGCAATTCATGTGCACAGTGGCAAGAAATCCATGGCAAAGCAAGGGCCAATACCAATATCCAAAGAAAAGACCATAACCATTAGGCCATTTTTCAGTGCAGTTCAAGTGTATGCTAATTTACTTCAGCAGTATGTGAAAGGTTTACCCCCTGGAAGTCTATTTGTAAATCAATTCCAAGAGCCAGGCTGCTCTTGACTAGGATATTCTCTGTGTGCTGCTCCAGGCAGGTGAATATGGCTCAAGTGATAGCAATCTTACCTCCTGAAGCCTCTTATTCCCACTGTAAATAAAATTCACAGACAGAAAGCTTGTACCTATAGCTTGATTTATGATGCTTGATTTATACTGATCGGAGTAAAAAAAAATCAGACTGCAGGTGCTGTGCGAACTCTCAAAAGAGAAAGGTAAATCAAGGCTTATATTTGAGATGATAGTTGTATGAAGGATTTGTACACATTTCCCTTTCTAACTGAAAAATGTTAATGTCAGAAGTAATGTATCATCAAAATCAGAATTTCCATCTGGCCTTCCAACCATCATTGATATACTAACAAAGCCAAGAAACACTATAATACACTTTTACTCCTTACTATTATGATGCAGAGCATTAAATGGCTAATTTATCTCAATGCACTGCAAAAGTAAGACCCCATTGACACCATAACAAAGATAACTGAAACTGGCTATCCAATCTGTCCCAAGAAGCAAAATCAAAAACAGAGCCATAGCATCCAAGAGACTATATTTAAGGAAGGTTTACTGTGGACTTGGGCCTGCTTTTACTGCACAGACTAGATAGAAGACTATTTCTGTGTGGATTAGTCACAATGGATGAGCAAATGATAATCAAGTTCAACACACAGGCTCCATAGTCTATAACTTGCTAACGACTATCCCTTATAGCAAGGCTTAGAGAACTGTATCTGAAGGACTAAACGCGAAAGGTCTCATGGGTCTGTTTCTGTTGCTAAACCACTTATGTGCTCATGCTTGTGTCAGGCTGTGCCTAAACACCTGAGACAGCCTGCTGCAGGAGCTCTCAGTATTAGATGGATTGCAAGTAGATCCATCTCCACATGACCAGAGCTTATTTTCCACTGTGGGATTTAAAAGGAAGCAAGTTAGTATTGCTTGCGCAGGTCAGCAGACAATGAAGCAGAAGTCCAGTACATTTTACAGCCTTTAACACTACTGAATAATACCTAGCTAAGACTGTTTTTTTTTTTTTTTTTTTTATCATTTCATCCCTGGTTTGGTTTTAGCTAAATTAAGACTGAAATAAGAGTATTTCATATACAGAAATTCACAGCCAAATACCACTGCCAAGCAAAGGAGAAACTTATCCAAGGGAATCATAATTATCATAATGAATCCTACACAAGATTTCCTGAAGCATTACCATGGGGTAATAAGGTTATAATCATCAACAGCAACAATTACAGCTGAAAGAGAACTTCAAAATGGAAGCATACCTTCATCTATCTAATACCATCAATGTCAGACAGTTATGACAGGACAAGACCACATGGAAAAATTAAGACATTTCAACACTGCTTCATCATAATGTGCTTGAATTATGTAGTTCAAAGCAGATGCAGAATATCAATCATTGTTTTATCCATAAGTCTTTTACCAGAAGAGGTTTTATTACAGCTTGTTAATACATGTGTCTGTCTCCCAGGCAGGAATGTAGCACACAGATTGGATACAGATTCAACCTATTTCAGCCCTGATTAGTGTGCTTTCTTCTAGCTCTGTGTTTCCAGAACTGTGAGAACAGGAAGAACCAGCATTTTCAAGTTCTTGTAAAGAAGGTACACTGTGATATTTGTAGGTGAGAAACCCAGCAAGAGGTGAGGGGAAGTAGAAACACCCTACCTGTGGGAATGCAGTCTTAAATATCATCAAAACCTCAAGCAGAGTCATTTACAACTCATCATTCTTGATCACTGATTGCTCCTAAGTTACATAGTATACGGTACACTTGATAACAAATTATTCCCTTCATCTCTGCCAGAAGAAGAATGATGTCACTAAACCAGTGTGCAGTACATTTCCTGTAGAAAATACATTGGACCCTTAAAAATGAAGCCTCCTTGCCCAAGTTTGGACAGGCTCTGAAAAAATGCCACTGTCTACTTAGCTCTGTTAAAAATAAAAGTTAAAAGCACACACTGCATTAACAAATCATTAAAATTATATGTTGTAAAACATACATGGCTATTCAAAATATATGAGTAGATTTTAATAACTCCATGCCTGATGCATGGATAGAGTAGTATGGATTCCCACAGAGTATGTGCATACCATGTCAGAAAACAGGGGAAAAGATGAGAATGAAGAAACAAAATAAACCTGTCATTCCCATGCCTGGTTTTTGAGTGTCAAACATTCAATCTCAAGAACTGGGCAAGAGCCAAAGATGTGCCTCTGCTTCCAATCCGACCTCCTTGAAAATCCTTGTTTTAATCTTCTTCCTCAGAAACAAGATTATCCTCTGACTGATGCAAAAGACCACCACTGAACTTCTGTGCAGCCTTGGGCAAATTGCTTTCCTGACCTGTAAGTTACTTTCCACTACAAAAGTGTTGTCTTGTCATTCATTTCACATGTACTGCTTACACCACTTGGAGTCTTTAGCTGCTGCCCTAGAATTAGTAGAGGATAATAGTAATCCTATTGTTCATTTTCAAGGGAGCCAGCCTCCTGAGCAACAGTTCACAAAAATTCCCACCCCTACACAGCAAATAATGATTGTCCTCAGTCAACGAACTTGGTTAATTATTTAATTTGGTTTGCAGACCCAAGTAACTCAATCAGACTTAAACCAGAACTTTGAAAACATGAACACAAAACTAAAGGAGAAACATCTAGCTGCATCTATGATCAACTAGAAACTGCATTTGTTGGATCTGTGGGCTGTCATACATCTAGGTAGAGGTCAATAGCATCTTTCAAGTCTTCACAATGCCAACTCTCTGCTGTAGACACTACAAACTTCACCTCCTGCAGAGTTCTCAGTTTTACTCTTCAGCTCCTACATAGCAGACATTTTGCCTGCCTGCCTTCCTCCCTCAGATGGCCTGGACCTTCCAGTACTTCACATATTTCCCTGTGGCTGAATTAACTGCACTCAGGGCAGACACTCAACCATGCAACTGAGCACCAAATGGAAAAGTTACTCTAAACATATTCAAAATATTAAAGGCAGCCTGAGTGCCTTTTGAACTAATTTTCTCAGAGATTGATCACCGGAACACCTAGGTGTCTATCAATCACCAGAATTCATCTTTCTTTTCTCATGAAAAGGCTAGTCTTGAAGGAATCTGAACACATTATTTCTGCAGTTAACTACAGATACTCCTCTTACCCAAGAACTAGAACACAATGCTCAAAACATCACCAAAAAAAAACCTTGTCCTGGGTTCAGCAGTAGCAGTCATTTTTTCTCCTTTTTTGTAGCTGGTGCAGTGCTGTGTTTTTCACTTTTGGCCTGAGAACAATGCTGATAACACTGATGTTTTAATTACTGCTCAAATGTTTACCCTGACCAAGGACTTTCTGAGTCTCATGCTCTGCCAGGGAGGAGGGGAAGCTAGGAGGAAGCAGAGACAGGACACCTGACCCAAACTAGCCAAAGAGGTATTCCATATCACAGCACGTCATGTCCAGGATGTAACTGAGAGTTACCCAGAAGGGCTGGTTCACTGCTGGGTCAGGCTGGATATTATTGGTCGACTGGTGGTATTGTATTCTCTTCCCTTGTTATTTCCTTTATCATTATTATTATTGGTGGTAGCAGTAGTGATTTGTGTTATACCTTAGTTACTAAACTGTTCTTATCTCAACCTGTGGGAGTTAAATTTTTTTATTCTCTCCCCCATCCCTCCGGGAGCAGGGGAAGGAAAGGTGAGGGAGTGAGAGAGCGAGACTGCGTGGCTAACTGAGCTTAAACCATGACAAAACAAAACAACCAAAAAAAAACCAAACACAAAACATCAACAAACTAGCACACCTACCCACAACCCCCACCACATTTATGTTCTTTGCTCATTCCAAATAAGACAGCAATCCAAATAAGGATTTCTGATCTGGGAAGTAAGACATGCAGAAGACAAAATTCAACCTTTGGTATACCACCATCTGAATACCTCTCCTCTGTTTTCTTAAACAAAAAGAATATTCTGAAAATTGGAAAAATTCATTTCTGTGCAAATAGGACTTCCTTCTCCTCACTTTTATATGCCAAACATTTCCTGGAGTTCTCCTCATTCAGAGAGCAGGGACAACTCACAATGGACACCGTTAGAGAGGAGCCAGAAATTTCTTCAGCACTCATTAATTCAGAGAGAGAACAAGAGACACAGTGCTGTTTCCTAACACTCTCTAAGCACACATTGATGCAAGATGACTGTTTGTCAATATTAGCAGTTCTACTATAGGAAAACAGAGAAGAGTTTCTATATATTACTAGAAACTCTAGAATGGACAGTCCCATTATTGGTACAATGGAGGAAGAAAGCTTACAGCTATTTTTATTTAAATTCAGAGAGAAATTAGGGCTCAGATACCTAAAGAACAAAACCTCGTGGCAGTCCAGTATCGAGTTTACATACATTTTGAACATCTTTTTCCCCAGTTAAAAATAAGCTGTTATGCACAGTTGTAGATTTTGTACAGGAAAAAAAAACTGTTCATGGGGAAAAAAATAAATATAGCCAAGAACTGTAAAAAAACCCACAAAGATGGAACTAGGATTAACTAACTGCTTGGTGCTCTATTCAGTAGTTCCATCAAAGTAAACATCACACATGAATACGGCGGTTGGTTTCAATCCAAAAAATGCACTGAGAAAAGCACTAGTGAGGAGCACTAGATCAGGTAAGCCATATTAAGATAGGAGGTCAGAAATAGACACATTTATTTTTCAGAAACTTTAAAGACCTGAGTAAAGAATATATAGCCAGGCGGGATGTAGCCAAGTCCAGTATAACAGCACAGGCCACCTTTCAGCAAATCAGAGTAGCTTCAATGAAAGATCATATTAAATGGGAACTTCCAACCAATCTGACATCTGACATATTTTCTCTTAGCACATGAAGATAAGCCAAAGAATGGTCTCCTGCACATGTGGATCAAACCACATCCTCATCACCTTACGAAGTCTTTGCCAATGACAGCTAGTATGATTAGGCCTTGTGTTCCCTCATGTGACTAGCAGGCACTAGGACCAGTCACAATCATCCTTCTGTAACCCTGTCTTAGCCATGGGAACTCCCAAGGGCCTCCCAGGGACAGCTGAAAGTTCTATTTTGGAATGGCAACAGTTTGTTGGACTGTGTTCTGGATATATTTTCTTTATTGCAGGCTGTACCCTCACAGCTGAGCCAAGCTGCCTAGAATGCCTAGAAGCCAGGAGGCACAATAAATCTGGATCATCACACATCTGCCTCATTTCAAGCACAATAGCAGACCCTTAAAGACCATAAAGGCAAAGAGCCATTTACAAGTGCTGCAAAGCGCTATGTTACGCTCTCTTCCAACAGGAGCCAAAGATGCTGGTTTTGGGTTGCTGCCTTGAGAGCTGCATACTTATTCCCATTTACAGAGAAATTTAAAGGATACATATTTCCTGCTCTGAAACCTTCACTTCTAGGTACCCTACCAGCAGCAACTGCTGCAAGAGCTCAGCATATGAAGAGCTAGAAAGAGAGAGGTGTAGCCCCAGTTCTGCTGTTTAACTTCACAGTTAAAAACACAAACCATATACCAACACACTCAGGAATGCCTTAATACCAGCTCTGAGTTAGTCTCTGCTTTGACAGAATCTTCTTGAAAATAAAAAGGATAAAAACCAAAACACAAAAAACCAAAACACAACCACACAAAAACAAACAACAAACCCAAACAAACAAACGAAAAACCACCAACCTGTGCTTGCTTCTGGCTACCTAAACTATGCACTTCAGTCTGGATTAGATATATCTCCAAGTCTTTTTTCCTTTCAAATAGTTGTTTCTTTGTCTTCATATTTTAGCTAGGGCATTTTTAGCTACTGTTTTCATAAAAGCTAAAGGTCTTCATAAGAGACATCTGCTTCCCAGGCTGACTGTTCCAAAGTTCACAATTGAGTCATTCTCTGTTATAATTTCAACAGAAGCATTTTTAAATCTCTCCTTAGAAATCTCTTATATCAAGCCCATAACTGAGCCCATGCTCATCAGAGGCGGTGCTGGGCCAAGTTCTTGTCATTACCATTAAAAGCTGCAGATCTGGGAGTTAAGAAAATTACATGGGCTATTAGCCATTCTACATCATAGCATAAACTGATCCCTTTTAAATAGATGAGTATTTCCAAATACTAAGGAGGATGGGTTCCTTTTAAACTTAAAGAACATCAATCACTATCAAAGATGAGATAATAATACAGGCAGCCAGCGGCCAAACTGAAGATGACCAGAAAGCTCCCTGGGCCTCCCAGTCATCACAGCATAAGATTCCCTGCCACTACTTCATCACTTGTTTGCTGGTTGTTCAGAACATCAGTTCTCAAGCAGTCCTGCTTATAAAGTTCAGATAGCACAATGCCAGCTATACAGATGGACAGCACATTGTGCTATATGCAAAATTATGACTCAAATTAACTGGGGTAATATGATAAATTGTCAATACAAGCTCAATGTGTGGCTTGTCAGAGCATTCATTTTCAACACAGCTATCCATTTTCTTTTAAAGATATGCTGCTGTTTTCCATCTGCATTTGAAATGCAAATGGAATGTGCTTTATATTCACTATTGAATTGTTTCATAAAATAAACATGTCCACTCCCACGCTAAAACCATGTGTTCTCTGAGAGAGTCCAAAAAGGGAAGGATTTCTCTGCCTCATTCTTTAAGAAATTGAGCTGATCATATCACATACACAGTATTAGCCATCTGCTGTTGGCTGCACAGCACCCGGAAAGGCCATCTAGGTACCTCCATTCAATCAAAGTGCCTGATCTTTGAAAACACCCACTTTAACTTGGGTTACACTATGGTTTTTGTTGAAAGGGCGTCACAGGAAACAGAAGCAAATTAGGATCCTGTTGTAGAAATAGACTACAGGAAAAGTTCTTTGCACCCAGGAGTTCTCAAAGGAAACATCAAACCAATTGCAAATGGAAAAGAATTAACAGAAATGTCAGGAGCAGAAAGATAATTAAACAGTGTCAGCTAGTACCAGATCAGCATTCCCCTGACTACAAAAACTCTGCAACTCCACCTCACACTTTCATATAGCAAACAACCAGCTATTTCTAGAAAACTGAGCATTTGGGACTAAAACCAGAACATGTTATCCATTTGAAATATTAGATTTTCTAAAGGAATGAAATGATCTGCAGACCTAGCAAATGCATCATGGCAGGCTGTTTTAGAGATCTATACTGAAATACCACTGAAATCCCTATTGACAAAGTCTGTCAGGACACTTGATCCAGAGGTTTGTTAGGTTTTATCAATACTCACACGTAATTGTAAATTTAGGCTTCTAAACTCTGAAACAAGAGAAGCCCTGCTTTCAGTAAAGCCAGCACTAAGAGGTCAGTATAAGGGGACCATAGGAAAAGAAAGACTGCTCTGGAGAAACTGGTTGCTCATAACCCAGATAAGCATATTCTTCACTGGGTAAAGAACTGGCTGGATGGCAGAGCCCAAAGAGCAGTGGTAAATGGTGTCACATCTAGTTGATGACTGATCACTAATGGTTTCCCCCAGGGTTTGGTATTGGGGCCAGTAGTGATGATCTGGATGAGTGCACCCTCAGTAAATTTGCAAGTGGCACCAAGCTGGGTTAGAGTGTTGATCTGCTGGAGGGTAGGAAGGCTCTGCAGAGGAATTCGGACAGGATGGATCAATGGACTGTGGCAACTGTACAAGGTTCAGCAAAGTAAAGTGTGGGGTCCTGCATTTGAGTCACAATAACCCCATGCAACATTACAGGCTTGGGAAAGAGTGGCTGGAAAGTTGCTCAGCATAAAAGTTCCTGGGGGTGCTGATTGACAGCTTGTGCCCAGGCAACCAAGAAGGCCAATGGCACCCTGGCCTGAATCAGAAATAGTGTCGCCAGCAGGGCCAGGGCAGAGATCATCCCCCTGTACTCAGCAGTGGTGGGGCTGCACCTCAAATACTGTGGTCAGTTCTGGGCCCCTCACTGCAAGAGAGATATTGAGGTGCTGAAGTGGGTCCAGAGAAGGACAGATGAGCTGGTGAAGGGTCCAGAGCACAAATCTTATGAGGAGCAGCTGAGAGATCTGTGGGTGTTCAGTCTGGAGAAGAGAAGGCTCATGGGTGGACCTTATTGCTCTGTACAACTACCTGAAAGGAGGTTGCAGTAAGGTGGGGCTTGATCTGCTTCCCCAAGTAACAAGTGGTAGGACAAGAGGTAATGGCCTCAAGCTGCACCAGGGAAGATTTTAGACTGGATATTAGCAACAGTCTCCTCGCTGAAGGGGTGATCAGGCATTGGAACAGGCTGCCCAGGAAATAGTGGAAATCACCATCCCTGGAAGCGTTAAAAAAAGGTGTAGACAAGGCCCTCAGTGACACTGTTTATTGGCGGACTTTGCAGTCCTGGAATAAAGACCGGACTTGATCTTAGAGGTCTTTTCCAAGCTAGTTGATTCTATGATTCTTTTTGTTTGGCTGGCTTGGATTGTAGAAGGGCACTACATAGCAGCCAACAGCTCAGGTTTCTGTTAAGATTTGTCTGGTTTTGGTTTAGTTTTGATAAATATCTGCTAAATCAAGACATTACCCTAGCCTATGTTTTTAAACTGATCTGTTAAACATACTAAACCGTTACCATGAAGCTTTTTACTTTCCTTGAAAAATACAGACACACTTTCATTTAATTTCCAAATGACTTGTAATTCCTGAATCATTTTCCACCCATCTATTTCAGAGTTTATTACGTTATAGGCTTTGTGCCAAGGTCATCAGTTTGCACACAATGTAGATGTTGGGACATTTTACTGGAGTTTAGGGATGGAAAACATTTCCTGCCTATCAATTTGCAAACTATGTTTTGCTATTGGAAAATTTACATTTTCTTTCACAGATGAAAACCTGAGGCAGTATGGTTGCCACATAAACACTTTATGGTGTCAGGAGCATGCAACTATTACTATGAGAGAACTGTGTTTCAGTAGTTTTCAATCTGGACTTCATTCAACACAAATCATCTTCTCTTTATGTCTTTCATGTGCTTGACATACCCTAAATCTGTTTACTTAAGAGCCCATAGAAATGTAAACAAAACCATGAAATACCTCAATAATTACTGTGCCTGACCTCTGGCAAAACATTCTCTTAAATTAAAACCTACTTGAATGGGGATACCTTGTATTGTAGAAAAACATCCAGTAGGGACTAAATAATGTCCAGGATTAGAGATTCAACCAAAGATTAGATACTAGGAAAAAATTCTTCACTGTGAGGGTGGTGAGACACTGGAACAGGTTGCCCAGAAAAGCTGTGGATTCCCCACCCCTGCAAGTGTTCACAGCCAGTTTGGATGGGGCTTTGAGAAACCTGGTCTAGTGGAAGGTGTCCCTGCCCATGGCATGGGGTTAGAACTGGATAATCTTTAAGGTACCTCCCCATTCTAACCATTCTATGATTCTAAGACAACACAAGGGTCCCCATGAACACATGATCCTCTATGATATTCACAGAAAGAAATAGAGCAAATCAGAATTTCAGTCTCAGTCAGCATCCTGATAATTTTGTTGATGCCATCAGTTAAGTTAAACAGCATGCTAAATAGCAAGCTGTTACGCAGGAAGAAAGGAAAAGCATACCTCAAAACACAGCATGCTAGCCTAAGGCCCACAAGACAGCAAACTGCACAGCACCTTCACTGAAGCCTTCATACACTGAATATTCTTATAGTTATGGATGGACAATCATTAATCTGTGGAAGAGGAATAGATTTAAGAACATATATTAAACATTTTGTTGATCTTCAGCCTGACCTGCTCAGATATACGAACAGAGAGTTTCTGCTTTGTTTAATCCTTTTAAAATATGTCTGACACTTTCAATGCTGTTAACTGCAGTCTTCCATTTCATCCCTTAGCACAAGTGGCTGACCTAATGTTAAGGGTCTTACACATATATAACTTTCTTTTGTAAGAAAGAGCAAGTATGGGGAAGTCCTGCTGTCCCAAGACATGGAGCTGTGGGTTGGTCCTGGGTGGCTAGAAACCAACATTCCTGCTATTGCTATGTGCACACAATTCTACCACCACATGGTTGATTATTACACAAAACCTTCTATAATGGGTTTACATTATACCCTTCTCTTTTCCCAAGCATTCTCATTAAGAAATCTCCATGCCCTTGTAAAACCAGAGCACAGTCTGCTTTCTGTCACAGAAGCCACAGTGCAGAGATGCATTTTTTTTTTCTGTTGCGTCTGTGTTACCTCTTAGATTATGCTTTGTATTCCATAAGATACTTTAATTTGGCCTGTAATTAGAACCTACCTCCCTACCTTTATGTAGCTTTTCCCCATTTCCTTTTCAGAGTGCTAGATCCTAACAATATTAACATTGTCCTCTGGAATCTCTGGAGATCCTAGCAGTAATTTCATGCACCAATTATGTTTTACTGAAAATAAACAGACCTAAACCATTGGTAACCTGGGAGTAATCAAGAAGTCACCCATGTCTTGATATACTGCCAGACTGCCTAGTGACCTCTGTAATTACGTCACTCATTAACATATCTCCAGCCAGCCCAATTTCCCTCTGGGTGATGGAAAGCATACCTGACCAGCTAAGCAGACCAAAAATGTGTGGCCAAAAAAGGCAATGAAAGCTAATGGGATAGAACCCAGGTGCCATAAAGGTTTAAGCTTACTGGAGTGGTTTTGTTGTAAGAGCTGATGGTCAAATTCCAGGTCTGCAGCAGAAAACTGGTATTTATTCTGGCACAGCTCTAACATTATACATTTTAAAAGATTCAAGGCACCTCTTGCATTCCTACTAATTACAGGCCAACTTCTGTCAAACTATTCTGGACAGAGACATGTGAGACTCCTCTACTGCCTAAAATAAGGGAACTATTCCCCTCAGATACACTGATGCCTCCGTATTTTTTCTTCTCCACAGGCAGCATGGGAACCTTGGTCATGTGCCAAGGAATGGGCAAATGTCAGAATAAAATGTTTAAAACAAACTAAAAAACAAACAATATGCACACATACAACACCACACATCACAGCTTCAATCCTCCAAGAACTAGAAGAATGAGACAGTCCCCTTTCTTGTTACACACAGCAAATCTCTGCACGAGCAAAACACTTCCAGTAATCCCTTACAGCATAAGCCCCCAGTTGTTGCTCTTAGAATTATAAAACTTGGCACATTTGCACCAAAAAAAAAAAAAAGAAAAAGTTAGCTTTTCAGCCTCAAGATCATCTTCCTATTTACACCAGGAACTTCAAAGTGTTAAAGACTACTGAAACGGAAACAGATTACTCTGGAGACTGTAGAATCTTGGTTACTAGTGGGTTTTAAAGAATTTACCAAACAAATGTGCACCAAAAAATATAAATCAAAAAAAACATAAACTTATCCTTTCTCAGACTGAAGGAAAGGAATATCTGGCCCTTGAGATTCATCCTTTGAACAATGTTCCTATGATTCCACATATATTTGTAGGAAACAAATGGAGATGGACAATATGTACTTTCCTCAAAATTATTCTTCACTTTCCTAAAACTCAAACATGAGCAAAAGAAAAGCTACTCCAGAATTTGGTTCATTCGTTGCCTTCTAAAACACACGAGTTGAATCACCCTCTGGCACTTATCTTTACTTAGAAGACTACTGTCAGAGTTGGGTTCACTGGCTTAGCCAAAAATCTAACTGTAAGCATGATGAATCTTCCTCTTGATCTGGCTGAGTCAACAGGCAAATGAAAACAGTTTGCAACATTATCAGGCAGAGAACAATACAATTCTCTAAATCTTTAAACAAATTGCCAGATTTGTAAAATACTTTAATTCAGTTCTATTTCTTTGGTCTTAAATACAACTGAAGTCACTTGTCTCCGTTTCAGTGAACAGCTATTTTTCTGCATTTACAGTTAAACTAAAATGGAGAGAGAGAGTTTGTGGTTTTCATCAAGGTTTTCTTTTTCCTTTGTTTTCAATGGCATGCTGAAATCACAGAACAATCACTTGCTCTCATTATGTTTCAGTCTTCAATTTCAGTACTACAGAGGAGCAATCTTAGTTCCAAATTACTTTTTTTAATGGGAATAAGTCAATTTCATAATTTATTGAATTCTCAAACTCTAGCTACAATGGCAAACAATGTATATAAGCTAAATCAAGATAACAAATTACAGTAAGTAATATAAAACCACAGAAATGTAATTATATAGTTTCAACAGTTGTTCTTGTCAGGGCAATGGAAAGCATCCAGATGAATCTGAAATTCATACTGAACTTCACTGAACTTAGCCTAAGAACCATTTCACATGGCGGAGCCAGAGACCTCTGGTCCAGGCTTTGGGGTCAACTCATGAAAAAAGACAAGTGCTTCAGGAAAAGCTGCTAAAATAGCAGCTTTTACGGATTAATTTTCATTCCCTTTGGCAGAAACAGGATTTTCTTTCTCCTTCTTGAGTTCTCAGTATCATTAAGTATTATTTTTATGGGTACTAAAGACAAACCTCCAGTGTGTCATTCCAGCGTTAATGCTGGGTCACATGTGAGTTCCCTTTTCCTGCTGAACAAAAGGTGTGGATGAAGCAGAAGCAGAGATACACAATAGTCTACATCACATTGTACACAAAGAGTGGGAGAACACACTTATCCACAGTTAAATTATGGCCCAAAAAACAAGGGGGTGTGCTAAGACTCAAAAAATACGTCAACTCAGCTGTCAGAGACTTTTCTATGACCCTGAGCAAAATGCATACCTTTTTTCTCCTCTCTTTATCGCAGCAACTTAGATTACACCTTCTTTAGGAAAGAACTACGTGTTATTATATAGAGTAAGAGACCCTCATCTTAATTTGACCTTCTAGACACCACTGTAATTGCAAACAACAATAAGCAAGGGAAATGATCAAATAATAAGAAATACGAAAAAAAGAGATTCATATTACAGCTTATTCAAGTAGCTGCAGTTATAACTTCCTAGATCACTGAAACTAAGGCAACAATAAAAACCAGATTTTTTTTTTTTTTACCACTTCCTTTCATTACTATCACTCTGTAAGACAGAAAAATACAACAGCACATTTAACCTGAGTGAGGACACCACCGCTACTAAGTGTTGCCTTTGGACAGAAAACCTTGCAGGGGAATTTTTCTGTTGCAATGATTTGCAAAGTCATAATAATATTTCTATGTCCATATTAAATTTTATAGAGGTTATTTTTTTATTACCAAATATAAATTTGAGGCCTCTATATACCTGCCATGCTGTCTTAAAATAATTCCAAGGTTATGCTGTCATAGAATAACTGGAAATTTTTAACCCTAATTCAAGCACTGGAAATATAACACATAATGTACAGCAAAAGAAACAATGTAACACCAAGCACAATTTTCTGCTACAATAACCTGGGGAGTGGCTGAGCAGAAAATTAGTCTTTCATATTGCACGCATCAGTAGTCCATAAGCGAAGATCATATGTCTATCAAATGCATGAATGATAATGTCTCTTGTGAAGCCATTAATAAAGTGTCAAAAGACAACAGTAAGTTTGCTGAAGTCTTGAAGTCAATTGTTTGGCTATCTGGAAACTGATGTAACAGAGAAACCTGGTTTTGCTCACACTCACTTTGCTTTCCGTGTACCCAGCCATGGCTCCGGGTCCTCTACCCTCTGCTTTATTTGTGAGATCAAAGACAAAGCATTCCTATAAAATGTAACTTTCATAGCAATACAGAATAATAGGCAAAAGCAGCAAAGCTCTTTAGTTGCTGGATATTAAGAATGAACCCCAGAAGAGTGTTTCTGCCTCCATCGCAAGGCAGGAAAAGTACAATTAGGTTGTTTTTCATGCAGCAACTCAAACTGCAGGAGTAGGAGGACCAAACCCGGACCATACAGGGAAATTTAAATGAACAGAACACAGCAAATCAAGCACAGATCAATGGCTTGTGGAGAAAAGCTCTGCTGAAGGAAACAGCTGAGCGAACTTAGTTGTAGTAGTAAGAAAACCTGTAGTCTCACACTAGAAAGGGCACTTTTGCATGAATTACACAGGACAAGTTTCTATGTTGATAGAGTCAAACACCTAACAGAGGGTAGCTAATAAAAAAAAAAAACCAACCACAACATACAGTGACCCCTGGGTAGATACTTGTTAGCAAGTCTAATATTACGCACTGAAAAGTAGCAACACCAGGAAACATTGCAAATGTATTCCCCACGCTTTGCTTCAGAGTCTGTGACTTTGCTTTACTGATATGTGGGCTATGAACATATACCCAAGAAATGGTACACAGCAATATTACCCTTTCCCCCTGAGCTACATTTCAGATCTGCATAGAAAATGAAATGCAATAGCATCCACATCCTGGCTCTTTTACTTTTGGCCAATATGACTTTTGCAGCATGAAAAAGATAGCATGGAGGCAGTGATTTGGAAGAGTAAATTTTCATCTCTATCATGTTTGGCAACCATCAAGTTCTGCATGATATTCAACAGCATGTCCCTCATTTTCTGAACACCCAGGCTGAACCACCTTGTCAAAGAACAGCAAGTACTTGAAGCTGCTGTTGATGTCTGGGATTTGACCACAGGGACAGAAGGGAAAAAAAAAAAATAATAAAAATTTACACAGCCAAATAATTGAATTGAGACAATAAATGGACATTTGTACTGATTCTACCTTGTTTCCCTCTCTGACTGCACCTCAGCTACTGGGCAAAGCTGATAACAGTGAGGTGTACAGCGATAATTCAATTAACAGAATATTCAAGTGTTACTGCAGGAAGCAACACTGGAAGTATTTACTGGAAAATAAAGATGCCTTACCTTCAGAGCAAGATACAGTGTGCAGCAGAAAATGTACAGGGACTGACTTCAAGCACAATCAACAGTAAACAGTTACCAGTTCTGCAAGCACTGCCACACTCTGATCAGGCTGAGACGGGGATCCTACAGGAAAAAAACAAAGCACCATCATGAAACTAAAGCCCTATGAGAACATATACGTAGTGAAGGACAAATGATCAAGGGAAACCCATCCATAATCAGGGAGCTTAATTATCGTTTAGCATTTGATTTGGGAAGTATATCCTTTTTTTATCACACACCCCACTCCTTTTTTCCCCTCCTTAAATGAATCCTGAGTTTATAAAGCACAGAGCTTTTCTCTGTATAAGCAGACAAAAATCACATATATCCAATGGGAAGCAACAGGTGGCAGGAAGGGAAGACCATAGTGCATGTAACTACCACTATCAAGCCCCCTGCCACATGAATGGAAGGGACTTCAAGAAGTTACAGGGCCAGCTCCCACTTTAAGGCAAGCTTGATTTTACCTGTGTCGTTCTTGACCAATGTTTACCTGACCTGTGACTAAAGACCAGCCATGGAGACTTCAGATCCTGACCAGAAAGTCTAATCACTATCCTTTTCTGTTGAAATGCTTTTTTTTTTAATTTTGTTCTTTTCTTCAGAAACAAAAGCCTGCAAATACCCATGCCATCTACTATAAGCATGGATATACTGAGCATTTTTCCTCTTCTTTTTAAAAGAAAGATTATTCCAAATATGTTGATATTCTGATAATCACAATTACCCTTAAAATGAAACAATACACTGAGCAATGGTAATATATCTCCTGAGAATACCTGAGTAAGATTAAACAGGGATTGAAATAACAAGAAAAGGAGGGAGGGTTAGGGGGGAAAGAGGACCAAAAAAACCCAAACAAAAATAACCACCATATTTACAACTACAATATTTTCACTATTGTTGACAATGAAATTTGCACACAATGGCCCTGCCTCTTACGATTCATGTTACTTGCTTTCTGGTCAGCATAAGCTCAGTTACAAAATCTATTTACTTAAGACAAGGATAAATTTATACTAGGAATAAACCAGAGCCATTTAGTTTTATACATACTGAAACCAGAAGCTTTTGTTCTACTCTTAGCAATAAACACCCCAGATCATTAAATCTCGAAACTCAAATTTTTATCAGAAATAAGCAGAGACAGTCAAGTTATTCATTTGAAGTAATTGGAAAAAAGAACAACAAAAGAACCACACAAAAACCTGAAGAGAAGCAGATCATAGACAATTGCCCTTCTTGCTTTGTCTTCACTTCATGTCTTCCACGCAGAGTACTGATCACAGCTCCAGGGCTTTCTGCAAACTCTACAGGAGCCTTGGGGTCCCTATGATGTGTCCACCTGCCACAGCAGAGGCCAAACTGTGCATACCCTCCCTCTGTTCTGCAGTGCCCTTTGGTGCTCTTCCATCTTTCCAGCAGAATGAAGTCTTCTAGCCTTCTCCCAGTGTCTCCCAGAGTGTCAGTTCTTTTTAAGGGACTCATTCATGCATGCAAGAAAAAAGTAAATCTATGTATACATATGTATAAGTAAGCTCTAGGAAGGGAAACGAAGAGTGGGATTTTCCGGGAGGTTTACCGCAGATCTGAACAGAAACAGAGCTTAGCCAATGCTTTCTCCATCACAAAATTCACTACTGATAATTGTAAAACTAAAGTCAAAAAAGCTCAATGAAGATTAAGGAAACAATTTTATTTTTTTTTTTTAAGAAGGCTATCCATGTTGCCTATTCTTCAAAGGATCTAATAAACCTGTAGGCAAACAAGCAGTGAAAATCCTGTCCCTCTGGAAAACTTAAAACAGCAGATTCTGGGAATTTGTCACATATGTTGCTGTAAAAAGGCTAGCAGTATGTCTCAGAGTTGACTTATGTCTCCACAGAAACGGCAGCAGGACTTGCTCAGCAGAGTTTTTGCTACTAAATCATCAAAATTCTCCTGATCCAACTTAGTAGTCTGGAGCCAAAAGCATTCATTGTTCAGATGAGGTCATTTCTCTAAAAAGTATGTGCCTGGCCTATGTAGCATGATCTTGTCCCTCTGAAGACAGGGCAGTAATACCTTTGTACAAAGAGGAGAAAGATAATGAAAGACAAGCGTTTTAGTTTTGAAGTAACTCTGCTTGGAAATGCATTTGCATGTGTAGGATGAGCTTTAGCACTCATATGCTCATCCTCTGTGAGTAAAAATTCAAAAAGTTTGCTTTTACAAAACAAACATGTGGAAAAGAACAACCTTGCATCAAGGACAGCTCTGCTACTGCTGGTCCATGGTCACAGGGAGCAGTGACTGAGACCCAGCTGTCCTCCTTTACCATCCCAATGTTCTAAGTCTGCAACCATTGTATCCATTGCATCTCTAGTAAGCCTCTTCAGGACAAGCACTGCAGCAATGCAGGCCCTCAGTAGCCTTAATAATAATATGTCAGTATGTCAAATGACAAAAAAAAGTTTCCATAGTATCCATCATAAGAAATGTGAACTCTTGTGAAAATTTGCACTCAAACTTCGAACAGTGTTTGTATCAGGCGGTCCTCAAATAGGCAGGCCCAGTCAGCCACTAGGAAAGGGAGAATTCACAAAAAAAAGCACACTACCCGCTGAATAGAAGGGCTTTAGCAATTTACTGGCACAGGAAATGCAGTACTTAAGTCAAGAGTATTTATTTATAGCCTACTCAATTTCAAAAAAAAAAACCCAGAAAAAAGAAACTTCTGTTTTTTTTTCCTAATATGACTTTTGACCAATCTCCTGCCTGCATTTTAAATTCACAGAGCCCTTATTTTAATATGACACCAAATTGAGGGAATTCAAGATTAGGTTAGAGTAAGTGGAAATTCTAGATTAGCTTTCAGTTGAAAATACTGTGGGACTGTGGTTCGCAGTTCTACAGTCAGCTTGCAAACATACTCTGGAAACATAAGACCCTAAATAACAGATGATATGGCAAAGCTAGTGGATGCCACATGGCGAGATACAAAGCTGTCAAGGAAAGAAGACATTTTGTAAAAAGTAAATAAAAATGTAGTACCAAAAATTTACTATATTTATTCATACCCCCATAGGATTTGGTTTCATTCCCAAATGTTGCTATATCAATAAATCCTCCTTCCCTAGGAAGCTACAACAACACAAAGGATAGAGGAAATGACACATAAACAATCTGTGTGTTGACAAGAAGGCAATTTTGTAATATGTTGTTATTTATGGCCAACACTTAAGCAGATGGAAGATGCATCAAAATGAGACTTTCATTTAGAACATGCAGGCCAGGGACAAGTCTCAGCGGGAGAGATGCACCATGGGAAAACACAAGGCACTCAACAGCTAGAACTGCATTATAATATTTGTTTTAACTTAAAAAGAAGCACATAGTAACATACTGGAGATGAGGTAAAGGTGCAACACAGAGATGATCTCTCAAATAGGCAACAAAAGGACAAGTACAGAGTGAGGCCTTTTCCAGGGGCTAACCTCCCCTAATCCGCCCTTTTGTTTCCTGAAGGAAATGGCAGATCCTATGACACATCCTGCTGGAAGGCTGCCATTTTGCTGTTCTTCTCCCAGAACAGGTGACATCCCTCCCATTTACAGCTGCAGGTTCTGAATCACAGCCATGATGGAGAAAGCAGATGCTGAACTTGGTCCTCCCTCTGTGCACTGACTAGATTTGCATTTGTTAGTCCACCGTGTTCATTAGACATACAAGGGGTTTGCTCCTCTCCCGCACTGCTTAGAGTACATGTTGATACAGCAAGCGGATGAAACGGGTAGACCCAACAGGACACTGAGAAATTTCCACCTGTAACTCTGAGCAACACAGCACCTGCTCCCGATGAATGCACTCATTTTAGCGGCATTGCTTTCCATCATATTAGCTCATGCATAAAAGAGGAAAATAAATTAGCAAGGGAAAACTATTTATGCCTCATCCTTCCCCACCTCTCTCCACCCCCTTCCCCCCCCTTCTCCTTTTTCATTTGATTTTAAATCAATCTGGAAGCTCTGATGGCATCAGGGCCCTGAAGCATGGAGAGCCTCAGGGAACTTTTAATATCTGAGAGTCCAGCTCTCTATTTTCCTCTCAATTGGCAAGACCCCTTAGTCATACGATGAGACTCAAGAAGGAGCAAAGCAGTTTTAGAACAGCAGTCTTTTTCTAATAACTGGTTTAACTTCCCAATCCAAGCTAAATTTTAAGAGTTTCCCACCCACTGATGAAGCATCCACATGCAATGCTGGGATAATAATCTTCTCACCCCTGCTTCCACACCCACGGGCAATCCAGCTCCTTATGTCACATGATTGTGTTCACCAGGGGTTAGATTTGTAGTTTGGTTTTCAAACCAGATAAATGCTCTGTATGTGCCTTTCTGCCTCCCTCTGCTAACTCTGAGATCATTAGCCTGCATTTGGCAGGAAATAAGAGCCCTCAAAAACATTTATGCTTTTTGCAGGAATCAGAAGCAGAGCCAGTGAAGAGGCCATTTAAGACCCCAGCTAGGGGGAAAGGCTGAATGCTTCCCCTGTCCAGGCCTCAGCAAACCTACATGGGAGATATGCCTCAAGACACAAACCCATAGGAAACTAATTCATTAGCTCCGCTTCTCCCTGAGCTATTCCTTCTTTTTTTTTTTCTCCTAGGCTGCCTACAGCTTCATCCAGCTCTGTGATGCTAACCACAAACTCAGCCTGCAATGTTTAGCAATACTCTCTCTGCCTGGCAAAGTACTTATATGCAGTCTGGGAAGCAATGGACAGGGAGCCAAGAGCGCCGTACCGGCAAGTAACATCGCAGAAGGACCTCAAATGCAAGTCAGACATGCTGGCCTCCAGCCTCTGCCATCTTGCTGAGAACATCAGACAGCAAGCCCATGCCACTAATGCCCATGCCACTAATGCCACCAAAGGAAAGGCACCTGAGGTGTCCTCTGTCCCCAGAAACTTACTTTTATTCCTGAAGAATGTTGATATAAGCACCTGGGTTCCTGCAAGGATGCACTTAACAGGAAAATGATCCACTATATGGATCACAAGGAGACATGAAGAAGACAAGGGGCAACAGGTACAGGTTGCACAAGGAGAGGTTTCACCTTGATACAAGAAATTTTTTACAGTGAAACAATTGATCATTGGAACAATCACCCCAGGGGTGCAATAGTGCATCCATCACTGGAGGTTTTCAAAATGCAGTCAGATGGCACCCTAGATAAACTCATCTAGGCTTCCTTTCCCACAGGGGGATGAACCAGATGATCTTGAAAGGTCCCTTCCATCCTGGGCTGTTCTGTAGTTCTATCATTCTGAAAGAAAGGGTTTGTCCATTGCATTGATACCAAGTCCCATGCATACACTCATGCTGGGACAGAAACATACACAATAAAGAGGCTGGGGAAGAAGACTGGGGATGGACTCCCGTTCTTTTGGTGATGTAGATGGCTCAAATGCACAGCAAGTTTTTCAGAGCTCAGGTCATGTCTGATCTCTGTTATGTTAATAATTGCTGGACAGCAGTCTTGATGTGAATATAAAATCAACTACCAAGAAGAATAAGTTTAAAATATAGTTCTGGTTTGTCTGGGAGTATTAACAAGCTCAAATTAAATTTAGCCAACAGGTATGGCAGGGTAAAAATAGAAATGAAAGTGGTCAAATAAACCACTTTAAAAAAAAATGAGTATTTTGATTTATTTTGAAAATATTTTCTTTTCCTCTGAAAAGTATTTGCTTTTTGGATTGGTAAAATATATTATTTCCCCTCTGCTTGCACTGACAGAAACAGTTTTATTTAATACTTTCTTCAGTTTTTTTAATAGACCTTGAAAGGCTGAAGTTTCTGCTTTACAAAAAAACAAACAAACAAAAAAAAAAATAAAAAACCCACAAAAATAAACAAAAACAAACAAACAAAAAAAAAACAAAAAATAAAAACAGACCAAACAAAAAACCCCTCCAAAACAACAAAAAAAGTTACATTTTTTCGATTCTCCTCCCCAACCCTCTGGAGAGGGGGGGGAGGAAGGGGGAAGTGAGAAAAAGGCTGCATGGGTGGACTTAAACCACGACACACCCCAAACAACACACGCTCTCTGTGGAGGAAGTCATCCCTCCCCCAAAATCTGACCCACATAATTCACCCCTTCCATAATTTTCCTAATTCCTAACAACTCCGGAAGCACGTACTAGCAGAAAGCAGGTCAAACCCCAAGCGCCAACTGTCCCTCCACATCCGAGGTCAACAACTCACTCTGTGATGAGCTCTCCTTGGGAAACAGTGGCAACAGAAGGAGGTGGCTGGTGCCTGGGCTGGTGGCCTGCTTACCCTGGCTCCTGAAAGGGGGAGAGGAGGGGAAAGGCTCCAACCAGGAGCTCCCACAAGGGCAGCGGTATGCTTCCAAAAGCGACATGAAGCAGCAAACTGTACTGCCCTCCTCCCCACCCAAAGATTAAAAAAAAAGAAAAAAGCCCCCAAAAGCCCCAAACCCCAAATCCCATGAAATCCTCACACACGTTACTCCTAAAAATATTCTTTTTACTAGCCTCTCTGTAGTACTATGCCCATGATTTCTCACAGTTACACTTCCCAACCATAGGAAATTTCTGAAACAAAAAGATGTGAAAGGGGAAAAGCAACAATAACAACTAAAGAGGCTTGAAGGCTATCCAAACTTCACACAGTTCATAAAGACAAAAGGAAAATGCTAAATATTGATTGCCCTATGTTTGTTTCCAAAGAGTGGCTGAACCCAGAACAACAGGTTAATAGTCTCTCATTGAGCCTTCACACATTGCAACAACTGCCATTTGAGTAAAGAAGCAGCACAAGAGGATACTTGTGCAACATCTTGCAAAAGAGGAGGTGAGAGACTTCTGTCCACTAAGCAGCCTATCCTTCAAATAAAAAAAAAAGATGTGACATACCTGTCCATGAAGCTGACAGAGAAGAAGAGAAAAACACCTTATTTTGATGCAAACAGGAATTTTAAAGTTATTTTCACCTCAAAGTTTTAAAAACATGCCCTGCCTCCCAGTGCATTTCCTTCTCACAATGTAAGCATTAGCCAGAATGCTATGAAAATGTTTACCAAAGCTTTTCAGATGAGGAAAAAGGAGGAGATTATTTCTTTGCTCTGCTCATCCATCTAACTTCTTTTCTTGCATCAGGCAGCAAGCCAAGTTGCTTCCTTGCCATCCCCTCATTGTTGCTCGTCATGCCCGCTGTCCCAATTTTTCACGTTTGAAATGCACATGGCAATCTTTTGAGGCAAAAAGTGATGGCCAGGACATAGCAAAAGTAAGCTGGTATAAATCCAGTGGCATCATGGAGCTGTAGTGATTTACACAAGCTGTGCCAATGGCTCACTTTGCCTCCTTCGAGGTGCAGCACAACTCGCATGACCGTAAAACAATAAATAACAAAAATAAGTGTTCTGCACACATTCTAACTTGAATAATTGCTTTATGTCTCTCTCCATTCACCTCCAAGTCTCAGTAAGACACAGCTACTCCCATTACTTGCTTTGCTAACCCAAAGAAACCAAGCTCTTAAAGCAAAGACATTTTGTAATGTCTCTTAAAGCAGAGACATTACAAATGTATTTACACAGCAAAGTAGAGGTATCTTGACAGCAGATGCCAACATCCCTGTGCTGTCTTGAGAGATACAGCACAGAGACAATAGCAGCAAGGTAGGCTTTGGCATATTAGTCAGGTATGAATTTATGAAGGAAGCCAGGAAGGCTTTCAGCACTTGTACTAAATCTCCACCTCTTGCTCCTTCACCATGGCATTGCAAGCTCATGCCCTCCCAGAGTAGAACCATTTTGTTTTTTCATACACCAATAAGTGCCTTGCTGACTAGTCACACTGGGGCAGCCACCTCAGTCACCAAAATAGATATCCAGCTTACTAAAAACATTTGTAACCTTGCTGTATCATTGCTAGTGCACCTTCATTGGCTGCCTTACCTGTGTCGACACAGGACATCACGTTTGCTGGACCCTGCTACAGTCATACTCATTCTGTTATGAAAAGCAAAACCAAAATTGCCTAACAAGTCTAGAGAGAGAAATCATTGGCAGCTCTGCTATGCACCAAATGCCTCACTGCACAGTATCATTGATTTACAAATGGTGACAGAGGAATCTACTGGTTCACTGACCTTAAGCTATTTGCTCAAGACCATCCAGGATCATGAAGACATTCTCCTGGATGGACAGATGTGGCATTTGCAGAGATCTAGGCTCAGCCTAGGGCCTTCACATTTCCTCAGCTGTCCTCTACTCCTTCCCCTTCTTCTTCTGACTTAGACTGTGCTTCTCACCTGATCTTCCCCATAAAAGCATACATGAATGTAATGAAAGGTATCAGTAGAGGTCCCTGGGAAGCAGAAGAGAAAAGAAAGTCAAAGAGCTGGAGGTTCATGGAGAAAAATACTGCAGAGGAAAAAAGGATTGGGAGGAAATGATGAGAGGAAAAAAAATGAAAAAGCCATGTACAGATTTGTACTGAAATGGAATAGCGAGATGCGAGGTGGATTGTCAAAAAGTCTGTGTACCACTCTGTCTCTTCCTTTTATCTCTTACCAATATCAACACTTAAGTAAGTGGTAAATAGTTTAGGAGCTCCCAATAGGGAATGAATAGCATAGTTTAAACTGAGAGCGCAGAACTGGAGGAAGAGAGGCTGGAAAAAAGAGAAGACAAAGAGCAGCCTCCTGCTGCTTTAGCAGACATGTGTCTTTATGTGATTATACCTGCTCAGTGATGTGCTGTTAGCTTTCTTCTCTGTCTTCCACAATGGCAAACTTCATACCTATGCAACCATGACAACAGCACACAAATACAATTATCTGCACAGTAAAATGTACACCTTAGAAGACCAATGAAGGCAAAAAAATGCCTTACGAGGTTTACAGCATGAATCTCTTCAGTCACTGGATCACCAGTATAAAGCCAACCACCACTATATGTTTGAAATAAGAGGTTGATTCACATTTGTTGGAAACATCTTGCCACCTTTTATATGTCTAAAACAAACAAGTAAACAGAAAAAACTCATGCAGTAATACCAAGCTGTCTTTTCTAAACTTGGAAATCTACAGATGCTTTCAGCATTGTCATTGTAGCTTCAGCCTGGTACAAGCCTTAACATCTGAAATTACTGCATGTAGCCATTCACTATCACGTGCTGCAAGGAAAAGTGAAAAAACTTTCTAATGTTATTCAGCTTCAATTGAATACTATTGAAAAATAAGACACCTTTCCCAAGGTGCGAAACACCACAACTCAGGCAATATAGTTTTGCCTAAGGCTACATAAGTACATCCCTGAAGTCTTGGACCAGCCTAGCAATAGTGACTTTACCAGCCTGCAATGTTTTACAGATTGCTCAAGTCCACCAGAAACTGATTTGGAATTACAGCCCTGCATTAGAAGGAGTTGAGAGGGTCAGATACACTTCAGAGAAAATTTCTTCTAGAAGCCTTTGTGGGAACAGCTTTGCTAGTGTGTCTGTAATGAGTTATTACTAACCTTTATATTGGTTTAGCATCTAGAAGCTCAAATCAAGATCAAGGCCCCATTAAATTTTTGCACAGCACTCTCAGACAAAATTCCTGCTGCAAACCTCTCTAGCTGAAAGCCTGGACTTTTTCAGTGGAGTCAGTATACAATCCTGACCCAAGCAGGGAGCAGAAAGCCACACAACACTGCAAGCCTCTAGGGGAGTTTGGCATAGAATGCAGGACTCCAAATTTGCACCCTGGTGTGCCACCTGGCAGACCATCTTCCTCCACAAGGTATAGTTGATACATCAACAGACTGACCCTTGTGATAGCAGCTTTGCAGAAAGGCAGTGCTGAGCAGTACAGGTAATTCTCATGTGCACAGAAACAGCAGCTAGGTAGCTACTACCATCTGCTCCTGACAGACTTTCACATCACAAGTACTTCCCAGAAAGGCAGATCCAATATCACCACATACCTTGTCCATTATCTAAGTTTCTCTAGAAGCTGACAGAGCTAATATCCCATTCAAAAGCCTTGCCTAAGGCCTCTGGATGCTTGGGGGTGAGGAAAGGAAATTGGTGCCATTCACAGACAGAGCAAGGACAGGCGGCCTGGGAAGAGTACAAGGATGTTGCCTGGGAAGCTAGGGACCAGGTTAGGAAAGCTAAGGCCCAGTTAGAATTAAACTTGGCTAAGGATATTAAGGATAACAGGAAGGGATTCTACAGGTACATAGCAAATAAAAAACAGACCAGGGAGAATGTAGGCCTCCTCAGGAAGCTCTCAGGACAACTGGCTACACAGGATTTGGAGAAGGCTGAGGTTCTGAATGACTTCTTTGCTTCGGTCTTCACTGGCAAAAGCTCTGACCACACCACCCAAGTCTTGGAAGGCAGACACAGGGACTGTGAGAATGAAGACCTTGCGCCCACTATAGAAGAGGAACTGGTTCGAGGCCATCTTAAAAATCTGAACGTGCACAAGTCCATGGGTCCTGAAGAGATCCATCTGCGGGTGCTGAAGGAGCTGGCAAATGAAGTTGCGAAGCCACTGGCCATCATATTTGAAAAATCAGGGCAGTCAGGTGAAGTTCCCAACAACTGGAAAAAGGGGAATATAACCCCCATTTTCAAGAAGGGGAAAATGGATAACACAGGGAACTACAGACCAGTCAGTCTCACCTCTGTGCCTGGCAAAATCTTGGAGCAGATTCTCCTGGATGGCATGCTAAGGAACATGAAAATCAACAAGGTGCTTGGTGACAGCCAGCGTGGCTTCACTAAGGGGAAATCCTGCCTGACCAATTTAGTGGCCTTCTGTGATGGGGCTACAGAACTGATGGACAGGGGTCAATCAGTTGATGTCATCTACCTGGACTTGTGCGAAGTGTTCGACACTGTCCCGCACGACATCCTTGTCTCTAAATTGGAGAGACATCAATTTGATGGATGGACCACTCGGTGGATAAAGAACTGGCTGGATGGCCGCACACAAAAGAGTTGTGGTCAATGGCTCAGTGTCCAGCTGGAGACCAGTAACAAGTGGTGTCCGTCAGGGATGGATGTTGGGACGGGTCTTGTTTAACATCTATGTCGCTGACATGGACAGTGGGATTGAGTGCATCCTTAGCAAGTTTGTCAATGACGCCAAGCTGTGTGGTTTGGTTGATACCCTGGAGGGAAGGAATGCCATCCAGAGGGACCTCAACACACTTGTGAGGTGATCTGATGCCAATCTCATGAAGTTTAACCATGGCAAGTGCAAGGTCCTACACCTGGGTCGGAGCAATCCCAGGCACAGCTACAGGTTGGGCAGAGAAGAGATTCAGAGCAGCCCTGCGGAGAAGGACTTGGGGGTGTTGGTTGATGAGAAAATGAACATGAGTAGGCAGTGTGTGCTTGCAGCCCAGAAAACCAACCGTATCCTGGGCTGCATCAAAAGGAGCGTGTCCAGCAGGTCGAAGGAGGTGATCCTGCCCCTCTACTCTGCTCTTGTGAGACCTCACCTGGAGTACTGTGTGCAGTTCTGGTGTCCTCAACATCAAAAGGACATGGAACTGTTGGAACAAGTCCAGAAGAGGGCCACGAGGATGATCAGGGGACTGGAGCACCTCCTGCATGAAGACAGGCTGAGAAAGTTGGGGCTGTTCAGCCTGGAGAAGAGAAGGCTGCGTGGAGACCTCATAGCAGCCTTCCAGTATCTGAAGGGGGCCTACGAGGGTGCTGGGGAAGGACTCTTCACTAGGGACTGTAGTGATAGGACAAGGGGTAACAGGTTCAAACTTAAACAGGGGAAGTTTAGATTGGATATAAGGAGGAAATTCTTTCCTGTTAGGGTGGTGAGGCACTGGAATGGGTTGCCCAGGGAGGTTGTGAATGCTCCATCCCTGGCAGTGTTCAAGACCAGGTTGGACGAGGCCTTGGGTGATATGGTTTGGTGTGAGGTGCCCCTGCCCATGCAGAGGGGCTGGAACTTGATGATCTTAAGGTCATTTCCAACCCTAACTATTCTATGATTCTATGAGAGACTGACCAAATCCTACTGCTTCTGCCCTGGGATGGGAGCAATCCAGGGCAGCTTCAGAGGCATGGCATATTGCCTCCCTTCAAAGTGTAACCTGCCTGTACTAAGCACCATGCAGAGGCTGATGCATCTGCTTGCATAATAGAACAATTATTTCAGCCACTGAACCTGTACTTTTCATAGCCAAAGACTGTAGATTTGAGGCCCCTTGTCAACAAAGCACGACAGGGTGCTTTACATTATATCTCTGAACAGTAAAAGTTACCATGGCTTCCAGGATCCTATATTGCTGCTTTGAAATATCACCATGTCAACTAGAACTCTACAAGGAGTTACTGTGTTTCTCAAGAGATTCGAAGTCCATACTTTATGGCACTAATTATGTCTTTTTTCCTGCCACTAGTACACAGTGAAATGCAAACGAGAAATGGCACCATACACAAAATCACACTTTCAGTTTTTTAAGTCACTGTGATTATTTCTCATGCCTTGTCATCCTTCGGAGTAACAATGCGACATCCTTCTCAGTAAAGTATAACTAGCACATAGTGTTCATTTTTGACTACACAAAGGGCAGATTGTTGTTACTATGACAATAAAGTGAAAAAACGCAAGGGTGACTTCCAGCTCCATGTAAGCCCTCCTCATTCATCCCCACATCACTTCATGTTTGAGGCACAAGCTTATTCAAAAGAATCACTTATTTTACAGCAAGAGAGGGGCTGAAGTGATGTATGGGGCATTAGTTGCAAGCCCAGGAGATTAAAGCTTGGGAGCTCAAGAAGGGATTTTCAGAACAGCTCAGCTTTGGCATAACTCTGCTTTTAACACAGCAGTGGTAAGACTCCCATTGTCTACAAAGTCAGAAGTGCTACTGTTTCGCATGGTGAAAGAAGATCAGCAGCATGCAATTTAAAAATGCCCAGCAGTTTTGAAGTCCTTTGGTACCAGGAAAACATGTTTTACCACTTCTTACAGAGCTAGCATGTTGGGAAATATGGATTTGGGAGGGCTGCCTTGTTTTAATCATGAAAGCTTAGAGGCTCACTGAAACACCTGTGCTAAGAAGACAAGACCCTTAGCTGACCTTCAGCTGAGATCATAAAATCCTGAGTGCCAGCAGCCCTAATGGGGGACTGTTCACACCAGTTTGTCCTCTTTTTTTCTCAGCCTACCTTAGGCTAATAGTTATTGCTGTGCTCAGAAAAAAAACTTCTGTGTGGGAACAAAGTGTGACATTATGTTTTGTCCTTTACCATGTAATTGGGTAGCAACAGACTAAATGTAAATCTTGGAAACAAATGTCCCTGTCCCCTGTGTGTCCTTATGGGGTAAATTCCTTCCTCTACTCTAGTTTTGCAGCCCAGCAACTTCCTGGGCTGAACCAACTCTACCCATTGCTGAGTCTCTAGAAAAACAGCAGAACACTTTAAGCAGCAAGTGATTTTATACTGCAGTCAACTGCAGGGATGGTGAAAGTCTTTCAATGGCAGTATGGTAAAGAGAAGGTCAAATTGAAACTGATAGGAGCAATCTTTTATTCCCAGCTCTACATCCTATTATACAAAGATGGGAAAGCTTGAGAAGCATAAAAAGATGTAATAATTGGAAGAGCTTCTGCTCCCAAAAAGTTTCAAGCTGACTTAAGGGGAAAAAGAAAATAAAAGAAACTTACTAGATGTTAATTAATTTGTCCAGTTTCTGTTGAAGATCAAAGACAAAATTCTTGTCTAGAAAGGCAGCTGGACCAGAAAGCTCACCATTGCAAAGGAACTTTAAGACAGAGGCAACTCTTAAGCCACAAATATGGGGGGGGGGGGGGGGGGGGGAGAGCAGGGAACAAACACAGCCCAAATAATAAGACCACTTTGCACCTGAAGAAGGTACACTTTTTGCTCACAGACACAGGCCCAGTTTTAGCTTCTACATTTGCTTTCTGGATAGCAGGTATGCATGAAGGAGAAATATAGGAAGATGGCAAAGGATCACAAAGGCCCTCCAAGAGGTCCACACCAGAAGCACATGCTTCCCTTCTGAGCTCAGAAACACTGGAGAGACTGCATCTGTTGGTACGGCATCAATGTTGGAGATGAGTTCACAATTACAATTTGGGATGTCCTGGTAGTTGCAAATGACTCCACGGAGGTTTATTTGTGCCTTCCTTCTTTACAATGGATGGACATAAGCACACACTAACCCCACACCTGCAAGCAGCCCTTACAGATGCAGCAGAGCTTCTTTATAGGCACTCAGGTCCACCCATACCTGCAGACAGGTCTGGATAACATGCTCTGCAGCTTCAAAAACATAGAAGCCACTAGAGAGTAAGCCATAAGCTTGGGTCAAATGATATCCATGCCCTATTCTTGCCATGGAAGTAACTTCTGGGTACCTCAAATTCCAGAGTCAAAGGTTTGCTTTCTTCTCTGTGCTGTTTTCCCTGTGCCATTTCTAACTGCCTGATCAGCCCTTACAGTTTTTTATTTGTTTGCTTAAAATGAAATGAGCCTAAGGCTGTGCTTGGTTTCTGAATATTTTATTTGATCGTGCTGTACTTCAAGTATTAGATCCCTTCGACAACATCAGGCTTTGGCAGCTCTGCTGGAGCTCTAGCACACAGGGAAGACAGAATCACTGCCTCATGTATTTTCAAAGGAATCTTTCCTCTCGTTTCACTGAGAATTATGCAGGAAGCTCAAGCAAGAAGCTTCATATATTCTGCAAAGACCTTTAATTATAAGTTTCCAGGATGTATCTAGATACTATATTGTATCATCTGAAGGCAAAGTAAGAGAACTTAGTGCCCCTTTGCCCTCCTGCTTATACAGTATGTCTTTAAGAACTGTATTTAGCACTGTATGTCTGCCCTCAAAAGAATGTTCCATCTTTAACCTTTATGTGTGCACATACCCTGTCTCATACATGCAAGCCTCTTGTTCTCATCCTAAACATAGCTCTGCTTAGCTTTTCTTATTAAACTAATTAGGCATCCTACAGATGTGATATGGGATCCTTTTAGCTTATCCCCAACGAGAAGAAAGAGAAGTTTGCTGTATCTCATGTTGTATGCAGTTAGAGACCAAATCTGGCTTTGAATTATTCCTGTATGAAACCAGGAACATTCCAGAAAAAGGTCACTGAACTTTTTGTTAAGGCTAAATCCTGAGCCTGCCTTTCAGGGTATAAAGGAAAAAAGGAAACAGCAAATGGAGTGACCTTTATTTTGGCAGCATTCAGCAACAGGTTCAACTGGAAATACCACAACATGAGCTTTGCACATAAACTCTGATGGCAAGCTAAAAATCCACTTACTTCAGAGAAGGTGACTGTGGAGAAGGGCTTGGAAGCTGTAGAACACAATGACAGCAGCAACCCGCAGGTTCAAGGAGATCAAGTGGGAGCAATACATCACTTCTTGCTACCTAAACAGCCCTCTGAACAAAAAGTATGTTATCTAGCTGGTGACTAACATGTACTCAGCGTTACTACATTAGATGCTACTGCTATACAGTGAAGACTGGCTTTATAAAACATGCCACTTAGAAATATGACTTTTGCCTACATAGCCAGGCTAGTATAAATCCTCACATGGGTAAAGCTGTGCTTATGCAAACATTTTTATATAATTATGCCTATGTTTCCCTGAAGTATTCAGATTACAGGTATATTTAAATTAGCTAGGGTGGTTTAGACAATAACTGGGTTATTGCCAAAATTATCCTGTGGCAAAACTGAGAGCTAAGAACACAAAAGGGAAGAGAAGTAAAGTGACATGCCCAAGGTTATTGAGTAGTTCAGTAGCAGAAGCAAGAATAAGCTTGAATTCACAAGTCTCATAACTGTGTGCCCACCAATGTTAGTCCAATACCCAATGTTTAATAGATATGTACTGATTGTAAATAGTTAATGTTATATGGGACTTATAATATAGTAGAGTGATACAAAAATATATTGACAACATTAACACAAATGTAAATTGCACTTACCAAAATATAGCAATTGCAATACACAGTCCAATCACAATAACAACATGATTCCCACTACTGGTCTATGCAATATGCTCTTGTGACACCAGCCATCCTCCAGATGAGAGGAAGGAATACATGGACTGAAGCCAGCTCAGTTTCATTGTTCTCTTTGAAGTCATTTTGCTAGTTGTCTAGTTTTTTTACTATATGTTGGGCTGAACCACAGATTTACTCCCCCATACTGGTTTACTAACTTGGGGAGGCAGTCATACTCTTTTAATAAGCTCAGGGAAAAACATTTACGCTACCAATTGATCCACTCAATTGGTGATAGTCCTTTAACTAAAACAAAGGCCATCCTCTAGTCCCCTCTATGTTGAGATGAAGTCAGCTTCCTTCATAACAGCTCAGTCACACCCTGCATTATACCCTGAGCTTCATGGGCACATTGTCCTTGCCTGGCTTCACTAAACCATCTCCCATTGTAAGGGTTTACTAGTTAGTCACAATCATATATTGCCATCTTATTGATAAGGCTCTACCCCAGAAGTGAATAAACATTTGCCTCTGTCCTGGTCTTCAGGGCTTTCCAAGTGTGACATGCTGGATGAGGTGGGATTCTAGCATGGGAAGAGATCAGGAATACTTTTCTCCACTTCAGACAGCATGAGTAGTTCAGGTAGCACTTACAGACTGAGGTGTCACAATAACATCACTAAACGCATGTTCTGGATGAAGTTAATCTCAGACTACAGGTACATTTATCCTCTTTTTGAGTCCAACAGACCTTATCTCTCTGCCCCTTAAACAGAGGTAAAGCCTACTGCAGTTACCTTCATTTAACCACTAGATCATGCAGCTTGTGAAGAAGAATGAGTCAACAAATCATAGACATCACCAGGAGCAAGAAATAGAAATAGTTTTAAATGTCAAAGCAGACTTCCTGTAATCTGCTGGTAGCTAAGGCCAAGAAAGCTGAACTTCTGGGAGGAAGGATACACAGTACCTGCAGCTTTCAAGCAAAGTGATGGGGAGGTCAAAATAGAGTGGAAAACAAGCAAAGACATCAAAAACAACTTTGGTGGAGACAGATCTAAGGACAAAGTAAAACAAACAGTAAAAGAAAACCTGTCTTTCATATTTTCCAATTTTCAGTCCAAGTGAGAAACTGTACTTCAGCCTTGGAGGCAGCAAGAATCACTTTGACAGCAAACAGCAGAAGGGCTAATATTAAAGGGCTCCAAGTTAAGCCAAACTTTCGGAGCAATTTGCAAAAGTAGGCAGATGCATTAACACTGTTGCTGCTCACATATATTAAAGTTATCTGAGACATTCAAATTATTTCTGTAGGCCAAAGAAATGAACTTAGGAGAGACCAAAGAGCAAGAAACTAGAAAAGACCTAAAAAATCTCACTGCAGGATGTAGAAATTACATTAAAATCAAATGTATTGCCATCATCAATTAAATCTAATAGCACTCACAGCTAGCTTTCTTTTTGAGTAAACCTGAATCTTACACTAGATTCAGATATATTGAGTAAATTGAGACATACCCTTCTTTGCATCAAACACAAATTTATACCTGGATTTTACCTTACCCGGTGTTTTCAAACTAAAAGCAAAGATCTTAAGTGAGTGTAATCATCTGAAAGTCTACTGGAGACACAGAGATGGTTAGAAAGCAGAGTCACATACATTATAGACCTAGGAGCTTTTTTGTGTGAACTTTGGTCTCAGCGTTAGTACAGATCTTATATTGTGTTCTAACAGTGGGAAGAGAGGGGGGAGAGCTAGTCAGCATTTTCTCCTGCCTCTGGGATAACCACAAACTCCTTATAATTGTGTAACACTTCTAAAATCATCCCATCCATCTCACCCAATGTTATTTTTGAATTTCCAGCAAAAACAAAAAAAAAAACAACAAACCAACCATAAGGACAGTTTAGCACTCCCAAATTTCACTAAAGCTAGTAGCTATATGGTGCTCTATTTAAAGGAGAAAAAACACTCAGCTGTTTCACATTGTGCTAACCATCAACATGATCACGTGGAGCAATCAGTAGGGGCAATGCTCTAGATGAATTATAGCCTTTGCCAGGTAATGCATTACCTGGCATTAAAGAGAGGTCTAGAAGGGAGCTTAATTTTATAACTCAGGGTAGCCTGAGAGGAGGTGGGGAAAAAAAAATAAATAAAAAATTAGTGTTTTACCAGTTTTGCTACTCACAAAACTGTTTATTCCAAGATGTGCATCCATAAATAAGAATTTCAATGGAAGGTCTGATGAGCTTTGCTATCTGGACAACCTTAGGCAAAATGAGCTTGGATAGATGTACTCAGTTCCTAAAGGGCTCCATTTGTTTGGTTTTAAGCTGAAATGACCTGAAATTAATTTTCTTTTTACATTACTGAAAAACTTCATTCTGTATTCCAAGAGGAAATGCTGCTCGTTTGGGAATGAGACTCTGCATCTTCCAGGCATAACAAAAAGATGAGTTGTAGGCTTTGGGAACTGAGCATACCTGCAAAAGCAGCTCTGGTAGCCTCCATGTCCATCCCCACCCTCTTTTGCTCACAGCTCTGCAGGGAAGCTTCAGAGATGTTCAAGACTGCATAAAATAAATGTTTTCCCTCCAGCTTTTTAATTCATTCATTTTATTTAATTCTTTCTATTTCATGAGGTTTATTAATTTCACTCCCGCCACTCCTCACTGGATGAATTTCTTTCAAAAGTTAAGCATTAGTAGTGTTTCTTCAGGAAGGGGGAATTTTATCAGCTATTGCAATGATTCCTAGGCCCTACTGCTCAAAACCTAGCATCAGTATTTGTATTAACAAAAACAAAACTCAGTTGGAAAGTTAGCCATTCTGTTAACAGAAATTACAACATGATTTTGACATAACTAGAACAGAACTGTAGCTAAAAAGCTTATCTATATAATGAGCAAGAATGTTATAGAATTATGCCATTGCCGTACAGAGTTGAATTTCACACTATATTGGCTGCTACGTCCAGATTAACTATTTTCTCATTTCATGTATTTTACAGGGACTCACACTGCATGTCTTAGGGCTTTACTTGGAAATAAAAGAAACCTTTATTTATATTTTAATAGAAAATATTAATAAATCTAGTTATAAGAATAAATGCTGCTAGAAATAATAGCAATTGCTAAGAGCTGGACACGACTAAAATTTTTGATCAAGAAGTAGAACTTAAATTCTTCTTCCTACCTGAGCTAGATCTAAATTACAGCATGTAAAGACAACATGTAAAATTACAATGTGGAAGAAAATAAAGGAAGAATGACCAGAAGACAAGAGAGAGCATCCTAGTAACGTATCACATTCACATACATTACGCCACATACTATTTTACTTCAAGCTCTCCCAGTAATACACACGAAAATAACTTCAGCAGAAACTCAAGATTAGAAACATGTCCCATTCCTGAGCACAGTAATATGCAGAGATCATGGCACGAAAGTTTTTGCTTGACTTTTTTTATAGATTCCGCATTGAAGTGTTCTTTTCTGTGGACTGGGTAATGGACATGGCACTGCTGCATTGATAAGCATGATACTGTGTAATGTACAGGAACTCCCAGGTTTAGCCCCCCCGGTTCAGTTTCTGAGGTCAGTATACAGAAGAGTCATCTCATTGCATCTAATTTTGGGTAGCTCCATAAGTGGATGAATAATAAGCTGGGTTTTGAAATTCTTTTGGGCTTCCAAAACTATCTGATGGATTTAGATCTCTAACTTTCCTGGATGGCTTCAATAATAACCTTCCAAAGATAGTGAAAATGAAGTCCAATTCTAATGCAGTCTACTTTATGTGAGAGCAACAAGTTAAAGCATTTTTTCTTTTGTTTGGTTGATTGTAGATTTCAACTTTGTAGAGGTGTGTCACACTTAAATGCATTTGCAAGGTCTGCTTTAGTGTATGTAACTCAGAGATGGTGTGTTAAAACATTAACAGTGGGGAAATAATTATTACTTATGAATTAAGATTGAATGATTTTGACTTCAGGGAAAAAAAATATGACCATAATAGAAAATCTGGTTCCAAATGCTGTGATATGACTATGATCTCTGAGGTTGCAGTGTGCCTTCCCAAAATAATTACTTTCATCTCTCATCTGGAGGGAAAAGTAATTGGTTTATGGTACATGATCTACAGGGTTCTACTATGTATGCTATTTCATACTGTGAGTACTTAGCAAACCTACATGGCAACTTTGTGCTCAGCAGTGAAGATATCTCTGCACATCCATGCAAAATAGCACAATTATCTTAGGAGCAAACTGTCAGGTAAAGCAGGGGAGCTGCTATTATTTTTTTATGATAGAAAAATGCTTCTCTCTACCAGTACATTTCATTTTTCAATGAAGATCGGAAATTCCTCCTTGGAAACCAGTGCTAACGGTAATCCTTTTAATTAAGCAGTATACAGAATCACATAATTTCTGCGTTCTGCACCTCAAATCAACTGAGCACTTACGTATTGCATTTCTTTCATAACATTTTCACTTTCTCGGCTGATGCTTCAAAAGAATTAATAAAAAAAGAACACTACCCTAAGAAAAGGTACCGATAACACTTTAAGGTCAGTTTTCAAGCCACAGCATGGAATGAACTTGACATCCATTGTGTCAGTGGAGGTCTGCATTTTCTCTGTACGCAGGAGAAAGATGTATGTTGTTTTAATACTAGACCTTATTGCTGATTTTATTAAGATAATTTCACAGTTTTTCAGAGGGGATGGGTCTTTCTCCAGTATTATTACTCAGTAGCTGATAGAGGGAAATGTTATCAGAAAATGTCAAATGCCAATAATGCAGAGTCAATGTCCATTATATCTCTCACTTTTTTCCACTACAGGATAGAAGTAAACAAGTTTGGTGCCCAGTCAGGACTGTGAAGTGTAGGAAATACTGAAGGTAGCTTCAGGGAAGGCAGTGGTGAGATTGGCATAACGACAGAGAGGCTTTTCAATGAAGTGGAGCAGGCTGAAGTGATGCTTGGAAACCATGAGAAGTATCATGTCTGATTAGTGTGGCTGTGCAAACGATGTAATGAGACATTTGAGAATGAAACTGAATAGGGGTTGGATAAAAGATTAGTAATCAGCATGTCTGTCATCTACCAGAGGCCCAAGAGAGTGCTGCACAAGACACTCATGTCGTATATATCAGCAATGTCCAGATATGGAAATACAAACTGACATAAGATGGTGCAGAAATGCTGAAGATGTCAGTTATAGGGAGTAGCCAAGCAGCTGGAAAGTGGAAACATGAGAATGAGGCAGGAGCCCATAGCACCTAGAAGTCCACTAGTACCCGAAACATCAGTAGTTACCGCCATGACAGAGCTCAGACGTGGACAGGAGCCTATAATGGTAAATTAAACCCCAAGACAACTTAGCCATTTAGGGGTTCAGCTGTATCAGTGTGGAATACATAAAAGGTCCCTATATCTGCATTTCACATTGGAACACACTGTTGGTGGCTTAGGAATCCAGCTGCCACTTTGATGCCAGCTTACAGCATGGAGCTTTACTTCCACTGTCTTATGTGCAATCACTTGCCCAGATTACTGTTTTCATCCCAGGTGCTAAAGACAAGAAGTTGCCTCATCTCCTCTTCCTTCCCCTCCCTATTTCCATTGTTGTTTTGAGGTGCTATTAAAAAAAGTAGAGGGAAAGTTCCACTTTCAGAGTTATGGTTTTAGGCTGTCTGCAATGTTGGGAAGTAATAGACTTATTTATGTACATGACCACTTTTTTTTTAAGATTGCCAGCACAGACATGAGAGCTGGGAACTTGCTGTATCTCCTCAAAGTCAAACAAAGAGCAGTGTAATCCCATGACTCCACCAACTGGGACTATGTACACTTGTTGTGTGGCCTGACTGTTGGAATACAGGCATGGCTCAAGGTTCAAGTTTTCACAAACTGTCTTATAAGAATACAAAATTAAAGAAGCATGAGGGATGAAGGGTGAGTTTTGCACAGAGGTTACTCAGAGAGGCAAGTGTAAATTGCTGCTCTGTTAGAAATTTCAAAGTAACAAGGATGTCATCATTCATTCACTAGCCAAAGGAAATGACCGAAAGCTGACAAAAAACATCATCCCATTGCTCTTCCAAGACTGTGAATCAAAACCGATAGTAAGTTATTTGGTGAGAGAGGGAATACCTTTATTAATATTAAAGAAATTACACTAAGACCTCTGTCAAAACTCATCTGATGAGGTATGACCAGACCTAGCTACAGTGATTCATATCTACATATCATACATATCATTCATATCTAATGATTGCACAGAGTAATAATCTCATTGTAAAAGGCAATCAGACCCTTGTTCACTCTTATCTTTTCTTCATAGTTGTACTTACTAAGAAAGGATCTGTCTTTGATCATCTTTTCCTTTGCTGCCCTTTAAGTCATTCCATTACAGGGCCAGAGTTTCCTGGCCATTTATCATTTCACCAGATCAATTTTATCTCCAGTCTCTGTTGAGATGTTACAAACATTCCGTCAAACATTTTTTTGCCATTACAGTAGTTACAATGCTGTGCATGAAGATGCTTGGGTGTTTTTTTTAAGAAACTGCTGAAACAGCTTTTTTTTTTTCTTTGCCTTTTTTTTTTTCTTAAGGTCTGGAAATCTTAATTGAATTTTTCATTAAAAAAAAAAAAGAAGGAAAAATATTGATTGAATCTAGTTTTGTCTGCATCTCCAAGAAGTCTTTTTTAGTGCAACTTTTCAACCTGATTATTTCTCCTGAATTGCCTCCAGAGCCGGGGCTCAACCCATCTGTTATTGCTGAGCTCTTTACTATCTCTATTTCATTTACCTCTCTACCTCTTCTGCTTTTCAGATTCAAGCCTGACCTGTAGACTTTTTGAAAGAGAAGCGTATTCCAATAAAATAAGTGCCATGTGTCCTGGGTTCAGCAGTAGCAGTCATTTTTCTCCTTCTTGGTAGCTGGTACAGTGCTGTGTTTTGACTTTCGGCCTGGGAACAGAGCTGATAGCAATGTTTTGGTTTGGCCAAGGACTTTGTGAGCCTCATGCTCTGTCAGGGAGGAGGGGAGGCCGGGAGGAAGCAGAGACAGGACACCTGACCCAAACTGACCAAAGAGCTATTCCATACCACAGCACGTCATGCCCAGGATGTAACTGGGAGTTAGCCGGAAGGGCTGGGGGACTGCAGGGTTGGAGGAGGTATCGGTCGGAGCTTGGTCGGGCTTGGGGGGCGAGTTATTGGTCAGCTGGTGCTGAGGTGTTGTATTCTCTTCCCTTGTTATTTCCTTTATCATTATTATCATTGGTGGTAGCAGTAGTGATTTGTGTTATACCTTAGTTACTAAACTGTTCTTATCTCAACCTGTGGGAGTTGCATTCTTTTTGATTCTCCTCTCCGTCCCTCCGGGAGTAGGGGGAGGGAAAAAAGGGGGGGAGTGAGTGAACGAGTTGCCTGACTGGGTTTAAACCTTGACACCATGATATAATAGCTTTCTTCTGGGGAAGACTGACCCCTGCGTTGTCTCAGGGAAGCACAGCTGTTCTGTTCACAAAGGAAACTCACTCCTTCATCAGTGGAGAGCTGAAGTTCAGTGGCTGAGCTTTCCTTCAGCATTCAGATTTACCTGGGAGACGGTATTACTGACATTCTGATGATGAGGGTGGATTTCAATATTTAGCAGTGATAAGTTTTGTCTGGTTGGTTGGTTTGTTTGTTTGTTTTCTCCACACAGATGTAACTTTGCGGTTCAGTGGCACAAGGGGAGGGCCACTGGTCCTTCCCCATCCTATGCCAAGACTGCTTCCCTTGCAACTTGAGCACATTTTCCAAGAGGTAAAACAAATTTAACACAAAACTTCATACAGAGGTCTCATACCTTTTTCAACCAAGCCATGTCCTCATCCAGCAGGTACAATTTATTCTACTTTTACAGTGATGGTATGGAAATGAAGAGACACTAAGCATTCACTAATTGTGCTGTAGCTCTTGGGTACCTAATAAAAGACATATGTGACCAGATAGTCACAGTGCTTTTCAGGCAGCTAATTCCCTTGCACATGGATTTGCAGTGCTGTTAATGAGTGAGTCATTAGGGCAACATCAGAGGCCTAATTGAGGATCTCCAAATGTTAATGCCAGAGCTGCTAGACTGTAACTGGTTTCAGCTAAGAGCTTTAGCAGAACTTTTTCCTCAGCAGCTGAGGTCTAGGAAGAAACACATGCTGGGCTGTCCACCTTCCAGCTGAAGCTCCTGGAAATAAGAGGTATTTCTTATATCTCCAGATCAAACACTTATTGTGTGGTTTGGACGGGGTAGGTGAAGATGTCTTGGTCTAAGTCTGGATATCATGGCAAATGATTCATGTTCCCAACGGGGTAGAACCACACGTGTTGCTGCTAGCATGCAGTCCTGGGACATCACAATTTGCCCTGTCACTAGAAGCCTTCTTTGGGGAGCTTGTGCCAGAGAGGAACCCATACATCCATCATATTCAGTGTGAACTGACCCTGTTGAAAAGTGGGGCTGTCAGTTTTACTCAGGGTCAGTCTCAGCACTGTGCAAGCCACAACACTACATTCGAGTCATCTAATTAGATACCTTTATTAAATACAACCACAATTTGTAAATGTAATTGCATTGCTTTGATTTTTACTGTTTTAATAGTAATTCACGTAAGTGACTCCTATCCAATTGACAGGTGTATAGAGGTCAAGCGTTATTCAATTCAGCCTGTTCAGTTCAATCAGCATTCAGTTCTCTTCAGTGAAACCTTCCAGTAGGCTGGCCAGGAGCTGTGAGATGAAATTGTGATATTAACTGCCAGTCTTCTTGAAAGAGGTCTGAAACACCTGATTAGCAAGACAGAAGGCAGCAGAGAGCTGAAGAATCAAAACTTGTAAAAGCTCTTCTTAAATGCACAGTGATGTAGCTACCAAGCATCTTAGTAAAACAATAAATGTTATTTTACACGGATCCAAAAATACAAAGGATCCAAGGAAATGTTTTTCCCAACTGAGTGGGCATTTCCCAGGACTTGTTGGTTTTATTACCTCATCTGTACCTTTAGCTGTCAGCAAAGTAGTGCTGAAAGCTCCCTATTTAAAGCAGGTCATAGCAAACAGAAATTTACTGTCTAGCCAAAGCTTATATAAATTTACTGTGGGCAAAAGCTCAATAAAAGCTTATAAAAGTGGTACCTGTGGCTTCCAAATTAAGACCGTTTTCTCTAACTAGCCTCTTTTTTTCCCAATTTTTCCTTTTCCCTCCATTCTTAAAAAAGTAAAAAAATAAAAAAAGCAACAATATTGTGAAGGCCATAAAATCCATGTGTCCATGTGCTTATACTGAGCAGAGATCTGACATTAAAATTTTGCTAGAAGAGAAGTACAAACTTCTAGTTCAACTGGAAACGGAAACCAAGCATTCTAGAGTTGACTTTGGTGTGATTCTGAGAAACCTTATGCATTTGCCTGGCATTAATTTCCGTATGGTTATATTCCAAAACAGTCTGTCCTCCCCTTGGAAGTTAATTCCCAGCATAATTGTTCTTTGTTTACAAGCCAGTTTCTGTTACCTCCTCCAACTAACAGAGCAAAACCTCATTTCATCTTTTCGTCTGATAGAAGTCTTACTGAAAGCAGCCAACACAGAACTTGTTTATGGCAGATGCTGTCCTTGTCATTAAATTATCATTGTAAAGAGCAGGGGCAGGCAATATGTTTGTTAATGTTAAGCCACTGCAAACAAAAGACTTCTTCTAGGACTCCTCTGTAGCAGAGGAGCTCTAAGCTAATCATTTTAATAAGTAGCTTAAGAGGAGTGAATAGCTCTAGTAATTAGAAATGGTCTGCAGAGCAAATAACATGCTGCTTCTGTGCCCTGTCCTGGGCTCAGTGTGTTATCTTGACTCTCAACAAGCCCAGTTCATCTAACCTAGCTTTAAGCTTTCTCTACAGCATAAGGAGGGCTGTGTACAGAGAATGCAAGATGAAATCCTCATTTAACTTTGGTTAAATGAGGTTCAGATTTAAGAGCTTCTCCTAGTTGGATGCATCTGGTCCCAGGAGCATCTCAACTCTCCCATTCTGTGAAAGGATACCTGCTGCAACTTCCCTTGGGAGCATGAAGAATAAGTTGGGCAGAAACCCACAGCCTGTGCCAAGCAGAAGCTCTCCCCTTTATTTTTGGCAAATTAACATGTCAAAACAGTTGTTCTGGAAGACAGCAATATCTAGGGATCAGAAAGCTAGTGGGTGGGGTAAACATCTCCTGAGAGATGAACATCCAAAACCAAGGAATTTGTAGTTTCTAAATGGGCAGTCCCATTTTCATATCCAAATTAAGGGGCCTAATAATAAACGTTTCAGATCTAAACAGTGTCCTAAGTGCTGCACTGGGAATTAATTCTTAATTTCATTTACCTGGGCAAGAGGCATGGTTTTCTGGAGACAGTGCCTTAGACAGATCCTGCTCCTAGGTAAAGATTTGTTATGGAAAGTTTCCCTTTGTCCGTTTGGCTGGCAGATTTGTATATGCTGGAATGAAAAACTGCTTTGCACTGGGCATGCACTGTTGTTTGCCTCAAAAGAAAGGTGAACTTGGCTTATGGCACTCATGGGACTTATTTGCACATCTGTTCTCAGTGGCAGCTTTGTTGTCTGAAAAGGTTACAGTCCTTCACCTACCCTCTTGCTCCCTATTGGGGCAGCCACTTCTGCTCCCTGCTGTGGATCACCCACCTCCAGATCTGTCAGCGGAGGCACTCACTCCCTGGCTTGTCTCAGACAATGCTAATACTGTACTTAAGCACAGCTTGAATAACCATGATTTGCTAATCATATTTCTCTTGGCTAAAGCAGGGCAGAGGATATAGTGATGTCCAGGAGGGAGATGGAATTGAACAGAGTAGGACTGTGATCTCTGTGTACAGTATTTGCAGCCCAGTGGGGCTTCCTGGACACACACTCCTTCAACTTACATACATTTCTCTCTACAAAGCAGTGAAAAATCACTGTGATTCCAAAATAGTCCCATACCCTGACTTAACTGCAGGAGGGGAAAAAAAAGTCTAACTATCAGGACAGGTAGCTGAATCACTCACAGCTTACAGCCTGCAGGGATGAGCATGGACAACCAGGGAGGCTCTGTCTGCTCCTAATACACATTGATCTACTCACTGCATGCTGAAAACCTTCAGGCTTTTATTCTGTACCACAAAGCAGTGCAATCATTTAAGTTGTACCAGATATTTACCCCCTCCCTGTCTCTCTTCAGTGACATGAATAGTGTTATAAATGCAAAGAAAATATCTGTGAAAACATGGTGTCTCACAATCAGTGAAACCCAAACTGAACTTAATAGAGCAGGCCTGGAAAATCTTCAGTAACCAGTACTCCATAAAGGCATCATACAGAGGCAACATACCTGTAATATAATATTTTGAGTTGGCTTGTTTATTTTAGAAAAAAAAAAATTATCATCAAATTACTTGGAAATGTTTACACTGAAGATGATTTTTCTCTCTATTTATTTGTTGTTTGCAAAATATGGTCATCTTTTCTCTTAATGTAGAGAACCTGATATGTACCTGCAGCCAAAACTAATGATGCTGACCAAAAACTATTCAGTGAAAATGTTTACAGGACAATAAACAATCAAAACTGCTGGAGAAATTCAGGACTGTTAAGCTACAGAAATTATTGATCAGCTGGGATTTAAGTAGTTGTTAAGCTTAATTTAAATACAGGAAGAATATCACATTTCATCAGCTTCCATCTTCAAATTTAAGAGCTTCTCAAGTCCTCATTTATACTTAAAATGTCACTGGCACATATATTAAAGCTGACAAAATCAATTTACCGCATCAAGATATTCAAGTTCATCTCCTTATTTTCCCCAATCATGTTAATTTTCCTTCAGCATTCTTTGTTAACAAAAAAACAAACAAACAAGCACTTTCTGTTCATTAGTCTGAAGTTCTTACACAATCATTTATGTGCACTTATGAGCATTGATGGCATTCGGTTCAATTGCACTTTAAAGTCCCCAACATATCTCATCCTCTGGACACTGTTTGTCTGTATCTCACTAAAAAGCCCCTGTAAAACAACCTGCCCTCCATAAACACATTTCCTAATAGGATGCTCAGAGTATTTTGAAATATGTAGTCATCCAAAGTTTAAATAATAATTAAAATTTAAAAAATAGATGTGAGCTTTGTCTGAGACTCCTGGGCTTTAGTGTTCAAGGTAAGTCATACGTCCTTTCCCACCTTCCCTTAGCCATAAGTAGAAACTCTGGGGAAGATGACTCACATATTTTCCAGCATTCTCATTTTAATCCTGATCTTTTCCCTAAGGAAAAAGGAACTCCCTCCACTTGTGTCTGCTAAAGAGAGACAGCAGACTTTACCTCATGGTTTAATTCTTTTGGAATGCTCCAAAGAAAGCTTAACACTGGTCTTCTCCTTCTTCTCGTGGCCCAGGGTTTCTTGAAACCAGTATCCTAAAGGCATCTGCCACCTCCCTCAAATGTGTCTGAAACTGGCCAGTTCAGACAGATTCCTGTGAAAATACAGGAAAGATTCAGGCATAGAAAGCAATTTCACACCAGCCATCTAAGAAAAAAAACAAAAAAGGTCTCTTTTTCAGAGTCCTTATCTTTAGGGAAATATTATTTTTCCCACAAGCATATCCTCAGACCAGACCAGCCATCCCAACAGATGTCCTAAGAAAAGCAAAGAAACCTTTAAAATAGTGTCATTTCATCACCAAGTCTTTCCCTCTCCACACACACTAGAACAATCACAGCACCTTGCAACAGCTGAAATGCTGGACTGTGTCCCTTACTATTGTTAAATGGCTGCCCTCTGTTGATTTTAACTTGCTGTCATCTGCTTTAGTCTAGTCTTATTTTCAGCGCTGCTAAGAACACAGTCTGGTAAAAAGCTTTGGAAATTCCCTATGGTAACACAGCACTTTTCCATTCAGCTATCATATCTGCAGGTATAAATCCCAAAGTTTCTACACTGGCAGTCATGAGCACTCCACAGCCATGCCTGGCATCCCAGTGCCCCCTCAATACCTTTTCAGGAGGCTGCTCACTTTCTTCTGTTCCTTTCTGCCTGTACCCCTACCTTTGCCAAGACTCACCTGGCTAGTGCAGGGACCCCTGCTCATCAATTCTGAGGTTTTCTTTGGCTTTTCCTCCTTCAGGAAAAAGGGGCAGTTGCAAAGGCAGCAATCAGATGGACTTGAAAATAGGTTGTTCTTGGAATTTTTCACCCTCAAAGATGTGTAAAGTAGGTTAAGCCTACTTACGCATAGATTAAGGCATACAGGGGACCAGTGGGCATCTGTACCTTCCATACCTCATACCATGCATTGCTTTGAGCATAGACCTAATTCTAAAGCCTTACATTCCATCCTGTGTCCTATTAACCATGCCCATCAATCCCTATAGCTCAAAACACTAGTGCATTCCCATCTTTTTCTATCACCTCTCAAGTGTGGCTCCTCCATCATAGACTATGGCTCTCCAAAAAATTCACTCCTGTCTCAACCATGAGTCTGCCCCTTCCCCTTACTTCACAAGCCTTGCCAGGACCTCTCAGTCACACATTTAGTCTGATGGCAGTGTACAGGTATGTGCAGGCTCCATGCTTCATAGTTCCATGCTGATGGGCTGCTTTGGCCTTCTGGATGATTCCCAAGCAAGTGAGAGAACACAAAGGGCACAGTTTGCTTGCAAAGCTGCTGCTAGTACGCTAGTACAGGCCAGTACGTTTCATTTACAAGGGGAAAAAAAAACTAAACAAAACAAAACCAAAAAAAAAAAACACACAAAAAAAAAAGAGGATCTTTTCCTCCTTTTTGCTAATATCAATTCTCTGCTACTCCCTCCCACATTTATTCAGGGCTTTTCCTGCTGTCTCAGAAACTGAAGCTCATTATGTTTGGTAGATCTATCTACATGTGTAAAGATAAGCACCAACAGAGCTGCTCATACAATCAGCACCCTGAAGAGATGAGATCATTTCACACTTGGTGTTTGCTTCCTGTTATACTCAGGAATTTACAGTGGCTGCTGGCCACTATAAATACTGAATGACAAGAGGTGTTCCTCATATTTTACTGCAATAGCCACTGCCATGTTTTTGTCCTAAAAGTAATTTGATTTGTTGCATTGACTTCAGTGGGTTTTCACTTCTAATTAAATGTTCTTATGATGGAATGATGCAATTTTTTTTGTTCAGAAACTGGAGCTGAAAAATTTAATTCAGAACAGTTCTGCTGAAAAAAACCTCAAACTCCAAAACATGCACTTTTTCACTCAGTCCCAGCAACTAAATCAGGGCACAATCTTTCCTTATCTAGAATGAACAATATTATGGAAGATCTTTTTCCTTTACTTTTAAACAGATAAGATGAACTGAGCTAAACCAGTAGTAAGCTTTCTTCAAATCTCAGCCTCCATGTTATTATCCATTTTTCCACTTCTATGCAGATATCCAGGTGAGGCAAAAATAGTTGTCTTTATCTGAAGTACAAATGGAGTTGCAAGGAAGAAGTAGTAATATTAACAAACTATTCAAGCCATGAATAATAAGCAGCATAAATGATACTTTCCTGTTGGCAAAATAATGTTTCTGATCTTGGTTTTCAGAATGTGGCATGCTAGTGGAAGAGGCACATAGTAAGTAAACGTGGACACACTTGTTCCGTTTTGGACCTGAAAAAATGCTGTTTAATTAAATAAGAGGAAACTATTTCATCTCTAGTGAGTGGCTGTCACTCCCTCTCTTGTGGTCGTTCTTATTTCCTTTTGCCCTTCCGATTCCTTAATAACATGATCGTGCCGGTGTTAGCAATATTCCCAGTATATTCAATGGAAATACTAAGGAGGTCTATATGTTGCTATTAAGATTAATTGACAACATTGCCCCTGATGGGCAAGTAATTATCTTCTTAAGGTTTAGTTGTCTCAGTCTGAATACTTATCTTTATCCAACCAGTAAAATCAAGGTCCCACTCTATTGTTTTCTCCCACAGAGAGTGATTATTTGATAATACGGTTTCAAACACAATTTCTTCCTAAATTATCCTATCCATTCCATTATTTATTTTCTATTATCTTGAAACTCCAAAAGCCTAACTAAAAACATTAAGTGCCAAATTCACTGTAAGTTTAGAAACTCTGACTGACATCTTTAAATCCCTTTGATGAGATTCTGTGATGTTCTTCTGTCTTTTCCATTAACTTGGAGTGGTATAGTGGTGATAAAAAAATCTGGTCAGTATTTGTCTTCCAGATGTTGTGTAAATACAAGCATCTGTATTTCATCTATACTACTTTTTTCTCTCAGTAACAATGCACATTTTTCTTTAATTTTGTAAAGGCCATGCTTACTTCCTTTCCATGCCACAAAGACCCAATCTGTATACGTAGAGAATTCACAATTAAACAAAAAATAAAATAGTCTGGAACAGGTACTAGCCAAAGATCCTCTTGGGGAATTAGTTATAGTTATATTATCAGGACAGTCAGGTCTCTAATGCTGCGATACTGTCATAGTAATTCAAAGCTAAGCTACTTTATAAATATTAAATTCTTAAGCAAATAGAAATTCACAGTATACTAGTTTTGAAACATTACTTCCACCTGTCACTTTGATCCTGAATGCACAATCTGAATGGCAAAGGACTTTTCCAATATGAAGGTGCAAGTGTCAGGATTTTCATTGTAGCTCTGTATAAGAACAATTTTTGTTGCTCTGTTTTTCTTCTAGAAGATATGTAAAATGCTTTCCTCTGAGAAACATCTTCTGCTCACAGGAAGAGATCTGCAGCCCTGTTCTGTTGTTGCACGTCATAATTAACATCTAGCATGTAAGTGCTAACAAAAATAAGCAAGAAACATTTCCTTATTGTCCAAGAAGGTCCCATTTGAAGCCAACACTCTCTGTTGGCCAAAGCTCATTATCTGACAAGGCCAAAAAGAAAATCCGTTATGTCTGGCTAGCATAACAGCAAGGAGGCTAGAGTATGCATCCTGCAAGAGTGCACCCTTGGCCCTGTTCATTAGACTTTGCTTAAGACAAGCCATTGCACAACAGGCATAAAGACTGGCATATCGGCAGTTTGAGAGCTTTACAAAAAAACCTACAGCACCATCCCAAAAACAGAAAAAGGAACATTCCTGTGGAAATGTACTTTCAGCCTTCATATGCATAATTACTCATAAAGGGACCTCTGACTTCACTGACTAGTGCATGAGTACCTGCCTGCAGGCCAGCTCTTAAAACCCGCATAGCACATGTGCATTTCTCTAACAGAACACCTGGGTGTAGATAGTTTCTTCTTGTCCATATATTCATCCTGAAGGGCTGAGTATATTTAGCTAGGTTGTGCTGAGTGAAATTGTTTGTTGGTGTATTAAAAGCTGTGAAATAATGCCTTACAATTTCTTCTTCTAAGGGGTGAGAGCCCTCCTCATCTTGCAAATGACATCTTGCAGAGAGCCAAGAAGAGATCTGTGTGTTCAACATCTTGTAATAACTTGAAATCTTTGCATCAAACTAGCAGCTTTCTCAAGAGCAGGGTCATTGTACTGACACAGAAGAGAGCAAAGCTCCAAGCTATCAAGCAGAATACAAGCAGATTAGGAAGAAATTAAATTAATCAATATGGTGCCTTCTTGGTCAAAAGTTCACTAAGAGAGAATGGAGCTGTATGATGCACCCATCTCCTTTTAATTGGCTTGGAGCTGGTTCCTACCACACTCAAGCAGATGTGGTGTCAATAGAAGTCATGCAAAGGCAGAAACTTTTAATTATTTTAAAACATCTTGCTTCATCTTGAGGAGCTGTGGTTAGGACTTGTCAGGGAGAGAGACTTAAAAAAAAAAAAAAAGAAAAAGAGAGAATGGGCTAATATTTGCTGGAATAAATCTCTGAGTTTGCTTCTAAAACATTTGTGTACAGTGTTTATTAATGCAAAAGGTTAGCTGTGCAGCAGCACATAAGAAATAAAAATGCTGTAAACATTTTTGTAACCATGGGGTTTTGCAGAAGCATTATGGATTACATGGGATTTATTTACATCCTTTTCTTAGCTCAAAAAATTACATCTGTCTAGAGAGGGAAGAAAAGAGGCATTATACAACTTATTACAAACCATGAAACAGCTAGCTGTGTATTGGATATTTGAACCATTAGTTATAAGGCAGAAGTAGAACTGGAATACCTTCACATATATATGACAACCCCTAGCTCTTGAGCAGTCATCACCTCTCCTAGATAACTGATAAAGAAAGAGCAGCTGAGAGAGTTAAATCTGTTTCTCACAGTAAGTAGAGGCTGTGATGGATAACATTGCTTAGGATCATTTTCATTACACTGAATCTTCAAAAAAAACATCAGCTTTTGGGAAGAGAGGGACATGCACTTTTGCTCAGATGCAATTCTGCTCTCTGATCCTTTGCACCCCACCTGAAAAGGGCTGAGCGTGGCTAGCAACTTAGGGCAGTTACTGTTACTTAGGGCAAAGAGGTATTAGTAGGCTGAGTCCTTCACGGCAGGGAAAGTCCAGGAGGCAGAAAGGGACTTTGGTTCTTTTTGTGACCAAAAAGTAACAAAAAGTTGCTAGGCAGAAATGAAACCCTCTTCAACACCCTATACATGGCAGGAATATTTGTATAAACCTTGTTTATTGAATTTTAAAATGTTACAGTTGTAGCTCCATGTCTAGCAAAGCCTAAATGCTGAGAGTAAAAGCCCTGTGATGTGTCTGGTATCTGCGCCTTTAAAGTCATAGTGCAGTAAATCAAATCTTAGAGATGATTCTGCCATGGAACTGAGCACAGCTCATGATATAATGATGAGCATCTTTAGGTATTAGCATGAACCAAAATGTGCCTCAAGTGCATAATTAAAGAACAACCTTCACTCTACCATTCTATTAAAAGTGCTTCCTATCACTGATTTGATATTTCTCTCAAATATTTTACCAACCCAATTGTGAAATTAAGCCATAACTGATTCTCTCTGGTAAAACCCAGCTCCAAATCCTACCCTGTCCTAATATCTATAACCAATAGGCTGTAAAGAGTGTTTATTGTTGGCATAACTCAATTCCCACTGGTGTTAACAGGGAACTTTACCATTGTGTTCAAAAAGAGATCAATGAAGCTAGTGCAGTAAACTTTGACAAGTACCATCTTACTTTTGTTTTCAGTCTTATGAAGCGAGAGAGAGAGAGAGAGCAGAGGAAATATTTATTGCTTATCAAATATTGATTTATTACAATACAAATTCTGGCCAGTTATAACTATTTGCCTACTGTGTTTTTTCAGAGCTCTTTTTGGTACCTGTTCCTGCTGGGATTTAGATTAGCACATAGAAGTGTTTGTTAGCATCAGTATTTCTTCATAGCGCTAACAGGATCAGTTCAACACATTTCAGTACACGTGTGAAGAGCTGCTGAAAATCATCCTAGCAAAACATTTCTTGAAAAAAAAAAAAACCACAAAAAACCCACAAAACAAATAAAAAACAAACAAACAGAAACAAACAAAAATAAAAACAAAAAAAAAACCCAAGTTTGTGCAGGAATGGGGAATAACAGATACAAATTCTCTGATAGATAGAGCCTAAGTAACTTTGCATAATTAATGAGCACTTGCTGAAAAGTCAGTAGACTTTTTCTTATGACAAACACCCTCTTTTCAAAACTCAGAAGTTATCTGTAATTTTTTTCTTTTTGGTAGAATGATTTAGACCTGTATCCCACAGCTAAGTCTCAATTCTGCAAACATCCATACAGACACTTTTAGGCAACATGGACAGTCTTTCTGCAGTCTGTGGACTGTCTTGCCTATCCAGATTGTGTAGAAGATGCTCTCTCTTCCCTATGGGCTCACCATCTCGGCACCATATGAAGTTGCCAGCTGTGCTGATGCATCCAGATGGTTCTTAGATGATTTGGAGATACACCCAGCAATTTCCAAGTCAAGGCTGGTAGCTCTCACATCTGTCCAGAACACAAGTGTCCTTCCGAAGATGACCCTGATGACATGCCTCAACCTGGGCCAAGAGTATCCCTTGCCTTATGTGTTGAGTCTTAGGATGCCCTTAAATGCTTGCAGAATTAGGGTGCTGCTTGCTAAAAAAACATAACTATTCTGAAGGCTTAACTGCTTCATACTATAAATAACTGGTTTCCTTTTTCCTCTGTGACTGGTTTTGCATTTCCTTAAGCTTCTCATTTTAAAACAAATACAGAGGAAAACAGTGTGTTTGAAGGTGACAAACTGTACATAAGGGAAAGGCATGTGCAAAGGCATGTGCAGTAGCACAAGCTATTCCTGAAATGCTTTTCTTAGTTTAATAATAAATAATCACAGCAGTCAAAGCACACAGATTGCATTAACAAGCACAGGATGACATGGAAGAATGCTCAGGTTTTTGGCTGCTGAGACTCAGTTACACAAACTATTTGCCAGAACTGACAGCTAGAGGGAAGATGGGGAGGGGCCCTCTTGGGTCTTGTGGGTCATTCACCTAATTCCTAACTACTGCAGGTGCCCCTATTTTTAATGCTCTCTTGTTTTGACCCATTTTAGTTGATATGGATTCTGGAATTTTGTGGTAAAGATCATTGTCAGGCAGACAGAGAGAGAAAAGTCCAGTGACTGGAGCCAAGTGAGGATTTTTTAACCCAGAGAAGGACACAGTACCTTGACCAAAGTGCAGCTGAGACCAAGAGTTTGAGCAAGACGGATGGCCTGAAGGTAGTCCAGTGGTCAGGAACATTTGAAGACCATCAAGCAAGAAGCAAGGCGAACACTCAGAAGCAAGTCTAGATGGAAAGAAACCATGGAGTATACAATATAACCAAGTCCAAAATAGCAGACAGGTAAGCCAGTCATGAGAGAGATCGAGCCTCCAGTAGCAAAAGCAAGAATAAAGAGGGATCAACAGAAATGCAGCTGCAACCAAGTAGTCAGTTGAGCAGCCAAGAGAAATTGTGCTTGACTCTTGATAAAGGAAATTTGGTCAGACTTCCAAAGGACAAGAAAGAGAGTATTTTAGGTTCCCAGATTCTTTGTTTCCTCAAGTCTTGAAGTTTTGTAGGTCAGGGCATAAGTGGACAGCTTCAGGCCACTTTGGACAGAATGTCTGTTATTCATGACAGCAAAGGAATTGACCCATAAGGACCAGGCTGTATCACTCTGGTTAAATTTTAATCCACAGAATTACATTGCTGTTCCTCTGAGTTTTCACTGAAGGCAAACACACCAGAATGCACTTTTATTCTGATCCCACACCTTCTCACAGCCTTTCCGGTCTGAAAGAGCTTGACAGCACCCTGTAGCTTCTGCTCCTAACTTGTCTCCTTTTCCTCCTTTCTTTCTTTCCTTTCTTCCAGCTCTGGAATGCAGTGATGCCATTTTCTTTCACTCCACACATATGCCTTCACATTTTGTTGGGCAGAAAACTGTGCTGGCATTCACATTGAGTTTGTTTTATTCAGCTGTTTTCCAGCCCCATATGTATGAAAGCTGTTTTTCTCTCTCACCTCTCATTCTGATGCTTATGTATGCCTCTGCTCTTCTGAGCTGTGCTTCCTTTATGACCTGCTGTTCAGTCGGAAAGTTGGCAGGTGTTTGCTGTGTTCATATGAGGAATATGTCTCTTATCTTCAGCAAAACTGCCCTGGAGATATTTGTTTAGATAGCTACTTTTGCATGGTTTTATCTATCGTTTGGGTTTATTCAGGAAATACAGATTATAGCAACGGCGCACACTGCATTATAGTATAGTTAAAACAATATTGTAGGTGTGTGGAATACCTATGAACTTGTTTCATTCCCATGAAGGCAAAGGGAGGATTTTCACTAGTGCTGGACTGCCTTCTGGGTCTGGATTTCTCAGCCTGTTAGAGGAGCTAAGGGGCAATGAAGGGTACTCACCTCAAACAACAGAGCCCCTCAGATAAGGAGGGGAACACCTTGGAGAGGGAGTGAGAAAGGCAGGAATTTTTTGCCTCCAGGAATAAATGCTCAGAGTGATATCATATTCTGACATTGTGATAGCTGCAGCTGGAAAACATTCTGTTGCTTTTTAAATGTGAAAGTCATTGTACAGTTATATTTTATAATCATGTACACCTTACATTTTTAACATTGCCAGGAAGACTGTTTAAATATCTTAGTGCAGAGGGAGTGTCTGCAATAATCCTGTCTCCTGAAGAGACACAGCCCGCATAACTCAGGATGGTCTTTGCTGCCAATTCTCCTTTTAACAAATGAATTCTCATCTGCGGGGGGTGGGGGCTGTGCTGGAGAAACTTCAGAGAGGGATAAGAAGATGTATCTCCACCAGCGTTACAGCTAAATAAAATTTGGTACAAACTCAGTCTAACTTAACAAATACGAGTTCCTTAGTTTTGTTAACTAGTTTGTCAGTTATCATAGTCACACATACACGTGTATGCACACATGGTGCTTTGTGTATTTTCTTACATTTTTAATTACTGAGAACAGAAATAGTACATTGAAGTTCAGATTCTGCAATCAGTGCCTTTTGCAGTGATGTTTCCCCCTACTGATTTCATACTGTTAATGTTCAGTTGTAGCTTCATGTGTATATGAAATAATGTATCTGCACTATTGTAAATCAGATTTAGGAAAGGCTTTGAATATAAAGTTGACCAGACAACAAGCCTGTTTGTATTTCATGGTAGCTCTGGAAGTTTTGAGCCAGGGTAGAGCATAACCAGACCCCACTGGATACTTCCTGCAAAAACTGAATCCCGTAGTTTTGACTTCACCACCACCCTGAATGAAATTAAAGATTTTCTGGCATGCAGCCTTATGGCTACAGCATTCATCTAAGCTGCACATAATCTTTCTGTTTCTTAGTCTGAATCAATGCAATTTTTCACCCTGGATGACTGCAACCCAGAGGACAAGGGTAGAAACCTGCAAATATTTATTTATTTATTTATTTGAAGACAAGGCAAGTGTGCCACAAGTTTAAGAAAACAGAAAGATGCCGAAATATCACTAAGAGCAATACACAACTCGGAAAGTTTGTGGTGTGACCTGACATCATATTCTGGCTGTGATCAACTCAATCAGGAATGTTCTTACCATGGAATCTGTAGTCCTTGTACAATTTAGCTGAAGGCACCTCCTGTAAGCACCAAGGGTGGTTATAGGGTTGCAGACCATAAAATAATTTCTATGATATAATGCAGGCACCAGCTTCTCAGCTGCAGTAAACCAGCATAGCTCCATGCATTTATACCAACTAAGTATCCAGCCCAAGGTGTTCACCTGTTTCCATTGTTTACAAAGCTAGAGGATGAGATGCAGATATCTTGAGGATGGGGTAATACATGCTATATTAAGTATGAGTAGTCCACAAATGCTTGTTTGTATCCCTTGTGTATTCACTTAATGGCAGATCTACAGTGTCTATTCTGGAGAGGACCCAACTTTGACAAATTTCCCTGGCCATGACTCTCAGCTGTGTTCATCATTTCAGTCAAAAGCAACTATGCTCTAAAAGCTGCCAAAGTTTGTTGGGAAAAAGATGCCACATTCCGCCTTAAAATAAGTTACACAGAATGAAAATACAGCTCAGAGATTTCATCATTTGTTCATGTTGTACAGACAGGAGTTCTTAGCATGCTGGAACAGAGCTTAAAGTAACACAGTTTTACAAAGAGTAAATTAGAAGAAAATGGATAAAATTCTCTCATAGTTCACTGTTAGAGAATAATCATACAGCATCTGCCTTCATGTCTACAGCTGCATCACAATGAAGGACACAATCAATCTCTCAAGTGTACATTGCTGGCATGGCTTATAATCTCCTACCTCTCAAGCTGATCCTTCTGCCTCTGTTAAGTAGTTTTCAATTGACATTGCCTGTTCTTTTTCAACACTGTAGGAGCTTTTGATGACATTGGCTGTTATGTGACTTCAAAATCCAGATCTTGTTTAATATGAGGACAATCTGATTTTTTGATATATTTTCTTTCGCACTTGTCCTTAAATTGTACAGGCTTTTAAAAATGACTTAGACCCCCTTAATGGAGATGGATTTCTCTGGAGTTCCAGTCTGTTCCTTTAAAGTTTAGAAAGCATGGGCCAAGAGAAAAAGGAGGATATTGCACTACCGAATATCTACCATTTCTGAAATTCACCCTCTCATTTACTTATATAGAAGTGAGGTGATACTGCCAAATAGTTTCCAAATCTCATTAATTCAAAACTTTGCACTTTAATCTCATTTTTAATGGGCTCTTCTGTCTGTGAAGCACCAGTAATCTTCCCTCACAATTTAACCCTTATTTTACCTCACACATTTATTTATTTAATCTAGCTGGTTTCTTTTGAATGCCACCTGTTTGAGGAAGGTTGTTAACCTAATACAGTTAATATATACAGTTAATACAGGTAATATTGCAACTCTGGAATTGGTAGTAAGTCTTTACAGACTTTTGCCAAATATTTGCTTTTGTTGTGACTCTGTTACAAAGCTCCCTGGCAGCTTTCAAGCAGCCTTCATTTATATGTTGGGTCACAAAAACAAAAGGCAGTTTCTATAGGAACATCCTTCAGCTCCTAAATATGACAAAGCCTTGGCTGAAGGATGCAGAAGGTAACATCTCCCTACCATCTGTGCAAAACCAATTTTGTCAAAGACAGCAGACCTAATCATCTGTTCATGCTCCTCTGTTTGCATGCACCACAGCATGCATGGGTGTGAATGGCCGCAGGATCTGGCATGTGACTACAAGTACAGGTATGTATACAAGCATCTGTCAGAAGCCACCCTACTCCTCTTTAAGGTTATAATAGCCCTGAAAGAAAAATATACAAGGGATATTGAAAGGCTCCTTTCTTCACCCCCATGCCTACTGTTCACAACCGCAATCTTGCAACTCTCAACAAGTAGTGTTACCAGCAAGGGTTAACTGGTGTTCAGGAACGTTCAGCTGTTGTCCGGCTGGTGTAGCAGAATAAGGTAAAGTACGGTCACTTAATCTTCAAAGGCCTTTTTCTACTGGTCATCACAAAAATATTTAAAGTGTTGACAAGCAGGAATCAAAAGACTGATTCAGAACGGTGGGACAACCATAGGCATATGTTTAAATGTCCTCCTGAACCTGGGCCTAAATATTTGCAGATTCAATCTGAGCTGATTAGTACCAATAGCCATGTTAAGTATCTTCTGAGCCCATAATAAGTTCCTCCTTAATAGTGTGGCAAGGGACTAGCGTACACTCACTCCTTATTCAAACATTTATGAAATTATTTTGATTCCAGAACTAATTAACTGGACTGTATCTTAATCATTCCTACTAGTATCATACAGACGTAAGCAAACTATCATATGATTCCCTAACAGCCTGATATATTTCAATTTTAACATAACTTAATAATTACAGTACCAATTAGTTAAAATGTAAGTAGGAAAAAACATTGGATGGAGACATCTTAATTTAAATATAATCCATTAAGTAAAAACTGTTATTCTAATTAGCGATAATGTAGTACAATTAGGAAATAAAATTTGATTGGTACATTGGAATTTAAACTTAATTAGCAACTGCTATTCTAATTAGTAAATGCAATAGGTTTCATGCAGTGTGTTGTATGGGTGAAATGCATGTACAGTAGAGATGATAGCGAGAAGAAAGGCACAAGGACTGCTGAGGTGAGTAGTCTGAAGCAGAGGAGTTCAGCCAAAGTCAAGACCAACCTGAACTAGCTCTGACCTTAAAGCAGGAGAGGTTCAGTCTCGCTTGAAAATCTTGACATGAAGGACAATTCGCCGTCACCTTCAGGCAATCTCTTCCTGTCAATAATTACTTAGAGTGCCCAGATGGAGTGCTTCTCTTTGACATCAATAATTTGCTGTTTCTAGATCTGGACCAGTAAATTTTGACAACCTAGGGAAAATAACTGTGGAAGTCAGCTGCTTTGGAGAGCTCAACATTTTGAATTAGGAAGATGCAAAGCTGTCCTAGACACATAGGCATGAAAAATACCACAGGTCTACATTCTTATAAAGGGGAGAAAATTGGAGGAAGGTGCTTGAGACCAAGCTCAAAAAAGATATTACATTTCTTTCAACAGGGGAAGAAAGGGAAAATAAAGAATTGTCTGTTCTTTTTGCTGAACTAACCAGCTAATTCCAGCATCTCTTTCATGAAAAAGAGTTCATTTAAACCCCTTGTTATGTATGCATACTTAATACCATTCTCCATTGTATTACTTTGCATTTATTGACACTGAATTCTGTCAGCTATTTTATCAGCCAGTCACTTTGCATCTTTAACACTTCAGTGGTAATTTTAGTTTTGTGTTTCTGGAATAGCATATAACTGCCAGGGAGTTTTATTGTTTCCCAATCACCCCTTTTGCAATCACATGTGACTATACACAGCATACCAGGTCCTAACACTGATTGCTACTGGGTGTCCATTGTATAGACTGGCCATTTATTCTTCACTTCATTACTTATCTTTTAAGGAAATTAATTAAAATAATACACAATAACAATATAAATTAATAAACCTTTTCTCTTGTCCCATTAAAGCTTTAAAAGACTTTGGTGAAAGAGTCTTCATCAAAAGATTTTCAAAATCCAGTGCTTTGTATTGATTGGATTCCCTTTATTAATATATATGTTGCCACAGAGAGCTTCAATAGATTTGTATGATAACAGCTTTCTTTTATAAAAATTACACAGATTTTTTTTCTCCCACTTTATCATATTTATCCAAAATCTACTCATTCAATTCTTACTTACAGTTTACACCAGATGCTCCCAGACTTTACTTCAAAAACATGTATTTGCCACTTTCCATTCTCTGGTACCAAGGCCTATTCACGGAGTACATGAAAAAGACATAGCTGGTAGGTCAGCACTTCCATAGTTGAATTCTTTTACAACTCTTGTGTGAATATTAGTTAGCTTTTTTAATTGATATCTGTTCTTCTTGATAATTTATTTGGAAACCTTTTCTGTCAGAAATTTAATTTTGTCAGAAAAACACCCCAGAAAGAGACGTTGCGATGTGGGAAAGCTCTCTAGGTTCCATCAAATGATTTTTTTTAAATGTCTTTTTATTACATAGTCTGACCTTTTCTTAGTGCCCTTGATTGTGCCTCAACATTTATTATCCCTGCAGAGTAGATGGATATTCTTTTATTTCTGATACATTTGGGAGGTAGAAATTATTCTTTTGCATTTAGCAACATTATCTCCCCAGCCAGCCTTCCTTTTTTTATGAAGGGTGGGGGAAATTCTGCTTATTACAGTTTATCATTTAAGTTTCCAGAATTTGGGCATGTCTTTTGCATGTGTGTTGATTTCTGTCTTTCTCTAGTGGCTTCTTTTACTACATTGTTTAACTGTAATCCCCGCCCTTTTTTTTCTCTTGTTGCTAACACACATTTACTCTGAGCTCCTACCTAAAGCATTTATGTTCTAATCCAATAATTTTATCCTTTTGACTGCTCCCTTTAAGCATTTGTTTCTGTAAGGTTTGCCTAGATGGCTAGAGTATAAGCTTTATCATCCTTCCTCATTTTTTAATTCCCCCCTTTGAAGTTAAAAATGAAGAAGCACGTTTTCTGTTCATGGATACAAAGGTGGAGAAGCAAAACACTAGCATAGATCTGCCATGGTCAGTGTGGATGTTTTCACTGCTCAATGTATTCACAAATGGGTTACACCAATATAAATCAGGTAATTCAATCAAGATAGGTTTGAGAAAATGACGGGCAAGTTAACCACAAATGGCTCCCTGCAATGCTGTTTTCAATTTTACAAAAATGTATGAGGATAAAAAAAACACCAGAGGGAAAGAAAAACCTCTCAAGTTGAGGGCTAAGTCTGGTACGAGAATAAATATATTTAACTAAGTAATGAATAAATTAAGGCTGGCGATTAGAAGGTAGTTTATGTCTGTCAATGACAGATTTTCAGCCAGAAGTGTAGGCAGGAAAACATTAACTGGCTTTAATAGAGGGATCTGTAAATCCATGGGAAAGATCATAACACTCACTTTCTTTGATAGCAAGGACTTAATTTTCTGAGAAAGACCTTTCATAGGTGCCTCAGGATGTTTTGGTGTCCTTTTCTGTTGGATTAAAGGATCTTGAAAAACTTTTGTGCTTGTTTCCCAACTTGAAAGGTGATTCAAGAAGAGAGTCCATTTTGGTAATGATCTTGGCAGCATTATTCACCACTGTGAGGAAAAAAAAAATAATTAGAAAGACTGCCTCTGTTCGTACAAAATCTGCCACTTGAAAATTTCATTTGATGTTCCTGGTTCGCTCCAGCGTTATAAGAGCAATCCACTTCCCCCTCTCCACCAAACTCACATTTCTATAGATTTCTCACATACGTCCCCCCAGACACCTCTTTTTCCACACCAAAGACCCTTAGGCCATTTAGTCAACCCTTACAGAAAGCTGTTCTATACTACTGATAATCCTTATTGCCTTGCTTTGGATGCTGCCCAGCTCTGCTAGGTCATTTTTGAGCTAGACAAACAGGAATTGCACACAGTGCTCAAGATGTAAAACCACCATGCATTTAAACAGCAGCCTGGGGGTATTTTCTGTTCTCTTTCCCTAATAATTTTTAACATAACAACTAACAAGGACTGAGCAGATGTTGAAGCTCTAAGACCTCTTTCCTTACTGGCAGCAGTCACTTTAAAGCCCATAACTACACATGCAAATGTTTGAAGGTTTTTTTTACCCCGTGCGGGGCTGTTGTTTCCAATATGATTTTCACATCCTGCAGAAAAAAATGGCTTTGAGTCACTCCAATCTGCAGAATATATTTTCCTGCCTAATACGTACCAGAAACCACCCACAGAGACATCCAACCAGTACTCCAGAGATCTCATCAACCTCAATTTGGGATATTTCCCTCACAGGTTTCCATTCAAGAAAGTCATGCAAGCATATGCTTAATACCATTCCTGTTAGCTAAATATTTGAGCACAAAGGTACCATTACACACCTAACAAATCCTTTTAACTTCAGCAGGACTTCAGCGTTTGCTTGAACTTACATATAAACTTTGGTATTTTGCCAAGTGAAGATTTCTTCTCTAACAAAGTTTTTATTGAATAAATTAGTTAAACAAACCCACATTTCCTAAACTCTAGGCTTTCACGTACTGGAAATAGGTTGACTAGGTGCGTGACTTATGGATGCTGAAGTTGCCCATCAGAATTATTTTATGACAGCCAGTGCAAAGACCGCCTTCTTTGTCCTACAGCTTCTCAAGACACGAGTGCCTCACCTCAGCCAAACTTTGCTAAACAGGAGACAAAGTCCAAAGGGAGTTCTTGAAAACAAATGCAGTAGTGGCAGGCCACTGGCACACACGTTGCTTTTGCCCTATTTGAATTGAGATAAGACATTAGCCTCTCTCTTGTAAAAGCCTCTCTAGCTTAATGCCATGGGAGTCCTGTGAGGTGCATGCACATAAGATTAAATGCACTTGTTGTTTTGAAAATGTAATTATTGAGGTTTGGATTTTCTCTGATAAATCAGTCTGAATGCTGCCAACAGTTCTGCCTGCCCTTTACCTGGGAGAAGCAAGAGCCATTTCATATGACACTTTGTGTTTTACTGGGGAAGTATTTCTTCCTAATCTTTCACTGCCCAGGATGTGGAAAACTGCACCCTGCCTCGGGACTTGTAGTACAAAGCAGGGAGGGGGTCTTCCTGCAGGGTGTCTGAGTGGTGACAGGAGGTAGGCATAGAAAGCACAAAAACATCACCAAGCAGGAAGGTGTTGCTATGACTGTCAGCTGGCAGCCTGCATTGGGTTACACATGCTTGTATTTGAACAAGCATTGCCCTGTCTTACCAGTTTTGCACAGTGCCTTCATTTCCAAAGTCCTCTCCAAACACTCATTTTGTTGTTTTTGTTTTTTTTTTTTCCTACTATATATTTTTACAGCCTCTAATACAATAGGGTTTGAGCCACTGACTTCAGCTTTTAGGTAAAAATCATGATCCAAAGACCTAATGGGTGATCAATATGTCCCTGCCAAACTAATAAAGCTTTTCTGCAAAGCAGGGGCAAAGGTAAGCAGGGGGTAAGGAACTTGGTTAGAGTCACATTACCTGACTGTTCTGAGCTATACAAATTTCATTTCTCCTCCATTTGCACTTTGTCTGCAGATGGACCTGAAATACTCAGTGTTCACAGTGAAAGGCTTGTACCATTAGGGCCTAGTGGATAAGTAGTGTTTGTTCCTAGAAAATGATGGTCATGTCCTCCAAATGCCCTTTGCTGCAATATATTTTGATTAAGCATCCTGAAGAGGCCCGTGATGAAAAGTCAGCCTGTCCTCATGCTGCTCTAAACACTACAAGAACATCTCAGCTAATTTCAGCTGTCAAAGAATTAACTACCTAGTCACAGCAGTCACTCAGGTACGTTGTGCTCAAGGGAGATTCGGGGCTCAGGCAGACTTCATTTTCCCCCAGAGCTACCTGCCTTTCTGCAGGAGAGGGTGATTCATCCTATCCTAAAATTGGCACATAAACCAGAGATTTGCATCACCCCCTGGTAATACTCTTCTCTCCTCCTCAGCTCTTGATGGCTCTCAAGGGAGCCCATACACCTAGCACTGACCGGTCCTGGAGCCAGGTAGCTAAAGTCATTTAAGATAAATCCCAAGCAATGAGATTTTTCCCTTCCCCAAGCAGCCAACCATCTAAATTGGGAAGTACTTCAGAAGAAAGCTTTGCTGCTGTCAGGTCTGCTCCTCTGTGCAAGACAAATGTCATGCTTTCCTACAGAAAGGGCTTGCAAAGTAATTGCATTTCACACAAGATTTTCTGTCGTTGTCCCTGCTGAGCCGTGAGGGGATGTTCTCATTTTAACATATGACAGAGAGTGGCTTTGGCATGTTCTGTGCAGAGTATATTTGACATTTTAATTGATGCCATTTGTTAATTAAGGAGGATAAATGATGACAGGGAGAGGGGAGGAGATCTGATAAAGAATGAATAATAGCCTTGTTCAAAAGCAGGTAATGAGATACCGAGTTAAAAATATGTGAAAACTTGCAAACATGTCTAAATATTTTTTCAGACATCAGGTACTCTCTGTCTTTTTCTTATCTCAGAAATGTCAGGGAATTAAATTCATTGGTGACTTACAACACACACTCTTTACCCAAGGATTTATTAGCAGAAAAGGCCATGCATCCCTGGGTTAACCAACATCTGGTCTCCTGCCATGGAGTGGTTTAGTGCTTACCATTCCCTTTGTCTTTACTCACTGTTACCACAGCTACCACCAAGGCAGAGGACCCGGCTGTGTCGCTGCCAGACTCAGCCTGCCCAGATGGGTCTGGAACTCAGCTTTGCCAGGCAACAATGACTTCCCTTGGTGGTAAGGAAGAAGAAAGTAGAGTCAGTGACATGATGCTCAACACTGATCTCTGTTTCACAAGCACACCAGCTGTGTTTGGGGCTTGTTTTCCCTAAATACTGTCTGTGTGCTATGCAAAGCCCCTTAATAGAGAAGAAAAGAGCAGCGTCTGGAGGGTGGCTCTGCAGAAAAACAGATCCAAAAAAGCCCTGGGTTTAGCTACTTTCCACACAGATGTACATTTAAGCATAGACTGGAGGAAAAGTCAAGCAGAGATTGGAGAGGAAGAAAATCAGTTTGCTCCAACTGATGCAGTGAGTAGGGAGAAAAGGCTGTCACATCAAAATTCCCAGTGCCAGTCCCTGGCGAGCAGAGACTTTCCAACCTTGCTTTTCACCAAGCAGGGCTTTTAACACCTATAAAGAGGCAGGCTGTCCTTCCTTCCCGGGTTCACCTAGGCTTTCCTGCCCAGTTTGAAATGCACATCTGTCTCTACCTCCTTGGGACCAGGTTTGACCCAAGGATTGTTCCACTGCCATATTGCATTGCCCAGGCTCACCTCCGTCTTTCTGATTTCACCCTTCCCCCTCCTCCTCTGCACAACCTAGGAGAAGCACTGATACCTATGTCTTTATTTGTACAAAATATAGCATAAGTCCTTGTATCTGGTACAGCCTACGCATTTTACAGAAGTATGAGAGTTATTTTCTATGGTCTGTAATAGGTACAAGATATATGTCTCCTAGGATAAAAGGTGAGAGTTTGCAGAGGGTCTCCACATTCAGGAGAGTAGCATTTTTGGAGAAACTAGCAGAGCACCCAAAAAATCTTGAGCTCCTGCTCTGGCTGTTCTAGGGAGTCTGGTCTACACATTCAGTGTACCTCCTTCCTTTTCCAGCTCTCAGTTTCCCTTGGTAGAGGCAGGGGAGAAGGCAACAGTGAGCATCACTGCAAACCTGGGGCTCTGAGATGAGCATCAGCAGTGGGGCAGTGGCAGGGATTTCCACATGCCAGTATACTGCAATATTGCTAGAAAAGTTCACTTTCAGCTTCCACTAAAAAAAACAAAACAAAAAACAGTCTGTGAAAAGTTTGGGGAGATGAGTAATCCCAGCTCCAGATTGGTGCAGGCCGACTGTTTGTGGGGCTTTTTCTTCTATTTGCTTTAGGTTATTTACTCAAAGTATTCATTTGTTTACCCTGTTGTTTTCCACTCCCTACATCTGTTCATTTGTTTAAGTATGAGCCTCCTCATTTTCTACTTCTATTTCCTCTCATTACAGTGGAGCATCTGCTTAGCACTTACAAAAAAAAAAGAAGAAAGAAAATCAATCAAAAATAATCTTCTACCATGGAGTAGAAAGTTTTCAGAAAGTATGAGTGAAAAATGATAATTGTCTGCATAACCTCTTATTATTACTATTTCTTTAGGCTCTAGTTTAAACACAATTCTGGCTGCCCTTAACAAAAATTTTTGTCAGGAAAAAACAGGGACAATAGCCTAAGAGAATACCAAAGAATCAGCCTTCCCTGAAAATCAAATAAATAAGACTATTGTCTTTCTTGCCCTTCTGCAAGTCATTTCAAAACCACTTTTGAGATGGGGATAGTCTGCAAAAGTTTAGGGGTTTTCCTGCTAGCTAGAAATCCCATGACACGGTGAGCCTGGCTAGCTGTGACCCAACTGCAAAACCTCTGCAGAAAGCTTTAATTGGAACGTTTCTGCACTGCTCTGTGAAATGCAACATCACTGTCACCTCCTTCAGCTCCCCTTCCTTGCCAAATCCTCTCTCTCCTTCGTTGATCAGCAGCTGCTATGGGCTCTTCCAGGCTGTGCCCCTTTCCCTCCCAGCAGGAGGGGAACCAGGGAAAACATCCCCGCACCCCTCTGTCTCCCTGCCTGTGCAGCAACTGCAGCTGTCACCCTTTCCACTCTTTGTGCTGAGGAATCTCATCTGACCGAGTGACATTCAGAGGAAATTGTCTTGCTAATTAAAAGAAACACATGGTATCTGAGGAAAAGATATCAAGAGTGCATAAAGGGGTGACATGAGGCCGAGTGTCCTCTGGCTGACTAAAGGCTGCAGGCAAGAGTGATTCATTAATATAATCAAGTCACACAAAGTTTCATCATAACATTGGGGAGCTTTGCACGAACAATTAAACTGAGTAGTAGCTAGATGAACCTGTCAGCTTCTCCAGCCACTGCTTAACTTGCCTCCATGTCCAAGTGCAGGTCTAGGAGGTGATCCTATTGACAGCAATCTGTCACGACTGACTGTTGCACACAACACATCCCCGGCTCAGTCTGACCCTCCTCCAGCTTGTGTATTTTATTCTGCATCTGCTGCTTTCAAGGAATTTTGAACAGCAGCTCATTAGAGATTTCACCATGCAGAGGTGTACGGAGTGAATTATTATTGGTATTCTAAAATAATAAACCCACAATATTCTATTTGTTCCCTAGGATGCAATCACAGTCTGCACTAAGTACATATTTATTACTGACATACTTAATGATACAAGTTTAGAGAAAAGCACCTGCTCTAAGCTGCACCTTCTGAAGTTCAGGACAGTGGGACCTTGGAAGGATATGCAACTACATAGCTCACCCCTCCCCTCCTACCCATTTGGGTCACCACAGGCACAGGCTGGCTCGTGCTGGCACAACCCTGCCCCTAGCAGCTTTTGCAAGTTGCAACATGCTCATGTTGGCTCCAGAAAGCCCTCAATATGTTTCTTCACACGAGCAAGGCATCACTAAACAGGACTGAAGAGGGAACCCTCAGAACTACATCTTTGTGTGTTTTATTGCACCAAGTGGGACAGTTTTGGCCTTTTAGTTTTCAGCAGTCTGGAAAAGCACAAGCTCCCTTTTACTGTCTCTCACCAGTGCTACTGCTATCTGATAGATCTTTAAAAAAAGATTTTAAAGAAACCTGCTCCCCAGCAACATTGCTCAGACATCGTGGAGTTAGGAAACCCTAGTGCCTACATATGAGTAGTCAGAGAGCATTCGAGTTGAGTTGCAGGGTGGATCAACACCTTGTGAATCAAAATAAACAGCAGTTGATCCTCTATGCCTGTTCCTGCCTGTTTATTCAGATGTTTTTCTCCTCTCACTAGACATAAGAGGGGAAAGAGTTTTTACAACACAAGATAATATTTGCTACATTAAAGTACTATTCCTCTAATTAGCGGAAATATTCACAGCAGTGAATAGAGGAAAGCTTTCCCCCCCGCCCTATTCTGCTGTAAAGATATGCTATCATTTAGAACATCACTTAATTAAATACTAGAAATGAGGACACTTTGGGATTGAATAATTTTTTTTATCCAACAATTCTTCCTAGTGTTTCAATATTGGCCAGAAAAAAAATCTATCCTTGCCACAGTCATCAGGTACTTAAGTGATTTTTTATTTAGTTAAGTATTAAAGATGAACTTTGAGGAAAAAATTAATTCGTTGCTCTCCAGTGTGGGAAGCTCACAATGAATAATTGTTCAGAAAAAAAGGAAACAATGACAAGTCTTTGTAAAGCCCAACATCTGATCTTGATATCGTCTATCATCCTTTACAAAACCCTAGCTGACACAGGAGGTATATCTTCTCTATGTTAGCATTGAAAAGCAAGCTGAAAGTAGGATTTTCAAAGGCACTTACTTCTTGCTTCTCTCTCTTGATTTCCACTGAAACCACTGGTAAAAATCTTTATTCCTTTCCGGGGCATATCAAGCACATCCTAGCACCCCACTTACATAAAAATCAATAAATGCTTGTTTGTAATGTCTCTACTATGTCAGGTCAATGATGGGGAGACCTAAAGGTCATCTTGATCAGTTCAATCCACTGGGCATATTCCTCCCTTCAAGCTGCCTCTTTAGCCCACAGAACAGCTCTTCTCATAGTGCCATTTGCTTAGGAAGCAGAGGAAATCCTGCTGGTGTCTTTTTCTCCTTTAAGCTTTGCTCCAACTTAGACAGCTATAGAAGAGGACAACCAGGATCCTCCAGGGCAAGAGAAAGGACCAGTGGGATTGCTTTGGCCTGCTGCACAGCATGAGGCAGCACCAACTTCCATGCCACGGGCTTGGCAGAACTATCAGGGCCAAGTTGGGATACTGCTGGGAGTCAGCTGCAGGAGTTGGCAGAACATTTGATGGCTGGCCCATGGGGCCATCACTACACTTTTTTAGACAGCAGGGGCATGAGCCAGATCTGTTGAAAACTGATAACAAGACTTGTATTGACGTGAGGAATAGAGGATTTAATACACACCTGGAACATTAGAAACCAGGGGATAAAAAACAAAGACCATCTCAGGCATCCGTTCAACCTTCGTTTTAGACAGCAGCTACTTGTCCTCATCCTCCCCTTGCAAGTGTTTTATATGGATCTGGCACAAGGATGCTGGGCCCCATCCCTGCTCCTGCATCAGCAATGTCCTGCAAGAAAGAATGACTGAAGGAAAGAAACACACGTGAGACCACCTTAGCTGGAAAAAACTCTGGTAGCACACCACTATGAAAGTGCTTTTAGGAGAAAGTTGTGGCTTTGGCCAAGTGCTGAAACCAGGTTAAGCAAAGATGAGGCTGTTCTGCATCCAGGAGATCATTATGTCTATTAAAACCTAGATTATCTTGTTTTGCTCAGTGGCTGTCTTACAGTAGCTAGCATGCTCTGGGGACAGCACTTTTCCTACCAAGAAGGAGAAAGGAGGAGAGAAGGGCACAAAAGAATCAGTGGAGAGTTAACACACAAGGAGATCACAGTTTCATCTTTAGCACCAAATAAGAGCAGTTTTGAAACACATGAAACATTTTGAGCCTTTTGCTACACCATCTGTTCTGTCCAGCTAAGTTCTCACATTAATTATCTTTATTCCTTGTAATTCCCTTAGGGAAAATCTAATGAGCATGTTTAAATTTATTAAAACCATCACAGGTTTTCAAGAGTCTGTACCAAACATTTTCTGCTTTATGCACCTGATGATGGGGAGAGAAAATCAGTGGTAATTGCAAAATATTTTTTCTCATCTCTGTACACATGGCAGTAGTGGGTATTGGTGTTGCAGTGGTGTCTCGTGCATGTCCACTGCAGTGTGCCAAGCACTGTACTAGCACAACATATTTCTCCAGAGAGCTTGTGTCAAAAGATTAAGAGATGCAGATGGGGTTACAGCTGGTTTAAAGGCGAAAAGGATGTGAGAGAAGAACAGCATCCATGGAAGTTCTCAGCTGCTCTCCCATTAACTAAAGTATATAAGCCTGTTCCTAATTTTTAGCACAGACAAATTTACCAGGCAGCCTACGAAGGCTTCAGCCATTTGGACCACATCTCTCAAGATGACAGAAAAGATTTTTTGGACTGTACAGATAAACAGAGGGAAGCAGAGAACAAGGCTAACATCATAAGGAGCCAGGGGATCCACGATAGATGTCAGAAGGACTTTGTATTCCAGGAGTTTTCAAGTTGTTGATCTTTGACAGCAGCGCAAGAAAATAATGAGATTATTTCCATCAAGTTTGTGTTGTGTTCTTCAACTGCATCAAAAGACTGGATTTTTAATTATAGAAGAATGACTCATTTGTCCAGTCTGAATTATCACTTTCTGCCTCAGTTTCCCTATTTTATTTAAGGAATACCAAAATTACTTTTTTTTTAATCAACAATGGAGATTACTTAATGTGTATAAAAGGGCTGTATGCTTTATTAGAGCTATCTCAGTCTTGGTTTCTATGGGGCAGAGGCATAGGAAAGCTGAGCAGAGCCAGGTTTTTCCAGCCAAAAGCAAACATAGAGACGATTTCTCCTGCAAAACTCCTTTGCAAGGTTAACATACTCCATCGAGGCAACCACTCTGTACTGGCTGGTGACACTTCTGAATAAGCTTACTTCTCCTTGAAGGGCTTGCCAGCCTAATTCATGTGCCTAAACTGGCAAAACCCACTGAAGTGTAAGCAGGCCACCTAGGGTGTTCAGAAACCCATTCCTATATAACTGGTTTCCGTAATGACTCACACACACACAAGCGCAGAGCATGGGAAAGCTTCACCCTCAGGTTTGTTTGAGTGCCTATAGTTTTTACCTATGAACAATAAAACACCTCTTCATTTTATATTTTTTTTTCCTTCATCCTCCTCCCTCTTTTGAATTATTCAGGCAGGGAAAAAGAGGGATCTGGTGGAGTGCCATGGGCTAGAGGATAAAAATCACATGCAGAGAGAGCAGGGACATGCAGAAATGCCATATGGAGAGTAATCAAGCTGTAGTGACCTTCTCGGGCTTTATCAAATATTCATGGGAAGCAGGCTCATGGGGATACAAAACTAATAATAATGAACCTACTAACATCCCAGCACCTTCAGCATCCTGGAACATTCTGGTTCCCTGTTCCAACAGCATTGCCTCCCCCCTTACATGCCAGATGCCTGTCAGCCCAGCAGATCAGACCCAAACCAGGCCACCTGGGGGGCTTCAGCCCTTTGTTAATACTTGGAGATAAAGCAAAGAAAGAGGGTGCAATGCAGTAGGGGATTTCTTTGCATCCAGGCCTTTTTAAATAGAGGGAAGCAGACAATGTCAGACCTTCAGGGAGGCCTGGAGATCTGTGGATTCCACCTAATTAAAAGATAGAGGCTAGCATCTTGCAAAACCAGTGTCACATTTTTTACTCTTGCACCTTGAACACAGACCTTGGGTATTTTCCAGCCTCCGAGGATCATGTTCATTAGGTTCTTTCTGGAGATCAGGAATGGAAGGTGTTACCAAGTTACCGACCTCAGACATGAAAGAAGTCATCTTATTAGAAGCCAGCCATTCAGCCATAGCAAATTACATTTCTTGAAGGATTTCAGCCTTGAATTTTTGTTCCATAATGTATTTCAAAGGAAAAATGAGACCTCCTATAGAGATAGGTTGAAGAATGAACTATGCAAGACACAATGATTTTTCCAAAGGACAATGATCTACTACATTGCATTGATGTGATTACTTAGGAAAGCTAAACACACACAAGTCTTTGCATCATCTCTGCTTTCAGCTTTAATCTTTTAAAAATGAAGGAAAAATGGCAATGTTGTCACTGCTTGAAAGACAACAGCAGTATCTTGATTTTGGTATTCTTTGCTTCTCTTTGAACTGTTTTTTCTTTCTCCTAGATGCTTCAGATCTAAAAAAAATATGTCTTAAAATAATAGATGTAATTAAACAGAAGTGAAATAGAAAAGAAAGAGGCAAAAGGAAAGTTGTGTAAAGACTGAGGGTAAGGATAGCTGGACATCAACTATTAAAAAACCACCTGGTTCCCAATAAAAACAGAGTTGGCAGCTTTAAGAAAAGGCTTAAATGTTGCAAAAAAACCCCAAAACAAAACCAAACAAAAAAAACAACCAAACTTGGATCACTTGCAGTGACTATCTGAAAGTGAACATTACAGCCATTTCCAAGAGGTTTGGAGAGCACCACGAATATTTACAGCTATGTAGTGGCTGAGCCAGATGGCTTGAGCCATTGTCCCCCAGCCTTGTCCCACTGGGGATTGGACTTTTTCCAGGGTGGGAAAAATTATCTAGCAGATCTGATGCTCCTATTTCCCCCTATACTTTCAAGTGGCTCTTGTATCTCTCACTTTCTCAGGCTATAATATGTTCCTGCATAACTTGAACAGTAGTGCTTTTTAGCACAGAGATCCATACCTTGTGCTTGGGAGGCTGGGGCTAAATATGTGCCATGGATAAGCTGCATTTCTCCTGTACTTTCAACCACCTTGTTTATGCTTAGCCCATTATTCTAGTATATATGGACATACTTCTAATATTCCAGACATTTGAACAGGTCCTGCTGCTAATAGAAACCCCAAACAAAATAAAGCAACAGGGATAAAAGCAGAAAAGGCTTGTTTTCTTTGCCCACATATGTAATTGCTCCAAAAAACCCACGTTCATTTGTGATTTATTGGTGAGTAAATTGGTATTACAGTGCTGGGAAACATTGAGCAAGGAAGGCAAAGAGAAGGCAAAACAAAGCTCAGCTCTTTGGCTACATGAGAAGGAAGGCTTGAGGAGAGGGCAGATGCAAAGGGAAGATAGTAGGAGAGGATGGGGATCTATGAGGTACCAGAAATGAATAGAAAAACAGAAGCAAGAAGGTAGTTGGGTAACAGGGACAATGCAATAACACATCATTGTTGATCATGATGTTGTTTTAACCCATGGGGTGTTTCGTGCTTTCTCATTACCCAGAGCAATTTTTCCTCACAAGCAAGTACAGGCATTTAGGCACACATGTACGTCCTAACTCAAGAGCAGCATCCACGTTATTAGAAGTGGTCTGTATCTTTGGACCAGCACATCAGCAGCCATGTTATAACATCATGCTATAATTCCTTACTTTACTCTAGCCAGCTTGTCTTCCCTCTCTCCCTACCTTGAGGTCTCCCAAGCGTAGCATATATGCTATATATACATATATATATATACACACACACCCCCCACCATCTGGCCTCTGGAAACACCATGCGCTTTGGTTTTAATTCAATCCAAACTTTCCACTTGCTTTGGTGTTCTTTGCTCAATGACACAGTAAGAGTAGCTTCCTGATTACCTTGCTACATTGTTTGTAATTAATTTCTCTCAGGAGGATTAGAGCCAATATTATTACCAAATGCATTTCTTAAGTATTGACTCAGCATAGGTTCCAAAAAATACATGCGATTTATTTTCTCCCTAGGGAGTAGACATTTGTAAGTAGCAGATTACTGACATGCTGCAACCAGAAAGCAAAACATAATAGCAATTAATACAGCGTTGTGAATGAAAGCCCACTTGCTGCAGAAACCTATCAATGGCAGCAATACAACAGCACCCATGTCATGAAATCTGCCGGAGGACTCAAAATACCAAGTAAGATTAAGACTAAGAGTGTGGGATTTAAACTTGCTGCAGCAGAGGCTATCCTTTTATTCCGCCTTTGAATAGCACTCAGCAGACAGAGGTCCTGCCCTACAACGGGTGCTTTGAGCACCAGCAGTAGGGATGAAGCATAATGCACAGACATGAGAAAGCTTTGTGGGTATTTCAGAGGAACTGAGGCCTCTTGATGGGATAACCCTCAGAATAAATTTCATTTTTTCTTTAAGCCCTCATTATTTCAGAGGAAAAAAATGAGAGGTGTCTCCTGTCCTGCCCCCTAAAAATCGTAAGATTTCCCTTTCCCCCTGCTGTTTATATTCTTTCCCTTAAAATTCCATCAAATCTGTGAGATTGTACCTTCTGTTGAGATTGTCCTTTGGCAAAAGTAGCTTTTCCTAGGAAAACTAGCTTCTGGAGAAGGCGTATTTTTTACCAGCTCTGAAGTAGTAAAGCCAATGTCTACTGCATAATCTAATATACCTTATAAGTCACTAATCTCTTACTATAAAGTGCAAAAAACTGTCTTACAGCCCTCTTTCAGTTCAATAGCAACTCAGCCATGTCCTTCCCTGCTGAGCCATTCTGTGAAAGGAGTAAAAGGTCTTGGTTAATCAAAAAATACTCACTGAATTTTCAACCCAAGCCACAAGTGTTTGCCAGAAACATCTTTGTGAGTACAGAAACAACCATAGCATCACAGCAAAGCTTCAGCTTACCTTGCCTCACACCGAAGTCTTCTTCAGCTGCAGCATGCCCACAAAGAAGCCTATACTACTTCAGCCCTTGCTATGACTACCCTCAAAGCTAGTTGCACTATACAGGTTTGGCTTTCCATGCTCCCCTTCAACACAGCACTAGGTCACATCCCAGGCTCTTTTGTAGGGGTCCTCAAGGAGCTAGTTTGTGCATAGCACATCTTCCTCCAGTTTTACCCTTGCACACAGGCAATATAGGGAGAAAAGGGCATTGCAAGATGCCTGCCAGCTGACTCAGTGGACTTGAGTCCTGTAACCCTCAAGCCTCTCTCCCTCATTAGCTCCAAAGACAATAAAAGTGAATGGTGGCAGATCATGGGGATGGACAGGTCACCCTGAAACCCAGGAGCTCAGCAGTGCTGGGAAAAGCCATGTTAATGAAGGTTGGCAAGTCCCTGCTTGTGGATTATTTGAAGATCAATTTCTAATTGCCAGTGCAAGTGTGACCTCAATTGCTTCTCAGACAAAAACAAGATATTGTGCAAGAAAAACTGCTTTCACTGAGAAGCTATCAGACAATGCTTCAGCTCTTCACAGCAGCACATGGACAGCAGGGCTGAAAAAGGATAAAACAGATCTGCAAGAAGATGGGAAGCATCCCTCCATCCCTCTCCTTTATTTACCCAGCCGTAAAACAGCACTTAAAACTTAACTATATGAACAAGATAATTTTCAGATGTCCGTAAAAGATTTTACAAGCCAGCCGCACATGGGAGAGAGGAGCTGGAAAAAATGCATGATTTTTTGTTATCCCATTGTAGCTCTTACAATTGTTTCTAAGGGTTAGCACAGAGCTGGTGGTAATCAAAGGCTCTGCATGTGGGAAGTCTGAACTTTGCTGAGATTTCCCTATGGATATCCCAGTTGTTGCAGCATCCAAACTTTCACTTAAGGAAAGCTTTTCTGCCTTGTGAAGATAACTCAGCATAAATTGCTAACTTTCTGAGTCCACGGCAGAGCTGAAATAACCATGCTAAGAGACATAGGGATTTTCTAATTCCTATCCAGCATAATGAACTACAAAGTTTTTGAAACCTAATTAATAGCATCAAAATGTCAACAGCCTTAACCTTTTCAGTACTGTTTGCTGAAGTAGAACATCCCACTCCAATACTTGCAGCCTGCAATTGCCAGTTTCCTTTGATAAACCATGCATTTGTGAAAGGAAGACGCACTAAACTACGTGGGCTTGGATTATGAAAAAAAAAAAAAAAGTAGTGCTTGGATGGCAGGGATAAGTGAACTATTCACCTTGAAATTATAACAGTAAGGTTGATTATGGTAGTGCCAATTTAGAAATAAAACAGGAAGCTTCTTCTTCCCCTTTCCTGATCCAAAAGCCCACTTTTCTTCAAGCTGTCTTTCTTCTGGTAGCAGGATTGGAGTCTGTCTCACAATCAGATTTGTGAAGTTCTTCTACTTTCTTTTTAAAAAAAAAAAAAATATCTTTAGTAAAAGTAATGAAAAAAGCTCTTTGAAATACTCACCTAAAACCACCCAGCTTTTGTTAGATTACACTGACTACCATCAAATTATAGTTATTAAATCAGGAGCTCTCAGAAAAACTTCTGGCTTTTGGTCTTAACTGTTAGTGCACTACCTGGAACACACCTCTGTATGCAAGCCTCTTTTCCTGTCACCTTAGACATTGGGATTTTGGGCCAGGTAACCCTGTGGTCTGTCCCAATAGGATCATTTTTCAAGACATATTGAAAAAAAAAATAAAATTAAAAAAAAAAAGTCAATGCTAATTTGGCTCAAAGACTTTACCAAAATGCTTAAAATTGTTATTTTCCACTTGCTTTAACTGAGTAGATTTTCCATTTTATGATGTCTTGGCTATGGCACATTCATTCACTTTGTACTGCTTGGTAACAACTGTAGCTTATTAGAAGCGCACAAATATAAATGCTTCTCAAAGTGTAAACTGCAAAGAAGAGTGAACATGGGGTCCTTATGAACAGTTTAAATGAAGTGTTATTTATTGCCAAACAACTTGGCTGCTTGCTTGAAAGTCTTTGCAAGATGAATTTCTGTATTATTAACGCAGAGCAAGAGAGTTTCACTTGCTTCCACAGAACTGTAACCCTGAATATCTCCCAGCATCAACAGCACATTTTAAACTGTAATTTGTACTTGTGAATGGCTAACGCTTGAAACAACAAGTTGGTCTTCGTAGAATCAGGAAAACAAGGCAAAAATTACATGGTTTCAGAAATAGTGGATTTTGGGTTCTCTGTGTAATTGATCTTTGATGCCAGCAGTTGGAGTCATGCTCTTGAGTTTCCTCCCTACAGTTTAAAAGCATCTTCCTGGCTAGGAGGACCCCAAAGCTTTGGGCCTCTGTGGTCCTAGCTCCTGACCATACTTGCTGCATTTCTAAATGACTATAGAAATACATGGGGATCCTTGTGGGGATGTAGGTTTCTAAAGGATACCTGTGGTTGGTATTACTGTAGATCTCTGCTCTCCAAGTGGTAAAGCTATTTCTACACTGGGTTCCTCTGACTTAGATGGAACTTGATGGTTCATAATTCTAATTTTTTAGTTTTTCTTTTTCTTACCCCTCTAGCAAGTAGCTATGAGGAGGGGAAAATGACTCATGCTTTGTGATGCATACTTCTCATCTTATCCTAGAGAGATACCCACATTCTTTTGCAGAAACAGTTTGACACTAATAATGTCCAGCTTGTAACGTCCAGTTTATTCCCTCATTCATAACTGAAAGAAGGCACATTTCTCCATGCATTCACTAGGAGATGCATGCTATTGTATCAATTCCAGGTCAATTTTATATACTGGTGCCTAAAATTTCTTCCAATTAGTCTCAGTTTTAATAAGGAAATGAGTAAAAATTCAGCATACTAAGACAAAAAAAGAACTTGTATCAGATGCAATCTATGTCAAATATGTAAGTTACCCCATATAGCCCCATTTAATAAATATAACTGTATAATCTGATTGCTCAAGTCCAATTATTTTAAATACTCCTAGCAATCAATAGAGATTCATGTCTATAAACCTATTTGACCCCTTTGCTCAATGAGGTACGATTACACACGTAACAGCTTTCCATTAACCTTTAACATCAGTAGGAATTAGTGATCAAATCTGACATTCAAGTGATGGAAAGTTGCCAAGCCTCAAAACAACAACAGAAAAAAACAAAAATGAAAAACAAACAAAACAAAAAAAAAACCACACCAAAAACCCTAAAATAAAAACAAACACAAAAATAAACACCAACCCCCCCCAAATAAACAAACAAACAAAAAAAATCAAAACTCCCCCAAAATCCATATTCAGAATGAACCTAGCACAGCAGCCCTTTTAAAGAAGAAAAATTTACCTGACAAGGTGGTTATTAAAAGATAAGAGAGGCTTTATTGATCTCTCATTTCTCCCTACTGAACCGTTGTTAATTACAAATGTTAAGAGGAAAAGTATTCAAAGTAAGCAAAGCTTTTCAATATTAACCTCAATAAGGGAATTAAGCAGCAATACTTTGCATGAAATTGAAGATCACTAATGGGTCAAAAAATGCAATTCATTCTTGCTCTGAGCAATCAAGACTCTCACATGACAGACTGCTACAACTTACTACAAGCCTAGTAATTGCGATCCATTAACTGCGATAATCAGAGTCTGACCCCAGGGACTAGCAATACCACAATCCCATTGGATTGCAGTGGCACCAGGGCAGCACCCTCCACCAACCAATCTGTCCTTTAACAAATCCAAGCCAACGATTCATCCTACACACTTGAACAAGGCTAAGTCATTTAAACTGCTTCTAGAAGAGCAAGGGGTTAAATTCATCCTGAGGCTATCCTGTTGAAATAATGATAAAGTTGAAGCAGTGTTAATTAACAACTACAAGAGATTCTTTTCCTATTAGCAGTAAAAAAAGCTATGACCATGAACAAGCAGCTGTATTTCAGTAGTATAACTGATACTGAAAGTTCCCAGTTTAGCCTCTGAAATCCTCCTTAGGCATTGCAAAGCCCAAAAGAAAGTGAAAAAGAGTAATTATATTCCTACAGGGATAGGTATCAAGAGCAGCTGCTCAGGGAACAATGAAATAAAATTGGTGAAGAGATGCAAAGCCTGGAGTAACAAATATAATCTTATTCCCTACCACAGGGCAGTTAGCTTTTACATCATACAGAATTTATCATACCTGATTCAAAGGTGCAGTGATGCCAATAATCTGCCTTAAAACAGAATCCAGAACTATATGGCTTGAAAGAAGACAGAAACACACAGAAGCTATGAAATTACAAAAAAAAAAATAAAATTCCTAACATCTGGAAAGAAGAGAAAGAACAAATCTGTAAAAGCACACTGCAACGTAGGAATACTTCTACAATTCTTCATACTCACTCCTGAGTTCACTGCATGAAGCTAACTCACCCTCTCTCTGAGGACTACAGCAGATGCCAGAACTGGGTTCAGTGTGAAGAAATAGGTGTCTGACCTCAGCAGAAGGGAAGCTCTAATCAGTGATTATTGAAAATGCCAAAGCAGCACTTGTGACCACTAAAGGCTTCTGCTAGTGCCTTTTCTCTGTATGACCATGAGTAAACAGAAACATGAGGGAAACAGAAAGGTTTTTCTTTTTAGGTTGGTGATGACACCTGGTGAAGGACTTCAGTGACACACATGGGGTGAATCTGGAATGATTTTGTGCTTGGTTTGACTGTCAGAGATGAAGGACAGATGCAATATACATTTTAAAGAGTTTTACGTTTTGAGGGTACTTACAAACTGGCATGTTATCACACCAAAACAGCAGGGTGAGTTCTATGAATATAAACCATATAAGAAATGTTAACCTCTAAATTAAGAACAAATTAACAGCAGCTACCTCATATTTGAGTGCATACTTTACGTTTCGGGTTGAGCTGTGTACACCAGATGAACATTTCTTGTAACTTGATCCAATTACTTTCCTCATATTGCACACAGATTAAACCCTTAGGTTTCTGTCTTAAAACCAGCTTGACAGCTCACTCACTAGCTGATGTGCAATGAGCTTGCTCTGTCCATTCCTCAGCGCCCTAACAAAGCCTCACAGTCTTTAATACTTTTATCCTCACGTCACCCTTATAAAGAGAAGCTATTATTCTCTCTTTGCACAGGTGAAATAAAATAAAAAAATAAAATAAAATTAAATTAAAAATTTAATTTTGAAGAGATAAAGGGTAGCCTGTCAAGTCTTTTTAAATTAATGGGAGTTAGACATGCAAATAAATGGGTGAATTTGGACATTAAAGAGTCATCTGCTGTCAGGTAGTAATTCCTACTGCTGTGTAGCCCACAGCCACAATGAGACTACAAAGTGCACGCTGCCACGTTGTAACTGGTGATGGTGAATTCCTGGAGCAGTTGTCCATGACCATGGGAAGTCAGGGACATCCTGGAATAGCTTGTACCATTTCCAAGTAGTCCAGGAGAAATAGATCAGGGAAAATCTAGACTTTTTCTCTGTGCAAACCTAAGTATTTCTGAGGTGCTTTATCTCAGGTTTTAATTCTGTATTTTGCTTTCTTGAAGCTGTTGTTTAAAACATGAAACGCTGCTTAAAATATGCACACGCATGTTGTGTTTGCAGCAGCTTACAATAAAACCAATGGTGCCCTTGAAGACCACATCTAAAGATTTCTTGCCAGTGGTACTTTAAAAGAAGACAACAAGGCAACAGTACTGGAATTCTGCTGTGAAACAATTATATATCTAGTATCTTTTGTCTTCCTCTGACCCTGATATTATGGGCTTCAATATACTGGAGATCTCTACAATTCAGTGACATGAATAAGTAAGCACTATTTCTATCCAGCTCCAAACAGGTAGATTATATAACCTGCAAGCCAGCGTCAACCTGTATTTGAGACGATCATCAGTAGGCTTTGGTCATGGAGGTATTCTTGTTGATGTTCAGAAAAGGTGCAGCTCACTACAGTAAACTGTGCGTGAAATCAAAGAGCTGTTTTACATCTCCCTAGCTCAGTGCTGTTTTGTGTATGTGACTAACTCCCTTATTAATTTCTTATCTCCAGTGCCCCAGTTTCATCTCCCACTACTTAATTGTCTCCCTGCCAGTCAGTTATGATTTCAGAGAAGTCTTTCTTAATAGTGTTTTCTCTTTTGAGATCAACCATTTTACAATGGGACAAGTGGGGAAACAGACACAGGGTGACAGGAAGTCTCAAGGGAAAAACAACTGAAAGATCACATTAAAAAAAGTTGTTTAAATCATTCATTCATTTCATACCTGACTGCTTCTCTTCCAATAAGCAATCCTGACATGCCAGAGATGGGAAAAGTTCTCATTAGGTCTCATGTCCCTTCAAAACATAAAACCTGTGTCACTCAGACATGATTTATAAAGAGCTATAAGACAGTGTAAATGCCTTGGCACAACAGGATGCTCAGCTACATGGATAGAAGCACGTGTAGAAATCATGATGAAAGGACATATTGAAACCTTCCCAGAATTGTCTTCCTCCCCCCCGCCCCTTTCCCTTCCCCCGTTGCTCGTAAGTATAATGAATTCCTTCTACAAGATCTGTGCTCTTCCTTCTTGCAGTGTCTGTAAGGGTACCTTGTTCTCTCTCTTCCTCATTGCTTTTCTTGGAAAGGACAGAAATTTATTGTGCACAGGCAAGAACAAAGGTGCCTAAGGAAACCTTTCATACACATTTGTGCTATTTTGTTTCTCCCAGTTCTGCATGTTTGTTTGCAGATTCCAGAGGGCTGCATTCATAGTTTATTTTTATCTTGTTTCCATGGCTTGTAAAGCCACAGTACCTCATCCTGCCAGGTAATGCAGAAACAGTTCTTTAAGGCATTTTGCTTCCAATCTGCTTTGTTCTTTCTTTGTGCTGTGCCCTTCATCCCCTACCAAACTGGTTTCTGGCTCATAGGTAGTCAGATTCAAGTACTGGGCACAACACCTTGGGAAGTCCCAAGATTTACACTCCTTATTATCTGCCTTTTGTGGCTTGTGATGCTGTGGAACTGCAATAGGGCAACCCAAGCTGTCTAAGGCATTTCACCTCCCCATCTATCTCTACTAACTTACCCCTTCCTAGCCTGACTGATGGGTGTCATTCCTGCTTTGCATCAGTGTAAGGGAAAAGAGAATCAGGCTCCAAATCCAATGGAGGCTTTGGGGTCTTCCAAAAAGTACTAACTGCACAGCGATTTTATTTGCAAATCAGTCACACAAGTCTAACCAGCTTCTAATTAAATAGTTGCTTTAGTATGTTTTGTCCCACCTAAATATGTATTATAATTAGGGAAATGACCAACTGAAGTGCAGGAGTAAGTGTCTCTGCTTGTTTTTATCCATGCTGCATGACATTTAGGTGGGAAACAGCAAATACATGTGTGGTGCAGCCTGCAACAGCTCCAACCTCACCATGGAGGAAAATATCCTCCTCAAAAACAACACACAGGGGCAGGTTTGCCCCACTCTCTGCAGTCTCTTTTTTGTCTTAGGGATCCAGTGCCCCAAGGACAGCATTTCCACTTCTCTCATTGTGTTTTATAATAGGGAAAACAGATGAGATTAATCTTTTGTGCATGATGAAAACAGTGTCTTGGGTCCTTGCCAGCATCTACCAAGGACGCTCCAGGAACAGCAGTTCAGCACTTGGGCAATGGGGTCAGGACATGCTTACGTAGTTCTGCCAATGCTGAAATCTGTCCTGCAGTTACACTGTGACTGCTGCTGGCTCACCTTGACTGGGAATAACTGGTCACTGTGCTTATAGGGGTGGAGAAATGCTACTGTAGCTCCCCTATATCTCCAAAAGTACAGGTCTCCAGGGCTGGGAGCAATTCTTTATGACTAGTAGCAGAGCAAAGAAAAACAAACTAGTTTTAATCTAACTGCATTAACTATAACAGGGAGCTGCTTAGATGACTTCTGGACCACACAGTCCTACTAGTTTCTTCCTGCTTTCTTCTCAAAATCTTATGCCATAAAAGCTTAACCCCTGAGGGGTTGTCCATTACCCTGTATTTTAAAGAGCAGAGCCTATTTGCGTGAAGATCCCAGCAGGATAGGAAGTCACAATTTCCTGTGACTTGCCCCTGTTTAAGTACCCAAAGAAATTCTATCTAATCTCATGAAGCAGTACTAAGTGAGTCAGAGGCCATGACATGGGTCATGGACTCTGATCCAAGGATGTAAGTTGAGGTCCCTTCTCAAACCTGCTGCTAACAAGGGAAATGAAGGTGCAAGAAATAAGACCCAGTAGAAACTCTGGACTGCCCCTGACATGGCCAGTGCAACTTCTATTAAATCAAGGATGCACCCACTTACTTCAGAATCTGGCCAGCACTCTTTGATAGCCCTGCTCTCAAGAGAAGGCATTTATTTCACCTTTGTTTTTGTCTCCTTAAAGGTACCAGCAGTGTTTTTCAGTCTGCAGAAAGGTGTCTGCACAGAGTAGAGAGGCAGTATTTTGTTCTGCTGGCCACTAACTACAAAAAGGAGGGATGGTTGCAGCTTGAATGGAAGACAAAAAGCAGGAGGTGACAGCTGCGCCAGCCTCTCTTCCTGGGCTCCATGCCTCTGTGGTATTTGTTGTCAGTGTGCAGCATCAGCAGCTGTGATGAGGAGTAATATGGGAGAGACTTCATTCTTATCCACTGTCATATATTTGAATGGGAAATTGAGTCTCTTCCTTTCATCTCCATTACCAGAAGGATTTTTGTTAAGCTGGCTATGAATTTCAGACAGCTCATTTAACATTCTCCATGCGGGTATTTCAGTCCCTCTTGCCCTTGGTCCCTCATTTACCTCCATCTTCTACTTAGTGTTTTGAAAAAAAAAAAAAAAATCAGATGCAGAAGCTCATATATTGGAGCTAACCTACTTGGCTGATGTCCTGAGGCCACAATGGATGACAGTGGTCCAACAACAGGGAAGCTGAGGATCAGCTCTGAGATCCATCTTCAGCCAGTTTGAACCATACAAACCCCCTTTGATGTCCCACAAATGCTTTCCCCAGGGGCAGTTTTGTTCTCCAGTGCACTACCAAGACACTTTGCTATTTTCCTTGCAATGCCATGTCCCTTTAGGAAGCTGCTCTCTATCAAAGACATCTCTTTCTTCCCTTGCTAATTTGTATTTAGAAGCTGGTTGAAGGGGCAGAAAGACTGGGTTTGGGAACAGGGACCTGGAATGTCTGGCTTCCTGGTCTCAAGCCCTGCAGCGTCTGGACAGAACAGGAAGAGTAGGTTCTTAATGGCAGCTCATCTCTTTGAGAAGCTTTGTACCTGCTCTCCTCAGGAACGGTAGCTCCCAAATGCTCTTCTCCAGTCTTCACCACAAAGCTGGAACTCTCCATGTCTCCATACTAGTGAGCCATTTTAGAATGAGCAATTCAGTAACTTACACCTGAAAAATCTCTGACTGATTTATTTTGGATTAAAACGTTAAAGAAAACTTTGATGCAGTTTTAAAGGTAATTTTATTTATATGAATGCATAAAACATTTGAAATAGCAACCTCCAGGAACTGGGATCTCCAGTAACTGTATGCAACACTTCTAGTAAGAAATGCATTGGTTCCATACAGTTTACACTACAATACAGCATTAAATCAAATCACATTTGCTAAAAAGATCACAATCTCAGAAATGAGCTGTTGAGTGGACTGCAGGAACAACCCTTGCTCAGGAAAGAATAGACCAAACCTTTGAAAACTGGGCCCTGATGTTTTCTATTGGCATTGCAAATGCGACTGTAATTGGAAGCTGTCAGCTCCCAGGTAACAGTGGCAAATTAGGGTGATGAACCAAGGTAAGAAAGTGAGGCACACTGAAATGGAGACACACTTTGCCGCCTGCAGGCAGACACAGTTGTATATTAAGGCTGCAATGCAGAACACTATTTATAACAACACTCATTTGGAAAAATGCGTAATACTACCCCAGGTAGCTTTATGTTAAAAAAAAAAAAAAAGAAGAAATAAAAAGTGTGAGTGGTATATTTAGCTGTTGAGTTCCCTTAAAGTTTCTTCTCCTCCTTTCCACCCCCAATGAATTTTCCCTGCTGCTCTGCTGTGCCTTGCTCTATGGTGCTGAGCAGGTACCTTCACATCCAGTTTTACTTTTTGCCCTCCGTCCTTTGTTTGTGCAGTGCATAATGCAGGCCCTATATTTTTTCTTTGCCAAGTTAAGAACTTGCATCGGGATGATGGCTCATTTTCCTCCAAAATCTGTTTTGAATCCATACTCACACACATATAGAAGCTTGTAGTTTAGGCTAGTGTATATCTCACTAGGATCCTGGTTTTCTGAAGGAGGATCTGAGGGTTTTGATGAGACGTAGCTCTATAGAAATAAAATAGGTATACTTTATTATGCTGCTTGAAGCATTTTCTTTCAGTACTTGCTCCAAAAGGAGTCTGCCCATTGTATGATAACTGTGCTATGGATGGATCACCTCTGATTCCTGCTGCAGGTGAAAAAACAAGTCAGCAGACAAGAGAGATCAGAATGGGCCAGTCACACTACACATATTACCACACAGACCAAGACATCTGTTTTGGAGTCCAAATTGTGCCTCTGTTGATATACAACACACCTTTGATATATACCCACTTCTCTGTAGAGGTGCCTTGCCCTTTGCATTAACCATAGAGGGAGACTAAACGACCAGGGGCTAGAGTATTATTGAATAGCTAATACCAGGGGAGATGGCTCCTACTGTTTTGGCCAGGTCCAAGGACTCCTAAACCTAAATGGGATCTTTTCTCTGGCAGTTTGGGCTCACACACTAGTAACATAGTGCAGTCCCATCTGTTTAGTACTAGCTTTGCATTGCAGCAAGTGCTTATGTGTGGAATGAAGCAATGGAGTCAGGATTTAATAGGGGAACTGATTGCCTGGGCAAAAATGCTTTCCTTCTTCTTGGGTGACACCCAATGGCATGTTCAGCCTGTTTTTTTTTTCTGGCTGGAAAAGCCCCTCAACATGGTAAGGCTATATTTACAGAGCAAAGCTAATCAAAGTGTACTTTATTAGCAACAATAATTACTAATCACTTAATTTGTTATTTACTATCACAGGACCTGTATCTACCAGCCACTGTCATCTTCTCCCTAAGGCTGGCATAGGTCAGGGATGTGACTCTCATTTTATATGGTGGTGCTCTAATACACTTCTCCTTACTTACACTGATTACAACTAATTAAAAGCTTGTATCATAGAAAAACCAGATAAAATACACTTTAAAGTTATTCCAGAGCTTATGCCAGCAGTACAATAAAAGCCTTCCTTCCAGACCATGTTTTAAATTTAGAATGAAGAGTATTTCCTGCAATATGTTACTATACCAGAAATATTTTTGCGCTTCCCTGTTTTAAAGGGATTTATTAAGCTCAGGAAGATGTCCAGCATTTAGTCAGTTTTATCTCACGTTGGTTACATATAGCTGTTACTGGGTTTTATCGCTGTACACCAATTTCCTGTTTAATTTAAAATATATTTTCTTTAGCATGTTTTATTTTAAAGATGACATAAACTTCCCATAATAGAGCATGCTGGTTGTGAAATAAATTAATAAATATATTTAAATAAAGTCAAAACATCCTCCCAAATGCATAAAACCACAATAACTTCTACCATTACTGATTTAAACATCAAAAGTTACAGAGATTTCTGACAGCTTTCCTCGATTCACTGACATTATTTATGTAGTGCATATTTTATAGCACTTGCTGCTACTGAACTGAGTTTCAAAGCATTCAGCATGAGCCACATCTGCCTGCTTGTGAGAGGAAAGCGCAGCCTATACAAAGCTTGGTTTATGGGTATTTTCCACCATAGCTCTCATCAGGTTCATGGTTGATGATATAGCCAAGGGCAAGCACAAGCTAAAGAAATAAGTTGCTCAGTCTCTGATCAACACCATTCAGAGTTGTTCCACTTTTTTCTTGCTGGACAGAACTGAGGCAGGAGGAGGTACTCCTTTTATACCACTACACTAAGAGTCCCAGGAAAAAATCAACCTGTGGCATCTTCCTGCCACGTATCCACAACGGCAGTAAAACCCTCCAGACTTATCTGAGATGGACATCCAACTTGTATGCGCTTTGGAGGCTGCTGACCTTATCTACAGATCACTGAAATCAGTATGATGCTTCTTATCATCTCCAGTGATGCTTCCATCAAGTTACAATACAGAAGAGTGGTGCTGATTAAGGAAAAGTAACAAAAGCAGCAATTCAAATGGCATAATCTACACAGCTCCCACTGCATGAACATACTGCACCCAAGAGATCCGTTGTGTAGATTTTGTGGGTGGGCATAATTCATACAATTTTTTCCTTTAGAATTTGTGTTTGGTTTTAGTTCTGTATCTTTTTCTTGAATGTCTGAAAAGTTTTGAGGTGATGTATACCGGGTGGATGTACACATGTGGGTAGACTGGCAATGCTGGCACAATACCATCTTGAAGATGTACTTCATGATTGTATTCTTTCCAGGACCCCCACATGGTCAGTCCATACCATCAGAAAACACATCACCAGCAGCTTCCACTAGAAAAGAGTCATCTTTCTGCCTTGCACTATCATTGTGATACTGAAAACTATGGCACTGAGACAGTGCAGTTCTGAAGGATATTTAACAGACTCCAACAAGTACTAATTAAAATTACTAATTGTTGTCGTATAGAAGAGGATCAAAAGCCATGGATGGCAGTACACAAAAGAAACCCCCAAACCAGCCTCAAATTCCTCCTTTGCTTTAGTAGTTTGATACAGCAGAGCTCATGCCCATCCCTGATGCCTTGCAAAGCAATTCATGTTCCTTCAGAAAGGCTTCCTCCCCCTGGGAGGCACCTGTCTTCACTCCTGCTACAGATGATACAGCAGACCTTGTCAGACTGGGGAACAACCAAAATCATCTGAAACAGATGTAAGGATCCACCCCTGTGTCTATTCACAATGAAGAGGAAACAACTAAAACCAGGTTTTTCAAGTGTCTTATATGCCATTTTTTAAGCATAAGTGCAAAACATGCTGTGGGCTGCCCATTTTGACAAGGGTGAATGTACCTTTGCAAGAGCAGCTAGGAGCCTTGCCAGCTCTCTGGTGTTTCTCACAGCAAAAAGCGATTGCACTGACCCTCCTGTGCTACTTCCTGCAGAGCATCCCACTGGGAAATATCGTTAATGTAGCAGTCCTGCTGAGAGAGAAACCAGTGCTGATTCACCACACAGGAGCAGTGCCTTAGTGTCAGGCACTTCTATCAATGGCTGCAAACTACCCCTTCCAGTCTGATTTTTCCCTGGAAGGGGTAGTTATAGGCTCTTGCTGTGCGTACCCTTACCTTTCCACCCAAAGTCCACTTTTCACCCTCTTGTAATTTTTATCTAAACACAACAGATTGAGCTCTCAACAGGCACTTAGATCCTATGAGTGTGTGACTGAGTTAGGTTGTAGATAACGAAAAATTCCTCTCTCTCCTTAGCCCCTGGGGAAATGTCTAATGAGCTTTATTAAGCATCAGCATGAAAAGAAAAAGGCACTGGAAAGCAGGTTTTATTACTTCCAGCATGTGCAAAAATCCTAGTTTAAAATACTTATTTGCAATGATCTGGCTGAGCAGCCCACTCTTAGAGGGACTGCAATGTCAGTGGATTAACTGTCACAGGTCCTATGGATTATAGAGATTCTCTGCCTCAGTGAATGGAAATTCTTTTGCATGCGAACCTTGTCTTGCCTTTCTCCATGCAGAAGTAAGAGGCTGGGATTTGCAATGTGATGACAACTAAGAGATGTTTCTAAGAAATCCCTGATGGAATTCATGGCTTGTGTTCATTTGTTCTGATCCAGCAAAGGTCTTTACCTGGATAAAAGGCTGATTGGGCCTGATGGACCATCTGCACATATCTAAATAAAAGCAGGGGTCCAAGGTGGTTGTTCTGCACACAAGACATTTCTGTGCACATTAGAAACTCCAATGCTGCCTGCATCTGTAACATGTCTGTGAGTGGAAAATAAGACACCTAGTCATACACAAGATATCTAAATATTAGAATATGATGATGAAATGAATGTAAGGCTGGGTTTATCAAAAGTCTATTACAGGCAGATGCTCTGCAGACTTCAATAAATACTTTGCATTTCACTTCTTTTCAAATGCAGCTCTGTAAACACTGAATAGTCCCACTGTTACTGACTGGCTCACTGTATTTATAGAAAGCCAGATGTTATTTAGCTGTGCTGGGATTTACTGAGGCAGTCTAAGAACCAAGTGGGCTGTTCTGGTTTTGGGCTTTCGGTTTGTGTTTTTTTTCGTAATTCCTAACAACTAGATAATTTAAGTTTAGTTGCATCAACAACCCCAAATAAAAGGGCATCTACTCAAGGCTCAGCAGCACCAGTAAGACACAGAACAAGGAGGTGATGCTTTTTCTAGCATTTTTTTTTCTTTAAGTTATGTGATTTGGAAAACAGAGACTGGAGTTAAAACAGGAACAAATACTCTAGCCCTACAATGATTCCTCATAAGTCAATCTACCTCCTCTCCCAGTCTTTCCTGCTTTAAGCACAAACTCTGAATAGAGCATGTGCCCCCTCAACAGATACATAGCAGTGTCAGGCATGTTGGTGCTCTATTGTTGTCAATGCTGGTTTTGACATTGCTAAGATACTGATAATAATCATAGACTTCTTTCTACCAATATAACTGGCTGTGCTTGCTCTCCATATATTCGCTGAGAACAGGGTTTTGGTCCTCATTAGCTTTGGGTGCTTGTTGTCATGTCTCTCTCGTATTCTTCCAAGCAGCTAGTGCCAAGACTTAGAGCAGAGGCAAGGAAGAGACAAGAGAATATGGAAGAATAAGCAAATGAACAGCAAAGAAGAGGTAAGGCTCCTGTTTAATTTTCTCCCAACTGCAAGAGAAAAGACTTGCTAAACAAAAACAAAAGTCTGCTAGCTCTGGCGTGGGCTGGTTCTCCATTTTAGGTGTTGCTTTGATAAATGCTGATGACAGACTGATGAATACCAGCTTTAAATCTCTAAATCTTGACTGTACAGGACACTGGTATTCACCTTTACAATCCTCAGAATGGATGGTAAGGCTCCATGCTGCTGGATCTGCAGCCACACACAGTGGTCAAACAGCATTTTCTTTGAGATGCTGCAGTCTTCCTAGCACACCACGGCTGAACTAACTCTGCTGAGGCTACGGCTAATCTAGGCAGCTTCCAAAAAATGCCTCTTCAGCCTGAAATGCTCTGTTATCTGGGAGGTAAAGTTGCTCCCGTTGATAGTGGGAAGCCCATTAGCTCTCCTCATCCTTCTCACACCCATGGGGAGCAAGAGGCTAAGGTTTTGTTACTTTTGACAATGTTCTGCCAAAGCTCTTTCTCTCCCATTCAAAACTGTAGCAAATTTGGCTTTTCAGGCAAAAACCTCCAGACTTTTGTTCATCCCGATGAGGAACTCTGATCTGGTTGAGAAGGGGCTTTCATTTTGAGAGAGATACATTTTCTGTGGAAAGGAATTATCACCACTTACAGTTTTTTGTGGGGCTCTTTACAGCAGGTTGTACTCTTTTGTTTGTTGGTATTTCTTTTGCCTCCTCTAAGAGGTCCCACACAAATATGCTTATGGCATTTCATCCCTTCCCTCAGCCTTACTGTCAATATTACTGCTTTTTCTCAGTTAGTGTCTGGCTAGGTATGTGCAGAAATACAGCCCGCCTCCCTCTGCCTTCCACAACCTAAAGTTGATTTCTTTCTTTCACCTAAGAAATGTTCCAGCAGATATTAGCATGAGGTTGACAAGGCTGCCTTTCTTTTGTGTTTACATTGAATAAGGCAGAAATCCATACCTCGGTTCTGTGATATATGTAGCTCACACTATCAGTGTGTCAGCCTGAATTTAAAGAAAATACATGATTACATCTCCTAGGGGATTTTGAAGCTAGAAAACGGAAGGCCATCTGTTCCCAAATCAAGGAGAAACCTGATGACAGGAGCAGTGTTTGCCCTGCTGCCTTCAGTGTCTCATTTTGCAGCCTGTCTTTTCTAACATGCTTTTTCTCTGTTCCTTCAGACTGTGGCATTCAGGATTTTTGCTCACTCCTCCTTTGGTAGTCAAAGTACATTGGCACCTCTTAACACACTGTGTCTACCCCATGGGAGAAGGGTGTCAAACAGTAGCCATTCTCTTTGGGTTCAGAAGGTGCCATACTCTGTTAAATGACATGCTCACTCTGCAGGTGAAGACACCAAAAAAATAGTTCAGAAACCAAGAAGAAGCAAGGCGAGAAAATACCATAAATTCAGAGCTAAAGAGCCTGCTGCCCTGTTCAGCAGAATAGTATTTTCCTTGTCAGGCAGCAAGTCATCATCTGACAGTTTCATAACAGCAGCTATCAATGGTTCATGCTCCTTATTCCTTGCCTTCTCCCCATTTATGATCAGCTGATTTTTCTGTGCCGTGCAAAAGAGTCTTAGGCAGATGAACCTGTTTTAAAGAGCCTGGTTTCCAAATTTGAAACACTCTGTTCATGCCCCTATGTCTGCACTTAGACCTAAAACTGGCACTTAACACCCACTGAAAGGTAAGTGCCAATAGGCTTTCTGAATAACTAATCAATGTGCAGGTGTTTAATTGCTGAATTAAGAACCTGATTTTGAAAACTGAGCTCTAACTGACTGTATTTCTGTAACCAACTTTAGTACTGCCTTTGGAGGTTCAGAGTGGGAAAAGCGTCTAGCTACACAGGACAATTTCCGAGCTTTTTTAAGTGCTCAGTCCCATTGCTGTGCCTCTACCTACCCCCAAATTCCCATCCCATTTTCTCCAGATGCTCTCCTTTCTATCTGCTCAATTCCAGAGGTGAAAATGGCAAAGGGAATAACAAAGTGCAGCTTAAGCCACTCATAACTTCTGCTCCTGAAAGCCTTCTTGTGGGTTCCTGTGCTTCCGAGATTACAGGAAAGTTGGGTAAGATGTATACTTAGAAGTGCTGCAGGTGACTAGCCAGGGTTCATACCTCTGTTACCATTTCAGGGTTGCTGTTCACTTGCTCCAAGTGACTCGTTTTTGCAGTAAGAGTACTCATGATCGAAATCAAAGCTGGAAAAGGTCAACTGAGAAGAAGAAGATTTTTTCATGGCAAGAACCAATGAGCAAGAGACATGTAAGAAAACATTGTGACTTCCCTCCTTTTAAATTCATATAATCAAGACTATTGCTCTTCATGGAAATTATGTTTTAAGTAAAGGAAGGATGCCAGGATCAGATATACGAGCAGCAGGATGAAATTTTCTGCCCTATGTTTCAAAAGGGCCTCAGTGGATGATACTAACCCTACTCTGGCTTTCAGATTAATCGTGTTAGCACTCCGCTGTAAAGGACAAATGATTCTGACCCCAAATGGTTAACAATTTCAACATTAAATAGCACAAGACTTCTGATGCCTTTGTGTAACAAAACTTAGTGATCTGCCTATGGAAGTTGGTTTGTCCAAAGATAAACTCTTTCTGGAGACATTTAATGTTAACAGGAAGTTTTGAGAGAAATATTAATTCTTGTGGTCCAAGAGCTAATACAAATAGATTAAGGGAAAGGAAGGAAGTTTTTAGAGAGAAAAATGGTGATGTAGGTAAGAGTTCGTACTCTACAACAAAACTTTTAAAACAGCTGTACAGCTGAATACAATCTCAGGATACAGATAAAAAGGCTGGGTTTTGGATTTGTTTTTTTTTAATATCTTTTTTAAGGAAATGAACTGGAACAGGTTTTTTTGGCATGGAGTAAACACGTTAGGAGAAAACTAAACTCCAAGTACCAGAGATGGAAGTTCAAAAATCCCTGTGCATCTTTTCTACACATTCCTACAGCAGACTGTATTTTCCATGTTGATGAGCATCATAAGTGTGGTTTGAGAGTTGTCGGGTGTATATGTTTGCTTTTGTTTGTGGGGCTTTTTTCCTATTTAAGTACTGATCAAATATTGGCCGTTGCTGGCTCATAATGCAAATCAGCAGCTGAAAAACATTACCTTTCCAACTCAGCATTTTCCTTTCCACCCACATTCATAAGCCTAAATTTGTCAGCATCTATGTCGGTAAATGTCCAGACTTCAAAGGGTGGAGGTCAGAAGCATTCTTAGATTTGTTACACAATAAGAACAAATGGGGTAATTTGCATACTTAGATTTACGAATGCACTTAGATATACCTGAGTGAAGCAAGACCTCTGCTCAAGTTCAGGGCAGTACAAGCCAGATGTTAGAAATGTTTTCTTTGTGCCTAACCTGAATGCCTCCTGTTTCAGTATAAAACTAGCACTTCTTGTCCCATCCACCATACACAGGAAACTGATCTCCCTCTTCACAATGGCCTTCATATCTGATCACACAGCATAACACATATACAAGGCATGAAAAAAGAAATATGGGTCCAAACTAAGTTCTCAGTCACCTCTTTAAGCAACACAATTAACACATGTAATACTTCTTATAGTAGAGGATCTTTCTCCATCAGAGCCTGTGAGAGTATCCACATTTGGCTCTGTATTTATATTATTTTCTTCTAACCTTCTGTTTTCAAACATGAGTCCTCTTTTCCCTTTTTAAGTCATTCTTTTCAAAGGCCACTGTCTCATGCTTTACTGTTTTGTACAATTGCCTTTCTAAGGAACAGTCAATAAATCTGCAGTGCTGTTACAGATAATTTTTCCCATTCTATACAGCTCCGACTCAACATCCCAAAGGATTGCCTTACCCTGCAACTTGGCTCATCCTTCCAGCAAACCACAGCTCCCTCCTTTTTTTCTTTTCTTCTCATGTTGAGACTGCACTCCAATTCTCCCCAAGAAATGACTTCCTGAGATCTCCTGAATGGAAAAATTATGCATTGGCTCACCAGGAGGTGGTAGATGTATCTGAAAGAGAAACTGAAGAAAACATCTAGCCGTATACGGCACAGGTCCAAAAAATTGGTACCTGTCTTCCATGACTTCTGGTGAACCCTTAGGATATAATCCCAATTTCAACCACTAGACCCAAAATTTTGTACAAAATGACCCCTTAGCACACAAAATAGAATAAATTATGCAGGTATTAGAGGTACATCTTCACAGAGGACATGTGGGGTGTTATCCTGGATAGCAACAGCAAAACCCTGCCCAGCCCACTGGCTATTGTCACAACTGTAATGAGAATGGCATGAGACCAAATCAGGTTCAGTTATCACTGACTCGTGCTCCTCATCTAGTGAGCAGTCTATGTAGCCTCCTAATATCCTTGGGGATGAGGTTAGATGAAGGGGCACCGTTATGGTACAGTTCTTCTGCTGGGCTGGTGAGGTCACACCAGTCTTGCACACAGACAAGCCTTTTATCTTTGGGTCCCAAAGGGCTAAATCCTCATTCCTTTGTTCTATGTAAACTGTTCCTCTCAAGCATCAGCTGCATGCTTTCCACACTGCTGCATGCTTTTGGCAGTTGCTTAGCTCCCTGGTACAGACTTAAGAAAATGTTTGCCCCTTTGCTTTAAAGGTAAGTAATGATCATAATAGCAATGAAAAAAGTGTATAGTTTTTACAGTGCCTTGTAGATCCTCCCTGCTTTTCTAAGTTTTTATTTTATTTATTTATTTTATTTGTATATCATACAAATAACAAGTCCATTACATTTAGTAACATAACATTTCCCATCTTGCTGAAATATATGCTGAAATATATACTGAAATTATTCAAAGTTATTCTATATTTTTGCTGCTATTTATTTTCTAGCAATTTTCTATAAAGTATACAACTTCTCTTTATTTTCTGTAACTCACTTTCTGCACAGTACTTATTGTTTTAAGTTTAGCTCAGTCTTACCTCACATCCATTTAACTTTTCCGCAAGTTTCAGAGCAGAGATATCATCTATTCCCTTTATTCCTTACACAGATACATCTCTCTGAGCAGCTCAGTGAAGACTCAGACAGTAGCTAATTCAACCTTCTGGGTCCTCTGGAGCTTTGATGTGCTGTCAGAGCAATGGGAAAGCCATGGCTAATCTGAATTTGATAAGGGATTTAATATCAAGCTCAGATGAAATAAATCAAATGAAAAAAAGATGGCATCAAACACACATGGTAGAGAGATCATGGGGGGTTAATTGGCAACCTTTCCCTTTGATCATGATCCAAGCATCACTGAACCTAAAAGCCAGATGTTTGGTTTGTTACCTTTGGAAGAGGCAAGGGGTATGTGCAGTCATTAAAAAATAAGTCATGATTTTTTAAGTGCTACCTATAATGTAAGAACTTTTAAAACTTTCTTTGTAAAAGTCTACTCAAAGGCTTTTGAAATCAAGCAGGCCACAGATGAGATGAATTTAATGGATGATTTGGGTTGTATGCAACTTCTACATCAAAGTTCTCTTCAGATAATAAAACATTGACTACTTTCATTCTTTTTGGTTCATATTTTTTTAATTTTGAAACCCAACTATTCTTGCCAGTAAGAAAATTTTTAAAGCATACATGTGGTAGCATGCACCTAGTTATATTCTGAAGACAGACATGGAGGAAGAAAATCTGCTTTGTGGTCCACCAGCAACACTTCTGTGCCACACACAGTGACATGCTTCCCTTTAAATGACTCACCTGCTGCTCAGTTCTGGTTTTCACCCCTTCTTACAGTTGACAGTTATTAATACAGTGACTGGCACTCCTCTATAGGAAGAATAGATGTTTATGATTGTAGATGGGACCTAAAATACTGCTGGATATATAAACAGATCTAGTCCAATGAAGCAAGATGCAAAGAAAGGAGCAGTGCTGGAGAAGTATATTAGATATCCCACTTAGCTTTTTTAAGTATCTCCAATCTGAAGAAACCAAACACACTTCTCAGGTTAAATATAAGCAGATAACACAATATTTTGCTCTCCAGTTTTCAAAGTACCCAAGCCCTTCAACATGCAAGTCCTGCAACCTAAATGAGCCTGTGGCAGATGGAACTTAACAAGGGCCAGAAGTTCTCTAAGTCCTGCAGCTGGAGGTAGACAAGTGACAGTCAAAGCATCTAGTTCCAGTGCTGACCACTGACATATATCACTTAAATATGACCACTCCATATTTAAGCAATATATGCTTGTTTTCTCTGGACATTTTAGTTGCAGGTGTTTCTCTGAATCACAAAAAAAAAAAAAAAAGCAGTTACTATTGAGGCAGGCTCAATAGCCATAATTCTAGAAAATATATAGGTTAATTCTGTCCTCAGTGTATGAAATAGGGGAATTGAGAGGCTGCCTTGGATTGCAAGTTCGACTTGTGGCATCACTGCCAACCTCCTCCCATGTATTTTTGCCTGCTCTGGAGATCACCCTAAAAAGAATTCAACCATTACCTTAAAAATTCAGAACATGTAGCTGATAACTTCTTGTAAATAAACACATGCAGTGCATCTCAGACTGAACAATCACAAGTTTTTTGATGAGACAGTTACAAAACAGCTCATATTAAATGGAAGAGTCATGCTTATCCTCCATAAAAACATCTCCTAGATCTTTTTAGAGGTCTGAATACATGAAACTTGGAGTGGAAGCCCCAGTCTTTTCATGGTTTGCAGCAGCAAAACACCGGTTATAAGATATACCCAGACAACTCCTAGACAAGCCTGGATAACAATCTGAGCTTCTGGTGTTCATCTGAACTGAAGCACCCAAACTCTTTGATGTTTTCTCAGCAGTAATTATTTAAACATCAATGTTAATTGCCTACACAACACATGGAACTGACACTACATCAAGGACTCAGCCTGCCTGCTTTGTAGCTGGATAACTGGGATACAACTGCTTTGCCATTCTCCTTACTATTGTCATCAGGCCAGACATGAAATAAAAGCAGTGACACCACTATCTCTCCTCCCCCCACCAAACAGTCTGTTGCGGGTGCAAGTCAGATTACATACTTACCAAAGAGAGAAAATGGACTCAACTGGCATCATGACAGAAATCCACAGACAGTAGTTTGTTCCTTTTAATTATTAGCTTCAAAAGATAAATGCAGGGACATTAAGGGAGGCTTAGAAGGTGTGGCACAAAACCTTTATACAGGCTTTCACTGCAGGGACCAACTTACAGAAATTAATACAAACTGGAAACAAAATAGTACTTAACAGATACAAAGCAAAATAGCCAGGAATCAGGTTAGGAAAATTAAAGCCCTGACAGAACTCAATCTGGGCAGGGATATTAAGATCAACAATAAAAACTTCTGTAAGTACATTGGGAATAAAAGGAAGGCAAGTGAAACATGGGCCCCCTCCAGAAGGAAATGGGAGACCTGGTCATGTGGAACATGGAGGAGGCTGAGGTGCTCAGTAACTTTTTTGCCTCAGTCTTCACTGGCCAGAGCTACAACCACACTGCCCAAGTCACAGAAGACAAAGGCAGGGACTATGGGAATGAAGGACCATCTGCTGTAGGAGATCAGGTTCAAGATCATCTAAGGAACCTGAATGCACATGTCCATGGGACATGATGAGATGCATCTGTGGGTCCTGAGGGAACTGATGGGTGTAGGTGCTAAAGCATTATCCATCATATTTCAGAAGTTGTGGCAATTCGGTGAAGGTCCTGCTGATGGAAAGGGGGAAGTATAACCCCCATTTTTTAAAAAAAGGGAAAAAGGAAGACTTGGGGAACTACTGGCCAGTCAGTCTCACCTTGCTGCCTGACAAGATCATGGAGCAGATCCTCCTGAAAAGTATACTAAGGCACATGGACAACAGGGAGGTGACTGGTGACTGCCAACACAGATTCACTAAGGGCAAACCATGCCTGAGAAATTTAATGGCCTCCCACAATGGAATGTAAGTGGATAAGGGAAAAACCACTGATGTCATCTACCTGGACTTGTGCAAAGCATTTGATACTGTCCTTCATTACATCCTTGTCTCTAAACTAGAGAGGCATGGATCTGACACATGGACCACTTTGTGGATAAGGAATTGGCTAGATGGATGCACTCAGAGTTTTGGTCAATTGTTTGATGTCCAAGTGGAGATCAGTAACGAGTGGTTTCCCTCAGGGGTCAGTGTGGGGACCAGTCTTGTTCAACATCTTTTTTTGCAACATGGACAGTGGGATTGAGTGCACCCTCAGCAAGTTTGCCGATGACACCAAGCTGTGTGGTGTGGCTGGCATACTTGGAGGGAAGGGATGTCATCCAGAGGGACCTTGACAGGCTCAAGATATGGGCCAGTACAAACTTCATGAAGCTCAACAAGGCCAAGCGCAAGGTCCTACACTTGGGTCGGGGCATTCCCAAGCACAAATATAGGCTGGCTGGAGAACGGATTGAGAGCAGCCCTATGGAGAAGGACTTGGGAGTGGCAGTTGATGAAAAGCTTAATATGATCCTTCAGTGTGTAGTTGCAGCCCAGAAAGCCAACTGTATGCTGGGCTGCATCAAAAGGAACTTGGCCCCCAGGTTGAGGGAGAAGATTCTCTTCCTTTACTTCACAGTACTGAAAAAAAGATGAAAGGACAATAGGATTCTTCCTTCCCTGCAAAGTAATTACAGCATTAACACCATGAATCACACCAAAGCTAGATCAAGCTCAACCAACTCTAACAGCTCAGCAGCCAGCACAGTAACCTGGTGTGCCACATACCTACAGAGAGAGACTCCACAGCTCCGACAGGTTCCAGGTATGCATGCTTTATATGTGCTTCTGGGTGAGATGAGAGCATTTTAACCCACAACATACTTATGGTTCATGTTCTTCATGTGTCTTCCCTGTGTTAACTTGATGGAGGATGTGAATCCACAATAGCTCCCAGTCTGAAACCTCTTCAGCAGCTCAGAATGAAGGGATGCTCTGCTCACATCAAGGCCTGGCCAGTATTTGATTACCCCCACATGCGTTTTGTCCCTTTGTTCATTTACTTTTGCCAGTCTCAAGTCATCATTCCCCAAACCAGAGCACGGCTGTGGTAGCAGAGATCAGATAAATGGTTTAATCTTGATCTGTTTGTTTTAATAAACCAGACTGGGTACAATTACAGTGTGGTTGTGTTGGTTCTATGAAAAGAATGATGCCTGGCAGCAAGAGGTGAAGAGATGGGAGGGAGCCCAGGATATGGAAATAACCAGCTTTATCCATAAAGCTGCAGCATCCACAAGCACAGCCTGGATCCTGCCTTGCAAGCCCTGTGCTCAGCCCTGCCTAGCTCAACATGGCAGATGAATAAAGCAAGGAATATTGAAGCTATTTCACCTCTTCTGCAGGGATTGCAGGAGGCTGGCAGTTTGACTCTCTTCAAATAACCAAGTTGATCTTTTGCACAGGGATACAAGGTTTTGACTCTCTGGGATTTAGGAGTCTAAAATCCCAGTAATTTATGTGTGCCCATGAAGCAGGGGGATGCAAGCCTCAGGAGATTTTTACGTTTCCCTTAGACTGCAAGGAGGATGGCAGAGATCCTTTACGGTGTAATCAGCTTCCCACTTCTAGGAGAAGGGCATGGAGGAACCGGTCCAAGATGCCCAAAGGTCATCAGAAAGGGTAGTTTCAACAGCCAGACAAGCCAGCAAACTGTACCTCTAGACTCTGCTTAAATATAGCCTAATAAACTACAGCAGCTAGCACTGGAACTTCTCAAAGGCCTCATTTTCCTGCAGAAAGGCAATGTTTCATTTAATCAGCTAGTGCACCAGCAACATTACCCCCACTCCAGAGCACTCCAAAGACAGTTTTAATTTCGAATAAGAACAGCATATACTAGACCTACACAACTACCTCTGGCCAGCCTTCTTCCAGCTTGAGTTTGGATTTTGGTTTTTTGAGGCTTCATTGTAGTATATCCCTGTTTCTGCCCCCATGTCTTCCTTAATGCACAGCTAAGGAAAAGCAAACACATGCTGATTGCCATGCTAGCTTTCTTCCAACACAATATTTGTTGTGAGCCAGATCTGGACTGTTGCAGGATGGCAAAGCAAACTCCAGACAGCTGCTACTCATACCATTCCAGAAGCATGGGGAAGGTTTCCAAGGGACAACAAGGACCTTGCCAGGAATGGCCTGAACACCTTGACACAATTTTGTGGTGATACAGATGAAACCCCTTTAACATTGGACTGGCTGTTGTAAAGTTTCAGGTTTGTGTCACTTTTTCATATACCTTTTCTCCTGTTACTAAATCAAATTTCCAGGTCATGGTGGCAGCCTCTATTTAGATGCTTAAAACGCTTTGAAGTTCTATTTCTTTTTTTTTTTTTATCAAGCTCCAATTTGGGAGGATTTATCTCATCTGCTAAGGTCTAATAGCAAGGCAGCAAACCCTCCAGCCCTGAAGCTGGCCTTACTTTGATGTCTCACCTATAGTGCCAGTGGCTGTTTAGCAAGTAGCCAGTAACTAACTGCATTCATTTTCCGCAGCCTAGGAGAAATCCCAGCTTCACTTTACCATGGAAGCATAGGTTTTAGGCATATCTTTTGTCTCTCTTTAGTTTCTGGTGTTTAGCACTGCAAAGCCACTTAGTTCTTCTGCCAATTGACTTGTGTCTTCCGGCTGCAAACAAAAGGGGAGATAATTTAAAGTGTTAGCACTTAATTTGCTACCTGTAATGGTGTTTGCATCACTGGAAGCCAGTGCCACAATGTGGCTTCAGTTTCTCTGCCCATGATAAATACGAACCACATGCACACTGAAAGGAATACCTGTGTGTGTTTTAGCAGAAAATGGTATCTCAGCCCTTTGTTATTCTCCTCATGCTTTCCCAGTACACTCAGTACATGTTTCTCCAGTACACTCACTGAGTAATTACAGCTATACTACCAGGCTGCAATCCCTAGAAGTTTCAGCTCTAGGAAAAGAACTGCAGCTAGAGGCATGACAGGTAACCTGCACATCTGGTCCTGGAGAGTCGCTCCAGGAGGGGGTGCAGGGGACACAGAAAGCCATTACTGCTTCTGGCACGCAGGCTGAAGGGAGTCTGGAAACTTGTCCCCAGGCAGAGTGGGTGAAAAAAGGAAAGCCTGGGAAGCGCCTGAGGTCTCAAGTAAGGTCAGAAGAAAGTCATGTATAAAATACGCAGTTTTCGAGCCCTAAAATTTCGAGCCCTAAAATTTCGAGCCCTAAATTCACCCACTCATCCTATTTAGGAGCAGGAAACCGCCATCTGCATTTGCTATGAGAAATCTGTTCACTAGACCTCTGCCTCTGTAAGAGGAAAAACTTTTATTTACTACTCGGCCAAAAATGACACTAAGCCCAGAGTCATTAATTGCCTACTTGCTGGTCCATGCTTGCAAAAACAAAGCAACCTTCTACCCAAAAGGACCAAAATCCCAGACAGGGATAGCTCTGACTTATGCAACTATTTGCTGGATCAGGTGCTCATAAAACCAGCATAAACACATCCTCACGTCCCCCAGATGATTAAAGCGAAATGTAATTCCATATATGGCAAAGAGATCCTACAGCACACAGATATGGTACGAACTAGTGAAGTCACGACCACATTTATCTGCCAAAGTTTGCTTATAGTCAGGGAAATGGACAATTTAGATTTCCAGAAGGATGAATCTGCTTCCTTCTTTTGGTTAAATATCTCATATATTACATGCCTAAAGTTTGCTGTTAATATCTCCTTTGGAGAGATACAGTCCCTGACAGGAAGATAGCACCATCTGAAATAAAAAAACAAAACCCCAAGCTTGAAAAGCTAAAGGTAAGTGGAGAGGGTGTCACAGAAAGGTAAAATGCCCTCTCCAAGATATCCAAGAAACTGGTAACTGTGCCCATTTATTGCCTGTCTGCTCTACTCCCTCATGCTGCCTTTCAGTATGAATCAGCCATCTGGCTTTACCTTTGCTTGTGCTTTGCTATGTCAGAGGAGCTCAACTCTACCGCGTGTGCAGAGCTATATTTAGAAAGGAAATTACTTCAGCCCTGTCCAGCCAAACAGGCAGGAGAACGGTTTCTGAAGACATCGCTCCCGCACAATGGGATAGGGATGGCAGAACTGACACTACTGCTGGGCATGCTCCATCTGTGACCTCCAGCCCTGCCAATGCCTCACCTGCAGTGTTGTGGGATGGAAACCCAACTGTAACAAAAAGCAGAAAAAAATGGCAAGAAAGGGCAGGTATTGCTGTGTGCTTTTCCAGAACACTCAAGGGAAGAGGCAACTGCTCTGCATCTTGCTGCAGCCCTCACTGTCTAACAAGCAGACCATCCTGCTTACTCTCTGCAGTTCAGCACATTCAAAGTCTTTTCTTAACAGTGGCTACCTGCTGGGACTATATCTTGTGGTGTCACTACACATGCCCTGTCTTATGAAGGTTTTCCCATTCCCTCAAACGCTTTTGGGCCCCATCACTCTCCATCTCCTTTTTAATCTATGCAGTATAAGCACCATTTACCTGCACCTCACTCTTAAAGGGGGTTGAAGTATTGTTTTGGAGCAAGAGGGGAAGAGGAATAGGGAAGAACAGCAAAGCAAACTCCTGCCAAGACAAGCACAATGCCAACAAACAAAAAAGTTGTAGATGTCAGGGTGTATTTGCCTGTGAGACTTCACTAAAGATTACCTTTTCTTGTAATCTTCCTGTTACAGTGAAATAGCAACTGAAGAGGATTGTCCTGCAAGTTTTTCTGTCTTTGCCAACAGCTAGATGATGTCTTGAGTCTGAAACCCAAAAATCACATCAAACAGGATCTGAAAGTCTTTTTCTCCCATTATATGGAACAAGTTCTTTACTTTGAAAAAGATATGCAATCAAGAAGGCAACTGTCAGTAGACATCAGATCAGGTGATAAACTAGGGTCAGCAGCCTATGTCCTTGTAGATACTTGCCCTTCCTCCTGATGGAGGGGACAAGCAGGGTATGATCATGGCACACCCTTGATACCCTGCCAGAGCCCAGAGACAGAGTCTTACGTGAGTCTTTCGAGAGTGAATTGCCCAGTTTATGTGTGCAAGACTTGAAACAAGAGGAATTTCGTGATCAGGGAAAGAACAATGTGATATTAAAGGCAAGGTGAGGATCATCCCCACTGGGGATTTTAGAAACTCCCTCATTTGGGGTCAGTAGGAACTGCTACTTGGGACTGTATTCCCCACACACTGTCTCTATTTTCCTTCTGACTCTGAGGTGGTTTTTCCTGTCTGCTTGGGTTGTAAATGCTCTGGGACAGGCTAATCTCTGCATCTTCTTTTTCCAGAGATGGTGCTAGAGGTCCATTACCTTAGTGCAAGCGACACCTAGACCCTTCTTTACAGGAAGCAGAAAATGCCACACTTCAATAAAGTAACAATAGAATAATACTCCCTGGTTCTTATTATTTTGTGTGCAGACTCTGGCCATCAAAACCTATTAGTGTGAAGTGCGTTAGCCTCGAAAGTCATAGCAGACCAGACTAAGCAGATGGCCAATAGCCTCACTGCACTAATTCAGCCTTGTCTAGTATCTGCCAAAGAACTGTCAAGTCCTCTTTCCCTTAATGCCTAAAAAAAAAAAAAAAAAATTCAAAACCATACCAAAATAACAGGTACAAAGAGGTATTTATCTTTTTCTTAAGCACAAGGAACGTCATTTTCCCTCTCCTTTTAATCTCTTAAATTCACCTGACTGCAAAACTGAAAAGGCTACAGTAGCCTCAATCATGTAACTCTTCCTATAGTTTCTCCTCCTCTCCTCAAACAGCAGATGTCACTTTCCTGTGGAACAACAAAGCTTACCAGATTTTGAAAAATAATTATTCATAAGGACAAATGAATATTTGCTCTTTTGTTTTTTTTCCTTTAAGTGGTTCCCAATGTGTCTCCAGACAAACTATTGTAGGTCTGAACTCAAGAAAACACCATGCCCTCTGCAATGACTCCTCTCAGGACCCTGCTGCAGACCAAGTGTGACCATAGAGTACATGATATCCTTGAGGCTCAGTTTTCATCCATAACCCTTAAGTACCCACTCAAAGTCATCAGGACCCATAAACTTTGCCTAAATTTCTCTCTTATGAAGGGAACTTGGCCTCGGGCACTTCTCTCCAGAAACTCCTGCCTGTGAATGGACTTCAATTCTTTATATCGTTGCCCAAAGCTATTGTGTTTGTTTTAAAAGCTGACAGAGAATCTCCTTTGTATTATTAAGGTATATTAACCAATGTCAGGACTTGAAAGGTGCCATCTAGTTTGTGAGTGATTATTTTGTTGGTTTTGTTTTGTGTTGGGATTTGTTGGTGGTGGGGGTGGTGTTAATATGTCTGGGTTTTTTTGTTTGTTTGTTTTTTTTCTTGGAAACCCAGCCAAAGATGAGTTTAATGGGAATGCAACCCAGAAGGCACTATACCTTTAGTGGGCTGACATTAAAGCTTCTCCTGCATCACCCTTAGGGTTTCTGATGGGGGTTGATACTCAAACACAGATCCTCAGATGTGTGGCCTGCTCTCAAATACGAGGATCACTTCATAACTTTAATATTAGCCAGCTGTTCAAAGCATGATGCAGATATCCAGCTTCATGTCTCCTTTCTGCTTTCTTGGTGACCATCACAGCTTGTCTGAGAAGATGGGTAGCAAATTCTAAGCCACCAGCATTCAAGGTTAGTGTCATGCAAAACCACACCTCAAGATGCTTGGAAGTGAAAGCTGCCAGTCTGAAGAACTAGTTTAATTATTTAATCAAGTTGAAAGAAGTTCACAGGGTTTTTTCCCCACTGAATTATACATGCATGCTTATATTTTAAGAATATATTTGTTACTAAAAGATTATTTATTTTTTTTAAAAATCACATCTACCTGTTATCATAGTATACCATTACAGAAAGTATGTCTGCAGGGTCAATTGGCATCTGAAGTCTAACAAAACCCCACATTGTCAGTCATTTTCATTGAGCTCTAAATTGATTGACAAATTGTTCATTGCACACAGACATATCTACCTTTCAGAAAAGAGAAGCAAGTGTAAGATGGTCTCTGCTGATTTTTATGCCCAGATCATTTTCCTCCCCAAAAATGTATTGCATTCAAAGAATCCCACACAAAGAAACGTAATAAAACGCTACTTCTGCTGACTTGTATAAAAAGCCTTTTAAAAGGTTCAAATTGTGATTATAGAGCTGAAATGTTGCTAGCCCACAAGTAGTTGGGAAAAATATATATAAATTGCAGTTCAATGTTTTACAACAATTATATATTAGCTCTTGAACTGACTTGCAATACTGACAGATTTATTGCAGATTCAAATTAATATACCATAGCTGAATCTTACTGTTGCCATAACTTTTATTCAAAAGTCATATTTCCAATGGCAGCAACTATACTTTCACTGTTGGATAATTTCTGCTAAGTAAAATAAATACCCTGTTAGATTCAATGTTTTTCCTATAATTCAGCTAAGAACACTACTACTCAGCACTGAAAGTTAAATTGATCTTAGAAAGAAATTGTGCTACCATGTATTTTTGCCCTTCGGGGGCTGGAGGTAGTAGTAACTTCATAACAGAAAGAGGGCTGGAAGATAAAAACAATATATTTTTTCTGGGCTGGCAGCTGTTGCCTGTTAACATAAATATAGATCATGTTTCTGGGTCACCTCTGTAGGATCCTACAGGTTTTGGAGCAGCTCAGCATAGGCAGGCAGTGCCACCTACTAGCCTCCTGGTGCTGCTGGTTGTCCTTTGGTCAAGCTTTGGGTGTAAGCACACTGTTGAATGCAACTTCAATACACGAAGTTACTCTCAGCCAGTTACACCTCTATAACCAACCATGCACATATTTGCACTTGATCCCAATGTTAAAGGTAAAATGAAGGGCATTGTGTGAGTCATGTCAGCAACTCTGGGGTCCTAGTGATCATTGCACTTTGTGTGCAGATGGAATCCCTTGTGATCATTGTGCTATGTGCAAAGGGTATGTATGATAAGTGTCCCTGTCAATACCACAGTGAGGAGGAAGAAGAAACAAGGGAATAACTCCCCTTGGTCAACCGCAATATTATGCAAAGAAATGTTTTGTTCATTGTTTAAATTGCATGAATGTTCTTAGAAAATGGGGGGGTAGGTAACTTAGAGATATGTCCTGTTACAGAATGTTGTGAAATCCGTGCACTGAACAAATAAACACATAAGGAGTGGAATTTATGGGGGCTAAGATGGCAGTCAGACTTGTGATAGACATAATGTTTCTTCAGCCAGAGACAAGACCCCAACAACAGGTGGAGAAGCCCAGGAAAAGAAGACAACAGGAATGGCTGAAGAAGCCCGGGAAAAGAAGACAACAGGATTGGCTGAAGAAGCCTGGGAAAAGAAGACAACAGGATTGGCTGAAGAAGCCTGGGAAAAGAAGACAACAGGATTGGCTGAAGCCCAAGAAGCCCAGGAAACCAAAAAGTATAAGAGACTATCCCCAGAAGTTCCCGGTGTGCATCTCCAGCCCTCCAGAGACTCCCTGGCGCACCCAGTGCTGCTTGCTTATTGTCTCTCGATATTAATTATAATAAAAATCAGCTTAAACAGATTGGCTAGCTTTTTATAAAAATTTGTCGTGGTTTAAACCCAGTCAGGTAATTCGTTCGCTCACTTCCCCCCCTTTCTTGCCCTCCCCCTGCTCCCGGAGGGACGGAGAGGAGAATCGAAAAGAATGCAACTCCCACGGGTTGAGATAAGAACAGTTTAGTAACTAAGGTATAACACAGATCACTACTGCTACCACCAATGATAATAATGATAAAGGAAATAACAAGGGAATACAACACCTCACCACCAGCCGACCGATAACTCGCTCCCCCCCCGAGCCCGACCAAGCTCCGACCAATACCTCCTCCAACCCTGCAGTCCCCCAGCCCTTCCGGCTAACTCCCAGTTACATCCTGGGCATGACATGCTGTGGTATGGAATACCTCTTTGGTCAGTTTGGGTCAGGTGTCCTGTCTCTGCTTCCTCCCGGCTTCCCCTCCTCCCTGGCAGAGCATGAGGCTCACAAAGTCCTTGGCCAAACCAAAACATCTCTATCAGCTCTGTTCCTGAGCCGAAAGTCAAAACACTGCACTGCACCAGCTACCAAGGAGGAGAAACATGACTGCTACTGCTGAACCCAGGACACAATTTTACCTGGGTGGAGGTAAGAGCACAAGTATGAAGAGTGATTACTGTTATATATCATGCAGTGACATGAGTTTACTGCATTTAAATGTGTTTCTATTTAATTTTCCTCTGAACATCTTAGTGTCTTTTTGTAGCTAACATAAGCTCACCTTCTTATTTGCTTTTTGCCCTCTGTCCCTGACAAGCAACTTTGGCTTTAGGATTTGGCTGCTTTTGGTCTGCAAACTAATACTTGGAGCTCAAGATAATTCCCATGGTAAAGACTCACTTCATTGAGTCTTTATCATGAAGTGTATTGAGGCGTGACAATGCCTATTTATTTCTAAAAGGAAACAAAACTTAAACTTTGAAAGGTACATCATACTCATGAGAAGCTAAAGCCTTCTAAGGACCCAGGTTAACACAGGGTTAAAAACTGATGTTAGAGTTCACCTAACCACAGCTGTTACATCGTGATATGCATCATACAAAGGCTAGCAATTTGACAGAAGACGCACTGAAGTCATAGTTTACAAGGCAAAGTCCACTCTCCTCTCAATAAGCCAGCTCATCCACGCCTTGCATCACTTGCACCCTGCAAAGGAAGTATTTGGAAAAGTATCTAAAGATCTCATTTTTCTCTACGTAACACACAAATTCCAGATGACATTCAAGTCTCACTGTTTAAGCCCTCAGAAACTAAAATACTCGAAGTCATCAGTTGTTCAATAAGATTGATTTGTTCTGAATGGAGGGAGATGGTTTTGGGGTTTTGGGTCAGGTTCAAATGCATCCAGCTTCTCCATAAACATAAAATAATGCTATCAGCATTTGACAGTATTTCCAAGCCTGCAATTAAAATAGGTGCTTTGTCAGGAATGTTTTCCTTTGTTTTCACTGTTAACATCATTACCTTGGACCAATGCTGACAAAGGGAAATTTATTATTAAATTTGGAAGATGACTTCATTATAACCTTGTTGGTCTGTAGATAGTTTATACATAAGTTACCACACACATATATCAGCCACTCTTTACAATTTGTCAACTTCTATGTCCCATATATCAGTACAGATGGGAGAAAAGAGTTATGTCAAATGTCCCTTGCTTACACAAAAAGTTCATACTGAATTTGATGTTTCAAATCACATACTTGACAATTTTATTGTTGTCAGTGATAAGGGAAAAACCTCAAATGAAACCAGTGTCCTTTTCTGTCAAAGACAAGGGTATCTTGTGTCTTAAATGCCATCACAGGCAGGAAATTGCCTGCCCTGGTTTCAAAGAGAGATTTCTGGAAGAAAAAGGGAATGACTTCTTGACAAACTGCACTCTTTTTGAAAATTGTCTGTCAATCAAAGAAACCAAATCTATGATTAGATTTTAACTCTTTCAAGTTAACCTATTATTGTCCACCGCATATTTTGGCACTTTCTTTAGGACAAACAATGTTATTTATCAAAGAGTAGTTTAGGCTGGTTACGAAAGTTTTTTGACTGATGCCACTGATTTGCCAAAAGCCTTTTTGATTGTTTATTCACCACTTCATTATCTCTCACTCCAAACGTGCTCATTCCTCTCAATGCTCAAATAAACCTTTGAATTGATTCAGAAGCCTGGAAAGAGGAAACAGCAGTGTTCACAGCTCTTCGTAGAGATATGGAATTACAGGATGCAGAGCCAGCTGGTGAAGGCAAAACTCAATAGCATAAGCCTGGACAACAGGAATGCTCAGCAGGGAGGCCATGCACTAGTATCTTCTATTATAAAAAACAAAAAAGAAGGATCCCAGTACAGGGGAATAAGATGATGCGTGTTTGCTTTGTGATTTGCAAGAGTATAGGTCTCCCATTGACACCTGCAGGAGCAGCTTTAGTGCGGTCCTTCTCTGAACATTTGCCCCTTCTGTTTAGGAGTTTCACAACTCTTGTTCCCATAGACATGGGTTTCAATATTTGTGTTTGTACAGTACCTAACACTTTCACAGGGGTCATCCCTGGGCATGACTGCAAAATAGGTTTAAACACTGAAGGTGGAAACTGTGAAGGTGCAGAAAAGATAACAGGGAACTTCACATCAGCCCTTTCCACTGGAGACTGACAAAACTACATACCAAGGAAGATAGCCAGGAGATTTTTTTTCCAAAATGACACAAAATAAGATTAGGAAATTCTAAAATCAAAGGTAACCCAAGAAAGTGGCATGTCATACAGTGCAATGTAAGACTTTAACAAAGCGAAACTAAGATCACCGAGGCCTGGGATAAAACACTTGTGCAGCCCTCCAGAGTTGCAACAGTAAATGCATTATATAATCTCCTGCTTTGGGATTTAAAGTAATCACTGTGATAAAATTAGTATAAAGATCAGGTTCTCCAGTTTCAGCCCACTTCTCTGTCTCCCAAGGCAGCTGCGTAAACCATTCAGAAGACATTCAAACTGCTGGGAGGTAGGTAACTTAAACCTTTGCACAGCACATTCTGGGCCTGATTGGAAGTAGAATTCCAGCCCATGCATCATTTAGCTACTCTTGCAATTTTTATCTCAGTTGCTCTCCACTCTGAGACCACATCTGGCAATATCTACAAATGTTCTCCAGTCATGAAAATGTGATGAATACCAGGGATTGCCAAGATGATTCATATTAAATCTAACAGCTTTATAATAGTCAATAACCTACCTGTCAGGTCAGGATATTTTATTAAAGACCATACTAAAAGCTTTTCCCTAATATTACATTATCAAATATTGTAGGTGGGCCACACTATGGAAAAAAAGAATGTCACTTCTTCTGTCTTCGTACTGAAGTAAATACATATATATGTAGGGGAAATGTGCATTAGTTAGAGCTGCATACTTCTGAAACCACAACACTCTCCTGGCACACACATTTGCATTTCCCCTGCTTCATGCACTTTGATTTCTGGGCTGTGCTGCTGCTTACACCTCTGTGCCAGACCTGGTCTGGGACTACCTGCTGCATAAGTTCCTCTATTTCACCCTCTGCCAAGTAGATTTCCCCACCACTACCACCTCCCTATAGGGTCCGATTAATCTCAACCAACACCAGCTGCTGACTATATGCTACCCTGAAGCATCTTAAGCTAGTGGTAGTCAGAGAGACAAGCATGGAAAGACAGTTAACTCCTTCCACTTCAGAATCTGCATGATAAAACCCATCTTCTCCTCCCTTGAGACTGCATTGCAGACTTGAACAATGTAAGGAGCAATTATCCCAAGGGAGCCTGGCAGCCAATTAACCTGGGTGGAAGAACTGGACATTATTTCAGGAGAATGGAAATCAGGTACACTGACATTAAGAGTAATAAATACAAAACAGAGACTAGGCTTAGGAGAGGAGGGTGCACATTTTCAGCTTTGTAGAGTAATGCAATGCAGATGCAAGCAAAGCAATGAGCTGCCCCAGCTCCTTGCTCCTTTCCTTCAGGAATTGCCTGAGATATCTCCCTCCAAAGTGTTTTAAAGAACAGAGGCAAACTGGGGGACCAGGAGGCAACTGAGAGAGGAAAAAACAACTTCCCCAAGGGGCTCAAATTCTCCCCCTGCCAACAAGCATGCTGGAGCAGTGAGCAAACACCTGCAAATCATTCATGGGTCATACAAACACCACAATATATTACATTATACTCACAACGAAACAACTGTACACTACAAACCCAGGACAAAGAAACTGCTACTTCTTACTTTGCAAGCAGCAGACCATAGGCTTAGGCACTATGGTTATCAATCAGCTTTGACTTGCAGGTTTTGATACCACTACAAGGAGGAGCAAAGGCAGATGCTATTTAACACCACTCACTAACATAAAGGTTCACTCAACCTGCATAATGCCTGGAGGAGAAAAGTACTCACCCCCACAGACTCATCCAGCACATAAACCATTTCCCAGCACACCCATACAGCTAGGACCGGGGTCAGAGCTTAAATGAATGCTGTGGGTGGGTGGTGTAAGTGAGAACCCAGGTGAAGTTGAAATGGGCAATTAGGGGTTATTGATGCCATAGGACCTTAATTGCTTTCTGTATATGGTGTTGGGGCTTCGTACAGCTTGGCTGTTTGAGGCCAAAATATGGCATGAGAAGCTGCAGAATCCAGCATTTCAGGAGGGAGCGGCAACGTTGTTGCTGAGATTTAGCCGTCATGGTGAGCTCTTTCAGTGTCCCAGAGCACGTAACTTGCTGCAGATTGGCACCTAGAGCAACGTGTGTGGCTCTTCCTGTCAACAACTGTATTATTTCCATTTAATAAAAGCATTGTTTCTGATTTTTCCTGATGGCCAGAGAAGGATAGCCCATTTCCCTCCACCAGACACAGACAGCATGTAGGGATAGGCAACAGCAAATGCACCTGCAGAAATTAGACACGGGATACAAATAGTAAAGTGACAAACAAAAAGAAAATCCCAAAGCTGTTTTCAGTACCACTAAGCTGTGGCTTCTGCCCCTCCCTTCTTGTTTGGTCTCTGCAGATCTCTTTCACGTGCTTTGCAGAAATGCTGTGTTTTGAGGGCTAAGACTGTAAGGAAGAAAGGAGAAAGGAATGTCTTTCATTGAAAGCTGCAGCTGGGTTCTGTTATATATTGCAGGCCATGGCACCAAATTGTCTTCCTGACTGACCCCAATGTGAGAGCTTGCCTGGCCCAAATAACACTGGGCATGAAGCAGCACAAAGCTCATTTGGAAATGCAGGTGTTGAAACCGGGCAGGAATGGAAAAGGTTACGGCTCCCAAGCCAACAAGTAAAAGAGAAAGTGCCACCTGACGCAGCTCCTCAGGATGCTACCTGAAAGCTGGCATATGGAAGCCTGCAACTCTTTCTGTAGGTACACACATATGAGCATACGCACACAAAATCCCCTTTGTGTCATTGTGAGCAGGATGGGAAACACTAAGCAGAAACACTAAGCTTCTGTCTGAAAGGACAGAGCTGTTAACTCTGCAAGTGCTGAGGGTGGGACATAGGGGACAGAGTAGCTATTTCACAACAGTATTAAGGGGTCTTGCTTTGCTGCAGACCCATCCCACATTGTGTTGGGATCATGAGCATCCAGGCTTTTTGTAGAGGACTGATGTCCTGCCAATGTGTTGCCACTGCCACAGTGCCAAGGGACACCTACATCTGCGGAGAGAGGCAGTATGGGGAGATGCAGAGGTCTACATGTACTTGCTGATGTCACCTAGAGATTTCAAAGGACAGGTATCACTGCAGAGATCTGCAGAGGGTCCTCACTGCAGAGGATAGGACACGAATTCATGGCTATGGCAGTTGCCTATTGGAGTGTGGTGTAAGGTGTTTCCTTTGCTGACACAAAACTGAGATACTTGTGCTTCCAACCCTACGTGCATAACTCAACCTCTGTAAAAGTCCATCTCCCAGGGTGCCCTCTTCAGTAAACACGGAAAGAAATACCCCTCTATGGAGAGGCTTCAAGCAGAAGCTGGAAATACATGAACTAAATACAATCTAAAGATCATTTTCCACTCCATCCCCCAAATGTAACAGCAGAAGGCTTGGCTTAGGGCAAGGCTCCTCTTTATTGAGCAAACTAGACCCCAAAAGAAGCTGTGTCTGGATGAAAGGCAGATGTTTGCTCCAGCCATCTGGGGCCACTGATTCAAAATGACTGTCCATTGCTAGCAGAGCAAATCTCCACAGCAAGAAACCTGCAAACGATTCTAATGGGTAGACTTTCAGAAGCACCCAGCAAGTCTGGATGCTATGCTGGGTCTGCCCTGCTCTTGGTGGAGCAGTGCACTTGATTGCACTTCTTCAGTCTTTAACAAGGGGAAGTAGTAAGAGTTGATTTTCTCATTTGAACTCCTTCTCAAAAGGAAGAAGCAAATATGTTCTGAATTTACACCATGTATGCAGCCAAGCTACAGTATGCTCTTTGTCTGGATTAATCTACCTGTTCCTACCTTTGCTCTCCAATTCCTTCTCTCCCTGAGCTGCTATATGGTATTCCTCATCATGCCTCAGAAGCTATGTTCCCATCTCCTCTCTTGTCCAAACCCTTTTGTAGCATTGCTGGACACATGACCACAAATACAAGAAGCTGTGCTGGTGCTGGAGGCCCCATCTCTCATTTAGCCAGCAAGATTTATTTGCAGTATGTTCACAGACCACCCACCCCTATGCAAAACAGCATGGCATGCTCCTTCCAAATGAGCCATCAGAACTCACAGGAAAACAGTGATTTTAGTTTGCCAGCAGCTTAATTTTCCCTTGTTTCAACAGTATATATGGAGAGTAATTATTTCTGGAAAGCCTTTTCATAGTCCATGGAGTATTAAATAGGCAACACTGGATTCCCTTAGTTTAGATTGCTTTCTCTGTCAAGATAAAATCCTGTGCTCAGTCTCCCTCTACCTCTTATTCATTTCGCTGGCTTTAGCAAACTGCTTCTCCCTAATTGACCAATTATGACTACTGTAAGTAAATCAATCATCCCTCTAGAGGTGGATGCCTGCATTTATTTATCTGGATCAGGAATGCTGCAGATAATGGGTCATTAAAAATTACGCTTTCCAAGCCACAGATATCATGCACCTGACTGGCAAAGTATGAGCTTTTAGATAAGAAAGAAGGCTTAGGAGGGTCAATTAGGTTATAATTGGCTTGGATCCTAGCCCTATCATACACTGGCTTTATTAAAACCGTATAGCTGGAGACAACATCTTATCTTTGTTTCAGCACAATTATTTTTAAAATGGGGCTGCAGAATCTGGGGATTGCCGACACATGATATCCACTACCAAGAAATCTGAGATTATCAAACCCTTAAACCCATCAGATTATAAAGCTAAAGGTCATCGTGGAGAGAAGATAGAGAAGACAAAAAGCATTCTTCTTCTGCCAAACTAAGCTCAAGCCTTTGCATAACGCGATTGACTTCTGAAATAAAACACCACAGGTCTGAAAGGAGCCAGCCAGCCCCAAGTTACATGAGCCCTGCAGCTGAGCCATTCCTCTTGGTACTCAGATGGGGTTTCCCTAGCCTGGAAATGTACTGGCAACTCCAGGAGTTTCCCAGAGCAATCTCCTGTTATGAGTGTTTGTTCTGGGGAAGGACAGAGAAGCCCCTCTTAAGTCTTTCTCAGGCTGATTTTATCAGCTCTCTCTCTAGACATCTGTTTTCAAGCTAGTGAAAGTGAAAAATGTGGCTGTAATGAAATTGGCCAGCAAGCCCAAAGGCAAGGAGCTGTTCATACAGTTCTGTGGTCCCCAGTGCAGACCTACAGGACTTTCTTTGACAAGACCTCCAGGAGCAAGTTTCCTACTTGTTTCCTTACTGCCCAACATCTGGTTTTGCTGAAGGGTAACTTTGCCCCCCCCCCCCCTCCCCCCCCAAGAATGAATCAAGCATCCTTGATCTGTGGGATCTGGCAAGAGCATTACTCTTGATTTCTTCTGCAAGTTGCTTTGCAGATGTCAAGGTCAACCCTTAGGTATTTCAGATAACAGGGAAGCCAGATTGCTTGAAGGGAGGCATCCAGAATAACATCAGAATGAGTGCACAGCACCTGGTGATCAGCAGCATCATCTTTTTTATTGTGCTGTTGCTCTCACACCTCATCTTTCTATGACAGGATTTGTATGAAAGGCATGGGAACTGGGAGCTCTTGAATCCCAGCCTCATTTCTGCTCCTCACCTGCCATTTGGCTTGGAACAAGGTATTCATAACTTTATATATCGACTTTTGAAGGTATCATGAGGACTCATCAGACACATGTTCATAAACAATGGCTTCTACATGCAGTGTTATGTGGTTTACAGCCAGCATAATGCTAAGCTTTGAGAGCAACAGCAACACAGCTCTTTTGATGCACCCAAAAAGTCCCGATGGCCACTGCAGGGATGACTTTTGAGATGGCTGATGATCAAGATGCCTTCCAAATAAATCCTCCCCTTGGAAATTAGCTCTAGGATGGATTTGGAGGGTTGCCTATGTTGCTTTTACTCATAAGCCTCCCTCACCTGCCCCATTTCTTACAGGCTCTTTTCATACTGGGGAAAGGAAGGGAAAAAAATTGCAAAAATTTATCAGCTTTTTGTCCCTATAAAGTGCAAAAATTTGTTGAGATCTTGTCCCCATTTAATTTACCCTGAATACAAATGCATGCCTTAGAAATCAGAGCAGTGAGGAAAAGAAATCCCTCCTTTACAGGGCAAGCAGCTATTTTGGTAAAGCATGCATTCATTGAATAAATTTTCTGTAATAAATGTCTACCTTTTACCATATATTTTATAATCTGCCAGCTACATCTTACATGTATGTGCAATAGCCACATAGTTAAAAAGAGAGAAAATGCATACATTTTTCACTCACATTTAGCCTGAAGAGGCTTCGTAATTTATTACTTCAGTTCACTGCTGCTGTGACTGAGAGCTGGAGAAAGGGAAGCCTCCAAGCAGGGATCATGGGAATATAAAGGGAATTGGCACTCAGAAGGAGCTGAGAAAGTCTTGAGCTTGTGGCCTCATTTTGACTCCTATCAATGCCAAGCGTAAAATAATAGTCTGATTCAGAGCTAAATGCCATCTAGATTTCCCACTGAGTCCATTAATTCTCTTCTTTTATTGTGGCAGAAAGTATTAAATACCTCATGCTAGAATCAGGGTTTCATGCAGGATCTGTATTCCAATTACACAGTATCCCTTCCCAGTTCAAGACACTGTATTGATTTGTTTGGGGGTAGGGGAGATTTTTTTCTTTTCTTTCTTTTTCTTTTTCTTTTTCAAGTTAAAAGAGTAATTTATTGCTTTCTTTACCCTGTAATTCAAATTGCAGATGTTTTTCTCAAGCCATTTCCTATCAGAGCTGGTGCATTAGCAAGGAGAGTGGCTGCTTGCAAAGGAAATATGTAAATAGTGGACCTGTTTTGTCCAGTCAGATCACCTCTCTGCAATCTTTGAGGATTATCATCAATGATGGATTCTGAAGTGACACCTGCTAGAGGTAGCCTAGCTAATTATTTGCAAGCTTTCCCGTTTCTGCTGAAGTTCTGGCAACCAGCCTGCCTGTAAAGAATGACTCCGAGCTGTGTTTCTGCAATAAAATGCTTCTAGGAATGACATAAACTGCTTTTTCTAGCCAATGCAAAAGACATTTGCCTCCCTATCACCACAAAAACAATATTAAGCAGCTGACCAGCACTCCTTTCTCAAGGCACTTCTGTCACTGATCAGCAGAATTTAATAACATACAGATTTAATCCCATGGACTGGAGCTGAGCTCCCAGCAGAGACACAGGGTGTACGGAGGGAGTGTTTTAAAATTCAAGTTCTCTCACAGGCAAGGGAGCAGCTGCAGATGATATTCTGGGTTGAAACATTTAGTCAGGACCAAATAAGCAGATTTGAAAGGATAGTGGCAAATTATGCTTTAAATTTTATTTTTCACTCAGTGCTGGAATCATTCTTGTAAGCAGCCCAGGTAAGAGTTCCCCTACCAATATTTTTTTTTTCCATTTGCCAAAGACAAGAGTCTTGGATGTGCATTTGAGACGTGCAATGAGAAGGAATAATCTGGCTGAAAGGATAAGCAGTTTATCTGATATCCAAAAAGTCAAGAAAAAGCATCTTTGGGCTGCGCATCACCAGCTCCTGTCAGAGTAGGGCAGAGTACATTGGTCTGGGACATCAATGAGTTACCCACCAAACGGACTTTTCCCATTGCATTGGGTTGTGTAAAACAGCAGCTTCACCGTCCCAGGCTTCATGTTCCCTATTGGGAAGGGAGGATACCCTTTCGGTGGTCCCGTTGTCCCAGGCTCTTAAACTGTATGCTTCCAATGATGATGGGAATCCTCCATGTCTCTTGTGTTCCACATCATTTTTTTTCTGCACACCATAAAAAAAGGTCATACTGACACTACAGTAATTCAAAACAACAACCAACCACTAACCATTCTCCATAAAATTGTTTTTTGGCTTGTCATGGAGGGTGCTTGCTAAGCTGGGAAGAAGTATGTGGTTATTCTGCAGTATTAATATATATGTACATAAAACCCAAAAGTTGATCCTATAGGACAAGTTTCCTCAGTTGCTATTTTATTGTTTTTCCCTGTCACTTTGGGAGAAAGATTTAGTTAAAATTATAAAATCTGCATAGAAAAGGAGTAGTAAACAAGTCCCAGATGTCAAATTGAACAGCTGGGTATAGGAAAACACTGAAAGCTTAGAGTCAAGGGCAGGCAACCTAAAACCCCAAACAAGCAAACCCTATTGTGACCATGCTTCTGGGTCTTGGGAAATTCAGGTGCTGAATAAAAATAGAAGAGAGGGCTAAGAAAATTTACTCCCAGTAGAAATCAAATATATACAGTCAGGTGAGAGTACAGTCAGGTTCAGGCACGTTTCCAGGAGACAATACACAGTTTTAGGGCACTTCATAGCAGCCTGCAAACAGTGCAGCCCCCCCTCATGAAACAAAGTGATCTACTGTAAATGGCATCTGTCGTGACATATTAAATAAAAAAGCCCAAATGACAAAACCAACCAGAGATAGTGGCAATGACCGTGGTGAGCTGCAGTAACCTGTAACCCTTCTGAGTCATGTATCTTTCACAAGAAAATACTTCACTAAAAAAGTCACCAGGTGATGAGCCAGTCCAGGGAGATCCCACAGTGGTGATCCGCAGGATTATGCTAGGAACACCAATCAACAGGCCAACTGAAAGCAGAAGGGAGCATGCAACCAGTTCTATGCTGGACCTTTCCAGCACCACCCGTGTAAGCAAGGCAGGGCCCAGCCCTCAGAATCATGGCTTGGTTGGATTAAGGTAGTCAGCGTGTTTTAGCAGCATTTGGCTATATCTAATGACAGTAACTGCTGTCTCCATTGCAAGATTTCCACCATTTATCTTAGAGAAAAAACAACACCTCTTCACAACCCTTAGCTAAAAGTGGATGCCTCCTTCTTCTGCATGCACACCTGCTGTGCAATCACCTCTAGTCCCCCTTGCTTATACCTCATGTCTGCCTTCAGCACCCTCTAAAAAGGGAGAGGGCTTCACTGAAGGTGCTTGGCCATCTCCATCCCTTCTTGTGCTTTTCTTTCTGTAACAGGCAATAGGGATACTTTAGGGAGGAAAAACACAGGTTTCTGAAAACTTTCAAGATTTTCTTCACTGAGCCCTTCACCCCACAGGATCCTCTCTCAGGACTTCATCTTGTAGTCAGGCTATCTGTGCTCTTCTTACTGCTTCCAAAGTTTTGTTGGTCTCTTCTCAGTCTCCATCTGCTTGCAAATACTGCAGCTCTGCCAAATACTAACCACACCCCAGTATTCGCTGCCAGAACCCAGCTGACCCTCTTCACCCAAATAACTTACCATCTCTCCAGCCTTTCAGGTGACCTTGTTTGAGGTCACAGACTTGTTCTTACAGACATCTTATTGCAAAATACAGCTGACGTCCTCCTACCTAAATAAGGGTTCAGTGGGACTTCACCTTACCTGTAGCACACAGGAGAAACATCTCTTTTCACTTACATGAATACATAAATAAATTCCAGAGTGATGCTATTTTAAAGTTTGTTTTAATGGCAAAACAGTTTGCAAAACTGACATTCTCAACCAAGAAATGCTTGGTCCCTTCTCCTCCTTACCCTGTAACAAATGTTATGTCAGAAGCAACACTAAGCCTCCAGCGTTAGGTACAGCACAGTGTTTTGTACCCTTCTTTCCCACAGCTGAAGCTCCTTGGCCAGACTGAACTTCCCGGAGCAGAACCAAATGTCCTTTTTTGGCTTGGAAACAGGCATCCTGGAGGAAGTAGACCAGCCCACAGTCTATATTTATAGGAAGGAGATGTGCACTAGAGAAGAGTGAGACAAAAGCATTCCAAGGTACCACCAAGGATCTGTTTTAACCTGAAAAAAAAAAAAATTAAACCTCAGATTGTTTCCGAACTAACACAATTTTGGTATTTTTTCCTTCTTTTCAGGATCTTAAAGCCTATCCTTATTACCTCTTCCCTTTCTGGGAGCAGTCTGCTAAAGCTGTACCAGAACTTCCACATCCCTTGCACTTACACAGATGTTGAAAGATCGCTGATCTTTTGCAACCATTTTTGGTTTTCGTATGAGCTTGTGTTCTAACAGCATATAATGGTCTCTGATAATTTCTCCCCAAAGAAATAACAAATTCAGCTTTCTTAGTTATTTCAGCAGTAGGTGGCACTGCTGGGACTGAAACCTGAAAGGAAAAAAACAGGATGCAAAGTTTGCTCTCAGAAAGGACTGTCAGGATCATAATTGTTATAAAATATACCATACATGCAGGTTACCCTAATAACCACGTATTGATTAAAAATTGTTTCCATAATTGGACTTTTAGTGCATGGAGTTCTAAAAGCTTTGCACGTGCTCTGTCGGGGAAGAAAGGGGAGGTTGCATGACTGCAAGCAAATGGGCATGGTACTAGCAATTAAATTTTGATTTATATATTATTTATGACAACATATACCTTACAATTAAGCTTTTTTTTTGGAGTTTCTAACTGTATTACAAGGTAATGAAGGAGCTTTCCATTGTGGGAAGCATTTGATATATGGCCTGAAAAATATCCTTGCTCTTACATAACAGGATTACACTAAATTCTTTTCTAGTCCTAATCTCTATTAGATATTGTTATAAAATGCTGTTACACATTCTTTAAGGCATGAACATGTGTAATGCTCAGAGGGACTGAAGCTGTTAACTGAATGTGCTGTATTTCTTTGAGGAAAGCTGTGGGAAAGCAGGATTCCTATGATCAACACCATCAGAAAGTGAGGTGGCTTCTCATTATGAAAGTGGGCTCATCCCAAACATCACAGGAGGCCTGCCTTTAATTTCATATTCAAGTGATTCATCATTGCCTGGTCTTTAAAGCAAGCCTTTCCAGCAGCTTAGTTCCAAAGCTGCAAGGCCCTCTTTCATTGTTGCTGGTAATTTTAGGGTGATCTCAGTGATACTGATGTGCTTGCTGGTGTGCTAGCAAACCAGGCTCTACATCTCATAAGAGCATTTCCTTCTTTGCTACTTCAGCACTGCAACCTGGACTTGAAATTAGAGAATGAATTGTATATCTGAGAGGGGGTGGGCTCTCTGCTGGAAGGGCAAGAGCTAGATTTTGAGTTTAGCGGAGATGTGGAGACTGTCATGGCCAAGGGAGGCTCCATGCAAGTGCAGCTCCTCTGTCACAGGCAAACCCTAAGGGTGTGTGGTGGGTTCACATCAAAAACCCAAAGCAGTGTCATTGCCTCCTGCATCTTCCATTTGCATACGCAAGAATACCACAACCAGCCAAATCTGTGAAGTCCCAGGGATGAACTCATACATGCTTGTAGCTGAAGAAACTTGGAAACTGCAGCTGCCATTAAGAAAAATGCTCTAGCATGTCTCACTTCAATGATGCTTGTCTGTTCTTTTGATTCCTGTGGGATTTGGGCTTTGGGGCAGTCAACCAAGACCTCTGGTCGCACATAACAACCTCAAGCTCGTGGAGATGTGTATGCTTGCTTTGCAAAACTATACACCAAAGCAGAAGAAAGTACAATTGTATTTCTTGGGTGACATGGTCTAGTGTGAGGCGTCTCTGCCCATGTCAGGGGGGGTGAAATTAGATGATCTTAATGTCCTTTCCAACCCTAATGATTCTAGGATTCTCTGTGGCACAGTTGTCTATAAGTATCTATGCTAGTTCTTGGTAAGCAAGCATTTGCTTAGAAGAGATGATGAAAAAGATTAAAAAGCTGGGAGAAAGAAAATTAAAAAATACTGCAGAACATTTCTTCCACAGCACAACTCTGCCTACATTTTCAGCTGCAACATGTGTGAAAACAAGAGGCATCATGTTACGGGTATTAATCCTGCACTGATCAGGGTTTTAGCCAGATATACCATATGCACTCACAAGCACAAGGCTGAGCAGCTTGATCGATTTTGGGATTGCTCATTTCATATCTGTACCAATATTATTCCACTGCTTCTGGTGCTTGTCCTGTTTCTGAGGCAAGCCAGGCTGCTCAAGAAGGCTCGACACTTTGTACCAGCTAGGAAATCCAAGGTGTCATTCTTGTGTTATGAATATTACTCTTATTTGACTTAAAATTAAAAAAAAAACCAAAAAAACAAAAAACCAAAAACCACCCACCTCTCAGAAAGAAAACCCACAAAAAAACCCAACCAACCACTAAACCAAATCACAAATATAATTTCGGGCACACCCTGGTATCTTATGTCACCATGCCAGCACGAGTAAAAAACGACAACAAAAAAATCCTACAGAAATTACCTTTGAAAATAACTTACCATTCCCTCTTCAACCTTTTAGTCTCACTTTGTTTTGGTTGAAAAGCAGTAATAGAAAGTCAGAGGTGGGAGGAAAGACATTTTTGTGACAGGATTGTGAAATATGCAACGGCTTGGGGAAAAACACTTCTTGCCAGTCTCATTGGTATTCAATAACTCGGTGGGTTTTTCCTCTTTTATGTACACATATACATGTACAAACACGCAGGTAGTGCCAGGACAATGTTTTTTTTTTCTGAATTTACAGCACATTTCTTACTTTGCCTTTGTCATCCTTGTTGTTTTTAAATAAAAATCATTATCCTGACTTTTCAGTTGCGAAGCAGATCATGCCAGGAATGTAAAGATGATGGCACCTCTTTTCCTGTGATCTTAAAATCAAAAGTTAAGTGTTATGCCCTTGAATTTTGTTGTGCTGTAAGAAAATAAAGAGTGTAGTGTTGTTGCCTTGTTCTGGTTTGGATTTCCCCTGCTTCTAAAGGAATAAAGGGACTGAAGCTTTAAAGGCAGTTGAGTATTGCGGAATGGTATTATTGTTGTTCTTATAGAACTTTTAAAATCTTTTAAAAGATTTTAATGTGGTTTACTTACTTCCATCCATCTCCCACTCTCCTGCTCTTCTGGCTACCCTATAATTTCAGGACATTACCTTAGGCAAGGCAGAGATAGCTTCACTAACTGTTGTTCGTTTTGTTCAGAGGTGATAAACTAAATAGAGACCTGAAGCAGCAGACAGGGTTTCTGGGTGTGGAGATTCAATCACTTCTTTTGCTCCCATTTATCAGACTGAAACCAAATCAGGCCACTTAACTGGCTGCCAAAACATGAACTTGTGAGTCTATATGTATATATGTATTTTTAATATTGGGAGACAGCTTAATTTTTAGCAGCATTTTAAATTAAACAAATATTAATTTCATGGTACCCTGGAGAGGAGAAAATGAGAGTAAAACCTTTCTTTTTTAATTTACAAAATTATATCCTAGAAATCACTGATTTTAATGGGGTTATTCCTGTTTTCAGGAGGAGAGGGAAGTGGTAGGATGCCCAGAGTAGATATCCCTAATGGGATTTTTCTTACTGTCCACAGCATGTGCTCTCTATGAAGCAATAGGGAGGTGGGAGGGAACTGTTGACTATATGGGGAAATAAATGTAGCTACAGATTTTGAATTTGATGACAGATATCACGGTGATCTCATCTTCACTTTTAGAGGATATCCTTTTATGCACCTACTCCTTCCTATCAGTAAGTGTGATTTAGGGTGACTTCAGCACAAATCAAACCCACTTTTGCAGCATGGTTCAGGAGTCTAGCAATGATGAGCCAGATGTTGCTGTAGGTATGAGACTAATGGTTGTGAAATCTTTGAATCTACCAGTGGATTTGCACAGGAGCACCAGGAAAAGTACTGCAATCTTGGGATGAATGCTGGAGCACAGACCAAAAGATATTTGTGTTACTCAACTACTCTATCCCCAGAACTCATCATTTTACCCCCTCTACGTTAACTGTTCAGGAAGAGCCAAGACAAATGAAGATCTAATTCCTTGAAACAATTCTACAGTGATGTGATCTGCAGTGCTAAAATGCTTCTTAATGTTTTTTTTTTCAAATTCATACATGAACACTACCTAGCTCCAGAGTCATAATTAAGCTAACGGCCAAGCAGAGCTTGGCTAGGTCATAGATTCATTACTGAAAGATCAAAACTGGGAGTAGCACACTCAAAGGAGATGCCATATGGCATCTGAACCCACAGCTTTGCATATGTTGGGCAGTAGATGGTCAGAGTGCAGTCATCACACTGATGGAGAGGTAGGTACCAGCTGAACCAGTCCATCCCAGATCTGGAAAGCTTTCCTATGTACCCATATCTCCTCTTTGCCTGAAAGGATGTGACAACATTTTTAACATATCTACATAAATATATGGATAATAGATTTATTAATTTTGGTATAAGCAACAATTCACGGAGAAGATCTAAGCAAAGCAGGTACTAGGCTTTTGCTGTCCACAGCTAATGATCTTCTCCCACAGACACAGTTATAAAACCAGATGGACCCCCCACTGCCTTGACCCAATTCAGCTTTTACTATCAGTGGGGATTTTATCACTGATGGCAAACAAGAATACAGCTACATCAGTGCCATGAGTTTTTACAAATCTTACTCATGCTAAACTCAGGCACAAGTCCTCTCCATCTTATTTTCACAGGCACTGGGAGATATTCAAGAGGCTGAAGGTCAGGGATGTTTTTTTTCTTTTTTGCCCTGAACCACTATTAAAGAACCTAACCATTATACTCACAGAAGACCGAGTATCTGATTTTGCTTAAGATGAATAGCAAAACTTTGAGCCTTTGGTTTATCAGTTTGTCTCATTTCCACATGCCCCCACATCTGTAATGAAGCACAGGATAATACACCATTTGCATCCATCACCTGCTGGCTGTTATGGCTCTTGCCCAACCTATCTAATGATCCTGGCACCCAGCCTCCCCTTCACTACAGTAGGCTCTTTTGTCACTTGTCAGCTAATTAGATCTTGCAGACAACAAGGACTAAAACAATTATAGTTTTTATTTTTTTTTTTAAAAGGCACCAGATGTTGACTGCATCATATCCAAAGGGATTTTATGGCATCCTCGGCATGCTCCCAACGGAACGGCATCTGCAGGCCTCCAAGTGATGAGATTTCATTAATTCTTCAATAGGCTCACATTTCTTGCAGGGGTTGGATTTTTCTTAATTTCCTCCACACAGTGCAACAGATATCAACAGAAGAGGATTGCTGTTCATGCTACATCACAGCATTTCTCAGCAATTAGGGCAAGCTTGAAGCAGCATCAATCAACACGTGATTAAAAGAAAGAGGGACACCTGCCTGTAATGTATTACCATTGAACACCAACCATACACCAAGGCAGTGATCCCAGGTCTCCTGATCTTTCCCAGCTCCCCTGGAGCTCAGCAGCTTCTGTGCTCTGCATAGAATAGTTGGTTTATCTGCAACTCAGACCAAACGGCATTGGCTACCATGTCCCAGTCCAAATTATTTATTAAGTTAAACAGGTTGGTCCTCAAGCAGTATTCACACCTCTGTTTCAGGCCAGGGGAGACTGAGACCAGACTCCTTCCCACAATACCTGCTTCAGTAGGACCTGAAAAGCCAACATTGCTCACAATTCACTCCAGTGGTGAAGAGGCCTTTAGCAAGGAAGCCCTTTAAGTCTGTTCTGTATCCAGTGGCCATGATTCTGCAATGAAGGCAGCAATATTGTTGGCTTCCACAAAAAAAGCCACAATCAAACAAAAAAAGTCCCCCAAAAACCAGAATGAAAACAAGTAGTAGGTTCAATACAAACTTTGGATGTCTTATGGTGTTTTCGTCCTATTTGCCTCCCAATTTCCCTTTGACTTTACATATATGGGTTTTCGTACTTCTGCCTAGACTTTTGTCCAAGAGAAGGATGGAAAAAAATGTAACCAGAGGATAAACACCTCCTGATGGATGGATTGCCAGACAGCTCCCAGAGATAGAGATCTGTGTTTCCTGAGAGTGGCAAGAAACAGAAAAAAGAGTGATGGCATCCTTAACGTGAAACATGTATACAGAACGGGAATTGAGGGATCCAAGAGGATACAGTTAGGTTCACACACACCTTCCCAGTGGAGGACTGCTGACTAGTTAACTAAGATTTTTAATTAACTTATTACAAACTCATAGTGATTAAAAAAGATATTTGGTGGCTGGAAGAATTAAAGCTTACCTGCCCACATTTCTTTTTCCTGATGCAGTCTGACAACTGATGGGACTCCTACAGTAGAGATAAATATTTTCCTCTCCCTCTATAGTTCCCAGCAATCTCCTTCATTTCAGCACCTTCTTTCCATCTGCCTCTGACTCCAGCCAAGCTATGTCCACGAGGATCCTGTAGCAGTGTAGAAAGCCTAGAAATGTAATATCTATATTTAGTCAGAATGCTACCATTGCCTACCATAAAGAGCATTTTTTTCCAACACATCTGTAGACAGACTTTGTGGAGTTAAAGAGAGAGCTGTTATACATTTGATCCACAGGTTCTCCATAGACATAAGCGTCTCCTAGCAGATTTTCCTTGAGCAAGACAGACAGACAAAAGCTAATACATGAGCCACTTCCAGGCAGGCTGTGAGTAGTCTAGATGAATCACTGTTGTTTTAGAAGATGCTTCAGTGGTAAATGTAGTTGGATGTGCCTGAAGGAGGGGCAGCATAGCATCTGGGACTTGGCATGGTGCATTTTATGCTTTGTACATTGGACTAGGAGAGAGATGATCCTATGTAGGCAAGTTCCAGGAGAGCAATGTAAAATAAGATCTATATTGTGAAAAAGCTAAAACTCTGCGCAACTCATGCCAGGGACCAAGCTCACATAGAGCTGCCTTGGCACATTAAGAGAAGCAATGAACCAGCTATGCTTGGCTTCCAGAACCAGGACCCTAGACAACCTTTGCTCAGCAGATGGATATTTCAGGAGACTCAAGCACTACCAAGTTTTCCCCTGTAAATGTTTAGTTGGTGTTCAGGGCTAACTCCTGGCACCCTATTTCATTTAGAAGTAAAAGACTACTGAAACACTGTGGGCTCATGCACTTTTCTTCTGAAGAGGCTGTGATGGGAACAAGCCGGAAAGCATCTTCCAGAGCTTGTATTTCATTTGTGTGACAGCTTGCAAGGAAAGCAGAGGGCAAGAGACCAGCAGCTTACCACCAGCAGCTTGTGTTCACCAGGCAAGCTTTACAATGAGAAGTTAATAGTGGGGAAACGGAGAACTAAAAATACTCTGAGATGCAAATCCCTCTCAGCTCAACATGAGAGGCAAATCCCTCTTAGCTCAGCACTTCAGATGTCAGTTCTGCTGCTTTTCCTCCTCCTTTTTTAAACCTTATCATTGGTCTAATTGGGAAGTTATCTTGTGTCCTCAGCTGATTCCAGGTCCCATTACCTAGGCTTCAGTGTGGTGAGGAACACCTCAGTGTGAGCAAATTCACAGTCACATGCAAATATGTATCTGTGAAGCAAGCCCAAGGACCATCTATCCTCTTCTTCCTGAACACCACAACGCCATAGGGGTGGAGGCATTTGAGATGATCTGGTTTCAGACACTTAAAAGCACAGGTGCCCAAAGATCTACAGTAAGTAGATATAAAAGGCTCTTTCAAGAGCAATTGAACCCAGCTGGTTTCAAACCCATCTCAAGACAGCATTGCTAGCCCTCAGGAGTTGTACCACTGAGTAACAGAGTAGGGGCATGGTAGTCCTCATCCCCCACCTTACATGCTCCCAAGTTCAGTAGGATCTGCAGGATGCTGTGACTCTCCTAAGGTCTTGCCACTTCATCCACCTGCCAAAGCAAGCAAGCAAAATCCTATTCTTCAGGGTAAATCAAGAAAAAATGAAAGTAAAATTAACAGCAATAGTGATTTTGATGGAACGGTGCATTGCTAGCAGTGTTATTGCATCCACTGAGTTTTACAATGTATACACAGTGTGCAATAATGTAATTAGATTTCACAATGTGTAATAAGGATTTTTAGGCAACTTGATGCCTGAGAATTAGAGAAAGGAATTGGTTCCCACTACAGACCTGGCAAAAATCTTGGACCAATACTTCATACCTGACAGTGCATCCATGGGGTCTCAGGCCTGGGCTATAATTCAGTAAGGATTATAGGCTGGAGAGCAGCCTAGGGAAGGGATTTTATTCCTTGTGTCCCCAAAGATACCCCTGTACTGCCTTCTGCCTCATGATTTTCTGTGTGGACAGCATTACCAGATCTCAAGGGAACCCAGTGCACAGCTCCTCCCTACACCTAAACAGCCCCAAATGCACATAGGAGAAGAAAACCCTTTTTCTGAGTAGGGAACATCTCTGTCTCTCTTGGAGGAGACCATTTAGGAGCTCATGAACTCATGAACTTGCCCAAGTAGGAAGTACAGGACCAGCGCATCCTAAGATTGAAGAGGGAAGGTGAGTAACCATGAAGCCAGGGGCTAAATAGGAGCTTTGCTGGCCCTTATTAAGGAAGCAGAAGAGAGAGGGATCTTGTAAGTCCTCTTTGACCATCCAAATATCCTCTCCCTAGAGGAACTGCACTCTCAGAGACACTCATTATGCTTGAGTTCAGCCACTGATATGCAAGTCAGGTGATTCAGAGCCTGGCTGTTTACCCCTTAGAATAGATGTGGACAAATATATCCAGCATCATGTCTCCTATTTTTAGCTTTGAAGACCTCATCAAAACACACATGGCACAAACAGAAAAAAGGGCACAGCATCGTCCAGTTCACATGTTCAGCAATGCAGCAGAGAGCTGCAGCAGTAATGCAGCCAAACTGCCAGCTCTGGCACATCCAGCATAGGTTTAACCCTGCCTGGCTGATGGCATCACACAGCACTGCAACTTGCTCTTGAAAAGCTAATTGTGAGAACAAATATTTTATGGCTTCACAATAAATCATTATTTAATTTTCCCTCTGTGCGGGCTTGTTTTAAATGCCACTTGCTCTGTCTCCACTGTTAATGGGCACGAGTTGACCCATTTATTCTCTGTTGCACTTTCTGCAGAAAATCATGGCTTTACTGCTAAGGTACAGAATATTAGAGCCACAATTTCATTGGCAAATTTTTTGGTTTTTTGTTTTTTTTTTGTGAATCCATTAGTATTTTCCCCAAACGGTTTTTCCTCTCTCATCTTGGTAGATTAGAGAATTGCTCCTTAGAGCTCCATCCTCAGCAATGTTTGAGGCCAGGTTGGACAGAGCCTTGGGTGACATGGTATAGTGTGAGGCGTCCCTGCCCATGGCAGGGGGGGTGGAAAAAGATGACCTTGAGGTCCTTTCCAGTCCTAGCCATTCTATGATTTTATCCTGTCTGATATTCCCTTGGCTTGAGTGAAATATATATGAGATGATTCAGGAGTTTGAACTCTCAGTTCCTAATACAAAGTCTCTGCATGTCTGGGGACCTAAGACAGATATTTAATTTTAGATAAGAAATACTGGTGACATCTTTGATTTCTTTGACACCTTTGATTTCTTTGCTGGATGCCTGTGCAGCTGGCACATGGTGAAGCTGTTCAGCCATAACAGCCTGATCACATTTAGGAAACTGCTTAATATTTAGGTATAGAGCAGTGGGCTGCCGCTGGTCCTCCTGGGTGGTGCTTAGCAGGAGTGCACACTGGAACTTTTAACCCTGGCAAAACCATACAATAATGTATAAGAAAGGGTAAAAGATCTTGAAACTAAAACTAGGTCTTCTAAAACAGTTTTGTGCAGCTGCTGCATCCCCTGGGCAGCAAAGCTCTAAGCAGAGTGTGTCAGCATGAGGGTCAGCTACCCTTGGTCCACATGCTACCTTGCACATGTTGATTTATATCCTGTCAATACACATACTGGAGAGGTTGAATTTAGACTCGCCATCAGTGACTTCAGCTTCCCAGGGCAGCAGATGCCAGCAAGTTCATCCAAGCAGAACGAAGCATGCACACGACAGCTTCATTTCTAACTTTACAGCTTTAAAAAAAAAAAAAAAAAAAAAAAAAGCATGCCTTCATTTTATTTTGAAACATGACTAAGTAAAAGCTCATATGCATGAAGGGGAGCTTGCTTGGGGGAAAAAAATCATATTCCTACAGCAAAACCTTTTAGTCAAGGCTATTTTGATGACATTATAGTGACAAATTTTCAGCCTTTCCTACAATTTTATACCTTCCTACACAGCAGTTGTTATCCAAAAAGATCTAGGAGAGATATTAGCATGGATAAATAGGGCATAAGATAGGAAATAAAATCTAATTGCTGAAATGTGAGGCAAAATGCAGTACTCACGTGTCAGCAGAAACAGCACACAGGGTGACGCACCAAAGGGTACAACAGGTTCTTCATCCTTCAAAAACTGTAGTCAGTCCTAAAACATGTCCTAAAGGTTAGTTCAGCCTTTCTCTAGTTCAGCCAGGAGTTATAAATTTGCTGCAATCTATGCAATCTATTGCTTTGGTCCGCATAGAGGAAACTATTCTAGCATCCTCTGAGCCTACTAAGGGGCATCTACCACCTCATAACACCCAGACATGTTGCTGTTACTCCTTCAGTTAGGGACTACAGTTAACATCCAGGTGGGCACAGAGCTCATGAAAGCAGCCCCTAACCTTCACACAACACACTTACGCTCTTATTTTGTTTTTGTTTTTTTTTAGCCCCTGTCAGCTGCATCTCCTAATTGCCCTAAATGATTAATGAACTGCAGATTGTGGAAGTCACAGTCAATAGACAGAAGCTGGATGAGAAGAAATAGTGTGAGCCTAGTTGTGAGCATCCCAAATGCATGTCTAACCCAACAGCTATAGCCTTTCTCAAAGAAGGTAAAGCCTCTCAGCTCCAGGGCTGTGGTTTGATGCATCACCACCGCCTCAGGTCAGAATCAGTACACAGCATACTTGAGGATGGTGGGTTTTAACATCTGTCTTCAAGCCTGAAAGCTGCAAAATCGGTGCATATATGAGCTTCCACTTATATAAATAGCTCATAAAGCATCCCTAACTTTTCAGTTTGTACTGATGTTTTTGATTTGTTTTGAGTAACTGTGTATAAAAAAAAACAAAACCAAACCCACAAAACACAGTTTAGGGCCCTTCACATTAGATCACAATCACAGGCTGTTCAACAAAAGTGACTAATAATGTAGTTCTGTGCCCCAAGAAAGGATGAGTGCTAGTCCTAGGTGAAATGAGGTTGCTGAGGCTCAGCTGCACTCATCACATTTCCACATCACTGACCAAGACAGCATCATTTGATCTCATGCCCCTACCTAAGAAGTTTCATATTGAAAAACCCAAACAAATAACAAAATAACCCATAAATCTCTTTACTTTGAGTGTGAATTTGCATTATGGGGGATGTGCTTGGCTTTAAATATTAACCAGCCGGAGTACAAGATGGATTCAAGGCAGAATGGTGGTAGCCCTTCTTGGTTTGCTCATGGGAGACAAGAGGGGTTTGCTCTTACAAGCCATGCACTGGCCACAGAGATAGCATCAGCAACGTTACCCATGTGCTGTGAGTGAAGTCGTAACACCTCTAGAGCGATGGGTTCAGTGGTTGTGAGGCACATGCAACCCCCAGTACCCACCTCTTGTGAGCTCCCACCCTTGAAGCTATAGCCCAGGGTGCTGACATGCAAGTTTTACTCCCCTTTAGCACTGCCAGCTGGTAAGTGATTTCCTGCTCATACCTAACACTAACGCAATATTTTACCTAAAAGAAAAAAAAAAAGTTTAAAAAAATCACAATGACATGAAATATAAGTATGGCTGAAGACTCAACAGGGATGTTTCTTTGGTTCCTCAGCGAGCCAGCAATTATTTTTGACCCTGTAACAAGAGCCTGTAGATATAAGGCTTTTTTGTTGTTGTTAAAATGGTATAATATTTTACTGAGGTTTGTTGTACATCATCTTACTGGTGTATTGCATCAGAGTCCGTGGGTTAATCCTTTGCTGGGTAATGAGGCATTGCCTTTAACTACATTTAAGACTTTACCTCTTCATTTCACCTCATAACACCACCTGCAGTATTATCTATGGTGAAGTGCAGCACTCAACTCATCTTCTCTGGACACTACTTATTATTTTATGTGCCTTCAACATGTCACTTCTTACGTGCCTCTGCACTAAAAATATTTCTAAATGGCTCCTAACAGGAAAGTCTCCTCTTTCATTTAATTAATCTTTTTAGTCTATCTATTCCCTGGTCTCCAGGAGAAGCAGCATGGTCCAAAGCAACCTTAAATTGGGAACCTGGGATTAGGCCTCCCTGGATTGTTATTCTCTTAAGTCCACATTGTAGCCCGGCTACTTTTCCAGCTGCAATGCATGGTGAACAGTGCTTCCCTTGCACCTTTGAGCAGGTTTTCCTCAATCTATTGCAGGGTGTAAGGGCCAAGCAACCAAGTTACAGCTTCACTTATTTTACCTGGAATTGGGATTTCCTCATAAAGGAAGGAAGCAGAACTCCCCATACTGGCATATCCATGCACCAGGCCTTGCAGACTGGCATCACTTGGTCCCTAGGCATTGGCCGATGGAGTTCTCCTGCCCCTCGATCCAGCGCAGAGCCACAGACGGAAGGTGATGACACCTGCCACATCATAAACCATGGTGCTCCTGCTCTTGTGCTGGGTGGTGGCTTCTTGTTGCTTTGTTCAACTTGCAACAATGTCTCTATATGTTAGGATATTTGTGTTGACTTTGACACACTCCCACCCAGATCTCCTGTATTTGGGTTATATTATTTTTTATAGTAAATATTGAAGGAGCTAATTGCAATTACCAGAAAGCATATACAAGAGAGCTTGTTGATTGCCAGTAGACAAAGACACTTCGGAAATCTTGGATTTTGCTATAGATGACAGCCTATAAATTTTAAAATAGAAACCACGTTATCGTTTACAATTTCCGTTTGCTAACAAATTCTGCTAAACAAAATTGGTGGCTGATTAAGTAAACATTTATACATAAATAAACCAGTGAAGATCTCTTCAGTTATTGAGATGCAGCCAGTTCAGTCTCTTGTAAATAATACAGTGATGAATTCTGGCATTACAGTGCATGATAAAGATACCTAGGCTCAAAGTCTTAGGCAAACTAATCCATACGCATGAATCAATCAGTTCATTTTAGTTATACCAGTGTTATATAAACGCCACTAAAATCAATGCCTGAAAGACGTAACAGATTAATAAGTCTTATGCGGTACATCTGACTGGGATGCAAATCTACAGCACATAACTTCATACTGAACACAGCTATAGGAGTAGTTTGGATAAGTCATTTTAATAGAAAACTCAAGGGCAGGCATGTAATGAGGAGACATGGATGAGAAAAATCTGATGCGTTATTAATTTCAGACAATGCTGATTTCTTTTTCATAATGTACATTTTATTAATGCTCTCCGTGATAGCTTTTCATACGGGTTCATCACCAGGAGTACAGTAATTACATTGTATTAAGATTTGTTCCATGCCTGAGGAGTAAGGAAGTCCAGTTAAGATACGGAAAGCAGGTGAAACGTCAATCACTATTGATTTGGGGCTGGATTAAACCTGGGAACAGATGGGGAACACAGCAACTGGGTGGGTTTTGTAACCTGGCACCTGCCAGACCTGCTCTTCTGTGACTATCTCCCTCCCCCTCTTTACTGGCACACTTCTGCACGTAACCTGTGCACCATCAATACTGAGGCAGTGGACAAGATTCATCATTTTTATTAGGACTTGGGGTCAGCCTGTCTCATCTTTGCAGCCATCACCATTAGTTACTGGGTGTCAGCCTCTCTGGCAATGGGGAGAGAGAGAGACATTGAAGATTGTCATAAATGCCTCCAAGAATAACTCTTCTAGTCATACAGCAAGGGTTTAAGGTGCGGAATGATGGGATTGTCCGGAGAGAGAAACTAGTAGTGACCCTCTAATGAAAAACAAACAAAACCCAGGGGATTTCTGCTTTTCTGCGACCTAGTGAAAAACCAGGGAATTTCTGCTTTCCTGCAATTGTAGCCCCCCTTTTAATCCCCTGCAGCTCCCCAGACCTCCCCAGGGTCAGGCATCCTCGGGCTCAGGACTCAGCACTGCTCACTGGGGCTCTAGAAACTGTAAGGATGGTTCCCTTGAGACTTTAAAAGATCGTGAGCTTTCAGAATTTTTGGAGGTATTTATTTTGCTTAATATACTGCCTGATTTTCAGAACATTTCTGGCACAAAGATGGGGAGGGTTGTTCATATTTTTCATTATTTTTCTCCCTGTTAAAAAAGGATGACAGCCTGTAGTGGGCAGAAACCTGAATCTCCCCAGAATGATGGCCACTTTGTCTGGGGACACCATACAAGCCTGAAGAAGTGGGCAAAGAAAAAGGTGTCTACCTGTGGCAGACGAAAGCACTGTGTCTCCTGAGCACCAATTTGATAAATAAATAAATAAATGGTTTGCTAAATAAATAAATCACTTGGCAGTGGCAATTGTTAGGTGTTAATGGTAGCAGCAGCCCCACAAAGCCAGATGACAGAGGAGGTATTCAAGTACACAAGAGGAAAAGACTATCCCTGCACCTCACCTTGAACCACTCACTGCAAGTGAATCAGCACTCTGGATGCCCAAACGTCTCTGGGGCAGCTTTCAATTTCTGTTTATCTCCCATTTCTTTGCAAAGGTATAGGGCACAGTATTATGTTAAATATGTGCAACAGCTGGTTTATGCTATCTGACTTTTTAATAGGGAGGGGTCACTTCCACCTTGGCCCTTCTTTCTTGCAAAATGCCAGGCCGAAGAGAGGCTTTTATGTCTAGAGAAAATTATTATGTGTTGTTTTCAAAAATACCCTTTTCTTTCTTAATTCCCCCCCCCCCCCCCCCCAAATTTCCCTCTGCTGCATGAATCCACAGGGTCAGACTCAGAGTAAATAAAGCATAAGTAAGCTTTGAATTGAGAAGGATAAAGGGGAAACCCCAAAGTTCTTTTCCTGCTTCCACCAGGTACCAGGCTGTGGCTACCAGCATCCAACTTAGCCCTGCTCTGTCAGGAGCATTTGCAGATGCCCACTGTCATGTCATGGTGGGACAGCGGATGATGAATCAGTGTGAAGCAGAGATTTATCAGCTTTTGCTCATCTAACACTGTCTTCCCAGCCTAGCCCGCCTTGCTCCCCAGATTGATGCAAACACTACTCTGCACTCATGCTAATAAAGCTGGACCTGGCAGTGTTACTTGTGACTTCTGAAATGTGTCTAGGCATATAAGACATACACATCCATACCATCTCTTCTTCTCTCATGGACACAGGTACACAGACACAGGGACCTGTGCTGGCTGGCAGCCACCCAAGCAGGGCATGATCTTGCACGCTCATTTGCACATATGCCAAGGAGAACTGCATATAGAGGCTGACATGACAGATGTCTTCCATTTATCCTGCCCAATAGCTGGCCCAACACCATTAACAAGTCTTCAGGGTTTCTTTCTCTTTTTCTTTCTTTTTTTTTTAAATTAATGCTAAAACCCTGAGGGGACCCACACCGATGGGGTTTGCATCCCTCTGGTGATTTCTGCCCATCCCACTTCCCCCACCCCTGCATCAAGTGGCCCATGACCACTGTGGGCTGTAGCTGAGTATTTACACCAGTGGAGATCGTGGGTGCAGCGAGTCTACCCTGTTTACAGGAACAAAGGAGAAACATCTGCTGAGTCCTCTCCTGGATGTGTCTGTCGTCTTTCAGGTGCCTCCTGCGCCAGCCACGGCGGCACAGCTTAGCTCCAAAACGCCATGACAGCCTCCACTATGCAAATGCCATGGTTTCCCATATATCCATCCCAGCTGAGCTGATTGAGAAACGCTATCTTCAATATACTAAGGCTCATTTTTTCAAAAAAATATCTCTATTTACACAAGACAATAAAATCTGAACAGCTTCCCCCACAAGAAGTTTTGCAATGAGGAGCCACTGCTGGACATGTGCGCCGGTCCCCACTTAAAAGTGACAGCTCCACTCAACAGTACTCTGCTGACAAGTTCAGCTTCTTCTGGTATAAGGATTATTTCTTTGTCCCTGTTTTCCTTCCCTCATTACCTCTCCACACAGACAGGTTTGTATTTACAACAGGGACCTGGATCCGTCAGGGTTGCCTTTATACAGCCCAGGTTGTGAACATGGAGAGGGGCTCAGGATGGGGGGGTTGTGCATGCTCAGCCATATTTAAAAGTTTTCAAGTTGCAAAGCCAATGTTTGGAGTAGACGAAACCAATTTCTTATTACAAAAGACATTTTTCGCCTGTTCTGCTCATCTTAACAAAAAAGCGAGTGACCAAGCAGTGAGGGCACTTCCCAAGGTGCTGCCATGCATGAGGCATTGGGAATCCCAGATGGACTGTCTTCTCCTCGGGGATGTAAGGGTTTGCTGAAGGTTTTGGTTGAGGCTAGTTTCTCCGGTCTCTCTCATTACATGATCCCAATAAGGGAGGGGTAAACTGAGGCACAGAGGAGCTGAGGAGGTGCACTGTCATGGGCTTGCTGAGGCAGGCTCGTTGGGTGTCATCCCTAGATGACACTGTCTTCCATGGTCACTCGCCTGAAGACTGGTTCCTGCTTGGGCGTCCTTCCGCTTTCTGTGAAAAACAAGGGGAGAGCAAGTAAAGCCCCAAAGCAGGACCCTGCAGCAGCCACCAGCTATTTTTAAGATCATTTCCACCCTCAAAGCATAGGAAGCCTGCTCTTGCCTTGAGAAGGAAGGCTTGTACAGAGCAGGAGAATGCATTTATGGGCCAACATCTCATCAGGAACCTCCTCCCACCCTTTTTGCTGAAGCCAGTGGTACAGATTTGCCTGGCTGTGGCCCCACATCAGCCAGTTATTTATTAAATGGTGTGAGGACTAGCAGCATTGGCCACTGGTGCCCACTGCTCTCCAGACGAAGGGCAATGCCGAGGCGACTCTGCTTCTCTGGGTTTGACCCAGCTCAAGCAAGGACATGTCAGAGTCAAGCTGCAACCACCAGCTTGTACCAGCTTATTTGAGCAACTGCATTCTTTGTGATCCCCCCACCCGTTTATAATAAATAGTTAGTATAAATGCAAAGTAAACAGATTTGTTTTGCTATCACACATTATCTGAAGGGCACTTCACATCCTGAGTGCTCTGCTTTACAGCTGCCTCTATAATCACTGCAGCCCTGGGGAGGAAAACGCCTCCTTTTACACGCGCAGGTCGGGAAGAGGCAGCCATGTGCAATCTGGGGTGAACACATGCAGGCTTTTTTATAAATAGTATTTGAGGGAGAGGTTAAGATAAGCTGGACACATTCAAAAAGAATTAAGAGCTGTCCTGGTGCCATTTTCTAAGCATAAATAATTTCACCCCATCTCCTACCCACCCAAAGGCCAGCAAATCTGTGTTGCTCTGCACATCAGCATAGAAAGAGCACCTTCCAGCTTGGCTATTTCGGCTTTTTTTTTTTTTCCTGAAAAAGAGGGACTTTCATCCTTGCTGCTCATCTCTCCTTTTTTTTTTTTTCCCCAAGCAGCGGGATGCATTTTCTCCTTTCATTTCCACTGCTGGTAGCTTGGCGGGCTGCTTTGCATTGCAGCACAAACTGCTAGCAGCTAAAAATGCCTGGGTACACAGTGTGTCTTGGGGAAAAATACTCAAAAATCCCACCTATTTAACATGAAGCACTCTTTCTGGCTGATAGGAACATCAACTTGAGCAATGAGGCCTTTCGTCTTTATGTACGAATGGTTGCAACGCAAGCAAGGAGAGTGAGGTGAAAGTGACCAAAGGGCAGAGCTGAGGCACTTGCACCAAAAGAAGCTCATCTATTTAGCAGGGAGGGAGCTTCTCAAAAAAAGGGCTGCTGAAGTCCTCGGTGGCAAACCATAAAATCATCTTTCCTGTTTTTTTAAGGTGAGGAAACTAGGAGCTGGCCAGAGCTGCAGCAAGAGCTGCATCTGACAGCTGCAGCAAGGCTTTAGCCTGCCTCAAATTGGCCTCCCATTACAGGCTAATCCAGTACAACCTCATGCTTTTCTCTGGCTGCCTATGGAAAACACCTGAGAAATTGCTTTTGGCACATTTCAGCCAAAGGATGAAGCCTTGCCAGAAATTAGGGGCTTTTTCCTTTTAACTTCCCCCTGCCCAACGTCCGTTTTCCCACCCCTTTCTTGCATTTGTACAACTAAGTGCTAAGAGATGCCTGGGGTGAGGTGCTGCTGCTTCCCGAGTGGCGTACGCAGGAATCCTCCACCCAGTTTGTTGAGAGCTTGCTTATTAACATTCATCTCTCAAAAACATATATCAGTGGATGTTACTGCAGGCCTGTGCATGCTGCAAGGTGAAGCCTTTACTGTCCATGGGACACAAAGACTGCAGGGCTTATGCCTGTACTGAGCCGTCTTGCCATGAGGACTTGAATTAAACTGCCTGAGATGCCTCAGAGAGAAGTGGGAGAAGACACGCTGAAAACATTTTTATTACGGATGTAATTTACCCATCGAGCATAGTGCTGCTGGAAACAACCTTTCCAAAGTTGTAACATAAGATGCAGTTGATTACAAGCGGCAGTTGGAGATACTGGGTCATCTGTACAAGTACTCCCATGCACACTAGCTGAGAAGGTTGTGAGCAACTGTGTTTTTGTCTTTCAAGTTGTAGTTTGGGGTTTTAAGCAACACTGTCAAAATATCAAGCATTTGCTTCCAGCACGCAATAACCGCTCTGCATACCAGTATTTTTGGTTTTATTTATTGAGGTTTTAGCTTGGTTTTTTACATGTGTACAGTGTATTTAAGGAGTAGAAAGATAAGAAAATATGTGGAAGGTGAAGAAATAAAAAAACCCCAGCAAATAGGTTGATTGTTTTTGTTGGCATTTTGCTGGAGAAGGCTATCATCATCTGTCTGGTGCACCAAATGCAATCAACAGTAAGCACCTGTAAAAAGCTAATCCAATGCGAAAAAGGTAGATTTCCAAGCTGTCCTGGCTAGTCTCAGCATCAGACAGACCATCCCAGCTGATCTGGGATGACATATGATCTGGTATATGATCCATGCATACCTAGGACTTCCCAAAGCCTCTGGAAGAGAAAAACTGACCCTAAACCAGCTGCCTGCACCCGGCAGTATGACTCTTGGTGCAGAGCAGGAGATGCTGCCGCTCTCCCGTGGGTGCTCCTTCAGGTACTCTCCCCTGACCACACTGCTAATGTCCCTGCTGAGGACAGCTATGCTGCCTTCCCTGGGAGTATTAACCACCAATTTCATCTGGTTTCAGCTTTATGCTGCAGGATGTTCTCCATGCCTTTACTGGAGAGCCAGAAACAACATGACATTTATATAATGTTAATGAGCACAGACTATTTAAACCCTAAAATATTCATTAAATAAAATTTGCATAGAGTCTAGCTGAATGCAGCAGGTAGCTAAAAATAAAGTACTTCTAAACATATGAAGGAAATCAGGGTGCGACAGATGACCAAGCCAGTGCTCTTAGACTTTCCTGAGATAGCTTTCTAATAAGATGAGCTATATTTTTATCCCCGTCGTCTAGCCAAGTCTATGGGGCATTACATTCTTTATAAACTAGTGAGATCAAGAGCATAGGGGTATGTGTGAGAGAGGCAAGGTGGCTACAGAAGAAGGAAGGGGGATACAAGCAATAAGGACACACATAGAGATACACAAGAACTCCCTAGAGATTGGTGCCTCCTACCGCCACCAATCTTTCCCCCAGCCCTCTGAAGCATCTCATTGCTCATTACCTGGTGGCAGGGAGGAAGTAAAAAGATTGGTTAACAACCACAGATTTCATGGAAGTAAACGTAATCAATAGTCAGAAAGGAGCAGCACCATGATAAGTAATATTGCTACACAGTGCCTCTAAAGCTGTGATGAATACCCCCATCCCCAGCTACCGTCCAGCCTACGTAGTCTTTCTTTGCATGTCTTTTCCCCTGCAGTTCTCCTTCACATGTTTTGGGAAAAATTTTACAGTCTCTTATGGCCATTACTGCATTCAGGTCTGGAGTCTCCAACATATGAATGGCATGGACTGGCTGGAGGGAGTCCAAAGAAGAGCCATGAAGCTCCTCAGAGGGCTGGAACAGTTCTCCTATGAAGACAGGCTGAGAGTTGGGTTTGTTCAGTTTGGAGAAGAGAAGGCTCCAGGAAGACCTTATAGCAGCCTTCCAAAACCTAAAAGGGGTCTACAAGAAACCTGGAGAGGGCATGTAGTGACAGGATAGGGATAATGGCTTGACACTGAAAGAGGACAGATTTATACTGAGACATTAGGAAGAAATTCTTTACTGTGAGGGTGGTGAGGCACTGGAACAGGTTGCCCAGAGAAGTTTTGAATGCACTGTCTCTGGAAGTGTTCAAGGCCAGATTGAATGAGGCTTTGAGCAACCTGATCTAGTGGAAGGTGTCCCTATGATTCTATGGTTCTTATAGAAAATGGGCAAGCACAGAAGACACCACTATATTGCCAGTTACTTAAGAATTTTATCTATAGAGCTACTTATCAACAAACAGAAACCTTCACCATGCCCATAATTAACTCTCTGACACAACAAAAGTCTGTTTTCAAGGGGAAAAAAAGTGACAAAAATAATCTTGATCTTGCTTCCTGCCTTCCTCCCCAACTAAATTACAGTCTTAAACCATTTTTGGCTTAATATAATTAATAATATATATTTTCCTTCTATTTTGTGATTCCACTGTTTCCAAAACTGTAAGAAGCACCAACAGTGAATCCTGCGGTGCCAGAACAGCTTGGGGACAGAAATAATCAGCTTGAAAATAAACAGGTTTTTTTTTTGCAATCAAAGCACTAATAGGCATGTTAGGCTGGCAGAGACAAGCTCGAGCAAAAAGGGATGGAGAAGAGCAGAAAAATATCCTGTTTACTGATAAATCTGAAATACATAGAAATGCTGGGGAAGAACGACCAGAGTAAAAAAAGTCAAAGATTTTTCAATAGGACACAATCATCTCAAATCATCCCAGCAAATCCACCACTAGTTTATTCTTGCATAGTTTCGGGCACTCTGGTAAATGCCATGTTGATCACCTGCCTCCCATTTTATCACAGCAATGTTTGATATGGTGTCTCTCACCCTCTGCATGAATTCAATCCTGCCATAACCCTGGAAAACTTTTTTTTGGGGTCTAATACAGTAGAAGAGTTTTAACTTTCTCCACAATAAGAAGTACTTCATATGTCAAGTCTTAAGAGCCTCCTTTGGGAGGCTACATAGACTGGTATGGCCACATGGGACTGAATCATGCTTTGCCTGCATGCATAAGTCTACCATGCACTACCCAGCTCCATCCCTGCTGGCATGGAAAATAAAATGAAATGACGAGACAGTATCAAGAGCAAGAACACGACCTGGCTGGCCAGTGGATGTTTTGCTATGAAGCTATGTGATTCCCAGTCTCCTGATGGGAAATAACTCCTTTCACAAAACCTAGACCTGGGAAGAGGCACAACTGTAGGATTTCTGACCAAGCTGTAATCAGTGCTTGGTCAGAAATGAAGTTTTCTTCCCAAGATGTTTTGGTCTGACTGCCTGTCTGCAGGAAGGACTCAAGTGACTCAACCAGACTCTTCTGTAGGCCACGAATACCACCAAATACCACCAACCCCTGGGTTTTACCCGCACCAAGTCCCTGCTGAGCAGAACTGAGCAGCATCACTCTGTGTGAGGACAACCCTGGGACAGAGGTGCTCTGCTGCTACATTTATTCTCAGTACTGGGAATATCTTGTCTAACACAGGCATCACCTGCCTCTTCCAAATGTTCTGGCTTTTACCCAGCTTGATGGGAGTCGGATAGAAGCAGTTTGGACAGAGGCAGCACCAGACGCCAAAGGCCAAGTCACGGGAGGGTTTTGTGAAAAATCACGGGCTGAAAAATCAGGAAAAAGCGTGTCCGGAGGTGATTATTTTCACTGTCAATCTTTCTAGTCTATTTTGTGGCCTTCTATATCCTGACGATGAATCCTAATTGCTCCCAAGGGATTTGAAAGGGGAAGCTAAATGAGAGTGGCAAAGTGCCAGCGGGCAATCGGCAGTCATGGGATTGGGAAGGGTTATGTAGCCTAGGACAATGATGGTGCTTTGCATATGCTCGGAGCAAGAAAATAAAGAGACAGCAAACAATGACTGAGGAGGCCTAACGGGGACTTGTTTTACTCTTTGACATGCTACCAGCAGTTTTTTAATCTCAGAAAAAACAAACTTAAAAAAAAAAAAAATTAAAACATTACAATGATTAAAAGGTACGACACATGAAATACTATACTCAATCCGCGTGTCGTTGGCTAGTTTATACAGTAGGCACAAAACAGACCTAGAATCACCTGCAACAAGTATCGATCAGTGTTGTTCTCACCCCTAAACAAGTACTGTTAGCCTGATATTTCTAGTCAGCCGCAGCTGTGTAACCTTTGTGCTTAAATTGCTCAGCTTAGGCCTCCTTTCTTTGGCATTGCTCACCCATGCCATAAAGGAGTGGAGACTTGTACTGAAGACAGTAATGGAGAGATGAACAACAACAACAACAAAAAAGGAGAGATTAATTGTACAGTACATACATACAGTATCTTCTAAATCGTGATCAGTTGTTTATTGGTTGGCAAACAAGCTTCACTTTTACAACAAATATTAGTAATGAGGTCATTCAACTGTTGAGACCGTACAAAATGGATCATAAATTAAAAAAAAATAAAAAATAAAAAAAGAAAAAATAATTATTCATACTCCGTGCTGCTAATTTACCTCCAGAAAGCCTATGTTAATTAAAAATCCTGTCAAATAAATAAATTTCCTGTTAGGAAAAATAATGAACAGAAGACTTTTTTTTTAATCACTGCAAAGTACTTTTTAGCTCACTACACATCAATCAGTTTTCTTAACCACTGCAGTACAAGTGCCTAAACCGGGGACCAGATTGAGCCGTGAAGGCTCTTTGCTCCTCCAGGGAAATGGCCATCTCCTGTGGAAGCCCTGCTATGACAATAAGATGAACCTCTCAGCTCCTGGATGCAACCCTACGGCCTGGCTGAGGGGCTGCTTGCCAAAGACGCTTCACAGGATTATGTCACGATCGGTTGTGCACTGTCAATGGGGAAGTTTGCCCTGGTCTAGTCTGCCAAGAGGTCTGCCAGCAATACGCTGGCTGTAGAAAGTTGTACAGCGAGGAAATAAAAAGACTGCCTTGGCTGAAAAGAAATGGTGATGGTGTTACTAAAAATAGTCCTTATAAAGTGATGTTTGTTTTTTTTTTTTCCCAGAGATTTTTTTTTTTTTACTGGGATGGGGACAGGATGAAGGTGAGGAACAGTGGAAGAGGCAAAACAAAACCGAAAAAAAAAGGAGGAGTTATGAAAAACCTTGCTCCTACTGGTAGACAAACTTACAAGACCAGCACAACAGAAAAAAGTTATTTTTTTTTTTTTCCACTACATTAACAGGGACGCAAGTTCTGGAGGAACAGAAAGCAGACTATATGTGCAATGCTAGTATCTGTACATTACATAGAAATTGTTCTCTTCTCTTTATCTGCCATTAGTTTTTATCATCCGTTAATACAGCAAAACATAAAATATGCCTTTAGCACAGAATTCTAGGATTCCCTTCCATCTCATTAAATTTTTGTTTTGTTTGCTCCCACAGCAAAGGGCGCTGCAGTGAAACCAAGTTGTGAGTGACCAAAACCCATGAGGTGATCTGGATTGGTAAGAAAGAGTTTTGCTAGCTTGTTTTTGTGCAGCGCTCCCACCTAGATGAGTCATCGCTACTAGTTTTAAATGCACATTTTTGGCCTTTTATTTTTTCTTTACTTTTGTTTGTTTGTTTTTGCCTTTTTTAATTTTTTTCCTCTTAAATCAGGTCCTTGGTATTAAGAGCAACACAGCATCAAGGATTGTTTAAACAAACACGGCATAACTTGAGAAGGCCACAAAGCGTGCCGTTATCTATCTCTTTCATTAACATAATGAAGTCTATCTGGAGGGAAGGAGGATGGGGGGAGGGGGGGGGGGGGGCAGCAGTTACTGTCCTCTCCGGGCCGGCCTAAAAATTCCAGTAAAAAAAGTCCAAGAGTTTCCTTTCGAACAGCATGAAGATTTAGGAGTACACACAATATTACCACTGTTTGGATTAACTCAGAACAGTAAACCGAGCGTTACGGAGGGGCTTTTTGTTGTCTCTTTGCTTAATTTTTGCTGAATCTTCTATAGACTAGTGACCAAGTGAGCAGGTCCTTTTGCATTGCCGTCCGGGGGGGTTCCCTCTTTGTTTGGTGGGACTATAAAACCGTCGCTGCTGCCTCGACCTAGCTGGTAGTAAGTGTGTAGCTGATGGACGTGGTTCCTGGAGCCAAGGTTGGGCATACTTTTGTAGTAAACATCATCAGCGTCGCCACCATTGCTTTTGGCTGGTGGGGGATCGGTCTGGGTGCTGGCGGTGACACTTTCCGTCATGGGCATGCCGGCCAGCGCGGGCATACTGGTATAGAGAGAATCCCTGTTGGGTGACTGGAGGTCGTCCGTGTGCTCGTTGGTCAGCAAGGGGAAAAAACTCTCACTGTTGTCTTGCGGGATGCACCGCCGGCTGTAGAGGTGGGGCTGGTGGTTGTCCGCAGAGTATACCCGGGGGGGCAGCAGCGGGGCATCCGACTCCTCATGGATGAGCTCCAGGCCCAGGCTCTCCTCGTGGGTGAAGGAGGTGGCGTCGTCCAGCACAATGGCGTCATCCTCACTCCCGCCGCCCACGCTGTTGACAAGTTTGTTCATCAGGTTGCGGCTCTGCTCGCTGGAGCGCTCATGGTTGTTCAGGTAGGAAGGGATGTAGTTGGAGGTGAGTTCCTTCAGAATCTTTTTCTCGAGGGCGTTCTCGGTGTGGTTGTACCCACGATCAAGGATTTGCACGCAGTTGCTGAGGTACTCGCCGCTGGCGATGCTGTAGCTGTTGCTGTGATTACCATTCAGTGGTAGAGTATCCGTGACACTTGTATCCCTGGCATTGTTCAGAAGCCCCTCTGAAAAACATTACACAAGAGAGGGTGACTTGTACAAACAGGACACTCACGTGGGATGTGCACACTCAAACCCCCTTCCTAGGCTGCCATGGCTGCAGGGGCTCGGCAGCAAGAAGAGTGTTGCAGCCAAAATAGTAGGGCACAGCTCCAGCTAACCAGCTTAAGGTCTTCCCACCGAAAAAATGGAAAGAGCTGTCAAGTGTGTGACTTGGTGTAGCAACAGCCAGCAGGAAGGAATCGCCTGTCCTGGCCAGTACCTCCTGTGGCTCTTGCACTTTGCTCTGTGTATTCCTGAGGGAGCTGAGGAATAGGTGACTCTGGACTGGTCTAAATCACCCTTGCTGGGCAGGCTGCCAGAGGAAAGGCGTAAGGCCTGAATGGTGGGATTCAGAGATGAGCAAGGTGGTGGCACAAAGTGCTTCCCGGCCCAGGCTTTTTTAGGACAAGGCTAAATGCCCTACCTCTCCTGTAACAAGGGCATGGCCAAAATTATTTTTCCACACTGGCTGGGTGGGGATTTTATAACACAATCTATGTTGGAGGCAGCTGCTGTGGGGTCCTGCAAAAAATGTTTGAAATAGCTCTCATTTGACTTGCAAAACAGTGGAAGGTACAGCAAGTACCATCACTGTCACAGTACAGCGATCTTGGGGGAAACTGCAAGGAGTAACAGAGTCTTGGTGTGCCCTCCAACTAAATGCCTATTGCATCTCCATAGGTGTCTCAACACTGTCAACATAAGGCTGTAGCTTGGCTCTTTCCCAGCACGCTATGGGACAAGGTGGGGAAGCATTCTGAGAGCAATGCAGCATGAGTGGACAAGGGAGAAGAAAATCAGGCCCAGCAGTTAAGTCACCATGCTTTCTTTTTTGGGATTATTGGCCTCATTGGAAGGAGTACAGGCGCGGGGATTCATGAAATAATGCATCGACCTTTCAGCTAAAGGCTTTGGTCGTTGCCAAAAAATGGCAAATAACTCCCAGCAAGCTGTGATGGATTAGAGGAGCCATTAGCTGACAATTTCAGATGAACAGTTGCTCATACCATGCTGGTACATGGCATGTGTACCTTCTGAAAATACAGGATTCGGTCTATATCTGCGATGGATTAGTTGCTGCATGTCAAGGGCTGGAATGCACTGCTGCAGGCTTTCTTCTTGCTTTTGAGTGAAATGCCCTGAATGTGTCTGTCACCTTTTAGGTTTCTGAAGCTTAGAGGGTGCTGCTATATATTGAGTTTTTCAGCAAATGAGGGAGCTATGCCAAAAAATAAACTAGCCATCACAGACATAGAGCAAAGCTGCTGATTTTCACGGTGGAAACTCTCCAACTGTGTCACAATGCTTGAAGAAAAATGAAAAGTGTGCACCTGGGGGGGAACTGTAGGTAATGGGTGATGGGTACAATAGCATTTGTCTGATGGTCATGTTGAGTGACATATGCATTGAGGTGCTGAGTGCTGTGCTTCTGCTGCCAATGCATAGATCTGGGGATTGGTGGAGAAATAAAATGGAGGCATCACAAGTAAGAAGAGAGTGAGGTCCGCAATGAAACACACCATATAAAAATGCCATGACCTTGCAAATAAAAATGTGAAGTGTAAAAAAAAGCATACACAAAATTATATGAGAAATTACACTGGGTAAACTATACCACAAAAATGAGAAATAAACAAAGAAAGCATCATCTAATCTCATATATATATGTATATGCATACATATATATATACACACATACATACACACACATACACGTATATATACATGTATATTCATATTCTTTTGATTTCAAAACTGAGATGAATTTCCTTTATTAGCTACATCATCTATATGTGATGCAATAAAAGTGAACTAAAAAAAATTACATTTGATATGCAATGTTTAGCTTTACTCCCATACTTGTCTCTCTGTAGGGCTCTAAACGACAGCATGAAGAAAAGGAAAGAAAAAACAACAAGTAAGCTTACAGCGACAGTAGGAGAAACATGAGTAAAAAGCAAATTGATGATGTGCAGAAAAAAGAGTTAACAGAAATAATTTCCACTGCCCAGAATACACGAATTTGTTACATGGTTTATTTCAGGTAAAAAATATTGACATTTTAGACAGAAAATTATTTTACGCGCAATATTCAATAGACTACATTTTTATTTAAAAAAAAATCACATTTAAAACGTTTTCCAATGCCATTATAAAACATTCATTGTGCAACACAAATCAAGAAATAATGCCTGGAAATTTAACAAAAGTCTAAAGCTGGTAACGGTCATGCTTGAAAAGACAGGCACTGTCAACATCACTTCCAAAGTCTTAAAATGAATGGGTTTACTTACTGTTAGTTATAACAACCCTTGGAATTTGAAAACTAAATCCTTTTCCTTACTAAAAATGTTTTGCCGTCCATCCTTCGCAACAGTGCTTTGTAAGAGTATGACTTTGCTCATCACAGGGCTGCTGGCATTTTATAGACTTTGATAAGTCTGCTCTTTTTTTTTAATTGAACACATGGCAAACTACATAGACTTTGCAGAAAAAAAAGAGGAATAGTAGTTTGAATAATGGCATTGCTAAATGAAGATATTGAGAAGAAAAGGTTAAAACATGAAGAGCCAGGGATGAAGATGAAGAGCCAGTGAAAACTCTTAGCTTCCCACTTTGCAATGATCTGTGGCACGTTGGGGTTTAAGCAGAGCCCTCTAACAGGATTGACGTTTTCTCTTAAAATTAAATCTCATGAAAGCAGTTAGGCCATTTCAAGAAACTCCTGTGTTTGAGAGACCGAGCCAGCGGACATCCATCAGCTGCCAACAGCAGTGAGTGTTTGGTACGTTCTGCAGAGTGTCAGACTCCTCACCTAACATTGCCTTCAACCTCTACACTCTGTGTCTATCGAAGAATCTCTTTTGCCACTGGAAAATGGGACTTTGGCCTTTTAAGGTCTGATTCCCTGTGTGTTCCCAAGGTTTATTCTTAGGGCTCCACAGGCAGCTTCAGCTTGAGCAGAAGGTATCTTAAAACACGTAACTGGGGAGGGAGAAAAGGAAGGGCTGGATCAGATCAGGCCCCAGATTTCTTATAGTGTCTTGTCTTGTCAGTGGCCATCACCAGAACTGGTAGATGCAGGTACAAAAAAAAATCATAGCCTTAGTGATGTGGAAATGAGTTAGTTGGATGATGTTAGCTAGCGATGACCTCACCACATGCTGATCCCAGCCAAGGCACACCCAGAGGTGGTGACAGCATCTGCTTTTACAATGAACTATCATTGCTTTAGCATGCCTGCTGATGCAGCATCCTTAAAGCCCAAAGAACTTCTGTGAGGCCATTAGGACCCGGTTGGTTTTGCTAACTTTCATTTCTGCTTCAGGATTTCCTCTGTTCAGTGTTTGTAGCTGTCCAGGGACAGTAACTAGTTTGCAAAGCAATAGCTATACCAGTTCTGTGGTAATTATTTAGCTTGCAGCCTCCTAAAAAGAATGGGTTGGGTTCTGCTCCCTCTGAAGTCAATAGAAAAGCTCCAGAGGATCAGTCAATGGGATCAGTACTGGTCCCACTCTTTCTTCATCTCCTAAGGATGAAGCCTTGGTAGGTTTCTTGGTTATCCATCTGGCTGTGTTCCACTGAATAGCACTTGCAAAACAATTACACTACATTGTGGAATAAAATGTTAGCTCAGGTAACTGTATCAGAATCTATCCTTAAAAATTAGAAAAACACAAGATTATTAAAATGCACATTCAATATTTTTGTCACATTTTTTACCCAAATCACGCGGGCTTGGTTGAGGCACCCAGACCTGAAAATCAGGACTTCTCTTAAGCCTAAATTCTGACTCAGCATTACCTGTTGCCACCTGATTTAAAAGCCCCCCAAACCTCAATGTTATCATGCAAGAAACTATGCAGAACATCAAAGCTTATTTCAACATCTGCGGTACACTGAAGTTCTTAAAATTCAGAGCATTTTGTGTTTAACAGTAGCCCTTTTTAAAAAAGTGTTCTTGGAAGCAAATTTATTGCACCAAGGTACCATAGTTTAGGAAATTAATGAACAGTAAAAAGGTCAAACACATGTGCTTTCCTTGTGCTTTGAATGAAAATAACCAGGTGATACAGTTCAGTATCTATTTCTACTGTAAACAATATGCTGCCATAAAATACAAAGGGCGTTTTCCTGCTTGCGTTGTAACCATCATTATTTTCCCTTCCTTAGAGATCCTTTACTGGAAAGGGATGCCTTCACTGGAAGCTGACAGCTGACAGAGTACTGACATACTTGCGCTTGAAAGCAGTGTTACTCTGTAACGATTCAGCCACCTTGCAAGTAAGCCAAAAAAAAAAATTTAGCAATCCCATGGAAGTGGCAGAGCAAGACGGAGTCACCAAGAGACAGGAGCTGGCAGAGTTCCACACTCCCCAGCTCCTCCTCAGGTCCTGCTTAAATGCATCTGCCTCTCCTTCACAGAAGCATTAGGACATCAGCTTACAAACATGGTCCCTTCCCACAGCCTGAGCAGAGACAAACATGTAGGTGACAAGAGACTGATTTCTACAACAGAAACCTGCATTAGCTACAACTGACTCTGTTTATTTTCCATTGCTGAAAGGAAGATATGCAAGAGCTTCTAGTCTCCCTCTGTCTCTTCTACTCTCTTCCTTTTTTTTTAAATTTGTTTCTAGTAGCACATATAAAATGTATTAATGCAAACGGCAAAATATTTCTTACAATAACTAAGCTCTGCTCTTTGGAGGTGACCCATGTTTCTCACTTCAGCTATTATTTTTCTTAGAGAGCAAGGGCAGTTTTGCTTTATTTTGCTTTTTTTTTTTTTTTCCTGTACAAGCCAGTGTGCAGCTGACCACATTTCTTTATGCCATTTCAAATGAGAGTAGCTTTGGTGGCAAAGGCCATTTTAGCTTCACTTACCTTCAAAGGTGTTCCTGTTTCTGAAATGAATGGTTTAACAGGGAAATGTGCTGATAACAAAGAGTGGAATGGATACATCCAAGAAAATACACACACAAGACCAAAACAACACAAAAGAGAGGAGATTGAGGGAAAAAAAACCCAAAAAACAAAATCAAAACCACTATGAATTCTTTGAGTAGAACTGACGAGGGTCTCTCAAAGTGAATTTGATTGCTCATGGAAAAAAAGCCTCCAAAATACGGAAAGATGCATCGAAATGAAAAGAAGGGGAGGGGATCTTTTTTTGTGCCCAGTTCCAAAAAAAAAAAAAAACCAAAACAAAACAACAGTGTGTGTGCATGGGAGGGAAAAAAAAAAAAAAAAGGAAGGAAAAAAAAGAAAGAAATGGGCCAAAAGAAGCCACAGAAAATGGAATTCTCACTAGAAAAATTAGAGAGAAACTCCAGCACACCTTGTGCGTTGTACATGCTGACAGAAGGGTTGTTATAGACCGCCGTTTCCCCGAGCAATGTATTATAAGGGTTGTTAGTGCCATGAGGACGAAGCAGAGCATTGGTTATAAGATGATTAGCCATGGCTCCTGGAGCAGCCCAATAGAAAGAAAGAGAAAAAAAAACAAAACAAAACAACAAAAACGGTCAATCAGGCAAATGTGGTATTAAAAAAAAGGGAAAAAGAACATTCAGAATGACAACAGTTGAAATAGTCCTGATTACAAGCAGCCAGCTAATTAGACTTGGAAAACTGTATGCCACTAAAGCAGAACAGATGTTACTGACAATGCACAAATCCAAACCAATGCAAAAGAAAATGTATTAGAAAGCAGATAAGCTACATTTATGGTGGTTCCTCAGTTGCTTGGAGTGTAAGCAAGGCTATGCTCACATGCTTGCTACAAAAAAAGAAAGTAAGACAGCAGCCTACACAATGTGGGGGCAAAAACTCTCTGCAAAGTGCCAGATGAATGAGAAAAAATAATGACTAACAGAAACCAGCACATTCGACTCCCACTATTGGCTAGGATAACTTATATTGGCCCTTTGCAACATATCTACAGTCAAAAAGCAGAATTAAAAAGAAAAGATGGAGAATGCAGACGCTCTGAAGGCTCTTGGCACTTATCAGAGGGTAGCATATTTTCATGTTTAAGAGGACAAGTTTCACTTCAGCTACTGCTCAGGTATCACCATCAAGCAGATCCACAAACACTCAAATCCATCCTTGAAGGCAAGAGTACCACCGCTCTATCAGGCACTTTGAACAGGAGCAAGAGCAGCCACACACATTTGAAGACTCTCCATTTCCCTGTAACCACCCTGTTTCCCCACTCCTCGACCTCTCTGCTGTCATTTCCAAGCACTCAGCCAGCAGTTGTCCTCCTGCTTCAGTTTATCCCTTGGAGCTGCAGCCTTTGGACTTGTGTTTTTCAGGATCATCACAGCTTGGCAGGTGGCTGCCAAGACATACCTTGATTCCTTTGCAAGCATCAACCCATGAAGGAAAGCCTTCTCCCCACCTTTTACATGACCCATTAAGCCTTTGCTCCAAATCTCCTCTGGGAACCAAAGAGATGACCGAATCAAAAACCAAGACCATTCCCACTATCATTTGTAGAGACCTAGAGCAGCAATACTTAAGGGCACACCATGGCTTTTACTTCCAGTGTTAAACTGTTAAGACAAAAACTTTCCACCAGGAAAGTAAGTCTTTGGCAGGGCAACTAGAGATAGTCACCACAGGGGTGTCAGAGGGCTCATGATACCTGGCTGTCACTAACGCCTTATATCCTCAGCCCAAACAACCAACCAAAAAAGCCAGTCCCCATATGCAGCAATCCTGGCAGGGATGCCTTCACCAATGGCTGTGGTCTGGAGACCCTATTTACCTCTTTTAGGGGTAGAGGTGGCCCTGTGGAATGGCACTCAGTCTTTCCAAGGCATGTGGGAGTCTGGGTACAATCTCTTCTCTGCAACTCATTACCTGATTTTTATTTCAAGGCAAACTCCATTTGTTTGCCTTGAATGGAGTTGCTGAGGATATATAAGCCCCAAGGGTCTCTGGATGGTACAAATCCCCTTAGTGACAAGCTCTCTGAAAGCTCACACCTACTAATTATTTAAAAAAAAACAACAAAATAATCTGGCCAAACCTAAGGCTAGATGGAGGCCTCTGGAGCTGCCTCCGGTGGTGCTTGAATGTTGGCCTGGTTCCATTTCCTGGGATGGTGTTTCTCCATGTCTGTGCAGGCAGAGGAGAGGGTAAACTGCTCTCCTGCCTCTCCCTCATCCTCCCCCAGCCTTTCTCAGCCCCAGGCATATGGCCTTACTGGATCACTTAATCAGGCTTTTGAGCACAGAACAAAATAGAAGGCCGTACTGTATGGGGGCTGCATGCCAGGGAGGCTCCTCAATACATGCAGCTGGGAAAAAAAGACTTGTTTTCTCTCACCTGATATTTTTGTTTATGCTGATGGAAAGCAAGATGAGCTGCTGTGTTTGGAAATAAGGAAACAAAGCTGTCTCCTGTAAGAAAACATTATATGAATGCTTAACTAGGCAAACTTGAATTTAACTAATAGGTTTTAATCAAGCCAGGTTATAAAAGATTCAAAAAGGGACTCACTTTTATTCAGGTAACAGGAATGTCCAGAGTTAATGTCAGCCATAAATTCAGAAGTGATATAATCCTTCCATTTGAGATTTAACCCAATCTCCAACTAAGTCCCTTTGAGATTGAATATGGAGAAGAATATACCTGCCCACATGGTCCTGAATGCTTTAGCTTGAGGCATTTTTAAATGGCAACTGCCAGAAAGAGCATCTCACTCAATATATCCCTGGCCTGATCTTGTATAGTGATCCCTAGCAGGCGGGAACAAGCTGATTCTACCACAGCTGGGCAGGTTGAGCTGTTTCACATAGGAAATGCTTTCACAGCAAGACAAGAGAGGAGAAGGGACCAATCTGTGTCAGCACTTAATGCTTTGCTTGCCCATGTTCACCAGGGTGATGGGCTTTGAAATTCGCACAAAGCTGGCTCTTTCTGGCTGTTAGAAACTAAACTGTTTCTGACAACTTTTTTTCACAGATCTATGATCCTGACTATAAACTTGGAAAAAAAGTTGGAAATACAGAGTAAGTAATTTTTTGCTCTCTCAGGTATGTAAAAGAGGAGGCTTGGTAGAACTAAACAGTCACTCATTCCTATATGCAGCTACTAAGCAAAAGCACGGCATCTTCTGCTGCCTTCTCTCTGGATTGCTAAGGGTGTTAAAATTTTTAAATTTAATTATCAAAATACCACTTTTGATGGTAGTGCTGAGTAATTCTCCTGATGCAAACTCAAACCAAACCCACAGCTAACATATTCAGATATCTTTCAATACTTTCAGAAACCAAACAGGACCCTAAGCGCTCTGCAGCACGTTCCCATTATGGTGGGGTGGCCATGGCAAACTTCACACTCTTTTCAGGTCACAATAAATATTACCTTTGGCATCTTAAAACCAAAAGGATATGTACCTTGTTTTCATTAATTTGGGTCCTTGCTCTTCCCTAACTGCTTTGGAGCTGCAACATTCCCAGGCTCAAAGGATGCTGAGAGAGAAGGACTGCATTCAGGCTCCAAAAAGCCTACAGTTAAAGCTTTAGGTAAAACAGTAACACACCAAACAAATCTCCATTATTGGGTTTCTCCTTCCCAGGAGGGAGAAAAAACACCAGCCATCCACTTAAGAATTATTCTGCCTTTTTCATAACATTTTATCATTGCTATAGCAACCAACAGGATTATTAGGATGAGCAGATTAGGTCTGCAGACGAGGCATAAGCAGAAGGAGCAGGTAGACTACCAGACTATGACCCTCTTTGCATGAAACGGCATTGGTAATAAACAGCCAACACAAACCCAGTAAAGCAAGCATGGGATCAAAGCAGCATGCTTTCCCAAAATACCACATGAGAAAGAAGAGAGGTGTATCCTGCAGTCCCACATGTGGGGGTGCAGCAAAGGCTGGATGCTCAAGTTCTGAATCCAAGGGTAAATAGGTATCTGAGGACCCAAAAAGCAGAAAGAGCAGCACTGCAGGTGCCCATCAACTACCCTGAATCTCCTCTCCAGCAGAGTACTCTCAAGATGTGACCCTTGGCAGCTGCCTGGCTCAGTGCTGGTGATGTGCTTGATATCCTCAGCAAGCAGCAGTTGTTCATCACTTATTTTTATTTATTCACTTATGGCTGGATCTTTGGCTCTCAGCATCTGTGGTGAGACACATATTTATCCCAGCAAATCTCACAACCCTGTGGCATCCTTGATTCCCTATATTTCAGCAATAATACTCCCAACACAAATCCTTCCTTTTCCACCTCCTGAAGCATCCGAGCTCAGCACACAGCCACCACTCTATTTGCTTTAGTTAGGATGACTGCCTTCAATTTGGCTGTGTTGAAACACCTTCAGTTCTGCTAGTTGAAGATACCCTCCTGACAGCAAATGCTCTCCATTTCTACATCCCTATCGTGTTGTGTACATGTGGGAGCATGAATTTGGAGCTGGAAAAAAATTGAGGCTTCAGACCCACAGGTTCACCTGGGCATCTCCTTCTTCTGTGTGATGAGATCATCACAACCAGCAAACATTTAAGAGAAGAAATCACAGTTATAAAAAAATATTCCCTACAAGCACACCAGTATAATTACAGTTTCAAGTCCCCTTGTTTCCCCTGATATTTAACCACAGCAACCAGGCCAGCTCTGATACCCAAAATTACATTCAAATTTAGGTTTCTGGCAATGCCAGTGCTCAGTTCAAGGTTTCCTGATGCTGGATTTCCTCAAGTGAAGGATTTACAGATTGTGATCATGAGAAGAAAGAAACGATGCTTTAACAGAAGGCAAGTATTAGCTGGGTAACATGCATATCATCCTGTCCCTTTCACAGCACAGGGGATCCTCATGATCCAGTTACCAAAGATCTGTCCTTTCTTACTGGGTTTGAAAGGCTATGAGAAGCCTGTGCATCCTCAGGATGCATAGGATCTCAGGGGAAGATCTAGAGAGTTGCACTTTTGACTTGCAAACTGAGAAAATCTGACAGGGAAACCAATCACGGCAAAGAAAACAAAAATCCCACATTTTGACCATTACTGTAACCACACAGAGAAGATTCAGATAACTACAGTTAGCTGCTTTGTGTGCCTGTGAAAGTAGGCATAGTTTTAATGACAGCATGCAACCAAATGGTACCTTTTTCTTCTCTTTCTAACACAGAAATTGATGTCCTTGATGCAGGACAACACTGAACATAGAAATAATTTTTGGGAGAATTTGCTATTATGACTGTAAGGGAAAACTGCACCTTGTTAAACAAAAGTGTGATTTATCCACTCACTGAAAGCAAATGATAAAAATGATGATGACAAGCACATGTTGCCAGACCCTGGACTACATCATTCAGGAAAAAAATGCAATTAATCTTTTGTGGGCAGTTGGCTGACAAAGCCACACAAAGGCATTTAGGTTAACTTGAATCATCTGCATGGTCTACTGAACAAGGTGGGAAATGGATCCAACTGCTCCTCCAGACCTTCTGAAAAATGATGTCATTTAGTCTGGCTCTACCAGGCTGAAATGGCTTGAGCAGTGCTCCTTTAGCTGGCATCATCTGTCCACATAGGTAATAACATCCTCGTGTATCCTCTTCTTTGAATTTGGGTCTTTGCAATTGTATGCCAAAATTAGCTCTATCCTGCTACATGCATTTTAGCAAGGTGGAAACTCACTGAGGATGAGGAGATTTGCCCTATTTCCCAGCGGATGTGCTAGATGTACAGTTTTGCTGAGAAAGGGGACCAAACCAGCTAACGTTACACTGAATGGACTAGTGAATCAGCTGAATGCTTTAAAAATGTCCATACAAAAATCAGTATTTTCCAAATGAAATGTTTTCGCTTTTTGTTCCAAAAGGGCACTATCTGTAGGAAAGCTGACTTTGACTTTTTCATATGATGTCATCTTTTCACTAGAGTAGAAATAAAAATAAATCACTTAGAAAAAGCACATCTGAGTTGCAACAAAATATTTTATTGCCTTTGACCCAGCAGTCCCAAAATGTAGGTGTCGGTGTGATTTTTTTTGCTTTTTTTTTTTTTTTTTTGCTTTCAGAAGAAACAACCAATACCAAAAGCATGTACTGCTGTGTTTTCGGTCAACCTTCATCTATGTGTCTTCTCCCCATTTTGCCAAGCATGCAGCTCTCTTCTCACAGGAATAGGGCACAGTGCTATACTCCTGCCTGCTCTTCTTCCCGAATCACCCAACTTATCTTACTGTTCACAGCCATCATAAATCAAGTCCCTCAGCTTCTCACGCTTCATATACTTGAATTCAGACCACCCTGCAGAGACAAGCTACAGCCAGAGAGAACATGGACCATTCCCTAAAGGTACTGCGATGTCTATCAAGGAATACAGTTTAGCTCAGACATCAATGGTATGGTTAGCAACGAATTCTCTCTTAAGTGTCCGTTAAAAAAACTCCACAACACATGCTGCCTTACTCTAACAAATAACCCATCTGAACTCAAATGTTACTGGAGAAGCCCCTCTGCCCTGATTTCAGTTTGCATATTCTGTCTGGTTCTGTGTATCACTTAGCATTAGCTTACTTATTCACTTTACTCCCAGGGAAAGAAAATACATTCAAAGTAGGTTTGTAGGAGTCTAAGCTCTAATGTTCTTTGTGATTTTCCTTACAGTGTCCTTTTCTGTGTTACACGCAGAGTTTTCAAGCATTTAAAAAATTCTGGTCTTCCATGTTCACTTGCAATTTATTTCAACAATCAATTCAATTATGAAAAGTGAAATCACACATATTTGCTGGAGGACAACAGGTATTTTCAGATCTTTTCCTAGTTCCCTCCAACAAATGCTCTGACGCTTAGATTTATTGAGCTGTGTTCCTATAATAGCCAACAGGATTCAGTTAATAAACTTCAATAAACCTCCCTATTAAATTTCTTTCAAATAGGTTTGTTGTCACTTGCAGCATCTAATCTATTCATTGAGAAGCTATTAATACTGACTTCAGTGAAATGGAGTTTCAGCAAATGAGGTTGTTAAGCTCTGGGCTATCTTCTGCCAAATGAAACACTCCATGCTTTTATGTAGAGACAGGGGAGGGAAAGAATTTCTTTGCCCCTTTTTTCCTTCCTTTTTTCTGCAATGATTTCAGATGACAAACCTCTCTGGATTACAATCTAAAAACTACGTTCAAAACACACAGCTAGTCTACACCAATTTATAAATATTTGCCTACTCACTGATTCCCTCTCAACTGCCTGGAGCAGAAACATTGGCCCAGGATGTGATATTTCTTTTTACCAACACTACCCCCTTCCAAGGATTTATATCTCACAGTACCTTCACTATACAAACATGCATGATCCCTAATTTTTTCTGCTTATGTTTATTTCTCATTAGATCTTTTATCCAAGATGTGGAGAGCTCTGCCTCTGGTAGAAATCAGACCATACTTAATAGGAATCTATACAAGCAGCCATGCCTTCTTTCTTCCTCCTTCACAGTCATCATATTACAATTGCTCTGCAGCAATACTCTGCTGGATCTAATACTCCCCAAAGCCTGCTCTGATTTCAGAAATTGCCTTGCCCTTACTTTTCTTCTTTAAATCTGATCCACCTAATGACTGAACTTCCAATTATATGGCTGTCAATCCTAAAATCAAAGCCAGTTCATAATATCTCCCAAAGGAAGAATGTCACGTCACTCACTGAAATCGCTGCAACAAATCTCAGCTAACTCAGTTCTAGTCTGCAGAGAGGCAAAATAAACTAGAAGACAATCGACAATGGGATTCATTTTGCATGTAGGCAAAAATAGGAATTAAATTCCCTAAGTTTTGATCCTCAATGCAGAAAATTGTAATTTTCCTGGCATCAAATGTATGGCTGATTTAAGAAAAAAAAAAAGTAAGGAAAAAGAAAAAAAAAAAGGCTGCTGAATTTCCCTTACAAACAGAAAATACTCTGCTGTCATCCCCCTGAAATTTCTCTCTACTTCACATGTGATTATCAGGATGGCCCATTTTGAGGCTAGATGCTGATATTTAGCCAAACCAGAAGCTGCTTAAGATGGTTGCAAATATTTATGGATTGCAAACAGCGATCCCTCACAGCTGATCATGTGCAATTGCATGTGGACTATTCCCTCCAAATATGCCCTCCATCTGGACAAGTGACCCCAGGAAGGGGTATCCATAGGGTTAGGGGAGAATATGTGTAGTCTGTAGGGTTACAAGAGGGAACAGAAGAAGCAGAAGGGCATGGTGGATGAATTCAAATAGCTTCATCAGGAAAATGCCAGTGGTGGTGAGATGGAGAGTGGAAGGAACAACCTCCTGCATTTGGTAAAGTGGAAATTTCAAAGTTCTGATATAAATTGTCCACACTACTTCTTCTGCAGGCTCTCCCTAATGTTGTGAGCACTGCTACAAGCATCTGTGGTGCTGGGACAGCAAGCACTCTTGAACACTGATCTCCCTGGTAAAGAGCAGAAGCCACAGCATTCAAGAAACTGTGACTGAAGGAGATGCTAGAAAATAGCCGGCATGCTAGCTCTGGATGATGCCACACAGATGCTGCCAGGGACTCCTACCCTACTTCTCGACCACTGATTTCCACTAAACATATAGGAGGCACTTACCTCTAAAAACTATTATCACCCTCTAAAGAGGCAGCCTGGACTGAAATGGAATAGAAACCAAACTTCTAAATGTACTCTAGAGGCCTGAGGAAATTGGCATTGCTCTTGCTGTTTGTGGCTAAACCGGAGGCCTGCAGGTTCCAGGACTGAATTCCTTGAAACAAAAACTAAATTTCTCAGGACTGAATGCTTTGCTTGCCACTGGGAAAGGAGATGCTTGAAGCAGAGATTGCTACATCCCTCAGGTTCATGCAACACCTTGCCCCTAGTGACTTTGCAATGGTAGCAAGGACAGTGTTAAGCATCAACACCTCTCAGCAGTCTTCAAAAGTATAGGTTCTGGGGGAAAGTGCTGTGTCTTAGATTTAGATCATAGATTTAAAGCAATGATGATGAAGAAACAAGATTTGCATATTGGCATATGATGGTCTCTGGACGTCCACAGGCTGCTGCCCTTATAGGAGCCACGGGCTCAACTTTGAGAAGTCCTCTGCATTTATTGTCCAAAACTCACTTTTTCTGAAAATAGACCACAAAGGATTTAAAGCATCTCCAGGAGGAACTCAGATTTAAACAGACACACCGCTTGCTCCACACCACATATGCAGTCACACAGTGATGGTACCCACAAGAGCAAAGCGTCTGAAGGAAACAGCCAACTGCAGGCACCTTGGAGTATGTTGCACTAACCCCGCACAGTACCAAACCCAGTACCACAGCAGGAACAAGAATATAAGAAAAAAAAGTGATCTGACAAACTTGAAAACATGTTTAAAAATGTCAGTGGTCATCACTAATGCCATCTCCCAACTTGCACAGCCAAAACTTGCAAAGCTAAAATGGAAAAATCCTCACACCCTAAAACCATCTCTGAAAGACATGACACAAAAACTGACTGACATCACAAGAGAAACTGGGGCACTGTTTGCTGGAACTATAAAACCAAAACAAATGGAAGGAAAACAGAGAAAATATTTACTATTCAATATCTTTAAACCACAAGAGCCATAGGTGTTACTCAAAGCTGGTAAGAAGTGTTTAGACAGATTGTGATAGATCAGTTGATGGCGCCCTTTGAATATCTTATCTAGATGAGTAGAGGCGTTTCCACCTCTCCCAGATATTGGCTGCTTGTTTATTTGTTTTATATGCAACATAAATTCAGCAGAAATCTGACTGGTCATATCAATCCATCAATGACTGAACAAGCACCTTAAGAAAGACTGACACATGACAATGGTAGCACTTCCATGGTCCAAATTTCCACCTGCTTTCTGCTTTACCTAGTTATTGGCAGCAAAGGGTCAGCATCACAAATGGGCTATAATGAGCAGCAATCACTCTTTGAAGTGTACCAGGGATGGGGTTTGAGATTCCCAGGGGAATCTTGACTTGATTTTACTTTTTCCATTTTGTTCTTTCCTTTTCTTTCTCTTTTCACCTCCTCTGCTTGTCTGTCCTTTTAGTCACACCAAACTGTACCCCATTTTCACGGATGTATTGCCAAGTTATGTCCAGATCATGACACCCACCACCCCTGCAGAGAGCTAAACCAAAGCATCTTCATCTTGCAATATCGAGATGCAGCCCCTGTCTCTGAGCCCTAAGGGAAGATTTGGGGAGAGTGACCCAAACCTGACTCACTGCACTGCTCCAGCACTAACCTGCAGCTCCCATCTTCTGGAGTGGCAGTCTTCTACCAAAGGAGGAATTTCACCTTCTACCGTGTTTTCTAAATAACTGCTTCCTGAAAATGTAAGATAATATGGCCACCTGAAGATAATTTAAAACTTCACCCACCCTTCCTGCAACACACACAGTTGTTCCTGCTGAGTTAACAGCACAGATACAATTTCAGCCTGGAAATCACAGCTTAATTATATTTTTGAGTGGGTGGGAGGAATTTGAGGGAAGATTTCATTTAGGAAACAATCAGGTCTCGGTTGGGTTAGAAATCAGGATATTAATGTTCTTCATTTTAATTTTCCTCTCTGACTCAGATTCCCACTGTTTGAATTTGAGCTCAATTTGTTCCGTTCATTATGAAGAAATCCACATGAATTTGACATTAAACTGATTATCTCTGAAAACAGTAGCAATAATTTCCCTTTTTCCTGTGTACGTTTCAGATTAAATCTTTGTGGTTGATATAAAAACGCAAGGGAGAAATAATAAAGCAAAGGGAAATCAAGTATTTATTCTGGAATGCTACTTAGAAGCTGAGGCGTGCAATGGCACTTGTGCATTTGGGAAGGAAAAAGCAAGTGGCAGGGGCAAACTATATCCCCATTTCCATTTCCCATTTCAGCTCATTTGCATGGGAACAAACAGGGAATGAATATGGCTTTCCTAGCCAGGAATAATATCTGTTGTGCCAATACTGGGGATCTTAGAGCTCTGTGATAACTTTATGATGGGGTTTACTGGCAAAGGCAGGCCCCCTCATGAACAGACCCTCAGGGCCACAAGGATGAATTCATATTTAAGACTCACTGTCCTGTAGTAAGAACTGCCAGAGGTCCTAGGCTCCAATCCTGCATCAGCTGTTGGGATCATGATGACCCGTGATAGGCCTTAATAGCCCTGATGAACCCCTGGGGACCTACAACCCCTGCTTGGTCCTGAGCACCCAGTCCTTGCCTTGTGTCTGTCTCCTGGGTGGAGCTTGGACCTGGATTATAACCCATTTTCCAGCCCTGTCTCTGCCAACATCTCCTACTGCTCTGGGCTGGACCCTAGACATGGTTCATCTCTTTATCTTGTCTGCGGCTGTGGATGGACCCTGCAACCAGCATCCAGCTCTGTTTGCTGGCTTAAGCTACTGTGGGACCACACCCCATTAGTGAGGGCATGGCTTGTGCTTGATTTCCCCTCAGCTCCCAACTCTTCTCCCTCATTAAACAGAGGGAGTAAGCTGCTCTTACAGCTCCCTGCTGTTTCTCGTCCTTCAGACAAGAAGGTCCCTCCAGGAGGCCTCTGTGGTTGAGCATGGTGGGGATGATCTGCAGTACTTTGGGTGTGATGGGACATAGAGCATATATGTGCATAGCCAAGACAAGAGGCACACATACTCCTGTTTGTATAGCAAGACTGCTAATGGAATAAACTATTAAACTTGCTGTCCAGTTTGCAAGCCATGACTCTGAGCATTACAGTGGGAGTACAGCACTTGAGGCACAAGGCAACAGAATTCTGGAGTAGTTTCTATTTTCAAAGAAATCTGGTGGCTTTAGTCCTAGTCTCTTTATCTCCTCAAAGAGGAAAAAAAAACCCTAAAACCCCAAACATTAAGACACAGTAAGCTTCACCACAAATTAAGATAATGTTCCCTTATCTGTTAACTTGAATGGCTATACATAGCTCTATCAGTGCATTTTCCTATAACAAAGCACTGCCTCATACTAGTGACAAACTTTCTTTGTTTCTGCTGCTCCCAAGCCCCAACAAAACCAGGAACACTCCTTTCTTTAACAGATAACTTCCATTTTTTTTCTCTGGAAAAAAATATCACACCCTGCCCCAACTTGAAAACCTGAAGACTAACAAAGTACCATATAGCTCATGATGATTTCTTTTTTCTCTCCCAGTTGTCTCACATCGAAAGACAGTAATTACTGTATTATCTCTCACTTAAAAATAGGCTGAAGTCACATTGCTGTTTCTGCTATTACTGCTTGCTTACAAGGCTGTCTCAGCTGAGCGCTTTTGACAATCATGGTCTGAAGGTGCCAACAAACCTGTCCCTCATGTTCCTGAGGTGGCCACTTGGACATACTCAAAGCTCAGGCCTGTGCTGCACCATCAGAACCAGCAGTGCTCATGCTTACAGTGGTCCCTTGCAATCAACTCTTGCCATTATCACCATTCTGAGAGACACCCTGTTTTCCCTTGCTGCCTCCATCCACAGGTACAGCACAGGTCCATGATTAAATTACCAAAGCACAGCAGAACTAGAATAACAGTAATGCTGTTAACTGCTTTTAATCGCTAGCTCTTTTCCAAAACTGTCCTTAGCTTAAGTACCAAGACTGCTGCTACAACTAAGCAGTCATCTTTTCCACATTTCCCTCATGAGCCTAACACAAAGGAAAATTGTCTGTTGCTTTCTCTTTGTACCTTCTACTTTTCAGCCTTCAAAATAGTGTTTTAGCAAACAGTCCATCCTACATCCATCCCTTGTGGTCCAGTTCTTCAGCACTGCATCTGAGCGACTTTATCAAGACCACTTTACACCAAACACCCTATAGGCAAAGGGAGACTTCTTTTTTCTATTCACGAGGTAATCAGCTTGGTTCAGCTTCTACACCCTTGCAGATTTTCAGCTCTGGGAAAAGATGCAGAGAACAGGGTGGACGTGAAATAGACAGCAGAAACACCCAGCCAGACCCACAGTGGGAAAAAATTGGGCAGGGCTGTGGAGTAGGAGTGCAAGGAATTACCTGTGATTGTGAAAAAGGTCCACCAAGGTGCTTGGTGGCAGTCAGCACTAAGGGGAAATCCTGCCTGACCACTTTGGTGGCCTTCTATGATGGGGCTATGAAACTGACGGACAGGGGTAGAGCACTTGACATCATCTACCTGGACTTGTGCAAAGCATTCAACACTGTCCCACACGACATCCTTGTCTCTAAATTGAAGAGACATCAATTTGATGGATGGACCACTCTGTGGATAAAGAACTGGCTGGGTGGCCACACACAAACAGTTGTGGTCAATGGCTCAATGTCCAGCTGGAGACCAGTAATGAGTGGTGTCCCTCAGGGATCAGTGTTGGGACTGGTCTTGTTCAACATCTTTGTGGGTGACATGGACACTAGGATTGAGTGTGCCCTCAGCAAGTTTGCTGATGACACCAAGCTGTGTGGTTCGGTTGATACTCTGGAGGGAAGGAATGCCATCCAGAGGGACCTTGACACGCTTGTGAGATGGGCTGATGCCAACATCATGAAGTTTAACCATGACAAGTGCAAGGTCCTACACCTGGGTTGGGGCAATCCGAGGCACAGCTATAGGTTGGGCAGAGAAGAGATTCAGAACAGCCCTATGGAGAAGGACTTGGGGGTGCTGGTCAATGAGAAAATGAACATGAGCAGGCAGTGTGCGCTTGCAGCCCAGAAAGCCAACCGTATGCTGGGCTACATCAAAAGGAGTGTGACCAGCAGGTCAAAGGAGGTGATCCTGCCCCTCTACTCTGCTCTTGTGAGACCTCACCTGGAGTATTGTGTGCAGTTCTGGTGTCCTCAACATCAAAAGGACATGGAACTGTTGGAACAAGTCCAGAGGAGGGCCACGAGGATGATCAGGGGACTGGATCACCTCCCATATGAAGACAGGCCGAGAAAGCATAGCAGCCTTCCAGTATCTGAAGGGGGCCTACAAGCGTGCTGGAGTCGGACTCTTCATTAGGGATTGTAGTGATAGGACAAGGGGTAACAGGTTCAAACTTAAACAGGGGAAGTTTAGATTGGATATAAGGAAGAAATTTTTTCCTGTAAGGGTGGTGAGGCACTGGAATGGGTTGCCCAAGGAACCTGTGAATGCTTGTCGTGGTTTAAACCCAGTCCGGTAACTCGTTCACTCACTCCCCCCCTTCTTTCTCTCCCCCTACTCCCGGAGGGACGGAGAGGAGAATTGAAAAGAATGCAACTCCCACGGGTTGAGATAAGAGCAGTTTAGTAACTAAGGTATAACATAGATCACTACTGCTAGCACCAATAATAACAATGATAAAGGAAATAACAAGGGAAGAGAATACAACATCTCACCACCAGCCGACCGATAACTCACCCCCCAAGCCCGACCCTCCTCCAACCCTGCAGTCTCCCAGCCCTTCCGGCTAACTCCCAGTTACATCCTGGACATGACGTGCTGTGGTATGGAATACCTCTTTGGCTAGCTTGGGTCAGGTGTCCTGTCTCTGCTTCCTCCTGGCTTCCCCTCCTCCCTGGCAGAGCATGAGGCTCACAAAGTCCTTGGCCAAACCAAAACATCGCTATCAGCTCTGTTCCCAGGCTGAAAGTCAAAACACTGCACTGCACCAGCTACCAAGAAGGAGAAACATGACTGCTACTGCTGAACCCAGGACAATGCTCCATCCCTGGCAGTGCTCACGGCCAGATCAGACAGAGCCTTGGGTGACATGGTTGAGGTGTCCCCGCCCATGGCAGGGGGGTTGGAACTAGATGATCTTAAGGTCCTTTCTAACCCTAACTTTTCTATGATTCTATTCTATGATCATGGGGTGGACTGACATGCTGCTCATTTGACAGTAGAAGAGGAAATCCACAGCTGTTTTCTGTTCCCTTCCTCCTGATTTCAGTGGTATAATAACCCCAAATCCACATCATTAGCAAGCTATAATGAGCAGCAAGGGGAAACAGAGCCTGAAACAAACATTTTGGACTAAGCTGTAATTAGATGTTACCTTAAGGAAATATCTGAAATGGTCCTGTAAGTCTTTGGAATCAAGTGTGAGTACAGTTTTCATTACAGAACACATTACATCAAGCAAGTTTGGGGTCATGCCCAAAATTCCAGGTATAATAAATGAGAATAACAAAAATAACATTATGGCCAGTTACTTTGGGGGTGGGGGGAAGGGATGGGGAGTAGGTAACAGAGGATCTGGTGCTGAAAAAAAGCCATAAGCAGTGTGGTATCTGCTAAATTGGAAAAATTCATATTACACGTATAAAGGAGGGATGCACTAACACAGGTAACATATTCCCGACCGACACTCAGGAGCTTCATAGAAGAAGAAGAGCGGATGGGATGCTGGTTATCATATAGTAATAAGGATAGGTAGAACAGTCTTGCCTGGGACCTTATCAAGCAGCAGGGGACCAAGAACACTGTAAATGATATAAGGGAAAAAAAGGCTTAAATTGGAAAGAACCTCACTTGGAGCATGTCTCATTGCTTTCTGCTTTCATGACAGAAAAAAAAACAACACCTCAGCACTGGCCCAAGTCATTGTTGGGCCAGGACCTGAAGGATGAGATAATTCCATGGAGGAAGGATCATTTTCTCCCTGTTTTATAAAGGGGGTTAATGTCTAAAGGCTCTTGGAAAAATACCAGTGCAAAAAGAATGTTTTATGTGGGGTAATACAGATACTTGCATGTGAAAGGTGCCTAGGCTGGGAGGTCTGCAGAGGGACTTTTGAACAGGTATGTGAGCCTGTTGTGTCATCCTTGGACAGGAAAGCTACTAACCGCATAATTCAAGGCTCATGCTAGACTCTTTTGAGTTTTTACCGCACACTTGTAAATAAAATATTAATGAAACAGATACTTTAAAGCTTGATATGTATTAAAAATTAAGAGAAAGACAGGAACTGTGAAAACTGCAATGCCCCATTGGTCTGTTCAGGCTCCAGCTCTCTCTGGAGAGATTGAAGAAACAACGTGTGCTCTATGTAAAGCCCTAAGACAATGAACTTTTCAAATGAAATAAACAGGATAAGGTGTGAAATATCTGGGACCCCATGCAGTTGGGATTACTGTAGGTGTCAGGTGTATTTTCCTACCAGAACTGACCACTTGTTGCTTTGGAGATACTAACTCCCAATGTTTTAACCTCCATTTTGTAAGAAATGAAAAAAAATGACAAATCTTGTGCCTGCCTGTGTGAAAAAGAGGGAGGATGCCCCTGTATAATAGTACAACTTATTCAAGTAAGTTAAGCGTCCCACCTACAAAGGCTTTCCTTCCAAGACAGTCAACAGGCTGCTTCTGTAGTCAGTGGAGAGATTAAGACCCTTTGGGTGATTCATCTCATCCAACGGTACAAAAGGAAAATAGCTAGATGAAATCCACTTTGAAATTGCTTCCCCCAGCAGCTCTTTTCCCAACGGATCTTTAAATAACAGGCACATCTAGTAACAGGCTCTCACCACATTGAAATGAAGATTGCCCACTTGAAACCTCTTCACAGCTTTCCCAATTTATGGTCACACTTGCTTCTGCACATGGAAAAAAAACCCTTAAACTGAAATAGGAGAGATGCCTCTCTCTTGCTGATGAGTCCAGAAGATCCTGTTTTGACCCCCTTTGTAGCCTCAGCTGCATTGGAGAGCAAGTCAACTTCTGAGCTAACTAAAGGAGTGAATGTTTCATGCATGACACATTTTGGTTTGCCACCAAAATGGAGTTTATAGATGGCCAAGAGAAACAAGGGTTCTTGCTGTAACCTTTGTGCAACAACCGATCCCCCTCTAAATTAGCCCTGGCTGTAGCTGTCCAGTCTCTGATGCAAAGACAGAGAGAAATACAAAGGCAATGCATGTGGATAAATCAGCCTTTTTGCAGTAATGGCATCTTCCAGCCCTCTTTATTAATGAATCTTCAATACAAGGTGAAAAACCACCAGAGTGAGTTGAGGGAGTTAACATCTCCACTGCCTTCCCCTTTTCACTGATTCAGGAGATGTATATAGTGTTCAGAGAACTGAATCGTATACCCCCAGTTACCCAGTACTCAGTATTACTAACAGCACAGTCAAAATTAATAAAGCCTATCCATAGGCAAAACTCATCCTAAAATCAGTGTGAATTCTGAGTGAATAAAGACTGAATAAAAACCAAAATTCCAACTCAATTCTCAGTTGAGCTTTGCAGTCCAACCATCAGGACTGGAAATATTTTTGATTTTCACCATCATGAGAGAACACCTGGGCCCAGTAATCCCAACTCTATTCACTCTTCATTCCAGCATCAACTGAGTATATACACAGAACAGAATTTGGCATCTGGCTGCTCAAAGCTAAGCCATAAAGTAATTGTACTGGAGGGGAAAGAAACCAATCCCTGAGGCTCTTTTCTGGTATTCCTTTACAGTTGTTTTCCTGCAACTCCCTGGACAAAGACGGGTTTTAAAAAACCTGTTCAGATTTCCTTCTGTTCCAGGCACCACATTTTGTTTGGCATATATGTTTCTGATAGCCTTCCTTCTGCAGATGTCTATAAAGTTCACATCAGTCAGTTCTGCAAACTAGATACATTAACATCAACACAGGCAATTTTCTTCCAAGCACAGTTTTTTCTCACATCTATGCTCTGCTGCTCATTTTTGGTTCCATAAAGATGACACTATTGCTACATATCCAGGACACTCAGGATTCCTGTGATGCTTAACACAGTCTGTACAATGCTGTAACAGCCCATTTTCACTATTAGCAACAAGGCCTGACACCTCAGCAGCTTCTGGCTGTAGCAGTTTGCTGACGAAAAAGGGAGATTTCTTTTTCATTTTATTTCATTTATCCTTTTTTGCTTTTCCTAACTCCCTTCCAGAAATTAGGATTCTTGAAAATGCATGTGTAAAAGTAAAGAAAAGGGAAAAAAGCAACAATCACCAAAATCCCTCCTCCCAGTTATCACTGTGACTTTTCTTATGTGGGAGAATGGGGTCCAGTGCAATTTGAGGTAAGGAGGAAGGGGCGGGGAGAGAAGCAACACATTTCCTACTCCTTAAAGCCAACACAAGAGTTAGAGATATGAAAAATTATTTATAATTACCTCTGTTGAGTGAAGCTGAACTGTTTATATCTCCAGTAATAAAGGAAGACTCGGACTGCTTTCGAACTGTGTCATTCCACATCCTACGAATCCGGCTCTGAAGAGGGATTGAACCACAGCAGGTAATGAAATTTTAGCAGCTGCACATAGGTTTCTTTCTGGCTCACTAAAGTTGTCTATTGGCATGTCTAGCTCAGGATGAGACTTGTTTCTAGCCAGCTGTAAGCAAGCAGTTGCTATTTGTTATAACACACCTTGTACATGCCAGACCATACCTGCCTAACTTCATGACACAAGCTCCTGGCTCAAAGATGCACATAATTGAATTGCATACATCTAAACTAAAAAAAAAAAAGGCAATAGAAATCATATACAAGATAAACCCAGATGCATGCAACCTATAGATTTACCAATACAGTACCAAAGAATGGGAAAATAACTGAGACACAGGAACATTCATGCTTCCTATTCTATCTCAGATAGCTTGTGTCTTTATTTTTCATGAAGTGTAACAGAAGCCTTCATCTGTGTCTTGGTGTCCTTGAATTAACAGAAGTTTTCTATAGGTACTATCCATCTTGGGGAATATCAGGAGAAAAAAAATCCCCACGAATGACTTCTGTTCCCCTGCTGAAAAATCTGGACTGGTTTTACCATCTGTGGCATAGTTTCTGCTGCTGGGGAAGCAGCGTCCTGAATATGTTTGCCTTCTGCTTTGTTTCTCAAATACACTGTGAAGTATCTACCTCTGTGGCTTTTATGCCACTGTCTTGCTTCTTGCTTATTCTTGCAAAAGATCATAAATTCAGTCAATACGCATCTTGCAGGCGGTTCAACCATGTGTCCAGGGAAAACTCTCTCTCACTTAATCTCTCAGAGTATGATGGATGTGTCCCACAGCTGTGTTAAAGTAGTGTTAGTGGTCTAGGGGATTGGGACGGCTGGTTTCCACTGTGACAGACCATGTCTTTCCTATTTGCTAAAAATCCAGTGCTTCCCATACTGGGATCCTAACCACGCAAGATCTTCCAGTGCTTATTCATGTTGTCACAGCTGAAAAGTGCCCGCTAGTCTACTCATTAACCATGTAGTAATGGCTTTTCCTAATCATGCATTAGCCTTCTACAAATGGAAACACAATGTAACATGAGGCCCATGGACTTTTACAGCAATTATTTTTACCTGGACATTTAATCTATTGTATTTCTCTGACATGACCCACTGTGGATTAATTATTATGTTTCCTAAGTGCTTTTCAGAGAAAAAATGGATCTTAGGAGTTTTCCTCTTCATGGACTTCTCTACTCAAAAGCTTGGAGTCAGATGTTTTTAACAACTCAGAATGATTTCCATCCACTCTCCATCACCTGTGTGAGGTTTCTCCTGCTTATGATAGGTCTCAGGCACTTCCATCCTTCCAAGAACAAGGCTCTGCAGGCAAAATAATCTGCCTTGGTACCTCAAACCTCACCTGCCATGAAAGGATTGCTGCCAGGAGACTCAGCCCACCCTTAAAAGGGCTTGTTTTCTTGTGCTGAGACTGCCAAAAGGGAGGGCCTATTAAAATCAACTCCTCTTAGAGAAGAGAGCACCTAACCCAGTAGCTACGTTAGGTAAGCCAAAAATGTTCAGTGCTGCTAATGTTACTGGATATAGTGAGTTTTAAACATTATTGATTACTGTGGGATGTGATGGCCTCCTGGTGAGAGGCTCCATATTTTTTGCTGGCTTTTTTTGCCCTGCATAGCATCCACACCTATGTAAATGCCAAAGTGGAGCTCTTGGACGACATCTTGGAAAATGCTGAAAATAAATAATAATTTGCTCCAAGACATAAATCACAAATTAGGTTTTCCTGGGAGGTTATAAACTGTTACTCGCTGCATGTCTTTCATAATTTAATAGTGGAACTGCCATGTATAATTACTTTCATTAGTAATAGTGAATAAATTTGTGTTTGGTTTCTATTGATTAAGAAGTAAGCTTCTTCATTTTATATGAACTGTTCATCCATAAATCTGCATCTGTATGTTCAAGCTTCAAAATTGCTAAGTGCACAAACTACATAAAACCTGAAATTTCAGGTGACCAAGGCATAACAAATAGAGTAACTTAATAAAATAATCTGACCACAATGGCTTCTCCTAAGATGTCTATAAACAAAGGCAAATTGAGTGAGGCAAGGAATTGATCAAATCACTGATCGCCAGAAAGCAAGCCTTTTCACTGTAAGGACCATTGCAATTCTCTTGTAGTCTTCTTTTAGCAAGAAAAATACTTGGTTGTTACACCATCATTCCTGTACGCAGCAAAAGCAGTGACAACCTTCAGCTCATGATTAAAGGATGCACTGTGATGCAGCATAGCAGACAAAACGCTCCCAGTTCCTGATTCCCATAGAGAGCAGGCAGAACAGCTCAGATGATGACCACCCACCTGCCTCTAGAAGGCAAATTTGGACTTTTTATTCTCATCACAATTATTTAGAAGGTTTCTGGAGAGGCACTAACTGCCACCAGATCCTAAGGGAAGTTACTGTGTTGAATTCAGGTCCAGGAAGGAGGGCAATCTCTGTGGATGCACTGGGGAGAGGCCAAAGGCAGCATAGCCACGAAGGATATCGGCATGGTGGTGCGAAGGATCAGGGTGTGAACAAGAAAGGTGAATTACCTGTGAACCTGTGGAATATCTTCCAGGTGTCCGTGACCCTGAGGTCTTTCCTGAGCCGATAGAGCTCTCTGTACTTTTCCCACTACAGCAATGTGTGCGCAGGCATTTTCCATACTCTTTACGTACCTAGCCAAAGAAAGAGCAAAGACAGTTAGGTCCTCCTCCAGCCCACTGCCTTCCAATTTTTAACACAGCCCTTGATTTTTCCTCAGTGGTTCATTAAAACAATAGCTGTTGCAGTGTGTGGGGAAGAATTACACCTTGCAACTGAAAGATCTTGATACATGAGCTACACCACTTATGATGGTGTAAGGGACAGCTTTTATGCAAGCAAAGCTGTTTGTTGACACCAGTCAGTTGTAGCTTCCTCTGAGGCACATCAAAGGAGCATAGGAGATACTACAGATACACTATTTATGACTGAAAATTAATATCCTCATAGATTTGATATAAACTAGCATATTGGCTCATCAAGGTACTAAAAGTTATTGCTTCTGGCAGGGGACTGAGAAGAAGAATTCCAAGAGAAACATATAAAAACTATTGATTTTTTTTTTTTTATTTTATATTATATCTTGCAGTCAAATTTAAACTCCAGGAAACTATAGAGCTAACAGCCCTAGAGATTACATTCCCAGTGCACAGGGGTGGTTGGAGCCTGCTTTCCCACATTAAAGTGCAAGCCAGTCATGTTTTGAATGGGCATTGCAGTCAACCCAGGCCAACTCCTTGTTTGGAGTAAAGCTGTACCACATTCTTTGCTTTAGGGGAACTTCACTGATTTGTGCCAGGGCAGGATCTAAGCTTTGACTGAGCTTCAGGTGCAACTTCTTATGGGCAGCAATACCCAGAAACCAGATGGGCCAAGACTAAAAATGAGCAGCCTGTAATGAAAAGCTAAAAGCAGGTCACATTGGCTATTGTAAAAAAAGCCCACAAAAAAAGCCCCTCAAATCCATGCATGTCCAAAACACCAGTTGACATTCCTTGGAGCATGCAGTTAGCTGTGAAATTCTGCCAGACTATCTACGAGCATTTCAAAACTGTGTGGAACAACTGTTTAAATAGGAAATTACAGCTTTTTCATTAGGCTCTTCCTTAAGCGCCTGAGACAAACACAATACCATGAGCGTCCAATATGCTCGAGTGCCTCATCAATCCTTTGCTGAGAGAAAATAATTCAATTGCTTTAATTAGCCACCCACTGTTTGCCTCTCTGTAGCTTTTTGGTGATTTTCTAGTCCATGATAGATAGGAAAGGAAGGGATTTTTTTTCTCCCTTTCTCCTCTCATATAATTCCTCCCTCAGCTCTTAGGTCAGAGAGATGCATCTACCCTACAGCAAGGAATCAGCTGCGTTCTTCTTCCCTCCATGGAGCCATATATCAGAAGTGATCCCACAGTCACCAGGGATGGTTTAAGGATGTAGACTGGCTTGAGACAGAAAAGAGAATGGTTCTTCCATGCCATGTGAGCACCCAGATAACCAAGGAGCCTGCAGTACTGTGTTGAGATGCTGGGTTATGGACTGATTCTTTGAGAAGTGCACTGGAGACAAGAGCATGGATCAAGGAGAAGGAATAAAGATTTCTTGTCAAAGAGGCACCTGCAGGTTTAACTAGTGATGGTGTTGCTTCCTACATTCTTATTATCATGTTGCCTGCAAAATTTCTTGCTGAAGGTTTTGGAAACATCATGCTGTTGCACCTTGATATAGTTTTTAAGCAGTTGCATCTAGATAAAGCTTTATGATGCACAAATTTGAGATGAAATGACAGGACAAAACTCTAAAACCCAAAAGTCTTCCTTTGGTTTCAAGAATGACATCTTTGCACAGCTCTGCAAATCCTTCTATAGGCATCGCTCACAGAGCTCACCTGCTACAACTAATTTTGCTTATGTTTTCACAGGTCAGCTCTCCCCTCCCTGTATACGAAAGCATGCAGCAAGCCTGGGGCTCCTGGATGGAGAACAGACCTCAGCATGGCCCTGACTTTATCCAGTAAGCTACTTCATCAAGTAGCTACTGGTTACACTGAGAAACTGCGTACCATATGTATCCACTTATAAACTCTTCCCTCTGTTTATATCAGATAAAGAAACTGCCCTTTAAAACAAAGATGTACATAAAAAATTATCAGCAGATATGCACAGAACTGAAGAGCTCTGTATTGCCTAATTTTAGTGAAGAATAAAATGGTTCTTAAAAATATTAATTACTGATTGTCAGAGACTGTAAGTTTGATGTGCATATACACAGATTTTATTTTTATTTTTTTACCCCAGAGTTTAACTAATTTACTCCACTATTATCTTGCAAATGTTAATTGGGGCATACTTCAAGTTCCACAAAGAAGCACTTACTGTGCTTGCTTTGAGGAAGATTTCCAAAAGTTCACATTAGGACCAAGTAATAAAAAAGCTCTTGCAGAGCACAGGTCCTTCAGTTCTTACAAAAGTGGTAGAAGCAGCCCCTGTTACATACTATCAGCCCATATATGCTGCTGTAGAGAAGAGTGATTTCCCACAGGGATGAAAATGAGGACGTAAAGCTCCATTTTGCTGTGAGCACTCAGCCACATGAGGATTTTCCGGATGCTTGTGGAGTGCTCCCATCTCAAATTAGAATATGGGAGAGGAAATCTGGCTTATAGCAGGTAAAGCCCTTATACGGGTTTGCTACTGTAAAGCCCTACAAATTGTCAGCTGCCTTTTCCCTTGCTCATCGCCAATGCCCAGGCTGCTGAAATACCACTGCCACATATCTTTGTTATCACTTCATTCCCTTGCATCTTGCTGGTTTCCAGTCTAAATACCACGCTTATTAAATATATGGAGATAAATCTGTGTAAGATGAATTCAGGGCACACGGATGATGTTACACTGTGGTTGTTAGGCAACAAAAACACCCCATTACCACCTCTTCTGCTGCTGGGAACTGTCTTACCTTTTTCTGGAGGACACAATGGAAAATGAATATAAACATTCCCTGCAGAGAATTGAATATGGTGAAGAGATACGCCATGATGACTGTGCTTTCATTAATATACATGAGTCCAAATGCCCAGGTGAGTCCTAATAGGCAGAGCAGGGCTATGGCACCTATAACCCAGGACCTGTTAGGAAAAACAAGAAAAAGAAAAGAAAGTGTTTGGTTTTTCATCTACAAAAGAAGGCACATGTCTACAGGCAGGAAGACTTTGCCCACGGTTTTAGCAAAAAGCAAAGAGCACATTAAAATGTAGTGAATTTTGTCTTCAAGCTGGATACAGTTTACAAATCTTCAAGCTTGGAGAAATATACAGAAATGGAAGTGTTATGAGCATAGATATTTATCATAACCAAAGCATATTTGTAACCACAATGTTTCTATTCTTCCCCCATCCCCTGCCTTTTTAAATGCAAAAGCAGTGTGTATGTAAATGACATGTAGATGCTATTTCTGCAAATGGCAGGAAAAGAAAATAAACCAACCAAAACAACTCTAAATGTCACTTTTTTAGTGTCCACTGGTTTCACTGGGGCAGGAATGCCAGCTGGATTAGCTTCTTTATGCTTAACACCAAGACACACGTATTGCTGCATTTTAGCTAGTCTCCCATATGCCTTTAAGCCAGATAAACAACTACAAGCAGGTGGGCAAGCCCTCACCACTTGCCAGATCGGCTCTGCACAAGGAGGCTCTGTGTGATGCTGCTTCACACTTCTTCCACCCTGTGATGAGGGGAAATATATATACACATCTAGGCACTCGCACACCACATTTGCTAAAACAGTAGCTGCTACCACACTTCTGCTCAGAGAAAAAGAAAGGCAATCCTTCTTCACATCAGTTGCAAAACTAACATTATCTCTTGCTCCACCCCAGAAGGAATGAGGGAGTAGGGGTGCCGCCACTACTTGGCCCCAAAAGTTGTTCAAGCGAACATGGGTAGCCTGCAATTTCTACTTTCTTTCTTTCAGGAACTTTCTGGTTGGAGTAACAGTGCTGGGGGCATGGGATGGCTGTGCACTTTCAGGAAAGCTGGAAGATCTTCCAGGATGGCAGGAGAAGTATCCCATGCTACTCTGCTAAATAACTCATCTGCTAAATTAACATCTCACAAATGGATCTTCCAATACCAGGGCATGAGATGAAGTGTGACAAGCAGGGAAGGAACTGGGTCATTCTTCTAGCCATCTCCCTAGTTTCCACACGCTACATTACCTATAACTTTAAAGGAACTGCTGCTGCACAGGGGAGGAAATCAGCTTCTAGCTGGGAAGCACAGCGGGAAGCGCGCAGCAAGCAGCACCATGAGCATCCCTTTACCCTTTCCCTTAAGGCCTTGATTTTCTTGTCTTCCCCTGGTAATGTTAGGTGCAACATAAAAAGGAATACAACTATATCCAATCTTTGCACCACTTCCTCACTGTTTAACTCTGTTTAATTCTTTGGTTCCCCAAAGCAGACGAGCCTGCAGCCAGTCAGCACCTCTCCCTCCTTGTCCATCCCACAGCAGCATGAGGTGCTGCAGGAGGGCTCATAGGAACAAGGACCTACCTACATTTATTTCCAAGCCACTTCAGCCTTGAAGAAACTTGTCCAGGGTTATGGCATATTTGGGCTTCCATCTGCTAAGCAGAGCATGGAGCGAGGGGAAGAAAGATGAAGCAGTAGCAGCTTAAGGGAAAAGTAAGTCCTGCAGAGGTCAGGCTCCACTATGGGGACTCCATGGCAGCTGCAGCCTTGAATCCTTGTCCTTTTAGCAAGGCTTGCCACAAACAGAAGCACACCAATGTTGCATTTATGTTGTTTTGTGCTTTTTTTTTTGGTCTGGATTTTTTTTTTTTTTTAAGGTATCAGAATGAAAATACAGCATTAAGTCTTCACTGAAGTTTATAAAACATAGGTTATTTAACTACACAACCAGAAGAGCTCCCTAAGGTAACCATTTAAAAATCACTATTATGTAGCTAGCAGACCAGAACCGCTCCTCTGAAGCATTTCCAGTCAATCCCGCTAATAAATATTTAGCATGAGGCAAACTAAAAATGCACTTTCAAAACCCTTTAGAAAAGTAGCCACTAGTTAAAGTACACAACTTTAGCTGCTTGTTATATTTTTTCCCCAAGATCCCACCATCAGTGAGAGCACATTATCATCTTAATTGCACACCAATTTAAAATATACAATATTTTACGCCTAAAAAAGAACAACAAATTAAGTGAAAAACATTTTTTTTTTAAACTCCCCTTGCTTTTAGAGCCTTTTCAAAAGGACCCCCAGAATATCAGAAAACTATTCTGCTCTGAAGCACAGCCAGTTCTTGAACCTGATTAAAGAACCTTTGGCTGCAGAGGTGTGCAGGAGTGAAACAGTTATTTAGTGGAAATATGCTACCTTCAGTGATGGAAAGGTATCTGTGGGTTTGAAGACCCTCAGCAGTGCAAACTGCACGCGTTACAGTGTTGTGCTTCAGAAAACAAGACCTGGAGATAAAGAGGGCATGGAGATTACTATGAATAGCTCCATCCCGTATCCGCAGAAATGAAAAGAACCAAGCGATGAAAGAGAACATGGGAATGGTGCCGCAAGAATGAACACAAAGGACTCTTCACCAGAAGAACAAACTGAAAGTCTACTGCAAAGTTGATTTGCTTTTATTTGTGCTACTGTGCATTACTTTTTGATTGCAGGAGAAAAAACATGGATGCCCTAAGGTGCGTAATTTCTAGGCATTTTTGGCTTTCTTCTCAGTTTTTATTGGTGCAACTTGTGGTTTTTGTTTTGTTCTTTGTACAGACTTGCTGTTGCTTTTCATAGTTTTTCTTTCCTGTAGTGCAATTTTATAGCAATAAAGAAACAAAACCATCCATATTTTGGTGTAATTGAAAATCAGAGATTTACAATTAGGGACAATTAGGTACTCCCAATAAGTGCAGACAGAGTCTCCAATGCACAGAATAAGATTTACTTGCAGTGCTCCCGTTAACTAGAATTGGAATCATGGGGATTACCATCCATGTCATGTACCTTTCTGGAAATTTACTTATGTATTTATGTTACTATAAAGCACTCTCAGTAACAAGAGCACAGTGGACCAGAGGGTTGGTATTGGTATAACAAGTCTGTACTACACAGGATTAACTTGGGAACATTCACCTTGAGTTTATGTCCAATCAAAGAATATAAAGCCAATAAGGTGACAACTGGTTGGCAATACACATGCAGCACATTTACTCTGCATGTTAGCTGTATGCCTGACCAGTTTCCCTGTATTTCCTGCACAGTTTGCTCTTCTGCCTCAAATGCGAATGACAGAAGCTTTAATGATTTTTCAATATTGATCTGACAGCTGGTTCATGAGACCACACTGATAAATGAAATTTATCAGCCATTCAGGTCATTCTTACTTGATGAAGGGTCTGTTATCCTCATAGCTAAAGAATGCATAGACATAAAGACAAGAACACCAACATTAGAAATATAACGACATAGAGAATATAGCTTACTGCTAGTTCCCCTCCCTTCTCCCACCAGCCATCACCAAAAACAAAGGCAGACTGTCATCAAGTGCCCCTGGTACAAACCAGCCAGCCTGGCTTGCTGCCCCAGGGAATTGAAACATGACCATGGACACTGGCTTCATACACAGAAACAAGCATCATTAGCTGCAAGCTGCAGCTACCCCTCATGGTTCTGATCACGCAACTGACAACTGACTTTGAAATCTGTTTTAAAAACTATGGGTATCTCTGGAGAAGATGAAGTTTGAAATTCCAACATAGACACCACAGAAGGCTTTCACGCATTCAGGTAGCAAAACTTCACCATGCCTCCAGCACTCTCCACCTGTGCTGCTGTAGTGTATCACAGAAACCTCTTTATTGCTGCTTACTTTTTCTTAAGTGTAACTCCCAAGTTACTAACTCCTGAGCCAGACTGCAGCATTACCTTCTTTTTGAGATAACGGCATTAGGATCTTCTAAAGCCCTGGGTGACAGAAAGCATTAGTCTATTTACTCCCATTTCACAGGGAAGGACAAAGAAAGGACTCTGCCAAGCAACAGTGCAAAGCAGCCTGCTGCAGTGAAGAAGCAGCCATGATGAACCACTCAAAATATGCTTTGCACTTTTTGCACAAAAAGTCCCATCTTGACCCCTGGCATGGTCACAGTGGGTCTTTAGGAAAGGGAGGGAACAGTTGTCAAATGCATTGGATTTGGCCACGCTCGTAACACTTGCCCTGACCTCACCCTGAGCAGCAAGATACAAGTAGAAGACAGACCATGGGGGACAAGGTAGCCATCCCCACATCACTCACAAATAAGCAGCGCTATCTGAGGATAGTGGTCAGTGGCTCAGTATCTGGGTGGACACCAGAGACAAGTGCATCTCTCAGGGGTCCATACTGGGCCAGTACTGTTTAATATCTTCATCAATGATATAGACAGCAAGACTGAGTGTGCCATCAGCAAGTTTGCAAATGACACAAAGCTGAGTGGTGCAGCTGACACGCCGGAAGGAAGGGATGCCAGCCCAAGTGACTTGGACAGGCTCAAGAAATGGGCCCATGCAAACCTTATGCTGAAATTCAACAGGGCCAAGTGCAAGGTCCTGGACTTGCATTGGGACAACCCCTGGTATCAATACAGGCTGGGGATGAAGAAGTTGAGAGTACCCCTGAGGAGAAGGACTTGGGGGTACTGGTGGAGAAAGATTGGACATGAGCTGGCAATGTGAACTTGCAGCCCAGAAGGCCAATCACATGTTGGGCTGCATCCAAAGGAGTGTGGCCAGCAGGTTGAGGGAGGTGATTCTGCCCCTCTACTATGCTCTGGTGAGACCCCACCTGCAGTACTGGAGTCCTCAGTACAGGAAAGACATGCACATGTTGGAGAGGGTCCAGAGGATGGCCACATAAATCATCAGAGGGCTGGAATACCTCTCCTATGGGGAAAAGCTGAGAGAGTTGGTCTTCTCAGCCTGAAGAAGACTCCAGGGACACCTTACTGCAGCCTTTCAGTTCTTATTAAAAAGGGCCTATAAGAAAGACGGGAGAAACTTTTTAGCAGGGCCTGTTGTAATAAGATGAGGTGTAATACTGCTAAACTAAAAGAGGGAAGATTCAGGCTGGACGTGGAGAAGAAATTTTTTACAATGAGGGTGGTGAAACACTGACACAGGCTGCCCAGAGAGGTGGTGGATGAGCCATCCCTGGAGGCATTCAAGGTCAAGCTGTATGTGTCTCTGACGAACCTAATTAGGTTGAAGATGTCCCTGCTCATTGTAGGGGGGCTGGACTAGATGACCTTTAAAGGTTCCTTCCAATCCAATATAAACTATTATATGATTCTATAATCTCAGCTTGAGCACCTACAACATCCTTGGGCCATAGTCCTCCCTGCCTCCACCCCCTTCTCTCTTCCTCTTTTTCCCCCTCCCGCCACTAACAGCTCCCTGCAGCTCCTCTTCAGCATCCCTTCAACTTCCCTGGCTGCCACCGCTGCAGGGATATCCCCTGGTTATCAGCTGCCACATGACAGCTGCTTGCCTTAGATCTTGTGCCACATCTGCTAGCCACATGAGGACATCTGAGCTACCCTAGGGCACTCAACGGCAGTAACACAAATGCAAAGCACATCAGCATTAGGAAGGAAAGAGGAAGCAAGTGTAGAGAGCAGCTGGCTCTACTGAGTTCCTGCTTCCAAGACACAGCAAGGAAAGCTTAGATCCTTTGGCTTATCAAAACACAGGCTAAGGCATTGTAACCTCGACATCTACAGTGTATCTGGGGAGCCACCATGAACACAGAAAGCCGTTGGTATCCCACGTAGCTGCACTAGCAGGGACCTCCAGCCCACCACAGCTGTGTAGCATGATGCTGGTCAAATCGCTCTTCTTCTCTTTGCCCTCTCATCCACTCAGCCTGCAAGATCACCAGGGCAAGCTCCCGTTATGCTTCCGGCACATCTAGCACTGCAGGACCAGCAGCTCCCTCAGGATGCAACAAAATTAAACGAAGACATGAGACAGTCTGGAGTTCTCAGCTCAGCAATGTGGGCAGGAGCAGGACATGAATTTCTATTACTGTGTTCACAGGCACTGAGATTTTATGGTGAAGACTTTACTGTTGAAATGTCACCAGTGGTAGCTTATAAAAAGAGAGAATTAGGGAAATTTTTTACTCTGTAGCTGCTATCCAGGCTCTCAGAAAGTTTTTCAGTGATCTGTAATAGCCTTTCTTCAAGGCAGCTGAAGGCTCTGTTTCATCTTTCTACAGACAAAATGTAAAATTGGCAAACTCGGATTACCTTTTAGCTTGAGGCTAACACTTCAAAGAAGCTCATGAGAAAACCGTCAAAAAGACCAGTGCAGTTTTTACCCCCTTTTCAACCTGGATGTGCATAGGACCCACCAACCAAACAAGCAGGTGCCTATGAAGTGAGATTTTCAAAGATGCCTAACTCCCAAACACTTCAAAACCTTACATATAGGGCCAGTAGGACATAGTCTTTTATATCCCTCATGAAATACAGATCATTCCTTTTCATTTTAACAACTCAAGTGTTGTAAGAAGCTTAACTCTTGTGCTAGCCACGCAATTCGTGCCTGACAAAAATTATTCAGAATGGGGTTTTCCTTCCCCTTGTAAAGTCTGTGAAACCTATCAGTGCTACAGTAATACTGTGTCATTCTCTGTAATACATAAAAAAAAACATCACTTAGACAAGAGAAAAGCCTTGGAAGAGCCTTAGCTCACAGGAAAATAGAGCTACTAACTGGAAAACTGAGATTATATTCACGAGTGGTTGAAGCAGAAATCTTTGGAAAATCTAGTCTAGCACAGCTTGAGATGCTACATCTGAAGTGCTTTCTCCAGATGTGGATATATTTTTCCAATTCCTAACAGTAAGGGATACAGCCCATTGAATTTAAACTACATGACTGTGATCCCTCCATAGTTAATGTGAGTCTGGTACCCTCAAAGAGCAATTTATTCCCTAAAAGAACAGGTATTTAAGGTAGCTGAGGCTTCGCCATTCCCTGAAGAAATTCCGTTCTCTACTGTCTGCTGAGGAAATCTGAATGATGGCTTCGGTGAGGGCTCCGCTTTCAAATACCTGAAGTTAAAAAGCCCGTCTTTTTAATGTGGTTGCATTATTCCTTTAACCGGCAAAATGTTACCTCACCTCCCTTGTGTTTCTTCAGAGCCCAGATGATGAATAGTGAATGGTCTACCAATCCATATAAATACCTAATTCATTTTCTAATCTTAAAAAAGCCCTGACTTTACCTTGGGGCAAAGACTTCTTAAGGTTAATTACACATCATGTAAAACTATTTCAAAATCTTATTTTAGATGTCTTTCAATTTCCCAGAGTACTTTCTCCTTCAGTGATGAGAAAGCATCGTTCGTATTACCTTCTATATTCCTGTGACATTTCCAGACCAATACATTTTTAAAATTTGTTAACATTACCCTCTGACCTTATTTAGATGCTTAGGGAACTTCAAATCCAATGCACCCTAAGCTCATGAACTCCTTTCATGCTGCCTATTCTTTTAAAACCACAACATGTGCCTTTTTGAAACAAGGCAGCCAAATTGCCAGAATTTACATGGTGCAAACTACTTCCATGTATGTAGATCAGCAATATCCTGGGTTGCTAAAGCCTTCTTTCTTTTTTTTTTTTCCTTCGGCCGGAAAAGTTGAAATTTAAGGTGAATTTAAGGCAAGAATTCACCTTTACACACAGATCGGTCCTAAAATGCTGCTGAACAAAGAAAGCCTGTTATCAAAAAGCAGCTATTCAGGTCTCATTTAAAAAGAATACTGTCTGGTAGCCTTACATTTTGAAAAGAGGGTTCTTTGGCTTTTTTTATATTTAAAAAAGTGTGGGTTTTGAGCCACATTTCAGAGTAAAACTAGGCCTTTAGTAAAACTCTTCATAGCTAATCAACTTCAGGAGTTATCATTTTATTCAACCTTTTATGGTTTAACTTTATCTAACTTGAATTTATCATTCTTTTGACAACTAAAAGTATTTTCCCATCCCTCCAGCAGCAAGAAAAGGCTCAAGTAAGCACATGAACTTAGTGCTCAGGCCCCAAAATAGCACAGTTTAGCTAGTAAGCAAAAATGCCAAACTGAGTACACAGGACCTTTAGTAGATGTTACAGGTGATGAAACCCAAATAAAAATAGATGGATGATGTGCCCCCTAGAAAGCATTTGGAAAGACCCATGGAATTCATTTTAATATGGCACAAATAAAGCTGAGAGACAGACATTTCCTGCACGCAAGCACAAGAGAGAGACAAAATAAAGCGTGCTATTGTGTCTCCCCGCTGCCTGCCAATATAAGGCAGCACGGATGTTTGTTTTCTTTTCCCTTTTTTTTTTTTTTAATTTCCAGGATTAGAAAAGATTGATTTATTGAACTGCTGAAAATCTACAGGAAGGAGTTGGAAAGTCCAGCACTCCCCTCATAAAGCAAACGAGTTCATCGCTAATTAGTGAAGGAGCATCTTCATGGTGAGAAAAATCAATTGTAAGCAATAAAGGAGTGCTTAAGGGATTTTGCCTTCTCATTTTGTGACAAAGTTACCACCTTGATGGCATGAAGCCAAATGTATTCCTAATAGTCTTCCTTAGGCTGCTAGTATTTATCCTGCACCTCTTCAAGCTATCCTTTCCAAGTCTTAAGTTCTGACCCGCACCATCTTTGACAGGAGGTGACCAGTCCCCTGGAGACCTCTGTAACCACTGTGGGAGGCAGCAGGCCTGTCACAGCTTCATTTGCAAGAAGAAACCCCTGACTTTGCATGTCTCAGCTGGCGTCCTACCTCTAGCATAAGGGAAACTTTATAGACTGAAAGCCACTTTTGAATTCCACCAGTAGCTCTGAAAATTTTATTCAGATAAATGAGGCCAAACCTTCCTTGGCCCTATGTGATGCCCAAGCCCAGGATTTGGGGCAACCTATGCCTGATTTTTTTCTGCCAAAGGCAATCCCCCTCAAGTCATCCAGGGAAGTTTTGGCCTGCTTTTTTTTGAGATTTGTTCTTAATTACTGAAATTGGAAAGAGCAATTCTTTTAAGCTCATCCCATTTTCTGTAAGTAAATAATTGCACTCAGAATTACTTACTCTATTTCATTCCTCCTAACTTTGCAAAGGCATGGCATGATTATTCAAGCCACACTGATGTGTAACCACATCAGTCTGTTTCCACATGATACAGAGTCAGGAAAATCTTTAGTCACATTTGTGCTATCCCAATAGCACCAGCAGGGCTTATTGGCAAAATACTTTAAATGTATGGCCTTTTAAAACAATAATAATGATTTATGGGATCACAGGAAGACCTTAGGTATTTAATATCTTCCAGGATACTCTCTCAAAGCAATAACGGCTGATTGATAGTTGTTGTTTTTTTTTTAATTCAGAAAGGATGACACCTGTCAGTGGGAAGATTACTGCTTTATAATCACCATTCAACATTACCACAGTCATCACAAACCCCATAGATAAACAAGCAAAATCCAAAGCCAAAACAGATATTAACCAAACCCTTCTGTGAAAAATTCAAAGAGCAGCAGATTACAACGAACAAAATTGGGTACTGCTGTCAACATCACTGGGTGAAAAAGGCACCCAGAAAGAAGTGCTATCTCAGATGTTTTTGCAGCATCGGGAGGGTTTCTGCCTCAGAGATGCTTACAGACTGCACTCTGGCAAAATATAAATGTGCCATATCTTTTCTTGGTAGGAAGCATGTAAGTCATTTTGTGCCAATTCCAGGTGATTTTTCTGGGTATGTTTTAGGCTTCCTGTTCAAAGTTTGTTCATGCAGAGATGCAGATGAAGGCTACACAGGAGCAGTGGCAAGCTACCCAAGGACTAGGAAGCATGACACTTTCTTACACAGGATCTAGGGAGGTGCTAAGCTGACCATCAGGCTTGTGAAGGCATAGTACTCTCAAGGTCGTATAAATCACAAAGATCACAGCCTGAGCTCCCGTACAAGGAAAGTGAGGCAGGCAGTTTCTAATGCCCAGCTCAGTACTCCATGGGTAACATTTGAACTTTGCACAGGGGGAGGTTTTCCAAGGGATAGAAAAAGCTATGCCTCACTTTCAGAAGTGCCCAGATTATTGGTCATTGTTGCAAAACACTCCTGTCAAATTTTCTGGTGACAGAGAACACACTGCCTTCATGTCCCAAGCAGCAATAAAACACACAATTTCTTATCCAAACCTGGCTAAATTTAGAAATTTATCCAGACCCAGCTAAATGGCTAACCTGCTGTCTTGGCCTCTCTTTCTCTTCCCTAGGATGAGATTGTCCTTTCCTGAAAAGGGAATCCAGGGATGATTCCTCTCCAAAAGGCATTCCTGGATCTGCTGTTCCCAGAAGCCAGGGGAGTCAAAAAAACACTGCATATAACACAGCTGGTGGGGAAGGAGAGAATTTCAACACCTTATTCTTGAACAGCCCACTCAGTCTTTCTATTTTGTTAGTAAGGCTGTAAGAAAATCTTAACAGAAAGCTCATTCTTTACAGGCACTGCTATTTTATTTAACATTATAAGTAATGGCCAGTCAGGATTTAAGGTAATGTTTAACAGAGGTTCAGTGTGGCTCCTGTAAGTGTTTGCATTCACTAGCTTTTGTTTCAAACCCTTTGTACCTCATCCTTTACATCTCTCTTGCCAATACACACAAAGCTGCATGGGTGCACCTCCTCTCCCTGCTTGCTGCTCTGAAGAAGGAGTCTGCCTTTACTTCACCAGGACCTGAGAAAGTAGAAGGCCAGGATTGGGCCTTCTGCACCAAGATGCTGCACTGGACATGCTTCAAGAACTGGACCCCTTCATTTTATCATGTCCTTGCTGTGCACTCCCAAGCAGCTGCAAACCCAGAAGTAATGAAGATTAAAGTGCTGCTGTTCTGCAAGTCAAGTCCCCAGGGTGAACCCAATGAAATACTCAATTCCAGACCCTCTGGCATCACAAACTATTTTAAAGTTGCAGTGTCTTATGCTTAAGCAAAAAAAAAAAATCTGGAAACCAACAGATGAGTTGAAATCCCACCAGAAAAAGATGAAATAATCCTTATTGTCTCCCTACTTTCACTTGTTTCTAAAATGACTATAATAAAGCACAAATTAATCTTCCTTTAGTAAAAGGATACCTGTTACAAATTATTGTTCCCCATTGGTAATGTAAGATTTTCCTACCAAAAGAGAAGAAATCTTGCATTTTCCAAAGCCTAACTCGTTCTTCACTGCTCCAAACCTAGGATGTTTACTTTTTCGGCATTTCAATCAGCTGAGTAAATAAAAGTAGACTGGTAAACCTCTGTTCCTGCCAGCACAATACTGCTGTGTTCAATCAAGGATTTAATTTAAGCATTTCCGCAGATGATTTTTGGAAGTTCTATTTAACCTTTGTTTTCAATTTTCTACCTAACTTTGAAGGCTTTTTTATGACTTAAGAAACCCACAGGACTGAAACAACAAGCTTATCTGGGGGCTGGGATTAGTCACGTCTCTTTAAATAAAATACGTATGTTGAAGCAAGAAAATGAGCAGATAATCACTTACACCCATACAACATATGGGAAGAGTGGGATATGGCAATGGTTTGCAAAGGACGCATAGTTTCAAAAAGGGTTTCTCAGTTTTGGGCCTGATCCTCCTTGCCCCTTGCTTTCCCCAGCCTAGGTCACACTCCCTAGAAGAGCCCGGACTGGGCTTTGTGAGATTTTATATAGTAATAATTAAAGTTAAGTCTTTGCATTTGGCTCCAACTTTTGGCTCTTAGGTTGCACATTCTCAGATTTATTTCTGTAAGCCTGTGAGCAAGAGACTCCTATGGAAAAAAAAAAAACCAAACCAAACGTAAAAATTAAAGGAGAATGGTGTAAGCTTTGTTTCAAGTCAGAAACTTGAGAGAACATATACTTTTTAATTTATCCATTAAATCAAGGCCATGTGCCTTTAGCCCCAGACCTTTTGCAGGTCCCAGCAAGAAGGGACCATTTGTAAGTAGCAGCCAGCAAGCTGAGGAAGGCTCATTTTGGTCATCTCGGGATTGATTTATGAAGGCCGCAGTGCAGGACATTTCTGCATCATCCCCATTAATGGGATTTCAGTGTGTGTTCTTATGACTCTGACCACAACACTTAAACATGTTTTCTCCCGTGTGTTTGAAATAAATACGTTTTTTCCAGGGAATTTCAGGTTTTTGATATAGTGCTTATTCTATTGTTGTAGAAGATGGCATGGGAGCATATTTCTACAGGAGGGAAGAAAGCTGCAACAGTGATTAATGCCAAAGAGTGCCTCTTTAGCAACAAAAGCTGCTCCCAGCTAAGACTCTTGGTCTTCCTTTCTGAAAGAAAGAAAATTAGATTTCCAAGATGACTTTCCAGTGGGTTTCTACTGCACTGGATGAGCTATTCCAACAAAACTCAGACTACAGCCCAACATGCTCCTTTCTGAAGAGGTCCCCAAGAGTTGTGCTTTCTGAAGAGCATCCAGGTGGCTTGTGGCATGAGTCAAGCTGCACCCTGGCTAAAAGAATAATGTAGTAAAATGGGATAAAAAGAGAAGCAAGCTGACAGAGACCTTTGCCTCCTGCCTTCTTTCTATTGGGTTCACACCTGTAGTTGGCAGCCACAGCCAAAATGTTGCCCTTCCAAAGTAAATAAAATAAAATCTCATTTCCACATACTGCAGTGCAGAAGAAAGTCAGGAAGTCTGGTCTGGCTGGGGGAAATGCTAACAGAACCCACCACAGTCAGACAGCACTTGGGTGCCCACAGGAACTTCAAAGGAATGGTTCTCCCTGTAAGGAAGAGAAAGGATGGCTTCTGGTCTCTGCTAGGAGAAATCAGGTTTCACCCTCTGCCTTCCAGCCATTTGGAGATGCCTTTTCTAACTTTAGGCACACCAGCTGCTCGGCCCCATTAATGGATCCTTTCAATCTGCTTGTAAGACTTGCCTTTTGTTCACCAAATAAGTGCTCTACCCACCCAACTTTCTACCAGTTTTCCACGTAAGTAACTAATGCATTCTACATTGCGCATGATAACAACGTACAGCAAAGACAGGACCTCAGACTTCAGCAGACATGGTGGAGAGCACACCTGGATTATGATAAGTTTAGTCCCTCTTTTTTTCCTTTTGAAAACATCACAATGGCATGAACAAGCAGTATTTGAATGTCTGCAGAGAAGCACCGCACTGTCACACCACACAAAGGCATTTGGGGAGGGGGTTCATCTGAAACCCTCCATTTTACACAGAGAATGGGGACTAAGCATCTGGAAACATGTAGATGGTTTGTCTTGCTGCGGCATCTGGCATGGGTAGGATGAAAACCTGGTGTGTAGGGACGACAAGCAGCCACAGTACATGCCTGACCACCCAGAAAGGAGTTGATGGATGGAAAACTGAAGAACTATTTTGGACTATTCGTATATAGATGTATTTTCCTTTGTCACATAAGGCTTCCTACAGGAATGTGAATATAAAAAAGATTCAGTGTAGTCCTGTCTAAGACAGTCTGAGACATTTCACACATCTAACATCTACCCAGCACAATGGAAAAGCGTGAAGGAGAGACTGAGCTGCTCAGCTTCTAAAATCACTCCACATGGCAGCAACCTCCGGTAAAACAGTCTCACAGCTGCTCTAAAGTATTCCAGCTAGTAACGAGTCCTTGCAAGTAGCCATCTGCTAGCAAGAGTGCATCAATATCACATTGATACGCCTATACTCTCCAGCTTGCAGGCTACAGATGCAAACAGCACAGCAGGCTTCTGCCATCCAAAAAGCTTGTGTAGTCCCTGGCTTGAAAGATCTGTCTTCCCTGCAAGCTTGTAAGAGCTGGGGGAATCAATACTCCAAAAAGATGTCTTCTCAGTTACATTTGTTGACAGTTAATCAGTTTGTGCTCACGAACAATTCTGTGCAACCTCTGCATCCCACTTACGCTCTCCTAGACCATGAGTGAGATACAAGTGATGTGGGCAGAGCTACTAAAGGCTAAACAATGTTCCTCACTGCCCACCTCTGCTTACTTATGTTTGCCAACAAGGCATGAAGAGATGAAAGAGAAATGACCAGAGTGGACGTCAAGCACCTGGAAATGGCCATTGGAAAAGGCTGCAAAGGAAAATCCCCTCCCGCCCGGTGTTTATGGGAGGAATATGGGCACACGCCACTCAAGAGGCAGCCATTTCAGCATCCTTGTCTGTGTAGCTTCATATTAAAGATGGATTTAAAAGTCAGAAGAGATTCCCACCCTGACTGAATGCTTGAAATTTCTTTTTTAATGTATTGAAGGAAGGAGAGAAACTGAACTTTTTCAGGGCCCTAGATAAAAGTGTGCTACTTTTGGTGATGGTACGTGCTGTGAAATGGGAGCTAGTCTGCCCTCCTGGCATCAGCAGCAGGCACAGAAACTTTTGCATCTCTGAACAACATATCCCGTGTATATAAGCTCATATCTTCTGTCCACATGTCTCAAATCAGGACAAGAGCATGAACCTCACTGTCAGCAGGAGGCAAGCCACTGAATCGGCTCGATATCAACCTGCCATACAAGGAGGATGCTCTTGGCATAAGGGGAAGGACCCACCCTACTTCCCGCTTGAAAGTGCTGGGCTATGCTGGACAAGTTAATATGGGTAAAGAATAAACCAGCTCTGTACCAGAACATCAAATCTCTTGTTCAGTAACCCCTGGCTAACCAGTGCTCCATCATGGAATGTCAGATTCTCCCATTCTGGCACAGTAACCAGGGACTGTTCCTGAAGGTTAGAGAAGTTATTTTTACAACTTTGCACAGTGCATACAAATCTTTCAGCCACACAGCATCTGGTTCAGGCACTGCCCTTTGAATGGCTTTTCTGTTGGTGCAGTAATTAAAGGTATCCCAGGTGACACCTGATCCCTTATCAAGTTCATTAATTTAAGTGGAGTTATTTGTTTCTCTATTTTCTATACTTCATAATGTATTTCTAACCTTTAAAGTGACATAGGCAAGCACCAGATTGCAGGGGAGCTTATTAACAGCCTATTAAAATATTTTATGGTCTTTATTTTTACGTTGCCATAGGGAATCAAGTATTTTGCTGTTGTTGAACAGGCTCAGGATTTATGTTGCGAGAGCTTCACCACAGCCTAACACAGAACAGTGCTAGGAAATTAACTGGGAGAACAAATTCCCATTCAGCTCTCTGTTGCCGTAAAACTGTCATATGCAGATGGCACCAAGGGGCCCTGCAATGCAGGCCCTTGGTTTGGTTTAGTCTTTTAAATATAAACTGATAAGACAAGATGCAAGGCTCTGGGGCCATGCTGAGAGCCAGCAAAGGCAGTGCATGTCTCGAGAAACAGACCTGGGTGTCTTTTCACCAACTGTATAGACCCATGGAGGTAAGCTCAAAAGGACCTTGCGGTTCACCTGTGAAATAATGTGGTCTGTGGCTTTTTATTCTAGAGCTGCTGAACGTCATTCACATTTTGCAACTGAGTTAGAACCAATGACTTTGGAAGAAGACCAAGATCTTACCTAGAACAAGACTACAATTCTACCCAGAAGACGACTGCAATCTTACCGAAGAGTTTTCCAGAGACTGCAAACCCCTCACATCCCTAGAAAAACTCCCTCAAAGCTCCCTTCTCTATTAAAGATCTACGCTTTCTCCTAGCTCAAGCATAACTGATACTGAGACAACACAGAGATTTAGGCTGCTTAGGTACTCAGAAATTACAGTCAAGTCCCTTCTGAAATTATTGCTTTGAGGAACTTCCTAGGGTGAGCTTGGGGTCTTCCTGAGTTTATATTAGAATTTTCATACTTTTTCAAGCATAAAAAGTCATTTGCAATGAAGCAACACATTTGGAAGGGTATCAGCAACATACTTAGAAGTATTTAAATTGCTTGTGTTTTCAAAATGTTTTAATGAAGTCAAATCAGAAATAGACACTCATCTGCCAAAGGAGCTATAAATTATTTCACAATGACATTAGAATTAATGTAACTAGCTGTATAAATTCCTGGCATTTTAAACAACAATTCTAGAGATTAATGCAAGCAAGATTATACTGTAGGCAATTATTATTTCTGTGTTTAATTATGTGGGCTTTGTTGTTATCGTCACACATTTTCCCCCCTTTTTTTTTAATTTCAATGTCATACTGCAAAGCTTTCCAGACAGATTTTGATGGGTAACCTTATAAAGGCTGTTCTCAGCAAGGAATCCCATAACACTAATGCATGATGGGTAGTCACATTAATAAGTGTTATTAAATGTACCATTTCTTTAACACCTCATCCAAGACCAAATGAAAGACTATCATGCTGGCATCAGTACTGGACATCCAGGAGAAACTGCTCCTCTAATTTCATCTATTAGCTTATTTATGGCAGGAGAAACAGAGGCACACTGCAGAGCAGCCTGGCCACAACCTTGGCAGGGACAAACATGGCGAACGAACACCCTGCAGTTCCCTGACCTCACTGAGGTCTCCTGTGCTTGTGCAGGCTCTGGTTCCCTTTCCTCCCAAACCTTGAAGAAGTAGCTACAATTAAGAAACTAAACTTTCACCCAAAGGCCCATGGCAGGCTGTGGCATGCCAGTGGCACTGCATTCTTTGCCTGCTGGGTAAATTTTAAGGGGGGATGGTGTAATTTAAATTAAAGACACATCTGCGAGAGCAGCTCTGCTGTAAGAACAATAACCTTGCTGAGAACTGCCTTGCAATTCTGCAATTCAGTCATTGCAACAGCTTGTTTGTTAGGCAAGCTCCCCTTGTGCCTCTTCAAAAGGAAGAGAAGGGAGAACCAACTTTCAACCATGTCGTACAACACTCCTCTTTCCTGGGTGGGCAAGTAAAGCACTGACTTCCAGCAATTTCCTCCTCCTGAAGTTCATTAGATGGTTTTATTAATTAGCAGGCTCCCCATCTTATCATGCGTTGCACCTGAAATCCCACTTGTATTTTTGAAGTGAGTAATTAAAGCCAGAGGTACTTGAATAAACAGGCACTGTGGAGACTAATATTCTATCAATATAATGAAGTAGCTTGCTACACAGTAAGATGCCCAAGCTCAGATATTTAGCAAGTCCAAGGGCAATACATGCCTTGCCTAGCAAGCACATCCTCTGATGTGGGCACCCCCAGGTAAACTCCCAGCAACCTGTTGAAACTAATCAGATTCTGGAGAGAATTTGGATCATTAAATCTGTCAGGGGCCAAAACAGAAAATAAGTAAGGCTGCCACCCTCAGAGCACAGAGAAATAGTAATGATCAACAATTTCAACACCTTCCCTGTAAAGACTGAAATAATTAGCCAGTAATTATCAGGCAAAATTTCCTTCTACACAGAGGGACTAGGAGGTTACCTGCTTCAAGGACAGCAAATACAACTTTGCTTCCTTCATGGAAAATTGAATGGAAAATGCCACCACTGGTGGCCAAGTCCCAATAAAAACAGTGCTTCATTATCAGTCACTTGTTGGTACCTATTAAAAAACACTCTGTAGTACCATAAAAACACATATTGTTTCTGTTATCACTGCTGCCAGCAGAGTTGGTTCCCTGTATGATCCTCAGAAAAGAACAGGGGCATAAACAGCAGAAGACTGAAACAGGAATAGAGAAATTAAAAAACCCACCAACTTACTTTATATTGTCAAGACATCCAGATTCGGGTTTCAGTATGGCAGTATGATGAAACATTTTATAGAGAGCAATCCCAAGGAAGATGACATTAAGCTGCAATATGGGGTAAAGGAAAAAAAACTGGTTACATGACACGACACAACATGATGGGGAGAAAGTCAGTTTCTTCTCTGTAACAGATGAATCGCTGTAGGAAATTAGCTCTCACTGCAGTTTTATAGCAACTGAATTACAGAAAATTGCCGAGCATTTTATAAGGTGAGCTGGCCTGTAGACTGCAGGACTGGTGATGCCACAACATTATGAAAGCTGTGGTGCTGCATATGCTACTGATACGAGGCTGGTTCCAACATCAACTGTAGTGCTTCAATGTTACAGACAATGAAAAATATTTGCTGTAACTATTTTTCTGTGTCTTAGAGATGGACAGTTGTGAAAAGTCATTTCAAGCATCTTGCTTAGCTAGCCCCCTGGTAATGAAGCACAAAAGCATCTTTTTCTGTGAATATATGGTGTAACAGGGAAGATGGGCAGGGAAATCATGATATTTGAAGATACTTAGCACAATGCAAAGTTGAAAAATTAAAAGGAAAAAGAGTTTGATTTGTTCTGTGAAAGATGCGACAGTGTTTCAATGCCTCAATGTTAAACAAGTCTGCTAGCTCTTGGAAAGGAGTTCCCCCAAAAGCCCAGGCCAGGGTTTGAGACATATCAGAAAGGGAAGATACCTTTTTATGAATGAATTGCTTAAGGGGAAAAAAAACCAACAGCTGCAGCTGGTGGCATTGCACCCCTCATCTCACACCCTACACCGCCCCCTTATGTGAAGGGCTGCTGAAATAGCTCCCAGTTGCAGAAGAAGCAAGGACAATGTCTGCATTGACATGAGAGTGCCTGGTTTGCTGTGTTAGCCAACCTGCAGTCTATCCAAAACAAAGGATGGTTTATTTAAGCCATATTGCAACGATTAAAGTATAAGAAAACTCCAGCTGCCTCTAAAGTTGGGTTGTCTACCTTGTTGCTGTGTTAGCTGATATACTAGCAATATGCTAACAATGAAGTTAGATGAGCTTCAACTTCTGCCAGGAAGGAAAAACCCCCATCAAACCCCTCTTCCAGTTATATTTCGTTTCCCCAAACCCAGATTATTGCATGTTCAGTACAAAGCTTTGCTCTGGAATGCAAAAGCAGGGCAGCGAGGGACATCAAAATAGTTTGGCAATTCTAAGTGCTCAGCAGTAGAAACAGAACTCTGCAAAAGCCCGCTCTGAAGCTCCCCAGCCCATTTTGATCAAGTATTTTGCAATGCCAAGAGCCTCTCCTAATGAGGGTCTAATTGCTTGTGCCAGGTGGGGTCAAAGAAGAACATGCCTTTCTCAAATTAATCTGTGTAAATTAAAGATAAAGCGTGAAAGGACAGCAAAAGTTTTATTTCTTGACCTGAGAGATGGAGTAGTTAATTAGGAGTTCTTACCATAATTATCAAGGTCGCTGGTCCTATAAAGCTCCAAATGAAGTAGGTGTCAAGTCGGAGCCAACATCTGTAATGAAACACAGGGGAAAAAAAGCATTCAAGGACTGCACCCAGGACATACATCAAGAGTGAGAGAGTGACAGAGAAGAATGTGAGCAGCAAAACACACCGGTGGGAGACAGGAAATATTACATTGCTTGTTCATTTAAATGCTGAATTATGTGCCCAATTTCTGACAGCGCTATTGATGGAATAAGATAATTACCTCTGGAGGAAGCAGGGAGAAAATGGCACAAGGCATGGCTGCAAAGGCTTTCTGCATCTGTCAGAAAAAAATACTTAGAACTGTGGGGATTTTTAAGGAAGAGGTCTGATAAGGATCCATGGAGCTTCTTCTTTGCTTTATGCACCTCTTTTCTCTCCAGCTCTGATGCAACACAAGCTGTCTGTCAACTGTCAAACAAGATGGCATTTCTCGAGCAAGCAGATCAGAGCAAATTTGGTGAAATAGGAAGCACGATTTGGGTAACAGAAGGCTGAGGTTTAATTAGGTTCAGCAACTTCCCCTTTAGAGCGTTTTATTTCCCTGAACCTCCGGAGCATTTTGTTTCCACTAATGTTTCGAGGGTTGCATATGGTCTGCGCTATCACATGAAGTTGATTCATGGCCTAAAACTAAATTATTAATCACTTAATTTCAACCGCATTTAATACTCCCCACATTTTTTAAGGCCCCTGGGAAATTACATTTCCATTCCTAGTTCATTGCAGGCGACAGGAAGATAAAATGGAAGTGACTGGTTACAAGACAGACGAATATAAATTCCAAGAAACTTTTGCACGATGTTTAAAATAATAATATCTTGTCGTGTTTGCAGTGCTGCAAATCACAGCTCCATTTATACACAGAGGACTGAGAAAGCACAAAACCACTCTTATACTAAACATCAGATGGAATTTCAGAATTAGGCAAGAGAAAGGACCTGTATATATGAATTTATCATGGTGGAAGAGATAGCAGCTCTCACAAATGTCAGTTCTAGCGCAAGAGCTGGTATTTTTTTTTCCCTTGCAATGGACTTTGCAGAAGGCAGAATGGTCTGTGCCCCACAGAAGAGATCAGCTTGCTGAGAGAATAAAACATGTCCGGAACCTCTCTGACTGGGAGCTGCCAAAATATGAATAAACTAAAAAATGTAGAGAAAGCTTCTCACTTGCCTCCCTGACCATACAAATTTCAGGTCTCATCAGTGTTGGAGACCTATCAATCTATATATAATAGTTGTGCCACTATTTGTCACAAATTAAAATGCCATCACTTCCGCAACCATCAGTCCTGAACTGCCTCTGCAGCTGTTCGTCCAAAATCATCATGTAACAGAATCAAAATCTTAATGCAAGAGGCAAACAGGCTTTCAGAGCAACTGCAGGGAAATCTTGTTTCCTCTTCAGCTGCTGAAGTTCAAGGTGATTCAGATGAAACTGGTATTGGAACCACATGAGTGTCTAGAAGCTATTTGAGTCTGATCTATTACAGGAAAGGGTTTATGCAACCATGACATCTGTGTATCACCCATAATAACACCTGAAAAGTTGCCCAATTGCAACTAGATTTTACAGAGGAATAGAGGTTTCAAGGGTAATAAAGTCCCAGTAAAAAGTCCTTCCCTCCACCCCTGAAAGAAGACATCTGCATAGCAGCAGTTCACACAATTACATGGAATTTCAGATTTTATTCCTCCCTTATTCCATAGGAAAAAAAAAAAAAAAAGTGTAATGGGTTCTTATGCCTCAGTTGACACTTACAAATCAGGGAATACCCAGACCCACAACTTTTTTCTACTGATAATAAGAGTGCTGATGTTTGGGAGAGGACTCAGAGGTGGGGTTTTGTTTGTTTGTTTGTTTGTGGTTTTTTAATTAAAATAAATTGAACTTTTTTGCCAGTTTAACTTCCAAAACATCCCGTGCCCATACTTCCACAGGTGTCAGGAGCAGACTGTATTTTAATTGCCAAGAAACTTGGTTTTCCTTCAGCACAAAGAGTGAGCCAGCTCTTGGAAAGCCCAGTGAAAAGGAAAGACATAAACCTACTCTTTACTCCTTGAAGCATGACGGCCAGCCATATGGTCACATCTGATGCAGCTGTTTCTGAATGCATATAGATTGGGATACAGGGAAAATCAGTGAAAACTGAAATACAGCATGAGGGAAAAGCTGTGCTAGGCTGAGCAAAAGAAGAGTGAAGCAACTGGTTTCCTTCTCAGACAGCTAAATGGATAAAATTTTCCACCCCATTCCCCTAAAAAATCTCTTTGGTTTTAAAGCACAATTCAGGGCAAGAGATGGATGCTGTGTATGGGAAACACTGGAGGAACCAGGTCCTGCCCTCAGAATAAGCAGGGGACAGGCACAGAGCAAAAGGTCCCCTTCCAACAAGAGATGGCTTCATCTAAGGAAAAGTAGAGCTTGCAAAAAAACGGAGAAAACCTTTTTTTTTTTTCTCCCTCCGCACACTTTAAAGAATGTGATGTCATTTCTATTTGAATAGAAAAATCACCTTCCCATAAAACTGTCTATGAGAGTCTTAGGTGACTAAGAGGAAAGCTGCCTCTAGTCCTCAGAAGGACTTAAAAAAGCTGGGTTTTGTGGTCATCAGTGAGACAACTTTGAACACATTTAAATCATACCTCATTAAAAATGCAAACTAAGACCAAAACATCAAAACACAGGCATCTCACCAATTGTGTTGAGGAGATGTAAATTACTAATCAGACAAGTGCCACACTGAGCTTTTCTTCCCTTAAAAGACAAAAAAACACATGCACAATGAGCTGAATAAATGAGCTTCTCAAAACAAGGAAGCAATCAGGCAACTCACTTCCCAAAGTTGCTAATCTCGGGCTGAGTTACTTCTGACCCCCCATGCACAGCTGCACCACGAACATGGACTTACCACATTACAAGTTTAGACTCTGCTGCCACTAAGCGAACGAGCTGCTTCAGGGCAGAGTGGATTATCTGGAAATCTGTGGGTGAAGGGAATGCTGTTCAAAACCCCATTGCTTATTCCAAGAGAAAAGCATATTCAGTGCTCATAACAAGCTCTGTGGTGCTGCTTTCCTCTACTTTTTAATTTCCTCTTCCACAGTGACAAGTTGCCATATTCACTTAAAGCTTTTCTCAAGTAATAAAGGCTACAAAGGGTTTACTCTATTTTCTGCATGAAGAGAAATCAAATACTAAACTATCCCTGGTGTGCATTAAATATAACCAATAAACAATCATTAGCTGCCATTGGACCGTAAAATTTGAAGACCCCTAAACACATCATGTTGTTCATGGGAGCTCAGCAGTTTGTTTCACATGGCTATGCAGCCTCCTTGTCTGGGTGCTGTAATGGAATATGTATGCACGATGCCTTTCAAGGGTGCAATATAGTTTCTGCTTTAAGCAGTCCAGGGTCTACATTGCTCATGCTTCCTCCTCCAAATAAGCAGCACAAATACTGAAAATAAAACAAGTTCAGTGGAGCCACCCAAGACAGACCATATTGTTAGAACCTATTTTCCAAGCGACATTAACATGCATAAAATGTCGGCAGCTGGCTGATGGACTTGGACGCTGTGCACATTCACCAGGCTTTCATTTTGCTTTCTGACAGGTGGATTGCTTACCATGTATATCCTGCTTTATAGCATACCAAAAGGGCAGAGGGGGGGGAACAATAAAGAGATTCCTGTCACGATGAATTTGATCACCAGTGGATGAATATACCTATGTTTTCTAAAATATATTGAGCCATTCAAAGCATAGATGCTTTCCTCTGAGATTTGTAAGAGGCACTGAGATGAATCCCAGGACAGTACAGGAATATGGAATGGATTCTTGCTGTAGATTTTGGATAGTCTGCTACCTGAGTGAGTCCTTTCAAAGGGAGGCTGCTAAAACCTTAATCCAGCTTTTACTGAATTTTAGACACAAGTTATTTCCAAACACTAACAACAACTGCAAATGCTATTTCCCCTCTGCATTTCACAGCACTGCTCATCGCAGTGCTTGACATCAGATCTGACCAGGAGATGGATGGATTTGGTTAACACACAGGACTAGGCAAGTGTAACTGTCTAAAACTGCAATTCCAGTATCATCTTTTTTTTTTTTTTGCATGTCTAAAACTGCAATTCCAGTATCATCTTTTTTTTTTTTTTGCAGCAAAACTTGAGATGTCATTTAAGACTCAGCATCTGAAGACCTGGCCTGTAAGAAACGGTCACTTGAAAGTTCACATGAGCATTAACAGAATTGCTCAGGCAGTGCTGGGGGTCCACACTGTCTACAGTGGGGCTTTCTGCTTTTCACCTCTATTTTAGAAATTACAACCAGAACAAGGTGAGATGCAATATTTCTAATTTATTTGGGGGAAAAGGGCCAAACAGCTTGCTCACATGAATAGTCCATACTGGCCTGAACGGGATGATCTCTTAATGGAATCACTACACTGCTATTTGGTTACAAAAGGAAATCAGTCACCTAATATGAATGGTTTGAATTGCTTTTAAACAAAAAGTAGTAAAAGGATCAATTCCAATCATTAGAATATTTAAGTGTAAGAGAGTATCTTTACTGTACAGCTACTCCAAAATGCCAATGTGAATACTAGGATGGGATGCTTCAGAAAATCACAAGCACCAAGTAATGAGCAAAGAAACAGACAGAGGAACAGCTGCTTGTTCCTGGCTATGTAATGGGGACATGTGTTACAGGAGGGTTGGATTTAAAAGGAAAATGAAATCAACAAAACCTACATTGGGTGTCTAAGCAAATCATTCTGAGATGTATGAATGGTGGCACCAAATGCCAGGCAAAAAACAAATAACACTAACAGCTCCATAAGTCCTGCTTAAACAAATGCAATAAATAATGGAGGAAGGCAAGTAATATATTCCAGAGGATGTTTTACAAAACCTGGCAAAACCAAGCAACTTCTTGCAATCAAATTATGTATGCCTGGCATATAGTTCACTACAAATTCTAATCAGTTCTACCCTTCTAATAACATTACACAGAAAAATACATCATCATCCATCAACCAGATGGAGCATGATAGTTATACAAAACATATTGTATGTTTTTTATTTTCCACTAGAGGAACACGATAAAATTTTGCACTCTGGAATTAGAGATTATAAATAAATATTTTTGGTTCTGCAAATCTCTGTAAATATTTATCTGCAAAGTATTATACATACATGTTTAATAATGAAAAATACTACTTTATACTGTGGGAAGGGAGAGATTTTACTGGCACACACATGGGACTGATGCCTCCTCAATACAAAGATAGCAAAGTTTTGTTGTTTACCTCCAGCAAATTTCAGCCAAAGTTTCTGCCTCTATCTCCCATACCATGGAAACATTTAGACACCCAAAGCCTGAAAGTAAAAGGCAGTGTATCCCATGGAATATGTTTATTTTGCTGTTCTTCAGAAAGGTCCATATATTCATTTAACAGGAACAGAAACATTTCAGCACTGCAAAGCTGCCATGATGCTTTGCAGGAGCTGCGGTTAGGTGTGATGTGTTCCCACTCTCTACATCCACCTGCTGTGTGCCACTATCTCCCACAATCTACACTGGTATGTCAGCTGTCCATACAGAGCATCAAGAGGGACTTTGCAAAGATGAGGGTGGATGCAAATCAGCTGCTGTCTCATGTCCAAAGTAATACCCTGGACTTGTGGATGTCCTTTTACTATAAGAGAATGAAGTAAGACATTTTCAACACTCAACAGTTATAGTGTACTGGAAGAGAATGCAGTTAGTGCTAGCTTTCATTGCAAACTAGCTGCAATGTTGGCTTTTTTTTGGTAGGCAGCCCAAAACATTAAAAGAGAAGTAAAAAAGATCACTCTGGTCCTACAAGCCCTGCAACGGTAACATTGGAGAAGTTACAGGGTGAACAGCAGGGAAAGAAGCCACTGAAACACCAGACTGTGAACCAGACCGGGGTGGACACAGCTCCAGTGATGGCAAATCTGCAAGAGCATCCTATCTGGATTTCCAGAGAGCTGGACTCATGGTTCTTCAGCTGTAACATGTTTAAGGCTCAGTGTGCCCCACACAGGCCACTGTGAAAAGATAGGTCTTCCACAGAAACACCACTGTAAGAATAAATTTCTCTAATGGTATAAGACAGGATGTTTGAAGATCTGATTCAGTGGAAGCCTATATATGGCTTAAGAGGGGATGTGAATGAAAGAGTTGGTTGGGTCAGAAAGCGGGCAGCAGCTGATGAGAACAGTCTTCTCCAAAAACTGTAATCAGCTGTTGTGTTACTTTTTCTTTGCCCCTTAAGCCTGACAAAGTCAGTAAAAGTACTTTGTATAAACTAGTAGAGATCCTTGAAAACTTACTGTCTTTAACTGTGTGTGCCATTTCCTTTCCACAAACTATGACATTTATACAAATTCAGGTTGCTATTCACCTACTCATGGGAGGAACATGAGGCAAATATCCAGCTGGGATGCAAGCCTACCAGCTGGCACAGTAATGGGTCATGAGCAGTTCCACTGCTCTACAGATTTGCTTCTGCAAGGGATCAGGTTGATATATATCAATAAAGTTTCAGGCAAAAAATTTGCAGTTGAATTTAAGAGAATATCAACTAGAGCCATGGGCTGACCAAACCTATGCTTAAAAAGATCTTTAAAAACACCATCAGCTCATTGCTATGCATTCCTTCAGATTGAGCCCTTAATTCAATTAAAATGACAGGGGAAAGGCAGCCCAACAACAGAAAGAGGAAAAAAAAGTAAATAAAAAACTCCACATTGTTATAAAAAAGTAAATAAAACACATTGTTAGTGCTATTGTAACAAAGCTGGCAAAGAAAATCAAAGGCTTGATTTTCACTGTGTTTTCCATTAGACACTGTTGCATGATCATCTGAGCTGTGCTTTGATACCAGCTTCAGCAATGTTGAAAACATTTAAGAATATTCATAATGATAAATGATGTAACTTCCAATTTGCAAAGAGTCTAATGCACTCCATGGTCATCACCTATTTTGTGTGCAGGCTTGGTTAATTTGACACAACACTTAAAAAAAAGAGGAAGAAGAAAGCAATGTTTCATTATCTAAATGAAAAATACTCTTTGGTTAGAGAAGAAGGACGACCTTGCTGATTCAGTACCAAATTGAGACTTAGGACAGCCACCTCTGCTGATCTTATGCAATGATGTGATAAAATTTTCCCCAATTGACATCCCCAAGAAAATACCTTTGCAAATGTTTTCATAATGAGGAATTTGTCCTCTATTATCATGGAGTGTGTTAGAGACACAAAGATAAAGCAAGGCATGCCTCCTGGCTGAGCTGTCTGCACAAGCTTCCTTTGTCTGCCAGGTCTCTGGGCTCTTTGCTTTCCTTCTCCTCCCATCTCTCCTGACAAGTGCCAAATCCCACTCACACTTTGTCTGTGCCATAGCTCCTGTAGTCCACCGCTGCTGATACAGCCACAATCAGTGCAGGCATGCCATAGCCAACCAAATAGAAGTACTTCCTCCGGGAGTGTTCACTCTCAAAAACCTCCACGAGCATGATGTAGAGCTGCACCCCCTCCAGGAACATCCAGGTGAAAGCTGCCAGGAAGAAGAAGTGCAGGAGGGCAGCAAAGACGGCACAGGCAATCTGCATGCGGATTGAAAAGAGCAAGGGAAGGTGTTTGTACCATGCTGAATTAATGCAACAGTCAGGATTACTCTTACCGGGAAGTTTAATAAGAATGAGGGAGTTCTTCTCCAAAGGAAGAACTTTTTTTTTCACTTGGAAAATGTTTGTGAACTACTTTAAAATAAACACATATCTGCATCTATAAATTACATTCAAAGATAGAAAGGCACGTATGTACACAATCTGGCAAATCAAAATGCAAAGATGTACATAGTATAAATGCACTTTTGCAACCTTAATAAACATAACACCTATTTTACAAATAATGCACATACAGCCTCTGAAATAATAGTAGGCACCATGTATGGTGGGGAGTATATGACTCCCCACTAACAGCCAGGGGCCCGACCCTTCAAGAAGTCATGTACTGAATTAAGGCAGTGCTGGAATACATCTCACTGCATGGTCAAACATCCCATACGCACTGAGATGAGAGCCTATGGCAGGAGCAGAAAGTGCTTTGGCTCTTACCGGTTGGTCAGTCCGGTTAATGCCAATGAGGAAGAGGAGTTCTGCCACAAAGAGGCTGATGCACAAGTTTTTGTGAATCGTGTTGCGGTCACTCTGAAGTCCACGGAAGAAGCAGAAGGTGAAGATGCAGATCAGGAGGCAGACCAGTGACAGCAGGATGCCAACCCATGTGATGAAGTCCAGGAGCAGGTCATGGACTGCATCGCTGTGCTGGAAATAAAACAAACAAACAAATCATCAGTCGCATGCGATTTCTAATCCATCCCAGACACAGAGTGAGGTTTTGTCTGAGGCCCTTTCCCAAATATTTGTATCCAGTCACCAAACTGTGGCAAAGGGGTCCAGTAGCAAAAAGACTAAATGGACCTACACTTGAATCCCTCATCAAGAAAGCTGCAACCTGAAACACAGATTCCAAAGCATCTGGCAAACTGCAGGTACTCTGAGCAGACTCAGACCCCAAAATATCACAGAAACAATTATGCTGCTGTTGAAAATACCAAGATGTCACAGCTAGCCTTATGTGCAGCTCCAACTTTAGCAAATATGGCAAAGGAGTGTGCACGCATAGTATAAAGAATCATCGAACACTGTGATTCCAGTGTAAAAATGTTTCCTGCTAACAACATCGTGCAGATTAGAACCACAAGTCCATTACAACCATTTACCAGCAGTGAAAAAAGACTCTCTTTAAATGTTCACAGAGACATATAAGCTTAGAGCCTTTGGACAGAAAAAGATCACTTAAATGTCTTGAGGTTTTTTTGTGTTTTGTTTTGGTTTGGTTTTTTTCCACTAGGGAAGGCGAAAGAAAGTTGAATTTTTTTTTTTTTTTTCAAACCCTAGAGCTGTATTTTAAAACTCCTGGGAAGTCAGCCTGATCTATGGAATGCTACCCAGAAAAAAAGACAGACCTTTTAACATCAATTTCCTTTTAAATTGTAACAGAATGGAGATTTTAAGACAGCCCCAAAAGTGAGATTCCCTGTGATGAACTTGTAACATGGTTTTACCCCAAAGCCATGCAAATATGGCCACTGCAGTGACAACATCAAACAACCCAGCAACAAAGTTTTGCAAGGGGCAGCATAGGTGTGCCTTAGTTCTGCTGATAAAACACCACTGGATTGCTCCTGGGCTTACAACGCACATCTCTCCCAGAAAAGAGGAGGGCATTCTGGGACCCTGACACCAATGGTATCCCACCTCTTTATTCCTTATTCAGGCTGTAAAGCTTGCCCATAACCCTCCATGTTTCCACCAGATGCAGTGAAATTAGAGATATCATTACTTATTAAATGTAAATGAGAAATACGTCGTGATATGTGAGACGGCTGCTCAGAGCTAAGCAGTTAGAGTCAGTGAGCTGAGGAAAAGATTGGCTGGAAATCTCTGGGGGCTTTTCAAATAGACTGGACAGGCTTGAAACCCAGCTTTGTGGTCTTCCAGGCTGTGCTATAAGTGGTATTCACATTCCTCTCCACCTCTGGTATTTTGATGACTTAGGCATTATGTAGGCTGGCAAATACAATAGTGCCACACTTCAAAAAGCCAGGACAAACTGGAAACATTTTCCTCCTTGTGGGATAAAAGCTTATGACAGACGGAGGGAAAAGGTGATTAATTTATCCATTTTATTTGCCTGCTTGCCAATGATAAAGCCACATCAAATGTCAGTCCTTTCCTGATATACACTCTGCTATGTCAGCACCCGCGAGAAACAGCTCAAACCTTTCAGCTCTTTGGCTTTATCAGCATGAGTGATAGGCATCAAATAATAATGAAAGATGGGGAGTGACTTTCCATTCCATCTCTTCCATGCTGGAAGTTTTCTCTCCAGGGAGACTTGGAGGTGGAGAGATGAGGGCTCCTTTCCTCAAATGCTCTTGCAGCTCTTCCTGAGTATTTCAAATATCTAAGGAACTAGGGATCACAAGGCCAACAGAGAGGCAAGAAATCATTGTGTGCTTACTGTAGATCATGACAGAAATGCCTGTTCTAGCCAGCTCCTTCAGCATCACCCAGAAAACTGAGAAGAGGAAGCACACGTCATTTTCCTGGCAGCCACACATCTGTGTCATTCCAGCTCATCCATCCCTCTTAACTCAGTGCAAAAAAATGTTAATGCAAAACTTGCACCTTGCAAATCATTCTTTCTTTTGTCTGATGCTGCTGGGGAACAGCAGGAGAACATCTCCCTGAACAACCCTGCCAGCTCACCTGATTAGATCACCCTGACAGGCTGAAGTGACCAAAAGCTCTTGGGCTGGGTGAGTCAGGCAAGGCAGCTAATGTGAGTTGACGCAAGGAAAAAGAAACCAGGCAGACTTTGGCCAGATGGATCCATCCCATCCAGATGTGGCCAACAGCACAGATTCATCTATCACAAAACAAAGTCAGCTTGGCATAGGGTCTTATTCCCCTACATGAGATGAATCTCTCAAGTCTCAGCTCCTGTAATATGTCCCTGCTGACCTTAACACACAATGCAGGAATTAGGGGTTGTTTTGCTCCTGGAGAGGTATCCTGCCATCTAGGTTCATGGTCTTTCTCAGGGAAAGGCCATTTGCCCACAAAGCTCAACATGCTTAGAAAGAAACAGAGTCTTCACTGCTGTATTATTATTCACTCTTACTACTCCTCTTTTTAATATTAATTGCAATGATAATACTTATTTTATGTACATAATACCCATCCCTGGGGTGCTGGGAAACAACCATAAAAACAACTTCTCTCTAATTACAACCTCCCTCCCAAAACTCAACAAACTCACAAAAGAACAAACAAAACAGAATAATAACAATAAACTGGGAACAAGAGCAATTTAAAAAACACCTCAGGGGAAAAATATGAATTTGTAGCTTTTCTAGTAAAGCCCAAGACTGAGCTGGATTTCAAAGGCTGAGTGTGCTCCATCCTGTTTGAGATGCCCTATTTCAGTTGCCACAGCAGAGACGATGGCTCAGGGAGGAGTTGATAAACACTGGCATTCTTCCCATGGCAGTGCCAGCTGTCCCCAGGCCAGGCACATCCAGAGCTTTAACACCAAGAAGTCCAACAAAAGGGAATTCGCCTGTTGCTGAAGACTGAAACTACACTGCCATAGGCCACAAAGCAGAATATTATGGGAAAAGGAGGAATTGTGGTAATCACTTCTCAATGACGCGAGAGTATCCTTCCCATCACCTGGTTGCCATCACAAACAAGGGAGCAACGTACCTGGTTTACACAGTTGGTATATTCCAGGGTCAAGTATGATAAACAAGATTTCATACCTGGGTTGCAAACTCCAAGCGTGGTCCCCCATCTGCAGAGACATGCAAGAGGTGCATATTCCGTGCTCTGACCAGTAGTGTTCAAGTACTCCCTGACTAAGGATAAAATAACTGATGCACATACCAGCAATATCCTTCCAGCACCCTGCAACCCTAGGGTCCCTAAGGCATGCAAAATACATCTGAGACCACCAGTGTATTGATAACAGTCAACTCTTGCTTCTTCATAACCTCCCCAAACATCTGGGCAACTAGAAAAGCCCATGGGAGATACCAGACATCAGTCTAAGGGACAATTTCCTGAGAGCATCAATCAAACACCTCCCTGCCCAAAATCACCGTGGCTGTCAAGACCATGAAATGTCATGGTCTTGTCATGGTCAAGAATGCAAGCCAATGAGTTTTGTTACCACTAAGTTACACTAGCTTTAGAGGTAAACTGACATGCAGATTACTTGCAGCACAGGAATGACTTATTGAGTAATTGAAAGAAAGAATCCACTTCAATGGATGGGTTTCTATATTAAATACCCTTTACATTTATGATTTAGGCATGAGCCTGACTCCAAAGCCCAATTAAAGAAGATTTCTCCAGTTTTGGAAAAAAACCCTACTTTTGCTCCAGTGGGGCCAAGAGCTGCAGGAGGAGAGCACCGATGGAAACCTGTGCAGGAGGACTTATGGGAGCCCTGGTCACAACCACAGCAGGGTGGGCAGGCAGCCTAGATATTATTTGGGCTGAGAAAATCAATGAGCAGCTCTGTCAGTGCCTGTAAACCAGAGCAGAGCTAATAAAAACAAGTCCCAGGGAATGTCAGCTTATGACAGAATGGCTCTCCCTGAGATGAACAACCATTTCCTTCCTTATTAAAAACATCAGTAGAAGAAAACAGCAGCCAAACCGAGCTGCCAGCAGCCTAGGACCTTTGCCTAATCTGTCCCTCCAGGAACGGAAAGAGTAGTATGTTTGGGAGTGAAAGAATAAGCTAGCAGTAAATAAAAACACAGTGCCATCAACTAGCTCAGATATGACCATTCAGTCCCTGGTGGGAGCTGGCAGTGTGCTGGGCTGGGCAGAGACCCAAGTGGGACACGTTTGAACTCCTGCATGTTGCTGATTCTACTCCTTAGATTTGTAGCTGTCTGGGGCCATGCAGGCTCCCTCTGCCCTTTTTCCCCCACTGCTGTTCTTGAGGGAGGATTACTGCAACAATCTGGCTGCAATGCTTCATGGCTAATTGCAAAGGGCTGCTTAAGAGGTAAATGTTTTTGCAGATATGCCAACATCAGCTGGACTACAGGGACCAGGAAGAAACCCCAAGGGCTCCTGCAGAATGTCTGGGCTGGATGTGGCTATGCAGGCATGACAGGTTTTGAGGGGGCTTTCTCTTCCCTGTGGTCAAGAGGGATATGTGCTGGGGAGATCCCACTCATCATCTCCCTCCTCTCAAGGATTCACTGAGGGAGGCAGGCAGCTCTGCTCCACAGCAGACACAGCATCTACAGATCTGGTACATTTCCCCTCTATGTTCTGCAAAGGTGATTCTATCATAAAGAGAGCTTAATTCCAACATGAAGCCATTTCAGCCACACCTGAAGAGTCTGCAGCATCACACTCTTCAAACTATGACCATCTGATATAAGGCTTAGATCCCTGAGCACTCCTGCAAGGTGGTTTAACCACCTTTTCTCTCCTTGCCTTAGTCTTCAGAGCTGTCTTCTTAGTCTGCACAGGTCACACAGACCAACTTCCTCCTCCTCTGTCTTTGTCAGCAAGATGAAGGCCTCCTAGCAGAACCCTTTCTCTCAAGCTTCTCCCCTAAATGCAACAGCCTTCCAGTGACTGTTAAAAGCAGCAGCCAGCAGAAGCCACAGAAATTTCCATAGCCATAATAAAGTGGTATGGGGGTAGGTGCATACAGAGAAATGGGTACAGACCTTACCTTGCTATGTCTTACAAACTCTGTGTTAGAGTGTAGAGTTTGCAATACATAGTGAGGTGAGGGCATGTAGCAAGAGCCCAGCATTTCTCTCATAATCACCTATACCCAAGGATATCACTGCAACTGAGGTGTAGTTGAGGACAGACTCAGCTGTGGACAGGAGGAAAGGCTTGAGACAATAACTGCATCAATCATCCTGCCCTCCTATGCTGCCTGGATTTAGCAAGGCAGCGCAGCTCTGCTTACTCATAAGACATCTCTGACCCAAGACATGAGCTATGGCAGCTGTGCAAAACTCAGTGTAGACATCTACCCAGCCAAGCTGCCAGCTTGTTAATTTGAGTTCCGGGAAAAAATCTGGTCACAGCATTGTCAGTTTCTGCTGTTGCATGGATGGTTTTACCCAGCCTGGTGCCAGGAGACAGCTGGTTCATTGGCTCCACCACACCACGGCCTCTACCTTCACTTTGGTTCTCACACTCACTCTGCTGTCAGCCAGAAAGGAAAAGGGTAGCAACAAGATACGAGGCAAGGCTAAGCACTTGCAATAGGAGCTACTTGAATTGTTCATTTTGGGGCAGAGGATCAGAAAATACTGCAGGGTGATGCTGTCCCCATGCTCTGTGGCACAGCTCCTTATGGTGCAACTAGATCTGGCTTGCAGATTGGAGAGTCGAAAAGGGCAATGCTAAGCAAATATGTACCCTTTAGACTAGGGGGAATGAATGGGTTCACAGTTCTCTTTCTGAAGCCAGGCTCTAGATGTTTTCAGGTTGGACACCCAAAAATGGCCACCTGAGAAGATCTGGGTCAATGCTTTGAGAAACACATGTACAAGGACCAGCAAGACATCCAGCCCTGCAGAGCTAGCAACAGTAAGACACAACTAGGGCTCAACCAAAACCAGCGTGTGTCAAACTAAGGGTGGGCAAGTCAAGGAAGCCCCCTGAGTGACTTCCTGCCCACCTAGACAAAAAGCTTAAGCACTGCTAGTAGGTACAACACTGAACCAACCTTTGTAATGGTTTAAGCCCAGCCAGTAACTCAGAACCTTGTAGGCATAGATTACTTGACCTAATAGGTATATTTGACCTAAGGTACAATTAAATGTGCTGTTTACAACTCCTTATTCTTGGAGTTCACAAAATCTCATATTTCTGTTTCTAACACAAGCTCCATTACTGCTGTATTTTGAATTTTAAAATCTGACTGAAGACAAGCATATTTAATAACTTTTACGCTTAATTAAAATAATTCTTATTAAAACCACATTAGAATAAGTTACTTTTTGCAATGTGCAATATATCTCTTTTTTGTTTGTTTATTTTTTTTTTTAGTGTTAACCTCTTTGATTGTACAAAACAATTTGTCTTCCAAAATTCATTATATGGCAGTTTCAGTAATTTAATTCTGCAGTTAGGGTGGTTTTGCAATCCTGCACCTACTTCTGGTTTCATCCACTATTGGCCAATCCCACAGTGCTAATATATGGATAAGCCAGCACTGCAACAGCTTCAGCTTGCTCTTTATATCTGAAATGGCTGTATTGCTTTAGGCAACAGACCATTGCATTCTATTTAGACTTCATATATTTTTATTCCCTTCTCACCTTACTTTGCCTTATGCTTCCTTTCCCCAAATAATTAGCAAGGTGTAATGTGTTTATGGTATAGAATAACATCTGAAAGCTTCCAGTTAATTGCTACAGTTAAAACACACACACAGCCCCTCCTTGTTTTACTTATTTTTAAAAGAAGAGTAAGCTCTGGCATTCACTACATACTGATAAGCAACATTTATCTACCCTGAGGTACCTTTGCTTATTCTGTTTTGGATGATTTTTTTAATTGTATTTTTCTCACCAGCTCTGAACTTGTTTTCTGTCTGCGTATTTTTCCCCATGGTACATTTAAGATGCATCTGCTATAACTAATATGATGTAAAGAGCAAGCTTATATGAAAAACAGCTTATAAATTTAGAATAATTCTGCAGCAATCACATAGGTAGAATGGCTTTTTTAAGAATGGCTTTGTCCAACAGCATGGAAACCATTATATTTTTATAGCATTTAAGGATTTTACCTAATATCCTCCTGATTCAAACAAAAGATAGATATTTAACATAGATCTCATCTATGTTAAATATACCTCATAATATAACAAAATATCGGTAAGATCATAATAATTTTCCTGTAACACAAGCCAAACAAACTTCTTAGCTGAACAGTGATTTGATTCCGAGTCTTAAAATTTGTTTCCAAAGAGAGGTTCTCATTTTCCCTTGTAAATTGTCCAAAAGGACAACAAATGCTGCAGTTCTGTAACGAAAGCCAGCCCTTGCCAGGAAGATGCATCAGCAAGATCCAGCTCACAGGTCATTATGGTCCTGCTGTCTTCTTCCCATGCTAACTGGAGCTCTGACAGCAGCCAAAGGGGTACCTTCAGGTGCGGGTCCATCGCTTTTCCCAACACCTATACATCCCGCCCATTTGCACAACAGGCTTTTTATCTTGGGCACCATTATTTACACCACTGAAATACGTAACTGAATAGGAAACTCTAGGCCCAACTAATTTAAACAGGCAGGAAGCATATTCAAATTAAAATCTCCTCCTCTTAAGACTGGCATTGAACCCAGAAAATTCTGCTCTTGAAGCACACCAATAAATCCCTGCCACCATGGTAAGGTAATGTAATTTTTTGCCCCTTTGGACAAAGACATATTGCTGTTTCATGCTAAAGAGCCAGATGACCTTCAATCACCTCCTCAGCAGTGCTACATTCCAGCTCCACCTTGCCACAAAGGTTCTGCTAATAATTAATTAAATCCGAGGTCATACCAACACAGAGCAGCCACCAGGGTCTCCTCCAAAGAACACAGTCTTTGCTATCCTGCCAAGGAGGGAGATCATTCATGACCAGATGTGACATTTGTCAAATTGGTGCTGGCTTTTGATTAAGAAGCAGGACACCAATGTCCACTTCTCACAATGCCTGGTGTTTGGTCTCATTAGGTAGGGTGCTTACACCAAAGGATGCTCCCTCTATCCAAAAATCCAACAAACTGAAGTCAGTAAACTACAAATCTTAATAACAAGAGAAAATTGTTTCTGTTGCAAAAGTACCATAATATTATTAATTATTATGTGTACAACAGTCCTCCTTAAAGATCCTAGTCACTGGCTGGAACACTGCTTTAAGAGGTCCTGCACCAGCATGCAACATTCTTTCCTCATGGATCTTTCCACCTCCAAGAAGGCAAAAAGATCTTTGAGGCTAGAAATGCCTTTTTGTACAGGACACAAAACAACAAAATGGCTCAAAAGCACGCTTACAAGAGATGAGAGGGAGTCAATAAATGACAACAACCACCATTTATTTTTAAACCTCCACCTTTCCAAAACAGCAGGTATTCTGCTGCCAAGACTTCAAAATCAACTCATTGCAACAGCAGAAGGAATGTCATACAAGCCACTTCCTAGATTTGCCAAGCCATACGGCCAGTTCCACGAGCAAAACAGAGTAGGATGATGCTACTAGGAAGAGCAAGGTGATGAGCAGCTGGAGGGAGGAGTTGCAGATGTTTGCAGGATACACAGGTACCTTTGTCCTCAGACCAGGATGATTGCTAAAGCAGACATGCCAGAAAGCTATCCAGTTGCATCACAACAGTCAACAAAGTGGAGGCAATTTGGCTCTTAGAACAATGATACTTTGGCTGCATCCAGATGATAAAACATGACCTGAAAGTCTTGAGGACACTCATTAACACCCAGGAACACCCACCAGCTAACAGCACACTGGCTCAGCATTTGAAAAGCTTCCAGCTGCAGCTCTTTCAAACCTGCTGGCTGAGCACGGACAAGCAAGGATCTCACATTCTCTTTCTGCAAGATAAGATAACACCAGCACTACTAGTCTAATGAAGTTTGAGTGAAATGCCATGCAGACAAGGCTGACCTGGTTGCGGTTTGAGAAGAGGCTTGTTCCGTGCTAGCCTGTATCTGCACCCTGCAGTAGGGATCGCCCTCATTCACATCAGTGGAGTGGAAAGCTACCTGCATTTCCCAGGTACAACCTCCGACTTCAGTGACTCAGGTATATCTGTTAACTCCAGGCAGCTGATAATAAGCCAAACACACATTTCTTTTGAAAATTCAAGCAGTTTTAGGAAACTGACAAAACCAGACCTTGACTGCATAATGCCATTAACATGTAAACTTGTGCTCTGAATAAAACATTTCTTCAGACATCTCCCAGGATAATGCCACAGTCATTTAATGGTATGTCTCCTGGACTGATAGTCCTGCAGAATGGAATGGATACATCATCCCACAGCAGCAGCAGATCTATCCTGCCCCTCTCCACTGGACACAGCTGCTGTGGCAAATGTGCTGCCAGGCTCCCATTTCTTTGTTTTTTTTTTTTTTTTCCTAAGCTTTGGTCACGCATGATGGTTCTTTAATATATACATTTTATTGCAACCCTTCACATTCCTCTTCAGATTATCATGTGAAAGAAAAATATACGAAGGAGTGACACTGGAAGAATAGTTGAGAAAAGATCTTTTAAAAACATAATAGCTGCTGCAGTTATGCAGCCATGAAAGTAGCTCCGAAACCTTCTGTCTGCATGGAAGACACTAGATCTATATTTGATCTATATTTAGCTCAGAGCCACGCATCCTGCTGTAGTGCCAGGCACGTGAAAGGGAGATACTGCAACACAGAAAATCACTAGGGCAAAATGTTTTGGTCATCAGGGCCTTCTCTTTTCTACAGCAGCTGAGACTGTTCTCAACCAAAGACAGCAAAGACAGCTCAGGAAATGGAGGATCATCCCAACCGTTCTCCTATTGAATAAAATCCCACATGTGCACGTCACTCCCCAAGCCACTACTACCTGAACTTCTTTCAGGAGTACATTCTTTAGCTCCAGTGGGGATAGTCATGTCAGAAGCCAGAATTACACCATGGACCTAAATGCAGGCAACAGAACTAGCTAACCATTTAACTTTGGGTAGATGTACAGGACGGTATAAGGGGTTCCCTTTTATGTGTAGCTTGCTGTCCCATAATGAGATACAGAGAATGTACTTTTTGTCCCTAGCTGGAATCTGGAAAATACTTTTGGTTCCACACATGCACCTCGCACAAACATGTACAGCAGTATATCTGCACCTGTTGCTAGCAGGACACACAGATTGCACCTCACGAGGCAGGCTCTGCACACTTCTGTCCCAGCATTCAGGTGCCCTCTACTCCCTGGTGCCACAGTGAGGGACCCACGAGCAAAGACCCAGCTAGGACATGTTCTGCACCAGTAAGCAAAGGATGTGGTAACAGCTAATTCTGCTCACTTATCATCCTCAGCTTAGAGCCGACCATGGCAGTAGCTCAAGACAGGCTTTGCATTGGTGTGACTATCTCCTGTTTCACCATATAGCAGAAGGATGCTTTATACCAGATGGTTTCTACTGTTAGTTACAGTCACACAGCAAATTCCCTGCTCAGCTTCATTTGCAGTAACAAAATGATGTTACATTGGCCACTTTTCCTGCCCAGTACACTGGCAGCCTGGGAATTGACAATGCCTACCTTAACTTCCACATGTGCCATCAGGACCGCAAAGTTCGTTAGGTGATTGCAGGAGCATGTGGTGTGTGTCTTGTTAGTTGTCAGGAGGCGACACCCCTGGGTGGACCAGTACCCTGTCATTGTACGCTTTGTATAGCTCCAGAATGAACAGTTTGGATTGAAATTTTCTTCTGACTGCTGCAGGGAAGAAATGAATAAATGCAGTAAAAATGATAGGGTTTCATAGATTTCTAAATGCACTATTTATTTTTTTCCAGAGGCACTCGGTAAATCTCACCCTTTAATTTTGGATAAACAGTCAGCAGTGGTTTTATACGTCAAGTACTACTTGCTGATACCAACAAGTTAGATTGTTGCTGCTCTCTTTGCTAATGCAAACTTAGTTCTTTGTTCTTGATTAATTTCAGCCATAGACTAAATCCAGCTCTTCAAAACCAGATTGATTCATTTGCATTGCAGAACAGAGAAATTAATTGCTTTAAGCAATCAACTTTTGCAATGACTGCGCTTGGCTAACAGGAGGACTAGCTGTCCTCTTTCACTGTAATTCCACTTTCCTCTAATATCCCCTGCCACCATGATAAAATAATATTATGGTCTAATATATTGGTAGTTTTTAATTACAGAATGACGTGTGTCAGCATCTGAGCAATGGGCATCAGTTTGAAGGAGGCTCTACTTTTATTAATGCAGCATAAAAGAGATTCTTCATAAATAACACAAAGTGCAAAGGAACAAATGTATAATTCAAAATCTAATCAAGGACTACTTGGGGCCTCACATGAGCCAACTTTTGCATCACTCTGTTTTAGGAAAAGAAAAAAGTACTTTTCAAACTCACTCACCTTGATGTGCTTGACAGTAAACACCACGGGATCAGCTAGGTAAACCTTATTGCTGAACTCTCTGTTTATTGCTGCCGTGATGACAGGGGAGTTGACAATGACGGAGTGATTAGTCGACATTGCTTCTGTTCCCAGCTTCATGCTGGCATTCTCCGTGGAGAGGTAAGTGCCCAGGTTATTGTACAGCACAAAAGCTACCCTGATTTCACCTAGAAGAGTAGAGGTTAGACATCCAGGTCAGTGCACTGGTTTGGTGGTTTTTTTTTTTTTTGGGATGAAAAATATCTCTCTTAACCAACTTCAAAACTTTTATGAGAAAATGTGAAAGGACCAAGATGTGGCATATGGAAACTCACCTCCTGTCAATCCTAACGAGCACCATGAGGTGCAACAAGTGGTTCATGGATAATAAGGGCAAGAGCTGCCCCTCTTAAACTTCTATAAGCAAATAGAACAGCAGAAGACAGACAGAGAAGGTGGGCTTGTTTTTTGCATTAGTAGGTGTAATTAGCTCCAGAGAAGAGAGGCCAGGTGGCCCATTTCCCACCTGACATAATACTTTGGTCTCCAGGCTATGTTTGGGAAACATGTTTCATTCTGGCCTGCTGCACAGAGGCATTATAAAACTATAATTTAGTTTGTTAATTAAGACTACCTCAGAAATGTGTGGGTACAAATCTGGGAGAAGGAATCCAAAATTTTCCAACAACTCCAATCTCATATGAAGGATAAAACAAAATTGCAGAAATTTCATTTAGAAATGTACTTTTTTTGTTAATTGGCCTATCAGATATCCCCTCTTCCACAAAAAAAAAAAAAAAAATCTTCAGTGAACCTGCAGAAAACCCAGGCTACCAGCCAACTGTTTTTAACTGAAATCATCCAGTTTGCCTTCTGTTTTGTATATTATTTCACAAGCTATAAATAAGAATTGAATGTGATTAGTTTGCCTTTATATGTATCAGCTGGGGGGAGGGATTTTTTTGTTTCTACAGGAATCACCCCAGCTTCTGAGGAAAGTAAAGCACTGATGACTCCAAAGGTTCCTCCCAACCTAAATCCTTCTATGATAATTTTATTTCTAGCTCTTTGACAACCTCCAGGTGGGTGCCAAGCTGGTGAAAATGGATGGGGCTCTCCTGATATGACTACATATCCAGTGACACCATGCTTAGAAATACAGACTTCCCCTTCCTCACTGCCATCACTGTTTCTCTTTCTGTAAAACTCTCCAAAGCCTGCTAGTGGCTCCTTTCCCACTGGAGTTTTGCTACGTATCTTGGATTTTACACTGTCTCTAAAGAAGCACTTCTCTTTAAATTCTACATGCAAAAGTACCAAATTCCAAGAAAGCCGATGGCAGAATTTTCTTTCTGAACCACCAAACTTTTTTCTCAACAGTTGTCAGAAATTATTGGCAGTTTTAGTGTACCTGGTCTGACTATAATACTGCCCAATCATTCCAAGTTTTGCCTGCAGTGACCAAAGCCCCTGCTAGAGTGCCTTCCCCTGGTACACAGGTTGAATTTTAAAGGAACTCAGAAAAAGGGGCATGCTAGGCCCATTAGTAGAAAGCCTGGGAATTTGATTTTGGTCTGCAGCAGAGCTGTAGAGATCAACAAATGTGTACAAATTCCTGGTCTGGAAATAACGACTTGGCAGCATGAAGACCATTCACATGCAACATCAGCTTTAATTTATGCTATATCAGGAGGTTCATAAGATTCAGAGAGAAAAGCACTGAAGATTTAGACTCATAACTGTTAATCAACCTCTTCTGACATTTTGGCTCATTATTAATATTTGCTACTATTGTTTCTTCCCTCTACCTTTTTCAGATATTTGTATAGTGCCCCACTGTGAAGCAGTTTACTCAGACAAGCCTCTTAGCCCATCTGAAGCTTCCTACTGCCACAATAGCAGTTAAAAGCACTTCTCTGGACTCAGCACTGTGCCCCAAGCACATTTAAGGATCTGATGCGTTTTTACCAGCACATAATACTTTTGAAGGCTGTGATTCACTTAGTAATATAATACACCCCAAATCAGTCAACTTAATTTGCAGTCAAGGCATTAGCAACTGGTGCTACCCATTAACTTAAATATTAACATAGCAATTAGTACCATTTTTGAGACTGGCTAAAAACAAAACAATGCCTAAAGTATAGCTGACTCATGAGGCTGGAATGGCTGGAGGTGGTGACCTACCGTTTCGACCATTTTGTTTCAAGGTATTTGCTGACAGCTGAATGGCACTCCCATGGCCCATGTTCTGGGGAAACTTCAGATCCTCCAGATTCCCATCTGTGCTTAGTCTTGCAACTTCCAGCTCTGTTTGCAAGAGAGATCAACACTAAGAAAAATCTCTACTGAAATAATCTTTGACAAGATACTTCAAAGCTACAAAATGATGTTCCAGACCATCTGAGAACAGAAGATTCTATTTCCAATACTTCAAGCTAGATTTGGTTTGGGCTTCTATTGCTTTTTAAATCTTTGCCCTGAAGAAATTTTAAATTTAATTAAAAGAAAAAAAAAAAAGTGCAAATAAATTCTACTCTCTGTGGAAGACAAAAGACAACCAGTTCTTGTAAACAAGAACCTCAGGATATTGAGGACAATGGTTAAAATGAAAATCTGAAAACGCTAGTTCTTTGCCACTGGCGATTGGTACTTTCAGTAAATGTTATCAGTGCTCAGGATCTGTATTCATTGAAATAGAAAGAAGAGTTGTTCTCATTTAACATATGCACAGTGGGAGTGCTGTTGCTTTCCATCATGCTTATTTTTTAATTAAAATCAACCATCAGCTGAATAAAGACACAAATTTGTAAGAAAGAAACACAATCACATTATGTTGAAGAATCTTCCTGTGAAGCAGTGCTCTCATTGCTCTAGTGCAGACTTTGCCCTCAAAGCCAGGGGTAATAGGGTCAGGTTAGGTGCCCATTTTGCATGGGATTTCAAGGGCAGAGAGCTGCTTATTCCTTTAGGCTCTTTTGGAAAGACTTTAAAGTCCTTCAGAAAGCGGGCCAAGGCATATCTAGCAAAACTGCTCTCCAGTTAATCGAGGGTCCAAGACTGAAGCCAGGTTTCCCAGCCTTTACTCTCCTTCCATCTGCTGTCAGTATTTATAGGATCTGTCCCTTACGGATGTTGTCAGTGTTTTCCCGGACGATGTCGGTCTTCAGCAGGTTATCAGCCAGCACAAAGGCACTGTCCTCCACAGTGTCGAGTAACTTGGTGGCTGCGCGCTGCTGTTCACTTGCATTCAGGTCCCTCCATGCATTCAGAGCCTGTGGCTGCAGGAGGTTGTTCACTGTCTCCACCATGGCCTGCAAGGGAGAGAGGTCAACTGCGAAAGAGTTCTAGCAAACCTGAAGCACCACTGAGACCACTGACATATGCTCAGTCCCATCCTCCACACACATCAGTTTATAGGGAGAGGACAGCATCTCATTTCCCCACTCACTGGGGCAGCCTGCAAAGGAGCTAGGTATCATTTGTCCCATCAGATGGGAGAGGGAGGAAATACTAATTTTATTCTAATTGCAGGCTGGGAATAGTGCTTTTCTGCTTCTGTGATCAGTAGCTCTGGGCTTGGAATAAGAAGGAATTAAGGGTTTGGGTGGGGGAACAAAGGGGAGATGATGAAACCATTAAAGAAACATGAAGGAAAATAGATTTCAAAACCTATCTGTGAAGCAGGTTGCTGCTTCCTGCAGCAGCAGAATTCAAGAGTAGATCAGGAGCACCTAAGGAAGATATCTAGTATCTGCAAGGGCTATGCTCCTTGGAGCATTTCCCACCACATAACCTCTGGCAGGCAGTCATGGAGATAGAGAGATAGCTGAGCTCATCCCGAGAAGCAGCAGGTGACCATAGAGATTAAGTTAAGACACTACATTTCAAATTGCTCCATTCAGAAAGGAGTCAGTCCTGCACTAACAACTTCAGTCCCTCCTGCAGTGCACCTCCTGCCCTGGGCTGCCACGCACAAAGAGCTCTCCCATGGAGAACTTCCCACAGGTTAATTTGGATGCATATCCAGGATCACATGAAACCATGCTGGCCCCATGATGGCAAAATTACAGCAGCAGAGCCTACCCAACCTGAAGGTTTTGCTCAGCCTAAAACCCCCGCTTAGTTACTAACCAGAGCTGACTCAACTACCTTCCAGCTATCACTTTAATGAGACCAGCTGTACCAGTTGGTAGAAATGACTGCAGAAGAAAACGAAAAATAAAAGGTACTGATCATGCTTTCTTCTGCTGGTTAGTGTCTAGCCACCAGGCAGGCCTGCCCCATGAACAAACACCTCCACTCCTCCACTGCCAGCTAATACAGGATTTCAACATGCTGCAAGCCTAAACAATGCCCCATGGTTTCACTTTCATGGAAGTACTTCAGTATTTATTCCTGACAGTATTTCTGAACCCACCTGTACAACATGACATATGAAAAGAAGATATGGCATAGCACGTTCTCCAGCAGCCCTCAGGAGAAGTGTCACAATGGCAACACATGGCACGGAGGGCATCCTGACTCACTCACCAGTCATGGTCAGATACAAATGTGCAATGGGAGAATATAATCACATTCAACAAGAATTTGATTTTATTGCTAAATCAAGGTGACCTTACAAATTTTTCAATTACAGCAAGGTTCAAGAAGAAGCAAAGACAGCTAGACCTGCCACTGCTGGTGCTTTTAATCCCCAGCAGACATTTCATTTAGACATTGCAATGTGCATCTTTATCCTAACTATATTTGAGGTCGGAAGGTTTCTTATACTACCATGGTTCTTATTGGAAGGCTGAACCAGAATTGGGCTCCTCTGACAGTACAAAGCTCCTATTCTCCAAACTACATTTACTCATGATCAATTAACTCAACTGTTCTTGTGCCATAGGTCTCCTGTACCTTAAAGAGAGCTTCCCTTCCCTGGCACCTACTGCCCTGGTCCTTTCATTAATATACAACATTTCTCCTGAGCTTCACAGCTTGGTTTTCCAAGGTATGGAGTAACCCATGCTTCAACCAGTGAAGCAGACCAAACAGGCTGAAAATCTTGCCCTCTAATGCTACTGCAAAAATATTTTTGCTGTCAAGCCTTTACAATCCAGGACTGGAATCCCTTTCTCATTTGCTGTAAGTGGAACTTATTAAGCATAAATCAATTTCTTGAACTGATTATTAAACTGATTTTCCTAAATAGACTATAAATCATCTTAACACATTTAATATGTGCACATGAAAAGCTGACTGACTTTAACAGTGAAGATGCAATACTAAAAATTCACAGCATTTAAGTGAATTTTCTTTTTTTTTCTTTTTTTTTTTTTTTTTTCCCCCAGTGTTTTAAAATCTGAAAGCTTGATCTCTGTAGCTCTTAATAAAAAAATTCTGTAGTTCACTTTGGTAGCTTATCTCATAACAAGCAAAAGGAGGTAGTATTCTTTTCCAGTGATCAAACAACTTGACTATTTTGCTGTGCAGGTTCTACACAACATGGTGTTTTCTTGCAAATATCTTTTATCCACAGAAAGCAGAAAATGCGGATTTTTATTTTCCTCCCCTTTCAATGTTATCCTGCAGACTATGATTTGCCTTACATTCATTTAGGTCAGCTGTTACTGGCGTCTTTAAATCTCCTAAAACAACTTCCTGGATACTTTTATCAGTATTCGAATGGTGGAAAGAGTGTTTGCAGCATATCCATCTCCTGGCTCTGGATAGAAAGGTAATGCCTATTTGTCAAAACATGAAACAGATACTGAAATATTTGTGTTATGCTGAAACATCTGCTGCAAAGTTTTCTTCCCCAGAAAAATTATTCTAAATTATCAAATGCATTTTTTATTTTCTAATGTGTGTGCATGTATGCCTGCATAATTTGGGCCAATTAGGCCTAATGTGCCACTTTCCACAAAATATGTGTTCCCCACCCAACAGACAGTGGTGCTGGTAAGCCTTCATCCTCTTGAAGTGACTAACCTGAAGCCAGCCACTCCACATCACTTTGGATGTGGGATGTGGGGTGTGGGGTCTGATGCAAAAGCTCCAGAAAGATTTCCAAGGACTTTGGGTCAGGTCCTTAGCACATATCTGAACAAAGCTAGTAGAATGTCTTCATTGGCATTATATTCAAGATGAATTTAGTCCGTAGCTTTTCCCAGAGGGTCACTTCCCTCACCTGTCTCAGTGCATTAATCAAGTGTTCCCCACACTTCATTATGGCTGAGTGCTGCCGGCTAAAGCCAAGGAGATGAGGTGCTAATGAAATGTTTGCATTTTGGACAGGAGCTGAGGTAGGTGTTTAAATGAAACAAAACAGCTCTTAAAGCAACAATGTCTCTTGAGACAGAGATGTCAGCTGGGAAAAGCTGGGCAAGGAAGCGGGAACCATGGGAAGGCAGGCACACAGGACAAGGATCAACCTGTGTCTGCATTTAAGCTGAACCACAGTGGTTTAGGTGGGTTTGTCACATGCTCCAAGGACACTGTGGTCTGATCAAGCTCTAGAATAGAAGAAACAGTGTCAAGCTCCCAGGAAAGCCTTCTCAATGACCAGTGGTAGAAGGGTTAGGCCCAACAGAAGCCCTTTGAAATGAAGAAGGCGTGAGATAGGTGTGCTTGGGAGCCGATGGCATGACAGATTTTTCCTGAGATCCCTGGTGATTCTGATAAAGACGGGGACTTTCAGAGGAAGCTAGGAAAGTTCTGACCTGGTTGCATCCCACCTCACTTCAAAAAATTAATACAGCCAAGTCAGGAGCTCAGACACCCTCTAGTTTCCTTGCCCCACTGAAAGTATAAAGAACTACAGTATTATCCCCATTTACCTGTCCAAAGGCACATGAGATTACTCATCTCTGAAGATCCCAACATCTAATAAAGGGTATTGCTTGTCTATGTCACTGAAGACCCCATCCTTGCTTACCAAACTAAAGGACTTCCTCTGCTGTAATTTTCTTCTCTTCCTCTGCCTGATTCCTCCCCTTTTCTTAATGCAGCTCAACAGGGTAAACAATTTCCAAAGCAGCCTTGTGAGCCTCACCCAAAACAAAAATGTGGGGTTTGGAGCACAAACGTATCTTAACATCATTCACAGCATAGCACTACTCATAGCACCTTGCTGGGCCTTAACAGATAGGCAGCACAAGCACCCATATGCCCAGAGAGGAGGACAACAGTAACTCAAATTACATCGAGGGAAAGCTTTCACAAGATATAGCTTGCTTGTTTGTAACCTAAGATCAAAGGAGGGAAGAAGGGTATGGCAGAAGGGAGCCAAGAAGAAAGATTTTCCATCTCCCTTTCTATCCTGAGATATGTAGATGTAGCTGTGTGATGTCAGGGTATCTATACATGCAAAGCCAAGCCCCCTAAATACAAGACTGTAAAGACCAATCATCCTGGGTCAGAGAATATTAGACTCAGTGGACCTTTTATGTATCTAGCAGTAGCTACAATTGGACATTGAGAGAAGAGCAAGAACATGCCAAGCATAGAAGACAAATCCCATGATAGTGATCCCTTTCACATTATGCAATTATATAGCACCAGAGAGTGTGCATTCAATGTAAATAAACGTTAATAAATTGCAGAGGGAGACATTTTTTCCCAAATAAGGGCATATGCTCGTAGTTTCTTGATTCTGTCCTGAGGTTACAAAACAGAAACAAAATGTAAACCTTCCTTCACAGACACACAAATTGGTATTAAAAGATGTATTGTCAAAAGGCAACTAATTAGGAGCCTTACAGTAATTATATATTACTAAAAGGCCAGTTGTACAGATCTCATAGATTTCCTTTGTGACAGCTGCTTCATTCCATAAAACTAAATTTTGCTTGGTCATTTATTTTTATTTTCTCCCCCTCTAGAAACAGTTGGTGAGAATATCCAGCTATGTGACACACAGTTTAAACCCGGGAGGGAAGTATATATCCAGTGACACCACATCCTCTTATTTCTTTCACTGTATCAACATACAAGGCACTGCTCTTTGACAGAAGCAGATTCTGTAATGTAAGACCTGTCTTTAACTGGGAATCAATGCTGGAAATCACTAAGAGATATTAGATGTACTCACTGCCAAATTTGGGACCAGACTGCATTGTGCTATAGTGCTTAAGCACTGTAACCCTAACCTTAGAAAACTAGCAGGTCTCCTGGAGTTAGGACCTCTCTAAACCTTTATTGTTCATTTTGGCTTCTCACCAAGCAGCTGATGGAAGAACAAAACCCCTCAAAAACTTATTAGAGGAGAAAATACTGCTTCATGACAAGTGAATACCAGCAGGCCCTACAGGTAATATTGATTGAATCCTTCTGCTGTGTAATTTTCAAATATGCAGTTTGTCCTTCCTCACAAAGGAGCACCTCCTTAACAAGAAATTGAACACACGGTATATATTATTTTGCATGGAATCTGCATCAAGGTCTTATGTCCTGTAGAGCTTTGGGAGAATGAGGACAGTGGCACAGGGCATTAAAACATCACTTTTGCAAATATATGTCTAATTAAAAAAATCTGCATTTTATAATTTTTAAAGCCCTGTCTCATGCTGCTAACACTTGTGTTCCTTGATCTCACAGGAATATTTCATGCAATGCACTTTCAAAAACTAGGATAGAAGGAGCTACAGCAACAAGGCTGTGCTTTGCATCAGTAGACTAAAATCATGGCTGGTGCTCACACATCTACCCCTGTACCAAAGGTATTTGCTGGCACAGCCTTATTAAAAAAGGTTTGCCCTCCATTTCTGAGAACAGCAGCGCTACGACTTTAGAGTGCAATCACACAGACACAAACTCAGGCCGTGATTACCATCTGAGGCTCTGGTCCTGCCTGAGGTCTCAATTACTTCCCCAAAAAAGCGCACCGTTATCTTTATTAGAAGTATGTAAAAACAGTACTAGCCCACTTTTTTATAGCAGCTTGAGGTTTTACAGAAAATCAGCAGAGGAAAAAAATCTTGAAAACCCTTTTGGTTCCACAGTGCAGTGAAAATGAAAAACTCACCATAGAACGGAGGCACTGAAATGTGGATATGGTTCAATGATCACATCATGCTCCTTTTTCCTACTCAAAAGCAGTGCTACTTTAAAAAAGTTTACCTGCTTCTTTGCTTAAGAACAGCTGGTTTTGTTCTGTATTCATATGAAACCCTCACTGCCAAAACAAAACCTTTTTTTAAGCTATCAATATTTGCAAGCCTCCAAACTAATTGAGTTAAAGGCACAATCAACACCACTGCTGCCAAGTTCTGCTGGAAGTTGTGTGATTCTTGCCTCTGGCCAGAAAAGGAACCAGTACAAGAGAAAGTTCCATTAACTCCAAATGTACCTGTTGGACTCAGAATAAGCCCTTTAGAGGAGAGGACCAGCATGAAAGCATGGACCTGGGCATGCAAGCTGCTGCTTCTAGCAGAGTTATTGCATTGAAAGGGCCCACCAAGCTCAGGAAATGACATTTCTTGTTAGAGTGACAAATGAACAGCACCCCTATTCCACTACACAAGGGTCACCAATCAAACTGGAACAGTCATGCACTCTCTGAAACTTCAGGTCAAAAATAGATGTGCATGCCATTTCTTCAGCTTCCTAAACAGGGAAAATGTCAATTTGGCTAAAAGATGCCATTAAATCCTACTTCTTAGCTGAGAAGTGCCTTCAAATCTCTATGACAAGGCTCTTTACCCTCGGATAGCTTTTCACCTTGTCATTTATTCTTTTAATTCCAGATAAAAATATGTCTCTGGTCAAAGCATAAGTGGAGACAATTTTTTACAAGGAAGCCCAGCCACTGTCTAAGGCTTTTTACAAAGCAATAAGGTCATCACAAAACAATTATAATATTCAATGAAATGGACAAACACATGTTTAGAGTGAAACTATCTGAACTGCAGTGAGTGCTTAAAAATAACATTAGAGTATCTACTGCCAATCTCTGCTTCTGCCCTAAAAACCAAGACAGAAGCGCTAGCCTATATCTAGTACCAGAGTGGTTATTGGAAACTGCTGGTATCACTTTTGGTGAACTGAACCAAAACCTACTACTGATGGCAAACACAACAAAAGGGAGAACTTCCCTCAAACTTGCAGAGGAATTTCTAAAATTGCCCCACAGATTGAGAGCAAAGATTCTCAAGAAAGAACATGCAACCTTCTCAACTCTTCTCAACTCTAGCTGTAGCTACAGGGACTGTACTGACTCAGAAATGGCCTGAATTTCAGTAGCACTGAGAAATCACTGCAGTGAGAAGAAAGGCACTGACCTTTATTAAAATTATGCCACCTACAAAAATTTTAACTATGGAATTAATGGTCTTGCACTAGGTATGCAAGATTTGCGATCTTGGCCTTGAACTACCAATAATCTCCTAATTGGAGCACACAGAAAAATAGGAGGTTTGAGAAAGAGAACAAGGTTACAAATTACAGGTTATGGTTTTGCTTTGCTTAGTATAAAAGGAAGAATATTTTAAGGTCGGAAGGCATCTGTAGGACTGGAATAAAAGGAATTGATTGGGAAGAAGGAAATAACATATTATCTATTTCATCTAATGAGATCCTCCCCGCAGAATAAGCTGAAAACTGCATTTATGAATCATCTGTATTTGCTGTCCTACTGTTTGGGATTTGAGAAGATACAAGAAACTGCTAGAGTAATTACTCTGGGGAAGTGAGCAAAGCTGTAGTAAGAAAGGAAAATGGCTTGCAAATGAGAAATGCCCCTTTGACAGAATATCCATAGCCTTTAAAGGAACTTCTAGGGAGTCCATGAGACCCAACCTTTCCTCCAACATTCCAAATCAAAGGGAACATCTCCACTGACCTCTACTGCAATTTATACTGAGACTTTATACCAGTGACACCAGATTCCAGGACTGACTCAGCCTAAAGCAGAGAGCTTACTCACATAGCAACACAGAAAATGCTAGATTTTTTTCCCAAGTTTTGCTATGTTACATGTGGGCACACAACCACAGCTGTAGCTCAGTTGTAGCAGAGGAGCAGGCTGCCACCTTCATTTTTAGTATTTTTGTGAAGAATTTCAGAGCCTGGTGAAAACCCAAGGCTGCTGCTTTGATCCTATTCTTCTTTAACAACAGGCTCACTGTGGTAGAAACATGCAGGGTGGGGATTTCAAGTTTTGCTCCTGCTGACACAAATCAAGGGCAGGTTTCTCAAACTGTGAAGTATATTAAATTCAGAGTTTTAACAAAGGGCTACCAAACCATAGAATCCCACTGTGAGTCACACTTCTTTCAGCTGTCCTTTTAATTATATTAAGTGAAGGTTTTGGGCACATTGATGCTGATGGGCAAACATCTCAATCTCTTGAAAAAGCTGCTAGAAGTACTCCCTGTAGCTATAGTTAATATATGACATTGTATGTGCACTGCTAGCCAATTTATTCCAGCCACTTTAACAACGATACCTGGCCTGACAGGCTGTGCAGAATAGCACCAGGAGTCAAGCAATGCGCAAATCATTAGAAGACCCTGAAAGTTGTTTGACATGCACTGCAGAGATCTTTGTCATAGAGCCAATTAAGTGACCAAACAAGGAACTTGAAATTCCTCATTAATTTGGCCCTTTCTATATAAATGGATGTTAGTTTTTCATGTCACGGGCACAACAAGAACACAAGCAAATGCAGCATCATTCAATTTATGCTCCCTTTCAGAGCTAAAAGTTTCTTTCATTTAGTCTTCACAAAGTTGGGACCAGCCATGCAAACAAGAGAGAAGTGGGACAAACAGAATTAATCCATTTTAAACAGTACTGCCTAAGTCCCAGATGCACCTTTTATCTGCTGAGAGCTACTAGGTTAGCAAAGAAAAAACAAAGTCTCTCCTACTCAGCGCTAAACTTAATGCCTTGAATCCTCTGAGGAAAGCCTTTTATTTTTTGCTTAGTACAGCAATTCAAACAGCCCATGTTACAAGTGTGAAACATTAGAAAACTTCCAAGAGAACCAGAATGACAACTCTGACTGCAGACACCCACCACTGTCTGCTACCTGGAACCTGCCAGCAACTCAGCACTGGCTTCACTGGCGGCTCCGATAACACCTACATCCAGAAGCTCTTGTGATCTTCATGGAGCAGATGGCACATCCATATCTTGGTCATTTGCTGTACAGGCAAGCCCAGAATCACAAAAGAGGGCAAGCTGATTTACAGGACAGCCTGGAGGATGGCAGGAACAAGAGCAGCAAACACCAGTAGTCCAGGAAAACACTGCAAAAGCAACACTTTGCTGCCTCCTTCCACCCTTACCACAAAGCTGCTGAGCTGCTGCTCAGGCTATCTATTGTATCCACCAGCCTTCAGCTTTGAAGTCACCAAGACTGGGTTCAAAAAATAAAATTAAAAGAAACAAAAAAAATAATCCCAACCTCCCCCCTTCCCCCCCCCCCCCCAAAAAAAAAAAAAACACAACCCAACAAACAAACAAATCAAAAATAATGGGAATCCTGTGAAGTTTTTGTCTTCTGAGATCTGCATCCAAAATGCAGCATGAAATTTCAATTGGGAAGAGGCCGTGGGCTGGCACCACAGTGAAATTCATTGGCCTCAAAGCTCCAGCCCACAAATCCAAGCAAAGCAAGGAGGTGAGCTCAGATTTCACAATCAGGTGCACATATGTGATAAAAAGTCTCTACGTGGCTGTATGTGGTATGAGCCTTTATTAATGCTTGTGTTTTCAGCTACTAAATCTTACAGCAATATTCTCTTATGTTAAAGTTTTCTGTGTTAATATGGCCTCACTGTCTGAAATATCTGAGTACTCAGACTTTTTCATTTTTTCTTTACTATCCCATCTCCATTCCCAGAGGGCAGGATAATTGTACCCACGGCATTTTAAACTGGGGAGCTGAGAAACAGTGAGTACATGCCACTTGCTGAAGGGTATGGAGAAAATTTGTGACACCAAACCCAGTTTTACAGCTCCCCAGAAAGACAAACATTTTGTGTTTCCTACACCTTCAGTGCTTCAGTTTAAAGATAAACTCCTTTGGAAAATGAGCAAATATCAATTCTGAAAAAGTTACAGAATATTCATTCTGGCTTTCACCACATACCAGTCACTAAACGAAGCTATGCTAATCAAATGCGTCACCCATTGTGACTCATTCTCCCACACGATGACTTTTCTATCCCTTTCCCAAAATAGAGTGTAAGAACAGTACACTGCAGAAAGGTAGGCATGAGAGATGTATATCACTGCTGTCCAAAAGGTCACACATATCGAATCCAACCTCTCCTTAGCTAACGAAGCATCTTTCTAAGGCCACTCAGTCCAACTTGGATATCCACCTTGGTCAGCCCAGACTAAGTTGACTCTTAGCATCATGAATTAAAGTCCACGTAGCTTTTCTTACATACCACAGTGATTGAAAAAATCTCCCATCAATTGCCTGGTAATATATTAATATCTATTTATCACATCACCTGTCAGGTTGATTTGTGTTGGATTTTTGAGGCAAAAAAGATCATTTACCATACTTGCAACACTAAAGGAGCAGCATTTGTAACCTCTACCTCCTATAAGTAAAATCCCTGCGTTTTTAACTCAACCAATACTGTGACACTGCACAAATTAAATCAATATTTGTTTTAATTATACACTTACACAGAGAGATGAGATGGTAATCTGATATGGCATTCCCAGCCTCATATTTGAATAATTCACGAAATTTCCAGATCCGTTTTACATATTTATTTATATTCATTTATTTTATGCTTAAGAGGACTTTAGACCCCAAACACTACAGGGGCTGTCATGACTACATGAATTTGTCATCCCACAGAAAACAGTAAGACTGCTTTTAGCAATTATTATCTTCTCAAATCACCCTCCTCCTCCCAAAACCCCCACCTTTTCTCAATTGCATTTTTGATATTTACAAATGATGGACATCTCTCATGTAAATTTTGTACTGCACTATCCTTTGTCTAGGGAACGCAGAACTGAAAGTACGTGTCCAGCCCCATGAGAAAAAAATCAGCCATGGATGCTCGTCACAATAATGGGATACGCACAAGGAGATCGTGTCAGCAAGGTTGAAATCTCTGTTTCTCTGCCGACAGTGGCATATATCCCTGTTAATTCCCATTTCACATTGACATGAAGTCCAGGATTTCACCATTTAAAATCTGTTGAGAAATCTCTGCCAAACTGCCTTAGCCAGCCCAGACATTCCACTGACTGGTAAAAGGACAAGTGGCCTGTAACAAGAATATTTGCAGTTACATTTAATTGCTATTACAAAGTCTCCCTTACGAGATTTTTAGATGACTTTAGCTAGATGAGTATCCAAAAGGAAATACCCTGTATGAAAATATGTCCAGATATACAACTTTACCTCCATGTAATACAAAGCAAAGCTGGAAAGGTTTAATTAGATCATCTAAATCATTCTTCAAACCCTCTGTTACACGACTGTCCTCTTCAATAAATATATTTACTAGCTTTGTCCATATTTATACTAAACATTTCAGGCAATGAGCTTTCATCAGTTTTGTCTACTAAAGAGGTAGGTGCATGATTAATGTTCAAACACACAAGTAGCCTTTCCAAGTGAAAAGCTAGAAGTCCTTGAAATTAAGGGTAAGCTGAAGTTTGTGAAGAATATACAGGACTTATTCTACCAATGCCAAGCCTTTTGTAGAGTGTATGAAATTCACTATTCACTATTGCTTGAAAGAAGACAAAAAGACCAGGAGCATGTGTTGACTCTTTAAAGTATGCCCGTGAAGCTAAACCTATGGGTCAGGTAGCACCAAAGGTCCCCAGCTGGACTGTAGGGTTCATGGTCCAACCAGCCTCACATTTCCAGTTTTACCAGTAGACAAGATAGCTAGCTTGGGAGTGAGTGTTGCACTGTAAAATTTCCTACGTTCCTTCAAATGCTAGTTACTTTCTTTGGGATCTTAAGAGAAGTCACTCCAGACAAGGGATGTGCAATTCCTTATCTTTATCCATTAACGTATATGAAGGGAAAAGGTGAACTTCTCTCATGACCATAATAAAAGGGATGACAGACAGCCTGCTAGAACAGAAGGTTACTGTTTTTTAATGTCCTAGAAACCAAAAACATCTAATCCCCCTCCACTAAATGAAATATTGACTGAAAAAAATAAAGTCAATACCAACTGTAGGAAGTTGAATTTTTCAGGAAAATACGGGTATAGACAGCTCCCTCCAGAAACGTGTGGTTCATTTTTACATCTCTGCATGTTATACATACACACATAAATAACAATCAACCACCCATAAGTAAAACATCAGTGTTCATAAGCACAAGACTGAAATTAGAAAGTAAAACGTTCACATTTCTTAAGCAGCATTAACTTACCGATAGTATACAAACAGGCTTATATAAAAGTCTGGAGCAAATGCTCTAAGGCAAGGTGACAGGATAGATAACATAATCCAAGGCCCCACTTTTGAAAAGCCTACAATCAGGTCTTTCCAAAGTGCTGGAGCTTGACTTTGTTCATGTTTTCACAAAGTAAGCCTACAAAAGTTGGGCCACAGCTGGGTGAACATTATGGGACACTATGTTCCTAATCCTATATTTAGTTTGCAGCACTCTCTTCCTTCCCACATCCCTCTTTGAGGACACCCTGCATTTCATTATGATCCTACCTCCTCCCTCATGCTGAGTGTTACCATTTCAAATTGTTTCTAAATTTGCAAGTGTAAGAGGGGAAGAAAGAAAACTAAGGAAATGCAGGTGGCAATGGTATGAGTGATATGTCGTAAGCAAAACCTAGCTGGTCTGGAGACACCTCTTTCAGCTGGAGTTTTGCATTCTTTACTTCCATGCATCCATACTGTTCTGCATATTCCTATGGCTGGATAAGTCTTGTCAGATCTCTCCTGTGCTTTTTCCCACTTTCTGGTTCAAAGGTTTTGCCCAAAATTTTGTCAAGTCTGAGAGAAAATGGGCAGGTGGGAGGATATGAAGAATGAAATTATTATCCTGCAACCTTAACCTTAGAACTTGCTGCCACAAAGATGGTAATAGACAGATTATTCACAGAGACAAGACCCATTTCACAATCATTCAAACAACTGGACACGTATTAAAACCACAAGAAATACCTGGACATAGGCCCTGCAAGAGCGCTCCCTTTTCTGAAGCTGAGTCCATAAAGACAGCAGATTAAAGACGGAATAGAAAAAACAAGTTAGTGACAGAACAAGGGAAAAAAAAAATTGAAGAAAACGCCTATGAAAAAAAACCGCATTTGTCTCTTAAACAGCTCCTGAAAACCAACCATACCAAAGGAAGCATGCAAATTAGACAGCAGTGCAAGGCTGGAAGGACTGGCTCCAGAAATATGTGTTAGTCCTTTTTTTCAGTGAAGTAAAGCACAAACCGGCAACTTTTCAAGAGCAGCTGTTAGATGGTAGGAGACACTGAAGTCAAGTAGAGATGTTCAAGAGATGATGTTTTCCTTAACAGCTTGGAGATCACACATGATATTTCCAGGTCAAAAAAAGGCTGGAAAGGATGGGGCTGATGGTGTTTTACATAAGGAGTGGGGGCTCTGCAGTCAGACAGGTGCTGATGGCACAGTGAGGTATAACCAAGCTTTGGATGAGCAGGATCAATTCCAGTGAACAAAATGTATGCAGGACTGCATCCTGACACAGGATGGACTTCTATGGACCCATCCTGACACACCTTCTCAGGTCTGTGGCTTAAGGCAAAACCTATAGCACTCCAGCTTCACTGCTGTGAGCTGCTTAAAGCCAGCTCAGGCAAATACCAAGTGTGGTAACATGCTGCACCAGAGGACAGAGCATTGCACAGGCCTCCTGATAGCATAAAAGGTCACTGAAGAGGATGGAACAATGACATGGGAATCTGATCTAGTATTTCTTATTGAGGATATTCTTTCCCCTTTGGATTAAACTGCTTCTCCAGGAATGAATTTTCCAATCCTCTCATGCCAGTTGTGCTTTCTTTTGCAATTCCTGGGCCTAAATGGTTTATATGCTGAGCAGCTTTTCCACAAAGAATACCACCTTTTTCATAGGAGCACGGTTAGGACTGTACTTTGATGTGCACTTGCAAGCCTCCTGCCTGGCAAATGCACTTCAGTGGGTCACGGAATCCAACAATCATTTATTTATCTCTCCAGGACTTTGCAGGCAGTCTGCAGCAATGAGCTAGAATTGGTGAGCTCTGCATTGGTACAACTAAACCTTGCATAATCAGGCTGCTTAGAGCCACTGGCCTGGCTATGTTTGTTTCTGCTGACATGCCTGGGTTGGAAATTGCACATCAACAGAGATTCAGGGTAACTTCTGTTCTCAACTCACAGCAGTGCAATCTCTTTAGTACAGCTGAGAAACAAATTTGTCCCTAAGAGTTTTGAGGCTCTGAAATAAACAAAATACACCCAGGTATCACACAATGCCTAATTTCAATTTCTAATTCATCAATTTGTAACAGTAGAAACCTTCCTTTGGGTAAACCTGGCCAGTACTAAGACTTTACAGAAACAAATGGAGATCAAAGAAAACCTTGCTGAAAATTATAGAGGTATTCACTTGGGGGTCTTGCCATTCTGCAATAGAACAATTATTACCTTAATTAAGCCTGATCCAGTGGAAAGCATAAAGCTTTTAGTGACAGAAAAGTGGCTCCTGCAAGATGATGGCTTTCAAAAATTCTGATTATGCCAGTTTATTTCAATTCATTGTACATCAGCTTAAAAAAAAAAAAAGCAAAAAAAAAAAAGCAGTACAAACCAGCACAGGTGATTACTTTCAGATTCCCAGCACATTTCGTTTAATGATTAAAAGAATATTTAATGGTTAGTGCTTACTTTATTTCTTCTTTCTGACTCAACAACACTCTTTGCAAATGACTTTTTCGCTTTTATTTTGAAAATACTCTTGATCAGTGAAGAGGAAAATGGAGGAGTAACTCTGCTGCCTTTTGTTTGCCCAATAGTACTTCCAAGTTGAATTCATGCATTCTTAAATGAACACAGCGCAGTTGCTCTTCTAAAGAATTAAGTGGGGAATGAGAGCAAGTAAATTACTGAGCCTGTCATTTGGATCACTGACTCGCATCGCTGTTTTGCAGGACTCCACACGGTCCAGAATTTTAATGCGGAGTGCAATTGATTTGTATGAGCTGCTTGTGCAAAGCTGATGGGGGGGGGGGGGGGGAGGGAACCTGCAAGGGGGATTCCAGGAGTGACAGCCGAGCTGATGAATGCTCTCCTTTGTCCAGACTTCCCCTCCCCTCATTAACTTATACCTGCCCCTGTGATACAACCCCATTTCATATAATCAAAACAAATACTGGAAGGTGGGATATAAAAAGATGAAAAACATGTGCTTGCAAAGCTGAAGTGACAAAATGTTGGGTGTGGCTGAGGCATATTCAGAAGAGCAAGCAGACTAGAACAGTGAAACCCATTAGTAGGTGACATTAATTGCTGGTTTTACCTGATATTGTCAGACATCACCATCATTTCAAACAAAGAACCATGGGATGATTATAACAAATAATGTTATGCTGATGTAACAGTTAATACAATTATTACCTACATTGTTATAAAATAGCTGGAAGCAGCACTAATTAAAAGCATCAGGATAACCCAGTTCACAGCACATGCAAAGCACATGAGATGCAGGACTTCAGTTCCCAAGCGGCTGTTATCTTAAACAATCCAGAAGCCCTTTGCATTTAAAACAGCATAGGTCTACAATAATAACTTACGAGAAAAAAAAACACTTTATGACTCTAAAAAGTATTTTTCTTCAGAAGATACACAAGAAATTTCAGGTTTAGCTGGGATAATTTATTTCCTGTATAACCTTGGGAGCAAGTTCTGATCTTACATGAATGCCAGGGCTGTCGGAGCCAACTATGAAGCTGAAAACAGTATTTTGTGTCTTATTTTAACTGGGTGGCCAATATAACCATGTGCTCATAGCCACAGGGTTCAGTTGCTCTTTGTTCTGATGACTAGGCCTTTACTATTCACTATCTCAATCATATATAAGTCCTATCCCATGCATTTACATGAGATTCTGTGATGAAGAGGGCCTTGAACCAAGGAAACCCTGAACTTTAAACGCATTCTTACAGACTCCACAGCCTGTATTTCCTCCCAGTATGGGAAACTTCTAATACCTTTAGTGTGGAACCATTCCATTTAACTCTGGAAATGTCAAAAGGACTAATAATAGTTCTTCTCAAACAGGGCACAGAAAACACACCATCATCATGCAGTAAGGTGCTTCTGGGTTAAGTCACAGGTCATCACTAAAAGGCCCTCTAATATTAAACCATCCAGAAGACCTTAGGTGTAATCATGATGGTATCTTATGTGCCGTTGGTAAATGGTTCTCCAGCGTAAATAAATGCTTCTTTCTGCTTTTATTTCTTTATATTAATGCATAAAAGTGTTCATTTGACCTTCACATCAGCATCTTATAATGTTATGGGATGAAAAAAAAAATTTAGACTGTCTCATGAGGCTTTAAATATTCAGATTTTGTGGATCTTATTATATGGCATTTCACAGACAGATTCAGTACTGGAAATGCTGGACAAAATTCTGATCTTATTCACACTGGCACATGTCCAAAATAACTGCTGTGGCATCACCTGAGTCATTTTCATACTGAGCTATGAAAGCTGAGACCACAATGAAGTACCTGGAGTTCATACATGTACACATTTAAGGGTACATATTTCCCAGGAACAGTAGTACACTTGGCATTTACAACCTTTTTGTTTCTCAGCAAAATAAAATACACTGTAAACAAAAACCTGCCAGGTACTCTTTTGTCTACTAAGAAAGAATCACTGCCCTAAAATGGCAGTCATTCAGCAAGACATTTATAATAGCTCTCCAGGGAGAGCCAAACCCTTCTTCAGCCTCCTGGCCCTTCCCAAGACCATTTGTCTTTACCTTATTTAAGCTGCGTGCAGCACTGTCCTTCCCACCCGGAGTCAGGTTTCGAAGCTGCACGTCAAGCAAGTTCACCAGCTGGACCATGGCAGACACAGAGTATGCGATGTCACCAGCATACAAGTGGTTTTTTGTGTGCTCTGCAAGCTCTCGGGCAATGTTGGCAGCCATCTCCCCCGACTTCATCTGCAGTTAAGAAAGCAGAAGAAAAGGTTGTCCCTGGCTGTTAGTATGATGTTATTCCAGTCCCTTCCAGCTCCAGAATGTTACACAAATCAACTCCCCAGAAGAAGAAGAGAAGAGAGAAAGAAAAGAAGTTTCCAAGAAGAAAACTACAGCAAGGCTCTCCATGGTTTGATCATGTAATTGTAGAATCATAGAACTGTTTGGGTTGGAAGGGACTGTCATGGTTTAAACTCAACTGGTAACTAAGTACCATGCAGTGGCTCACTCACCCCCTTACCCCTTCCACAGGAGGGGGTAAGGAGAATCAAAAGAAGGTAAAACCCACAGATTAAGATAAAAACAATTTAATAACTGAATCCAACTATGTTGAACTATATAGAATCATAGAATCGTTAGGGTTGGAAAGGACCTTAAGATTATCTAGTTTCAACCCCCCTGCCGTGGGCAGGGACACCTTACGCTAAATCTGAAACACAGTATAATACTACTACTACTACTACTAATGACAAGGGAAATAAGAAGTGGAGATAATATAAAACTAAAAACAGAAAAGGAAAAAACCCAAAACCCAATAAGCACAAGTGATGAACAATACAATTGCTCATCACCTGCTGGTCTATACCCAGCCCAACCTAAGCAGCGATTAGTCCTTTCTGGGTGACTCCCCCTCGTTTATATACTGAGCACAACATGCTGTGGTATGGAAAACCGCTTTGGCTAGTTTGGGTCAGGTGTCCTGTCTCTGCTACCTCCTGGCTTCTTGTGCGCCGCCTCATGGTAGAGCATGAGAGAGTGAAAGACCTGGATCAGGGTAAGTGCTACTGAGCAACAACTAAAACATCGGTGTGTTATCAGCATTGCCTCCGGACTCAAGCAGAAACACAGCACTGCACCAGCTACTAGGAAGAAAAGTAACTCTATCCTAGCTGGAACCAGGACAATAACTTGAAAGATCATCTAATTCCAACCTCCCTGCAGGGACATCTTTTTTGAGTATGGTTTAAACACAGGTGGCTTTTCCAGCTATGGTCACCACATGGGCTTCAACACAACAACTGATTTTCTTACAGGGCATTGCTGGAATTGAGGGGCTGCTGCTTCTTTGCACCACAACAGATGTAAGTAAAGATGACACTGCATTTCACAAGAAGCCCATGCTAAGGAAGGCTTCAGTTAGCTTGTCCCCTTATCCTACCTAATGCCACTTGAAAAAAAAAACAAACAACCAAACATGTAAATAGTCTCTTCTGTTAAGAAAGAGAAGTTTCTGATTCCAGAAGATTATTTCATAGTGAGAAGATGACTTTTGCTACAACGGCTGTGCGAAAAAAAAGCTATTTGTAAAAGGAACAAAAACAGATGATAACCCAGATGAGCAAGATAAAAATATTCACAATTCCCATCATACGGATTTAATAATCAGGTGCTAACTTACCACTTTGCATTTCTTCGTATTTGCATGCTCCTTAACCCACTAGCCACTACATCTATAACAAGGCTAGTGATTCTCAGCACATAAAAGCATGTTAACTCAGGAGCAAAAGGCTTAAGACTTCAAAGGTCTGCTGTAAGGGAAAACCAAGTAGGCTGTTTGGCTGAATCTATTAAACCGCTTTTATTGTTTAGTTGAGTCATAAAACTTACAAATCACCTGCAGAGAAATTCACTGCACAATTATTTGGGAAACTCTCCCCTTGTGACTTTACCCCCTTTCTTGCTCTGTTTTGCTCTCCTTTTCTGGTGGCCTTCTCTTCTTCTGTGCCATGGAGACTGAGAACAAGGCAGCTTGTTCCATCTCCTTTCTACAAGCAGCCCACTACGAAAACACTATTGCAGGTTGCTGGGCTTTTTTTGTTATATACCACTCTGTGATCTGGAATGAGTATCCATAGGGAATATGTCAAGGATAAGGAGAAATTGCACAGGATGACATTTAAATGGAGCTCCCACTTCTTTTTCAGGCTCAGTGGCCAGCTCTGCTGGGTTCTTCATATGAAATTTCCAATTGTCTTATTTTCCAACAGTTAGAGATCAGATGTTTCTCATGTTCCCTCAATTTCTGGTGCTTATTATACAGCAAGATTCTAGGGAAAGATTGCAAGCTGAGTTTCTACCTCTCTGTAAATCAATTAGCTGAGTTATAAATGAATAACTTACTTTCATCGATTTGACAGCGACAGCCAATCTGATTTAATGAAATATAAGTGAAGATGTTCATATGCTCATCTTCAGAGAATTAAAGCATATGATGATATAGAGGAGATAAATAAAAGAGATAATGTGTTGTTCTTCCCATTAGAGCAATGATAACATATTCAAAACTTGAATTATTTCTTCCTTGTTACACACAAGGCTAATGCCATAGAAACCAGATCTTATTCTTACAGCTGCCTGCTCTCATAAGCAGCTGAACAAAGCCACATATCAGCATAGAAGCTGAATTTTGACCTCTTCTATTGGCACTCAGAACATTAAAGAATGACTGCATCAAATCCCTTTATGTAAAGAAATCAATTTCAACATTTTCCTGCAGTTCATCACTGGAGCTTAGCATGTATGTAACATGGTGTTTCTGTAAGCCTTATAGAAAAGTGCAGGAATGCAATGGTTTATTACAGATACATTAGAAAAAAAACACCTTCTACCCAATATTTGATGCATACATATTCTCTTGGACCATGCACCTAGGCAAACTAGCATACTCAGAGCAAATTCGTCAGCTGCTACAAAGACAAAACCAAGAGTTCCCTGCAATAAGTTCTTGGTGGCATTTAACTGCAGGCTGCCATTCTTCCTACCTGTCAGCAAAAGTGGTGTGGATTCGTCACTAATAAACTCTTTTCCTTTTACCCTGAACTGATCCTAAGACCTGCAAATCAGAGGAATTATAGTGTGACCGAATAAACACCCCAAATATAGGCAACAATGGAAGAAATGCCTGAGAAAAGGCACATTAAAGCTCAAAATCTGTGAACCCCAGGGACACAGAAGTGTTTACCCAAGCTCATTTAATGCACCCAGGTTTCCTGAAAACAGAGATGTGCCAGTCCCTTGGGACAATGTGTCTGGTTGACAGATGATGAAGCTACTTCCTAGCACTGACATTCATTTCCACACTTATTCATTATCACCAGAAAAAGCAGTTACAAGTCTCAACAGTGTTGAGACACTCTTTCCATTCTGCCTGTGTGGATAATGAGAGGGGCATCCAAAATGATGGTCATATGACATGTTAATGCTAATTTCCCCAATTCTTTTGAGCATTTACCACCAATATTGAAGCATCTCCCATGCAGACCTATCAAATCCAACTTCTGTTACAAGTCCCAAATGTTGGCTGAATAGTCCAGGCCTAAGATGTATGTCTGGTCTGTCATAACACTAGGACTGAGCACCTTTTTTGATTAATTCTACATAATGCTCAGCAAAACTCACTGGTGCCCAAGAGGATGTATTGCTAACTTCCTTCCCTTCTAATAAAACACCTCTCCACATCTTCCTCATCACCATTGCTGCATGGAAGACAAGCCCTTCATAAGGTTTTTCTTCCAAAACGTAATACTCTTTAACTCAAACAGTGACAGAGTCAGACAGGAACACAGGCACAATCCTTGGAGGTTCTTCAAGGGTCACACTGTCACTGAGAGGTCAGCAAGAAGTAGGGAAAAAATGTACAATTAACTGAGCTTTCTACTCAGAGGTTCAGAAACAAAGGGAGCTAAAAATAATACATCTCTTTCTGATTTGAGTTTTTTTGTTGTTTTTTTATTATTTTCTATCTTGATTATGAAAAAAAGATTTAAAAACAAACAAGAAAAAGTATTCTGGGATAAAATAAAACAATCTGTTCAAAATAAATTGGATTTCTGGTTATTTTGGATGATTTCTCCTCCCCCTTTTACAAATTGATTAAATCTAGTCTTGGAATGCTAATTTGAAGGAAAGAAAAAAATGTTCCTTGCCAAAAATGCCAACACACAAAATATAGTTTTCTAGCTCTGTCAAAAAATTTGCTCATCTCTTCCATTTGAACAGAATTCAGGCCAGACTTACAAATCAGCATTGGCATACCTGAAACCACGCTGTGCAGCACTTTGCTAATATTTTCACAGTTTGTACCACTATCTTGTGTCTTCTTATGAATGAAAAGACTGTGAAATAATAGTTGTTGAAGAGGGCATACATTTCTGCCTGTTTCATATATGCCAAAGAACAGAAGCAGGGAACCTTTTCTGGGAATACTAACAATGACCTCCCCCATATTGCATTGCTCCCTGTTTCAGCCCTACCTTTCTCAGAAGCAAATGACTGTGGAAGAAGACGGTAGAATAAAAATGAGAAAAAAATGAAGGAAAAAAAAGTATTTACTGAAGAAAATTCAGAAGAAACAAGAAAGATACTGGGAAGGGAGCAAATGTGGTCATAAAGGCAAAAATATTTTCCTGCAGCCTGAGGCTGACTGATACGAAAAAAAAACAAAAAGATGTCATGAAAGATTGAACCAGGATTTTTAAAAACAGTGATATACAAAGTGGACCAGTCAGCTGGAAAGGCCATGGAGTCGACGCTATTTTCTGGAGGTACAAACATCTGACAGGTTTTATCAGGCACCAGCAGCTGCCAGCAGCTGGGAGCAAGGCTGAAAGAGGGGCCGTGGGCTAACTTCTGACACTGTAAAGCCTTCATGGCCATTTTCTTTCCCTGGCAGAGGTTTCATTGCACATGTGTACATTCATAGAAAAGAGTCAGAACATATCTACCATCCTCTTTTTTGGACGATGAACATCCTGTTCCATTTAACTTTGTTTTTTTCTCTTATCGGATGATACCTAAGGCTATAACTAACTAGTTATAAACGCTAGTTATCCAACAGGGTTTGGCTGCTGCTCTTCCTACAGTACAGCTGAGCTAGAGAACACTGAAAAAGTGGGTTTGAAACTATGGTATTCAAACAACTTAAACTGCATTTAATGTCCCTCTAATAACTCATCAACTATAGCATCTGCTTCATCTAGTACATGATGGCACTGTGGAAACATACTGTCAAAATCAGCCTGGATGAAGGATTTCACTATGGTGTCATCAGGACTGCAACTTCACCCTCAGGCCTCGACATGATCATGTGGTGATGTTCTCCACAAAACCCTACTCCCTCTGTCAGACACAATCTAGCAAATCTACAAGACCTGATGAAGGTACTTTGTACTTTGACCCCTAAGGTTTATCTGCTCTTTGTGACTATATCATCTATGCTGTTCAGGAGGGCAACATGAATACGGTTGGCATGTGCTTTATGGATGTTTGAGGCTTTTCATGCATTCATTAAGGACAAAACACTTTCTGTTCTGCCTTCTCTCGTTTAGAGGCTTGAAGCATAGCACAGTGGTGCCTCTCCTCCTAGGAAGCACCCACAACTGAAAGCTGCAGCATGGAAAAGATATTTTCATGCAAGTCATACCCTGCGCCAATGACCATAGTGATGAAAGGAAGAGGTAAAACAAAGAAGCTGAGACCGAATGTATGACCTCATGATCAGGACAAAGCAATGTATCCAAAACTGACCTTTTTGCTTCCTTTTACTGCTTGACTCTAGAAATAACCCAGGCAGCAGTGCATTAATTCAATCGCACTGGTAAGTTTATTCTCCTGCTATGTTACAAGGGCACGATAGGCACCAACAATAAAGTTAAAGTAAATGTCAGGAGGCCAATGAATTGCTGAAGCAGACATTTGTTCTGATCTTCCATCAAGCACAATAACTCTAATGGAAGCTAATAGAGGGTTGTAAAACCTAATACCATGATGCAAGCAGGCAAACACCCAATGTACGGTTTGAACACAGCAGGAGACAGAAAAGCAGCAAGTAATAATCCTTACTTCACTTAGAGAGACATGAAAGCAAGCACAGCATTTTCCTTCCATCCTCTCTGGCTTGGCTGAAATCTCTCCAGGGGACTCATCACCCTTCTTTCTGAGTAGCTTGGTCCCAGCAGGTGATAGAAGAGGGTATTTTTGGGAGACAAAGCAGATTAGGAATGAAGACAGGTATGAACCCTGGCTGACGAAGTAGCATTTCCAGCCATTTTGTAAGCTGTGCTGCAGCCGTGAATGCTGTGGGATAGACGGCCAAGGAGGACCCAGACACTGAGGATACAGGAGAGCTGAGCTGCAGGGTGTGATCACCCCCGAAGTATGGATGGCTTTATGCTTCTTCTAGCAAGAAGTGGAGCTGGCTTTGCTGAGAGGAGGAAGGCTTTTCAGCTTTAGATAGGTGCTGGAAAAAGTCTACAAGCTCGGGGCAGGGAAGCGTCCCATCAACAGCAAGGATGTGAGAAACCAGTGCCTGATTTATGTGTGGATCAGTCTTCAACTCTAAGCACAGTGACGATTTCCAAGCCTCTTGCTTGGGCAGGGAAACCAAGTGGTTATTGATTATTTCATTAGTAATTTAGAATGTGTTTGCTCTAAGTATCTTATTGAATGCAAACCCCAGCACATGCCCATAGGCAAGCCTGGCAGAACTTTCCTCTCAAAAATCACTCCTGGAAAGTCTTCATGTTTTTCTAGCAGCTCTCAATAGAGGTTGGGACATGTATTCCAAGATCCTAGTGGATTACTACTTAGGCATCAAATATTGGATCCAGAGTCATTTGACAGTTTCCTATAGTCTTCCCACCAACTGGTGGAAGCTTTCCAAAGCTGAACATAACTAAATTCCTCCACAAAAATAATAACAATTAAAACAAACTGACTATCTCCAGTCCCAATTTTAACCTGCTGGGCATTTCTGTAAACCTGGCATTTCTGTAAACCCAATTGTAGCCTGCTTTGAAAGCACATAGCAAATTAAATGGGGGTCATTTCTTACACAAATGATAGCTGGGGTTTCAAATAAAATAAGCCTAACCTTGATGGAGATTTCATCAGTGCAAGCTATTATTTCCCTCTGCTAATGGCTAACTGCCTAGACATCTTCACCGAGCAGCAAAAGGTCTCCCAGCTGCCTTCGTGAATTATAGCTAGCGTAAGTAATATTAACCCCTCCAGGATAAGTACGTGGGTCATAAAACAAGAGCTGCACAGCTGCTAATATCAGAAAAGGCAATTTTTATTAACCAGCTAGCTGAGTGCATGGCAGGAAAGCTGCCCACCCTCCCACATGGGACAGAAGGACCACAGGCTTTTTAATGGCTGTGCCATGTCACAGCAGCCCCATGTTAATGAATATCTTCCTTCGCCTTTGGGGAGGGAAAGGTATAAATATATATGGTGCGATATAGTGATGATCAGGGGTGTATGTGCTAGTGATTCACAGGTTGTTGTACCTCAGTTAAGATGGGAAACAGGCAGGAGAAAGCCAGAGAGTCTTGTCTGTAGGGTCACCCCGTCCTGTTCACCAGCAAGCACTGGCTCTCTGGGAGTGTTGTGTTGCTCCCACACAGCAGCACAGCTAGCCTGCAATGCTGGGACTCACTCACTCTGGCTAAAGGAGCGAATAAATCCCCACAGATTGCAATAATAAGGATTCAGCCCACAGACTCTGTGGCATAAACACACATCTGGTCTTCTTTTGTAATAAAATCAGCTGAAAGCACCACTGTGCATTAATAACAAAAACGTTCAACATATTGATATCAAATAAGCTCTGCTTGTCTTGAACTTCTATTGTCACATGTTAATGCACTTTAACACTGAAAAATGATGAAGTGTTATAAAATATTTATCAAGGGACTTAAGAGTCAAAAGATATGCATTACTGCAGCACTGCTTTTTATTCCATCCGTTCCTTTACAGGAACTAAAAACAGAAAGTCAGAAGTGCAATGCAAACATTTCATATTGAGCCTGCCTTTCTTTGGTAAAGATTTCTCAACTATAGGGTTTATCCTGTGCTTGCATGGCATGAGAAAATCCTTGGGGATGCGTGAAAGGGAAAGCTTCCTTCTGCAATAAGTTGGTATTTTCCACATGACCACCCACCTCCTCCCCTCTTTTCCTCCTTTTCTTGACACAAACAAGAACCACTGTTCACTCTAGTTAAATTCTGCTCTACAGTCCCTCTCCTTTGCCTTTCCTCACTCTCTTTGAATTAATTTCCATCACATATTTACAGTCTTGCTTTCTTCTTACAATTCTTCATTAGTTCGCATGGCTCATGCTTTATGTGTTTGTCACTTTGGGTTCCCTGTTGTGAAAACAACCAGGGAGCTCAGGAAGGTTAGTGCGTAGGCTCAGTGTAGTCAACGCATAGGAAGGGTTTTACCTTCTGAGTGATGTGGTTGATCCAGGGAGAAGAACAGTTGCTGAGATCAGGTCCTTGGGGCTCCCAAATCCCATCTGGCGCAAGACACCGGAAGGTTGCAACACCTGGAAAAGGAAAGCCATTGCGTTCAGTGTTACCAGTTGCATTTTGCACCCAAACCCCATGTTACAGGCTTCATTTCACAATGATAGACACCTCATGCAAAGCATGGGAGCTTAGTAGTGCTTAGAATCTCAATAGGATCCTTACGACTCATTTCAGTGTCCTAGTCTCCCATCACCTTAGCCTTAAAAGACCCATGAGGTAGCGCAAGGACATTATCTCCATTTTGCTGGAGACTACGGACAGAGGTTTTTGCCTTAGGCCAGGCAGGAAAGATGCCAGGGGCTAACAAATCAAAGCTGCATCTCAAACACTGAGCCAGCACCTTAAGTGCTCTGTTCCACCGCTGGTGCCCTGGGCTCAGATCCTGTACCTCAACTTCCATGCTGCTTTATGTAGGTTTTACTGCTCTGAATCATCATTGAACCATTTGAGTGGAAACACACAAAAATTTAAACACTGTGAATGCCAAGATGTAACATTGTGCTTTACTGTCCACCTGCTGCTGTCAAGAGGGACTTCATAGGAGAGTTTTGTTTGGCAAGGGCCCCCCCCCAGATTCCTGCTGCAAAAGACAGCAAAGGACCTCGGGCCTTTCCAGACAAAGAGAAATACATCTGAAATGGTGCAGTTAAAGATCTTTAAAAAGCAAGAAAGTCTGAATACGTAGATTAGAGTCTGCGTTATTCAAAGTGCAGAGCCAAACTTTTCAGCAGAGGAGTGAATTACAAGGCTAGATCTGATGGTAGCACCGACTGAAATCAGTGAGAGTTTGCTTATGCCTTCCAAGGGAGCTGGAAGAAGCTCACTGCTAATATACCACAGCTTTTAACAAGTTGCATGAATCACTGAAATTAGAGATGGGGAAGGCTTCTTGCCATCCTCTATCAAAAAGCTGGGTTATCCTCTTTTTTCCTGAGCTATTTTCATCCAGCTCTCGTGCCTAGAAAAGGGCTCCCTGCATCCAGCCTTCCTTTTCCTCTTCTCCTCTCCATTCCTTTCCACACTTTCAGTGCAGACTCTCCTTTCCCCTCTCTGGAAACCACATAACATTTTTGGCATTATTTTTACCAAATGGGTCTGGAAAGGTAGCAAAATTGGTGTTTACCTATTCTCACGACTGCTATCTTTCCATGCCCATCATACTTTAACATGTATTTTTATCAGTGTGACCTCTCCAAATTCAGCAGGGAGTCAGTATTCATATACACAGGTGTAAATTTAACAGAGTCTCCTCTGCAAGCCAGATCCTTTCATCTTTTATTTTCATGCAATTTTCTCCAACTTATGATTCCTTCTTGGCAAGCAGCTTTTCAGCTGGACACCAAGACTCACTTGAAAAACAAATACTTTTAGAAACCTGCATTTGTTAAAATACAGCAAACTGAGCCATATGCCAAACCCCATTCTTTATTCGACTATGTTTTCAGTTGGACAGAAAATTTCAAAAAGCAATCTTTTGGAAGAAAACAACTGAGGGGGAAGAGTGAAGAAAAAGACAAAAATCCAATAAGCAATAAACCATTTTGAAAGATTTGGCTTTGTTTCCCCCCCTGCTTTCCCTGCTGATCACATTGTCTGCAGGCTGAAAAATCACTCATGCTGGTTCAGGAGTGCTCCAAAATGCTGGCCACAACCTTTGAAATGAAAACAGTGCAGCAAATAGCTTCAAAATGTAAGTTTTGTTTATTTCTTCCTTCCCTTCCCTCCTCCACTCTCAATCAAGCAAGGCATTGGACATCAACACATCAGCCAATGAGCCCAGGATCTACAAATAAAGGCAAAACCAGAGATAGCAGGCACATTGCACATAACTTCTGGAAACAGAAGCTTTTATAGCAAAACAAGCTCAACCCTACAAGGTCATTGGCTTGCACTCTCTTTTGGCCAGAGCCTGGGATGCTAAAGATCCTGCACAATGTCCCCAGCACATTTGGGGCCCAGCCAGCTGCTTCCCATAATTCACCAAAGCAATGCAGACCTAACAGAAGGCATCAGTGTGATCTACTGAGGGAAGCATGTGTGCCAGAGGGGCCTGTGAGTGATCCTACTCCACACTCACAATATCCCATGGGCAAACAGAGGCAGCTTGCTGTGTTCTCCCATCCCTCAACTCACCTATAGAGCCCATAGGACATGGCTGCTTTGCCACCTGTCCCTGCCGAGTTCGAGACCACGTAATATCACGGGCTTCCATGGGGTCGCAGCTCTCTGCGCCAGCCGGCGGCAGCTGGGAGGAGGCAGGCGGGAGGTGAGTGGTCATTTCATTGGGGACATCAGCCATGGGTGATGGCGTGCTGGTGCTCCTGTTCCTCCTGCCTGAGGCCGAGGTCGTGGTGGGGCGGCTGCTGCTGCTGGTGACCATCCGTGCTGTAGTGCTGGCAGTGGTGCTCCCTGGGCTTAGAGCCCCTGATGTTGACACTCCTGGAACAAAGGTGTAGTTGATTAAAAAAAAAAAGAAGGAAAACAGAGATTCAAGCCTAGGTCCCAGGGATGTCCCCTCCACCTCTGTGGGGTGTAGTTGGAACTACAGCTAATGCAAGGCTTGCTTCACAGACACCTTTCAGATCGAAGCTGGAACACAAAGCAAGAGATGCACACAGGGGGATAATGACTGCTGGAGCACAACCGATTTTCCAAAAGCACTAGCATCTGATGAAAATAAAGCAGAACTTTATGCCCTCACCATTTTTCTTCCTGGCATTTTAATGTAAAAATCTTATTTTCTATCTTTTAGGGAACACCTATCACAGAAATGCTTTTAATTTTTTAGTGTTACTGAAGACCCAGGTGGTTTGGATAGAAAAATATTTTCCATGGTGTAATAAAAAAAGCACCACGTCACAAATCCATTCCCAAAACAGCAGTGCACAACAGGATGAACATAAGACTGTTCTCCAGAGCAAGCCGTTCATTTTCCCTCAGGTTCATGCCTTGCTGCCTCATCCCAACAGCAGCGCTTGGTCCCTTGAGCTGTAGGCCATGTGGCAGTTGCAAAGGTGCATGTCAGCCTAGCCAAATCCTCCAGTTTAATGCTCAACAGGCTATTTAATTTAAAACCTGTGATGAGCAGTCAAGCAGCAAAAGGTGGGGAACCTGCTTTAGAAATGCATTAACCCATCCTACAGTACATGCTACAAATACATCCTACATCCTATAACCTACAAACATCCTGCAATAGCTCCCCTAAATACTGCAAGTAGTGAACACTGAAGGATGCCTACCTTACAATTACCTTAATTTGCCTCCTATTTAGACCAAGGTGCTTGCACAGACTGGAGCTTCCTGGGGATTTCTTTATGCCTTGAGCTAAAATCTCAGGTGGGGAAACGGAGGTTGGCTACCTCCAATTGCTCCTCCATTGCCCAAGCTGTGTACAGCTTGTGAAGAAGCCTGCTTCTCCCATCTCTTTTGCCTCTCCCAAAGATAAGCACCTTCCTGCTTCTCTCAACATAATGCTTTTGCTCCAATTAAATGCCAGATATTCACAAATGGCCCCTCAATCCCTGCCTGGGGAAACACTGGGCCTGTCTGGGAAAGACAGGTAAGGAAGCCATATGAATAGGCTTTTCTGATCCTTGTCTGATACTATTCTCTCCTTAATTCCCTTACCACAACATTTCCCTACCATCCCACCTCTTTGAGCATCAAAAATCCTTCAGAGTCACAGTTGCTCCATGCACAGTAACACGAACTGGAGTTTCTATATTAAATACAGGCAAGTGTGAACTCCAGCCTAGCCAGAAATTAAAATGTGAAAATCACCCTGTCACCCCAAGAACCAGCCTCTTAACTATCCAGCTGTGTAAGCAGGCTCATTCTGCAATCTCCTGAGAATGGAGATTGTCCTCTCTTCTAGGTCCAGTGAAGACAACCACAGTCACTATTTGTGCAATACTAGTAAAATATTATAATGTTATTAGTATATTATAATGCATGTATATAATGACATTCCTGTCACTGGAGTTCATTCAAACCAATTCATTTCAAACACAGAGAGGCCTGCCTTTAATGTAAAATAGAGGGTTTTGTTATTTAAGTAATCTAAGTCCATGGTGCTGTGAGTAATTCTGCCCCAGAGTAATCAATAACGCAGCAGTTGAAACACACACTTACTCTGGTTTTAGGTAATTTTACTCCAAGCCTGAGACAATCTCCCTCAAACTTTAAAATTCAGCAGCATCATACACACGATTTTCTGAGGGATCAGTATTTTTTAAGAAAACATTCAGTTTAAAAATCTGATCTTTACTCTCCTTGGGAAAACCCCAGCCTCAAAAAGGTGAGCAACAGCGCAACTCCAACAAGTACAATGCAAACCCCTGCAGACATTGACAGATCCCTTCTAGGTTTTTCTCAAAGTTGTGCTAGATCAACAAGAAGTTGTGGAGAACTTTTGCAGATATTGTTTTTGCAGATATTTTACAACAGCAGGTACATGAGTATGTATTTTATTTCTTCATAGTAATGATTAGCCCAGTAGATAGCAACCTGCAAATTCTCCCATTCACTCATGCAGTAAGTTCTTTTCCATTTGCAAAACAACCTATGCTTGTACACTACAGGCAGAGGTACTAAGCAGATACAGCAGATTTAGTTGCAAAGCCAAAACTAGCAAACCTCCCCTTAAAATAATTCTTACAGTCATTTGAGAGCATATAGAAACATATCCTGAACACCCTGGAGTTCCCTTTGATCCACACACAGGGAGGCTGCATTTTTGAGTCTAGTTTTCATTGACAATCATTGAATATCTCTTGGCATGTTGTTTTTGGAATAGCTCTGGCAAGTTTACTGTAGCAGCAAGACAAAGGGATTTAATGGCATTTTCCTTCAGTCACAAAAAGAGAGTTGTTCTATCTTTGATAAACTCCTTGGCACTAGAGTTAAAATCTCTTTGAGGGCTTGTTCTTCCAGGTTTTCTCTTGTTCAACTGGGCTTTCTTGCTGCTTTTAATAATAAATACCTTAGCTATTTACATAGGACAAATTATAAGAAGACATAAAAGAGCTGCCATGAAGTGGCCTAACAGAGTGAGATGAATGGGGTACCACTGAACTCAGTTCAAAGGTCTGATTATTCAGCAAGTCAGTTTGGTAATGAGCTCCAGCAAACATGATCACCATGCGAACACCACCCAGTTTCACCTGCCCCAGGCAGCACTGTTGCCGATTTTGCTCACAGAACTGTGTGCTTTAAAGCAAAGTTAATTGGTAAGAAGGGAAAGAACAAGACATCAGGATCATTTACATATAAATGATTCTCAAATCCAAGCAAAACCATGAAAAGACGACTGCAATCTGTGAAAAATTACCTAAATCTGACAGCACAGAACAGAGATCAAACCTCCAGCTTAACTCAGGCTGCCAATAAACTGTGAATTTTTAACTCAGGTAAAACAGCATTGCAGCAGCGCTTTAGCAGAAGGATTCTTCAGATAATACTTCATAACACAATCTTTGCTCATAGGCAAGTGCTAACCTTTAAAAATCATCAACACTATTACAACTAAAAATGTATAATCTCACTAGTACAACTAAAAATGTAAAATCATCAACACTATTGCAACTGAAATATACAGTAAATAAATTCTATTTTTACTACTTGTTTTTACCATGCATTGCCATAACAAGACTTCTAAGACAGCTTTTGGATAAGACTCAGTTTTTACTCCTAGGCTTCAAATCCAAGACATTGCAGACTTCCATTCCATGATGCACAGTACTGCTATAGGTGTTTCCACAGGCTGTGGAAACACCTCTTCCCCAGAAACACCCCAAAGTGGTATTTCACTTTTTTTCTTCCCTGTTCTATCTAGAGAGCTGGCACTAATAGCAGAAGGTTAAGTTTTGCCATCATTCAGCCTAGAGCTGCAGCTATAAGAAAAAAGAAACAAAACCCAAAGCATTTCCAGCATTCCCAGGGGAGTAATTGCAACTCCCAGAGAAGCCTCTCTACTCCCAACACATTGACTAGCAAGAAAATGAAATCATTATTTTTCTTTTTTTCCTTTTACTTCCCAACCTTTACACAGAGCTCAGGCTTCTGGAGGAGGAATTTGGGTGGAAGGAAAATCATAGGAGAGATTCACTCATAGGGAAAAATCTGTCCTCCTCACCCCCTTACCCATGTCCTTGTTTTCCTCTTTCCTGGCCTAACATGACAAGTGCACTACTGACCTAAGACCAGCGCTTCAAATCTGCTACCAGGAAAATCCAGCCCACGTATCATCTTACCTTCTACTTTGCCTACCTCTTCCTGGTGCTCCCAGACATGGGAGACTGCTTTCCCAGATGACTTTGACTAGTGTTTTCCTATTGCAAAAGCAGCTTTGATTTCAAGCAAGGCTACTTGTGATCACTACTAAGCTACCTTGTCTCTCATAGTTTTCTTCTGGCACCTAAGTATCCAGCCTATGATCCAGTGTATTCAATAACTGAAAACCCTTTTTAAGAGATGTCATGTGTTTTCTGCCCCGTGAATGAAGATAACTGGCTGCCCCTGGAGCACAAATTGCAGACAAGATTTCCTGAGTGAGGTTCACTGGCTTTTGCTAGGTAACAGGTGACAGAAGACACCTGTCAGGCTCTCCCCTGGGGGTTGCAATCCAACGGTTTTGCCTGATGGCTATGAGCCAGTGTTTGCTCACATAACTGGAAAGAGAGGCAACGCTCCAAGTTTCATGCAAAAGGACCAAGCAAACCATGATGACTTCACTGTCCAGAGAGTTCTGCGCTCCTGAGCCTGACACTTAAGCAGATGTGCTGAGGTGCCAGTGGCCAAGAGTCTATGCTGCAGGTGGTGCAATGCTTGAGCAACTGAGGAGTTCAGCATCTCAATCATTTGGATACAGCAATCCCTCTTGAGCACATCTAGGCTGCATTCACAATTATTTACACACATTGCTGCTGTACTAAGACAAACGAACATTGCTGGTTCCAGTAAGGCTGTGAGAAACACAGAACCTGAAGATGCCTCCCTACCGCTCTGCTAGTTTTGCCCTTTTCATATCTGTCAATCACATCCTTTGCTTACAGGGAAAAAGCACCCCCTTTTATCGCTTTTTCTTCTACTGAAAGAAGGTACAAGTTGTATTTACATAGCAAATAAGAAGGTTTAGGCACCTCTTGAAAGAAACAGCACAAAAAAACCAAAACCCTAATACAGTTGGAGGATTATATCACAGCTGTTTTTCTTTTCCCTGCCACATAAACATACCTCATGGGAATTAGCTTTCTACAAGCATTTTCAAAAGCATTTCAGAACATTTTGTGAAACTCCATAGAAAAGAATTACTATTTGAAAATAAATATACTCCAATTTTCATTTCCTCTTTTTTGGGGGAGTGACTTTTCACTAAACTCACAGCAAGGTGACAGAAAAGGATGACTGAAGTCAAGAAGCATGTATGTTGAACCCTGCACACCCGGTACCGTCCCTAAGAGCTGCATAAACAGGTATCCATCAACACAGCTGTTAAAACACTGGTGGACTGCAACATTATACTGAGTCTACACTACAAAAGACATCACCCTGCAAAAACGTTTCATGATGGCTGTCTGGAGAAGACCAAAAGCCACATGCTAGTGCCACCCAGGAACTGTGGGCCAGAGAATCAACAAGGTAAGATTAACCCCTAAATTATGTACAGCTCCTTCCATGTGTTTGAGAGAAACTGATTTATTTTTACTGCAGGGGAAGGCCAATCAGGCTTCACATCAAACAGCTCTCCCCTGTGCTCACACACGCCATTATCTGGGGAAGCTGAATCAGAATTGTGTGCGAACGTAGAAGTTCACACAGTGATTCTGGAGAGGCTGGAGTTGTGGTTTTTGTTGCTGCAGCTTTATTGATTGAGACTGACAAAAGACTCACAAAAAACATTGGTGGGAAGAAAAAGTTAGGTAAGCGCTGGCCCCAGAGTGTTCAACATGGCATGTTGTTTTCAACAATGGAATAGATATGTAGCTCTTCTTTTTTCTCTCTCTTACCCATGTCTGAAATAGCAGAGGAGGAGGATGCTGCATCTGAGAGAAGAAAGATCCATCCCCTTGTGGACTGCTGCCAAATGGAAAAACCCTTTCTGTTTTTTTTTTTCCAACCTCTTTCAATAGCGGATCAGTTTTTATGCCCAAAGCTACTCTGCCCACACGTGACTACACTGTTTGGCCTGGGCAGATGGTGTGGTGGATTTGATGAAATGTTGAATTCCCTGTACTAGGGGAAAACCTACAGCGGTGGTCCAAGACATCATGTAAACTCAGCTATTTCAATGCACTTCAAGCTGGAATCACTTAAGACTCTGAGTTTTTCCTCTGAATCTCAGTTTGAGTATTTAACATAAAACAACAAAGAATGAGAACTGAAGTGTCCATAATCATTGCAACTGGCTCAAGTCCAATCAATCTGCCCCCAACTCTTCCTTTCTCATTGCACTACAACTCTCAGCAAGATAATTAACACATTCAAAGCAGCCACCACATGGGACCAATTTCCAACAGCCAAAAAATATGTCTAGCAGAGCTCCTTTGAATTAAAACTCTATAGTTCTGACAATGATCAACTGTTTATTACACGTGCCAGTTTGCTATGGAAAGGTCATTCTGTCAAAAACATTCTTGCTATTATTGCAAACTTCCAGGTTTTACCTGAAAAAAAAGAAGAACCCAAGCAGCAGCCTGTTTGTGTGGTTTTTTTGGTTTGGTTTTTTGTTTTGTTTGGTTTTGTTGTTTTTTTTTTTTTTCTGAAATATCAACTTTTATGCTTTTGTGGGACTTCTGTGTGTGTGTGTGTGTGTGTGTGTGTGTGTGTGTGTGCGTGTTTAAGCACTTCATACATTTTTTGGCTGTTAGTGTCAGGTCCCCAGTTTCAATGTCATTTGAATAAAAGAAGCTACTTTTTTCTTTTATGCTTTTCTTCTCTGACCCATTCTTCTCCAAGAAATTACTGTATCACTCATAAAATAGCTTACTTCAGAGACATCAGACCATGTTTTGCAGGTTGAAAGAAGTGATCCTGCCCCTCTACTCTCTTCTTGTGAAACCCCACTTGGAGTAGTGTGTACAGTTCTGGTATCCACAACATCAAAAGGACATGGAACTGTTGGAACAAGTCCAGAGGAGGGCCACAAGGATCATCAGGGGGCCAAAGCACCTCCCGTATGAAGACAGGCTGAGAAAGTTGGGGCTGTTCAGCCTGGAGAAAAGAAGGCTGCATGAAGACCTCATAGCAGCCTTCCAGTATCTGAAGGGAGCCTATAAGGATGCTGGAGAGGGACTCTTCATTAGGGATTACAGTGACAGGACAAGGGGTAATGGGTTCAAACTTAAATAGGGGAAGTTTAGATTGGATATAAGGAAGTTCTTTACTATAACGGTGGTGAGGCATTGGAATGGGTTGCCCATGGAGGCTGTGAATGCTCCATCCCTGGCGGTGTTCAAGGCCAGGTTGGACAGAGCCTTGGGTGACATGGTTTAGTGTGAGGTGTCCCTGCCCATGGCAGGGGGATTGGAACTAGATGACCTTAAGGTCCTTTCCAACCCTAACTATTCTATGATTCTATATTTCAAATGTCACTGGCATGGGGTTACAGCACATTACTATATCTAGCAATACCAGGAAATTAAGAGGTACAGCACAGGAGCGTCAGTTGTTGTCTTCACTATGGTCATCTTCTATGAGAAGACAGTTCCTAAAATCTTCAGTTTTCCTACTCGGGACCTCTCACAAATCCACCTTTGTGAAACGCTCATACCCTCTGGTGCCCATTCAATGAGGGCACTAATGCCACATTGCTCTTTCCAGGCTTTGCAACTGATTCTGAATGTTCAGTCAGAAGTTTAACTGGACCATCATGCACAAGACATAAAAACTGAGCATTTTATTCAGTATCATGCTGTAATGCTTTTAGCAATGCAGAAGAACCATGCCCATAGGAGGCATGGTAAACAGGAAAAGATTACAGAAGAGCTGATCTAATAGACAGTAGATCAGGATTTATTACAAATGGAGTAATCTAATACATTTGAGAGTTCAGTTCAAGAGCTATATTTAGGCAATCTTGCTTCAAATAGCTCTAGTTCTCAAAAAATGCTGTCATACATTGTTACTTTGACTTTCTGGATTTGGATGTATAAAATCTGACTACTACAATTTTTTTCTCTTTAATGCACATGTTATTTCATAAAGAAAAAAAGAAATCTTACAATCTCTTTTTAAGGGCACACCAGCTGCATATTATTACTGAATGTATGGAGTGAACTTCTAACCTCCTAAACAATCTCTGTCCCCTGGCATGGTTCATATCTATCAGAACCAGTGGTGCAGATCTTATACACTGTCTTCCAACCTGAATCCTTCAAACTCTATTAAAGAGAAGCCTGTTAGGAATTCCCCAGTATCCCATTGTTAGAGAAATCATTTTTGATTTCAATAACAGCTGCTGTCAGTTTTTTATTCAGAACATGTTGGAGTGCAGACACATTAGCACTACACTTAACGATTTTAAGAGATTTACTGGAGGCTGAGATTGCCAGGTTTGTATTTATTTTTTAACCTTTTAATTAAACCACATATATGTTTTATCCATGCAAGCTGAAACATACATTTTAGTTTCTATGGAGAACAAGCACATGTGTAGCTGCTAGGAGGGGAAACCAAATTTTCCTATCTGTAGCTTCATCTAATGTATGTTTTCTGCCTTTTGCCTGCACTTTGCATCTTTAATTGTATAACTTGCATGTGCTCTGTTGAGGCAGTGCCAGATGGAGCCAGTACTTCTCCAGCAGTTCTCCATCTCTGCATTTGCAATGAATGGGAGCAAGTTCAGGAGTCATAAAATGATTATTCACACCCTAGCATTTTCTGAGGGCCACAGACAGCTTATACAAATATCCAAAACATTTCTTCAGTTGTGAGCTACAAACACAAGTTTAATAACAGAAAACTATCATCTTCAAATAGCCTCTGTTCATCTGTCTGTGTAATATCTCCAATCTAGATGTTAGTCAGCAAGATGGCCAATTGCATTTGGATAAATGCCTTGGACTCTTAAACATATCATAATCTGCCTGTGAAATGGCTGGATAGTTGCTTTCCAATTTGTGAAATGGTTCAAATGCTGTAAATAAAAAAGAAATTGGACAGCTTTCAAAAGGACAGATTAGACTTTCCAATTCTCAATGATTCGGTGCTTCTAAGCTACACTCCTGTGATCTCTATTAATATTTAACACCTGATTGTGTTATGCTGTTATCCTGAGGAAGAGGGCATAGTACAACTGAACCTAAAACCACAACCCACTGGAACTACAAGAAGTCAGCTCCCTGGCCCCACAACACGAGTGTGCAAGAGGTATAGGTGGAGAGGCGGGTGGTAAGCTTCCTGTCCCTGCTTTCTCCTGTCTAGTTTGGAAGATTAAAATCACACAGGCTGCTTTTTGCATTTAATACGCATCTCCCTTACACCATGTGTACCACACCTTGATCTCAGATGCTATGAGGCTTGGGATTTGAGGTCCCTCCCAGTTTTGTATACCATTGTTGGGCTTCCAAAACATCCCCAATACCCACTGTTTTACATGCAAACACATTCTGGGGGTCGGCTGGTCAGCTAAAATAAAAAAAGGGGAAAAGGAATAAACCACAAAAATTGAAGGTGGAGCTAAGGTTACTTATACCCTTCTTTCTCTAACATGTTAGGATTGATTTCATCAGCATGCAGGTGGTACAGCATTCCCAGACATGAATTGGAGACCTGAAAGCAGAGTTTGCTGTCTATACAGTAGATGTTATACCCATACTGTACTTTTAGCATCCTCTAGAGCAACAAGAATGATAAACCTGCCAGCAAAAGATCATCTTTTGTTTTTCACCAAACCCATCTATTTTCTCCTCTTGCTCAATCCACTGGTTATTTCAAACCTCATTCAAAAAACTAAATCCTTCTCCAAAGCTGCCAAAGTGATCTCTCTCCAGACCACCTGCTTCACTCAGTCTCTGACTGCACTGGATTCTATGTTATTTATTTCTTCTATTTATTCTTGCTCCTACAAGAAAACCAGCCTGAACTATGCAGAGAGCTGACCACTAAAACCAGCAGAAATAGGGAGATGCTGAGAACAGATGTTTATTCTCATCTTTTGAGCATGCTCTGGTGCATCTCAATGTGTATGTGCAGATGTTGAGACCCCTCCTGTAAATCAGATGGCAGGCACATCTTGTTTTGGAGCTTGGATCAGGTCAACCCTCTCCACAGACGTGCCAGTGATTTGCCTTCTGCCCCTGGAAGGGAGGAAGGGAACAAGCCTGTGCTAAAAAAAAAAAAATCTTTCATGTAAGCCAATCCTAAGAAGCTGACAAAACTCCATTGTGAGTATATCAATATTGAGCTACTTTCAGAAATAAAGCCGTTTTCCTAACAAACCATAAAACACTGTTTAGCTCCCTTCCAAAACTCTTTATTACTTATGGAGAAATGTCAATACTTTGTAAAGCTCAATTCTAATAGCTGTATTCATGTTGGCTCAGGGATCTGCCTAAACAATACTTAACTACAGAACTGGTGTCTAAATTTGTTTTATAAATATCTGATGCTCTGCGGAAGGCTTTAGCAATGAGAGCACCATTAATATTACGAAAAACACATTTGCTTCAACAAAGCGGATTTATAACAAATAAACTGTGAAACATACAGGGCTTTTTAAGGTGAAAAGAACTGGGTAACATTTTCAAGGTTCTCTGGTCTTCACAGTACACTTCAGTACTTACGGACACAGGCAATTTGGTATACTCTTAAGTCCACACTAATGTCCTAAAAAGCCTGGCATGCAAGCATCCCTCACCTGTGTCCCAAAGGCTAGTTTTTTGTTGAGGGAGGACACTGGGGTGCTAGCAGTGATGTTGAATATGCATTCATATACCTCAGCATCTCAAGGAGATGGCAAAGATCTCCAGCCTGAAGATATTGCCATGGTTAGTCATCTCGGCTGAAAAGTCACAGCAGAAAGCTCAGAAGTAGGAAGGAACAGCATCCAAAAATCAGAAAAGGATTCAACCTAACTTGCTTGGCTGTGCATCATTAAGGGATACCAGCTCCCATGCAGTCAGCTTTGGCTGAGACAGAGTTTCAAACTCTATGCAAGGGGTTGATGACTGTATGACAGTACATAAGTCTAAGGTGGAAAATTCTTCAACACTTATTTCTAGCATTACATTTGTCAGCTTTCAGATTATTCTTGTCAATGGCTAGTTCAGACCACCACATTGCTATGTAAGCATGTTTTCATTGTGAAGCAGAGGAATATATCCACTGACCTTGTAGGACCTCGAAATGGGCCCACAGAAAACAAAAACATAAGAAAAACTTGCAAGAAAGTTAATAGTAGCACTGAAAAGCAAAATATTTTAGGTCAAAGCTGTATGATTGCCTCCCCAGGTTTGGCATGTGGTTTTGCATGCAGTCAGGCACTGAAGTTTACATGCCCAGTGGAATTACTGGTCCAAACCAGAGTCACCAAATGTACAAAGGAAAATCCAGTTGCTGCTGTGCCAGAGCAGGGATTTTTCATTATGTACTCTTGGCCTGGAAGCCTAAAAGGCACCAAATCCACTTGGGCTACCAACAAAGGCATTGAAGATCCTCAGAAGCATCAGCAGAATCTGAGAAGTTGGAAACTGGCAAAGAAAAGCAGATAGGATGACAGAGAAATGAAAAAAAGTAAATTGTACCATTTAGAGATTTTTAAATGATGCAGTCTCTGTGCCTTTGTATATATACACCTATACAATTCAATACCCAGTATAGCTGAAAAGCCTCTATGTGGTACTTTGAACAAAAAAATCATGTCTCTTGTAAAGAAAAAAAAAAAACAAACCAAAAAAAAAGTATATTCAATATATGAAAAAAAAGAGGAAAAAGAGGAGAGACAAGAAAAAGTCTGGCCTAGTCCAGTGTACATACTTTAAAAAATACACCTGCTGTCTAGCTAAATATGAATGTATCTTCATATGACTATAAGCTTCAAAAGCATAACAGAAGACTGGGAGGGAAAAGAAGAAAAAGAGCAATCTGTACCTGACTTTAAAATACAGCATAGATCCTTACATACTTACAGATATTTAAGTATCAGATAAAACTACTGCTACAATGCAGGGCTAAAGAGCTGCTGTATACTTCTAGCACATGGCCTAAACCTCATTTTACAATTCTCAAACGTAACATAAAATAAATACATCAGTCTACGAGTCTGTTTCTCCTCTCTTCAGCAACAAATATGTTGAAATGTTTTTGTTTTGTACAAAGCAGATACTTTAGTACACATGTTGAGACCTGTAACGTTATTAGCCATGAGCCTTTCACATGCATGCATCAAGTGTTTCATCAACTTGCAAGGAAGAAGTATATTAGTTTTTCCAGTCATTCCAGCACTTTACAGGTACTAAACCCCTTAAAACCCTAATATTTTATATTATGCAGCCAGAACTCATTTTACACTAATGCTGACCCAAAATCTAGCTCACTTATGTAATCAAAAGCAACTCTTCTTCCATTAGCTTAAATGTAAATGAGAAAAAGCATGCAGCTGAAGCAGACAGAATAATTTATAATGAGAGGAGATGTCAGGCCAGGAATACTAAAAAAAAAACAGAGCATAGCACTGAACTCATTTGGAATTGAAGGAAGTAACAGACTTTCTATTATGGTGGTCAGGCTTGAGATGGGAAGGAAAGAAGACGGTCTCTTATGATAGACTGTTGTGGTCAGCAGTAACCAAGTCAAGAAATACTGAAACCTTCAAATAAATCATAGACACATAGAATCATGGAATGGTCTGGGTTGGAAAGGACCTTCTAGTTCCACCCCCCCTGCCTTGGGCAGGGACATCTCACCCTACACAAGGTTGCTTAAGGCCCTGACAACCTGGCTTTGAACACTGCCAGGGATGGGGCAGCCACAGCTTTCTTGGGCAACCTCTTCCAGTGCCTCACCACCCTCACAGTAAAGAATGCTAGAGCCTGACTGACCACTGATTAGAAACACAGAGTTGATTGGCATGCCAACCTGGAGCTGCTCAGCAAAATAGAAATTACAAGTGTATGCACTGCAGCGGTAAGCAGCTTGCTTGCTCTGTTCAGCTGCCATTGAGATTGTTCCAAGGCAGAGAAAAATGTGACTTTGCTTGAAGAGAGAGAAAAAAGAGAGATTAGATTTAAAAATCTGAGTCAACCAGCCTATGGGCAGAAAAAAAGTTAATCTCAAAAGCTGTTCAATCTGCCCAAGACCAGAGGTGCTCTTTGTAAGTGGGTCACAACACTGATGACAGCAGGAGCCTACAGGTTCCTGGAGGGCCACTGCATTCACTGTATCAACACTTCCACGCTCAAGCCTTGGCTGAAAATGCCACCCAACAGCAAGCAATTTATGACTTTGTCTCCTGAAAAACAGTGTCTCTTACAGCAGATCTCTGGGGCACAAAAGAAACTGCAAGCCTCTCAACTATTTGCTCACCTTTCCTTGACGTGTTTAGTTGGTGCTTGGAAAGATTTAAGCCTTTCCATGGATAACTAGAAAATCCACAGCTACAGTATAGATGCTAAGAACAAATTGGTGGGGAGAAGTGGAGGAAAATTCCACCCTAACCAGATAACCCGATGTCCTTGTTTGCTTCTCATCATCATCACAGCCCACAACACACTCCTGGGAAGTGCTGAGATGTGCCAAGGATTAACAGTAAAACAAGAGAAGGACAGGGAAGGCTTTGATCCTCCTGTGCTATTGTATGAGGAAATTACAGGGTAATGCAAAAGAATGAGCCCTTCTTTTGATTCACATTATTCCCAGAGGAATTTCCTGCAAAGTCTGAAGCTCAGACAAGGTATTGAACTGAAGGGACCACTCTTCCCATCTTCTATCCCAAGCTCAGCATGTCCACACTACATTTCTGAGTACAACATACAACTCTAATCCTCTTGGCAGCAGTCACTCATACAAGGTCAGTCCCCCTGCTACAAGATGTCTTTCCAAATTAAGCTATTATTTTTCCTTATTAAACTTCATATTTGAGCTAAAACAGTGACACTGATTCAGTTAATCTATTGCTGTCTGTAGCTCTGTTCAGAGCAGAGCTCACAGAAATCTCATAAGAATCTGAGATGTCCGGTCAAACAGACTCCAATGAGGCAACAGCTTGTAACTAAGGGAGATACAACTTTATTTCAACAACATGCATCATTTCAGCTCCAGGGGCAGCAATGTGAATTATGCTTCCCAGGTGAGATTTCCTCTTCAGTAATAGCAATATGCATCCTGTATGAAGAGACTCAAGAGCATCTCTAAGAGCAGCCTACTAATACACTGTTTACAATACAACACTGAGACATGCTGACCCAACACTTATTTGCCACACACAGTTTTCAGCCCACCAGTGGCTGCTGTTCTGGTTGGGGATGGGGATGTTCTTCCCCAAAAAGAGCTATTATTTATTTCCATTCCCCACCACTGAGGGAAAGGGGTGGAGATAAGGAGAAAAATCAGCTCTCGATCCAGTCAGCTTTTAAACATGAGCAAGGACTCACTGGACAACAAGTCTCACTAAGCAACTTAGGCTGAATATGGTCTAATAAAAAGGAAATTTTAAATGTGCGCAAATAAAACACAAAAGGAAAGAACTGATTCTAAAAGCAGGCATTAGATTTCTTTTCTCTCTTGCATTCTGAGCAAATATTGTTCAAGGATGTTTGACAATCTGTTTGCCAGCTGAAGCATGCATGACTCCAATAAGAACATAACAGAAAATTTTGTGCCCCTTTCTGTCAAGCTGAGGCAACTCCACACTGTGGTGTTTGTCTAAATGAAAAACAAAATAATGGCAGAGCTGACTCAGGCCAGCTTAAGAGCATGTTGAATGAGATGGGATGGAGCTGGGGAACAAGGGAAAGAGGATGCAGAAGGTGTAAAATGGGAATGAAGTCACACACAAGGACCAACCTGGTATAACAATTCCTTCCTCCTATGATTAATATTAACTTGGGCCTTTCTAGGTTTCTTTTTCCTTTTTGATAGCATCTAAATCTTAGCCTGGGTGGATGAAAGCAGTATAAACTAAGCCAGTATCACTGAACATTTTTCTTTTGGAGACGATTTCCCTGCAGGGATCCTCCAAGTGGGAAATGCGGTGTTAGATTGCCTTCATCAGCCAACAGGAACATTGCGCCATCGAGGCCAAGCCCTCACAGGTGATTGAATACCTGCTGAAATTTCAGCCTAACATTCAGAAATCTCCCACTCTCCCTGTTATCCAGATTTCTCTCCCTGCACATTGAATAAAATCTCATTCATGTGGAACGTGCATTACAGCTTTCTGGGCACAGTGCTGGCTTACCTCCACTAAAGGGGACATTAAATCACTATTTTTAGCTCTTTTCCTCAAGCCAGGACAGATCCAAAACTTAATCCTGCCTCTCATTGCCTACAAACCATTTATATATCTGCCCCTTCAATAACAAGCTGCTCCTTCCAGTTTCATTTCTCCATTATTTTCCATTTGCTTTCCTTTCCCAGAAGAGCTTCTACTGGCAAACACAACCTGACCTGGAGCTTTCCTCAGCCTCACATCCACCTCTAAGCTCCCTTATCTCCCTTATCCAGAAAGCAAGGCTACTGCCAATGATACCTTCTTTACTTGACATCTGACACCTTCCTTACCCCCAGGTCCAGTGGCCATAACTTACAGTGTGAGGTGGTGCCTTCAGTTTTCATTTATAATTTATTTTAAGGATTACTTTGGAATGAAAGGTACCTGGAGATGCAGCATGCTACCACTTAGGGATATTCTATCAGAGAGAAGAAAAATCAGACCTGGAAGAAGTGGGAGATCACCGCTTGCTAATCCTGCAGCGACCATGTCCAGAGGATAAGACAACAATGGATTAGACCTGCAACAGCTCCATGCTTTACCATGGCAGGAGCTCACTGCCACCATCACCAACCCTTTCCTGATTGCTACTGACGGGACAGTCATGGAAACTAGGACAGCCCAACAAAGTTCCAGATTAGCTTCAGTGGTATTTTCTGCTCGAGCCAAGCCTTGCCCCTTGTCTGCTTGTAGGTTCCCCAGGAACACTGAGTCTTGGCTCTGTCAGAGCTATAGGCCTTTATAAATTGCCTTCTTTAGGTACATCTGTGAAGGAGGGGCACCTATGGGGCCTGTCTGTTCAGGGCTGTGGATCCAAGCACAAGTCCCAAATAGTCCTGACAAACCTTTCATATTCCAGGTAGGGTTCTAATGGACGGAAGGAAGCCCACCTGCGCACTGAACACAAATTAAGCTCTTAACACCCCCAGCATTTTCTAACATTTATAAACATCTTTCCTTCTACAGAACCCAATGCAGCAAAGTATAGGGAGGGGAGATATAAAGCCTTCTTTCTGGCTGATGTGCTACATCCCAGAGGTAATATTTGTTGAATTACCACTTTCTCCACCTTTGGGGAGTCATAACCAGTGGAGTATCGCTAAAGTCTGATTGCAGGGTGGAAACAACATCCATTTTCCCACTCCCAGAACCACGAGATGAACTAGCTGTGTTTGTGTGTATGTATTTGTCCATACCCTTCTTTCTCCACAAAACAAATTACAATTTGGGTTAACTGATCAAACACCACATGAAAGAGGATATTATAGAAGATTTGCACTTGAAACACCTGTCTCAATATAATCTGTATTGTTTAAAAAGTGCTTTTTTAAAAAGTAGACAAGCAAAACCAAAACTGATACCCTTAAAAACATTTGTGATTTGAGCTTCTCTAAGTTAGGTGTGCTCTCTCAGGACTGTAGGTAAAGATCTGGTTTTGCCAACAATAACCAAGAGTACTAGAAAAGAGAAAAGTAAATTATGAGACACTCAATCCTCTAATAACCCAGACTGAAGCCAAGGGCATCCTTGATAGTGGAATACATTTAATCGAAGAACAAAACTTTCCAATTGACTGCTGACAATGTAACAGTTGTGTCAGCAAAATTTCCCCTGCTGCCTCTCTCTCCATACCACCCTGCCATGCAGAAAGATGGGAACACAACAGAGTCCTGTTCAAACCTTCGTTGTTGCAGGGCATCCTCAGTTTTCTCTGAAATATGCATTCAGTCCACACCATCAGTGGTGACCAATGTTATTCAAGCTGCTGCAGACATGCAGCTGGCATTTGGCAATGGTGCAAATGATGATAAGTAATGATTTTATGAACACAGCCCATTATCTGGGCAGACAGTGGGAGACGAGGATAAGGATTTGTCTTACCTCATCCATGCAGAGAAGTTTTAGGTTTCAGGAAAAGCAGCTGGATATTTATTCCAGGTCTACAATTCTGGCAGTAGGAAGAAGTATTAGGGAAGACAACACCATTGCACACCCCACATATCACAGCATCTTCCACGAGCTCTCAGATAAAGAAAGGTCCATTTTATTCCCAGGCAGGTAGGCCAAGGATGTAAAGAGCTATGGAGAGCTAGAAAAATACTTCAGCCATTGAAAAGTGGGGCAGCTACCGAAATGCTGTCCTGAGAGCATCAAGAAGTTGTGACAGAGATGTGCCAAGAGAGAGTCAAGTGTGTGCTCCTTGGGGAACTCCTGCATCATGGGTCAGTGAAGGAGCTTGTGAAGCAGTCACAAGTTGAGGCTCTTTTGTTGTCTGAAATTAGTCCCTTTGAAATGTTCTTGTCCTAACTAAATAAAGAAAATTCTTCGGGCTGAATATTTAGAAAACCATTGTCTCATTGAGAGCAAAATCCAGGGGAGCTGCAAGAAGAATGGGCTGTCCCCAGTAGTATGGATAGAGTCCTTTGCAGCCACTGCCCTTAGTAGTGAGTCAAGTATGACCTTGCAGACTTCTCTTTCCCTCAGTTTTTGCACTTCATTATTTTTCCCATTGGAAAAAAGAAAAAATGCAAATACAATGGATGAGACATTTAGGTCAAAACTTTCAGAAACAGGATCCCAGTGTCAGTCTCTAACAAGTGGCCTGAGAAAGCAGTATCTCCCACTCCCTTCGAAAAGCACTGGCCTTTTGAGTATCAGATTATTTAGGGTGATCGATCCTTTCCTCAAAGTTTTATTTTCTCATAGCACAAACCTCAGGAGTCCAACCTAATGAAGTTGTACATGTGGCCAGAACTAAGAAAACCCTACAAGAATAAGGCCCCCATTTCACTCAGGCTAACTGTGAAATCCTGAGTGCACCCTGATGAGCACTGAATTCTCTATTTACATCACACCTCAAATAACTATAATTTCCAGGAAACCACAAACATCCTTTTCACACATCTACATGAATAAGCAATTCTGGCATGTGCTCTTCCAAATCTCAATCTGGAGATGCCCCTCTACTTGACAGCAGAGGGAATCCAATGGATGGTTTAGCCCATCACACTTCAAATAGCTCAAGCTGGTTGAGATCCCTCACATGGTCTGCTACCTCCATACACATCTCTGTATCTGCTGGACAGAATTAGAAGCTGGGCCAGTTGCTATTACAGCCAGGTTAGATTAGCACTCATGGATAGAGCAGTGTTGCAGGACTAAACAACTGCTTCAGATTTGCTCTGAAAAACCTGAAGAACACCTGCACTGCCTTATTTCTCCCCTCTCACTGTCAAAGAGCCCCATGCCAGCCTACATGTACCTTCCGCCTCCCATTTCACTGTTAAAGTTCCAAATCGATTGCCTTGGTGCTCAAAAAAAAAAAAAAATCTCCTTTCTTATCAGCTTTTGAACAAATTTCACTGCTGGAGATAGAATTTCTATCCAGGTATTTCTGAATTGCTCTGAACAGTATATTCTATACGTCTTCAGAAAATGATATGTAAAATGGAGCACTGATGCATTTTGCATTTGGAACTGAAAGAGATTGATACTTATTGAAGTATTTTGATTTGCCTTTTTTTCTATAAAAACTGTATTAATTATTAGCAATAATACCAGACATTACTTAAGGAAACAGACTACCACATACCAAACTTATTAACCTGGTAGTGCAGAGCACGGCAGCACACAGTTCCCAGTTAAGTATAGCTTTAAAGCTTAGGCTTAAGGTTATTTAAACCAATGCTTAAGAGCGTAGGCTGAATTAATTTCTCACAGTATCACAGTATGCTAGAGATTGGAAGGGACCTCGAAAGATCATCTAGTCCAATCTCCCTGCCAGAGCAGGAACACCTAGATAATGTTACACAGGAATGTGTCCAGGCAGGTTTTGAATGTCTCCAGGGAAGGAGACTCCACAGCCTCCCTGGGCAGCCTGTTCCAGTGTTCCGTCACCCTCACCGAGAAGAAGTTTCTTCTCAAGTTTAAGTGGAACCTCTTGTGTTCCAGTTTGTACCCATTACCCCTTGTCCTATCATTGTTTGCCACTGAGTAGAGCCTGGCTCCATCCTCGTGACACTCCCCCTTTATATATTCTCAGCCACACTCAAACTTTTAAACTCTCATTCACTCACATCCTCCCCAGGAGATAAGAAAAAGCCAGATCAGCACCAAAAGATGAGGCAAGATTAACACAGGGATCCAGCATACCTCCCAAGTAGCATCTACCTAGGAACAGAGATCTGCTGACCCCAGGTCTCACTATAGAGGACAAGAGCATATGAAATGCATTTTGCTATACACCACAGAACAAATGAAATCATATGTAAGGGATCAAATGTTGCAATAGCACAAGGCAGGTCCTGCTCTATTTTTGTGCCCATCAGCTCAGTCCCAGCAAGGAGTGAATCAGACTTAATCTTTTGTACAAACTCCACCAAACACTGTTTCAATTGAAAAAGGCTTAAGGTGAGATCTACTTTTCTCCATACAAGCTCCTGTCACAACCACTGTCAAGATACCGGCATACATTTAAACGTGAGACTAAACATGAAGTGTGTTGTATTTCTTTTTAAACACAATGAAATATTCCTTCAAAAAGGAATTGTGCCATCCTACATTTTAATTCAGCTCCGGTTCATCTACAAGAGGCATCTTCTTCCTCTGCAATCTCACTGTGCTACAGCTGTTAAGGCTACCATAACACTACACACTGATACTTCAATATAAAGCTAAGTCACAGAAAGCAATAAGAAGGAAATAAGTAATAGAAATAGTCTCTTAGTGAACAAGGACCCTGTTCCTGAATAAATGTCCTCAGGAGCAAGGACAATATGTGATGAAAACCTAAGTTGTATAAAACACAGCTAATTTGCTAAACTGCCTCAGAACAGACTGGTGTGAGTTTTTTGTCTTTTTTTTTTTCCTAAGGATTTCCATGGAGATACCGATGTCTCTCACATAAAGCACTCTAAAAACTAATAATATAATATCTGCTGCTTTTACACCTTCCCAAAACACCTGACACACAGCACTTCATCACCTGTGCTGGTCTTCCAGGTGCTGGAGGTGACAGTGCAACCTTTTGGCTATTTGATGCAATCTGTGTCCAGTTTTTGCTATTTCCAGGTTTGTGATTTTTCTCTCAGCTGCCAACAAATTTTCAAACATGCGATATGCTACAGATCTTGTGGTCTGGATTTCTTCCAGCACTCCACTAACATCTGCCAAATTCCTGTTAAATCCAGCACTGGTGGATGAGCACTTACCAATGGTGTGAAACTTAATGCAAGTAACTAGTGGAAGCTTGGGAGCAATTAAATTTTAATCAGAGATAAGTTCAGTTTTCAGCATTGTGTGTTATCTCTAGTGTCTAAATAGGTAATATCTATAATAATCCTCTCTTCTTGTAATCAGCAGCATCGAGCAGCAGAAAGAGAGAAAAGTAACTGCTTCAGAAGTCCCCTTCCCAAGAAAGCCGCCCACCATATTAATAATTTCTGCAGCCTTTCTCTCTGACATGCCATCTGTATCCCAAATGACTAAGTTGTGTTTTCTAGGCAGATCCAAACATCTGCCCTTCTCCTGGCTGTATCTCCTCAGTCTCCTGCTTGAGATGGCCCCTTAAGACTGGCTCTGCTGGCAGGGCTGCTCATCTCACTGCTCTCCAGTGTTTCTAGGCCAAAAGAGCAAGGCTAATGCTTCCTTTTGAAAGCATGTACAGGTTCCTTCCACCCTCCCAACAGGTCACTGAGTGAGAGCTGGTTTTCGCCTGGGTTCTTGGCTTCTTCCTCCCGCTGTGCCTAGGGCAGTGGGACACCCCCAAACCTGCTCCAAATCTTTTCTCTCCATGGGCTATGAATTTACAGATCTCTTGCCAAAGGCTGCCTAATCCACAGCCTTTCCCATCCTTGTAAACATGCAGGATGAACACAACAGCTTCTCATAAAATAAATCAAGCCTTTCTACTTCTTAGTAAGTGACAGATGCAAGTCACGGTCCTTTTACTATGCTGCCACTGTGGGATCAAAGCTTTCCCACTGTTCATTCAAGTTCAGAAGTCCCCTCTCATGAATCTAAAGACTGTTTTTGCATGCAAAAAAATAGGACCAACATAGCAAGCAGAGCTCAGCACCCCTCAGGCTGTTCTTAACGAAAAATGTACAGCCCAACACAAGAGTTGGTGGCTGAGGTCTGGGAGCCATTCAGGGAAATGCAAGGATCCCTCCAAAAAACATTTTCAGTACAAAATCTTTCTTTGAAGGCAGCCATGTGATCAGAGCCAGGCTTCAGGAAAATATAAAAGGCAGCAGCAGGCTCCTTGGCCTCAGAAGGCTACAGAGAAAGCAGAAGACATAACAGAAGCTGGGGATTTTTTTTTTTTTTTTTACTGCTTTGCAAGTGAAAATATCCTAAACACACTCAGCAAGTGTGTTTAGGATATTTAGTAAGCAGCTTGGGGAAGTTAGATGAACAGCTGCCTGGAACTAATTCATCCATTTTCCTTTCTGTTAATGAATACAGACAATGGAAAATCAGTAGATGCAGAAACCCCACAATTTTTATGGATTTATAGACTGATTTTCTGTACCTCATCTAGTCATTTTTATGCCTGTGCAAAGTGATGCTACAGTTGGTGTAAAGTACTACTGGATTATCATAGGGATATTTTTACCCTCCATTTTTACTGGTGCGGCAAATGGCTACAGGTGTCAAAGGCAAAAGCAAATGTGCAAAATGTGTCCTTTAGCAGAGAAAAGGAATATTCAGCAAAACTAAAAATGAAATGAATTTGCTATCCCCACTGCTGTCTCCAGTTCAAATAACATGCAGGGATATGTACTACTTTGTCTCCAGTAAACTGTTTTCCTCTTCACCTCTGCCCCAGATTTTTCCCATTTAAAGTGGTGTGCAACAATCAGGATCTCTTTAGAGAAAGGCAGAAGAAGCATCAGTCCCAGTTGCAATTCTGCGCTGAAAAGCTTCATTCTCTCATATTTCTCACCCAGTAAGACCTGTACCACACTATACATTTCTCTTGGTACATTACAGTTTGCAGGGCAAATCCAGCTGGATTAATGATAAAGTGCACTGGGCTCAAGGAGAGATTGAACACAGAATGAACAAACGGTCTTCTGAATTGCACAGCCTCTCCTGAATCCTAGTTAAAGCTTTTTTTCCCTAAAAAACACTGTGTAGGCTATGAGGAATATCTTCATAAAATGTGTGTGCAGCTATGAAACAATGTCCTTTCTTCAGTTAATGCAAATTTTAAGGCCATGGTCATAACGACAAGACAGCTATTCCCATGTGCAAATGCAAAATCCTTTTGAAGCTGGATATATCCACAGTTCAAAAATACACCAAATCCCAAGTACCACTAAGAGAAAGAAAAGGGAAATTTAATTTCCAACCAAACCAGCAAGGATAATGCAGCCCAGTACGATGCCATAACATTATACACATTTGAATAAACCACCTCTCTTCAAAAATGCAAATAGAGACTCTACGTCTTCCACTGGCTCACAGACTTTCAGAACAGGAAGGCATCACGGCATCATCTGCTTTGATCAGCCAGTACTGTTACAACCCACATGCCAAAAACTCAGGCACTGTCCAATCAGTTTCCTTGTGTCACTGCTGAATCTGCCTGCTGAGAAAGCAGCAACTCTTAGCAAAAAAATGGCTCACAAACTTTTATCTTTGATATAGGCTTTCACTGCACTGAGTTACCACAAAGCTACTCTAGCTAAACCTCAGAATTATTAAGCAGAGCACAGGCTCATTACTGATCTTATTCAGTGTCATTTCGGCATGCATGCAGACAAAACCCATAAACAAAAAAAAAGCCCCCCAGAAACTGTAGGTCAAGAATAAACAGACAAAATCTTCACTTGAAAAAGAAGAGAAAATCCCACCAATTTTCCAGGTGAAATTATCTATGTCTGTATTTGCTATCTAGAATGCAGTGAATACCAGAGTCTCCAAAAACCATGGCAACCAAAATATGTGAGCAACTTTTTTCTTTCTTTTTTTTTCTTTTCTTTCTTTTTTTTTTTTTTTTCTTTCTTAAATAGTTTTTTCACATGGCTGAGACTCCTGCTTTGGTTTTTAAAATAAAAGGGTGGTGACTAGAAGGCTCCAGCCTGGAGTGCGCTTGCTGGATGAGCCATGCATGACTTCAGGGCTTTGGGAGATTTTGCACCATGTTACTTTGTCTTTTTTCTACCAATTGCATTCAATTCAATCAAAGACTTCAGCTATCCCTCACTCTCAGCCAGTATGATCATCTGTGTGCATCCACCCTTAGAAAAAGTTTTCCTATCTGAGAAGTAGCCATATCCAACAATGTAAGGTATTTGGAAAGACCTTCTCCCCACTCCCCATTCCCCTCCCCCCCCCCCCGTATAACTTTCTTTTACTTACAATTTTTTACCTTTGTCCACTTAAAGAAAAGGTACAATACTGTAAAAGAAAAGCAGAGCAACAACCTGCATTAGGGCAAGAGACAAGAGAGAGTAGCAATTTATAGCTCTCTCCCTGAAGCAAGGGTAGATATTGCTGCCGTTTAAACCCACTTCCACCTTGCACTTTCCACCATTTCCTGTTACTTTACAGCCCAGTACCTGACTTGAAGAGAAGCCTGTCTCCTGCTGCCTGGGAACTGCCTCATACTTCAAGGCAATGTACATCTTGCTATGGACTAAATTAAGTTGAATAAAACCAATTTCCACCCTGACATTATTCAAACATTGCCACAACCAAATAGAGTAGAAAGCCAAATGAAAAAAACAAATGCTCAAGTGATTTCATAGATTAAAATCTCCACAGATTTGAACTCCTCCTACTGAAGACGGATGCCCTATAGTGCATTATGGTCTGTGCACTGTAAAATTCTGCAAGTTTTAGCGATATTTATGATTTTAATTATCATGTACTATACTTCCTTATGCAACAGCTTAAATCCCACAATGTGACTATTTTTTTCCTGTAATACCATACTTCGGGAACAGACCTGGCTAAAAGAAGCATTAAGAGTTACAGCTTCAGTAACCATGCTGCAGATGGCTATGGTTCACCATTGCTTGGTGCTTTTACTGTAAGTGTGTGAAGCACCTTTGCCTTTTGAAAGGTGCTGTACAGAAATGTCTCAACTATCCAGTCAGCAATAGCAGCTTCTTTAAAGATTTCTGATAAACTGCATTCATCAGCCTTTAAGTGAACACCAGAAAAGAAAAAAAATCTTAGTATCTTTGGACCTAGTAAAAGGTCCTCATATTTTATTTTATTTTATTTTTATTGTATTTATTCTTCACTTGTGTGGCTTTTGGCCAGCTGCCCACAGAAGTCCTTCCCTGTCTCCTGAGGTGGCAATTGAGTGGCAGAAGAGGTTTTTTTGCTAAATTCTTGCTGATCTGACAAGCGACTTGCAGTCCCTGACTCTGACCCTCCTCATCTAGCATAGGATCACAAAAAGCCCCCTTTGCAACTCACCCCAACAGCCCTGACACAGCTTCAGGAAACAAAGCATATGAGCAGATGCATCCGTGTCATGTAAATACAGAGATGCAGGTTAAAACAAACCTCTAAGCAGCAAAGTAAATGTACGATGTGCCTCCTCCTCCCCACTAACAGCAAGGCGCGGGGAAGCAGTAGCTGCAGTACCACCCTGAGGACACAAAGAGCAGAGCCAAGGCTGCATCTCAGCCCTGTCTGTAAACTGCAGGGGGTAGTCCCCATCCTTTTCCTTCCCCCCCCCCCCCGGACGCCCGCTTTTTTTTTTTTTTTTTTTTTTTTTTTTGGGGGGTGTGTGTGAACAAATGGTAAGTCTGTGGAAATCAGAGAGCAAAGGGAAGATCAAAGAGTGCAGGTAGCTAGATCATTATGTTTCCCAGCTGGGGCAAGAGTTTAAGCCTCCAGGGCTTACTTGCCAAGTTATTTTAGAGTTGTGCCAAGAGAGCTGTGTCCTCTGTAGCTTCCTGGCATAGGAACTGTTGCGAAGCAAAGCAATGAGGTTTCCAGTGCTGCAGGAGGGTTGTCAGGCTGCAGGACCCACCAACTACACAGACATCTAGTTAATTCAAGTGCAATTACAGTCAATAAATCTGCTCATTACTTATACCTCTTTAGCACTGGAATCTGAAGGATGTTGGTTTATATATCCTATGGGGGAATGTGAGGATTTAGGGGCAGAAGCTGGATTTACTATCCAAATAATAACTTGGAGGCTGAGGCGCTCACAGACCACTCTCTCTCATGTGGCATCACTCCAGAGGTGGTCAACGCCTCTGGGATGAAGTTCTACATGGGCTTATGCTGGGGATTGGGCTGGAAGAGTGAATCAGAAAACCAGCCTAGAAATACCACCACATCCCTGGTGGGATTTGGCTAGAGAAAATAACAGGACTGTAACTGTAGCTTGGACTCTTCACTAGAAGCCCTTTTTGCTCTGCCTTTTCTAGCAAGCTGTAGATGGATGCTTTGTCTTACCTCATCCTGCCATCCTTGAAATAGGGAGGTACCAGGTGGTGAATACACTTCAAATGCTGCCAGGTAGCCAAAAAACTAAAGCTCAGTCCCTTCACAAGATGCAGTGGCCAAACACCCGGAGTTGAAACTCGTTAATGCAACCTGTCCTCATCTTACATTGACCACTATGCCCTAAAGCCATCAGGAGACAGGTATTTGACAAGTGTTTCTGACCTAGCACTACCTGGTTAAATGTGAGCCCTTTCCAGGCATGCTGGGTGTGAGTCTGTACAACTGTTCAAGTCCACTCAGAGTCTCAAACAGCAGTGCTTGCAGCAGCACAGGCACTTCGCTGTTTGGACTGAACCTACCAGAGAGGGATGCTGCCATGCTGACCTGACAAGGCAGGGGGGACAGGTACTACTATCTCTTAAAGCACTAAAAAAGCATTTTGGATAAAAAGTCACCTCAGAAAAGTAACCTTTATGTCTGGATATGCTCAAAGATGCAATTTTGGTTTGGGGGGGGGGGGGGGAAGAACTTACCTTGCTCAGCATGCACCTCTCTTTCTCCATCCTCACTACTCACATAATATGGTCAAGAGGTTTCCCAGAACCTCTTGCACTGCTGGATGCAAGTTGTACTATGTAGCTGTTCACACAGCTCTGCTTTTTCCTATGTTTCCTTTCCTCACACATTTTTCTTCTATTGAATTTTTGCAAGACTTGTAGCTTTGAGCTAGCTACAAATGAGGGTAAAATGCTTTGTGCTAACACTCTTTCCTTCCTTGCCATAGAATCATAGAATAGTTAGGGTTGGAAAGGACTTTAAGATCATCTAGTTCCAACCCCCCTGCTATTGGCAGGGACACCTTACGCTAAATCATATCACCCAAGGCCTCGTCCAGCCTGGTCTTGAACACTGTCAGGGATGGAGCATTCACAACCTCCATGGGCAACCTATTCCAGTGCCTCACCACCCTAACAGGAAAGAACTTCCTTCTTATATCCAATCTAAACTTCCCCTGTTTAAGTTTGAATCTGTTACCCCTTGTCCTGTCACTACAGTCCCTAATGAAGAGTCCATCCCCAGCATCCCTATAGCCCCCTTCAGATACTGGAAGGCTGCTATGAGGTCTCCATGCAACCTTCTCTTCTCCAAGCTGAACAGCCCCAACTTTCTCAGCCTGTCTTCATACGGGAGGTGCTCCAGTCCCCTGATCATCCTCGTGGCCCTTCTCTGAACTTGTTCCAACAGTTCCATGTCCTTTTGATGTTGAGGACACCAGAACTGCACACAATACTCCAGGTGAGATCCACAAGAGCAGAGTAGAGGGGCAGGATCACCTCCTTCGACCTGCTGGTCACGCTCCTTTTGATGCAGCCCAGCATACGGTTGGCTTTCTGGGCTGCAAGTGCACACTGAAGCCAGCCCATGTTCATTTTGTCATCAACCAACAGCCCCAAGTCCTTCTCCGCAAGGCTGCTCTGAATCTCTTCTCTGCCCAACCTGTAGCTGTGCCTGGGATTGCTCCGAGCCAGGTGTAGGACCTTCCACTTGGCATGGTTAAACTTCATGAGGTTGGCATCAGCCCACCTCATAAGTGTGTCAAGGTCCCTCTGGATGGCATTCCTTCCCTCCAGCCTATCAACCGAACCACACAGCTTGGTGTCATCGGCAAACTTGCTGAGGGCACACTAAAACTCACTGTCCATGTCAGCGACGAAGATGTTGAACAAGACTGGTCCCAACACCGATCCCTGAGGGACACCACTCGTTACGGGTCTCCAGCCTGGCATTGAGCCATTGACCACAACTCTTTGTGTGTGGTCATCCAGCCAGTTCTTTATCCACCGAGTGGTCCATCCATCAAATTGATGTCGCTCCAATTTAGAGACAAGGATGTCATGTGGGACAGTGTCGAATGCTTTGCACAAGTCCAGGTAGATGACATCAACTGATTGACCCCTGTCCATCAGTTCTGTAGCCCCATCACAGAAGGCCACTAAATTGGTCAGGCAGGATTGCCCCTTCGTGAAGCCATGCTGGCTGTCACCAAGCACCTTGTTGATTTTCATGTGCCTTAGCATGCCTTCCAGGAGAATCTGCTCCAAGATTTTGCCAGGCACACAGGTGAGACTGACTGGTCTGTAATTCCCCGGGTCATCCATTTTCCCCTTCTTGAAAATGGGGGTTATATTTCCCTTTTTCCAGTCGTCGGGAACTTCACCTGACTGCCATGATTTTTTAAATATGATGGCCAGTGGCTTCGCAACTTCATTTGCCAGCTCCTTCAGGACCCACAGATGGATCTCATCAGGACCCATGGACTTGTGCACATTCAGATTTTTAAGATGGTCTCGAACCAGTTCTTCTCCTACAGTGGGCTCAAGGTCTTCGTTCTCACAGTCCCTGTATCTTTCTTCCAAGACTTGGGTCGTGTGGTCAGAGCCTTTGGCAGTGAAGACCGAGGCAAAGAAGTCATTAAGAACCTCAGCTTTCTCCAAATCCTGTGTAGCCAGTTCTCCTGAGAGCTTCCTGAGGGGGCCTACATTCTCCCTAGTCTGTTTTTTATTTGCTATGTACTTGTAGAATCCCTTCCTGTTATCTTTAATACCTCTAGCTAAGTTTAATTCTAACTGGGCCTTAGCTTTCCTAACCTGGTCCCTAGCTTCCCGGACAACATCCCTGTACTCTTCCCATGCCACTTGTCCTTGCTTCCACTTATTATAAGCCTCTTTTTTCATTTGAATTTTCCTCAGTAGCTCCTTATCCATCCAAGCAGGTCTCCTGGCCCTCCTGCTGCACTTCCTTCTGGTTGGGATGCAACACTCCTGAGCTTGTACCAGGTGATCCTTGAATATCAACCAACAGTCTTGGGCCCCTCTGCCCTCTAGGGCTGTATCCCATGGAACCTTCCTAAGCAGGTTCCTGAAGAGGCCAAGGTCTGATCTTTTGAAGTTCAGGGCAGTGAGCTTGCTGCACGCTCTTCTCACTGTCCTGAGGATCTCAAATTCGAGCATCTCATGATCGCTGCATCCAAGGCTGCCCTGGAGAGTCACATTTCCAACGAGCCCTTCCCTGTTGGTGAGCACAAGGTCAAGCACGGCACCTCTCCTTGTCGGCTCCTCTATTACTTGCAGAAGGAAGTTGTCTTCCACACAATCGAGGAACCTCCTGGATTGCTTGTGCCGGGCCGTACCGTCCTTCCAACAGATGTCAGGGTGGTTGAAGTCACCCATGAGAACAAGGGCCTGCGAGCGTGAGGCTTTTCCTATCTGTCTATAGAGTGCTTCATCTGCAGGTTCTCCTTGATCAGGCAGTCTGTAACAGATCCCCACAGTAATGTCTCCCATAGCTATATTCCCTTTAACCCTGACCCACAAACTCTCTGTGGACTGCTCACCTGTCCCTAGACAGAGTTCCATCCTTCCAGCCTACCCCTAACATAAAGGGCAACTCCCCTTCCGCGCCTGCCAGGCCTGTCTTTCCTAAAGAGCCTGTAACCTTCCATCCCACCATGTTTCTGCGATGCCTATTACATCATACCCCCATAGATGTGCACACATCTCTAATTCCTCTTGTTTGTTCCCCATGCTATGGGCATTTGTATAGAGGCATCTGAGCCGAGCTCCAACTGAAGCCATCTCATTGGCTGGAGCGGCTGGGATATCTCTAAGTTGCTCCGAGCATTTATTATAGGTTCTGGCAACTGACTGGGTGTGTTGGAATGGAATGATGCTCCCCTCCCCCAACACATCTAGTTTAAAGCCTCCTTGACCAGTCTGGCAAGCCTCCTACCAAAACTGCTCTTTCCCTCCCAGTGTTCTTTTAAAACCCCAAAACACACCTCTGGGAGCATGTTTTCTGGATGTAATTTGTAATCGTCTGTGCAAACAGAACAGAAGGAATATGCTAATTTCATTAGCTACTGATTGCAAAAGTCAATACTCCTTGATCCATTTGTGCTATTTCTCATCTTGCCAATTCTTCTTGGGAAAAAAAAAAAGTCAAAAACTATAAAATGTTTTATCCATTTGTGCAGGTTACCAACAATGATGTCCAGAGAGCAAAACTAACAAAAGTAGTTTAGATTACAATCACATTTCTTTTCTGCATGGAAATGATAGGACGTGTATTGGTTGCTGATTTCAGAAATACGTGAATATGAATTATGCTGTGTCAGTAATATTTGACCAGTTCCACAACTACCTCTTTTCCTGCAAACCTAGAGCTTCTACAAACCCAAAAAGACCATTTGCCATTTCTAAGAATAGTATGTGAAAGAAACAGCCACAAGTTTAGAGAGTGCCACAGTTAAAATATCCCTTTCTACAGAAAATAGATATAGGTCTGAATGCATGAAATGACTAACCACACAACCAGAACAAAGAAACAACAATAAAATCTGGCCTCTGGGTGACAAGCAATGGCTCCTAGGTCATGCCCAACATTTCCAATTGTTTAGAAGGAGTAACCCTTTATTAATACCATACCACAGGACAGTGAAGGACCACATGGGAAGAGCAATGCCTGGAGGTACGGCCCACCCCATTGCTCCTAACAGAATTACGCTGAGTAAGGGGGTCTTCATTTAACTATTCATTCACTATGTCATTATTTTAGGTTTTCCACAAAAGCTGTTTCAGTTCTTGCTCTTGTGTTCACTTCCATTTGCCAGGGCAAGCATGACATTCAAGTGAGACAGACTGGCAACCCTGATCTGAGCCAGCTTCTGTGCCATCAAATGCTGCCTGCTCCCCAATACTGCATCTCAGCAGCAAAATTTAACATTGCTATCCTAGTTTATTGCAATATATATACTTCTATACAATTAACATGTGCTCTGCATGTTCTACAGACACTACAGCAAAACGTCAGAGACTTCAGGCACTCTGAGAAATCACTATGCCAGCAAGTAGGAGAACCTACCTCCAGTGACGAGGGCACACTGTGACTGCGTGTGCAGGAGCTCACTGCTTCATGGGGACTCACAAAGATCAATTCGGACCTCATTAAATATTTAGGATTTTAATTTCTCAGTGATTTCAATAGGTAGGCAAGTATCAAGAGAGAAACCACAGATCTCTGTGTAGAGTCAGATGGGAGTTTTAAGGGTCTACACAGCACGAATGGCTCTAAGCAATTGCATTAAGTGAGCACAGTCCCAGTGCTACAGCAGAAACTTCAGGTCTCTCCAAGGAGCCATTTCACTGAAAGCAGAGGAGAGTTGACACAGCAGCCCTGCATCTGAAAGGAGGGCCTCGAGATTTCACTGTGAGCAAAAAAATCCCTTCTCAGTAGATGAGGATCAGCACCTGTCATTCTCTAGTCAGCAGCCTTTGTTCTCTCCAGTAATGAACACCTTTGTAAAAAAAGCTGTAGATTAGAAAAGGAATTAACCTCCAAACAAAGGAGAGGCTTAATTAAGCATTGAACTAAAAGGAAACAGAAGGGAAGTATAATAAAAAAAAAAAAAGGGAAAAAGACAAGATAGCTGCACAGACTTAATTCCAATTTCCCCTCTTGTAGGTCATTTTAACCAATGTAATTTCCTTTCTGCATTTTAGCAAGTTTGTTACTGTGGCACTGCCCATTACAGAAGGGTTTTTGTTGCTTTCTACTCGCTTGTACCTTTTTTAATGCTTTGCATTACAAGCCCTCCATAAAAAAAAAAAAAAAAAAAAAAGGCAAACCAGATTTAAATTAGACTTTGGGAGTACGCCATTTCATAAACTTCTCCCCAGAGAGCTTCAGCTAATTAAACAAATGATTGCAAAATACTCACAATGTCAACCCTGTCAGCTTATATGCAAAATATCTACACCAAGCTGTAGTTATTTAACCAAACACAATGTAGAAGAGCAATGTGCTTTAAAGATAAGCACAAACTTAAGGGGGTACACACTTTTTAAAACTATGGGTAGATTACGGAGAGGCCAAAGACTTTGAACATCCCTGCCTATGACCTTGGAAGCCAGCAGGTACAGCTATGATGATCTGGAAAGAACAGGACCTTAAAATCTGGGTGGATAGCCTGAGGAGACTTCCACAGATTAAAAAAATGGATGAATGTACTGGGCTGTTCTCAACATTTGGGTTGAGCTCTGAGCTACTGCCCAAAAGGGCAGGTTATGAGTGGCTAATAATGCTGAAAGAAATCTCTGATTTTTTGCTGTTAAATTGCAGCATCTTGGTGCAAAAGCTGGAAAGAAGCAAGCAAGTAGGAATTGGTGCCTGGGGTAGGAAACTAGTAATATAAACGTTATGTGATTAGTCCATGCATAGTTCCTGGAGGTAGTGAAAGTCTCAACTGTCCAAAGCTAAATGATTTTAAATCTCTATATACATTACATAAAAGCATAGCTTAAAAACATCATTTTTCCCTTCCCATCATTTCCGTCTCATTTTGCCGCCTTCTAAACTATGTGGCTTGCCCAGCATGCCCTCTATGCCCATCATCTTTGAACAAACCATGCAAGCTGTATTTATTTTCTGGTACTCCTCTCCCATCGACCTCATCCCCAATCCACATCCTGGTAGCCCATCACTCTTCCCATTTTCTCTTTACAACACACACCTCAAGTATGAAGTACTCACTCCCTCCCAGGGCCAACTACTCCTTTCCCTCACACTATATTTAATTTGCCCAAGCGAGTGACACTTCCCAGGCCTTAGCTTCTCAATGGATTTTATGATCAGGTGCACACAATGAGGTATAACATAAATTATTACAGTCTTGTCTAGGAAAATGTAGTATTAAACTTTTCTAAAGCCCTGTTAAGGGTCAAAGAACCCATTGTACAAGGTTTGAGCAAAACTGAAAATGAGGAGGGAAGAGACAGAAGGCAAAAAAGGTGGCTCTGCTCATCATGGCAAGGTCAGAGACTGAAGCTGATGTTAAAAAAAATGTAACAGGGTTAGGATGCTGGCAAGCCCCTGATGGGTTTCCCAGCTCTGCTTGAGAGATGCTGCTTGCTGGGGATCTGGCAAACAAGACTGACATCAGCTTGCTCAGTGCCCCCTGATTTAGAAGCTGAGATTAAGAGGGGATAATTCTTACTGTACCAATCCAGGTGCAAAACCAGCTCTGGTATACTGCATGTTTGAAAATGAGAGACACAGTAGTAGGAGGCAAAAACTACCTATTCTCACGCGCCATGGCCATGATAACCCTGGATACTCCTGAGGACACCGTCCTGGTAAAATCAGCTAGGAGCAAGGCATGCCAGAATTGAGATGAGCTCCCACCCATCCAGACGTCCCTCTTCAAGGCTGCTTCATGCCTTGGCAGACGTATTAATGAGAAAACAGTTTTGAAAGGGGAAACTCAGTTCAGAACATTCCTTTAGGAGGAATGCCAAGATCCTTCTTTGTTTATTTTACTTGCTGTGTAAACATTTTTTTTAAATACTAATCAATACAGTCTGTAGAGCGTAGTTTTTTAAATAACCAGTATGGACGTATCTTGCTCATGACTCTGGCCTTTTCTTTAACTCCAAGCACGTTGCCATTTTATTTTATATATTTTGCTGGCTACTTCCTGATCATAAACTCTTAGTCAATCAGCTTGGATGAATCAGAATGTCTAAAATCACGTAATAGACACCAGCATTGGAAATGGTCAGAAAATGGGAATTAAGGCTGAATGCTCTGTTTAAATTATCAAAACACATTAAGGCATGAGAAAGCTGAGAAATATCTCACTGAATGTGTCTGGTAAGAGCATTCAGTTTGCTTCTTCCAGGCTCCCTCTTAGCAGCACTGGTTCCAGATCTGCTGAACGATTTTAAAGTTCAGTGAACAAATTCTTTCATTTGTTTGGTTTTCTCCCATTTTCTGTGTGAATTCTTCTCAAATTCAAGCTTGCTTTTTGCCTCTAAATATGAGTGGCAATCTGCAGATACTCTAATCAAAATGGTGCATTAACTTCACTCCCCTGCCCCTTAACTTCTTCAATGTACAGAACCCAGTTTACATAGTTATGATTACAAAATATTAACATAATGTACCTCTTCCTTAGCAACAGCTATAGTGTCAGAGGAATGCAGCCCATAATGCAGCTTGATCTAGAAGCACAATAAAATATAAATAAGCTTGTTACACTTCAGTAGCACACAGGATTCCGCTGTGAAGGGCTTTCATGATTTTAGAATCCTCATCTTCTTTTTACTCTCCACCACAGATTATTTAGAAGAAGATTTATGGACACACATTCACTTTTATTCCAGAAAATGAAACGTAATTGTTTACTCAGTAACAGCACTATTTTGTTGCATGTCTACTACTAAATTTCTGGGCATAATACAGACAAGGACACACACACACATCTGTGCAAAGCAGTGCTCATAATGAAATAAAGATGAAAAAGGGACTTAGAGACAATCTCAAGTCTCTAAGACTGCCATGAAAGCATCCTTAATTGTGGTCATTCTTTAATGAAGAAAGCACGAGCAATTTTCTCCAAAATATACTTGCTGCAAATTAACTCTTTATCTAGAGCCCTCTGTAACACCTCCTGTGTACCATATCTGCAAAAAGAACAGCGTCCTCAGCTGGGTAAGGGCAAAGTTTTCTCCTTACCCCAAGACCAGCTGGTACTCTCTATCCTTGAAAGCTCCCTGGCCAACAGCCCATGTCTGTTGCACCCTCATGCATGCTCACCTGCTAACCTGTATAATTATATTTAAGCAACCTTAATATCTCTTCTCAAAGGCAATCAAGGTCTTTTAAATACTGCTTCTTGTGAGTTTTCAAGGAGAATGAACTTCTTCAAACCAATCTGAAGGCAATAAAAACATATTTGGAGCTAGAGGATAGCAATCCTTGTCTTCAGAGCAAATATTCCAGTTATCCAGCCAAATTTACTTGGCTGAAAGACTTAAATCATGATGTCTTTTATAGGGAGCCAAGATATAATCTTAGCAACAGGGATCCATAATATTTATCTATAAATCAGTGTTTGGTATGCATTATTAAGGCTGGAATTTCCAAAAGCATCTTTCAAGAGTGAGGTACCTAATTCATGGGCATAAATTTCCCTCTGAATGGATTATATCACACCAGTAGAATTCCTCTGTAATAACATACAAAGGGAAGGACCAAAATTCAACAGTCCACCTTAAGGAAATTCAAGAGCCAAAGCAATCTCTAAACTCAAACATTTTAGAAAGCACTATACCACTGACTGGTGGAAATCTCCCATTTCCAGCAATTTCTGATTCAATCCAAGATGATTCCAAGAGCCAACTGCTGCAAAAAAACTGCCTGCCTACAGAAAATCCCACTGCAAAGCTGAAGAGTCATCAAGTGAACACAAAACTCTTCTACTCACTGCTGTCAACAGCAGTATGTCTGAGCCTAACCTTATTTGCTTGTATGGGAAATGAGCTGCTTGCCTTTCTAGAGAGGCATGGCTTGAGTCTGATGAACTTCAATGACAGCACACTAAGCTTACTCATTGACTAGTAAGATATTTCTACATTCTATTGGAAGGCAGTGAAACTACACCACTGAATAGCACAGGCCTCTATCAGTTGCTTTTCCCAACTTGTCTTAAACCACAACTTACATTTCTTTCTTAATGTTGATCTGCACCATACACACAGTAAAAAATAACAAGTATGAAAAGAATTAAAGAATTACAACAATTTTTTCAAGAAGAAGATGCTATAGATGTAACATGATATTCCACCACTGCAAATACTTTAGCATACATGCCACTTAGAAAGCCAAGTCAAAAGTCTATTAAACTTAAATATTTTGTTGGGCAAACATACCATTCATTCTCTAGCCTTAAAACAAATTGGTACTGGCATAAGAAACACTATAAATGGTATCAGCTGGATAATTTTTCATCCAGATTTATACCTATGGAAGAATAAAACAAATATTACCCCTGTAGTTACAATAAAATAAAATAGGTTTTCTCATTAAGTAACAATATACCAATAATATACCAATAGTGCAATATCAGAGGTGGCTTCCTAGCGGCATTACAAATAAATCGTCTTCCCAAATTTAGAACATCCACTTCTCTACCAGGTTTTAAACCCAAAAGAAGGCCATATATTAAAAAAAAAAAATTAAATAATAAAAATGTATAAAATGTATCTTTTAAACAGACCCACAACAACCTGATCTTTTGAATTTGTCCTTATTGCATTTGTGAATCCCCACAGACTCTGCATAGAACAACTGGGATCCTATGTCCTGCTCTAACACACACGTTTCCAAAGGACTCCTCTAGAAAAACACCATTGTCCTATCCTCCATCCTTTCAGGTGATGATGACACACTTCATCACATATATCATGGAGCACTTCTATAAATTGGCACCATAGGACATAACACAAGAAAAGATGCAACATACAGTAAAGGATGCAAGCAGCATGGCTGCAGTGGCAGATAAAGACTTTCCAAGGGCTAAGCTCTTCAACTGTGGCAGAGGGCTCTCATAGGAAGTGTTACCTCACATAGTAAGCCTTTTTAATGTCTCTAACAGGTAAAATTAAGACCGGTTATGCCTCTCAATCAAAACACTGCAGACCAATCCTATTAACTTTTAAACCAGAATATATCTTAGGAAATCAGTAGACCTGAAATTTGATCTCTCCTATGATTTATTTGCCATCTTCTCCCATTACACAAATATAAATATAACAGGCATTTTTCTGCAGCCCTGAAATGATCCAGAATTAACAACAGATGACAAAATGGACCATGTACCAGGAGGGGGAAAAGTTACAGTAAAAGCTTCTTCCCATTAATGGGGCCATTCATTCATATGGCCACTATTCCACAGGGGAGCTGGACATAAATTATGTATTTGACATCTAGTTATAGACGATTATATCTGACATAATGAAGTTATAATGGAAGGAGTTTGCACATTGTTTGGTTATTAAGTGCCCATTTCTTGTCCCTGCACCAGGTGCAATGGTGATAGGCCATACAAATCATCCAGAAGAAATGCCAAAATGGGCTCCCTTACTGATAAAGCACCACACATGTTTATTAATTTAACAGCTTGTCTTATGTCTCCCCCATCTGCTCATTTAAAACAGTTATTTGCCCTATAAATATTTCAGGAAAAGAAGTGTAGCCAAAAATTAGTCTGGCAGAAAAGAGGGAAAAAAAATGAGTTTGAGAAGGGTCTCATGCTGTATTAGGCACTGTGCTCTTTTTTCCACATTGAATTGGTTCAGCAGCTTTTTTTCAAGCTGGTAATAGGACATTCAATTTAGATTAGTGATGCTTGAGGGTGCTCCCACCACAGCTGACTCTGCTTTCCAGCTGTTGTCACTGTCAGGTGGGTGAAAACTTCCACCACTGATGGCAAGTGGTACAAGCCAGCGCAGTGGAAAATGAAACCCACTGTCAAAAGAATCTCCTAGGTGGATGTTTACGTCCATTTTGAGCTTATCAAGTTGTATGACTGCTTCAGACAGACTACAAAGAATAACATTTCAAGGTATCTTTAAATCAGTTCAAGACAATCTCCCACAGCAAAACTCCTTTACAAGGCACCAGCTAGCTGTTAAAAAAAGCCAGCTAAAAAGTGGTTTGGCTTGGTTTTAGATGATTAGGAATAATAGGAAAGGTGTTAAACAATGCTCAGACTGTGTTGTGTCATGCCCTTCTCCCCAAATCCTTAAATATTTCCAAGTTTAAATACTTTGAACAGTTCCCACCAGCATACAGGATTAGCACTCCTTTTTGAAAGACTGTTAGCTCCAGCTTTCTGCTAGCGCAAGCACTGTTATCTTATAAATAAACAGCAATGCCCCAAGGTGCCCCTCTGCAACAAAAACACACATTCCAAAGAAATAAGAGCAACAGTTCAACACCATAGTAAAAAAGGAAAACAGCAAATGGCATGCAATTAACTCTTTCTGCCTATGCGTAGCTACAGGATGCAAAATGGTACCTTGCTGATGATAACCAGCAAACAGGTGGACTGCAGTCTGGCTGCAAGATTTGTAGGAGCTCTGGCTACTTCAATTACGATACTAGTTATCACCGCCCATAATACCTAATGAGAAATTAATAAATACAGAGCGTGGCCAATGTTCAAAGCTGCTGCGTCACATGTTTATATCAGAGTTCACCCCTCCACCGTCTTTACAACCCAAACAAGCTCCATAGATAGCAATATATTCCTGCATCCACATCTACCACACTGCTCAAAACTCACCCTGTCACTACACTGAGCTGTTGGAAGACTCATCTCAGGCCTGGAAACTAAGGGCTTGAGATGAATCTGCCCATCATAACAGAAAGCAGAGTTCAAATGAAAAAAAAACAAAACAGCAGAGCGACCCAACAAAGAAATCTGTACAGATTTCTTCAAAACACGACAGCTGAAAATTCACAGTGCACATGAAACTTGTAGTCATTGGCCAACCTTTCTATTGACTGTGCATGTATGTTGAATAGTTATCTTTCACCCAACTGGCGCAACATCATTTACCTGTGTGCCTCATATACTGTGCTTGCCATGTGGGATGAGAAAATGGTGTGTGTGTGTTGCTGGCTTGCTGCAATGAGCACTCACACCTCATGGCAGAGGGAGTGAAATCCTCTGGTGGGCAGTCATGAAGAGGAGTCCCTGAAAGCAGTCATACTTGGAGAAAAGGCTGAGCAAAAGCACAGAAGAAAACCCTGTACACTACGAAGGAAGAGAGAAACACTACACAGTACCCCAACATTGCACAGAGAAAAACGGAATAAGGGTTCCTGAGCATGGGGGACCCCAACAGACCTCTGGTGCATGGTCCTCTCTTGGTTCAAAGGCACTGAATTGGCCACTCCTCTGGACTCTCTTGTCCAGAGACAATAATATTGCCGTAAGAAGCTGGAAATATATAGATGTAACTAACATTAAAAGGAAGCAGCAGGATGAATAAAAGCAGGACCTCAGAGAGAAGCAAAAGGACACTCTAAAGGAGTCTTGAGCTGAGGGAATGGCTTTCCCAGGGGTACTAAAGCAGAAAATGAAAAAGCCTGGAAAGAGGAGGTTCCTAGTCAGCATCAGTCCAGAGCAGGAGCTCCTCAACAGCACGCACCTCTCTTGTAGCATCGGGGCGAAGGAGAGACAAGAGAGCTGGAGTCTTAGGGCCTGGCAAGCATGGGGTGTGTGTCCCTGTGTGTCAGCTTGAATTAAGGCAAGGAGTGCCATTGGGCCTCATTGCCCAGCGCTGTCCTTTCTCTGGACCTGGGAAGGAGGACTGGGCCTGTGTAATGAGACCAGCTGTCAGATCCTCCCACATCATCATCTGCAAAGCCATCAACCCTCTCTGGGACCTCCGGGAGGAAGAAAAAAATAAGAAGACCCAGAATGTGTGCATCCAAACCCCTGCTCTATTTCTGGTAATAAGATTTCACAGTCTTTCTAACATCCACAAACAGTTCTCCTTCAGATGTTGCAAATGCAAGGAGAGAGAAAAATTGCAGAATGGATCTAGCTTTTGACTGAAAACACAAAGGAACATACCACTGAGCTGGAGAAGAAAGGGGGGGAAATCCATAAAGACCTCTGTCTCTCTCCCTGACATGCTGCCCAAGGGGTAGGGAGAGATTCTGTGTCTATGGAAGCTGAAGCTCACAGCTGTGATTAACAGGAGAAAAAACTCCACAGTGCCTTAACTGGGGCCGAAATAACCCCCTGTTTACAGAAATTTGCACATAAGGGTAAGAACCTTCCACCCCTCCTTTACTATTTATTTCTAGAACTGGGGAACAATACATGGCTTTGCTTGCCAATTCATGTTTTGGAAATGTACTGACTTCAAGCATATCAATCTCCAAGACAACTACTCCTTGAGCTTCAACTTTGAAGGAAACCTTTGCAAATAGCTAGCTCAACATGAGAGGAGAGCTCCTCAGACTGTCTAAACACTAGGTATATATTTCATGTTCAATATGATTCCACATATATACTGAAATCTGATTCTATAAAGCTTTATAAATAGCGTTAGTGTGTGGATTCAATGAGTTTAATTCACTTATTTGCTGTGCTTTAGTACCTGGCAGAATTAGAGTCCAAACGCTAAATTTAATTTATTGCTATGCATGATAATTCCATAAAATCCCTTTCTAAGCAAGAGTATCAGCATTTCCCTCTTCTATAAAACTCCTTGCTATTGTCAGTAACCACTGGTCCATTTTTAAACACAGGTTTAATCTTCAGTCTATGAGATCACCACTTGAGGTCTCAGCTACCCCTGCAATTATTTTGCATGCAGATGGTGTAAACAGTTGCATAAAAATCATGTAATCACATCCAGATTGTTAGACTGAGAGGAGGTGTAAAAATAATGGTTAACAGTGCTTCATATATGGAACTAATTTTAAAACACCCTCAAATTAAAAAGGGACTAGGGAATAAGAAGAGTCTTGATAAAAAATGCTGATTCAGGGCCTCATTTCTATCAAGTGATTTACAGCGTCATTACTGCATTACTGTACAGAGCAGTGGTTCAGAGTAATTACCCCGTAATGCACGATGACACTAATGTACTAGCAAACTACTGAGGTTTATACTCTCTTCACTACCAGCATCAGGGCTCTGAAAAGCAGGTAAAAATGCCCTGCATGCATAAACGATGTGTGTAAATGTCACCAGTGATAAAATTTTTAAAAAGGAGAAGGAAGAGGCAGTTACAAGTAAATCTGCCAGCTGAGCATTGCAACTGCACAGACCCACAGGAGCACTAAAGCTCTATCGTTTTTTGATAAGCCGGGAAGGAAAGATGCTTTCATATCCTTACCCCTTTTATATCTCAGGTTTTCAAGTGGTTTAGAATGAAGGTGAATGGAAGTCGTGGACTGCCAGGAGATTGTATGTGACCAACTCAGTTCACGACAAGACCAGATTTGGAGAGAGGACTGTGAATCCTACCCTGGCTCTATTTCCATTTACTACAATTAAAATTATATGGTGGCTTCTTTTTTTTTGCCACTCCAACTGCAACATTGACCTGCATCTGGTGCTCATCTCTGTGTAAGGGGCGATGCAGAAGGGAAATGAAGAGCATCAAAGCAACAGCCAAAAGCATTAGTGATGCATGATGACTGTCATAATGCTGCTCTTTTTTTAGAGTTCCAGCTGTTGGAAATGTGAAGAATCAACGAGAGCTTCAGGACAGAGATGGTTTTCCCTCCTTTGCTTAAAACAGCTCTTGCGGTTTTGGAATGAAGCTCTGAACATGACCTGAGCATGTCGTAAGGTGTCAGAAAATTCAGACAAACCCTTCATCACCCTCACAGACTTAGGAAAGAAAAAGAAAACACCCATAATTATTACAACATTCCAATGGATTTTAGGCACTGAGGTTGGAAATGAGGCAGCAGATGCAGAAGTATTGCTACACGTGCCAGCTCTTAGGGCTAGAGGAAACGCTTGCTCTTTCCCCAGAAGACAGTAACGATTAATACATTTTTAACACCCCCTAGTCACCACCTGATAGATAGATGCCTTCAGAGCTGACTGCCTCCCTGGACTTCCCCTATTAAGTTACACAACAGGATCCGAGTCCTTTTACCAGCACGTAGCAGCAGTAATATCAGCCCTTCCACTCTGAGCAGCCCTTTCTTTAAGAATCCTCATGGGGAGGTGATGGCCCTGGTGGAAGCAGTTAATGTAGCAGTTTACATCGGATAAATTCCATTTTACCTTCTCTGTACATGCTGCAACTGTTCTGCCTGACCCACTTTGCCCTACTTCTGGTGTCAGCACCATTCATCTTGCAGAGGTAGCTATGCACTCATACAATGGCTCTTTTATCTTGGAGACAGCAAAGCACAGCTTTCTTGGCTGCTGCAGTTCCACCATCCTTGAGTCTTCCATTGGCTGGCTCCAGATCCCACAGCAAAGATTTGCCTATTCTAAATAAGCTCTGAATCATCACATCCAACATCAAAGACAGACTTGAGCAAGAAGGTCCTGGAAGTCATAACTGTCTATGCCTTAATGGAGTGTTCTGCTAAAAAAGCAAGGTAGCAAACTCTACTACAGAACTGGAAGTTATCAAGTGGTCTAGAAGAATCTGAATGGAGGTTGTGGACTGCCAGGAGATTGTTTGTGACCAGCATGACTCACAAGAAGACCAAATTTGGAGAGAGGACTGTTAATCCAGCATTCTCACACTGAATCTCCACCACCCAACACCTGGTTCAACCTTGCAGAGGTGCAAGGGGAATCTCCAAGGAATAATAGTGCTGAGGCTTCTTCTGTACAAGAGTCAGTTCCTTAGGTTTTGTTACTGCATCAGCTAAGAAAGCACATTCACACTTACAAAGGGAAAAAGCCCAGTAAATGTTTACTCAATCAAGGTACAGATCTAGAGCATCCACATGGATGCTGGTGGAAAAGCTCACTCAGAACTAAGGGAGTCTTTCATGCCAGAAACATTAACTTTATGCTTCAATTAGCCCACAAAGCCCTTGGGCTATTTGGAGGAGCAGGGTTTACAGTTGCAGCTGCAATTCACCAACACAAAGGTTTTTGTCTCCCAGAATGTAAAAAACGGATAAAGAAGTGAGATTTGGAAAACAGCTTTCTTCAGTGCCTATCCTGATTAATCTTGCATTAACATGCTGTATTTTTGATCATGAACACTTAGAGAAACGTGCACACAAAAACATACTTGCAGCCTTATAGTGTTAGGGCAGAATGACAATAATCACTGCAAAGATGTCCTGGTTTCAGCTGGGACAGAGTTAATTTTCTTCCTAGTAGCTGGTGCAGTGATGGTTTTTGGCTTTAGTCTGAGAACAATGCTGATAACACACTGATGTTTTAGCTATTGCTCCATAGCACTTACCCTGATGAAACACCTTTCAGTTTCCCACACTCTGCCAGTGAGGAGGGGCACAAGAACCCAGGAGGGAGCAGACACAGGACACCTGACCCAAACCAGCCAAAGGAGTATTCCATACCACAGCACGTCACGTATATAAACTGGGTGGAGTTACCTGGAAGGGACTGATCGCTATTCGGGGCATCTGAGTATCAGTTAGTGGGTGGGTGAGCAACTGTACTGTGCAACACTGGTGTTTGTTGTTTTTCGTTTGTTTGCTTGGTTGGTTTGGTTTGGTTTTTTTTAGTTCTCCTGCCACCAGTCCCCTGTGCCTGTGCACTGTCATTAGGAAGGAAAAGAGGAAGGCAGAGGGCAGGTCCAAAGGTATACCTATACCTGTCCCTCCAGAAGCAATGGGAACAGCAAAATAGCTTGTGAACAAGCTGATATGTTCAAAGCTATGTAATGGGGCACATGAGACATAGTCATCTCTCATACAGTCCTCTTGCAGGAATTAATTTGCTCCTAAGAGTGTCCCTGGATGGAGGGTGATAACTTTACCATGGAGGCTCTGTGGAAAAGTGAGGCACACTCATGCTTATGGCAGGTTTTTGCAATGCATGTGCATGGAGACTGTGTCACCGACTCACCCTTGGATGGCGGCCTCTCCAGATCCGAATCGAGGTGGATCGGTGGGGCAATGTAGGAGACCTGCCCATGGTGAGCCTGCCCTGTGGACAAATAAGTGTTTTAGTTTCACTGTTTCCTATCTATCAGGGCTATAATGAAACATAAAGGATTTCAATGGCATTGGATTCAAAGCAGATTTGCAAGTATTTTGTTTGGTTGTGTACTTTTCACAATGAGCTTCCATTTTGGAGATCCCTGATGAAAGGCTGAAAACACTCCCCTTTCTTTTGTTATTTCCATGAAGACATGGGTACTATGCTGACCTTTAGTTATACCTCCTTTACAACTACCACATATATTTTGCATGATGTTCTCTCAAAAGGCCATATGCTACAGAAGACAACCAATTTCACACAAGGACATTCAATCTGTTAATCTCACTCTAAGAGGGAAGCATTTCTGTGTCACAGCAATTTTTGAAGGAAGCATGGTATGAAGTACAAATGCTTTTTTTTTTCCCACCTGCAGAAGACACAGATATCAGTTTCAGAGCTTGCATTGCTTTCACCTGGGTGGAAGCTTTTTGGTTCCCAAAACCACCATGCAGTTTCCCAGTTGCTAAGGACTTAATTCTTCTCCAGTAATTTAGAGGTAACTATATTAAGAAACTTCTAAATATAAACTTATAAATAAACTTTTTCTTTACAATAAAATGTTGTTATAATTCATCTATTTACTGTAACAATTTACAGGGTTGTTAATCTCTTTTTCTAAACACAGAAAGTTAATGACACATAGATTACGATAACAGTTAGAGTAACCTTCCCATTTCAAGTAATATTCGTGCTGCAATAAAAACAGTTGATTCCTCTTACGAGACACATTCCAAATAATTAATACGGCTCCCTGTTGACACTTGCTGTTGTTGCTCCAAGCAATTTCGAAGCTAGCGTCAAGGCAGCACAGCAGCGGTACAGTCTTCGGGCTTCTTTGTAAATGACGCCCAGGAATACCACAAGTGCAGTATGCTGGTGCACATAATACATTGAAAACATCTCTTCAGGGGGATGAAATATTAATGGAAAAGGGGGAAAAAAAAAAGTGTGTCTAGGCAGGATATAATTACTGCTTTACTCTGAGGCTGACTCAGATAATTTACATTATTAGCCATTACAACAACTGGACGCTATTCAAATTTAAAATCTACCAACACATCATAAATTCTGTATTTGCTTTTAAGTGCTTTAACATGGGAAATCGGCTTCAGACGAACCCATAGCTAATAGTGAGTTACAGTGCATTCTCCTTCTCTTTTACATGTTAAAAATCCATCTGATGTCATTAGTGAGCACAGGTCATCATTTAATAGCTGCCCAGTTCTGCAGTAGAAACAGACAGATGGCCTGCTCTCACTTTAAGCTGCTCAATGTGCAGGATCAGTGCCTTATAACCATAAGACAGGCTGTATCAAAAATACTACTGAACTGCAAAATAGCTGAGGTTTGCATGGAACTTTGGTAATCACCCAGTCCAGCCCAAGGGCAACAAGAGCCTATGGCACATGTCCAGGCTGATTTTTAGTATCAACATGCATACAGACTCTACAACCTCTCTTGGCAGCCTGTACTGGTGCTTGGCCACTCTCACAGGAAACAAACAAACAAATAAACAACTTTTTCTTACATTTAAGTACAATTTCCTGTATTTCAAATTGTTCCTCTTGTACTGTCAGTGGCTGCCTCTCAGAAGAGGCTGGCTCCATCTTCTTTATTTCCCCCCACATCAGGTACTTACATATATCAGTAAGATCCCCTGGACCACATCTGGTCCTGGCTGGACAGTCCCAGCTCTCTCAGCCTCTCCCCACATAAAGGTGCATCAATTCCTTATTCATCATTGTGGCCTTTTGCTAGATTTGCTCCAGTAAGCCCCTATCTCTCTTGTACTGGGTAGCCCAGCACTGGACCCAGCACCCAGATATGTCTCATCAGTGCTGAGCAGAGGGGCAGGATTACCTCACTCGACCTGCTGGCAATGCTTTGTCTAATACAGCTTAAACAGCCTCTTTTTCTCTATGGGCCCATTGCTAGCAAACGGGTTTGGTTTGGGATTTTTAGGCTCTTTTGTTTATTTGGTTTTTATCACCTTGTCTTCATGGGACCAAGTGATCTCAAATACAAAAAGGAATTGGGTTAGGCTGGAGTAAAGAATATACATACACAGTATATAATACTACAAAACATCTATGAGTTTCTCTAGACATTCAGTAATAACTATGGAAATTTATGAATGTTTTATTAAAGCTTTTACCTAATATGGAGAAAGCAGGAGCATCAAATGCTCTCTTCTGATAAACGAAACAAGTTGCAGAAAGCTTTTATCCACTTGCTGCTGATGTAAAACACATTACTTCCAAGAGAATATTAAACTTGACTTTGGTTAGACTGTACACTTCTCACAATGCTAATCAATCAGATTTTGGGTTTAGTATTTTGTCTATAATAAAGCAATGCAAACAACTGCTGTGTTTCATTTTCTGGGCATGAATGCCAGCTTAGTTGCTCTTCAGACTCATCACAGTCTTACTGTACAAGGAACAAAGGCTCTCATGGCCCCAGTTATACATTCAGGATCAAGATACCTTGTAAACCTTCTTGTTAATCAACAGAATCACATTATTTCTTTGGTTTTATTATTACTGGCAACGCTGACACCTGAGAGGGTTGAGGGAAGAGAAGCAAGGGGGGTGCTGTGCTTGAAGCAAGACCTAGCAGTGGGACTGATACACAAGCACACAAAGAAAACTCCGAGTCAGGAGGCCAAACTTTAAGATCAGAGCACTGGTCCTTCTGATTTTAATGGTATTACAAGTTTTGCCACTGACTCCATTAAAAAACAAAAAATTTTACCAAAGGGACCTATGCTAGATTTTGAGGCTGATAATCACTGGTGCAACTCAAGTTGGTCACAAAGACTGACAGAAGAAGTTTTGCCAAGTAATGCCAACTCCCAGTCTCTTGCAGTTTCGCCCTTTTGCTTACTGCAAGCCCCAGGTCTAGGAATGAGTGACTCCAATGTCACCCTCTCCAGTTCCAGCAACTGTAGAAAAACACTTGAAAAGAGGAATGTGAAAGCCTTAAAGAAAAAAAGATGGTAGAAACACTCAACATCTCCCTTTCCAAACTGTCCTGTCCTTCAGCTGCTTTTTCTGCATGCTGGGTCTGAGCTGTCAATGGTGCAGCACTGGAAGGTGGGGCATGGCCTCCCTTGCCTGAGTGACCCTCTCTCCAGCTGCCAGGCTTTCATTTCTACCCGCACATCTATATATCCATTAGCCTATTTGACTGACCGCTCTTCAACCTGAAGAGCTGCCCACACACTAAGCAATGCTGGCCAGGTATAAGTGCGTATAGAAGAGGAAACGGCTGGTGTCAGGTCCTTTCATAATTTTGCAGGACACTCCAAAAATAACTGCATCTCTTTAAATAAGTGGCTCAGATTTAGTTATTAAAAAAATAAACAAAAACATCTTCTGACAAAATACCAAAGGTCAAGATGTCTCTGTTGCTAATGGGAAGTTGAGCATGCCTTGTCTCATAACAGCTTGCACAGGCTTCTCCAAATCCCACCCTGACTGTAGCCATCTGGTGTTTCTGCGGCCGGCTCTCAGGTAAAAAAGTAAAAGAGCAATGAACGTAATCATCAAAGTAATGTGTGATAAAGTTGCCAGTTTCATATCTAATTGCTAAGGTTGGGCTGTTTCCCTTACTGTTCTTGCTGGCAAGGTCTGGCCATCAACATGGCCAATGCCCACTGACATGGCCATGGCCCCCTGTGATTGTCAGGAGTAGTGCAGAGAGGGCCAGAGGCAACAAGGACTAATAGTGGAAGACAATCGTGGGTCAGTTCTTGTCTGCTTTTTTTGTATCATACCAAAAAGATTCAGATCTGGCCAACACTACATAAATGTCAAAACCAACTCGGGTGAGACAGGGCAAACAACAAATATGAAGTGGTTAGCCACAAACTGCCCATCTTCTGCTCATATCACCTCTCTCAACAAGGACAGTGTAAAACATCCATAGTAGTCAGGCAATATGCACATACTGCAGCAACGTGAAAAGAATCATGTTTGGTAGTAGCAGTTTTTTGAACAATAGGTATGACCTTGAAAGACTACTTGGTAACATGCTCTTCCTTGGGTAAGGATGTTTGCGGATTAGAAAAAGTGCCTGGCTGGCCATTAATTTCAAGCCTGACATGAGAGATACAATGCACTTTTAAAAGCTAATAACTTAGAAGAACAAAGATAATGTTTTGTGAAGATTGAAGGAAACATAATAGCTTGGCCTAAGGGATTTTTTTAAAGGGATCTGGATGCTCATAGATAGAAAATAAGCAACCACACATCTTCAAAAAATTGCCCCTAAGTGATTTAGCCATCTATAGATGCCATGATATAAAACTGCAGGAAAAAAAAAAAAAAAAAGTGAATACATGGACTAACCAAGGAAATTAGCAACAAAGCAGTCTCATCTGTTCATCTATTAAAAGCACTTCCCCCTGATTCTTTCCAGAAACATACACACTGTTAGTAGCATCTAACTGGGGAAACCTCCCTCTTGAACCTATGCTGAGTTTCCAGTGTCCATGACATTTGTCTTTCCTAAAGCACAACTTCTATCTTCATGTGTGCACGTGAGAAATCTTTCTGCCTGACCCTTGCTCATTTTCTCCCTGAGATTTTACTGTGCATTACAGAGAAAACCTGAATAGATTGGACACCCACAGCAAAAAAGACACTAACATCTTGTAGGCAAAAAATAAGCCTTTTTTAAACATTTGATGAGAGACCTCCTCAACATCTTGTGAACTGTCTTCTAAAGCTCTGGTGCTGACAATGCCACCAAAATACCTAAAGCCACCAGAACAGTTGGTCCTTTCTTTCCCCCACTGCTCCTTTGTTCATTGTCGAGGGTACTGTGGTGGGCATGGACAGTTGTGCACCTAAATCGCAGTTCTCCCCTGTGCCAGACCCCCCTGAGAAACCACCAGGAGATACATTTTGAAACAAACATGCTTTAAACTCTTTGCCTCGAGTGGTGAGAGTCTCCTTTCTTTACTGTCCTCACGTGGCGATGATCACTGCAACACATTTTTTTCTGCCACATTATACTGCATCTCTTACTCAGTTTTCCACTCATTTTCCAGCCTCTTTTGGTATGTTTTTGTCTTCCACGGGCTCACCAGTTCTAAAGCTCCTTCTTAGACGGTCTAGCTAGCATTTCATGCAGGTAATTTAATTTCATTTTGTGCTGGTACCTCTGACCATTCACTGACCTTTATCAGCACCTCCGAATACAGCCACCTCCACAGACTCAATCCCACATTCTGTTTGCCCACACGCTTGGATCACTAATGAGTTAATAACCGTGACACCGCACATCAATTTCCGAGACTTTGATTTCAGTTCTCAACATATCTTTGTTTTTCTCTATAACAATGGGATGGGCACACATGAGGTACGCTGAATATATATTCCAAGGAAAAGTTCTGGGGAACATACGTATTTTACCAATATCTTTACAGATCAAATATAAATTGAATGCTGTGGCCTTTTATCCCATGTAACTGAAAAAATCATTTTAAAAGCAGTCCGGTTTGTGATGATCTGATATGTAAAACAACACTACTTTGTGGCCACATTTCTGTAATCCTCTGTTAACAGGATATTTGCAAAAAAAAATCTAATTTATTATCTAACTGAAGACTACATTCCACTTTGTTGGATTGCAATTTCCAGGATCATTACTCTCATCCTTTTCAATTTCCAAAGTTAGCACATTTTTCTTGTCCTTTTTTCTCCACTCACGAGTCTTTTTGAACTCCATAATATGTAGGGATATATAAAAACATATGGAAAGAGAAATTAAAAAGCTGGTAGGTTTCCTAACAAATTCTTTTGACATGCCATTAAACAAATTTAATTCAGACCTATTAGTCGGCATTTATTCAGACTTCTTCTGGCAGGCTTTTTTTCTGCCTTTCACCAGTGACTACCTTTACAAACATAATTTCATCACTGCCCACCCTTTTCCATTTTGCATTAAAAGCTTTTTTTTATTTTTTAAATAAAGCTTTTATAAAGCCATTCCCTACCTCAGACATGTTAGAGTTAGCACTGATTCTGTCCACCACTTCATTTATTCATGGACTTTTATGGAGTACCTCTCTTTCTTTTGTGCATCTCTCTTTCATCTTTCATTGCCCTTTTAACTCCTTCAGGTAGCAGCAACTCTCCCACTCCCTCTCCTTCTCTCCCTCCCAAGGTTATTTTGATGTCCTTCCCTTGAATCTGTGCATGCCTCTGAATACAAGAAAACCCTCTTTCACAAAGGGCACTCTCTGACTACATTATCACTGCTTTCTTGTCATTTTGCCACCTGTACTTCATACCAGAAAACATTGCAAGCTTAAAGTAACTAAAGAAGGAAATATAGGGTACTGCAAGCATGACTGAGCATGGAGGGACTGCTGGCTCCTGGTCATGGCTGCCTTCTGAAAATGGAGGTCACAGAAACCAGCAGCCTCAATGGGCATTGACAGAGAGACTACAGTTCTGAGCAAAGCCATCATAACAAGCAAATGTTTCTTCTCCCATACTATTCTTGACAGCGGTAAAGTTGTAATATTGGAACTCTATACATTGTTTAGCTATACACTGCTTTTGAAGCTGTCATAAAATGTAAATAATAGCAGGTCTTTCAAATGCCCATAGTGTGTGCTCATGCATGCCATCTTACAGGTGTAATTTAAAGTCAGAGTGTGGAAGATTCAGGACTGCTCTTGGCAGAAAACTCATTAAAGGATGCAGGGAGAGGGGTGAGCTGAAGAGATGTTTGGCTAAATCCTTGTCACACATGCATCTCGTGTTTTAAAGTAAATGCAAATCCAAAAGCAGCAACTGGCAGCATGCTTGTGTGAGCAGAAAGCGTGATAAAATGAACCAGTCTTTTTCAAGGACGTACTATTCCTGCTTTGACTCTGTCACAACAAACAACAGCCTTAACTGCGAGAGGAAGGAAATCAAAATGGCCTTTTCGATGACCAAACTGTTCCTTATGTGACAGCCATTACCTGGGAAGGCCTAAGATAGGTTTCAAGTACAGGCAAAAATAAGGACAAAAATAATGTCAAAGGAACGGGTTAAAAACTGCCTGAGTACTACAGCAGCTGAAGCAATCGGAGGCTTTTCATTAGTGGCAGCTGCATATTTTCAAAGGAGCATTCAGGACTCAGAAACTCACATCCCAGCTGAAGTCAGGGGTGAAGAAGCTTCTTCAAGTCACACAGAGATTTCTCGTTTTGCTGTGCAAACATTGTAATTTGTGTTTTGTGTTTGGATGAACCTCACCCCTCTGTTAAGGACTTAAAACATTTGATTTAGCAGCACCTTGGCTCCAGCAATGCTCTGCATCCTCCAGCACACGGCTCAGAATTTACCCTGCGGTACGAGAGCCTGGTATTAGGGCTGAGGAGGAATAAGAAAGAGGGAAAAAAAAACAGGAAATATTTCACACATGCCATTATAATTAAATAATGTTAAAGACCTCCTATCTTTCCCCCACATGCCAGCACATACAGTGAGGCCATACCCAGGTCTGGCTTTCCCCTGTGCCTAAGGCAGGGTGCTGACCTGCAGGGCTGCACATTTTTTGAGCTTTGCTCCCTGAAAACCTGCCTGGCAGGCTAAAGAAACATGACACATCGTATTATTCTCACCCTCCCAGATGTGCTTGCTGTGCTATGAAATACAATTTACCAGTCACCTGCGCTGGAAAACAGTGGGGAGGAGGATAGCAATTTTGGTGCAGATGAGACGGGTATTCAGAGCAATGCTGTCCTCAGAGCCCCGCAGCAGATGACAATTATTGGTAGCCACAAACCACCCAGAGTGAGTTTAGCAACGGTGAATACAGTAAACCACGGAGGTTTTCTTGGCCACCTCTCAAAGATTTAATCTGATAAGAGCAGCTCTGTGCCAGCTCCTGCCGTCCTTATTCTGCTCTTGTCCCAGAAGTCAAACAGGATGTTTCCAAGTGCCCTAGTGGGTCAAGCCCAGACTGTTCTGCCTCAGACAAGGCTGAAAAGACTTGGGATGGAGAAGTCAGGAAGGGTTTTTTGGGGGGAAACCTAGCCAAAGGCATTCAATCCATCTCTCACAGATGGAAAATGGTTCCTTACATTGTTTTGAAAGGTATCTCCTCAGAGTCACTCACCGCTCCCTCCCAGAAGCTGAGCAGCAGATGTCATCATCGAAACGTTTGATCTGTTTTCCCTTTCTGGGTGGGTGGTGGTGGAATCCTGCTGCCTCCCTGCCTTGAGATGTTTATGCCTTATTTTTTTTTCTGTATTGCTTGCTCTTTTCTTTATGCTTGTGCTCCTTTAGGGCCTGCCCTTTGCTGCTGTGCTCTCACTATCACCCATGTTTCTTGTCTCCCCCATCTCTTTAGCTGGGCATTCTCAACCAAGGGTGCAGAATAATATTATAGCTAACCCATTTCACAGCACTCTTCGTTCCCATGGGACATGGACAGGCATTTTCATCCCCTTCTGTGCAGCAGATTTGTCAAGTGACGCACACACAAGGCAAGCTGGAGCTGATCTGATGGAAAATGACCCACCAAACCCAGTAATTACTTGTTTTCCACTGGCTCGATGAGCAGAAACAATTCAGGCTGCCATGGCAGCAGTGCCAGATCTGATGCACAGGGAAGGGTAAGAATAAAAGAGCCAGGGGTGGGATACGGACAGCTATCAGTTTAGCTGTAACTTAAAACTTTAGCTGGGAATAGTAGTGGCATTGTATCTGGACATCCCCTTCATCTCCACACCAGACTCTCTCCCTACCTCAGGGAGACTTGCACCAATTACAGCCTTTCTTCACTGCCTTTCAGACAGCTTTTAATCCACCTGCCAGCATAATTTAGAGAGCTACATCTCGCAGCTCCAGGTCAAGGGTTTTAATGAGAGCCAAATGCATTACAGCATGCTTGCTCCTCACAGGCAGAGCCTGGGACACAACCCTGTCTTTCTGTTACTTGTGCCACTTTTGTTCATGTAGAAAGGGAAGCAGTGGGGAAAACAAGAAATCAGCCAGTAGCTCTTGCCATGCTTAGCTTAAATTTCAATGTCAAAGCATCTGAAGAGGTTGTCAGAGAAATCAGCTGAGATACTGGGTTATGTGGTAGGAGACACATCTGAAGCAGACAGGTAGATCAGTAAGTCATACATCTGGAGATGGTAATTGAAGTGTTTTGTGGTTTCAAATATTGTGAGATGAGGTCCAAGTATTTGTCACTCTCACTTTCCTCCATTTGTGAGAGCCTATAGCAGATGTCCCCTCCAGTTCTGCCTTTAATTTCCAGCCTGTCTCTACATGGGTAGCATGGTCTCCATCCTCATGTCATACTGATACCTCTGCTGTCATCTTCTCTCCTTCTCCTCTGACAAGAAGGTGAAACTCCACCTCCACTCACCTTCTACGTGAGAGTCTCTCTCCAGGAGCTTGTGATTGCAAGCCTCCAAAACCCAATTTCACCACATGGGCCTTCTTCTCTGGCTCCTGACACAAATCCTCTTGTCCAACTCAATGAATTGCATATTCCACAGCTGCATGACAACATACCACACACCACACAAACCTTAACTCCCGTCTTCCATGGGTTTCGCTGACTATTCCTCACTGTGACTGCAACCCAGACAATAAAGCATTAAAGCAGTCTTCTTTGTTACAGGTATTTTTTTTCAACTGCTCTCATTAAGGAAGTACAAAGAGATGAGTAATTTGTTTTCCAAGTGGGTCAGTGCACCCTAACTTCATTAATCACTTCTTTTAATGTGCAATGGGAGCCTTGAGACAGGCAGTACAGCCTGCCCGGCTCTGCTTCCAGCTTGCAGCCAAGCTTCAGCTACAGTGCAGAGTCCCTGCAAGAGGGGATAGACTCCATCCCAAAGCGAGTGATCAAGCAGTAAATGAGATTAACATTATGTTATTTGATAAAGAAATGAAACAAGGGTTGGTATTTTCTCCATGCCTTAAAAGAACAGTAACCTAAGCCACCTCATCTTCTTTCTTTTTTTCTTTATTTCTTTCTTTCTTTTTGAGATACTATAAGGTATGTCTCAGCATGAAGGACAAGGCCGCCTGTAGAGAGATTTTGACAACTCCCCTCTGAGTGCTAAAATGCTGCCAGCTGAAAAACTGAGCTGTTTGGGCAAACTGATCCAACTCTGACAGACTTCCTCTCTGTTTTCATGTTTTCTCTCTCAATCAAAAGCCCCCTAAAGAATCCATGTTTTCAGTTCAATCTCAGAAAAGGAGAAGATGGGACATCACCTACTTTTGACATGCTGTACGTACATCATTAACCTAGCTGAAACGGAGAAACTTGAGAGAAGGAGATGAAGGTCTCAAAAGTCTCTTGCATCTCCCCACTGCATGCGGATAGAGGATCTGAATACAGCAGTTTCCCTAACCCATATATAGAAATTGCAATATGGACTTTCTGACTGCCAGCGAGGACAGAGTCAATACATTTTCCATGCAGACAGCAATAGTATAGGAAACAAAGCTTTTAGGCCTGAGTTTATCTCCAATGCCAATAACAGACAAGCTGCTAGAACAGTCATCCAAAGAAAACCTTACTGGGATTTTTTTTTTTTTCTTCAATAATCATTAAGAATTATCTCCCCCTTCCTCAGCCCAAAGAAAATGAAATCTAAGCGTTTTTAAACCTTGTCCCTAGATATGAATATATCTGTAACCTTTCCACATCAGCGACAATTTTGAATACAATTTTTGATGGTCAAATCCTGGGAGCACTCTTACAGCTTTATAGCAAAGATTAAGCATGCTCCTGTCACAGTAAAAAGAGCATAGATTTCTATCACCTTGATCGGGAACTCCAGAAATCCCTAGTACTATAAGGTGAGGCAGTGCCGAGCAGCCCAACAGTGCCTTGCAAAGCCAATTTGGGGGTGAGTTAGTTTTGCTCTCTTTTCACCTTTGTGTGTAACACAGCTTTACAACTCAATGACCGATGTCATGCTTGTTGGATCTTTCTCCACAGCTTTTCTAGCCAAGAGTCAAAACATGGTGATGTTTTTTTTATTTTTCCTCTTTACCTATCCGCTGTAGACTGAGCTGTGGGAACCTATGCTCAATTCAGCCAGCTTAAACAAGCTTGTTTTGCGTTTTTTTAGAGTCATGCAGAATTGCTGATTATAGATTTAAAGAGATTTTAAGTCTGTAGCTTACCAATTTTTGTTTTGGTGAAATCAACTGTGGGCTTTATAAACTTCATCATATCCCTTTTCATTGCTTCACAAAGACAGGAATGACACAGGAGGTTTCACCATCCGTTCCCTTCATGATGCTGTCCTACACTTACTTCTTTCTACAAAGTGAGGGACTGAAGTATTTTTTGCAATGGGTCAGAAACTGCATAAGCTCACTGACTCCAAAATAACTGTGTGCAGAGCACAGATCCATACATTAAGCACCATTCTACAGACCAGATGTTTCATACAAGATCAAATATAATTTTTTGGTATCAGATATTCTGCATTTGGAACCTAAATTCTTTAAGGACCTTCAAGCATATCTCTGGATTATCTTAGTTCCCACAATTGGTTACTGTAGGCTTTTGGATGACAGTTTTGATTATAAGTCTGCACGCTGCCTAGAACAATAAGATCCTGATTGGTACTTCTTGAATAATACATATTAATTCTCACCCAAGCCTCCTTCGCACTGTATGAGTCATGCTGGGTGTCTGTCCTCTGCAAGGGCAGCAGACAGGTCTGCAAAAGCACTGCTCTGTCTTGCTAGTGCTGGGGCAAGGGTCCTGAAGCATTGCCAAATTTCCTGATCCTACTGATCTAGCTGCATACATGTAGAGGGAAGAGGCATGTTACACTACATCATTTCTGATGCCTGGCCCCCAAAAGGATTATGGGAGACATACAGCACAACTAAAAATGAGACTGTGGGGTCTAAAAAGTACACATAAAGGTGGTGTGTTTCAGCCCAGTTGAAAACTCTTTCAGTTCCTTCTGCCTCATGGCAGTGAAACATGATGCTATAAAATTAATAGACAGCTTTAGCTGCTGAATATTTTCCTCTGCAACAGACAATATCCAAACTGTCCTTAGTCATACATTCCATCGTCTCTGAAACACAATCACCCAATACCTCAATACAAGAGAAATATTTTTTCTCTTTAGATCTACAACCCCTTAGTTGCTTTAATGAACATACAGATTTACATACTCATATATGTTAGCCCTGACTACCATCTCAACCTAAACTTCCTCTAACAGACTAGCCCTTAACCTTGCATTTGGATTTCTTAAATGATCTTTCAATTAAGGAACTAACAAGCTACAACTCTCTGACCAACCTAGCCTCCGTCAGCGACATGAAGCTCTTCCTTCACCCTCCTCCAACTCAAGCAAGGAAGAACACCTGAGTGACATGGGATTCACAACAGTTCAGAATTAGCTTCATAGTGAGAAATGGTAATGACTACCTTACTGCTGAGGAGCCCGGAATGGATACATGCTAGTCTTTCCTGGATCAGGGAAAGGACAGAGCAACTCTCTTTAATCCTTCCTGTTTAAAGTTATATTTAATAGCATTTAGTGGCTTTAGTGTCACTCAAAGAGAGGTATCATTTATGGGTTAGTTTCTTGGGATTGAATAGGCAGTCTCAATAATATTGGCCATTCTAGCTCTGACTGACACGATAGTTCCAACTGAAGTAACACTGGCTGAACGGCTCAGTGACCACTACAGCAAGAATTTCATGACAGAAGATAGTATTTTGCTTTCAGCAAGCTGTACTACAAATGAGCCCACTTGCTGCAGAGGGGTTCCTGGAGCAGCAAGATCTACTTAAAGAATAAGAAAAGAGATTAAAAAATCTTTCTGGTGTAGAAGTAGTTGTGACCTCACTGTAGCAGTGCCGCCTTCAGAGCAGCATAAACTCACCTTTCTAAAAGCAAACAACAGCTGAACCCTGGGCAGGCTTCATCCAAAAGTCCACCTCCTTTCTACATCCCCTGCAGATGGAGGGGGAACACCACTGAGGAAGGTAGCTGTGCTGCTCTCTACGCCAGTCTACTATTTCAAAGTGAGTTAAAGCTCCTTTGTACAGGCAATTTCTTTGTGAAGGAATTCAAGCTTTCATTGTCCTTCCCTCCAGGGATAACTTAATTACAGATGAGGTTTCCTTCCTGAGTCACTGGATTTTAGGAATTGTGCTGTTGTTCTTTCGAGGCAAGTCAAACAGAAGCAAAAAGGGACAGTAAATATGGGGGAAAAAGTCCCTAAAAAGAAGAGATAAACCCTGATTTATCTACGAAAAGGACAAGTGTGCTCACCTTCACAGCAGGTTGGAGACCCTGTCAAATCCTTTATTACTATGTTCAGGGAGCAAGTCCTCTGAAAGCTCTTCCTTTGCAATGAGCCAGCCAAAACAGTCCAGTTAGTTTCATACAGATGAGAGGCCAGATTGCAAATTACCTGTAGCTTAACACAAAGGTGGCTTTCTGCTGAGGATAAGCAGAGGTTTAAAAAACACTGCAAAACCTAATTAAAGGGTGAGACCAAAAGAAAGGGGTGATTGCAAGAAAAAGCGGGGGCAACAAAATACTTATGGTGTGGACTGAGGCTTAATACACTTCCTGCTTTACAAGCTGGATGAGAAGGGAAGGAGGTTTTCCCCAGGTACCTCCGTCAATCTGATTACAAAGGTTACAAGTGACTGGAACAAGCTTAGAGTTCCCAGGACAATCAGAAAAAAAGAACCTGAAAAATCCTGTTTGTCAGGTGTCTGAAATGAAATGACATTGCTCAAAAGCTGGGAAAACATTTCAAAGTCAACCTCAAGCACGTACAAGTCAGCAGAGACACTCCAAATTCTGAGATCCTAATATTTTTAACCCCAAAACAAATAAAACCCACAAGAAATAATAAATATTATGGATTTAGGCTTTTCCTCACTGTGCCTCAAGGTCTTCAGGAACAGTGTTTTAAAGCTTCTTTTTCTACTTAGAAATGCAAAATATTTATACTTTTAACTAGAACTGAAAATCCTGCAATCAGAGGATTGCAATGCAGAGGCTGAGGCTTTGGAAAAAAAAAAACATCACTGAGCTCAAGAACAAAGTCCCTAGAGTTGACAGCCCTGAAGGCAAAACGTAGAGTGGAAGCAAAAAAAAGTGAAAAATTGTACTGGGGGGGGGGGGGGGGGCATTTATAAAATGAAGTAGAATATATCCCATATATCCCCAGACACCCACTTCCCCAGTGATCTGGTAACAAAGTCAGGCTGCTGGACTTAACACTGGAGCAGATGAGCACTCATGCTCTCTTCCACTAGCTCTGCTGGGGATAACCTCCAACAAGAAAGTTAATGATGAGTTGGGAATGGGAAACATCATTAAACAGTCACGAGCACTTGGGCAGCTCAAGTCTGCTATGATTCAAGTAGTCAGTCATAGATTTTAGCTGTTCATGGTGTACACCAAACACATGCACAGGAATACTGTGACAGCTTGAGTTTTCAGTAGGAGAAATCATATTTGAAATAGCATGGCAGGCTTTGATTAAACTGGCAATTAAGCAAGCAAGGAGCAACATGCCCTGGGGTTGCAGAGATGACAAACCAGTTTCAAGACAAACAGCCAAATCTTTAGGTTGTGCAAATGGCTGCAACTTCACAGCATTCAGCAAGGCTGCACCTTTCCATAACAGCTGTGTATCTGGCCCTCTTCAGCCTAGGAGAGGACCGTAAACATAAATGGTAATGAACTGTATTCAGCTGGGAAGAAGCCATTGTGCCGGAAGGACAAACCTGACACTTCACAGTGATTTCTAATACAACACATTTGGGATTTGAAATACAATGAAGGGCCATCAGCAACAACCCTTATCCATGTCAGCCTCCTCTCGCAGTTGTTGGTAGTCTTCTTTACTAGGGACAGCCAGGCAAAAAGGGAGAGATGGGAAGACAAGCAGATACCTGGTATTACCCTTACCAGAAGCTGGTAAGGGTCTTCAACCCTGTTTATAAAGTCTGGCTCATTTAGATGCTTTTCTGAACTAAAATAATATGATTTAGTGAACTGATGTGTCTGACATTTTCAATGGGTGCAGGGCAAAGGAGAGCATAGCGATTCTATCGTAATCTCTCAAAGTTGATGGTCATCTACCAGAATTTCATCAATAGCGACCTCCTGTTGAGCAGGAGGTCTCTAAGATTATAAATTAGGGTCGTCTGAGGTCAGCAGTCTTACTGCTCAAATTTTAACTAAGAAAATTGTCACAGACAAATTAATGCACTGGAAACAGCAGAACTTATCAGTATGTATAACTAAAGGATAGGCTGCTGTCAGAGATTATGCAGACACACTTTCATGTCAGCAAACCTTTTTTCATCTGATCCACATCTCCCAGTTTCAGACCAAAGGTCCGGAATTCAATTTAAAATACTATCAATACAGCAATAACATGGGCAGAAAAGAGCAGGTGATAAACTTACTGTGGGGTGCAATGAAATGAGAAAATACCATGACCGTCTGAGGGTGCAAACTATGACTTAGCTAGAAAATGGTAAGCATCCAAGCATTCAGGAGAGACTGGTTGGAGAAGGAGTGCCAAATGACGTCAAGCAGAAAAATAAGCTTATACTTATAGGAAAGCAGGAAATTCAGAAAGAAATTCAGTACAGTTCAGGAAGATGCAGGGCCTGGATCCATCCCTGCCTCTCATTCAGAGAGACACCCTGTAAGGCACTAAGGCTAATATTTAACCAAAGTAATCTCTGCTTAACTTAATGGCCTCGTAAAAAAGACCATACTCAGTTCTGCTAGCCACATCTTTGTCATGTCTCTACTTCTGGCATTTGACATTTTCATGCATGTCTCAGCTCCCCTTGCTGGTTTGTCGTTAGCATGATGCACCTAACCATCACAAAATCTGGCACAAGATTCACCCCCTGCTAAATGCCAATCCCTCCATGCAAGCCTGAAGCTGAATCTCAGCCCTTCCATCTAGCAATAGAGATGAAATATGTAGCTTCACATTAGTATGTAATTAAACACTGGACAATCCTAATTAACTGCGGGTATCAAATGCAGCTAGGGTGAAACATGAAGGTTTGCTCCCTGTGCACAGTTAAGGTATTGGTTTTTCTATAGACAAATATATCACCTAACACTGAGATTCACGAAGATAAAAGATTTCATCCCAGAAGTGCAAATAAATAAATCACCCACTAATTTGCTTGTCGTGCTTGCTCCTTTTCCTCCACAGCAAAATGCAGGAGTATTATACCCTGCCCAGTAACCGGCAAACTTAAGACTCTCCCTTGTCAGTTCAGCAAGGACTGCTGAGATTTTCCAACAATTGCCACATGCAGAGGAAAGTTATGAGCTATGGAAAAGGGCAGAGTATTAAACTGCCACAAAATAGGTATAGTTCCAGCTTGAAAAGATGAGGAACATTCCTTGTTAAACCCCCTTTAGGTAGCTAAACCACATTTTCTTTGCTTAGTCTAAAAATTCAGTGAGTGCAGGGTACAGGGCTCAAATCAACAAGAGCTTTATGTTGCTCTGCAGGGCTGAGGGGCCATAACATGAGGCCAGACCAGTATTAGTCAGAAAATCCACCCTCCTCAGAAGGAAATTGTAATGTTAGAGGATCTATTTTTAAGATGACCTGGAACAAATCTTCCTTTTTCAAATACATTAAAACAATGTGCAAAATCTATCTATATATATACATACACACATGTATTTCTCTAAAATGTGCACAACTTACTGTCAACTTACTTCTTCCAGCAGTAGCTTCAGATGACTGTAAGCTCAGTGCGTGATTTCAGCTGCTAAAAGATTAAGACTGAATAAATAAACATCTCAGAGATGCAAATATGGCTTTTACCAAACCAGTAACCATCTCATAGTCCAGAGAAGGCCACATGAGAAGTGAGACGAGGTCTTTCTGGAGAAGAGTCACTTCCATGGGACATGACCATTGACTTCAAGTAGGGTTTTTAATCTGTGGAAATTCAGAATTGGGGCCAACTTTGACCTTGAAGTACTGCTCATACAAAAGGCACCAGTGTTTTTCATTAGATAATGAAACCAGGTATATCAATCCAGGCAGGCAAGATGAATTTTTACTTTAATGCTTTGAAATTGCTTTAAAGATTTTCTTTTCTAATAACTGGATCCGGTTTTTAGGCATTCAGTACAACAATCTTTATGCTGTTAATAAACATGTTTTTCTAATGAATATCTCTTGGTAATCTTGCCTGTAATTCAGGAAACCCAAGCGAAGCCGAGATAAAAATATGCACATACTAAAAGCTCATATTGAAAAAAAAAAAAAAAATCAATTCAAAGTTAAATTACCCATTTTAAATTTCAGTATAAAAGCAACTAAAAATACTGAGTTCTTGAACTTCAATTAATCTTTAGCTATTAAGCCAGAAGGGAAAAAGATTCTTTGGAGTATCAGATAGGAATCTGCAAAGAGCTCAGATCACTTTGCAGACGAACTTCACCATCACTGAAACTCCCCATTCACAGCTCCACTGGGCTGGTTAACTCATGCTTGTCTTAGACTCCTTTGGGTTTCTTTTTTCCAGGAATGTGTGTGTGACTGCCTGCATGCATGTGGCATACATTTTCCAGCTTCTCAGGGATTAATTGGCAGAAGTGCTTGTCATGGTTAAATAATTTTATTTAATTTGCACCGTGTGAAGATATTTGGATAAAAGGAAAAATAATTAAAATTTAATTACTTTTCCCCCCCTTTATAATGAGAAACAGTTGCATTCCTTGGAGGCTCAGCTGGGAATAGAACATCACTCAACTTTATTGTTAAATATGCAATAATAATAATAATTAAAAAAATAAAAATCAATGATCAATTTCTTCTAGTAGAAGAGTGACAAGCCCAGGATAGGCAAAAATACTGTATTGTTTTCTAGAATCAACAAAAACTAAAGTTTATAAAGGTACTGAGGGAACAAAATAACCTCAACATCTAAAGCACTTTCTTACAGGTTTCTAAATAAACAAATAATGTTTTTACTAAAAGGCTGGAAGTCTAGAAGATGTCTCTTCAATGAATCACTCCAGCTATGGAAAGGGCCACCTTTAATGATAGGCCAGAGCCTCTGCCATGCATGTTAAGGAATTTCATAAAACTTGACAACCTCTCCTTTTTAATAATTTCAGGCAAAAGTACTGGATTGTTTTATGTGGTTTCCAAGCAGAAAGAAAGGCTAAGTCCTCCTCTCCCCTTGATGCCATCTGTCCTTAAAACACGGCCATCGAAAAAGCAATTGGTTTCATTAAAAAAAAAAAAAGAATACCTTGAAGGGGGCAGAGGAGATAAATCAAAGATCTGGAGATGTATTATCATCTTTATTGGCAGCTCTGTGCTACACAGAGCTTCTTCTCTTGGAGCCCCTGGCCCTTTGTTAGCTCCATCTTCAAACTACAACTGTTTAAAGACCACACCTGCAGCCAGCCAGAAGCCTCAAATTTCCCTGTCTCCCTGTTTGGTGTCAACAGCCTCAATCACTTTTTGACTTGACCTACAATGGCTAACAGGCAACTTCTGTGTCAAGATACACCCACAGAAGTGCGTGGTAATTCTTGGCCAGCCTGAAGCTGCATGATAGTAGATAACCTTCCAAAAGACCAGTGACTCTGCTCCTTCCAAAGATCTCACCTCTGTGGCAAAGAGGTTCAACAGGCTCCTCTAAGCTTCTTGAGGCTCCTCTAAGCTTAGGTTGTGTTGCAAAGTGACTTTGGAAGAATCAGGTTAGCACCATAATGCTAAACCAGTCTCTGCAGTCCATGCACAGAAGCATTAAACATCATATCAGCAAGTTGTGGATAAACCTCAGGCATGCACACGCTCATGTCTGCTGCTTCTGTATCCCACAAGGTTTCCAGGGAAGATGACTTAAAGTAATGCACCTATGCATGCTGTATTTTTAAAGATTATTCCTTCTGCAGATTAAAATCAGCTTTCAAATCAGAGTAGGAAGAGGACAGTAAGGTCACTGTAACAAAACCCTTATCTGGAGAGGACCAGCTTTTACAGCTTTATATCTACTCACTAAGGCATTCATTACTGCTAAATGTCAACTAACTGTAGAAAGAAACTTTTTATATAAATTCTCTCAAACTAGAAGTCATCGGGGGGGGGGGGGGGGGGAGGGGATTAAATAAAACAGATAAAGACCATGGTTCATCAAGGTAATGCTTACTACCTTCAATGTGCAAATAAGGTGGCATAGAAATCTGTAGCTCAAAACTTCCATTTGTACTACCCTACACCATCTGTCCCCAAAGACATTGGCAGAGTCATTTTGGATAATTTGAATCTTTTTTCTTTGGTTACAACTGATGCATATGCTGCCTACTATGTTGGGGTGATGACTTCCAAATATGCACAAGATCATTGTGGTCACAAATTATACTGTAAATGCAAGAGAGGACTTCCCTAGCCTTCCTTGATAAGTGCCCATTTTAAGCTTTTTTCTCTCCAATGAAAAAGTGATAAAAAGGGAGTAATAACATGTCTGCTACCCACAGTGCATAATCTAATGAAGCTATAGACTTCATAAAACCTCTCTCGGATGGTCAATAACAATAAATAAATGCCTGAAGGTGAAGTTTACCCAAAATATCATAAAACATGCTGCTAGAAGGAACAAAACAAATTTTGACAGCATAGTATTTCAATTCAAATTAAGACATTATATAGTGCAGCCAATTTATATTTGCATATCAAGAAAATGACAACCTCTTTCTACCAGATTTTGCCAGTACATTTTGACATGAAAAATCTGGTGTAACAACACTCTTAACACAATTAATGGTTATTTACACAATTAATGGTTATTTACAAAAGCACTTCTTGTATCCTCTAAAGTTCGCTTCCTTGCAGCATCATCTTTTTTTTTACCCAGTGTAAATACAGGCTCCTATAAAAAGATGGTGGGAAATAAAAGGCAAAAAACCCCAAACAAACAAGCAATCATTTGGAATTAAATCTTCCAATACTTTATGGAAAAAAAAAACAACCTGCTGGAATGAGTTTTTGCCCTTTCCAATGGACAGATGTTCTCATCAATGAGAAAATTAGAACTTGATGACAAACTCTGAGGTTTAAATGTCACTCCCTACCACTCTGGTTCAAATAAAAATGGAAGTGGCATTAAGAGAGCAGTGTGCAAGCTCTGCAGACTGGCAATTTCTCCTAATTAAAAAGCAGAGTTTATAGACACTTTTAGTGACACTCATAAAGTATGCATCTGAAAGCAGAATACTTTATTGGGTTTACTGCCCAGAAAGCTATTTTCTCATTGCTAGTGAATTATTTGCTTTCCCAGCTTATTCAGGAGTTTCACATTCCCTGTAACAAGTTTCTAACAGTTTAAAATTAAAAAAAAAACAAAACCAAACCTAACAAAAAACCCTCAGACCCATCAGTAACTCCCTCAGAAGGCAACCTCCTGAGCACTGTCTGAGTAAAGTGCAAAGCACATCCAAGAAGCACATATTGACTTTTACACATGTTGCAAAAGAGGCACAAAAAGGACTCGCTGACCAGGCAGCACAATTTATAATGTGGGTATTATTTTTACCTCTTTAACACCGGGAGAGAATGCCCACCCAAGAAAAGCACTCTGTGAAGTGACACACTGATTGTCTGGGTGCCTTTCTGAAAGGTACACTTCAGTTAAAAGTCAAGTCATTAGGCTCCATACAAGAGGAAGCAGATGAAATCCAATCGAACGCATTACAGAGGTCAGGCTAAATGAGCTAATGGTCCCTTCTGGTCTTAAAAAATCTATTAATCTAATTTAATTCTCTGTTCTACTCTTCATACCAGAGTCAATTTAAACTCATTTATATGAAAAGAACACATTACAGCAGCCCTACACAACACACCATGTTCTGACTATGCAGTTTTAGGTTACTCTAAAGCTTCATTTACTTCCCACAGAGCTTGGGAGGAGGCTTTGTTTATACATTAGAGCTTATATTTACAAGCAAGGCACCAGACAGAGGCACCTTTCCTAACTCAACACTGGATGAATCTGCACCTTAAACTACATCAGTTAACTAGAAACTTGCTAGGGAACTTTCCACCTTGGCTTGATTTTCAGGTACTGGTGTTCCTCACTCATCCCAATACCTGCCTGGTGAGGAGCACAACATTTTTATTGATAGAATCTGTTCCTGTCACTCCAAGGATATTTCTTGTGAATAACTTGTAACATGCTCAATATCGCACCAAGAAAACACTTGGCAGTCACTGTCCAGAGAGAAAAGCAAGCACTTACATGGAGAAGGCCAGAAATACTTACTCCTATTAGACCCTCTAGTGTATACATAAACTCCCGCCAAGCAAATATATTTTACAACCTTTCCCTCACAGAAATATAATAATAATTAAAAAAAAACAACCCACCCTTCTTTTCTATGCAGCCTTCCCTCAATATTTCCCTCCTTCTGAAGCCTTAGTGTTCACATAAACATTACCTGCCATTTGCTTAATTCACTAATATCAGAGAGCAAAACATCACGTGAATTCAGGCTGACCAACCTTAGCAAGCCACAGCATCCTTCATGCACGCTTTGGGCAGAGGAAATAATTTAACACAAAGAGGCAAGTGAATGAGAGGCCAATACACAGGGCTCACAGGAGCTCTTCTTCACATGGTGTGTTGGAAAGACCCTATGAATGGACAGGTGGCATGTCTGTACTCGATACCTTTACTTTTTATCTTTGCTTGCAGCACACAGACATTCCTTTTCATTTCTCCATCCCAAATATCAACAGATGAAAAAGAATTGTAGAGCTACCTAATGCCCCATCTCTCCACTGGCTGTGTTAATTTATTCCAGCTATCTGAAGGAAGTATGAATGGCAGCCCAGTAAGGCAGCTCAGACTGGCACAAAGGCACCTGATTTTCCATCTTCTGTCATGGCCAGCGTATAATTTCCATAGTTTTCAGCTCTGACATTTCATTGGTTTTTCCCCCTCCTCCCTTTTGAGTCTCAAGCAGCTGGTACTTTGTGAGAACACAGAACTGAGGAGCTATGTAACACAAAACACCCAGTTTGCTTATTCAGTGCCAGTCTTTTTAAACTGAATCCCATGTTTTGGTGCCTTAAGACCTGTTTCCTCTCAGCACATTTTAATCACGCAAAAATCCTATTTACAGTGAAAACATCCCATTACAGCAAACGAGCACTACACTGTTTTAATGGACACGTCATTCACCTAAGCCTTCATCATCTGCTTTGCTCTCTAATCATGAACACACCCTTAAAAAGTCTTTTCAACATAAAAATGTAGGGCAGATACTGCAACTCAAATTCACATGGATATTCGCTGTTTATTCCAGCTTACAATTTATATCTCATCTGCAGATGCTTTAGACATAAAACAGGAGGTCAAAAAGCCTCTCGCTGGCAAAATGCAATTCCTTCTAGGGGCAAACGTAAATTCACTGTAGACTCACTCCTGAAAACCCTGAGTCTAAACCCCTATCAACTTCAGAGGATTTGTCTGAATAATGGCTGAGCTGAAACTCACCAGGAACTTTGAGATTTTATTCCAGAAACCTTTTAATTAGATCAACCTTTACTCATGCACACCTGACACACACAAAAGAAATGGACACTGGTTTAGTCTTGCTTTTTTTCAGAACACAACTTTCTTGATTTAGCATAGGTACAAATGCCAAAATGCACTTGAGAAGGTGTTATTCAAAGTACCTATTATTCTCTGTTTTTTCTGGGATCTACTTAGTTTCCCCTGTCAGGCTGTTGACAATATTACCAACTAGCATTTCCCAGCCTTTCATGGCTGGTATCACTTCTCTCCACAATGTGGAGATCTTCAAAGTAGCTACCAAGATTCTTTTTGTACCTTCAACATAAATTTCCTTCCTATCAGCAACCCATCAAATCCAACCCTACCATGAGTGTTCAGCTGGACTTGTGAAGATAAGGTTGACCTTTTCATTCCTGATGTATACCTTGGATACTTTTTGATCAGCACAGTCATACCTTAGGTGTCTGGAAAATTGACTTGCTGCCACATCTGAAGGATGGGGAGATGCTAAAGGCATCATCACACCTGCCTGAAGTCAAGGCAAGGCTCTTCATAAGGGTTCAATAATTTTGTAACTTACTCCTGAAGAGCTTTTTACTCCTCTTTAACCTAAGTATAAAGGCCAGCTGTATGAAGAGCATCCAATACATCTTCTGCTTGCTTTGACACTAAAGAAGAATATGGCAGGGCATCCACATCTGCTCTCTTGGTTAAAAGAAAGAAAGAAAGAAAGAAAACCTGGCATAGCAGCACTGGAGAGTGAGGGCGGCATCAAAAAAGTTAATTAGCAACACTGAGCTAGACTTTAGGAGACGAATCTTAATAAGTGCTGCTAAAAATATTACAGTAGTCATTTCTAGAACAAACACAATCAGTGACAGACGAGAGAGGAGAGCAATACAGACCCATGAGCTGCCATAGTGGAGATATTTTCAGTGGGAAGCAGGAATAAAGGCTTCTCATTTAAAAAATACATTAGCAGAAAAACCAAGCTGGAGCGTGAAGAAAGCATCTGGGAGCCCACGTCCCAAGCCAGACTAGTGGCTCTGCTGCCAGGCCAGAGCAGAATTGCAGAGAACAGAAGGTGTTTGCACCATATGTGACCAGCATTGAGGAATCAGGTACACAAATATAATGTAAGCTGAGAGGGTAATGCCTTGAGAAAAAACCTGGCAGGTTATGCTCCTGCTTTTGGGTGGGAGAAGAGGAGCTGGCAGAGCCAACAGCTCAAAAATGGAACAATCCTGGATTCTCTCAAGGTTTATGCCCCTAAGCCTGTGCAGACTCCCATCACTGCAAAAAAGCCAGCAAAATCCACTTGTCAAGCGATAAACAGTGCACTCATTACTAAAAAACATGTTTAAAAATACAATGCTAAAAGCTGTCTATGGTACATGATGCAGTCACTTCCTCCTGTGAAAAGTGCCCTTGCACATTTGCTATGTGTCGCCTCTCGCTCTCTGCCTCTGGCAAACAGCTCAAACCAAAGGGCTGGCACACTCATGGCTGGGTTTGGTGCAAAGTATGTGCATCAGACTGATAAGCTGCGTGGATGTCAGTGTGACAACTCTGGTGGTCTTGAACTTAATGAAACAACAATTAATAGCAACTTCAGGCTGATTCCTGAAGTTGAAGATCTCGCTGGAGAAGAGGAAAAGACTATCCTTCATATGCACTTAATGCTTTTATCCACATGCAATCACTGTTATCTTCAGCCATACATCTCATGCTTGCTGCCAGGAACAGCCGCCTCAGCTTTTCCGACATGTTCTTGGCAAGGTGCTTTCCCCCTCCTGGCATCTGACAGGATTATGAAGTGCTGAAGTCTCTGGCCTCCTTTTGTTTTGAAGCTTGAAGTGAAATTTAGCTTAATCATTTTGTCTCTTGCTGCCCTTCCCCTGCTTCAAGCATCCTGGCTGCCCACCAGCCCAGTTCCCAAGCACTCCAGCTTGTAAGTCTGTGCGAACAGGACTCCAGCCCATGGCACGCAGGGTCTTAGAGCAAATTCCTGTTTGGTTTGCTATGGTAACAACTGATTCTAAAGAGGATATAACACTATCTCAGTTTAGCTCCCAGGTGTGTTAGGCATGCTGTACACGGAAGTGGTGGAGTCACCATCCCTGAGAGTGTTTAAAAAGAATGAACGAGGTTTTAAGTGACATGGTTTAGTGGTGGTCTTGGCAGTCCTGGGGTAATTGGCTTCATGATTCTAAAGATCTTTTCTGACCTAGCTGATTCTATGATTTTCTCAAGCTGGCTCGAACAGGTGCCTTATAGTTGGAGGAGTGACTTGAGGAAAAGAAAGGCTCCTCCGCCTTCATTCGGTGAGGCTACCTCCTGTTCTATAGTCCTACTGAAAGAAGTACATTTTCATTTAGGAAGATGGAACAACCACATATTTATTCATACTGGAGAGGCACTGAAGATACTCATGCTGCGCTAAGCAAACAGTATTACTATTCATTAAATGCTCCACAAAGGGAATGTTTTTAAGCTAAGGAATCTTGCACTTTTAAAGGATTTTTTTGTGAGAAGGTAGAAGAGCTCAAACTCCACCTTTCCTGACCAAAAAAAGGCAGAAATACCTAATTTCAGAAAAGTGTCCAGTAATATGACACTTTTTAATATTTTTTTTTTTAATCAAACACTGCTTTAGAAAGAGGGAAAAAATAAAACAGGATAAAAATAAAGAGGCTCAAAAGATAAGACATCAAAATGGGGAACAAACACAATGCTGGATCCCAGCATGCTCCAGGGTAGGTGAAATATCCTCCCTTTCTTCTAAGATTAAGGTACTGGCTGAACAGAAAATTTGGCTGAGATGCCAGCTTTGCTATAAAAGATGTGCCAGGGACCCAGTCATGATACGTGTTCAGCAGAGGCTGCTGAGAGCACACGCTGATCTCTCTGAAAACCTCCAGCAACACTGCGCAACCAGCAGCTGTCACTGTAAGCAATGAAGAGGAACAGGAGCGAGAGAGCTAGGGATGCTCCTAGATGGGAGGAAAGCAACTAGAAACTAAAAAGCACAGGAGAAGCTGCAATTAAACACTCAGCACCCTCCTAAAGAAGGCCCTCGTCAGACCAGAGAAGCAGCTCATGCAAAAAGCTCAGCTGGCCTTTTAAAATGCAGCCAAATTTAACTTCAGGTACTAAGCATGGCTTATTGCAATGGGATCTTGAAGCAGTGTCAATTCATATCCTGTGCACAAGTGGGATTTAAGATTTGGCAGCCCTTTTGATGCATTTCCCAAGGATATAGGGCGCTAAGGGCGAGCAGAGCAGGAAGCTGCTTTCAGCTACCTATTGGCACGTGACAACTTTGAAATGTTCATGATTCTCTGCCCACTATCCACATTACTCAGCTGTCAAAGAGAAGGCCTCAGATTTATGATGTGAAAATTACATTTTAACGAGGTGTCATATGTGTTTAAAGTTCTTATTCATCACCATACTGCCACATCTTTTACCCAAGACACAAATGCTCTTAATTAGCATATTATAAGGACAGAAGGTTCACCTTATCTGCATCGTAAAACTGTTCTAGAAAAAAAAAACAAAACGACAAAAAAAAACAAACAAAACCCAACAACCCAACCACCTTTATCGAATAAAATGGTTGCAATCACATGTCAAGAGAGCATCCCACAATATTTAACAGAATCCAGAGAATAAAAGTTTGACATATGCCCTTCATACCACATTTGCTTACTAGACTGGCAGTCCACTGTTAATATGCAATTTATTGACACTTAAGCACAATGAGGCTGTTTTAGAAGCTTTATATCATATCACTGTCTTCCTTATGTATTTGGCATATTTATTTATTAACTTCATACATCTATTAAACACCTCAAATTGTAATACCTTGGTCTCTCGGACATAATTTAAAACACCTCCTTGAAAATAGGAGCTCTGTATTTCCCATGCCACTGGGAACAGCTGTCAGGACATACAAGTCCCAAAGATGAACAGAGGGATCTTTATCCTGGTTCAAGTCCTTCACTGATAAGCTATGGGACAGTCACTAGTCCCTCCTCCTGGTCTAAACGTTCAGCTAGCACAACCCAAGCTCCTACAGAAGAGCTGCTGGCCCTGGCATAGGGAGCCTAAGGCATTTAAAAGACAAAACTTTCTTCTTCTTCTGGTCTTTCTGCTGATCAGTAACATCCACCTGGTGCCCATCCAGGAGTCATCACTGCCCAGGGAGGTGCAGAAATGCAAAGCCAGGAGATATGTGTTTGTGTGCAAGCATGGTGCTGGGAAATGGGATGGGAGCACTTTACCTTTTAGGAGATGAAGATTTGTTGATGTTTGTCTTGAATTTGTTTACACAGACTTTATCACAAGTGGATGATGATTAAAACAGGTAACTCTGGTGAATATTAAGACTGATTAAGTCGTGGAAAATTCTGTTAATAGACTTTTGTTTCCCTCTCTGCACATATCTACTGGGACACAAAAAAAACAAACTGAGCACTTTTGTGGGTTCAAATTATTGAAGAATGTAATGCAAAACACTACTAGAGTTGCAGAGCTATTCTCACTATCACTTCAAATTCGCAAACCATTAGCAAATCTTTCTCCCCATTTTTATAAAGGGAGAAAAGGAAGACCCAGGGAAATACATGTCAGTCAGTTCCACCTTGGTGCCTGGCAAGATCATGAAGGAGATCCTCCTGGAAATTATGCTAAGGCACATGGACAATAAGGGGATGACTGGTGACAGCCAACATGGCTTCACTAAAGGCAAATCATGCCTGACAAATGTGATGGCCTTCTATGATGGGGCTTTGATAAGGAAAGAGCAACTGACACCATCTACGTGGACTTGTGCAAAGTGTTTGACACTGTCCTGCATGGCACCCTTGTCTACAAATTGAAGACACGTGGATTTGATGATGGATGATGGACCACACAGTGGATAAGGAACTGGCTGGACGGTTACACTTACAGAGTTGTGGTCAACAGCTCAATGACCAAGGTGGAGACCAGTGATGATGGTGTCTCTCGGGGGTCGGTGTTGGGACTGGCACTGTTTTGTCAGTGACATGGACAGTGGGATTGAGTGCACCCTCAGCAAGTTTGGAAATGACACCAAGCTGTGTGGTGCAGTCAACATGCTGGAGGGAAGGGATGCCATCCAGAAGGACCTTTGACAGGCTCGAGAGGTGGGCCTGTGTGAACTTCATGAAGTACAACAAGGCCAAGTGCAAGTCCTGCAACTGGGTTGGGGCAATCCCAGGCACAGCTACAGGCTGGGCAGAGACTGAATTGAGAGCAGCCCTGAGAAGGAATTGGGGGTGTTGGCTGACAGCTGTATGCTGGGCTGCATGAAAAGGAGCATGGCCAGGAGGTCGAGGGAGGTGACTGTCCCCCTCTGCTCTTGCAAGACCCTACCTGGAGTTCTGTATTCAGCAGTGGCATCTCCAAGACACAAGAGGGACACAGACCTGCTTGAGCAAATCCAGAGGAGGCCATGAAGATGATCAGAGGGCTGGAGCACCTCTCCTATGAAGACAGGCAGAGAGAGTTGGGCTTGTTCAGCCTGGACAAGAGAAAACTCCAGGGAGACCTTAGGGAAGCCTTTCAGTAATTAAAGAAGGCCTACATGAAATCTGGAATCAAGGATATATAGTGATAGGACAAGGGGGAATGGTTTTGAACCGAAATAGGGTAGGTTTAGATCAGATATTAGGAATAAATTATTTACTCAGAGGGCAGTGTGGCACTGGCACAGGTTGCCCAGAGAAGTTTTGGCTGTCCCATCCCTGGAAGTGTTTATTAAGGCCAGGATGGATGGGGATTGGAGCAATCTGGTCTAATGGTAGGTGTCCGTGATTATGGCAGGGGAGTTGGAACTAGATGATCTTTAAGGTCCATTCAACCCTGACTATTCTTCAGTTCCATGAAACTCAAAAGCATCTACAAATAAATAGCACAAAAGCTCAGGAGTATTTATGGAAAAGCATCCTCAAAAAAACCCTACTTTTAAGGCCAAACAGCATAAACAAAGAAAATATGCTTTGAAAGCTTTTGGTATCTTCAGGTTCACTTGAAGGTAGACATTAATGACAGGTTTCCTGGAATTTGCAGGCACTGAGGACTGCTTGCTTTCAAAACTGGTTTTGGGATAAATGAAAACAACCTCAGACAAGAGAAAGAAAAAAAAAGAGAGCGTGTCAAATCCTTAAAATGCAGCTTTTCCCGTTTCTGAGAAAAATGAACAATTACTTTTAATTCAGTCAAGAGAGCTAAATTGCTTTTAGGTCAGTTGACTCCAGCATTGTGCTTCACTTACGACTTCAGAACATTTTGTCTTCCCTGGTACCTTCAGCTGCTACAGAAGTTGAGCACGGAAACTCCAGGGTTTGACACTCACTTACTCTGAGCAGTAAAAGCTGACTTTTTTAAACAGTGGGTGAGAGAAGTTCTGAGATAGCGCAGGTTGCAAATATGTTCCAAACCTACACACACAAACAGACCTTTAATTAAAACTCACAGAAAATGTTTCATTACTGTGAAGAGCAAGAGGATGGGATCCCTGCCCTTCCTATAAGCTAAGTGATTTCTGCTTCCTTCCATTTTCCCTGGATAGTTTGGAAAATGACTGAAAATGCTTGATTCTAAGTGAACTGGAGGCCCCAGCACCTGTTTTTCTTTTTATTTTAGATAGCCCTGAAATGTATGATACTTGAGATTTGAAAAATGTTTCAAACATGTTACTGCCTATTTAGATAGAAAAATATATTACTTCTTTTGTTAAGATCAATGTTTGGTTTTTAGAGCTCTTCTCCTAAAACTTCACACTTAATTGTCTTTTAACAGCCAATTTGTTCAACCTATCAATTTTATAATCTTTCTTTTATTTTCTAATTAAGCAAATATTTTTTTATATATTTTACTACTCAAACTGTAACCCTATGGAAAATGGCCACACTGAACATTGCCACGCTCTAAACAAACACTGGTAACTTTTGGAAGGGGAGAGGGGAAACACATACCCACACTCCACTCTGTAAAAAAATAACTAAATAAATAACTAAATAAAATATCCTGGTCCTTCACTGCTTTCCTAGTGTTTCATTGGCTCCTGTTCTGCTCTTTGGTGCATGAGCTGGGCTTATGCCAGCCATGCATTTAGAATTATATAGAAGTCAATGCAGCATGAAATTTGGTGCTAACCAGAAAATGTGTTGCACTGAACTTGGAAAAGAAAGAGTCACACAGACCTGGTCTCCTGGCTCCTTTCTGAAAGAAATGAAACCAACAAAAAAACAAAATACAAAACCCCAAAACAAACACCCAACTACAATCAAACAGGCGTTATTCACTTATACAATTCAAAATCAGTGTTCCTGTTTGACTGACTCATAACGTTCCCCCTAATCAGGCTGTGAAGGTAATGGAGCAATAAACTCCCTTTGTAAAGGTATTTTTCTTCACTTCGAAATACCTCGGCCCATTTGAGATGTCTCATCAAAAATTTCACTTGCTCTCAGAGCAGTCCTCTCAAAAGTCCTCTAAACCCATAAAATAGTGAGGTAATGGGATCCTTATAAATTTCTGCCAAAAAGGAAATCTTGGCAATTTTCAGAGAAGAGAAATGCATGTAGAATTCAGCTTTGTCCCCACATTACAAAGCTATCAAAAATTGCATGAAAGAAACATCAGAGAAGGCTAACCAGATTCTCTGACACCAAATTAACCCCCTTATGTCCACCACTCAAAGCCAAAAACAGCTTCAGCTTTCCATCTGAGGCACTGGGGGATTTTAAATTCTCATCCAAACATGAATGAAATGCAGGGGCTTCAAACAGTGACAAATCAAATCCTTGCACATCAGCCCTCTTCCAGGTTTTCACCTGCTTTCCCATCAAACCAGCTTAGACTGGGAAAAGGGGGAAAAACATTTCCTTTTTTACAGGAAAGCATAAAATTCGGGGTTTTCACCAATTATGGCTTTTTTTTTTTTTTATCTTAAAGAGGATATTACTGACAAGAGTCACCACAGGAAAAAGCAGCAGTAGAGATTCTGATGTAATACCTAGAAATATTTCACTGAAAATGAGAGAAACTCCATGAAATAGAAGGGATGCAATTGATTTTCACTCCTCAGGGATAGCTCACAAATTGCTCTGCTTCACTCCAGTACTCAGAAAGTACGTGCTCATCATTAAGTTGGGAGAATGAGTATTACTTCATTTTTTGCTCATTTGAGATCTTGAAGAGGTCAACATCATTGAAAATGTCCCTGCTCTTCTCTTAACACTCACTCAGTTTTGTTCATCTGCCTCTTCAAGATTTCCTTCTCTTCTTCCTCACACTTTTGCATAAAAATGAGAAAGTCACTGCCATTTTATTACTTTTATTCCACCCCTCCCCTGGATTTCATATCCACAGTTTCTTTCAGCATCTCTTGATCCATTTTTATACACATAACAGGCTGCACACAGGAAAAAAAAAAAAAAATTCAGCACCAGAAACCTCTCAACTTCTCTTTTGCAACTTGAAGCCCTGAATCGATTCATCCACTTCTGAGTTTCTGGATGAACAAAAAGAATGTTTTGGGAATTGTCATTAAGAACCAAATAGCTTACGGTACAAATGACCTTAATTCTTCATTTCCTTTTACTTCTTCAGCTTTTCTGAAGTGCACAGTCCAGCATAGAAACTACCTGATAACTGAGCAAATGCTGTTTAGAAATTCTTGTACTGTCATATGAATTTGACCAGAATATAGATTAAGTCATGTTACTAATACAATGCCAACTGTGAACATAATACTGGCAAAACAATGAAGAAGTTGGTGAAGATAAAGGAATATAACTGAACTAAGCAATTACCAGCATAATTTCTAACAGGAAAAAGGGTGGAAAAGCTGGGAATCCTCTAGGGAACGTTCTCTTACAGAAAGTATAGTGAGTCATAGTAAGCCATCAAATGCTTTGAAAAAGAAAGAGAAATTTTAAATAACCCAACAATCTGGAAGTTTTTGTTCTCAATTCCTCACTCAACTCTAGACACACACTACTGGGTGCATGCCCACATATGCAATTAGCTTTGGCTTCCCTGAACACCTGAACTTGCTCAGCTTAATAGAATGAAGTCATTTAAACTGGCTGGCATTTTTCCCCTGTCTGCAGTGATAGTATCTTCCATGCTTTGTTTTGCCAAAATTCCTGCAGAAGGGAAAACAATCTGATATACAGAGGATAATTCCGTTGAGGAGAAAAGACTGCTATCCCTGTGATGCAAACAACAGCATGGACATTTGAAGACTGTTTCAGCTTGTTTACAGGTAACGCATAGCAAACTCTCCATTTCATTTCAAACTAAGTTAAAAAAAAATATTCTGCACATGTTAATGTCTTAATATCCATAATAGGCATTGTGGTGGGATTTAACTTACAGAAACGTAGACGTACCAGTGAGACAGAAGTCTAATTCAATTTTACACCCTATTTGCAAGAAAGATAGAAAGCCCGATTCAGATTGTGGCTCAGTATTAAAGGACTTACCTGCTCTGCTGTCCAGTGGGCCAAAATCCAAGGAATATTTCACAACATGATAGTTGTTCCATACATAAAGGAGGTTGTCCCGGGGATTATAATCCACAGCAGCAATATACTGGTAGGAGTTTGGAAAGGGTACATCCACCATGCTATCCTTGCTTTGGTCAGTGTTATATATGTAGTCTATTTTATTCCCTGTGGCTTCATTGTCATCATCTTCATACACAGATTTCACCACATACAAAATCCCACAGATCATGAAGGCGTTAGAAGCTGACCTCTTGTCATAGGCAGTATCCCACGTCCCTTCAATCCTTAATGTGTAAGGGTTTAACTGGCTAATGACTATTTTGCCATTATTTTGTTCTGTTGCATAGATTACCCACAGCCCGTTTTCATCCACAGCCAAGTCTATATCAGACTTGCCTCCCCAGCGGTAGGGAGAGGTGTCATGATAATTTGCATTAGCTATGATAGCCTCCCCGCTTTTTATCCTTGTCCGCAAGTCAAACTTGACTATGTTCCTGGTTCGTTCCTTGTTGAAGAACAAAGCCCCATCATACACCACGAACCCTGTGCCATCCACCCGGTGAGGGAGTTTGTAGGTAGTAGTTGGTCTCCCAGCAATGAAGTCATCCTTGGAGGAGTACTCCGTCAGTGTGTCCGTCCGGTACGGTGTCCAGGGCATGTAGTAGATCTTGTCAGATGCCTGCAGAGGGTCCTTGCACCAGGCACCAGATTGGTGGTCAGATTCAAATAAGTGTTCGCTCTGGTATACTCCTTTCAGCAGTCCAGGGCAAAGAAAAACTGTTGGAGGGGAAAAGAATTTAAAACAAAAGAAACCAAAGTTACTGAGTGGTTGGCTCAAACATCTCAACAGCTTCTAGCTCTGGAGCAGAGGATACTTGAGATCAGAGAAAACCCAAAAGCAATGCCTTGTAGCTGGAGACTAGCCGTCCCACTGGCCATGTCTCTAGAACAAGATTTGCTCCATCAAACTGATTTTTTTTCTCCCTGCTTTTTCTATCTGCTGTGGCTCATTTTCTTATTGCTTTTCAAATCTGTTTTTACAGGTGCACTTACTTGGACCACTTGCCTTTGTAAACTCTGAAATTAATATGTGCCCCCAAAGAATTTCTGGCTTTGTATTTCCATTATATTCTGCAGTGAATTTGTACCTACTAGGTGAAGGGGTAAACTCCCAAGGAATTGATCCACATATTTATTTGAACAATCCACAGAAAAATGGCCTAGAAATGAAAATAAGAGAGAGAAATTCCCATCTTTACAGCCCAAGCCATATGAAATATTTAAAGGGTACCAATAGCAAAGCAGAGGCGAATCCCTTAGCAACTCAGAAGAGCATTTAAAGCAAAGGGAGTGGGGAGAGTGGGGAGGAGGGAAACATCCGTCTACAGATCTGTAGTATAACTAGAAATGAGGCTTTCAAAGCTGCTACAGGACACACAAAACATGCAGTCCACGCAATTAAAAATGAATGACGTATGGATGCTGAAAAGAAAAGACAAGGAAGGAAGGAAGAAAGGAAAGAAGGAAGGAAAAGAATAAAGTTCACCGGAGAGGAACCCAAGGTCTAGATTTTAATCAGTTAAAAAATGTCCTGTTAAATATAGTAGTAATTCAAACTTAAAAACATATACCTTCTATTGTTACATGAGAGGAGCACAGAGGAGCAGTTTGACTAACCGGAGTGCTTTGCTGCTCAGACTTCAGGGGGGCTGAGTGGAGCCAGGGCATGCCCAGCACCTGGGAGGAGGCTCAGACGGTGCCCAGCTAACCTTGGCATCGCGGGAATGCCAACGCCAAGAGGTCAGCCAGCTGGACGGGGAGACAAAAGGAAGGACGCTGTGGAGCAAAACTGGCTCGCTCAGCCCTTGTCATCCCCAGTAGCATCCTCCTGACCTGAGGTGCTTCACACGCTTCAGGAGGAGAATAGTGGCTGGTTATTTGTCATGCTAATCTCCATGAGCATGAGTAGTACAATAACCATGACGATGGAATGGGCAGCAGGGAGGCATGAAGAGGCATCCCACCACAGGCTTCTGGTAGCACAGGGCTGGCAGATGGGATCCTGTGTTCGTGCTCCCTGGTTGGAGCGTAACCAATTATTTTCAGAAATGCAGAAATTGGTAATATCCTCTGGAGAGTGAGACAGGAGGAAAATAAGATTTAGTAACTGGTGTGAAAGCATATTGCTCTATTGGAGTCTAAGTAATCACCCAGAGTTGCTGATAAAGCGGTGCTGTTTCCAAGAAGCTTTTATGGCATAATTAGATATACTTATGCACATACATATGTATGCACACTTTCCAAATTCTTTGGGGCAGGAAAAGAGTGAGTTATCTAAACCTTTGAACAGAAATTTAATGGAAAAAATGTGGCACTGGTAAAAAAAATTCATCAAAAATGAGTTATCTGGTGAAGTTGAGCAGCAGAGATACTAAATAAACTTTAACAAAAAAGTAGTGAGAATTAATGACAAAGTATTTCAACTAAAACGTTAAACTGTTAAATAACAGCCTATACATAAGTAATATATATAATTTGAAAGGTATTTAATTACCTTTTTGTTCCACTTCTATTGTAGAGAGAGAGGTAAAGAGAGAAAGGAGAAAAGAGAATAGATTAATGGTACTGTATTGGCCAGGTACTTTTCTTCACCTCTTTCATATGAAAAGGAAGCTTTATTAATTTACTTTAGTATGTGAACATTTTACATATATGTATAGATAAAGCCTTTCCTCTGATATACACTGGATAATATGCAGACAAGCTGAACAAAATACATATAAATTTTAACTTTACAAAAATCTTTCAGAAGAAAAAAAAAAACAACACCTGGGACATATCAAGCCCCAAAATGAACTTTTTGAGATACTTGTCAGCAGCAGCCTTGGACTGGTTTCATAAAGCAAAATGAAATACCCATACACTGAAATATGACTGATACAGATTTATGTATAGAATAAAAACTCTAGAGAGAAACTTTATAGAATATACATCTTCATATATTTCACCAAAATCCTGTAAAATAGAGATCCCTACTTTAAGCAGGAGAATATTGTCTTCAGACATTAATATATTCCCTTATGACACAAACAGACAATTTAGAGTAGTTAAATGAAGCACATTGTTAGGTTTTTGTAGAGTCTTGCTTATGTTTCAGAGAAACAACCTTCAGTAGGAATTGGGAAAAAATAAAATTAAATACTGTCATATGATTTACAAGATCCCAAAGACTCGCATGTTAACAAGTTAAAAATACCTAAGCACTATTTAAAAAGCCCAACCCCATAACTTGCTGGATATTTTTATGTGAATTATTCACCATGCATAATAATGCTGCTGAAGAGGCTGCATCCCTTTGAACAAAGACCTTTGCAGTCAGAATAAATAAATTTAATGCACTTACTAATTGCTAAATGCTCAGTAACAGTTTCTGCAGCTAACAACCTCCTGCAAGAGGCCTTGGAGCCATCATCCAAAAGTCCCCTGCAGTTGTGCACAGACTCTTTCTTCTTACAGCATCATGGGGCACCAAACAGTTTCTGCACTCCCAGCCTTGGGGTTTGCTATTTCTGCAGGGCCTCTTCTCCAAGACTGTAGGAGAAGGCAGGCCTCATAAAATATCACTGAGGGAGAAGCAAGAACTTGCCAGCAAAACAGTATGGTTTTGACAGCTGAGAGATCTCTGCTCAGAGAAGCGAGACAGGAATGCAAAGGTATGCACATGCATTTTGTTTTTACTTGCACAGAGTTCACCCTGGCCTCTTCCAGACTGAGGCAGTTGCCAAATGACTGTCCTCCGGTGCTGGGACTGCAAATCCCTTTGCATTCAAAAGTCTCATTCATTTGGATGGGAAACTGCAAGCTCAATGGAAGAATGATTTCAGGCTAAGACTGCAAATGCATTGACTAGACATGTAGATCTGCACTTTGCCGTGCAGGGAGGCACACATCCGGAGCCAACTGCAGCTCCCAAAATGAATGTTTCCAAACTTTAACAGTCTTTTTTATTTGGGCTTTGAGTCTACCTCATAACAAGTTAAGGTTAAAGGCAAATGTTTTCACCATGTGGCTGTCAGGGCTCTAAGGAGCAGAAATGACACATTTCAGTGCAAGCACCTGGTTTTGCGAGGGAAAGAACCAGCAAGATTAAAAAGCACCAGACCCAGAAAATGAAGAAATCCACACAGAAATTGCTCTCCCCATTCCAGGCTGTGGCTGGCCACAGTTAAGTAAGGTATGCAGAAAAAATTAAATGTCCTTGGCAAAAGCAAGAAAGCAACATGACAGATCCCCAAATGCATGGCTTCACACTGATTCTTCTGGCTGATGGTATACTGTACCTCTGGCAGCCTAGAAGGTAGTAATTTATGTTTCCAAACGAGCAAAAGCTTTTGTAATACACTAGAACAACAGTGTGATATTGTAAAGCAGGAAGAGAGGAGCTTTTGCAGGAGATAATATATTTGCGACCAGCTGAGCTGAGTGACCTGAAGCACTGATTACCGTTCTCCTGAATAGCTCATATGTGTTATTAGCAGTCAGTGCCATATCCAGCTCTCTTACAATTCCAGACATGGTATGTGTTTTGGTGACCTCCTGCACGGTGCTTTCTATTATATGTATCACAAATACGTATTTCGCTCCTGCTGATTTAAGACTTAATGCTTTTGAATTTCAATAATTATTCAGCTTTTATCGGGATGTCATATTATTCAAACAGGTTGCATGGGAAGCATAGAGGATTTGGCTCATTGAGCAGTATTACAAGGAAGGGTCTAATTAGGGTCTGACTATCCCTTCAGTTCTGCAATATCACTGCAAAACCATCTTCATAAAGTACTGGAATTTCTTTTTTTTTTTTTTTAATTATGCCCAATTACAGACAATTGTACATCTCTGCAATGCCTGTGCCAGTCTATAGAATTTAAATACTGCTTATAACACAGAAGGCATCTTACCTTCCTGCAGGGATCTACAGAAAAAGCAGACATACACATTTATTTCTCTTACAATGACATCTTCCACTCCTGCTATCGCTGCACTGGAGCAGAACAATGGTATTTTACCTCAATTTCCTATGCCAGCTGCAGGCCAGTGCCATTGGCTTCAACAGCACCAGAGGCCCAATGGAAGTCAAGAAACATTTGCCAGGTTTGAGGGGAGTTACAAACAAGACTTTCCACGTAACCTGATTTTCTGCTGTTTCTTTGTACAGAAGAAAAACCAACACCAATGTGCGATCATAAGCCATTAAGCCTACTCCTGAGCAATCAGGCAGATTTCTGTCAGCCATTCAGAGAAATCACACAAACAAATGAATTACATACTCTTAGTACTGATGGACTAAGCCTCTGAAAATACACTTTAAATTTTTGGCACAATTAACACTTGAACAACATTAACTGCTCATTTTCTTACCACCACATTGAGTTGCACTCAACTGTTTAAGGCATAAGCATGGAGTGGCAGAGTCCTATAGAGAGCTCTCTCCCCGACACTGCTTCAAACCCACAACAGCAGCACAAAACTACTGGCAAAAAAAAATTGTCTTAAGGTCCTTTCCAACCCTAACTATTCTATAATTCTATGATCTGAGTAGGGGTGATGTTAAAATTGTGAAAGTAAGTAAAAAGTTGTGCCCTGTACTTTGACAGCTGTTCGTTTTGTGGACAAACATTTAATAGCAGAATAAATGACATCCACTCTGTTCCTGTCCTTCAGAGGTCAAACTGATTTAATATTCAGAGACTCAGTGTTAAACACATGGTTAATGACAGTACAGAAGGACCAAGAAAACAAGGTTTTGAGGCTGACCTTAGCAGACCAAGACACAGTCCCTCAGCCATGCTGAGGGTGCTTCATGCCAGATGTCATTTACCACAGCATCTCGCCTCCACCAACCAGCTGGACCAGAATGCATGGGGAGGCAAAGCTGAAAAGATTCATGGCACTAGGGAACCAACTAGGGAGAAACATTCCCAAAAGGCACAGTACTGGCCTTGTGCCCTGCCTGGATAAATGACCCATGGTGCAAGATGGTGACCATTGTATAGCCGACCCACTACTTGGCTCTGAGCCCTGTTGTTCCAGGCTCAAGCACTGAGCTCCCTTTAATAATTAAATGAAGTCTGGAAATTGCCTTGGCACCAGGGCTCCTCATATAAGGATAGTCTGGGATCTAGAGCTTTTCTTTTTCTCTCTAATCCTTAGACCCCAATCTCCTTGGCCAGCCTTGTGCTAACAGGAAATCACAACTCTCTCAACCTTTGACTTGAGGGCCTCCTTATAGTATCCACAGAGAGCTCTTCCAATTTGCATGTTTATTTCCAATACACGCACCCCCACTTACCATCTGTGGGTTTTAGGTTGAATAGGAACATGTTTTGGAAGCCACAAACCTAGCAAGGCACCCCAAAGCACACCCATATAAAGTCTGCTTGGAAATGAAGGCACTCTTTCAAAGACAAGGACTGGTTGCTGAAGACTCAGTGTTCCCCTACTAAAAGAAGGTTAAAGTAAACAAGAGGCATGGTCAAAATTCAGGGCACCAAAGCACATGTTGACAACATACTTCCTTTTAGCTATTAAATGAGAAGGCAGTAGTCTAGGCAACTAGGCAATACACAGGAAAGGGTGGCATCAGCTTCACAGCATGTCCAGCATGGTGGATCACTGACGACAGGACTCCATAGTCAGTGCTAGAGAAACTGTCCTCTAGGGTGTGGGAAAATCTGCTGTTGGGCAGGATGCATTCCCAGCCACGCTAATAGTAATAGAAGTCCTGAGCAGTTTCTCTTTTCAGCACCTAGAATTTAAGAAAGTTGTTGAGGTCTCTGAGAAAATACAGCAGTTGACAGATCAGAGGCAACATCAGAATGGAGCACAGGTACCGTTGGAGTGTCATCAGATTCTCATTTGTCCCTCTGGCTCCCCATCCCAGGACCCATCCTGTATGCATTTCAAACCCATGGTGCTCTATTATCATGAAACTCAACTGTCAGAAAACAGAGGTGGTATGTAGACAGATCTGAATTGGGAAACACAGTTTAAGGAAAGCTGAACTCTGTAGCAGCCTGACCTAAGAGAAATTTATCTAAACCCAAGGAATGAATCACAGAATGGTTTGGGTGCTAGTTCTAACTTCCCTGCCATAGACAGGAACACCTTCCACTAGACCAGGCTGCTCAAAGCCATGCTAAAATACGAAAAAAATCTGAGAATACTCTTCTTTTATTAATTTGAACTTAAACGGCACTCAAACTCCCACATACAATTTGCTAGAAGCACAGTTAGCTAGCTTGGCATTTATATGACACATGCTGTTTTGGCAGCCTAAAGTTCAAAATGCTACAGAAGTACCCATCTCTGCTTAATTTTCTTCTTTTGACATATAATTAAAATGACAAAAGAGACCACATAGCCAAGCTCAGCATTCACTCTGTGCAGCACAGATGCAAACCAAAGAATATACCACCGTTTCTCTCATCCCCATGGTCCTTCTAGGAAAGCCTGGAGCCCTTCTGTTGCACAGGTGGGTGGTCACTGGACCCTGAATGCCCTAATAACAGAAACACAGTCACATCCACTGAAGCAAGCTGTAGCCAGGAGAAGGTCAGATGACATTTTGCCTCTAGACAAAGGAAAAGCAACAGCAACATGACGGTCTTTGGTCTCAGTCACTTCATTGCAGCTATTCTTGCTTACAGAAGACATGGTGACCAGCCCCCATCCCCATCCTCCACACCAAGATGCCCCCAAGCCAGAATTTACCACTAGTCGTGCTAGCCTCAGTGAAACACTCATTACATGAGCTTTTCATGTGAAAAAAAAATTAACATGCAATAGGGGAAGCCTTCTTGGGCCTTGGCTCAGTAGTAAACAGAGAATGAAAGAAGTAGGTTTTCTAAGACTACTTTGAAAATACATACTGTTGCTATCTTCCCATTTGTGCCACCTAATCCCACTTTACTATGATTTTTAAGTATTTGTTCCCTCCTCAACATGACAAGTTTTCTAGAAATCATTTCCCTTCCTTTACAGAGTAAGAACAAATACGTAACAGACTGCACTTTGTGCCACTGCTTTACCTGGGGGATCTTCACCTGTAGCAATGTCAAGTGTGTACATGCACTTAAATAGGGAACAGAGCCCTGGCTTTGCAGTCCAAGAGCAATCTGACACTTGAATATAAAGCACTCAGAGCTTCATTCTCCAGCCAAAGGAATGAAGAAATTATTTTTATCAATTATATTGCACTGAATTAGCTTTCTCATGGCTGCCAAATTTCTGTTAGGAAAGAACTACACACATTTCGAGACTCTCCATGGCAGTTCTCCACCAGACCAAAACTATTCTGAAAACTAAGTTTTAAAGTTTATTTAGGCTTAAATGATTATAATGGTGGGACCCACTCAGTCTGTAACATTATTTATATTTCCAAGAAAATTTAAGGTTTCAATAAAAAGTGTATTTCCCTCTTCTTGACTGTACATACCTCTGTGTGCACATTATACTCCCTCACATAAAGCTGGGAGAAAGAAAAAAAAACAAACTTTATTTATTGCACAGGAAAAATGCTTGCCTTTTACAGCATATGAAGTGCTAATCCTTTATTTAATAAAAGGGAGGAATAATCTCACTTGCTCCATTTCCAAATTCCATTTTACATATAATACCCAGGCACCAGCAAATTAAGGTGCTCTACAAGTAACCTGCATTACAATTGCTTCATGTAACACATTCCCAAAATTATCACCTCTTAATTAATTTCACTGTGAAGTACGGATACTGGAAATGTCAATAATCCATAAATGCTTTCACGAACCACAGCCTAAATTAAATCCTTAAGTATGGTATCTATAGATCTGCAGAAATCAAAGCTGTCGTTTTTCGTAAGTGGATTTTTTTTTTCCTTACATTTCCATTCATCTGATAAATTCATGAAACCTTTCAAACCATTAATTTGGGCTTCCTTAAAATGTCAGTGCTTTCAATCTGCTTTTTAATACATAATAACTAAATGTAATAGATGTTCGCTAAAATAATACTAAAGATTATTAATGTTAAAACACCTGTCAGTGTAACTTACAGTCATCAGGACCCAGGAAACCACTAATATACATTAACTCTTGTCCACTGGAGGTTTCTCCGAGATGAAAAAAGCTAGTTTCCTATAAAATTGCCCAGTGTATTACAGATCAAACTTCAGGTTATTTGGGAGGAGGCCATCTTTTTCTTAAACATTCATATAATGGATGACAGGCATCAGAGGCCTGAGCCATCAAATGGGCTCTTCCTCAAACCCAAGAAATAACAAATGCTTTTCCATGACGCTGTCCCCTCAAGGTCAATTTTCTAAGAACTTAAATACTGTGATCTCATTTTCTAATTTTAGGTATCAAAGCGCAAACACACAAAAATATGCCTTTAAATATTTTGTTAAGAGAAAAAAGAAAAATCGGTCCTGCAGAAGGCCAGTGAAACTTTGGGATTCTGAGTTTTGGGGTTAAATCCCTTTCATGTGTCCAGCCCTGCAGAAGCTGCTGCTATTCTGCAGAGCAGAGATCAGTGAGAGAGTTTTTAGCTTTGAATGGTTCTGCAAACATTCAGATTTCCTGAATTTCCACAAAAAAAAAAAAATCTATTCTTTCTTTGCCTCTTTCCTCTTCTTATTATTCCAGGTAGCAGTCACAGTGACTGGCTTCTCTGAAGAAGCAGACACTTCATCAACTTCAGCAGATACTGAATGTGATTGTGCTGCACTTCTGAATGTATTATTCCACGAGGTAAATATGTTTTTCTCAAGTAAAGATAATTCACTTAAGATATAATGAGTCCTGAAATATACAGCACTGAGGGAAGGGGGGGAGGAAGTAGCAGCAAACATTGTTATATTCTAAGTTCATCTTCAGAAGAAATATCTGACATTTTAATGTGCATAAATCTCTTCTGTACTTGAGATTTTAATTTCAGAGAAGAGGTGTTGGTTGACAGAAAGCTCATTATAACCCGGCAGTGTGTGCTCACAGCTCAGAAAGCCAACTGTATATCGGTCTGCATCAAAAGAAGCGTGGTCAGCAGGTTGAAGGAGGTGATTCCACTCTCATGAGACCCCACCTGCAGTGTCCTGTTCAGCTTTGGTCCCCCCAACATGAGAGCGATGTGGACCGGCTTGAGTGAGTCCAGAGGAGGGCCACAAAGATGATCAGAGGGCTGCAGCACCTCTTCTATGAAGACAGGCTGAGAGAGTTGGGCTTGTTCAGCCTGGAGAAGAGAAGGCTCCAGGGAGAGTTTTAGGAAGCCTTACAGTACCTAAAGGGGGCGTACAAGAAATATGGACAAGGACTTTTTAACAAGGGCATGTAGTGACAGGACTAGGAGGAATGGCTTTAAGCTGAAAAAGAATAGATTTAAGTTAGACCATGCAGGTGGTGAGACACTGCAACAGTTCTCACCAGAAGTGTTCAAGGCCAGGATGGATAGGACTTTGAGCAACCTGGTCTAGTGGAATCTGTCCCTGCCCACGGTAGGGAGGTTGGAACTAGGTATCTTTAAGGTGTCTTACCAACCCAAATCATTCTATGATTCCAGAGATAAAGGAACATGAAAAAACAGTTCATCCCTGTATCTGGGAAACAAAAAGGTTGTTTATGCTAGTCAAAGTGTGTTTGCCAGAGCACTGGCTCACCACAATCACAAGCAGAAAAATAAGCCGGACAGAATTCCACTGTGACCCTGTAGCTAGTAACATATACCCCTGCTGTCACCAGTTTATACAGAAACCAGCAGTAACTTCTTAATACACTGCAACTCTCGCAACTTGTTATGCACCAGAATTTTTCTTTTAAATTTGTCAACTAAAAAGAAGCAGCAAGATGAGTTAGCATGAGAGAGGAAAAAAAGGACCATACAAGTACTGTGTGAAATTCAATTACAGCTACAAGTCATCCAGCCAAACTTTCCTTGGCAGTTGGCCTCTTATTGTTTCCAGCACAACAGCAGAAGAGTGAGCTGCCTTTAAATTATAGCAGAATCAGCCACCTGAACATCATTCTCCCATAATGAAGAAAAGAAAGGAAGAAGTGAAAGCCCAGATCCAGTAAGGCAGGTAAGGGCTGCAGGGCTGACCCTCTGCAGTGCTTTTTCTTTAGCAATACAGCCCTATGGCTGGGATGAGCAAGATGCAGAGATCTGGTGCCTCCAATGGAGGTGTGAATTAAACTTCAGCCAGGCTGTGAGTGAGCTTCATTATAAAAGGGGAGAGAGGCATTACTGTTCATTACTTACAGCTCCAGGTCTAAAAAGGTTAAAAGAAAAAAAAAAAAAAAAGGAGAGCCAAGCATTTTCCAAGAATGCTTATTTAATGGTGCCTCTCTGGAAAAGGTCTGGGCATAAAATAACTACTAAGATGCGTCTCCTCTCCATCAAGGCAGGATTCTGTGCACACAAAGGCGGGCAAAAAGGTGCTGGCACCAGGGCTTGATCCTCAAGAGCTGTTGAGTGTAGCTTTCCAGGGCAGGAACCTAATTCCTGGTGCTGCAAGCTCGGTCTGGGAGGACTCAAGACATGGGGCATGGAAGGACAGACCGACAGAATGGTTAAAATACTCGCAACGAAACAGGTGTTTTGGAAGTGACTTTGTCTGGTAAAATCTAATCCCAGAGAGCTCTTGTGAGTACGTTTGAGTCTAGGTTTTACTGCCCTTGGTCATTTAGTTCATGTGTAACTGGGTTGGGTAAACGGACCCAGGCAACCACCCTACTTTCTCCTCCTGGAACATAAAATACATGGAAAGATGACATGGCAAATAGGCAAATCTAGCTAATTAAGAATTACTATTATTTGCACAGCTCTTTACATCTTCCTTGCCAAATGAACTGTAAACCTTCCTTGCCTGAATTAAAAAGGAACAAAAGCCTGAAGTTCATTAAAGAGTCGTCCTCGTTCAGGCACGAGATAAATCTGAGATGTCAAAAGCCTGACAGAGCCATCAAGGCAAACATTAGGTGTCTTGCCTTAAGCAATAAGCAGGAAGGGAAAAAATGTCTTAGGTGAGGGTATGCTGAACTAAAGCTCTGTGTCTTTTTGTCCAATTTCTCTCCAACGAGGAATAAGCTGTTTGTCATCCTGCCAGCTATGAGACTAGCTATAAAATAATGGATTCCACAGGCCCAAATGAGGCTAATCATGATTGCCAAGGCATGTCTGTGCTGTGAGAAGTGAGTGAAAGTTGATACTCTTCAGAGAAAACATTTTTTGAAAAGCTCTTTGCTCTGGAATAAGCCTTGGCACTTATCTCATCTCGGAGTATCTACCATATTTCTTGTTTGATTCCAAGGCATATTGATGACACCAGCTGCTATGGCTGAGTTTCCTTTAATAATGCTTTGGTAGGTAAAACACTGCTTCTTTTAAACCACTGAGAAAACAGCAAGGGCAGGATTTTGTCTCAACTGACTCTCTCAATAGTACTTATTCTTAAGTGTCTCCAACTGGATGCTGTAGTAAAATGCCCATCAAAATATAAAAAGGATTTTCACAAAGCCAAACAACAAATCAACGCTTCTTTTTCTTCCTCCTCTCTGAAGTGGGGGAACACATTTAAAGTAGCTGGAAAGGTGGGATTTTACCACAACCACTTTGGAGAGCAAGTGAAGTCTAAGAGCTGTTAGACTTCTTCAGGAACTGGTCCTTTAGAACAAGATTTTAAAACCTGATGTAAATTTTAAAAAAGTCTTCTATCTAAAGGAAGAAGAAGAAATAAAAAAAAAAAATAAAAAATAATCAAGGTGTGACTTATAGCATCTTTAGGTTTAAGTAATTAATGCAAGTGTGCTGTATATGTGCGTGGGCACATATGCACACTCACATGCAGAGGAGTGACTTCCAACATTTTAAGATTTAAATAATTAACCCAAGTGTGTGACACACGCACATACACTCACATGTGTAATGTACAGGTACTGGCATAGTTTACACTGTCAGGCACATTCCCGAGTCACTCTAATAAAAAAATGATTCTGCAGTAATCTGACACTCGCATCCCATCTATAACCCACTAAAGCAAGCATTGCAAAAAACTGCTTAGGAGTCTTCATTTCATCTTCTCCTTTACTCCACCTTGCAGTACTCAGAGTCAACAAAATCTCAACTGCAAGGCAGATGTTTCAGAGAAGATCATGCCTTGCTGAATTGTGAAAGGCTCCCAGGTCTTTTCTCCAGTTCATGCTCCAGACATCCTGGGGAAATGGGAGAGATTGTGTGCATGCCTATGCAGTGCAAGACAGGCATAGCTGCTTCCTCAAGAGGGACAGACAAGAAGGCAACATGAAATGTGCTGGTTCTGATGAATGTTAGAGTGTCCTCAAATCACAGCTGAGCAAATTTCTCTCTGCTATGCACAAGCATCCTCCTTTGCCTCTGTTTCACACATTTCCCTTCCATGCCAAGCACCCATTAATCACTACCTACCTAACAGCACAGAAAACCCTCACATATATGCAGAGCTGACCAAGAAGCAGAAATGAAGCTGGGAGTCCCTGCAGTGCTCTTGACAAGACTGCGGCAAGCAAACCTGCCACCAGCTGAGGCTGCCACACAAGCAGACCCTTGACAGGTTGGTTCTGGGTGTATTTATTTAACCAAGCACGCAGGTAAAAGCATTGAGGGAGAGCTTTTAACAAATGCATGCTCTGAACGTAAGTGTAATTAGAGAACGCTTTACAGATTTCAGGATTTGGCTCGCCACTGTTTGAAACTCAGACTAAGAATCATAGAATCATAGAATAATAACAATATAATTTATACTTATTTTTTAATGACTAAGTACTGATATAAAGCAGGGACCTAGCTGGAATGAACTATCACTTTAAAGGAATACATCCGAGACCTTTAATTTGCATTGGTATATTCAGTGAAGTAAAAATATTATTCTGCTTGGGAGAACCACAAATTACAGCACTAAAATATATGTGGTGAATACATAGAAATTTGGTACTATTTGCAATGAACTGAATATTAGGCACCACTAAGATCTATCTCTTTCATCATTAATGAAAAAAAGACTATTTCTAATGTAAAGTGCAAGAATTTATGAAGGTCCAGAGAAATTTTTGTGTGCTTTTGCGACAGCTTAACTTCTAATACGTTATAATAAAAAAAAATAGGATCCTGAAGCTCTCACACAATATTTACTGGTGCACATTATTGGAGCGGTCAGTGTGTGGTGCCCTCTCTCTATTTCATAGCCAATGCAGCATTTTCCCCATGGCATCAATATATTTAAAAAATAAAATCTTGCTAGAGTAAAAAAAAAAAAAAAAAAAAAGGTGACAATATAACACACTCATTTTGCTATAAGGTAATTCAATCTGTCTACTTTGGTGAGGCTTAGTTTTTACATTGAACAACGCTTATTTACCTTGCTTACTTCAAAATGGAAAAAGAATTAAGGGCAAGGTTCAGTTTCCAGCTCAGCTTTTAGTAATCTGAAAATAAGAAATAGAGCTAAGAGACTCTAGAGATCTAGGGCACAGAGCTAGATGCCAAGGCTATGCTTCACATAAATGCTCTTTATTTTGAAATCTCTTAACAATTTAGATGAGGTAGAACTGCAAGAAGCAAATGATAACATTGCCAGAGGTTCCCATAGGAACATCAGTGGGGCCATGCTGGTATGGTGGCATAGAGGGCAGCCCTTTCCTTTCATTGCGTGCTGCTCTCTTCTGCATTCAAGACCTGCTCAACACATCTGATGGGAGTGTGCCATGGCCTGAGCCCATGAACAGCACAAGCATACCTTATAGCATCTCCTAAGAGAGGCTTTTGAAGATTCAGGTTCGCACCAAGTTAATAAATAACCTTGGGGGTGGGAGGGAAGGGCTTCTGAGAGTTAGACCGAAAGTGAGCACAATTAGGTGACCTAAGGCTGGTGAGTTGAGGCTGCACTCAGAAGTGAGTTGAAGTGGAACAGTTCAAGAAGCATCACCATTAAGAAAGACTGGTATGGAAACACAACCTAGAGACCACACAACAGAATACATCTCAACTAGTAGCCACCACAGCTCATTGCTAACACAGCCTGCATTTTCCACTTTCACCTCTTAGAGAGAGGCAACAGTTTCTGATGACTAGCAAAACACCAACATGATAACACATGTTCCTGGCAGTAACACAACATTAAAAATTCAGTTCATACTTAGGCAAACCCAACAAAAGTTTAATCAACTGTTTGACCTCAACAGGTGCAGGAAAGCCTAAGATGTTGTGCATCTCCATCACAACTTGAAGGCAAGAGCAGTGCTTCAAGCAAGTGGGGTAGCCTGCTCTACTGCTAGAAGGAGATTCTGTGGCATGGTATTTCACAAAGGCATACTTCTATAAAAATTTAAACTTCCGATGCATTACCACATTCTCATTGAGCTAACGCACAAAACAGAAGGAAGAAGAATAAGGTCCCCATGATGGCTCTACCTAGGTTGACTGAAGTGGAAGGCCTTATCTTTAGCTCTAAAGACAGTCTAAATTAGCAGGTGACCAACCCTGATTTAAAGAGAACAGATAGCAGTTTCAGAAAGACAATAACCCATACCTTGGTTCAGCACCAATGTTCTTAATGGCTGATAGTGCATGTGACCTGAGACATGGAGAAAGGATGGAAATGTAAGTATTACTTTGGCTGAGAGACTGATCTTCTCTGAAAGCTAAAGGATGGGGTGCCAGGGGCTCTCATCAGCTGGTGCTGCCTGTTCTGGTGAAACACTCAAATAGGGGAAGGGAAAAGGTAGATGGATTGGATGGCTCCAGCGCTGCATGCTCTCAGGCAACTGGGAGACACAGCTGGCATGGGGGGGCGCGGGGGGGAAGAGAAGGAAGCAGCAGCAGGGCTATCCTGTCCTTTGGTGCGCACTGAGGTTTTGATGATCTCAGGCCAGATCACAGTAAAGGAGCTCACTGTTGGGCTGTGCATCCAGGCTGGTTTGGCTCACAGACTAGGACTTTTCTTGTGATTCACGATTTCAAACATCAGAACACATACCCTTGAAACACACCACTGGAGAGGAATACAAAATAGGCACAGAAATGCCACTTCACATAGTATTACGGGGTGCCTCAGAACAAAGGAAAAACATCCCTACTCCTGAAAGAATCCCCAAATCCCTCCTCTGAAGGCATATCCAGAAGACGCCATGCTTTTTTGTCCTCTCCTTATGTGACCACATGTCCATCTCTTCCAGCCAGAATTTCTGCCACTCTCATTCCCACAGCTGTGCAGCAAAGACTGAATTCCTCACGACAGCTGTGAAATCTATAGGTAATGACAGACCTGATCGATTTACAGGAACCCCTGCTGCTGAGCTGAGCTGCTAAGCAGTTTATAACCCCAGCAGATGCCTCTGTTTTTAAGCCATGGGGAAGCTTCTAGGCAAGACTATGGCATTGCTCTTGTTATTGCCAAGAGGCAAGAAATGTAAGCTGGAAGCTTTTATCTTTCAGAGGACCTCTTTGACAGTTTGTAAAATACACCTCCAATTGACGGCTCCTGGACTCTCCAGTTAATGCTATGAGTAGGTGTTACACTACTCCCTCCAAACCACACCTGATCAAGTAATATCTGTTTTACAGGTAAGGAAGCCAACACAAATACCAACACCCTGAAGCCCTGGCACAGCAAGGATCAGTGACCTGGCACAGCTGGCCAGATATTTAATTCACTGCCCATTAGCTTACAGCAATTCTCAGATCACAAAGTCTCTGGAATACCCCAGCTTTCAGGATGGCAAAATGGAAAAACAAACAAACAAACAAACAAACAGGGATTTTACAGCTTACTCCAGCTCATACAGTGAAGTCAGAGGAAAATTGAACCAGGTACTCATGGCACAATCTGTAGAAAATTAAGTGAAATGAAACTGTGTTTGACATATGCACAGCCATGCATGAATGCAAGGACAGGAGAAATATGTTCAATGAATAACTGAGATGACAAGTCTAGTATGTTACAACTCTTCAGAGATCTGGATGCCCCACAATATATTTTTACTTGCTAAACAAGTCTCATTCCTTCCTGAAGCACGAGTGTAGCCAGGAGAATGCATCCATAGCATAAACAGCAACAGAACATTAAAAACTCCTCTTATTTTCTCTATATGTATTTTGAGGTGAAGAAGGAGCTGTAAACTATTTGTAATTTTTAAAATAAACTCAAACACCACCAAAATAGGCATTTTAAAATTATCTATAATTTCCATCCAAAGCAACATGCCACTTTGGGTTAGAATTGCAATTTTAAGTTCTTCTCAGAAAATGTATTTCACTGCTTACAATTCTGGTCATCTCTGCATCACAACCAAATATAGAGAGACAATACCACCAGGCTCATTTTCCTAAAGAAAGGGATGAAACAATCACTTTGCAACTCACATCCAAGGAAAAGAAATACTAATTTTAAAACTATATATTCTCAACTTTTCACGCTGATGCCATTAAGAAAAGACCTTCAAAAATGAAAAGCATTTTTTATACTTTCTCAAAGTTAGAAAAATAATATGAAGACTAGATGAAATGCAAAAGAAACCCTAAAACACTTGGTTTGCCATGAAGAAAGCTGGCTTTTTCACGGATGTACATAATTCCGTTCCTCTTAATCCTATTGTAGACACAAGTCTCACAGATGTTGCAAAACTAATTCTCTGCACACTCCTGTTATGCATACTGGGATTCAAAACTTAGACAAAATTGTGGATCAACAAGCCAGTGGCAGTATTTCCACTGTGGGTGTGACTGCCACAACAGCAAAGATACCAACTGAGAAAATGTCCTGTTATTTCTCATGGTACTTATCCTATAGCAATATCCCAGGGCCAGAGCAGAAATAGGCAGCAGACCACTGCTAATGTGAGAAAAAAACTGTTCTCCCAATAGCCTGCAAGCTAAGCAAACAAAACAGTCAGAGTTAATTAAAGATTGATTAAGATTCCCATTTGGGAACAGTGGCAGGAAACTATTACCTGCTTTGCCCAAGCAAGCCGTGGCAGAGCTGGGAAATGGTGCCAAATCAGGATTTCAGCACGTTAACCATAGTCCAAAATCAAATATGAAAACCTGCAAGCATAACGAATGAAAAAGATGCTTTCCTCAAGGGATGATGACTCCAAATGCAGCTGTCGGCATCCTTCCAGTGTGCTGTGTGTAGCTTGGCAAGGACACCTTGCCTGGCTCTTTTTAAGGATGGTTGGGGGATCACAAGATGGTAGCCTCACTTTAGAGAGATAATTTTTCTGTTTCTCTAGTCCCACAGGTTCAATGTTGTGAACTTCTATGGATCGTGTTTGCACAGGAGAGGATGCAGTGGTCAGATTTGGATGTTGACGTCTTTTCAGTGAACTCAAAGCTATTTTCTCTCTGTCTTGCTACCTGCTTGGATGCCTGTCAGCGGCTGTCAGCAGTCTAGTTGAGAGTGAGGAATGTCTGCTCATGGGGAGATCTGCTTTAAAAAACTGAAAAGGTTTGCTATGTTATAGCATTGTTTTCAGGTGTTGACTTGCCAACTGGCCAAGCATTCCCTAGTGACAACCTCTTCATAGCTCCAATTCTATGGCTGGGTTCATCAAGCAGCAGGAGGGAGAAAAGCCTGAAAGTAATGCTCCTCTGTCTTCCTCAGCTTGTCAAAAGCCTGTTTCTCTTCCTCTGAGCTGGGTCTGGCCTCAGTCATTACAAGGTTAAACACCCAGAATGGGCTGCACTTTGGCAAGCCACTAGGAGATTAAAGCTGGTGCACAACACAGCTGCTCCTCTTTTACACAAGTCCGCTCCAAAGAGCAAAGGCCATGGTCTGTGCTCTGGACAAAGTGCCAATTGCCTTCTGGATGCACTTCAACCCATCATGATGTTGGCAACAGCTTGGAAGCAGATCCCCTCAGCACCCTGTTGTCAGGGCAGCTGTCTTTGCATGAACCTGCTGGCAGTGCCTATCCCTGGAGTGGGGAGGCGACAGCCATCATCTCCAACAGCCAAAGCTGCTGTGATGCCACCAGCACGGTAACCAATCATGAATGAGATCTGAGGCAGAAGGGAACAGGCATGCTGCTCAATCGGCACCAAACACAGGGAAACAGTGTGGGGCTGGAACCACAGCCCCTATGGCAAATGGTCCAAGGGTGCTGACATCCTTCCCTTCTTTAACAACAGAGTACCAGGGCATATGGCACTCTCACTGATGCTCCTTCTCCCACATTCCTGATATCTGCACAGTATAAGGCTCTTAGACTGCAGGGTGAAGTCAATCTGGAAGTGGCTTTGCACATACATACATGCTGTGTAGGTATGCGAGACTGACAGATGTCAATTTGGCCACAGGGAAGGATACTTCCTTAATACCAACCACCAGAGCTGCACCATTTTGCATTTTTGCAGGCTCTTAATTTAGGTCTTACTCTTTTCTTTCCTAGCAATGCCAGAAGAGGCCAAGGATCACCAAGATGCCACCTTCAAAAACATGGACCAGAACCATGAGACAATGGAAAACACAACAGTAAAAGCTGGAGCTCAGAATCACTGCAAGACTGTGTAGGGCTGGCATTGACAGTAGGGGAAAGCAAAATGAGATGTTTAGGTGTTTCAGGAAAATAAATGCCAAGAAAAACAAGTATCAGTGGGGCACAGCTAGTTAGGCCCTCTGTTATGTTCTCAGCTGTGCCTGGCCACAACTGCAAGGGTAGCCTATTACAGTGACACGTGTGATATGTACACAGTGGCCTGGGAGTCACAGGACCTTTGAATTTCCTTACTGTAACGGCAAGAATCTGCCTATTAGATTACACAAGAAGTCAGTGAATACAGGCTGTGAAGACCGAGATAAAAGGAAACACCAACCCTTACCTGCCCTTCCTCCCCCAAGAGACAGTATGAGATACAATTCCTTTCAGGAAAGGGTTAAGCAGGTCTGCAAAGCACATCTTGCTACCCTTACTTGCATGGAGGATAAATGGAAAGCATATGGTGTTTGGAAAGGACTTTATGTCTGAACAGTGCAGTCCTTGGGGAGAAGCCCTGGAAGCAGCTCAGCATGCTATTTTTTGTTGCTTTCTTTGTTAATAAATCTAAAGGGGACTGGGCTTTGTATGCAACATAGTCTTTATTTATAGAGCAGGTCAGGGAAGGCTCCTGCTCACAAAGTCAGTAGTGGAAAATGGCATTGCTGTACACAATATCATCACGCCAGGGACCTGAGTGTGTAGAATGCTGAGCTTGTTGACTGTAATCAGAATTTCTGCTTTGTCTTCCAATCTTTAGCCATATAATGGGTATGTTTCACAAGAGGAAAACTGGGATGGAAAATAGCAGCCAACAGGTTAGGGCACAACCAGTTTTCCTCCTGGACCATCAAGATTCACCCAAGTCACACCCAGCCAAACACTGCATTTACAATCATGACCTTCTCTGGCAATTACAGCTTGCTTCTGTGTTAAAATGTTTCATCCAGCAATGATTTCACAGGTCCATGAAGCATTCCTGATTAGATTTGCAACACTGTTACACATGAGGTCCCTTGTACAGAACAGTTTCCACACAGAGAATGTGAGAATCGCTACTCAGCAGTTCTCAGAAAACGTTTCAAAGGAAAATAAAAAGACAAAAATCTTATTTTATATGAAAAAAACCCTAATTTTAAAGTGCTTGGAAATTCTTTTTTATAAAGGGTTTTATTTTTTTCACATTTGTGCATTTAAGCAAACGTGTAGAAATGCAGCTTTGTTAAGAGTAAAAAAAAAAAAGAAAAAACACAATTCCCAGCACCATGCACATTCAGGAACGGTAAGCTAAAATTAAATTCATCTATAGCACCATCCTAGGCTAATACCCTGCAGTTTGAGGGGAAACAAAGGAGGAGTTGAGAGAGTTTTCAACTTCTCCAGGATTAATTCTATATATTAGAGCTGGAGAAGGGAAAGATGGGTGGGATATATGTAAAAAACCTTCAGTTCATGTCAAAGTCCTATATGTAATATTTTAAAGAAAGAAGGGGAAAGGGGAAAGACATACATTATGACCAACCTGATTAAAATAGGAAAAAATGTTCACTGCATCCGTTAGTTTTTCTAAAAGTAATACCCAGGAAACAGAAGAATGGAGATCTCATACCTATGGAATAGAAATGCAACTTGCCGCACCAACACCACACTCTAAGGCCAGGACTCTGTTTCCTACCAGACAACAGAAATATAACACAAAGGACTCAGGGCATTAGCAAGAACTGAACAGGAATGTCAAAAAAACCCTGCATGTCTTGTCCCCTCCACACCTGATGTTGCAACACTTCCAACTGAAATATAAAACACCTAGACACAACTGGCCCAAACAATCCTATTATGAAGAACTCATCTTCCCCTAGAATGCTGTATGGCAAGTCACGGCATTCATTGTAGTGGGATCATCAGTATCAACTGAGTGATCTGGAGTGCTTTGGAGTGACCCAGAGCAAAGGTTTTGCTTTGGAACACTGACAAACAGCATTCAGATCCAATCTGGTTACTCTATTTCTATGTCTTTCAGCTGATATAATTCAATTCTTTAAAAATAATTTACCACTAAAAGTTTGGAAAAGCATATATCTTACTGTCAAAGATGCAGAGGACCCAAATCAGTGGGACTTTTATTATTTTATTTGGTCAATTTGCTTAAGGACAATGAAATCCTAACATGAATACCTTTGGTAAAATTCTACCCGAAACACATAGACATAGGATTTGTAAATGTTGCACCATTAGCAGCTAAACAGTCAAGGATAAGCTCTTCTGGATAAAAAGAAAATGTGTTTCTGAAAGTTCTAAATAATGATTACTTCACACTAAATGGAAGAAGATTTTTATTTTTTTTAATCTGTTACTTCACTTGCAAGGTTTACCTGCCAAGCTTGCTATCTTTCTCACTCCCATTTTTACAATTACTCAGTCGCCTGAGCAGCCAGGAATGGTGCAAGGCAGTATACAATGTCCACTGCAAAGCACCTTCAGTAGGGTAACCATCAAGCAAGGCTGCATTAATCACCTCTTGAAGACTAAACCCTACAGAGACACAATTGGGGTTTTAAAACACTTAACTATTTCCATGTGCCTAGCCCAAAGTATTCAGAGCTTTTAGTTCAATTGCAGGCTGCAGGTACACAAAACAGAGTATTTATATTTCCAGCAATTCCTTGGTATCAAATATTTTTGAGTCCAGGACAATCACATTTGGAGTCTGGTGGACCATGAAGTTGGCAGAGCTCTTCCACTAGGTACTGGACTAGTAAGAAAGCTTTGCCTCTGCACAAGCATAACAGATAAGCAATCTTTCTGAGAAACTAAACAAAGTTTTCTTTGGATTTAAGCTAAAAGGATAGCTCTAAGGTTGAAACAACAGTGCTAAAATTCTGTTTTCTGCTCCACCCCCATACGAGGGCAGGCAAAAGCCTGCCCAAATACCCAATGCCAGCATCCAGCACTCCCAAATTCACGCCCACATATTGCACTTTTTCTCAACTAGAAAGGTGAGCAAAACCAGTTTTCTTTGTATGTTGTCCAGAGCATCCCACAGTTTGCCATGCATTCCTGGAGACATTGAAAGCCAGACTTGATGTGGTTCTGAACAACCTGACCTAGTTGAAGATGTCCCTACTCATTGCAGGGGGGTTGGACCAGATGATCTTTGAATGTACCTTCCAACCCAAACTACTCTATGATTCTCTATAGAGCTGCCATATCACTACAAATGTTTCTGCTGCAGCACTGGGTGAAGAGAAACATGGGGATGCTGCTACATTTTAATTAACATGTGAAAGAATTTCTGTTTTTTCAAACAAAATGTGTTTTATACAAGAAATATTTGCATCTTCATTTCTTTAAATGGAACTAACAAGCTACATACATAATAAAACCTAAAATCAAAGGGAAAAAGTATCAATTTTCTCCTAGGTACCTCCAATTCAATATTTTCTGTAGCACATTGTTCTCTGGAGCTTTAATGCCTATGCTTTTAGAGACCAAAACCAATCACTGCTATGTTGCTTGAAAGAAAACCTGCAGGCTGTAAAAAGAATGCTCTAATTGACTTATTTTGTTTTATGAAAAACTGTCCCAAAATTCTTTATGAAATAAATTGAATTTTCAAACTGTCTATCGTATGTGCAATTGTTTCCAGAAATTAATTTTTACAACAGTGATACTGCACAGAGAACTCAGATACAGAGCTTGCTTGATGTTTTAAAACTAATAGTGGCAGTAAAAATGTCAGTCTGAAGAGGAAATAACAATCTTGGCTTTTATTGCTAATTTTTCAAAATTGTATTAGGACATTCATTTATGGACAGAGTTAATCAGGAATCATATAGCTGTAGGTCAGAGCAATTATGTGCATCTAGAAGCAAGTCCATAATTTCTTAGTATAGGTTAAGAATAGTTTTACAGAAAGTATATACTGTTAGTCTCTAAGAAAACCATATTTCTGTTTATTTTTAGATCCATTCCACATACGCTTTTCATACTGGAAGTCTCTGAAATTCATCACTACGGGCTTTATTTAGAAACAGAAGTTACTTTCACTTTGATGCTTTCTTACCGATCATTAACTACCACACAGCTGGCAAAGAAATCAACCCCCTAATTGTCTTTTAAATGCAATAAACACATAACTGGGTCATATTATTGCTGTGAATCATCTTTAGCCACTTTTACATCATGTAATTTCTAGAAGAACTGACACTACCACTCTCTCCTCATTCAATATTGGAAACTGTAATTGGCTACTTATTTGACTTCAAGCAAACAGTGATATAAACCAGACAAACTCTCACCTCTTGACCCTATTGATTAACCAAGGTGAAACACACTGTAAAAAAACCCAACAACCAAAGAGTACTACAAAAGCCATGTTGACATTAAGTATGGATAATTCCTGGGAGGGAACTGCTTTTGCTGGTGTGATAAGAAAAACTTAAAAAAAGGCTGAGTTGATTGATTAATAGTAAATCCAATGATCTACAAGCCAGTATCCTCCCAGAGACTCTGCTTCTGAAAGGTGAGATCTACTGGTCAACAGCAAAGAGCAGCATTTGGATTCAAGAGGCTGGATCTTGTAAAACCTCAGTTACAGCTGTGCAGATGTATTTGTTAGACTAAGTGGGAATGCAAGAAACAAAGTGAAAAGAGAATAGAACGGGAGAGGAAAGGTGAACTTTCTATTTCTCTATCCTTGAAATCAGGCAAAGAGAAAGGAGAACAGTAAATCTGCAGATATCTCACATCTCTACACTGTTTAACGGCATTTATACACTTAACTTCCATGGACTCTGATACATGAGAAAGACAGCAAACCTTGGGTACCTGGGTCTTCTTCCCATACATCCTGATTTGCAAGAGGTCTGTCAACCTGCTTAGATATATGCAGCCTGCAAAGTGCATGGCAAAGATAACTGACTTTATATTAAATACAGTAGCTGAGTGCTGGACAAAAAGCATCATGACAAGGATGATCACAAGCGGTAGAGAAGGAGAATGAAAATGCACATCTTGTGCATCTTTAAGCAGCAGGACTTGGGTAGCAGGAGGGTCCCTCCTACCAAGGTTGTCATTGGTATCTAAGTCTGTTTCTCCTTGCTCTGAGCTCTAGGGAAGATATATTCTTTAGATCTTGTGTGACTCCCACCACATGAAGAGGATCAGGCATGACCCACAAAGCATTGAACCCCACCACAAAAAGAAAAAAAAAAGGCTTTAAAATGGAAACTTTCTGCATCAAGATCTGACCAACTTCAAGATACAAGGAATTTGTCCCACTTGGCAAAGAGCTCTGCAGAATTCCTCTAGTTTAGTCTGATAAAAGTGAAATAAAACTATTTCTTTTTCCATTAAAATAAATATCAAAACTAGAGCTTGAGAAACTTCTTGGTTAACTTTGGAGCTTTGTTTTGATTTATTTATTTTCTTTGCCTGAAGAGAGGGCTGTGTAAACGCTGTACTGTTAAGGGAAACAAGTTCAAACTTTACATAAGGGCTTTTTGCCCAGTGTCTCTTGGCATGCTTCCTTGGGTTTTAGATTGCTTTGTATGGTGAAGCATTACAGAATAAGATAACACTGTTATCTAGGCACTAAGGAAGGGCTTTGCACTAAAGAAATAGAGCCAACATTTCTTTTCAAGGAGAGCAGAGAATGCATTTGAATAAGCACTAAATTCAGCAGGGGAATAACTAATATGATTGGTTATAAGGACACAGAAATGAATATTTTGCTGCGTTATGAACGCTAAGTGTGAATTTTAAAAAGCCAGAGGAAGAACATACATGCTTTCTACTCCCAGTTTCAGCCAAGAAGCTGTAGCAGTTTTATAAATCAGAAAGTAAGCAAATGGCTATGATTTTATTTTTAAATGGCTGCTATCACAAAATACCTTTGGCTCATTTATTCTGGCACTATGTGCCTTAATGATGTATTTTGCATCATAGCCAAATATTTTTGCAGCATATTTCGTAAAAGCAATGAAGATTTTTAACGGACTGTTCTCTACCAAATTAAGCACTGATCCTGCAGATGCTTATACAGTTTATTTGTTTCCAGATATGGCATGTCCATAGACTTTCATGTCTATAAGTAAAAATAGGCACACACTCAGAGAATGTAGCCTCTGAGATTGTTGGTCCAGTTTCTGAGGACTGCTGGGCTGCAGTCATTTAGATGCAAATGAATTACAGCATTGCTGTCATCTGAATTGCTCTTCAAGATCCAGGCTTCTATTCCACAACAACCTTTCACTTGCTGTATTTAGAGCAATTGTTTTATTTTTAAAAGAAGCAATGCAACAGATGTAGATTGAAAGGAAAATGGTCTTACTGAAGGAACACACAGTATTTTTTTTTGCGAAGCCAGGCACCTGAAAAAACATCCATCAATGTCATCATGATACACCTTGATTTCAGGTTATCAGCCAGGTCCTTGCAGTAACACTGTACAAACTTGAAACTTCAGGTAAGAAGCTTTGCAAAACTTCACTGTCCCACATCCTCTTGGGAAAGGCTGATTGATAGCTGTGTTGCAAACATGAATTACACCATTGCCAAGACAGGTGCAACTCCCACCAAGCTGAGAAAGAGCAGGATTCTCTTACACCGGAATTGATGTCTGCTCACAGTTTTCCATCATGTAGTATTTCATGGTCTTCATTTTCAGGTTATTAAAATAGGATGTTATCCAGCAAGTGGAAGGGAAAAAGGGGTCAGGGAGCTGGTTCCTGTCTCAGAAGGGACAGCTAAAGCTGCTGAGCAACATGTGTTTCTCATTTGAAACATATCACTCATTCTTAAAAACAATAATACATACCATCTGTTGTAGCCATTCATAATTGATAAGTTTTGGGCTGAGTTTGACTGTGAAAACCCATTTCAACATGAGTATCGATATACAGATGAAGAAGTGTTGCAAAGCAATTCATCGGAGATTTTCTTTCCATACATTATAGCCAACAATGGCCAGCTGTCTCTGGGCACACAAATGAGACCCATTCATTGAGTCATTGCAAAGCATCAGCATCTTCCTGTGGCAAAGACAGTTTAATAATCTGGCACTGTTTCCCTCAAAGTTAATAAACAAATTATTAGATCTTTCAGTGAGTATGAAGAGCAGTTGACTATGTTAGCAGAGCTATTAAAATGCAAGGATACACAAGGCATATTTTAGGATGAAATGTTTTCATTTGGAAGTGACCTACAAGAACCAATCTAGTCCAACTGCAGGACCAGTTCAGAGCTGATCAAAAGTTAAGGCATGTTACTAAGGGCATTGCCCAAACACCTCAAACACTACAGGCTTAGGGCATTGACCACCTCTCTAGAAAGCCTCTTCCACTGTTTGACCATCCTGTCAGTAACATTTCCTAATGTCCAGTCTAAATCTCCCCGGCATAGCTTTGAACCATTCCCATATGTCCTATGGCTCTCAGTGAGAAGAGATAGCACCTCCCTCTCCACTCTCCTCAGGGAGCTGTAAAGAGCCACGAGGTCACCTGTCAGCCTCCTTTTCTCCAAATCAGACAAGCCCAGTGTTCTTAGCCACTCCTCATAGGACATGGCTTCCAGCCCTTTCACCAGCTTTGTTGCCATCCTCCAGACAAACTCAAAAACCTCCACATCCTTCTGAGATTGTGTAGCTCAGAACTCCATACAGTACCAAAACTCTGGCACACAAACCTAGTACAGTTAGCATCATCAGTAAATTTACTAATAGTGCATTCAACTCCTCCATCAAGATCTCTGATAAATATATTAAACAGAACTGGCCCTAAATTTGGGCCCTGAAGAATACTGTTCATTGCCAGTCACCAGACAAATGTAGCCCATTCACTACAGACCTTTGATCCCTGCCTTTTTCACCCAGTGCACTGAGAACCTGCTCTTCTCACATTTGGACAACTTGTCCAGAAAGATGCTGTGAGGGACAGTATCAAAAGCCTTACTAAAATCCAGAAAAAAAACTACATCTATGACCTTCCCTTCGTCCACTAGGTGGATGACTTTACTGTGGAAGGATACCAAATTAGTTAAACAGGACTTTCCTTTTGTGAACCCACGTTAACCGTGCTTGATGATTGCACTGTCCTTTTTCCAGGTACAGAAGTTAAGAGTAACAGTTCTGTAGTCTTCTGTGTCTTCCCTCACACTCTTGTAAACTGGAATAATATTGGCTGGTTTCTAGTCAGCAGGGACCTCTCCAGACTCCCAAGACCTTTGGTAGGTGACCGAGAGGGGTCCTGCTGTAATGTCCACTAGTTCCTTCAGTGTTCGGGAATGAATCCCATGAGGCCCCATGGACTAGTGAACAGTTGATACAGCTGATCCATTACAATTGCAGTGTCCGCAAGTGGAAAGTCACTGTCCCCACACTCATGGTCCTCTGACTCAGAGAAGCCCAAGATCTATCAGTATTATTAAAGACCAAGTCAAAAATAGCATTGAAGGTCTCTGCGTTCTCTTTGTCTCTATTAGTCAGGTGACCATCTTCAAAAATTATTGGTCAAATATTTTCTTTAGACTTGTTATCTGACACAACACGGGCCATTTTGAACCCTAACTGAGGTTTAGCATTTCATGCTTTCTTCTGCATATACAAACCACAGCTCTGTAATCTTTCTTGTATCAAGGAAAAATATGAATGACTGCTTTGTGTACTCTAGAACTGGTTTGAGACTTTGATAAGCATTTAATTTTTTCTCTGAAAGGACATGAGAAAACAAAGCAGCCCTTTTGGAGAAAGAAATGCCTTTCCTTTGCACTGGAAATATGTCTCCCTATTATCATCACTGCACCACAAACGTCTCAACTCACAAATCCGAAGGCACAGACCCAATAACCAAAGCTGCATTGATTCTAGCACTGCCCGATTTCATTCTGTGTATCCAAATTCCCTCCAAGTCAACATGAAAATTCCCAAATGTTTCAGTGGGCTTTCATCAAAAGAATATGCAGAAAGAAAACTACTAGACCTTTATTTAGACTGTGTAAAACAAACAAAAACACAAGGAAAAAAAAAAAAAACAACAAAAACACAAAACTTCAAACCTTAAGACATTACTTCATTACTTTAGCTTAAACGTGACAATTGAACCAGGACATATTTTTTGAAACACTGACTTTTTGTTTTCAAAGTACTAGCAACAGAATGTAGATTTGTCACTTTATGGTAATTACTAATATCCTCCCCACCGGAGTCATCTGGAACATATTTAATTATTGACTTCATTGAAAATGTAAATGGCACATGCTCACTCTTCTGAGCAAGTCTTTAAATGGACAAAAGCCCATTTGTTCCTTCTTTGAAAATCCAGCCTTAGCACATAAAATGACCCCTAAATTAAGCTTCTGTTATTTGTGTAGAGCATACATAAAATGTAAACATGCAAGCTGACATTCATCAAGCATTTAGGCACATGCTTTGGTATAAGTGCCCCAGCAGTCTAAATGGGAAAAACCCTAGTGAAACCAGGGGTACAACTGCGTCTCGTACAAATATTAATATGGCAAATTTATACCTCTGTTACAGCTCGTGCCTCTGCATCTCATCTCCTAGACAGCATCAAAGCTGGCTCAGGTGTGCCTGTATGGACTGCAGGCAATCCCCGCACACACACCCCACCATGTCAAACTTGTGGCAGTACTTGGATACCATGATATTTTCCCTGCTACATTTTAATACTCGATGCCTCCATATTTTCAGCTTTATACTGAGTATTGACTAACAAGTCTTTCCCTTTTCAGGTAGTGCCAACCCAAGCATGAATACCTAAAGCAGCAACATGATACAAATGCAATTATACTTGAAGCAGGACTAATTTCAGCCTATGATAAAAAAAAAAAAATAAAGACCAGCAGGAATGATATAGTGTAATTTCATAATGAAGAGAGCCACTTGCCACTCCTTTCTGCTCTCCCAAGCAAGGCTGGAATATCTTTCATCTTACATTTTCACTGGTTTGTGCCAAGTCTTACCAACAACAATAGTAAAAAATATACCTCCAACTTCACCTATGAATTCTTTCCTGATTTTTCTTCTCCTTAGGGTCAAATTTTCAAACACAAGTCTGCACGTGCTATGTGGACTTTACATTCCCCCGACCCTTTCAGTTTTGCCACAGAAAAGTTGAACCTATGTTACTTTTAAGGTCACACCCAGAATAACAGTTATATGCAAAATTTGTTGCTTTAAATAGGAACATAGGTGGAATAACTCCAAAGTGTTTCATATATAGACATTAAAGGCAGATTTCCAGGGGAGCTTAGCTTTCATGAGGGCACCTAATGGGCTCATTTTCAAAATCCCACAGAGCACAGTATCTCCCGTTCTGTTTAGCAGAACCATTATTTTGCAAGTCTGAACATCTGAGGTTTTGGAAGCTTTCAGGTGTGTGAGTGTGTGTCTGTGTGGTCCCGCAAGCCTCTGCAAAAGCTTAAATTGAAAAAATGCACGATTATTAATTTTTAAAGCAAAAATGACAAAGGCTCTCCAGGGATAAAAAGAAAGGACTCAGCTGGATTCCATAGTGACGTGCTGGCCCCAGCCTCTGCTAAACTAGTGTGCGCTCCCCAGAAAAGGAAAAGACAATAGTTTCACTCACAGAGACCATTCAACACACACAAGAGAGAAACCAGGTAATGAGGTGCAGCTGAATAATACCTTCATAAAGCTGAGAGAGAAACCAGGTAGATGTCATCTGCAACGTAAATTAAAATTATACATCTCTGAGGATTATCAGTGAAAATTGAGATCTGGAAGGGAATTTGCTTTTGATATTGGAAGGGATAAATACCCAATGTAAATCCTTTTATGTGGGCCTGTAGAGCGGAACAGAGAAATTAAAGGTAAATGAGATTAAGGCATTTTTTAAAACTACATTAGACATATTTAAGTTACCCATGGAGGGGAAAAATACTTTGGAGGAGGAGATTAGTTTAGACCCTCAGCAATACATTCATCTGCAAAATCAACTGGAATAAATCTTTTATAACCTGAATTGGTTGTCACGCCCCAAAAGCAAAACATACCCCCCCCCAAAATCCTTAAGAATATTTCTGCATAGCCTGGCAATCAGCCCAGGCAAGTGACACGCCATGTCACTTTTTTGGTGAGGTTTGGGGTAGGAAATATGCAGGGTATAAGTTGATTTTTTTATTGTTGTTGCAAAAGGATGCACTGGGGAGAACCCCTTATCCTTGGCCTCCTACGAATCCTGCTCCTATTTAATTCCTCTTGGAAACAGAGACAGAAGCTAACCAAAATCAAATGCTACATGCTCTGTGTTTCTTTCTCCATTGCCAGAGACTGAGGTATATACAACTGCTGTGGTTTCATGCAGGCCTATATTGTTATTAAAAGTCGACTGGAAATGTTGTTAGGAAGGAAAGTGGAGGAAATGAGTAAAAAAGTAATACATTCAGATGCATTTGGCTCTCTTCCTGGGAGCCCTTTTAATATAAAGAAACTCAACAAAGTTGTATTTTTAGATCTGGAAAGATGTGTTTTCATATTTCACACACTAAAGGGATTTGCCTTAGTACACTCAAATTCCCCCATCCTCCTCCCCTCATGTGCTAGAAGAAATGAACTTCAATCCTCAACTTAACCACTGGATACACATATTCTCTTCTCCCCATTGGCCAGAATAAAAACCAATAAATGTATTTCATTTCTTTTGTGGATTTATAATAGCACCTGGCAAGGATGGTCTTAATCTCCTTACACTGCTTGCACCAATGAAAGAAAACTTTGTAGTGTTTCTTGCAAGAGAAATGAAAGTATAATAGGAATAAAATATGGAAATATAAATATTACCTCCACGTAGATGTGTTATAAAATGTATAAAATCCATATCAATGTCTCCAGAGGGTACTTGGCATAATAGCACAATTTAGACAATGGGTTATTAAAGACGGAAAGAAAAACATTCCTCTTAATGATGACAGAACTGTTCAGAGACAATTGGGAAGTATGGGGTTATGTTTAGAAAGAAAATAGGCGGCAAATATCTAGCAGTAGACCTGTTAGAAAGAGAAAAATATATGACTTGTTATAAACGACCTAAAGCCAGTGGTATCTTCCCATCGGTACTGCAGACAAGCATGTTTGCAGGGGTCAAGCTGCTTTGTTTTATCAATGTCTTTATTAAGCAAACACAGATCTATTTCAGACATTAGAAAGATGCTCTGCTATTTGGATCTGGAACCATCAGCTGCTGAGGTGGGAGGATTGCAGCTTATTAATATATTGAGGAAATCACCAGAACTTTATTCTTCTTTCTTCCCTTGATTTATTAAAATTTCCATTTTAGCTCAGACAATATCAGTTATTTACTACGCTAGAATTGGGTGCAACAAAAATGAGTTTCTCAAAAAAAAATAATGACTTCAGATAGCCTCAAGTTACTGGGAACCTTACCCAAAGTTTGCTGATGCCGAAAGTTTCCCTGTGATTTAATTACCTTTGATTTACACTCAAAGAATGAAGGCATTCAAGCAACAGATCGAAAGATTCTAAGCAACTTTTAGTTTAAATGGCTAAATCCAAACCGACAATGCACTAAAAGTTCAGCTGCTGTGGGACAAGACTGGAAAGGAATAAACAATGTACAGAAGTCACACAAGGAAACAAGTTACTCTCTTATATTCATAATCTTCATGAAATAGGTTATACTACTCACCGCAGTTTTCCACCTTCAGCTTCCATAATAAACCAATTATAGAGGCCCTAGGAAGAAATGACGGGGCTCTACATGAAGGAAAACATCGAATGTGAGAAACACATATCTATGGTAAAGTCTTTGATCCTTAGTCTGGATCTCTGCCCTGAAAACTTTGTGAGTGTGATGTGGGGGTAGAGATGTGAATTTTAACTCTTGCTCTGCCACAGAGACCTTTTCTGTTCTCTAAGAAAAAAAAAAAGACACCTTCTCCCAGCTGTACTTGCTTCAAAAAATAAGAATAGAATTCAACATTAAACTACAATCATGTATTCCATGCTTCCCATATTCCCCTCATATTCAGCCTATGTATTTTACTCTTGCAAACTTGTCACTGGCACCCATTTAACTATCCACCTACTTATTAATTAGAAGAGAAAAAACCTAATCTACTCAATTACATCTATCAACAGAATACTCAGACTTTCACACCAGAACCAGTCTATTCTGGCTGTTTCTCTCATCTACGTTCAATGTGTCCAACATGTCCAAAAGACGCTCAATTAACAAGAAATTATGTTCTGAATTTTAGAAAATAAAATAAATAAGTAAATAAGAAATAAGTAAAATAAAAATACATCTTTTTCACCCTAAGACTTGGTGTTCAGACCATGAGTGTTTGATTTGTACCTAACGTAGCCCACCACCATGCCATTCAGATGCCTGTCAATAGAGCACGCTGCTGGCTGCTCCACTCGTAGTTCATCATATAACGAGTTAATGCAGCCTCCAGTTAAAAAGCACCACTTTGTGATGTTACAAAAAATTATTTTTCTTCAGAGTGAAAACCAGAAAAGTCTGGAGTTAATGAAATTCTTACAATAGGATCAAGAAAAAGGCATAGAGGAGTATTCAGAGGTGCAGGGCATCTTTCTGTTTACTTGTAAAGAAGTTAACATCTACCCTGCCACCTCCTGCAACACTTGATTTTCACTGTCTTTGATGCAAGTTCTTCACAAACTATGAAGCTTGTAGATGTCCACCTTAAAGGTCAGAGCTCATTTTAAGGCTTACCTCACTTCCATAATTAATTAGGAGTGCAATTTTAAAATAAGATCGTCAGAAAAGTGATTTTCAAACTTTCATATGACTGAAGTTACACTTACTCACTGCAATGAATCTTCCATATCAATCTGTGAGCGACCAAGTTACTTTTCTAAGTGGTATTTATACATGTCCATCAAATCATGTCCTTACAGACTTTGACAGCAAATGTGCAATAAAACACCCCATGATTAGCTGACAAGTTCATAGGTGTCCAGGCTATGAACAGATTTCAACTCTTCCATTGCAACATTTCAGATCTAATATAATTAGGTAGAAGCACTGCGGTGACTTTTATGATAAAGATAGCATGTACACCAAAGATACATGGGAACATAATCTGTTGTGTGTGAAGACACAATTTTCCCAAGCAATGTGTGCTGTAAAGACTGAATGCATCAGTGAACAGAGGCACTTTGATATTTTAAGCCTGGGACTGGGGAGCTGTGAGCAGCAAGCTAGTTCAGCAGGTGATCAACTGAACACTCATAAGAGAGCAACAGAGAAAAGATTAATATTCACACAAAGGCTCATATTGGCACAAGTGGGAGACATGAAGAAGTTTCCCACACCTAGAGGAAAAGACCAAGATAATGGGAGCAAGGAGGAGCTGGCTTTTCACAGAAGCAGGCTGGAAATCATTGATGGAACAGGTAGTGGTGGCCTTCATACTATGGAGGTTGCCTAACATTTATCTAAGTCTTCCTCAGAGGAAAATCCAGTGTTTTTGTTGACAGCAGACCTTTAAACCATACTGGCACACACGCTTGAAACCACCTTGTTCCTTTCATTTAAACCAAATTAATCTCAGATTCAAAAATTAATCACGTTGTCATGTATCTCACTGTGTCTCATAAAAATAGCATTTTTCCCTTATCTCAGGCTACTTTGAAGTTTTCAAACACCTTTATTACCCTGAGCTCTCAACACTTAGTTTTGATTCCTTCTAGAAAACTATGCACACACCTACACGGATAGCTCAGCCTCCAGGTTCACAAAGCACCATAGGATCAAGTTGTTTTAGTTAAGAGTGTTTTCCAACTGGCTGTTGTATAGATGCACTCTCCTTACAAGCACACCGTGACAGAGGAAGTAACATGTCCTTCATTTCTGCCTACGTGGATAAACAATCCACAAGCAAAGGTAGGAATTTCAGCAAATACAAAAAAAGTGGGTCTTTTGTAATGCCCAGGAAATTGTATGCCTTGGAAGAAAGGCAATTTGTCAGCAGGATACAAAGTAAAGATTCCTTACTAAGAAATAATCATAATGGCCAGTTAGGTCTAGTGGGTTGTTGCTTTTTTGGGGTTGTTTTGCGGGGTTTTTTTGTTGGTTTGGGATTTATTTCTTGTTTTGTGATTTGTTGGGTTTTGTTTGTTTGTTTTGTTTGCTTGTTTAATTACTGTTCCTGGCCCATGCACACGAACCATTTATTTGACTAAATAAAACAAAGGATGCCTCCCTTCAGGGAGAAATTCATTCATTACTGATCAAAGTGCCAACAGCCAGGTTTAACCCCTTGGGAGCACTTGACATTTTCAATGGTGGGCCTCAGGGGACCAAGTTCTCTTCGGTAAAGAAATGAAAAAAACACAAACAAAACCCACAAAAACCCAGAATGAAAGAAAACTGGAGAAGCCACAAGCCCATTTGTTTAACAAAACACAGCACTGCTCTCTGTGGGCAAACACTGCTTCACAACCTACATGGAAGGCGACAAGAAAAGGCACACAGGGAAAGCCTGTAAGCCACATAATGGTCTTACAGCACTCCAGAAATAATTAAGAACCATATTCATGGGAAAAGTGGTCTCATTAAATTGTTTTCAGATTGCAATTTTCTCCTAGCTTTTACCCCCTCTTTCCCTTTCCACCAGCAACGTTGGAGCAATGAAAATATCAGTTTGCTGTCTAGTGCTTGTATTCTCTTAAAAATGTCATTATTCAATTATCTGTCTATTCACTGGCCCTAAGGTCCAGCAGAGCAGATATTGTGAGCCTTCATTTAATGTTTTTAAATGCACTTCAGCCCACTTGTGATACAATAAAACTTTATTGAATTCTGTTCCCACATCACACTTACCATCCCTCACTTTTATTGATATGTGAGCCCTTCTACTCTTCTGTCAGCAATAAAAGGAGTATTTCTAGCAAAAAAAAAAAAAAATGACCTTTCCTTCCATCAATACAGCAATTTGAAAATGTGATTTCAGGTTCAATGTTTAAGAAGAAAAAAACAAATCTTAGGAAAAGAAAAGATGAACCATGCTCAAGTGTTGTTTTCCTTCTCTTTTTTAGTATTAAGGAAGGAGGAAAATCTCTTTAAGGAAAGAAGCAGGAAAATCTTTGTAACATTTATTAGCCTGTTTACCCAGAAGAATGGAAAGGAAGGATGATTCACCCTTCCTCAGAAGCCAGGAACATTTTTCCCTTGCAGGAAACAGCCCTTTGAAGAGATCTCAGATTAAAAGCTGATGGAAGACTTGTCGCCTGGGTGCGAGGCAAGTTATCATCACAGTGAGATATATGCCATGCCTGAAGCACCCATCTCACTCCCTCCTGCTGCTGCCATCCTTTCTGTCAATGCAGCAATGGGCTTCTCCTCCTTGAGCCCCTACCTTTTTTCTACTTTGTCTTGCCCTAAACTTTAAATTAAACTCTCTATTAAAAAACAGAGTGTTTCTGAAGGACACAACGCACAAGTTACTCCCTGAACTCTAAAACCTACAACCTAAGGGAATTGAGAGCTCAGGAAAAACTGAAGGTAAACTTGACTCAGCTAGCTAAATCCTCTTTCCAACATTATACTTGGATCCTCGTGAGCCTGAACGGTTGTCTCTAGGGAGAAATGAAAAGAAAAAGCACTCTAAAATACCTCTGTATTTTCAACTCACATATTTTTTTTATAACCAAAATAAAATCTAAGTGCAGACAATCCCTAAATTTCAGTCAAAGCCAGTGGGAGATTGTTGATCATCTATTGGAAAAATCTCCCCCGTTCTGACTTAGGGTGTCACCCATGAAGGGCAGTGCTGCTGCCACAGCCCATAAAGGGCGTGTGCTCAGGAGAGTGAAGGAGGCTCATCAGCTTTTAGTGGGTTGCTATTTCTCTTTATACACATCAGAAATGCATGAAGGACCACTAAAACAGGGACAGTTTGAGCTGTAAAGTGTTGTGTGCATACCAAAGCTGTATTTGCATTGCAAAAACCCATATGTTAGTTCACATTTATCAGATTATCAATATAAAATCCTGTTGCTTACAGTAACATTACAAAGGTGAATAATTACACTCCTAGATGCACTGGCACCATGACAACAGGACTGTACAAGCACCTTAGAAGATACTGAAGTGTTCTGCAATGAGTGTTGACCTAGCTTCACAAAATGACCTCCACCACTGCTGTTCTCATTACCCTGTTCCTTTACTGCTCCATAAAGGAAGAAGGGAAGAGGGGAAGGATGCACTAGGAAACAAAAACTGCATACTGGGTCAAAGGAATACTTACAAAGTGGGGTTTGTCACACTTACTCACAGTGCAACACAGCCTAAAATGCAGTTTCAGACATCTCTCTGTAACATGGCATGTGTCCAGAGCTCTGGCAATGGCAAACTGCAGGTTTGCAGTAGTACATATTTAATATAAAACCACAGAAAAGCTTTCTTGGCCAGTAATGATTAAAAGAAAATATAGCTCAATAAAATGGGAGTAATAATTTCAGAAGAAAAGGGACAGTATTTAAAGCAGGTGTCGGAAAAATAAACACCACATACCAAGGCCTGCTTTGATAAAGACAACATTAATTTGACTTTTCCTGATACCAGAAAAACAGGACAACTGATGCCACTGAAGCCTGTCAAATTAAGCCCTGTACCTTTTCACCTGCTGAAATCACCTGCTTTTCACTTCCTTTTCATTGTCAGAGAGCAGGAAAAGAAGTCCATAGGTCTTAAATAACTGTCCATTTTTGTAGACAGCATCTGCCATCACATAAACTGCCTAGAAGATAAAGAAAATGAGGAGAGGACCAGGCTACCTGCATAATCATTTGCTGTCTTCCCCACATGTCCAGAGTAACTGTAGCCTCATGAAACTCCTTGTCAGGGGTATCTCTATTGAACAGACAAGAATGCAGCGTGAAGGGTGATATAAAGGACATTTTAAAATATATGAGCTACTGAGGTTTGGTTTTCCCCCTCCTGAGAGGAAAGGGGGATGCTTTCCTCTTGAAAATGATATGAGTTAGTGGTGTAAGAGTTAATAAGTGAATCCAATCACAAGAGGAGCAGGCTACCTAATGGAGTTTTAAATCTTCCATAATTTTTCTCCAAGGGAGTGTATACACTAGCACTGCATTGAGCGTTAAGTGCCTAAGGTTAGTCATAACAACATCTGTTAAAGATGACTCCTAAATGCTGCTCTCTTGAGATGCGCACTCACTCCCTACTGCTGCTGAGCCAGCAACTGTCTCTCTCTGTCCATAAGGAATAATTTGAAACCGTAAGGAGTAACCCATCCGACCAGATGAAGCAAGCTGGAATTGCACACAAGTACAAGTGCCTGCTGAAATATTAATTCCTTTGTTATGCAACTGCTGTGTTTCTTCAGGAGATGGCCATATGGCAGACACCACCATTCACTAAGGGCTCAGTGCACACAGCCATTGAGGAAATGCCAGCAGCTAAGGAAGGTTTCCCCCAGCAGTGAGAAGTGCTAGGGAGCCATTAGAGCCCACTCCCCTCCCCCAGCAAAGCACCACGTAAGGCAGCTTTGTGTGGGCAGCAACGCTAAGAAAGCTGAACCTGGAAGGACTTACACTGAAGGCATCAAGGGGGAAAGAGATTTCATACACCAGGCATAGCTTTGGTCCGACCATACCCTTGCTGACCTCCTTTTCCAAAGCTGACATGTTCCCCATTGCTTGGATGGCTTTTGTTTGTGAGGCACTCCTGGGGAACACCTGCAAAGCTGAGCTGACCATTTTCAGTGGGAAGAAAACGAGGTGGTAACAAAGCCAGGCAGAGACTGAGGTAGGAGAAGAATATAAAGGAGCCCTAGGTTTCATGCTCCACGTTTGCAGATAAAGGGGCACAGTTTGCCTGAACACAACCAACCTTCCTGGTGCTACACTGAATAATAATACGCTTGTGCTTAACAAATTGTTGACCCTAAATTTCATAGCCAATGCAGATCAACAATCCCTGGAGATGGGATCCTACTTTACAAGGTGCTCACCCCTTGGTCCACTCCCCTCTTCCATCCTTCCACCCCCACCTCAATTCTATTCACAGAGGCACTACATTTAATTCATCAACAAATAGAAAAAACAGACATCAAAGCTACTAACTTAATAGCAAAAGCAATGTGGCTTCTTGTTGTTTTCCCCTCCACATTCAGATCATTAAAACATACAGAATCCCTACTGTTCATTTGGTACTGAGCAGCCTCTCACAAGAGTTATTTTACATCTTGTACGCTGGACCGATTAACACCTCAGGGCATAATATTCACATATTACCTTTCTCACAAGGCACCACTATTTCTCTTTATTTTATATGCAACAAAAGCTATGGAGGGGTACTAGGTAATGATTATTGCTTTACCAGCCCAGTCTCAGGAGGGAACAGAATATCTCATGCACATTAAAAAACACAAGGAAATACAACCTGCTGTGATGAGCAGAAACCGATCTCCCCTCACATTCCCCACAAGCAGTCTTGCTTGTAAAATGAAAGACCTAATTTAGAGTGGAATACCTCCACATGGGTAACTGGGCATGAGCTCAGTAGGGTAGACCCTGAGCCCCTGATATCACTTTTTCCATGGTCATGATGTCACTGATGTCACTCTTTCATAGCAGGCACCCCATAAAAAATATTCTATCACTGCATTTAGAACGATCACATTTTTTGTTTAGAAAATTCAAATATGGACACACCGAGCACCCCACCAGCAGAGAGAAAGAGTCCCTCAGTAGAGAAGGTCCTCCTTTTTCAGACAGGTAGTCTTAGCTGCACCCATCACCATGCAGTTCCACAAACGCAAAGCCCCACACAGACTTTCCACATTGCAGCAGCAGGCAGGCAGCCACCTTCTGCATGAGAGATGGGGACCACCCAAGGGGTTCTCAGTTCTCACTTCCCCTCCAGACAGCATGCTTGTCATTTCTCAGCCACATCTGCTCTCCTGCAGCTCATGCTTGAGGCAATGAAGAAGATGGTCCTAGCCCTTGAGCCAAACCTTGCGTTTCAGCAAATTGAAGTCTCCTGCTGCTCTCTCAATACAACTCTGTGGTACAAACATGTCCGTTCCTATACCTGCTTTATTATTTTAGAGGTGTGCTATGAGCTTTGGCCTACCTACACATACTGTTATTCACTGCTCAGCACTTCATAGCTGCTAAATAAAATGTGCACTCCTAGTATTACTGTTGTTATTTCTTTTTTGAGGTATGCCATTTTTGACAGTAGGACCATAACTACATCTAACAAATTCAGTTCCTATAGAAAGCAAATTCTGAGGTACGCTTGACTTTTTGTAGCTCTGACATTTCCTGTTTAGTGTATATTGCTGTAATCCCACATGACTGTCTGTCTACCCTCAAAACTTCAGGCTAAATGACTTGCCTGTGATTTGCCTTCATAACTTTGGTAGCTTATAAATTAGTATTTTCTATCAGCAAACATCAGATTTCCCAAAACACTAGCTTTCTACCTCCTCAGAGGTACAATACAGTATTTAAGGCACTTATTAAATGTCACCAATTTCATGGATATCGGTCAGTCAAAGCATGTCAAAGCTATATGATTACAAACATAAAACTCTGTAAAGAGAATCTATAAGCCAGCAATAGTGCTTCATTGTTCTGGTCGGCTTTCACTAACAGGGCTTACCAAGTATTTTCCAAAAGGCAGTATGTCACTGTTAAACTGTATAACAAGGAAAGCATGGAACACTATGAGCATATTTCTAACCTAAGCACAAACCTTGCATAGAGAACAATTTTTCAGTTTCATACGACACAAGTGGATTGTCAACGAGCGTTTACTTGCCCTTGGGCAACAAGAGACAAGCTCAAGGCTGGCCCAGTCTCCACAATAACTCAGATCTCTATTAAAGAAACAAATGCAAATGTATCAAGATACATACTGTAAGGGACACATTCATACTGCACTTCCAGGTACTTGTATGTCCCAGGGCAAGGGTCTGGAAACACATCAGGGCCAGCGACAACTGCACATTGGGTCCGATTACTGCATCTGAAAAGCAAGACAAAAAGAGAGTCAGAAAACAGTCCAGACAGAAGGACAGGTCAAGAGGTTGAGCAGCCCCTCCAGCATCAACAGGACTGAAGATGCAGAAGCCAGGACTTTAGCATCAGCTGGGGAAGCTCGGCAAAAGCGGTAGCAAATACTAATGTGTTCATCAGCTTCTTGCCAAAAGAGAAGAGACATAGTGGCACAACCCCTTCCCCTCCAAGCCGTCCTTATATACCAGGAGATTATTTCCAAACTGAAAGGAATGTTTAAAAAAAAAAAAAAAAAGAAGAAAAAACCCCAAACAACCAACAACAAAAAATAAACAAACAAAAAACCCAAACAAAAACGTTATTATAGGTATGTGGTTCTCAAAAGTTTTGAAACACTAACTCCATAAAAGTGACCTCAACTAACCTTAAATAACAGCATCCCACCAAACAAAATGCAAAGACTAAATCAATGACATTTATGGCAAAAAAAAATATTGTATATTTTATAGCAAGTATAATAAATGCATGCTATAAAATATTTCTAAAGGTGTTCCCACAAAAAAGTCATCTTGAATAATCTTGTTTAATGAAAAGCAAAGATAAGAAACAGCTACACTTAAGTGGGGAAAAAAAATACAGTCAAAACCAAATAAGCTGTCTAAACCACAAAATAGTAGTTTTACATACACAGCCAACACACATTAGTTATAAATGTCTAAGTCTTATTCCATCATTCTGCCCAGCAAAGATGCATCTCCTGAGATGATGTATTTTTTCCAGTAGGCAACATTATTTTCTCTGGAGGTCTTGCCATGCAACACACAGAGAAGGAAGTTATTCTGCCCACTCAATGAGTATCTTTCAGTTTAATAGCACACACACTGAGGTTGGACCCTCCAAGGTGCTTTCCCCCTGTGGCACATGTGACTCATAGCCATGGGTGATTGATCTGCTTGTACACAGAAAACCACATTTGCCTTGCTTTCATGTTACAAGCACCTCTCTATAAAATGTTTGTGTATTTTGGGAATGCAAAAGCGCTTAGTAAAGTGAAGTTCTATGGGGAGAAATTCTCTGCTTGTTTGTTGCGAGCTGGGATGGGCTGGGAGAGTGGACAGGGGGAAGGAGACAAAAAGTGTTTGAATTGTATGCTTTTGCATGCCAGGAAAGGCTAAACCATTAAGGGCTAGACAACTGCATTAACTTTCTCTAAGGTACTTCCTCCTGTAACCCTGACCCTCCTCTTCTTCTGGAAAAAAATTGTGACAGCCAGTGCAGAACTCACTTAGGTTTGCAGTGGAAATGCTTTATGTTTACCTGAGGCTACAGTCTGTCAGCCTTAATGCAGATTTTATTTGAGCCCATAAATTAAAATTGATTCATTACTGAATGCCTTAAGCTTCATAATTTCTTTAATTTTATGGGAAGATTAATAAGAGCTGATAACACTTACTCACTGGGCTGCTTTGCTGGATAACAGATAATCCAGAGGGCTGCGACATTCTCATATTTTCTAGTCAAAAATGACAGTTATCACAAGTGACTAGTTTTATAATATACACAGAAAAACAATTTCATTAACAGAAATGATAACTTTTGTCCTCACCCTTGCTACTTACAGACAGGTGGCTTGGCTGGGATATCACAGGTAGCTTAGACTTTGCAAGTGGGCAGTCTTCCAGGAGAGGCTTTGAACATCATCCAAAACTTTACTTTCAACAAAAATCCTTTACTGGGCTCAATGGGCCTTTCCAAAAGCAACTGCACTGGCCTACTCAATTGTACGGACAGCCCTGGCTGGCTTGTAAGGGATAGCTCTGGCCACATTACATAGAATAAGAGCAGTGAATCAAAGAGTCATTTAAAAATTACGAGTCTGGATCCAAAATTATGAGGAACTGTGAGGGAGGGGAGAAACAGACACATTTAGGGCTCATCTGCATGTGTTTTCAATCTCCTCTCTTTTTCACACTCATTTCATATGGGCAGCAAAACTGTTTCTGGCACTTGGCATTTTGAGCTTCCTTTTACCACACCAGGGTGAAACATGCAGGTTCCAGCACACTTAAGGGAATTTCAACTAAAAATCTTAGGAAAAAAAACCCTACACCTGTTCAACTAATTGTTACTGTCAGACATTAAGCTACAAAAATTTTAAGGGGGGAAAGTGATTAAAAAACCCCACTCATTAAAACTGTTTGCTGTGCTTTTGCTCATACTTCTTTTCCCCACTTTCACAACAGCTTCCCGATCCCTTCCGTTTTGTCATATTAATTTCTAGACAGATTAAAGGCCCAGGTGACATGAAGTCACTCAGAAGAAGTGACATAGACAAGGAGATATGTAAAAGAAGATTCATTTGCAGCCTTGAAAAGGGAAGGAAAAAAAGAAACATGTAATTATACCTTATTCCATTCCAGAAAACCAACCCACAAGCTCTGCTTTGCAAATAATGTGCTTAAGCATTAAAGCTTGGGATTTCTTGGTGCCTGGGTCTTAGTAATACTTGCACCAAACCTTTTTTTTTTTTTTTTTTTTTTTTTTTGGGGGGGGGGGTTATTTAGTTTTTTGTGTTTTTTTGTGGGAACAGGGTTGTTTTGTTTGATTGCGTCTGTTTTCCTTTTTCTCTTGTTTGTTGAAGGAAGACCTTTACTAACTACTGGAGTTATAATCTGCAGTGAGAAACAGCACTACACTGACTCAAGTATAAATCTGTCTCTTCTATAGGAAAGTTGCAGAAACACTACTAAGGTCCCTTAACTTTACACTAGAAACACAGCCCTGCATCTTACTAGATTCCCCTCCAACAGGGCAGGAAATGTTTGCATCACTGGCTCTAGCATAACTGTACTCCAAAAAATCTACACTCACCATTTTTACATCCATCTATACCTGTTATTGCCTTTTGACAAGTGTTTCTTATTTCAGGCACTGACTCATCAGCTCCTTCAAACAAAACTGCTTCTCTTTTCCCTGTTTTGCTCTCATGCTGCAACCTTCCAAAGTGACCAGTGGCCTTTCAGGGTACTTTCTCATTCGCCATATGCTCCGACACCAAGAAAACAGGAGAACTGTGGGAGGAATCTGTGAACCTGGGGGACCTGCTAGATAATTTTATGCCTATTAAAGAAGTATCTTCCATTTTATTGAGTTTGCACAACATTTTAAGTGCATTCCAGAGACAGAGGAATTAAAGGAGCCTCTCAAGTAGTTTTAGTTCCCCTTATTTATCATGAAATCTGATGAGGAATTTATAGAAATCCTGTTGTTTGGGCTTGATTTTATTTATTTATTTATTTTTAACTTTGAAGTTCTTATTTGTATCTGCAATAATTCCTCTCTCTCTATTGCTTCCTAAAGTGCAAGGTGGCACATGAAGATAGAACCTGCTTCTCAGAGACCCTGCACACCTCAAGCTACCTCCCTAATTGCTCCTGGGATTTGTGGACACTTTGCCTGGACCAGGAGTGTCCACACAACTCATCAGAAATAATCTGTTATGCTGCCACAGCATTCAGTCTGATAAAGCAAAAAGACTGCTGCATTTCCCATTTCCTAAGGTATGGAAAATGCAACTTGACAGTACCCAGGTTCCTCTGTAAACGCTTGCACTGTTGCAAAGTGTGCTCAGTTAAAAAGCCAGTATCTCACATTCATTTTGCCAAGGTATAGATGCCTAACAAGGCTAAGAAAGAGATCAGAAACCAAAACATAACCCAAGATCTGCGTTATCACCACAACCTGAGACAGTGACAGCAACATGCATTCCTGTATGTTCAGGAAAAGAGAACACCCCAAACCCTGCTAAAAAGCAGTCTGAGGTACTTAACAGAGTTTAAGAACACAACATCTCATAAATATAAGTTCACATTAGTCATGTATGTGTTTTGGAGAGGAAAAAAAAACTACCTCCTGGCAAAAGCATAAATTGTCCCAGTCACAAGGAAAAGAAAAAAAAAAGGGGGGGGGGGGGGGAAGGAGGGTGAAGAAACAAACAAAAAAAGGGGTTCTTTATGCTTTCTTTGCAGCTACATTTATTCCCACTTATTAAGGTACCTGTTTTTTCATTAAGATTTAGAAAAATATTTATCCTAGAAGAGAGGTGTCAATCCAGTGTAGCACAGGCACTGTAACAGCAAACATGGATTGTTTCAGCAGAACTTCTCCCAGTTCCAGTGGAAAATGACTTTTAGGAGTTTTAACGCAAAACACTAGTAATAATTCATGTGGCATTTGTTTTGCATTTATACCAGTGGAGCTGAAGGAAGCATTTGAGTTCTGAATGAGCTGCAGGGCTCCATTCTGCTTGTAAATCTCAGTTCAGACTTGAAAAAAAAAAAAACAAAAAACACCCAACAAAACAAAAAGAAACCCAAATCAACCACAAAAAAAATACAAGAAACAACAAAACAACAACCCGAAACTTCATTTCCCTTCAGCAAACTTCCGTTCCTTCAAACAAGCAACATTTTTATGATTTTTAAGTGACAAGGTCATCCTGTGATAGTGAATGAGAAAAACTTGAAGACATAAACAACTGCTTATTCCTGCTCTGATATCTTTGAGTTTTTTGAGTGCTGACATTGTTGATATATTTAACAAAAGGGAAATAAAGGCAAAGTAATAATTTGGCAGGTGATGTTTATTTTAAGTCTTTCCAGGAACTTTGATAGCACAGACATATCAACAGCATCAGGCTAGACATGTCTGGGGCAATATGTTTGCCAGGACAAAAATGCAAAGGCATCACACAATAAGAGATCAATTCCAAATAAAAGCCTTTCACAGCATTAATAATCACAGATGCAATACCAGCAATCACCATCCAGCTCCCCCTCCAGGTGGGACAATTTCCCCAGAGAAGAAAAATGGGTGCCAAAATCATGGGGGTAGGTGTTCTTTGTGCTATGGACACCAGAAAAGCAACCAGAAATCCATGCACAAGAAGCCTACAGTCTCAAACATCCATTTCAGCCCCAATGCACCCTCTTTCTCCTGGTCCTTATCCTGTAGAGACAAGCCCTTCTGAGGTGGAGCGGTACTTTCTGTGACACCATGGATGGAAACTCCTTCAAAAAGGATGTACTGGAAACAACTATAAACGGGAATGCCACCTGCTCCCTTTGAATAGGCAATCAGACCATGAGCTTGGACTTGTGCAGAAAGCACTGAGCTGCCATATCCATCCCTCACTGCTGATAAAAAGCCCTGCTCGTAGCTGATGCTACCCTCCACCTACAGCAGCTTATAACAAGGGGTTCTTAATTAATAACTCTTAATGCCAACTAAACCAGCTCACCCGTATTTATGGGCATCAGCGGCCAAAACCCAAAGATACTCCTTCCCTCTCCCCTCAACTGAAATACCTACTTTACATAGACTATTTTTCTTTTATGCAAAGAAAAGGCAGCTATCATGTGCCTAGGCATGTTAACCTAGCCAAGACATCAATATCTAAGCCTCTTTCTCAAGGTCTATTATACTTTCCTAATGATTTTACAGTAAGAGACAGACTTAATTCATTATCCTTCATGGCAACGCTGCAAGACATCCTTTTCCTTCTCTGGAACACAAAAATCTCTTCTCTGAATGACTGCTTTAAGAAAGAAGCTGTCACAGCAAATAAGTCAGCCAGGAGTATGTTCTCCCCTGTCAATATGTGATATTTCCAAATCAACCCTTTAGGAAGGGCCAAGAAGAAAAAAAAAAATAAAATTAATGCCCTGGAGAAAGTAAACAGGAAGCAAAGAGAAACTTCATTCATGAGCATAGTTAATGTGATGGGTTGCAAATAAGGGGAGCAAGAAGGAAAAAAAAAATAAAAAAAAACAAGCAGAGAAGAGAAGCAGTGAAGGGTGGAGAGAACAAAACTGCAAGCCATGAGAAAAGCCTTAGGTTCACCACATTTGCTTTCAATAATGTACTGAACAGAAGCAAATCTAAATCCTCTACCTGTTTAGCTTCCAGAAACAAAGATTTCCTCAACAGAATCTTTTTCTGCCTCTGCAAAACCTTAAAAGCAAAGGATCTAATGACAGGGAGAGGAAAATCCAGTTTCTCTAACATTCTCTTCATTATGAATGGGCCTTTTTATTGATCTTTCAGAGCATGGAGAAGCTGGCTTTCCAACCTCTGCCACAATATAATTATCTGTAGTGTTTAATGCTAGCACAGACAAGTCCCACTACACACTGCATTTTGTTGTTTTATTGACAGGTTTTAATTATTTATCCAGGTGCTAGAGCTGTCAGATAGGCTGCTTCTTGTGTGATCAAACTAATACAAGGAGAGGCAGAGCATTCTAATTGCAGTTTCAACAAGTACCTTTACAGAGATATGCCAATGAGATACATATAAACTGCTATGGTTATTCTAATACCATAGGATGCTTGATGGGAAAAAAGTCCTCTTTCTATAGTCTCAACCCAACTCACTCCTCCAATTATTACTTTATATTGAGCAAAGCAAAACTGAAGAAAAACAAACCACCAAAACCACACTAAAACCCCAGCCAGCAAAACAGCAGGAAAATCCTGCAGAGCCAAACCAAATCTGCGCTGTAAAGGTCACAGAGGGGACTACCTTGATATATTATGGAAAGCCTGGGAGCAAGATGGAAAACAGGCCCTGGAAATAATTTAAATACTAGTTTTACATATGAAAGAAGAAAAAAAGAAAAAGTAATTACATTGTTTCAACACATTGATAAGGCCCTTAAAATTTAACAACAAGAATTTAACAGCCAATTAGCAAGATTTAAGATTAGTGGGCCCCAGATGTGTAGGGTGTCTGAGAAGCAGGTTCTGTCTTCACATGCCCACCTTGCACTTCAGGGAGCACTACAGAGAAAGGCATTACTGCAGACAGAAATAAGGAATTCAAAGTTAAAAAAAACACAAAAAACAAAACCCAAACATATTTAACGACAACTTGGGGCACCACTGCATGTGGTGCATCTCCTTCACTGTCAGGGACTCCCGTTGCTCAGGAATCTGAGGTCTCGGGCAGAATCTGCCAGCTGGGCTGGTCATCATCCTCCAAAGGAGTGTGTCCCCCTAAGCAGTGAAAGCTCTTTTCTCTGTGCTTTGCTATGTACTGTGTCTTACATTTTATAATTTCCTTGGATTTCTTTCTGCCCTATCTATTTGTGATTAACACAATGAGGAGGGGAGATTAAATCCCCAAAGGCAATGAATGTGTACCCCAACAGGAGAACCTGTCAAAGTGCCTTGGGCTAATGTGCCTGGCTACATCATCCTTGCGGCAGCAGGGAACCCAAACGCAAGCTTGGTGAAAGAAACACTCACTGTTAGCACAAGAACAGTACAATGATGGTCTGTCCAAGCATTTGGATATATTTGGACAAAAGGTTTGAGTCAGCATGGAAAGCAAATTTGTAGTGAGCGTATCTAAGCAGTCACAGCGTCGCTCCTGCTGCAAGACAAAAGCAAGGCCAGTTTTGCATTGTAGGCTAACGTCTTTTACTGGATGCTGGTCTGTAGGGCTGAAAACCAAACCAGGGAAGCCTTAAGGCTGTAAAGCTCATCTTTTAAAGATCTACAGAACTACCCTTTTACAGGTACTCTACTTCTTCCAACTCTATAAACTTCTGTAGCACCCTAATAAAAATCCACTTTAAAAAACACTGACAGGATATCTGGAGAGGAGAGTAAACACCTAAAGCAAACCAACCAATAAAAGACTCGTCGGTTTAGCCAGAGTTAGCACTAGTTAAAATAACAGTGAACAGAAAACAATCTGGCTTTTAATTTGGGTTAGAAGGTCAAATTAAAGCCTAGAGGAGGTCTGGGCTGAATTTCAGCTGGCGCTCCATATTACTTTGTCTTCATTGACATTTTAACAAGTCAAGGCAAGTTAGAGCCCATTTTTCCTTCTTTAGTGCAGCTACCCTGAGCTGGGATAGCCACAGCAAGTGGCAAAACATTATTTTCCCTACAGTACCTCTGATGAATGTTCAAGACCCTTGGTTTACCATCACTTACCCATCCACCAACTCCACAATACCTGGAGCCCATGCTGTGGCAGACACCAAGGCTCTGTAGCCCTGTAGCACTGTGAGGTACAAATATGCTTCTCATCACTGGCTGAGCAAAAACCAAATCTGAACGTGAACATTTAGAAACATTTAAAATGTGTTAACAAAAAAAGAATAAAAAAAGATCTTATGTCCTGTTGTTAAAGGAAAATCAGTATTATTTCCACTCCATCCCCCTGCCACATTTTCTTAAAGTAGAAAGAATTATGTTGCCCATAAGACCCACAGTGCTGCCATTTACTGTCACCACTCAATACCCACGTCCCAGCCACTGACTGATTCCTCAAAAAGGAAAAACTGACATCAGAGAATATTGTCTTTAAAAGGGTAATCTGTATTCATGGGCTGTAGGTTTAATATATTAGCTTTTCACCTCTGTGACTAAGGTTAAAGAAAAGTTTTGGGCCAAAATAATTTGTACTGCACTCCATCTCAAATTTGACATAATAATTGAATGACTGAATGAAACAAAAGTGAATATATCCAAACACCATGGGAGGTTAAAGCTGGGGAACTTCCTGATGAACTCAGGAGTGAACCAAAGGCATCCACGCAGCACTACTAAAACCCAGAGCAACCTCTCTCTTCATCACTCTTGCCAATGGCATGATACTGAGGTGATTTTTAGTAGAGGTCCATAGAGTTTAATTAAGGAAGCAATTACCCCTCAGCCTCCTAGTGTTGGTGTGCAGGGGTAGCTTCCCAATTAAGTGAGACATAGGATCAACATGTGACAAGTTATGCCTTTAGCATCATGGCTAAAGCAGTTCAGACAAAAGGATAATATTAGAGAGGAAAACAAACAGCATGCCAGAGTAGCATGTTATTAATACAGCATCTGATAATGATGTCTGACTTTGCATAGCACCTTGTGAAAAGGAGTCCTGGTCCCTGTCTGTGTCTCAGGCATTAAAACAGTACATAAAATAATCAGAAACAAACCAAACTTTCCCCAAAAAAGTAATCCTGAAATGAACTAAATATGGGTTTGATATTCAGAAGGTATTTTATTTATTTTATTCCAACATAGCCAACTCTGCCTCTTTGATCTTCATCCCAAAGTTTGAATAAAGGCAGCCTGCACTTTGATTCTAAGCTCAAGAGAAAGCAGTGTCACAAACCCTTCATGCATGCACCAGCCCAGCACTGCCCAGCCAAAGCTTATTTGGAAGTAAATGGTAATGAAAAAAAAACATAAAACAAACAAAACAAATTCAAAAAACACCCCTAGTTTAGACGTATTATGTGACATTTCCATTATTAATTTCCTCAAAATGTCTAACCCTAGCACTGAACTTTCTTGGCTGCATACAGCAACACGGGAGGGGTTGGAGAGATGCATTTTTGAGAACATCTGTCCAGCAGCTCCAGTAAGGCCTGCTCACACTCTGCTCAACACTTAGCTGACTTCTCACCACCCCATTCCCTCCTCACTTCTGGTGCAGTTTTCAACATATCTATGTATATATCAATCTCAGTTTTCAGCTATATATGTCCACTAGCTCTTTTCCTGCCTCACCCTTATTTGATCACCATACTGAAAGGGACATTACTTGTTCATTACATACCTTATCTGCCTTTAAAATATACGGTTAAAATATATACAGTTTTGGCCAAAATTACTATCCTGAGAAAAAGTCTGATAGGAAAGCAGCCTTTGAACATCTGTGGGACAACAACTGACAGAAACAGAGCAACAAGGCTTCCACAAATCCTAGCTATCTTTGTGAAGATGTAGAAAATACTTTTGTTAGTGGAGGATTGCCTATTTCATACTACAGAGCCTGCCTAATGCTGTACTCACAGAATCAAGTTTGTTGCATACAAGAAAGCTTCCTATGATGATGCTAAGCTCAAAGGCCAAGTTTTCCAGAAAGGCTCTGCCTCCTACCACAGCTGAATTTTTCTGAAGAGCTCGGTTCTTCTTGGAGGAACTACAGAAAGGGCCAGCTGTTTCAGCATGGCTTGCTATTCCTCTGTTCTTATGGACAGCAGTGAAGCTGCTGGCTGTTAAGCATTTTCAGGCAGCAGGCTGTATTACAGTGCCTAACCACTTTGGTAATCCAACCCAGATAGATCTGCAGGAAAAAAAAAAAAAAAAAAAACAACCCCAAAAAAACATGCCTGCACAGGAGCCTTAGGCAGGGCAAAAACTGGGAAATCCACATTCCAGAGCATGGAGCATGTCTCCGGCAAATCAGCTTTAAAATATGTGACTTATGCTGCTCAGACATACCAGCTGAAGTCCAGGGAGATGGATGAAAGGGTAAAGATGCAGGATAAATTCATCAGATGTCTCCATAAATCATTTCTATAGTTCACATTTGTTCTCTGTCTTTCATTACTTACATTTCTAAAGCCACTGGGTGCCCTGGTGCAGTGGATCTAATAAAAAGGAAGATAAATTTTAACATCCATTTTTGAAACATCTTAAAATGATCTAGCTTTCTTCTGAATGTTAATGGCAAGCATTAAAAGAAACACACTGTCTCAAAACAATTCACTGGGCTGGAAGCAAAAGCAGAGTTCCACTGTAGCCTGGAAATTCACAGTCCTGGTCCCCCCCACACCCAGCTGGTATAAAAGATCTTATTTCTGGCCCTAATGTTTTGGCAGCCCTAACTTTGTCACCAAATCCAGCCATCGCTTTGTGCAGACCCTCTGACTCAGGAGCAAAATTCCATACTTGAGAAGAGGAGGAAATATTTTTGGAGATTGACAGTTTGGAAAAGAATCTGAGCTGTGTGACAGCTGTTTGGAGACGTGGGATGCCAGAGGGGTCCCAGTAGAGCATACAGTATTACACGCATGCACACGCACAGAAAATCATTAAAGTTTCTGTCTCTAAAGTTTCACATTTAATGAAAGAAAGAGAGGGAACTATCTGGAGAATTCTTGGGTTATATTAACAGCTAATGATACTCCCTTTGCCAAGAGCGCAGCCCTGGGAAACTCACCGACAGCCATGGGGGAAACCGCGAAAAAGTCAGTGGGTCCAGGCAGCATGGCGAGAGAAGTGGGGAGGAACGTCCTTCCCTTTCTCCCTGCCATGTCCCTAGGGGGGCTGGGAATCAAGCAGGGAGCCTGCTGTTGCACGGCTGGAGTGAACATGACAGAAGCAAGGACCTTTATAGCAGAGTTTAATCCATCGCAGGTTAAACAAAACAAATGACTGCACAAGTGAGCAATTAAAGAGCATTCTATGGCCAGCACTCAGAGACCCTCACCATTGATTAATTAGGTTCAAAGGGCCAAGACTAACCTCAGAGTCCCCTGAGAAAAGAGACCACTTAGCCCCATTAAAAGAAAATAAAAAAAAAAAAAAAAAGAAAAGAAAACCAGCATTCTTATTTAACACTTGAGCATTAAACAGCTGCTAAAGCAGTGAAACAATTACTTGGGAGTGACCTACATTCAACTGTATTGCTTTATTACATTCAGGAGAAACTTAATTAAGCCTCTGTTACTTAATAAAGCAAACAAAGTCCTCCATTTTATGACAAGGAGCTGCACTGCTACAACCACGTGAAGCTTTTGCATTGGGCAACGCGGTTTTCCAAGAGAACCTGGAACTATCACATTTCTCCTCTATTGCATTTGAGGGATAAGAAGATACAGGATACTTTTATGCATTAATGCTCCTCGAGGCAGGCTAGCTTGCTCTTGCTAACACCAGTGGAGAGGACTATACCTGATCTGTGATGAAACACTACTGTACCTGTGCAATATGGTCTACTCCCAACCATATCACAAGCTAGCTTATTAGTACTTCAGCTTTGCCAGGAGGAAGGCATCAACTATTCATTTTACTGCAAGAAGCAAAAAAGCAACCTGTTCCGGGGGAAAAAGCCAAAACAAACCAAAACACCACAAACATACTGCTGGCTGTATAGTTGTTCTTGCTTATGGGCCTGATCCACGCCCCTGAGAATTCAATGGGTGAAGAGTTATTTATAGTCCCCACTGACCATTAACAGGGTCTGAGCTGGGTAGTGGGAGTGTACAATTGAGGATACACCTGTTAAGAAAACATACAAAAAGTTTTGCTCATTCATTGCACCAAAGAGATTTCCAAAATGTTTCACCCAAAGTCTCCCTCGAATCCGAAGATTTTCAAAAATTGTTAATAAAAACAACCACCCCATACACGTGACTCTCACTCAGCTACACTAATTCATTGTGACTGTGCCAAACTTCTCTACAGGATTGTCAACCACACACTATATCCTCACCACCCTCCTCCCTAAAATGCTTGTCTTGCCCACCTCTTCTCCTGCCTTTATACAAACAGCTCCTCTGCTCTGACTTATCAAAAGATCCAGTTTTGGGAAGAAAATCTGTCCTCAGCCTTGTACAAGCAATGAAAGCAAACACTCACAGCTGGATGGAAACAAACATCGGCTGCCCAGAACCTCTGGACTTTAATTGAACTGGCTGTGAATGCTCAAACACTGGAAGCTCTGATGAGATCATGGGAAAATTTCTTTTCCATGAGGGAGAAAAACCCCAAAAGTGTCCCTTGCTGAGCAGAGGCAGTGGACAAGCAACTCTTCAGCACTGACATCACTGCCAGAGCATGACTTCTGAATGTACCCTGGCTCCTGCTGTATTTTCCCAGCTAAGCCAACTGGCTTTTGGTCCTACAGTACTCTGCGCTGGATGCAGAGGTCCTTGCATCAGCTCAACAACTCAGAGAAATTAACTGTTGATAACCCTGTGACATGTCCCAGGCTTAAAAGTCACAAGAAGATCTGATGTCCTGAACCCTACCAGTACTATTAGTAAGAAGCATATTGGCCTGATGATGCCTTGTTCCTTGCACCTACTTCATTCCTGCTCTCTGCAGTAGTTCAGCACCACAGATTTTGTTCAGGATCTGAAGAGATTAATTTAATTCTATGGGTGGCTGTATGCCCCTAGTTCACATCCTATGGCAAAATGCCCTTATGACGGTGAAGTCCAACCTCTTCTCTTTGCAATGGGCTCCACTTTTTCTGAGTAATTGGGGAAGCATTTTGGTAGTTGATGAAAATGGCATTCTAGTTTTCTAGTGTACATTGGACTGCTAGAATAAAATATTAGGCAGGCTCTGCTGTTATCTGGCTTGGTGAATAACTGATCAATTAATGTACAGGCAACAGCAGCAACAGAAAAAAAAAAAAAAAAAACAAAAAACCCCACATTCAGTTCCATGTAATTCCATTAAAATTGTGGTGACTTCAAAACCTGCAACACTCTGGTAACCCATTTTGCAGTCTGGCTATAATAGGGAGCAGTGGTGAAAGGTATTTCAGATGCTGGAGAGTAAGCAGCCAGGGGTGAGGACATCTCAGCTCAGCTTCAGAGTTAAAGAAACTCTTCACCTAGCCACTACTGCTAACACTGAAGGCAGGAAAAATAACACATGACTAAGAGCATTTTATTTTCTTTGTATGTAAACAAGCTTGTTAAGTCACATGTGGCATCCAAATTCTTCCTCCTTTTTCTCAGTGCACCTATGGAAAGTTGTATCTTCTTCAAACATCGAGATGATGCTTTTACTTTACGTCGTAAGTGCTTTAACACCATTCATCTCACCACAGCCTTTTTGACATGTGTGTATAAATAGCCAGTGCCTCTCAGTGTACTAAATTAGCTGGTATAGGCATATGGATGGTGCTGAGAAACAGCTTAGGGCAAACAGATTGACAGGCAAACCACCCTGAGATATTGACCGACTAGGACATTCCCTCTGTCCCAATCACCTCATCCTACCTGTCACTCCCTGCAACCATACAGCCTGGGAAAGAGACACTTGAGTTTTGCAGCTAACAGGCACCTATCTGCTAGTGCCAGAGCTTGGGCTTGATCCTGAAGCCTCTGCCTTTACAAATACTCTGACAACTCCTTCAAAAAGCCAGCGAGCCTCATCTCACTTATTCCAACATGACTGAGTAAATAAATAATGCTATTTATGCACTGCATATCGTTTGTCAACCCATTTGTCATATCCAATCTTTCATTGCTCATGCAGTAAAACTATGTGGGATTTTATTCCAACCTCCCTTGCAGGTGTGATGAATGCTTTATTTATACAGCAGCATTTCATCTCACAGAACTGTTACTATGCATATACAGGCCTTTAAGTCCCTGTGTGGTGTAAGAAGAAAGTGTAAAGAGAAATGAAAACTAGAGGCAGCACTGTAATTAAAGCCAAGGTGAGAATCACGGATGGCTCAGCTAAAACTGGGAAATACCTACCACTTCAGAAGAGGCATTCACTCCCCATCATTAGGCAAGATAAAAAAAAAAAATAGATCCATTCTCAAATACCTTCGTAAAGGGTTGATCCCTGCTCAGTTTATCAGAGCACCCATGACATCAGTACTCTATCTAGTGAGCACATTACTTCCAGGCAAATCACCTCCCATTGACTTCCACTGATCAAAATTTTGGTCAAGGACTGAAACGCCTGGGAGCAGATGTTGCTACCAATAACTACAGCTGAGCAAGCCATGAATAAATTCCCTTTGGCCAGTGTCTTCTAGTGGCCAGAACAGAAGACAGGGAGCAGCAAAGAGGCCTCTACTGTGATTTCTGCTGTGAGGCAAAGTGACCTTGAGAGGGGAATCTCTGCTCTTTTGAGATGACCTCTCTGAAAAGTCTTTTGAGAACCACAGATTTAAAAAAAAAATAATTACTTTTGCTACTATTCACTGATGTATGAAATCTGCTACCCAAATTTGCTGAGACCTACAGGATTTCCTCTGGAAGTAAAGCACCATTACAACGGAAGGCATCAGAATCTGCCTCTGGTTGCTACTTCGCTTCACAGCCACCACAGTAATGCTTGAGTTTTACTCACCCATCCCACCCCACAGAGCACACCAAATGCTTCCCTGGTTTACAGGAGCTTCACAACCATTTGACTCAAGACAGTTTGCAATAAAAAAAGCCCCAAACCAATCCTGCTGTTTCCTGGAAGAAACTGCCTTAACAGTTTTTGCCATGAGGGCAAAATCTCATCAACTGCTGAATGATCTTCCTAGCAACTTCGAGTTTCTTCAGGTAAGTCTGCAAGAGCTAGCATCAAGTCTCGTATTTTTGAGAATGCAGGGCAAGGAAAAGGTAAGAGAAACAAGAGAAACAGCTGTAGACCAATTTTGTATACCTTGATATCAAACCTTGCCTTCCTCCACTTCTTAAATTTAAAGGACCGGGAGGGGGGGGGTGGGGGCAAGTTGGGGGTTGGAGCTGGATGCATAAAGAACTTTGTAAACAGACATCAGACTCATGTTTATTGCCTAAGCAATAAAAGATTAGAATTGACAAATGGAGAGGTTTTTGGAGACACAGATGCTACAATCATTTTAATATAATTTGGATTTCCAAATCAGTAATTACTCTATCACATATTTATAATTTTGTAGATGCTACTAGAAATGCTGATGTCTTTTTCTATGCATAGCAATGAGCAACAACAAGGGCTGTTAATATAAAGCCTGTAATGTTTGTATTCATATGTAAATAGGCTATGTAAACGTTTTAGACATTTCTCACTAAAACACTGAGTTCTAATCTAAGTGGCTCCATTCCTAAACTAGAAAATCGCACTCTGCATAGAAACTGTTTACTAGTCTGTCAGCAAAGCCGCCAAAGCAGTGAGCTGAATTTATAGGGGGATTTGCATCTCTCCGTTAGGCACAATACTAGAGTAATTGGAAACCTATAAATGGCCAGATATGCAGGTTGATATTTTGAAAATTCCTTGCTTACACATGGAGGCACACACACACACAGCATACGCACCTGCTGTGTATACATACGCACAAGCACAGGTACCTTTTGGGGAGACTGAGAAATGCAGTACTGTGATTTAATTAAACTGATGCAAACCCCTGTTTAAGCATGGCAGAATCAGTTTAGCTTCTACCTGCTCCTAACTGACTTATGATAAAACTGAATAAGGCACATTAAGACACCAACACGTTTCCAAGCAGGAGTAAGTTACAGAAACTCCAAATGATGCTGGGGATGGAAGAGCAATAAAAAAAATAAGAGGGCTAAAATGCTCCAGGGTCACCCTTTTCACCTTAAGAAGTTACTGTTTTTCTTCCCTCCCCTTCCACTCAAGCTCCCATAATGGCAGCCTTCATGTCCCACCTGCTGCATGAAAAGCTCAGTGGAGTGGTCCTTGAGGCTTACACAGGCCATTTCTAGCTCAGCTGGAACGTGGATACACCATCACGGTACTGTCCTTTACAGGACCCAGGGTCATAGAATCATAGAATAATTTGGGTTGGAAGGGACGGTCAAAGGTCATCTAGTCCAACCCCTGCAATGAGCAGGTACATCTTCAACTACATCAGGTTGCTCAGAGACACATCCAGACTGGCCTTGCATGTCTCCAGAGATGGAATATCCACCACTTTTCTGGGCAACATGTTCTAGTGTTTTACCACTGGATGTGACCAACCAGCCAATTCCTCATCCACCAAACTGTGTTAGTCTATATGATTAACTTGCATTAACTTCAGTGAGATCCATTCTCAACCCTAATGCAGAGACTCACATCTTGAGTGTGATTTTTCTCTTAGTGTCTCTGACAAATCACATCCAGCCTCAGCTGTTGTCTTCTTCCTGAACGTATACATTCACAAAGATTATTTAGTGCCAGTGAAGGCTTTGGAAAGACAGCTCAGAGACCCTCACAGCTCCACTAGAGCACATGAGTAACTCCCATTTGTATAGGAGACAATAGAAGTCTTCTCTTCATCAGCAAAAATGAAATGGAAATGACAAGAGAGCAAACATCCTGCTGTTGCTCCAGCAGCTTTCAGCATCTTCTACCATCTAGGGATAGTATTTTCAAGATCTATTCAGTCCTTCAGTTTTGATGAGGCTGCCAAAAGCTGCCAGGAATAACCACCATTTTGACCTTGCTCTCTCCTGCCTTCCCTGCTTCTTCCTCCCTACTTTGAAGCACTCCCATGCTGCTCCGGGAACATCATTAACACCTAAAGAGCCAAGGTACATTTACAGCTCGTGCATTTGTAGCTTTACTCATCCTGCCTTCTCACCCACTGCCTTAAAACAAAGCAAAGTTACATCAGTCAAGTTACAAAACAACAGAAAAAGCTTGACATCCATAGCCAAGCAGTTGAATTATTGCCATTTCCCTGGTGAGCAGCAGTGATGTGGGATGACCAGTGACAAACAAGACAGTTTCCACTAGAAACAGGACAGGGGGAAGGAAAGTAGACAGCTCTGCAGAAAAAGCGTAATAAATTTCCCCAGGCCACACCTTTGTCAAGAACAGTTATTGACACATGTAAAATTAAGAGGACTACCAACTAAGTGAGTAAATCTATCCCCACTTTGTTTGCAAGGGAAGAAATTCACCCCAGAGAGGCTCTGTACACTGGAACAACAATACTGGTTTCAGCAGTTATTTCAGTTCACCAGTGCAGGAACACTGCAGTCAATCAAACCCACTGTGGTTTTGCACCTGCTATTATCTTTGTGCTAAGGAGTGCTGGGATGGCCAGCGCTAAGAAACTGGGTCATAGGCTGCTTTAGGTTTTCTTTCCCTTTTAAAGGGGACACTCTTGAATGTGATAAATGGTTAGCACTCTCTTGTGATGATGTCAGTGTTAAAATCTGGTTGCATCTAAAAAAGAAACTAGGGGAGTGAAAGTAATTTACCTGTTTACCTGAAACTTTTTATGTCAAGTCAAATAACAGACAAGCACTTATAGCCAAATGAAAGCTATTTCCTCCTGTTTGATGAGCCTTCACCTATACATTTTAGGAGGAAAAAGTAAATAATAAGCCATATGGCACATGAGTTCAGCAGCACTGATTGTCTTACACCAGTATGTTACTTTATTACAGTGGTACACTTATCAAATCTGTCTTGATTTCTCATTATCTGTGTCCAACAAGAACAATTACTTTTACTACATCAGACCAATGAGACACACCCACTGTGGAACCAAAGTGCCTCCTTTGCTCTGAAACACAACTCCTGACCTGATGAGTTTGCAGTCTAGCCTTGTTGTGGTTTAAGCTCAGCCATAAATCAGAACCATGCAGTCTACTCCCCCCCACCCCTTTCTTCCCCCCGCTCCCAGAGGGATGGGAAGGAGAACCAAAAGAATGTAACTCCCATGAGTTGAGATAAGAACAGCCCAGTAACTAAGGTATAACACAAACCACTGCTGCTACCACTAATAATAATAATGTTAAGGGAAATAATAAGGGAAGAGAGTACAATACCACCCGTCGATACACAGCCCGACCGAGCAGTGAACCATCCCTTCCGGGTAACTCTCACTTACATCCTGAGCATGACATGCTGTGGTATGGAATACCTCTTTGGCTAGTTTGGGTCAGGTGTCCTGTCTCTGCTTCCTCCCAGCTGCCCCTCCTCCCTGGGAGAACATGAGAGTCAGAAAGTCCTTGGTCAGAGTAAACATTTGAGCAACAACTGACAACATCGGTGTCATCAGCGCTGCTCCCAGGCCGAAAGTCAAAAACACAGCACTGCACCAGCTACTAAGAAGGAGAAAAAAAAGACTGCTACTGCTGAACCCAGGACAAGCCTGCAGACTCTGCAATAGCCTTGATGATCAAAATGATGCTCTGAAATCAGAACAGCATCCAGGACCCATGTGCCATCCAAGAAAGAGGACTTTGTCTGGAGGAGCCAGCCTCTGTCCAAGGTCTGCACAAGGATCAAAGTCAGCAAACTGCTTTAACTGTCCTGTTAAAATTATTACAAATGATGATCAATTTGGTTTAACATCTGCATTTAATAAATATAATGTTTGCTTCATAAAAACCTCTTTTTGGCATAGCCATATCCAAACTAACTCAACAACACTGTGAAGTTAACAAGGCTGATAAGAGAAAGTGTTTGCTTGCACAGCTTGTCTTATTTTCTCTGTAAAACCAGCTACACTGGCCAAAAAGATCATTTGCTAACAAGTCTGTGATCAAATTATGAACCCTAGTGGAATGGCACAGTTTCTTCCTATGCTATTCACCACGTTGGCAAAATGGTCCAGTGCAGACCAGACTGCAGATCAGTGTTGAGTTGTTTTTAGAGACTTTCCCTCATATCAGGAAATTCTTATTCAGTCTTTGACTCCTCTGGTACCAATATACCCTTAAACATCCACTCTTAAGACTATCCCTCCACATTACTTCATGGCATAATTACAAGGGCACAGAGCTGGAGTCTCCCTTAGCATCCACTCCTAATCCTCTCACACTGTCTGCCTCTTTCTCCATTGCCCTCCATTTCAGGCAAATCCCAATTACAACAACGCAAAGGGAACCAGACATCTTTGTTCAGATGCAGCCTGAACTTCATCAACATAGAGACTGAGTGCTTTTATTTGTCAAGGCCTCTGCTTGATTTTTTTTACTATTGAAGTTAAAAAAGGACCTAAAATGTCTGTAAGTACTTCACCAACTAAAAAAAATTAAAATGGCCTTCTGCAAAAGGTACTAAGAAACTCCATTCTCTCCATCTTTCAGTTATAGCTGATATGCTTTCTTGCATATGAGATACTGCTCCAAAAGAAGTTTAGGTCCCCATTGATTCATCCTAAATCAACTTGGCCACGGGTGGGAGAGAAAGCAGGAGTGAAAACTGAAGCAGGAAAAGGTTCATAATTTTGCACCATGCTTCAGAGGGCTGCGAAGGAACATTTGTCTTGTCAACTCATCTGTTTAATCAAAGAATTTTAATCAAAGTGCAGTTCTAGAAACCACAGGCTAATGTGGAGAAATGATAAGAATAATTAAACCATTCAAATAATCTGTAGCTCGTCTGTCATCGGCTCCTAAGTATGCTAGGGGGGGTGAGATAGTTTTTATCTTGCATATTTAGTGAGCTGGATCCTTAGCAGGTCTCAGCCAATAAAGAACCCATGGAGCTACCACTGATCCCTGAGGAATGCAGAGCTATTAGCTCCAAAGGCTGTGCCACTCCAGTTTCCATGTGTATTCAGACACTTGCACGCTTCCACAGGAACAACCACCATGTTGTTTCTTATCAATGTAGCTGAATCTAAATAGTTGCCAGAGCTAAATATATTTTAGGGACTGTTTTCCCTTGGAAAATTACGAATTATCAAACTAAAATGTTGTGTGGGAATGTGTTGCTTCATGTTGTCATTTAGGAAAAAAAGCTTTTTAGTTTAAAATTTATTTTACATATTTTCATTCAGATTCATTATGGAGCTTTTAAAAGCAAATATTCTGATTCAATAATCATTTATTTAAAAAAAAAAAAAAAAAAACAACAAACACCTCCAAACAGTTTTTTTGGACAATTTTAAAATATTTGATGTTGTGTTGGTTCAGAATTGCTTTATATTGTCACCGCAATGGCAGAAGCTCATGCAACACAGAATAATCAGTCTCCATTAACTCCAAGAGTTGGTTCTACTTCTTCACATCTTTCAACTTCACGTGTAAATATGTAGCTGCTCTCCAGCAGCTAAATGCATTCTCAGGAAATATAATACAGCCCTTTTCCACCAGCTTACAAGCTACCTCGAATTGACATGAGATTACTATATGGGTCCCTCAGAATACATGTATAGACATTTTTTAGTCACTGCAGAGGCACTGATCTTCAGTACCTCACTAGCCAGCCAAAGACCTTCCTTGGTCCCTAATTCTGGACATTTACAGTGTTTCAGAGGATTGGACAAGCGTGAGCATTAAAAAGCAAAACCAAGCACATACAAGATGCTGACTGTACCACAGTCAAGGAGGAATTACTCAGCAAGAGACAACCCAGCCTTCTTCATGAAGCAGATTCATGAGAAAGGAAAGGGACTACTGGTTGGCTCAACTGCATTGTAACGTCTTTTAAGATGAGCAGTTTGTATACAACTATGCAGTTAGTTCACATAACATCACTCCTCTTTTGAAATAAGAAGTTTCACAGAGTGATTTTGTCCTCTAAGAAGACCCTACACTCCTCAGCTGCAGAAGTACTAGGGTTCCAGCAGTCAATGGGACAGCCATTGCTGTTCAGACCTTGCTTGCGTTGGTATTGCAATAGCTACTTCTGAGGCTTACAATGCTGCTTCCTGTTGACATTGCTGATCTTCATTCAGCTGCTTTTTGAGGAAGGGCCCTTGATCAGAACATAGCACTTGAATTCTGCAGGGCTGAAGGGAGCTAAGTATTTGCCTGTGAGCAGTGAAAGAAAATGGGAGCAAAAGGAACTTTGCTGCAAAGGACCTAAACTTACACATGCTCATGAGGCTGAGAAAGGATGGAAAAGTCCAAGCTTCAGGGCATTGCTACAGTGTAAGAGATGTCCTCTGTAAAGTAACCTTCAGAAAAACCTATGAGGAAGGGTAAAGTACATTTGTTGAGCACAGAAAGCTAGGCGATGTTATTACAAAGAAAAAAAAAATACATATAAAAGAGGTTAAAGTGTTGTTCCCCAAAAAGTATTTCCCAACATTGTCAAGGAAGATTTGGAAACTACACAAGTGGCCACAGGAAAGGTAAAATGATGACCAAGGGCATTTCTCCTACACTGTTTAAAGCAAGAATTGTAGCTGCAGAAAATTAAGCTCTGCCAGTAATTCAGGAGATCCAGAAAAAGAAAAAAAAAACACTTCAAACAACGAGGTGCCCCCTTTGAGATACTGGAGGGCTGCAGCAGTCACAAGAGGACACAGAAATCTTTATTATTTTGTCCAAAACTGTACTCATAATCAATGGGATGGACATTTGAACTTACGCCTCCAAACAGCAAAGCTATGAACCAGTGGGAAAACCAAAGTATAGCCAAAGGCAGATTGTTACCTTTTTAAAAGCCAGTGCTGCAACTGTTTGATTACAATGGGATTCATTTTTGCATCTCAAGTCTATCCTTCAGTCATCCTTGTGAATTGGAAATGTGCTGCCAGGACCAATTTATTATCTAATAAGTTGCAACAGCTGCTGCTGTTTATTATGAGAGGCTACAGCAATGTTTACTCAAACATTCAAGAAGAGCAATTTCACTTCCCACCTTAGAGTGCTCAGGCACACACTGATATTGATGCTACCCAGCATCAAGTTAAAAATTGCACATTAGAAACATGAGCTTCCATTTGTTTTCCCCCTATGCTTTATCACCAAGGATCAGATAAATCAAAGCAATGACTTTTTTTTCTTTCATCTGCTTTTAAACATATTCTACTGTATGTTGTTTTTTACTTGGGTCAGGAGATGGCTATATAATACATTAGACATTTGCTTCTGCAGACTTGGAAAGGGATTTAATCAGTACATGAATGAGGCTTAAAGAAACAGAAAGCTTCCTAATGCAAATGCAGCTGTGACTGATAAGAAGGACAATGGACAGAAATCCTTGACTTGATTAACTTAGTGACCTAGAAAGAGGGATGTGTCTCATTCCAGCAGGGCAGAACAGAGAAACACTCATTAACTGTTCCCTTCGTCTGAAAGGATCCGCAGTGCTCACTTCCGCACCCAAAGGAGCCATTCACCAGGAACTTGGACACACTAGGGAAGCCTTTCTTTCAGTTTCTGGCTGTACAAAGTCGAACAGTGGGACAGACTTCACATAAATAAGTGTCTTTTTCTCTCCCCCTCTCCCTCTCTTGCTCCCTGTTTTGGCTTTTCAGAGGTTTCAGCTGGTCCTAAACCGCATACAGTAAGAAAGATTATTTCAAAAGGACTTAATTCACTTTGATGTGTTGTTTTGATGTGATGTCTTTTCTAAGGACACATAAGAACTCTTAACTATTTCATATCTGCAGACATACTGTGTACATCCGCATTGTAATTGTATGGGAAAGAGAGCAAAACTCAGCAATACTAATCTTAGACCTTTAAAAATATTTCTGATCTACCTTACACCTCCAAAGCTCTGTGGACAGCAGCTTATTAAATCTCTCAACACTGTTCTGACAGAGATGGGTTAAAAGTAGTTATCACCACTTTTCACAGGTGGAAAGAGAAACATGATATGCTGCAAAATTTAGAGGATACAAGCATTTCTTTCTCATGGCTTCACATGTACACCCCAAAGCCCCAAAAAGCAGCTTCGCTGCATGGGCAGAAGGGGTCACAGACTGAAACAGGGGAGTTGGGGCACCGAGAGAGATGACATGAACACAGAGCCTGTCTCCTGACCCCAAGTGCTTGTGCCACATAACAATAATGCCAAACAACACTGACATTTTTACGCAGAAAGAAATGGAGCACAGAGGCCTTATAAAGAATCAATTAGATATTGCAAGAGAATGCAAAATAAAGGCAGGGCACACATAGAGAATATCAAATGAAGAGCAGAAAGGAGCATTTTGTTCCAGGGCTGGCTGACATCCCCACCTGAGCTATCACAGGGCTGATCAGCACACAGGAAGATGGGAATACAGAAGCTAACAGAACTGGAAAAGAAGCCAGATCTTTCTTACCTTGCCACTGTGGTCCCATTCCTCAACATAACAGAGGTTTAGAAAACTAATTAACATTCTGAAAGGAAAACTTGACTAAAACAGCAGATTTCCAATTAGCTACAGATAGTGCCAGCAAGCTGCTTAAGAATCAAGGCTAATTCCACTGGTTGCACACAGGGTGTGGGCCCTGGCTGAGTAAAAAGCAAAGATAGCTGGACTCTTCTTACTATTTTTCTTACTACCCTTACTTTTGTGGATAAGAGGGCAAAAAGAGTGCATTAGCACTGGCTTAGATGGTGGGTTTGCAGCATATCTCTCCAAGGATCCTAACAGCGTTTCTTGAGAATTAAGATATGCATGTCTCTGAATGCCTATATGAGCCTAATCCTTTTTCCTTCTCTCATCTCAAAACAGCAATGTACAAAAATAGCATACAAAGTCATGAGAGCTTACCTGAGCCTCAGCCCTGTTTGGCTAATATCAATAAGCACAACTGACGCTTGGCTAAGGATTGCAGCAGCAGTAAGATAAAGCTATGGGAAGGCACTTGCAATGCCAGGACTCTTCAATTCATGGAGCTCATCCACAGTCCTAGGCAGGCAGAGTGAGAGTTAAACATCTTTGATAATCAAAAGGGCAACAGAGACCTTCAGAAGTGTCACCACTGTGCCCTATCTCAAAGAATTGGCTGAGATTTCCAAAGCAATTTCAACTTCCTTTCTCCCACTACAGCCTACCATCCTCTCCCTTCAAATTACTTCTCATAATGGAAGTCTTCTCTTCGGGGTGTGTGTCAAAATTTCCCTCTGAAGCTTAGATGTATTTTTTTCCAACCATATCTGAATCAGAATAACATTCATAAGAAGTGAGGGCATAGGATATATTTAATGGAGAACTAGAGCAGGAAATAAGAGTCAGTCAATAAAAAGTAGAAGGCACTAAAACTCAGCAGAGAGACTGAAGACCACCTAAGCACAGCTCAACGCAGTTAACAGGGAAGGAACATCTCAGCTGCTGGGTAGGATGATGCATCAAGGGCAGAATGAGATCTGTGAAGGAGAGGGCGAGCTCTGCAGAGAACAAAGCACACAAAAAACCACAAGTCCTGTCGACAGGGATAAAGGAATGGTCCAGAAGCGGGGTCCCAGGAGGAGGGGGGAAGCAGGAGATGCCAGCTTCTCCTGCCAGCCTTTGAGGTTGGCACAAAGTGATTGATGGTGGACATATGAGATATATAAAGCAAAGGAACTGCAAGGAGAAGAAAGAACCAGCTAATTTACCCATAAGCAACTTAAGAAACTTAAAATTGTGCTAGGCTCAGGAGCCAGACAAAAATAAGGAGCTTTGACTTCACAGGAAGATGCTCAGGCAAAGACAACCTAGTTTCTTCACAAAAAGACTCTGGAAATGGAGGCTGCTAGGAGGAACACAAGGAGTGGTAAAAAACACCAAGACAAAACAAAAACCTACAAGCAAAACAAACAAAGAAAACAAACAACCCCAAACCAAAACCAAACAAAAAAACCACGCACAAAGTGTAAGAAGAAAGCAGACAATGAAGGAAACATGATCTAAAAAGGGAGCAGGGAGTGGAATGCCTGAGATGAAGCTGAAAGCAAGAAGTGGCAAAAGAAAAAGGGAGGAGAGATTCATAAGTTTGGAACAAATCACTTAATTACAGATGGAATGAATAAAGCTTTCACCTGAGCCCCACTTCTTAATGCAACTCCCAGATAGTTTGATCTGTGCCGGCCAATAAGGAGCTAGCTAGCTCAAAATAAAAGGAAAAGACAAATTTTCAAGGGCTTAAAAAAAGTCAGTATGTGGGTCTATTCCCACTGGTAAAATTCATGTGACTACATCTAGGCAGGTCCAAGGCATGCACAGTTAGCAGGCAGGAGAGGCATATCGGACCTTGGGAGGAACAAGTCTGTAATTCCAGGGAAGCAGCTGACAAGAGAACATGGAGACAAACACCAAAACACACTGCCAGAAATAGAATCTACAAAAAGTGGCTTCTACAGGCCAAATTAGGGACACAGGGCCAGGCCTGATCAGAAAAGAAGTCTAGAACTATAGCCCGAAACTAAGGAGAAGAAGCAATTGTATCCCAAAAGAAAGCTCAACTGTTGCTTAATTCAAATGATGGAAAAATTGTAGGAACCTCTCTAAGATCACCTTGTCTATTTTTTTTTCCTTTTTTTTTCAGCAGGAAGGCAGAAAATACGTTATTAATTGAATTAATAAAATCCTTTCTTGACTCTAGTCAACAAATTTCCATTTAATTTTTCTGCCAGTCTGCAACCCACAAGGCATGAGAACTCATTTCTGGACTTGGCTTGGCACTAGATGTCAGAAGTAACTGCAACAGCCTTTTAAATTACTTTAATCTGTTTTGAGACCACATTCAAAATCAGTTTCCTTTAGTATCCCCACACAGATAAAATAGTGAATCAGGCTTCAGCCTTCAGTCATATCTGTGAAAACCTCTCTTCCAGGATCTGCTAACATAAGCCTAATTCAAAGTCTGGAGGCTTAAGATTTGAAAATGTGCTGAACGTTCGGGTTCATCCTCTGCCCATTTACCATTACAAATCATGCTTGTAGTGTTGCTCAATATTGTCATGAGTGTGAGTGTGCATTGCTAAATTACTGACTGCAGCAGCTTTCACACATAATTTAGGATGCTGTATTAATAGCATAATTGAAGCTTGCAGGAAGCATGTGAGAAGTGCCATCTTTCTTATAATAAGAAAAAGAAAACATCAACAAAGCACTGGACAATCAAGAGCAAAAAAAATCTTACTTTAGCACTGCAACTCTGTGTGTGCAGAGCATTAATTAACCTCTTTGTCCATCATGGGATTCTGCCCTTCAACTAGGCCATTAACCAAGCTCCAAAAAGGATGCTAGCAGTTCTCCCTTCCCCTCCTTTTCCTTGCCCCTCATATGAAGACCCCTATACACAAAGCAGGAGTGAAGGCTCTTCCAAAGCCCATCATGGGTAACAAAAGGTGGGAAGAGCAATAGACAGCAGCTTTTCTCAGCCATTTTAAAACAATATAACCTTTTTTTCATCACTACTTCCCTATGTCAACCTGAAATAAGAAGCTCCCTCCCTGTTCAATGACGGCTATGGGATTAAAACAGAATTAGAATTACCTTGATGTGACTGTCACACACCATTCAAATTCCTTAACCTGAAGTAAACTCAAAGAAAACATTTCTTTAAAAATAAAAAGATGGTCAGGAGGGGGAGACACTGAAAATCAGTGCCCAAAAAGAATCTCAAAGCTGTTGAAAACAAACCAATAACAACTTACAATTTGCATGAAGGAACACACTGTCAAACATCAGCCCAAATTTCCAAGAGCTACAAAGGGACTCGGGAGTCCTGATAGCATGGGCTGGAGAGATAACTTCGCAGCTGCACAGACATGGGCAGGCTGCCCGTTCTGGCCAACTGGCCACTCTAAAAAGGGGATGACACAGCAAAATGATGGTGAGGGGGTCTCAAAGACTGATGCAAATAGCTAGAAAAAGCATGAAGATTGTCTTAACCTTGCATTTTGTACAAGCTAGCAATTTAGTAGTGTACTTTTTGCAGCTGGGCCTCTACGGTACAAGGAGATGCAAATTCAAAGGAACTGCCAGAACCATGAGCCTGCATGAAATGCTGCACTTTGTTAGACTTAGGTCTAGGTTTCCATCCAAAAAGAGAAAACCTGATGTTCAGGGAAGTCCAAACAGGAAGCTATCTCTTTCCATTTGGTACAACCATTACAACATTTCCATTAATTTACCTATGTTAAACGGGTGTGTTCACATAAAAGCAAGTAACAGCAGCATTGAAAACCACACTGAACATTAAAGGACTCCTCTCTTTAGTGGTCACTTAACTCCGCAGTCCAATTATAATAATTGTTTATTTTAAGAACTAAAAAGAATAGCATTAGTAAAATAAATCAGGTTTCTTTTCACATAATTATTTTTCTGTTTTCTTCAATGACTTATATGCTTATTGAAATACCGTTCCTAACTACCTATGGGTAGATAGTTAATGATTTTAATAGGAACAAGGCTCCAACCACTATGTTCAGATGTTAATCACATCTGTATAAAACCATATTCCTAATAACAGAATTTAATACTGTACATATTCACACAGAGCAATATGTACAGGGATATGTTAATACTAAGTTCCTAGTTTGAAGTACAACTTTACTTACTCTAGAGGCATATATATATAAATGTGTCCACCTTTTTTTTTTAATACACTTATGAAAGTACACACACATATATAAACACACAGTATACATACACATATACACATCTAATGCACAGATATAACATATTTAAAATGATGCCATTCAGCAAATGAAAGAAAAGAAGATTCTGAGTATGACTGAAAATAGGGTAATAGCACATTTTAAGACCTGCTTTTTGCTTAGTTTTCCTAGAAATTTTGTGTGGATGACTGAGGACGGCCTGTACATAGACAACACTGAATGCAGGCATGTCTGGATATCTGGTAGCCCAGCTAAAGCTACTGTATGTCCAGAAATCATGGCTGTGCACACTGTCAGGCACTGATGAAACCTCAACGCATATGCACAAAGGGCCCAGTAATTTAAGAAGACGTTAGGTTTAAGGTACAGCCAGCAAGGCAATCCATGTACATTTAAATGCTCTCTTCCACAGAGATTCCAGTTGAATTTCTGAGCAGGAAAGAATCAAGCAGACAGCCATGGACCTGAAGCTAGAAGCACTGCTTCAAAGACACCGCTGACAGAAATACAGTAACTCTAAGATTCAAGGCAAGGAAATCCTTGGTGCTACAAATACTGACATTTGTGTTCATTTTCAATCAAAAAAATACCTCTTTGTGCAAAAAGTAAAAACAGAACCAAATACAACATCAATTTAAAAGTATATAAATCAATAATTTTAAAAATTAAAAGAATTATCAGATTTACTAAGTTAAAATAGACTGGAACACATATACTAGGATATTTCTGAGGCAAAGCATCTGAACAGACTATACCACAACAAAAAAATCCCATATATTTCTTTAATGTGGAAAAAACTCAGCTAAAAAAAAAAATCATATGCTCTCAATATTGGACATTCTGTGCAAAGTATTTCTCATTTCCCTCTCCTCCTTTGCCTGTCAAAATGAGGAATTGGGAAGCGTTTACCCAAAGACTGGCAGAGTCTGTCAAAGATTTAACAGTGTAATTGATGAGAAATCTAGTGTGTTTAGACAGCACTGACTGAAATCAGACTCTACAACATAGCATGCCAAAACTCTTAGGCCATTACAAAACATTCCCAACAAAAGCAGTCCAAGTTCTGGCAGCTTGTAATGACAGCTTGCTTGGATACAACCAAAAGCATCTTCTTCCCAAAGATACAGAACATTGATTCATTCTGTAAAGTATTAAAAATGGGTGCATGGCCAGTAAGATATCAACGACATGGAAAAGGAGACTGTTAAGCAACAGAGGCATATGGGACAGTACCGTCACTATCACCAAACAAAGTGGAAAATACCATGGTTCTTCTGATGGAAAAAATAACAAGGAGGTAGAATTAATAATGGCATTACTATCTATAAAGCTTTCCAACTACAACAGATGTCAGATCGTTAGTATTCTTGATTTAGACAGCTTTGATGGTAAGGAGAAAACTGGAAGCTGTGAGCAGAGCAACAAGCAGTAGTAAGATCAGGTGTATGCAAATAAGTAGTTCTCCCAAAATGAAATTTTAGTCAAGTAACACAAAACACACCAGAAATATTGTGAATATTGTAGAAAGTGTAACTCTTCACAAGGGCATCTGCACACTGCTCTCTTGCACTGTATTGACAATTTGAGTTACTCAAAGTACAATTGCTAACTCTATTGATATGTCCACCCAGACATTCCTCAGTGTTCAGGAGCTCTAACAAGACGCAGCAATTCCTGAGAAATATGGATTAATACCATCACCAGTTAGTAGGAAGATTTCAAAATAAAAAGTATATTCGTTAACACAAGAGGCTACTAGCATGGGTAATATATAAAATGTGGTATCAACAAATGCTTGTGATTGAACTGTCTAAAAATGTTTAGATTAAATTTCCTTTTACCATGAATGCCTGGCTTTTGCATGCTAAGCTATGTTATATTTTTCCTGTTTTTTTTTTTTGTTTCGGTTTGTTGTTTTTTTTTGTTGTTGTTTGGTTGTTTTTTTGTTTGTTTTTGTTTTGTTTATTTCTTTTCCTTAAGACATCTCTAGACAGAAAAAAGGTTTACAACTCCAAGCTCCCCAGAAGGCAGCTGAGACTATTTACTGGGAGACAAGCTATCAAAGAAAAGAAACACCCTAGCCTCCAAAACAAAAAGAGTACAGAAAGTAATTATTTCATCATCCTGACTTTTTTATTAAATGGCTGAAAAGGATACAGAATTTACCTGAATCATGTTTTCCTTACAATGAACCTAAACTGACTGCTGAGTAGTACCGCCAAACACAGACGCTTAAACATCACACATTAACCCCTTTAAAAATATTACATTGATTTAAGAAAGACAAAAATCAAAAAAAAAACCCCAAAACATAAAAAGAAGCTATATCTTCCTGACATTTTTAAGCACAATTTTTTCCCACAAAAATAAATACTTTTAATTAGCCAGTGTAAAAATATTGTTTTAAAAATCAGAATAGTCAAATATTACATGTCTTCATCAGCTAGAGATTAAGGAGAAAAAATTACCAGTTTGCTAACAGTGAAAACAAAATCACTGGTACTGGAAAATTCAGAAAGCTGCTAGACGTGTTTCTCTCTTTTCTGCAAAACTGGGGTATCATTAAAGCTGCCCTTCTACAAGCGATGGCACTGATCCTGCAAATAGCTTGCAAGGGCTTCCAGGACTAGGGTGGATGAATTGAAATAATTTCCTTTCTACAGCTTGTAATAGCAGGATCATCTGTATTCTGCACAGAAGACAATCCACTGCAGGCAGGCAAACAAATTAGATATTCTTGGGGTTTACAAGCTGAGCCTGTTATTTATCATTAGCAACTGCAGTAATTATGCTGCAAATGGCCACCTGCTTAAATTACCCAGGTATTTGTGTTCCAGTCTGACTACCGGGAAACCTAGCCACATGAGGTTTTAAGGAAGGAAATCCACAGTTCAATAATTGAGTTTGATCTTATGAAAAAGAGGAATCCTTGGGAAAAAAAACTCAAATACATGCAGACTGAGGAACAACTCTGCATACAAACCGCTACCACATACGCACTTGCAGAGAATGGCCACATTCTACATACTTCTCTGTGGATTAACAATTTTGTGTTAACTCCTCATTTAACTCCTGATCTTCCTTCTGCTTCCCATCCCTAGCTGCTCTCCTCCATGCCCAGCACATCTGCCTTAATTCAGAGCCACTCCATGATGTGCTACGGCTTCCTTGCCTAAGCTTAAACATTACCATTCTGTCACACACTTATTTTTGCAATGCACTGAGGATTTACCTATCCCACTCCTGCTCCCAAAAAGACCCTGTCAGATTTCATGCAGAAGTCATCTGCACACATGTCATTCAGACCACGTGGCATCTCTGCTCAGAGAGCTGACTTCTAGAAATGGATTCTAGGAAGGCTGTGATTCAAAAGTTTTTAAATGCACACTTGTTAAATAGCTATTTCAAAAACATCAACAAAAGCAAAGGATATTGAAATTAACTTACTAACTTAGAGTACAGGCCACATTTACCATTTCAGCAATTCACACATGCCTTCAAAATGTGAAGCTGGAGGATTCCGAGCTCACTGACAGGTGACAGTGGAAAGACTTCAGGTTTTCAGTTGGTTTTGGAGAGCGATGGATTTTCCTTTTGGATCAGAGTAGCTTGTTGATTATGCTTTGTATATTAGCATCAAAATACTGCAGATATTTCAAAACTGTACTGTGCTAGTCCATTTGACAGCATTGACAGTCTGCAATATTTTGGCTGTTAAATGAACTACATTTCTTCTACTATGTATCTCACGGAAGGGAAATAAAATACCACACTGACTTAAAAAAAGAGGGGCATGAATTTTTGGCACAGACGGCAGCCTGATAGGCTATTAATAGGAAATGCAGCCTTAAATAAACAGTTAAGATTAGCGAAGAGCTTCTTGCCATATTAACAACTTTCATTTTCTTAAGGCATTGCTGTGGTATCTCCAAAGAAGTTCTTGTCTATAGAACTGAAGTGTTAAGCCTTTACTCTTGTTACTACTAGCCAGTTTTCTTGGACAAAAGCTTTAGGGCAAACTCCCTTCCACTGCTGGAAAATACCCATATTTAAAGGGTTAGCGATTTTATAGCATGTATTTGTTGCCAACTCTGTGTCAATTTGCTTTCCAACTAATTTAACACATCTTGACTCTGAAGTGTTTTTTATTTTCTCCCCTGCTGATATCACAGTATCAGAGATCAAAGGCTTGTTCCCATCTTCCAGCTCATGCTACATTCAAGTAAATTGCCAGATATGTTACAGAAAATTTGCAGCACTCACCCAAACATGGTCACAGGCAACCCAACAAAGCTCTGAACATAACACTAACTCAGGGGTACTGACAAGCTGGGGTTGGAAAGGCAAGCTAATGAACTATGAAAATGTGTCTCCTGTACCAAGCAGGCACTTAGACATGTGTGGGCTGAAAAGGAAAACCCAAAGTCCTATGGGGGTAGGGAGACAGGTTGCGAGGGAATAAAAGGGGAAAAAGAAAACAAACAACAAAAAACAAAAACACAACAACAATATACAGAGGGCTTCTTTTAACTTGTTTTAATAAAGCTAGTAAAGAGATTTGTAAAACTTTGGCAGGTCTACATGGTTTTTTAACCTGTTGTTGCCCACACGTGTAAAGAAGGACTTGCAGAATGCACAGAATAGTAAGCAAATAACTAGTACAGATCAGGTCAAGCATTTCTAGCTCACCTTTCTACCCCTTATCAGCACAAGCTAATCCTCCTTTGGCACTGAAATAAAGAAATACAAACAGAAATCCTTTTTGCGTTGGCTGCCTGCCTGGACTATAGTGTCTGTAAATTTTCATTGAAAACCCTGTTGGAGTGAAAAAGAATACAGTGAAGACAATTCACTGCTACAACAAGTGACTTTTGTTACAAAACATACCTGACAGTTCAGCTTTATAAGCTACATCGGAGTTAAAAAACATATGTATATACAACAAATGGTAATCAAGCACAGAAAACAGGGAATAGTTGGGTTCTTACTTGGAGTTTTCAAGAGCACTGAAACTAAAAGACCTGTGATAGCAGTGAAATTGCACATGGACAATGAAAGAAGGGAGAAGTTTCTTCAACTCCATTTTAAGTGTTTTCTGGTGCACACCAAAACCATGCCCTCTCCTCAGCATTCTGAGTAACTAGCTCTGATATCTTGAAAACATAAATAAATTAGCTGTGCTGTGGGATTAAATCAAGCCAGCACCATGGGCTGGATCACAGTGTGGATCCCATGATACAGAGAGTTCCGCACCAAGATAACAAACAATTAGCAAGAAGTATCTAAACCTCTAACAAGAACAAAAAACCCTCAATGGAGAAAGCATACACTACATACATCAGAAAACAAAACAGGCTGAAAGCACTAACTGAAAAAGCTTCAACATCTGTTTATTTTAATTTAAAGCATCACAGAAATTAAAAAGTTGCTAGTTTAAGATTGCTGTCTTATTAAGTGCCATTGGAAGACTATTCAGGACCTTCCAAGTGCCCTCCCTTCTTCCACCCCCACCATGCAATTAGTGTGTCAAAGCAATTTCAGTAATACTTCTGCAAGCCAAAAACTGGTTAACATGCAAGAAGGAAAGAAAATGTTCCAAAATCATCATGGCAAACTCAAATGGACTACACCTAAAAATCCTAGGTGGCAAACCACCAAATGCAATTTTTGACCACTTCCCACTGATTTTCATGCCCTACAGCTTCAAGCTATTCAAGATATGTACTACCTATCATATGAATTGGCTAGATGAGTGGGAAATGATCAGTGTCAGCAAAATTCCTGGTTAGGGGCTGAACTACCCAGGACATTAAAGAGGCAGGACAAAAGTAGAGTGAATCATATAGGGTGACTGATAATTTATTACAAGCTGTTTCTTCCACTTTTTTGGGAAGGCTGAAGTGACAAGCATCAATGATGAAAGAGAAACAACTCCAGAGACAAATCTCGACTGTTACTGGAGTTACAAAGACAACAGCTTGAAGACAAAGACACAGAATGAAAACTGCCAGAAAACAACAGCTAAGCAAGGGATAAATTCAGGTATTTAAATTAGGTAGTGAAGTAATATTTTTTTCCCCTTCCTCCTTTCTTACCCCCATTTTTACTAGCATAACTATGTTGGCATCATTAACCATCCTTCCTGTTGTCTACTGTCCCTGGCAGATTTACCAGTTGTACTGAATTTGAAAAGGTGACCAGCAGACAGTTGTTTTCAATTAAGTTTATAAGGGTTTTTTAAGTCTTTTCCCAATAAATAGCAATTGCATGCATCTTTCTTATATAAATCTGAAATATCCAGCTTGAGGTTATATATGACAGCGGTTGTGTTTCCTGGACCAAACCCTCCAAGCCCATCTTTAAAGGGCTCAGTAGGCAGAAAATAATCAGGTCTCACTGGTATTCCCCAACAAATCTCCTTTGCAAAATGACATGCCTTCTCCCTTCCAGTTATTAATCCAGAGACAAAAACTGCGCCACCATTCTTCTAGAGTTAAGGTTGTACAAACAGTAAATGCCAAATCCCTCAAAACATTGGAGAGTCCCAAGTATCATTGCTAGAAGCACACAGTAAAAACAAGTTGGTTTCAGCTGCATTAGTCACCTACTCAGCCTCATTTAAATAACATCATCAGACAAGTCTGTCTTCCAGACAATTCTTGAACATACACTTAAATTATGTGTGGGTCCATTCCACAGCTAACTGCATCCTTACTTACTCCAGTGTTCTCATAAGTCCACTTTTCCCAGTGCTGGGTCTACAAAAACAAGGGACCACTAGTGGTTGTATTAAGCAGTAGCAAAGATTTAGAATTAATCTTATAAACATGAATAAAACATAGCTCCTACTGTATTTTATATAGTTCCTACTAATGTTGAGAGCAGTCTACCCAAACAGAGCCAGCCAACTCAGGCCATAAAATCCACCTGAAATTCTGTCATCAGTAAAGCAGGAGGTTGTTTGAACTCACAACGATGCCATCTGACCAATTTTAATTGCTGCTGTTCTTTCATCTATTTGCTCCCTTGATAGTCTTTATTCTTTTAAATCCACACACAATCTTCCTACAGCTTCGAAGTCAGGCATTTCAAAGCCTCCTCCCCAAGTTTAGCATGTGCCAGAGCTGACCCTGTGCATTTTAGCGCTGAACACTGATGCAATGAGAAAGGTTATTTTACCCACACATCGAGCATGTGAGGGAGCTTTCTTTTACTGGGAATGGCCTGTTGTCACCTTGGCTACAAACCTCCATTAACCTGACTTGGGAGATGGTGCTAAGCTGCAGTCCCTGCTTCTTAAGCTTTTCTTCAAGAACTGGGAGCTCTGCATCTTGATAAAATGACACAATACCTTCCTCAAGAATGAAAGTGATTTTCTAGCCTTTGATTGCCAAAAGCATACTTGATAAATTGAATGGGAAGGCTTAAAAAAAAAAAAAAAGAAAGGAAAAAAAAAGGAAGGGTGGTGACTGAGAATAAGAGATGTTAACAATGAAGCTCTTATGTGAGGAGGATTCAGGTCATCAATTTTCCTTCACTATGAATCAAATACTGTTAACAACATGGAAGCAGCCCCACGATAAGACACACAGACACGCTTGAGAAATTTAATGCTTTGCCCCTCACTGCAGAATTTACAGCATTTAATCAACCAAATGGAAAGGCAGAGGCTCTTATCAACTGGAAAGTGGGAGGCATGATAGGAGAGCGGGCTGGGATAACGAATGCGCAGTGAAGTCATAGGGATGCTTGTGAAGCCACTCCAGTATCCAGGAGACGCTGAGGTTTTCTGAGATAATTAAATTACAGCTCCCCCATGGGCACAATCTAATTTGGAATGTGATGGAAGTAAGGGACTGCCTTCATTTTCTTTCATGCCCCAGGACACTATCAGTGAGCCGGATGCCTGACGATCCGAACCAAGGTTTGCATCAGTATCCATGAGCTTTTATGTCTTCACCCAAAAGATACCCCCCTCTTCTTACTCAGGTCCTCTCTCCAATTTCCTTTCCAAAATACTTTCCTAGAAATTCTCTCTTGACCATCACACAGACTTCCATCCCTGCTATCACCCCATGTTATACTGACCAAATTTGTCCACTTCCAGGATGAGCCTGCTGCATGCCTTGCGCTCTCAGCTTTTCCTACATTCAGTTTGCTAGTACACAGCACATAGCAAGTAACACCAGGAACAACCTCCCGATAGACCCACAAAACACCCCATGCCAACTAAACTGAACCATCCAGCATTGTAAATGATTTCACCAGGATTTCAGGCACATCTCCCTCTAAGGTGCTTACAGCATCTTGGAAGCATTTTTCAGTCAAAATTTCTCTAAGAGGCAAAAGTTCTTGTCAGGCAACAGAGCTATCTGATACAGAAGCAAACCTTTATGCACAGAGACATCTTCATTAAACAATATGAAGTACTTCATTAAAATTTAGACTTTGCTAATACAGACACTGACATTTTTCCCTGTTACCCTTTTAATGGTGGTGGAAAGGATTCCAAGTGAGCATTACAGATTACCCAATATATTTTTTTGTCATTTATTGAAGTAACCATGTATTTTAATACACAAGAATGTCACAAACACAGTTTTCTAATATTTCTCAGAAACAGGATTTTACTTACTGTTCACAAGCAACCTGCCCCATATAAATTAATGCTAAAGTTAATATATGACACCCATTTCCACATCAAGTAAGCTGTAAGCAGAAAGCTGAACAGAAATGACAGGTTATTGGCAGTAATAGCCGCAAACGGCTATACAGGGGACTTCTCCCTGCTCACAACACTCATCTAAACATTGATTCAGCACACAAAAGCATTCTTCAGTAACCTGAATGGGACCTGCTAGTACATAATTTTATTACGTTAGTTGAATCATACCATCTTTTAGCTTCTGAAGAGCCAAGAGACAAATATATTCCTCTGGAATCTACAGTGTCAGTCTCCCCAACACATTCTTTCCAGAATTTGTGTTGACAAGCATTTCATTATTTCTGTTGATCCGAAGCATACATAAAAATGGCTTGCAGAGGAGGAAATTCTTTGTCCTTACTTTATGCAACAGTTGCCATTCTATAAGATCAAAAACCTGGTGACTTTAAACTACAGAGAAAAGGGACAAATTACAACTTTTCATAAAATGTAGCAGACTCCTGTCACACCCATCTTTTCTATCCAGTTTAGTCTTAGTAACTCTCCTTGAAGATGCCAAGCTCTGCTGCTACCTTGCTACAGTCAGGCGACCCAGCCAAGGATCTGGGAGAGGTTCCCTTCCCACTGTGCCACATGTGAGCAGCTGTTGTCAGCGACATCAATGTCCCACCTTGTGATCGCCTAGTACAAATTCATCATCTCTAGCATAGGAAGGATCCATGCTTTTCCCACAAATGCATGCATTAACTTGTGAAGAAAGGGCAATGCTGGACAAAATCTCAGCCCACAGTCTTTGTATTTCATGACTACAAACACAGTCCTCCCTTAACCCTGGCGGGAACTGCCCACAGGGCTATGATCTCAAGGTGTCATTTCTCTCTTGACAAACTGAAAGAACAGTTTTTATCAAGGAATAGCATAAGCAAGCAAACAAAGATTAAAAATAATTCTTATGCTGCATTCACATGTCAATCAATCTACTGTATCTACGTATAGATCTAGACACACTAACAGGCAATCAACTTTGCCATCACAGGAAAGACTTCTAAAAGCATTACTTCTTGTTTCAGAAAACAGAATTGACTGCACACCTCAACTGAGGGAAAGTCTGTTTTCTTCAGGTTGCTTCTGAGAAAGCATAAAAGTAACAAAATTGTAGGAACATAAGAAATGCCAGAGGCATAGACCATACAACTCAGCTCCTACTGCCCTGCTGGAATTCTTATTTGTCTGTCACCAATACAAGCAACAGGGGTACATTGAAATACAATTATTACAACTTAGTTCTTCACATAGATATATGCTTTCCATTTTAGGACAACAGAGAATAAGAATTTTCCCAACAGTCCACCCATTGCATGTTTCAGGGTGGAATCAGGATGAGGAGTGGAGGGTGTGAGAAGCTGCGTCCTTTTCCTCTCTCTTGAATTTGACAACAGTGTGTCTGCACTGGAGAAGGGATCAGAGCTTTCAACCATGCCATTGTCCGTCAGCATTTCTGCCTGTGTGCCTACCAAACTGCTTAATTTTACTGTGTAAGAGCAACTTGAGAGACAGCTTTGGGACTATATGCAAAAGAATAGTTTTGACTTGCTCACAAGTATCACAAAATACTTGAGAGCAAACTGCACATTTTATGATTTTCAGAACCAAAGAGAAAATCTTTACCATATTATTATTAGTAATCTGCAAGTGTCAAAGGTAATTAAGCAATCACTCAGAGACATAGACTATCAGACAATCCTGCTGTCATCAGCAAAGGCATCAAATACTTCTGCTACAAAAAGGATCAGCAGAAACAGAAGGATCAGTGACACCAATTCATTCCAAACAACTTTCAGGAAAGTAAATGCCACGGACAGGCAGAAAACGAGAGATCTCTCTACACTGAACCAATATATAAACCTTAAAACAGCCAGAAGGTGTTCATACTGAGAAAAGCAAAAGCATAGCACTGACAAAGCAGCTGGTTAGGAGAACAGAAACCGCCGCTACTTGCTCCAAGACTGCCTAAGACCCCTAACACAATACGAAGATGCAAATAAAAGAAAATAAAAAATAAAGAAAAAAGAGTGAGAGAATGGAGAACAACATGCATAATATTATATCTAATGAAGCCTACTAAGTCAGTGATGGCAAGGATCAGAGAGGAGAGAAGGCAAGAATTTGCCCTGAAGGCAAATTTTACCACAATTGACTGGTTCAGGACTACTTGTGTCCTAAGCACTACTCTGGTTTAATCTCCATATAATCAATATGGACTGCTGAATACTCCAGATTTTGAAAAGAAATTCTTTATAAAGATTAAAATGTGTAGTGATAGCATGTATTTGCACACAGCGTAAGTGGAAAAGTCACAAGCAAATAGTAGAGATGACTTCTGATGTGACTCAGTCTAACAAATGCAGAAGAAATCATTCCTTCCCTCATGGTATAAATCCTTAGTCCTCAGTGTTGCTGAGGACACATTAACAAAGCACTATACAATCATAACCAGAGGATCAACTCTACCCCCACCAACCATCTGAAGGCTTCTTTTGGAAATGGCCCTGTTTCTCCCCACTTACTTAATGCAACTTAAGTACTCCTTTGTAGATGTTTTGACTTCATAGCAACTTAGAGTAGAAAGCCTTCCCACACCTACAGCTTTGGCCTCCTGAAAGGTACAAGCAATAAAATACAGTTTGAGATACAGCCATTCAGGATAAATTCTCCTTTGGAAGAGATAAAAAAATTCATTCTCTTTCCAGAGTCAAGCTGGAGCAGCCAGGAGTATTCACATCTTTCTGCTATTAAGTCAATTAAGCAGGCAGTAGGGATTGCTGGGTAAAACGCAGCAATAAGGATTGCTGGCTAAAATGCAGCATGTATTTGCGTGCATGTAAAATGCAGACTCAACGAGTCTTAAAATGTCCTTACAAATACAGCAAAAATAGACCAATAAAGTATTTTGTAATGACTATTTATGTGTGTACAGCAACTCATTATTTCAATTCTACGCATCAGGGATTTCTTGTTTCTTTGCTCTACCCCTTAAATAAATCTAAATAAATCATACATTTAAAAAAAAGTTTATGCATCTATAACAACAGAAACAAATTCCATTTAACATCCAGCTGTCAAAGCCAGCCCTTCTGTCACTCTTTATTCAAGTCTGCTTTACATAATTCATGTCATCTTAATTATTTCCTTCTCTTTCTGGGTAGGATACACTTAAGGATGAGCCACTTGCAGCACAGTCATTTCCTTTGGAGATGATACGACTGCATGACATGAACACTCCCAAAAAAATACACCAACGTTTTAAGGTCTCCAGGTGGGGAATTATGTATATGCAGAGCCTATCATGATGGGACAGCACTTGATCAACATAGTACAGCAATAAAAATAGCAGTATATACGCATAATACTGTGTTTTTATCTAGACATACTGTGCTATTAATAGCCTCGCTTTTTGCTCCTTTAACTCCTTTACAAACAGATGCTGTCAGACATTATGGGAAGCAGAAGAACAGAGCATTAGCTCAAACCATACAGACATACATTTTTTTTCTTTCTCCAAAGTCCCCAAAATTAAAAATTCTTAAGCCTCAACCAAGGTCCTTCTAATCCTCCACCATTCCATGCCACTAGTCAGTTAGAAGAAATTACAGAGTTTTAATCACACGTATACTAAAATATGTCTAAAGCAATACAAGCATCACTCTAGAAATATCCTATCCTTTTTGCACAGGATAAATAATTTAATCGTTTTAAGAGGTCTAATCTATTAATGCCTGGAGAGGCTTTAATTTGGCCACGAAATTTCAAGAAGTTATGTTTGTCAACTCAATATAGTTAACAGCCATAAATCAGCTTCCTCGCTCTACATGACTAATGAATTTAATACATGGTGAAAAAAGCCAATTCATCGAATTACTCTAAAACATCCCTCATTCTATCACCCAGCGTGTTACTCTTCCTTCGTTATCTTCTCTGTGGCCTCCTGAAATCCACAGCAAGGGACCTCCAAAAGTGATAGGCTGGATACTGCAAACATTTACTCACAAGGATGACCACTGTGACTCAGGAAATGTTCTTGGTTGAACTGAGCCACTAGTGAACAGCAGTGCTTTGAATTACCCCAGAACCTCCAGAATCAGGCTCTTGATGCTTCAAAACACCATTAGAACATTACTGACCACAACCAATGCTTTCTAGGCTATGGATTTATCCAGCTGTGTGCCCTGTGCATACAGTCCTGTACCTTCCACCCTGTTACGCTGTTCAGACTGCTTTGCACACCACCTCAAGTTAATCAGAGCCTTAGCGAAGCATGACCGCTTACTTAAAACTGAGCTGAAATGGCAGGAAATCCTCCATGCTCAGGGTTTTTGCCATCTCAGAGAGCAGACAAGGCCAGGAATACAAACATGGATTTACCTGCTAACGCTGGCAGAGCCACACGCACAGCCCAGCAAAAGCCAGGGACTCCACCTCATAAGGAGCTAGGAAGACCAGAGGGATTTAAGACAGCCACAGAACAAAAGCCTTGTAAAAATATTAACTTAATTTTGCGCTGGCTGACTGTGCAACCTGAATAAAATTCTTCTCCAGTTATGTGGCATACACACTGAGATACAGATTTCTTATTCAGTGCAAAACCTGAATGTGAAGGTAGCCTATCCATCCACTTCCCATTCAGGTAGTAGGGAGTCAGTGAAAACAGAAATTGCCCTTCCTGGTGGTGATACCCCCAGAGAAGGCATTTGCTGTATTAAACACAGCGGATCCTCAGCACTTGCAAAATCAGGGTGATCCAACTGCAGTAGTCAAAGTGCAGCTCACCTAGAAAATTTCAGGACCTAGACTTCCACATAGTCTAATAAAAGTCCCTGCAGCCACATGAAAAAAATAAAAAAGATACAAGGATTACTTAGAAATAAGCAACAACAGCACAGGTTTCACAATTACAGAGAAAACACAGTGATTACCTAGGAGCAAAAGGTAACTGAGAAGCTCCTATGGAGAAAGAAAAAATCTAGCAGATGTAAAGCCAGGAGAAAATAGAAGTTATTAAAGCAAGAGTTACAGCTTTCTCCACTGCCTAATGATGAGAGGATAATAAGATGATAATAAAGCTTGGATAAGGAAAAAAATAAGCAGTTTGAAGTCAGAGGCTAAATGTCATATTATGGAGAGGCTTCCCTTGGACCCTTTGCCTACCACAGCCTTACACACCATGGGAAAAAGTGGGATATATGGTCACAGCACAAGTTCATTGATTAGGAATCATTGAAGTTTGGAGGTGCCAAGCTGAAAGTCACACCTGTGTGGCATATTAAGACAGCAGTTTTTCAGCATTATGCATGGTGGAGCAGCACAGACTTAACAGACATCTGAGGCAGTGCAACTTTCTTGTTTGTTTTGCAGTTTCAAAAAGAAACAAATGACCAACAAATATATACACACACACACACACATATACCCCATTAACAACCTGGATTTGCTAGGATACTGGAACACCTTTGGGGGCTTCTGGATGTTGATACTGGGTTTAATTCTCTGAAGAAATGATTAGTTACTTCTACTTTCTTTCTTGATTTTAGATCAGTTCTACTCTGTACACGCAAGGCAAGAATTGTGATGCTTTCTTTTTATAAAAGGTTGTCCTTTGCTATATTTCTGGGCACATGTTGCTGTACTTTCTCATATGCACATCCCTCTCTGCATATATGCAAACCTATATGTATATACGAACATGCCAAATATTGTGCATTAAAGAAATGTATGTATTTAAAACATCCTACTGTATTCTGTCTGTTTTGGCAATAGCCATCTGGAAGAAGAAAAAAACGTACAGAAGAAATGCTTAATATAACCAAACTACATTTTGTACACTTTTGTCAACCTACAGAAAGTTTACCTGCTACTTTTTGTTCTGCAAGCAAATTAACCATTACTGCACTAGCTTTATCCAGAGACACCCAGGCTAAATCACATAGGAATGTAGCAAGACCATCTTGCTTTTCAGTATATTTTTAACTGTCATAGAAGACAGGACAGGTATACTTTTATCACTGTTACAATGACATACCCCTGCAAATCTCAGTCTCTCAAAATCTTTTATTTTCCAATGTAGTCAAAACATTTTTGTACCATTTTGTTCTAGTTAAGCCTTCCCCTGGACAAGGTCTGGGCAACCAATGGCTGACAGTGGCTCCTCTTGCAGCGCAGGGATGTCAAAATTACCCAGTGTTTACCTCAGGACCTCATATTCACAAATAACTACACCAGCCATTCCTGTTGCCAATGCTAAACACATCTTTAAATTAGCACCCCAGCCACTGTGGCTTTGTTTCTCTTCTAGATGAGCAACACTGTACTGGGACCAAAGCCTTATCTGTCCTATAGATGTCTTCCTTTCCAGAACAGACTTAATAAAATCTGAGATAGTCAAAAAGAGATGAGCTCTTGATTTCACATTCCTCTTTCACAGCTGTCTTATTCCTGCTGAAACAGTAGAATTAAATGCATGGAAACACTTTTAAGAATTCTCTCCTTCATGGAAGAAGAAAAAATGCCCAACATACTCAGAATTGAAATCAGAACCAGAAGGGCCTTGATTCCATATACATGTTATCAGTATGGTACACATTTGAAAATCGTGTGGTACATGCCAAACTTGAGGTTGTTCTCCTGGGAAGAAAAAGATTAAGATGTAACCTTGGGTCATAAGAGGTTACACAATCAGGATTTCCCATAGCAACACTGAGGAAATTAAATTAATGGTGAAGATGCTCAGCTGCTGAAACACAAGGAAACCCTGGAAGAAACTAACATGATTAAAAAACCTGAATTAATTCTTTTATGCAGAGCCTCAAAACACAGATTTGGCAGGTATACTCCTCAAACTCATTTATTCATTCATTTTAGTGGCCATGCTTTTCTTAGTGAATTGTTCTTTACAAGTCAAGCAGGCATGTAAGAAAATGCCCAGTTCTCACATATTTTAATACCCATTCTACAGTCTCAAAAATGAAAGTTTTGAACTATGTATCTGTTTCTATGTGTGTGCATCTGTGTACATTTCCAAAGATGACAGCTGAAAAAGGGAATATTTGTTTTTAATCTCTTAATTATGCTTCCCCCCCACACACCTTGATGCATTAATTTGACAGCTAAATGTTTCTGCTCTTGCTGACGGGTGACACAACAGAGCCTATCAGAGTCCCAATTTTTTGGCACCACCTCACTCCTACTTTATGCTTGAGGCTACTTCCCTTCTGACTGATTCTTAATTTGAATAAGCTTTCACTGAAGACTGTATCAGAACAGCAGCAAGTTAATCTTATTAAACCATGCTAGTTTAAAAAAATCAGAGCTTGATGTCAGGCAGGCTGTTTTCAAATTGGTATACTTAAGATCCAAATTAGATCATGAGCAAAACATTAAAAGGCACTAGAGCCACTTAAGAGCGAACTTCCATTTCCAAAAGAAATTTCTGGACATTGGGAACCTAGGACGTATGCCAGTTCAGTGGGAGTAAGGCTCCTGACTGTAGTGAGTGCTTTCCAGTGTTTTAAATGCTCAAAATGTTAAGCTACAGAGAAAGGCTGTAAAGACATAAGCATTTACCACACCTATTGTCAATACTAGCACAAATACACTGGCCCTACTGAATCATAGAATCATAGAATAGTTAGGGTTGGAAAGGACCTTAAGATCATCAAGTTCCAAACCCCCCTGCCACGGGCAGAGACACCTCACACTAAATCGTATCACCCAAGGCTCTGTCCAACCTGGTCTTGAACACTGTCAGGGATGGAGCATTCACAACTTCCCTGGGCAACCCATTCCAGTGCTGCCTCACCACCCTAACAGGAAAGAATTTCCTCCTTATATCCAATCTAAACTTCCCCTGTTTAAGTTTTAAACCTTTACCCCTTGTCCTATCACTACAGTCCCCAGTGAAGAGTCCCTCCCCAGCATCCATAAAGGCCCCCTTCAGATACTGGAAGGCTGCTATGAGGTCTCCACACAGCCTTCTCTTCTCCAGGCTGAACAGCCCCAACCCTCTCAGCCTGTCTTCATACAGGAGGTGCTCCAGCCCCCTGGTCATCCTCGTGGCCCTTCTCTGGACTTGTTCCAACAGTTCCATGTCCTTTTGATGTTGAGGACACCAGAACTGCACACAATACTCCAGGTGAGGTCTCACAAGAGCAGAGTAGAGGGGCAGGATCACCTCCTTCGACCTGCTGGTCACGCTCCTTTTGATGCAGCCCAGGATACGGTTGGCTTTCTGGGCTTGCAAGCCCACACTGAAGCCGGCTCATGTTCATTTTCTCATCAACCAACACTCCCAAGTCCTTCTCCATAGAGCTGCTCTGAATCTCTTCTTTGCACAACCTGTAGCTGTGCCTGGGATTGCTCCGACACAGGTGTAGGACCTTGCACTTGTTAAGTTTCAGGAGGTTTCTACTCCCACCCAAAGTCTCCTGACAAAAAACACCTTTGGGAGAAGCTGGGTCAACACTCACTGAATCTGCAAGCTGATGCAATGAGATGCCTTTTAAGCACTATAAAAGAAAATTTCCATCCTCTTCCTCTCCTTTCACTCTATAAAGAGTACTTTTGGTTTTTAAATAATTAACAAATGTTTACAACTTCAGTTTCACTTTAGCCACCTCTTAGCATAGAAGACTGAAGTCATTAGATATGAGGAAAGGGATGCAATTCACCCTTTGCTTGTCAATCCACTCACATGAGCAGTTTGCAGCGAAGTAGGTGGCTGCTTAGTTGTCCTTAGGCCCCCTTGACTTCCAGCAACTTAGTGAGATGACCCACCTGGTACTTTTGCCATCTGGATGCCACCCAGGCCATAAAAACAAAGTTTGTGGACATCTACTGGAACGCTTGTCCCTGTGCTGGCTTCAGACAGCCCCTGCCACATATAGGGTGTTACACAAGCAACAAAGTGTTTCCTGGATTGCAGCCCAACACCAGAGACATTAGCTTCATTGTTTAGTGCCTGGCTTTAACTCTTTACATCCAGCTACCAGAGCAACTAATCAACCAAATCTGATTTTCCAGAGCTCAGTCTAATCCACTGCATTGAAGGTGACCTATGTTCTTTGTGTGTATGTATAGTTAAGGGGGTTGGTTTGTTTGGTTTTTTTTTAAGGTATCTTGGTTACGACATGCCTGTGGTCAGCTGCCAACAACCTTGCCAGTTATTCAAAAGGGTGCCAAGGATCACTTCTGACACACGCAGATTTTAGAGAGATCCTAAAGATTTCTCCCGTGCTCCCCCAAATATCAATAGTGGATATTACTCATCTGCCTTTGTACATGCAATTCTCTATTACCCATGGGAAAATAACTCACAATACCAACTTGAGCACATTTTCAGTCCACCAACATGCCTGAGGATGGTGAGTGATTCAGATCCAGCCACCTGCAACAAGCACTGTGTTCTTTGCAGAACTAACCTTGCTCCCTCTAACCCGATGGTTGCTTTTGTATTTTACTCCACATATTTGCTAGTATGTCAAGGACATCAAGGACCAAACTTTACTTTCTGTCAGTGTTAGCTGGGCACCGCTGTAATCATTTAAGTGGAACAATCTGTTCCAAGTGACCAAGAGAACCAATAATTTATCAGGAACAGAATAGGCATTTTGGGGAAGGACATAATTATATTTGTGTGGTTTGTAATACTCTTGAGTCAAATAGGGACATTTCACATAATTCAAAGCCACTTGGGGAAGGGAAGAGAGAAAGCAAGCTTTCCAAAGCAGAAATAGCCTCAAACTCTCAAATTTATCACAGACATTTTTTTTTCTGCCTCCTCTGTTATTTGATTTTACTTAAAATAAAGAAAACCTTCAGCAATTGAGTAGGCTTCCCAAAAAGGGATGGGGAGGGGGGGGAAGAAAAGAGCAAATAATAATCAGAAGATAACATCTTGCCTTGATATAGGTAGATGATGCAGCCTGAAATAGAATGCTGTACTGTTCATCTTGTCTCAAACATGGCAATGCCAAATTAAAGGGTATTCAGAGAAAACAAACAAAAAACCTTCACACACTTTTAGCAAGAACCCAAACCAACTCCTATAAGAAATATTTGAAAGATCATAACTTCCTCTCCTAAAGGACAGATAAGTTAGAAACAATATAAGAAACACATATAAGCTAATGAACAGAAATGGAAAAAAAAAAAAAAAAAGTAGCTTGGATGCCTCTGTTCTCATAGTCTGAGGAGGGATGGCAATAAAACTAAAATCTGACAAAAAGAAATAGTTTTTCACATGATAAGCTACTATCGTACTGGACTTAGAGCTCCTAAAAGTCATCATGATCAGAGACTTGATGAGATTCAGAAAGGATTTGGCCATTTATATCTATAAAAATATCCAGCAACTGCAATTAATGCTAACAAAGAAAATCTGGACAGAATATGAAAGAACTTGGGCATTGCAGCGAAAGCCCATCTATGTAAGGAATCAGGATGAAAAAAAGCATGGGGTAGCAGGGATGCCACATCCTGCCCTGAGGCAGGCAGGATAGGGCACAGGGACAGACTAGTGACTGCATGGGTAAACTCTATTTCCATTCCAGCATCTTTTCTTCTGGACAACTCCAAATCCTCCCTTCTTCCCTTGCATTAGTTGTATGGCTTTCTATGGTTCTCTTGCCCATAACTCCATCTCCATTCCTCACTGTGTCTCTGCAATAAAGTTTTTCCTTCCTTGTCACAAGTCCTACTCTGGGTAACAGCATGTAATATACTGCCTACTAGGAACTGAGTGCTACGGCTGTAATTCAGTCTGGAGGTTCTACTATTGCCTGTAAACTACTCACTGTCTCCCAGTTTACGATGTCAGCAGGACTCCACCAGAATGAAGGGTTCTACTGTAAATAACTGACACCAATGTATTATCTTATACATAATGCATAGAAGATGGCTCCAATAATAAATTCCATATCCTGCCTTTCCTTTCCATTACAGTTGTGACCGGCCATCTTTTATGCATTCTGCTTACTGATACATAAAATCCTTCTCCTGAATCATAATGGCAGCAAAACCTTTCCTTGGGTCACTGCTTCTGATAAAAGCTATTCATTCCCTCTTTTCCCCAAAGAGATTGAAATAAACTTCAGCTCGACCCACTAACAAAGCTCACACTTAAATTTAAGGACCATGTTGATGATCCAGGAACATTGCATGTGTCAGTCCATATTTTTGACACTGGCAAGTGAATGATTTGTGCCTAATGCCCATCTTTTGCCTGTCTGCAAGCTGGTATCAGCAGGGTCATTACGTAAAACTGCACTGTGGATGCCAAACTGCAAGCATACAAAGATAAGTGAGGCCTGCAGACAACGCTTCCAGCCCCAAAGAGGAGTACAGAAAATCCAGGCATACACACAGAATGAGTGTGGTTTAAGCCAGCAGCAGCTTTACACATCTTGGAACTGAATATGGAGTTCAAGGTCCAAAGATTCCACAAATGATGTAGTCAAAACTGCTGAATGAAAGCTTTGAAATATCCCAGAGAATAGACAATCCCCTGTGTACAAACCCAATTTTGACCTCAGGCACAGACTAAATGAGCTCTTTTGTACAAGAATAAAAAAGAAGCAAAAGAAACTGATATAGATGCACTACTTCAAAGTCATCTTACCTCACAGCATTTTAGCCATTATTTCTAGCCAGAAGACTAACTGGAGAAGGATCATGCATGTATCTTCTTACTCAAACCAAATTATTCCTTTGTTATCTTAAGATAGTATAAATCCATTTAACCTGAATAAACCTTATACACCATCTTGCAATTCTCTAAATCACTTTAAGCCTCATGACAAAAAGAGAGACTGAAGACCAAACCCTGTGATGTCCTCATAAGGCTGTTATTTTCAGGCAGACTGAAGATGTAGTAAGACTGAGTAGAAGAATCTTCTATGTTCATCGCTTCAGCAATTTAGGCATTGAGCAGGAGTTGCCACAGGCAGAATGCAGATACCTGGATTTAAATTTTGCTCTTTGGGCACCTCAGATAATGGTTTTCATGGTACAAACCCATGTTTCAGCAAAAACAGAGAGCAGTACCAAAGGAGCTAGAGCTGCATCTTCTCTGATCGCCTTCCTTGCAGTTACAGGAAAGCTTCCTATGTGCTTGCACTCACCCCCTGCAACATGGTAATAAATGCAGTATTAATGCCAGCGGACATCTCTATCAGCAATGTCTCCATCTTTGTTTAACACTTCTTCTCTGTGTACAAATTAGTAGCTGCTATTCTCAACAAGCTGCAAAAGTTCAGAAAAAATAATAACAGAAGTATGTTTCACATAGGTCTTCTCCCACTGGCAAAAGCAAACAATGCAGCAGGTTGCCAGGAGCTGGCCAGTCCCTTCTCTCTGACAGGCTGGAGCCAGCCACTTTCACACTAGTAAAGTAATAGATGGAGTAATAAACCTGAATTTTCCCTGCATGGTTTTCAGCACATCATGTGTTCAGCACTTCTGAGGCCACTTCAAGACATGATTTATCCAAGAGATTATCCCATGTCTTCTCTTTTTCAGTTAAGGCCAGTGAGGGGGAAAAAATGAAGCTGTCTTAGAGTACAGTCATGAATAATACCTCCAGCTTCCTCCAGCCTGAGTACTACAGGAAGGCCTTTCCCTTTGGCCATGAAGGCCACTGGTTGCCCATTGCTTTCTCAGCTTAAGCCTGGATTTTCTCAAATGACAGCACATTGAGTTTGCATGCTAAAAGGGAACAAAAACCAGCAGCCACAGCAAAACATAACTGTCCATTTATTTATTTAAGTGTGGTGCTTTATAGCTGGCCACAGGTACTAATTGGTACCCAGAGAAGCCTAAAGCATTATTTTTGGTCTGCAGAGCCTTCCATAGTTTGGAACCTAATTGCCTTCAGAAACTACCGTCTCCCCTTCATCTGTTACCATGGTAGCTGCAATCAGCTGAGATGCTTGGGCTGACAAGCCCTGATTTACTAGGGTACCAAAGCAATTCCAGGGGGCTGTCCCTCTTAGAATTTACTCCTCTGCTTGGGTCTGAGAGCATTTTCAGGAAAGGAAGAGTTAGGATAAATTAAGACTGTACAGGCTCGGAAATAGCAACCTTTTTTAGAGTGACTCAAAAGCTCAGTGCACATTGCTCCACTAGCACTTACTGGTGTTTTTGGTGTTGTTTGTTACTAATAGTACATGTGCCCTTGTCGCAGGGTCAAGCTGCCGATGAGATTAGTAGACTTTGTTTCATTTTAAAATATCTTTCTGCATGGTGAGAAAATAGACTGTTTAACCAGGTGATAAGACTTGTTTTCTAGCCTCTAAAATCAGAATTCAGGGAATGTGAACTACAGTATTTCCTGTTTATTTCTCCTGGTTACACATTAGTATTTTTCCATATTGATGTTTTTCATATGGAGATCTCAAAAGTGCCAGACTTACGCTTCCCAGAAAGAGAAAATCCTAGCTTCCCATTGCAACATCTCAGTCTTTTCAGAAATGCATTTTCCATGCCATCTCTGTGATAACATATTTAGAAAAATTAGTACTATCTTGGCACTTTTCACAAAATGTACTCGGAATGTAAGGGAAGGTGGAGCGGTTCTTATCAAATGGGGCATTCAGCATCCAAGTCAGAGGTGATGGCAACTTATCAGCAGAGGGCTGTTTCCTGAGAAATATGCCATTAATTTTGCAGACACAACTGTGCTGCAATTCAGCTGAAGCCTGCTCATCCAGTCCTACTGACAGCCTTGTTATTACAGAGCTTCCAGGTCTGCAGCTCTCCTTGTCCTGCACATCCTCCCACATGCACCAGGACAAGCTACTTAATATAAAAAACACTATGAGAACATCCCAGAATTGGTATGATCAAAATCAGTGGCCACTTAAAAATGGTTAACGTGAATTACCCTATCTCTAAAATACAGATAACCCTGCCTCTCCATTTCCCAGCGCAAGAGCAGATCACTGGCATTTGAAAAGTGCCTTGAAAATCACAGGTGCTGATAAGCATCAATAACAGCACACCATGAGATGCAATATTATTACAATAATAATGGCACTCATTTTGCAGACCTGCATTTTTCAGGTTATCATCCAAAAACATTGATGAAACACAGCCCTTCAGGAGATTAAAAAAATCTTTGCAGTGTAATGCAAGCTGGTTCATAGGATCTCTATATTTTAACCAGCACTGTGCAAAGTGCCTGCTGCCGTCCTTCTGACTACCAGGACAGTTGCGACTGCTCCTCCTCACATTAAAGGATCAAGCCCTCTGAATCATGAAACTAAATGGAAAGCAGCTGACAACAGTCTTACACTCTTAACTACTCTTTTTTTTTTTTTTTAACTCTAGGTTTCATCAATGATGTCAATACTGAAACCACAGGGACAAACCACACAAATTATACTCAAAGGAAACTAGCTCAGCTAAGTAACTGCAGTCCAACATGATGGCATCTAGTAACTCCCAGCTGTGCCTCCCAGAGCTACTAGAAATTCTGTATCTGCTCAGTCAGCAGAGCAGTCCAGCAGAGCTGCAGCATCCACCTGCCAGGTCCTGAGGTGTGCCACACAAGGGTGCTTTGTGTGGGGCAGACACCACCATAACCGGCTGCAGCAGAGCAGAGGGTACAAGTCCCGATGCACTGTGCAGGCTACACATCCTCCTCTGGAGGAGCCACAGCTTCTCTGTCCTGGAAGCAGCAGGAAGCTCTGGGCAAGAGGTGTCTTTCCTGTGGGACACAAAATAGGTCCAGTGCTTTCTTGAGGGAAAAAGAGCTGAGCAGTTTTCAGCCCTCATCTCCAGGCCAGAAGTGGCAACAATAGCACATGAGCTATGCAACACTCCACTGTGGCAAGAGGCAAAATTTGCCCCCTTTGCAAATTGAGCTGAGTTGTTGAGATATGAGTTCCCAAGCAAGAACTTTCTACATTTTCTACCTTTCAAATGTTGAAAAGGCAGAAAGATTTTTGTTTGGATTTTAGAAACAGCTGCTGAGACCTGTGAACACTTCCCCCCTTGCTCCTCTGTTACACCTGCTAGTTTCCTCTTACTATTCCATCCCTCCTTTCCTTCCTCCAGCTTAAGAGTAGCAGACTACGGCTGGGGTAGATGACAATACCTTTACTGCTGACATTGGGAAAGCAAAAGGAAAGCCTTGATCTCACATTTAAGGCAAAAAGATGTGCCTGTTCTGTGTAGGTGTACCTATATGCCAGCCATTCTACTCGAACTCTTCCCCCCCCCGCCCCCCTCATTTTAACATTCAAGGTTAAAGCCTACAGGAAAGGATAAGGAGCTTAGTAAAACAGGCTGTTGCAAACTATGAAGTTAAGCACAAAGGCGGTTCTGACAGCAGACAGATCTGTGAACAAACATGTTCCACCTGATCCACCCATCTTCTTTCCATTGGCTTCATTCAACCCAGGAAAACTCTGTCTTCATTCCACAAAATGCTGGAGCGTGAGCTTCAAAAAGCAGCACGTGCTGGCATGTTTGTCTGAATCAAGGAGGAAGCAACTAAATGCTTAATTCCCTCACTCACACCGCAACCTTAAATTTGGGTGGCAGTTTTACGAGGCGACTAGCTCCACCAAATTGTAGTGAAAACACCAGCACGCAAAATGTAATACACAGATTTTGTCTTCCTGAGCTGGGCATCTTCTTGGTAGAAAGCATCCACAAGAAATTCAAGGGAGCACGCTGAAAACTATTTTTTGTTCAGGGTGCTTTTTAATAGACTAAACGACAGTGTTAGCACTATGAAAACAAAGGCAACTCTTATGGGAATAAGGAGGCTGTTCTTATTGTTCACCAAGAGCCCTGGCTGCTTGAATGGATGATATGTTAATTTTGTGGCACAGTTTCTCAGGGGAGGACATAGTGAAGTCTTCCATGGTACAGTGCACACAGATTACAACAGGCATGGTTAGAATTGCTTGTTAAGGCCCTCGAAAAGAGGCTTCTCCAAAGCAAACATGCTATGAAATGCATATTTCTCTAACCATATCAGAAAAAATTCAGCCCATAAAGCACTCTGAGTTTTTATAGGCAGCTGCTGCTCAAATGCTTGAAGGAAGAAATGGCAAGTAAGAAACAAAACAGGCCACAGCAATATAATTTCCTATAAAATAGGCTCTACAAGTTGTTTAAATGTTTTTTTTACTTCAAGCAATATTCTCAAGATTTGTGAGATTTTTCAGGGCAACATTTGCATTAACTCCTTTTGTCCCCCTTTGCTCAGGAGGCTCCGCAACCACACCATCAGATTTATGCCTTTCCCTTTCAAAATAACCCCATGTATTCATCCACAAAATTAATTTAACCAAACATACTGAAGAAAGAAACACACTAACTCACCTGTTCAATTTTCGTTTTTATTTTGGGGTGGGGAGGTTTGTGTGTGCCCACTGAGGGAGTAACTGCTAATAACTATTATAAATGCGCTCACTCACAGCCTCAGCTCACATACTGACAACATCTCTGTCTTTTCTTCCCATCTTTCCCTCTCCCCCGCCCCAACCCATGCCAAAGTGTGTCTAAGTCAGCTGTACAGCGTAGCTGATTAAAAAATGCCAACAGTTAGACAACTTACTCTAAAATCTACAAGGCAACTGTGCATCTACAAATGCAATAATTAATCAATGCATAGTAAGAATTTACTGTACATATTGTTTTTATTTGCATGGGCAGACAGCTTCAATTGCCATGCAGGTTACACTGTCATGAGACTCTTTAGTTCCCAGTAGCTGCTTTCCCAACCTGCAGCATTAGCAAAGACGAGCTCATTGTATTAAAGCTTTAATTCATCTGCAAAACCACCCAAATACTGCTGAATTTATTAATTTCACAGGTAGAGGCTTTTAGAAAAAAATGCCACAGTTAGTGCCACAATTACTAGCCTGTCAAAATTCTCCTTTTAAAGTACTTTTTTTCTGATGCTCAGCTATAAGGCATACTTCGAGCTGGCAGACAGGTTTGCATCTGAAGAACATATTTCATTTTAATGGTTTTATTTTTAAATTGTTTCAACTCTTTGAATTAATGGAGATTAAAAAAAAAGAGATGAGATTGACATAAAATGCAAAGTAGAGTATTTTTCTTCTTTTAACCTGCTTTTTAACTAAAATCAAGTTATATTTATTTTCAAGAAACTCAATAGTACCCAATTAATAACACGACTGCACTCTTTGTGAAAATTGATAATCAAATAGCTTAAATGGAAAAAGCCACCACCCTTTCTTGAGCCTGGCCACTGATAAACAGCACCAGGCAAGGACTCACAGATATGAATATTCAGTCAGTAGGGATTTGCTTTTCCCTTGCAAGAAATTTCTCCTTCAGTGGCCATCCTCTACAGCACCATTTCTGCCCAAATGGGAAAACAGAGATGCTTTAACCCACAGAAGCACTTCCCTGCTAACTCTCTGCTAAGCCATTTGAGCCTGCAGTGATGGTATCTGGAGCTGAGCAATCAACGTGAGTTTTCATCCTAGCACCATGGGCACACGCATGATTATGTGCCCTTCCTGACAAAAGGACTAATGTTTGTTGCAGACTTGCTACATGTGGTGACAGATCAGAAGATTGCAGAGCTCTGCATTTGGCTTGGAAGAGAGTGCCTGGAGGACATTACTGCATACATATAAAAATATTAATACTTTGTTCTCTGTAATGGCCCACAAAGGGGATGACATAGTTTTATTCTGCCAATATGCAGAGGATTAAGGGTTTCTGCTTGAAGCCACTAACAACCTGAACAGAAGAATTACAGTAATTCCACTAAAACCATGCCAAATCCAAGGGACTGGCTGATGGCGTGTTCATTTGTCTTGAAAAATGCAACCAGTACAATCCTACAAGCGGGACTTCAACCAGATAGTCAAGGAGGTTCAACTTAAATAATGGCCTTATAAGAACCATTTTTCACAATACCTCTCAGCATTTTGAGATCTAAATCCTTGACACAGAGCAGTTCTAAAGGGAGCTCAAAGAATAGCTGTTAGCATGTCAAATATAGATGAAACTCATGCTTTCTTTTGTGTTGCTCCCAGAACTCCATTTTTAGTGCAAAGTGTCTCACAGCAAACAATAGCAAGATACTCCACTGAAACCTTGCACTGCTTCAGCCATTAGGTCACCATGCAAACACTGTTGTCATGAGTTCAATTAGCAACAGTTTGTCTATGTCAATACAATTATTAATACTCCGAAATACTCATTTTGATTACTATTTAATTAAAAGCCAAATGTACTGAATAATTATTCATGTGTAGTTATTAGGAGTAATGCACTGAATGCAATTACATGTCAAGCACTTGACTTGTTCTTCCCACAACACCTCTTGTGCCAGAAAATACCCTGAAAAATTCAGCAACAGTTAAAGGCTTTCCATAACCACGATACCTCTAGGTTGGAATAAATTCTTAGGCCCTGGCTCTGCAACACAGGAATCTGTCCACATGGCATATGTCTTCGTTACCATTTCCAGATGCAGCAGTCACAGTTAGTAGTAATGGTCATTATAGAGAAATTAAGCAAGTCTTCTGCAAAACCAGTGTGAATGCAAATTCTTGACTGGGAATTCAGATCCTCCCTAAAACTAAACCTGGCACCACAAGGAATGATGGAAACTATTTTTATTTTTTTGTATTTTGATAAATGTAAATTAGTCTGAACAAATTATTAATTGTTTAAAGGCGATTACTGGCCATCTGTTTGAACACAGTACAGAAAACAGTGAATATGTATTTGAGAGACTCCACTTACAAGTTCACTAGGGGTTTTGATATTTAGGTATTTCAGAGGTAAAACTGGGATGCAGTGAGTATCAAGATAACTGATTAGTAGTACTTACAGCAGTTATTATTTATATTGCATGACGCTAACCCAACTCTTTTAAACCCACAGTCAAGCAACGACAGCTTTAATTCCATGCACATACACAGGGACTAAGTACCTGCATTTTCTCATGCACACACACAAACTGGTGTGTACATACCAGATTAAAAAAACAAGTCAGCAAACAAAGAATATTAAATACTATACCTTTGAGTCATAATCTTATAGGCATCTGGCAGATAACAGCGGATATTCTCCATCTGAGCAGGATCAGAGTCACAGATTTTATCATCAGTCCTCCCATAGTTGGCACTTTCAATCATGATAACATCTGTTCCCGGGCAGCGAAGCTCTATGGGGTAACTCTCACAGGACAGCTCCCTTCGGACCACAGCCATGGGGACCGGGGCACGGCTGAAAGCTGCAAAGATTAACACAGAAAGACAGCAAACATTTACTTTCCACACTGAAGCAAGAATTAAAAGCAGAATGACATTTAGCAGCATGTTTTATCCATATGCTGTACTAAGATAGTTTTGGTATCTTTGAGATATATGGTCTGCAGAAATGAGGTCCTGGGCTTGCTGGCGGCCCAGAGAAATCACTTCTCCACATAGCAACTTGATTTGTTCATCTCAAAAATAAGCTAATGATCCCTTTTAAACAGAGCTTTAGAAATCAGCAGCAACTATGGCATTGTTATTACTTCTACTTACCAGGTGAAAAAGCTAGTTGGCTTTGATAATACAAAATTACAGTCCTGTGTTGTACCTGATCCACCGGGAGAAATTTTCTGACAACAAGCAATCCAAGCACCAGGATCCCACCTGCTCAGCAAGACTGCATCTGCCCTACTACAGATGTAATAACATCTGCATTGCTCCTGCACCTTTTTCTTGATCCTTAGAAAGCACGAGACTAATGGCTTTTGCTGTAGCCTGCAGCATGCCGGCAAATGGCCTGCAGGTTCTGGCAACTATCCCAAAGTTTGGGCCCTGCAGTGATATTTTCTATGGAAAGGCCAATATATAGGACACTGAGTGATTAAAGTTCAGTCTCAGCTTTGTGTCGGATCTGCCTGGATGTTCAATAGTGTCACATACTTGTAAAGTTAATTTAAAGAGCTCTCAGAAATCTTACCTGTTTTAAAAGAAATCCAGGCTACAGTTTGCAAAAGAAAAAAGAAACACACTTTGAGAAACCTTAAAAACAAAGCCCTAAAGTATTAATGAATAAACTCATCACATGACAAAATGCAATAATATTTCCGATCTTTACAGCCTCTTTGATCTAAAGGTCTTCAATAGCTTAAAAACTCGAATGCATTAATCCCCCAAATATCCATATGAAGTATAGATTGTCATCTCAACAACAGAAAATTTCACAGGAAATGCACGGTGAACCTGGGCACCAAATACTTTGATTTACCAGCTGAGCATATCAGCCACGAGCTGAAACAACAGCCCACCCTTTTCCTTTCCTTATTGCCCAAGAATGAAAAATCACCCACATCAAAAATGTTTCCAGCTGTAGGGACAATGTGCTCTTTCAGCTCCATTTCGTACTCCTTACAACCATAAAACTAAACATAAACTAAGCCTGTATCCATGTGATGGTCACAGAGCAGTCAGGGAAGGTTCAACCCTGTAACAGATCAAGGGTCCATCTGACACCAAGCATCTTTCAAGAACTCACTACCTCCCAGCCCCACTATAAAACCACCAAAGTACGCTCCCCAAAACCAAAAATCCCTTCCATTGTGTTTTTGTTCTGTCACATAAAACTTCCCCATGTCATATGCACACTGGGTTTGCTTATGGAAATAAAAGCATACTGATGTTTCTCAGTATACCCCTTAACTGTATCAATGCCGCTCTGTCTAGCAGACAGCAATCCGACATCTACTCAAACTTCCATGAAGCTTTCTATTATTGTCAGTTGTCTCATTTAGATATATATTATTGAAAGATAAACACTCTCATTTTTGTAAATTTGCAGGGATCACTCTAATATCAATCAGATCCTTGCCAATGTGCCAGAGTTCTGGACTAATCACAAAAACCCCAAGACAGATATGCAATTATTCCTGAATAACAGCTTCTAAAATTACATAGCTTTAGGGTTTGGATCATATAAGATGTCCTCCTTCCCCAAGATCAGAGAAACAGCTTTGCCCCGAGCTCATATTGCACCATACATTTTTGTAATGCAGTAAATTATTACTGTGCCCACATTCTCCTGTTACAGAAGGCAGGAAGCCAGGATGACAAGTGCAAATCTCTGAAATGCAATACCTCATTCTTACCCTTGGTTTAATGTCACTAATAACGACAAGGTGAGTGAAGGAAGAAGGAAGCAAAGTTAGAAACAATAGCTGATCAAAGTGAAGATCATCAGAAAAGCAGTCACTAGGCCCAGCAAATTTAGTCTCCCCTACAAACACTATCAAGAGGTTTTAAGTCTGTTTAAAAGACTCTGTCCACAACAGCCCCTGCTCTGCAAAACAACAGACTCTACAGCAATGGGGGGTAGTTTACATTTGCCTGCATTATCTTTAGCATTCACAAGCCCAGTTAGGAGTTGAACTCTAAAAAGTAATTTCAAGAGAAACAAAGTTTGTCCAAAATGAACACTGAAGTCAAAGCAAAGGATCTGATTCTACTCTCAGATACTCATCTGAACTAAGATTCACACTCTGATGCAGTTACTTTGAATTTACTGAAATGTGATTGGAACCAAAGCTTCTAAAATATCTTCATATGTAGGCCTGTATGAATTAGTAACACATTTTTCAGAAGAATTTAGAGTTGAAAAATGCAACCATAAACAAACATCTGATGCCAGGCTGTTGATTTGGAAAAGAGCTTTGGTGAGCTCTCTTTCTGAGCCTCTACTGTACTAAACCTGAGCAGACTGGTGACACAGGAGGCAGAAGGTTTCTAGCAGCTTTTGGCACAAAACTGATGACAAGTGCCTTCCCTCCTCCTGCTATATGCATAGATGACTTTTATTTACTGCCAAGAAAATGGCAAAATGAGGTTTACAGTCAATACTAGCTGTTTGGGGTTATTGTTTGGACCAGTCCTTGGACAATTTGGATACTTTTCTCTAGAAGGCTAATGTAGACTACAGAAATGGTAAAGCCAATTTCTAACACTACCTTACTTTTTACCATACAAAACTTAAGCCTCTGACTCACATGCCTCAGAAAATATTTTTATGTTAATTCCTATACATTTTTTGCAGTAACTATTCTATATTTTCAAAGAAAGCAGACATTAAATGTGGTGGTTAAGGAAAACCTCACTTAAAATCACAGAAACTAACTTTCTGAGAATTGACTCATACAACCTATTTAATTGTATTTATCAAAAGCAATCCTGTACATATGCAGCTAATCTTAGCTCTGGTGTTTTGTTGGAAATAAGACATTAGGAAGTCCTACCAGCAATATGATTTTATTAAAATAGAAGTTTATCTGAGGAGAAAGATAGCTGCCTAATCTCACAGTAGCTCTGCCAACAATGACGATATGTTACTTCAGGCTTCTGGTGGAGGATTTCACAGTTAATACAAAAAAACAAAGGTTTAGTAAAAACTGTTATATGTTTCTTAACCAGGTGTGAGAACACATTTCTTGTATCTTGGGCAGCTCTTACTGTACATGAGACTTTATAGCACTGATTTACTAAAATTGCATGAATGTCAGCCCCCAGTACTCCCCAGAAAAAAAAAAAAAAACAAAACAAACCCAAACCAAATACTCCTCCCCCAAAATAAGAGCTCATATACTGCTTCTCATTAAAGAATCTCTGAACAGATGCAAATATTTCCCGATGTGGCTTTACTGGTATTCACCTTTTTGTTTCTCACATAATCACTCAATTGTTTTCCATCAGAAGGACAGCTTTGTTTTACAGACACCTTACTACAGTATAGAATAACAGAATAGTTAGGGTTGGAAAGGGCCTTAAGAACATCAAGTTCCACGCCCTCTACCATGTGCAGGCACACCTCACACTAAACCATGCTGCCCAAGGCTCTGTCCAACCTGGCCTTGAACACTGCCAGGGATGAAGCATTCACAACTTCCTTGGGGAACCTGTTCCAGTGCCTCAACACCCTCACAGTAAAGAACTTCTTCCTTACCTAACCTGAATGTCCCCTGTTTAAGTTTGAAGCTGTTACCCCTTGTCCTATCACTACAGTCCCTGAATCATGTATCACGGAGTCAACATTTATTTGCTGGTTATATGGCATAAAAGAAATGTGACACCCTGGACAAACTGTAGGAATAGTTAAATACTGTAATACGACAGGAGAAAGCAATGGTGTGCTTTCCATTCTGCCATCCTTGACCAAGTTCAGTTGCTGTGCATGGCTTTTTTCTACACATATCTGCAGTAAATATTCTGAAGGGAGATTAGAGGTTGAATCTTTATCTCCTTGTAAGCACATTTCTTGACATCGCATCTCTATATGATAATCTTAAACAAAGATTTGTTTGCCTTTTGTTATGAAATAATATACATCAAAGCCCATCCATGACATACACAGCACAATTATATTAATTCATTAATACACTTCCCTCTCCTTTGGGCAGCTCCCTACCTTTGCAGTTTTTTGATGAACTCCTTATTTAATCTCCTAAATAAGTGACCTAATTGTTGGCTTTAAGTCAAGAGGAGCTGATGGCTGCTCACTACTTTGGAAAACAGGTGTCTTTTTCCAGGATCCTATGTGCAGACAGCCATCTAAATGCATATGGCAGAACTTAAAAGATTTCGAAAAGTGCTCTTTTTAACATTTAAATGTGTGCCAATTTGAATTTTCTAAGTGCAGCCATTTGGTGGAAAATCTTCCTTCTGAGCTTTTGCAGGGCAAAGTGAGAGCAGAGGGTGAAACAGCAACAGATAATGACAGTATTTTATCTGGGTGATTTAGAACTTCTTTGTCTCTGCTAATTTCAGGAGCTGGAAAATTAAGTAAGTCATCAAAATCTTGTGCTTTTTCCCCCCTCCCTTTTGACCTCAGAACATAATTGCCTCTTGTCATGCCTGCAGGGCATGAGCTTGTAGTTATCACTGTGTGCTTAATCAAATGCTGAAATAGCCTTTAAATTATGTGTCTTCTTGGCTGCTAGACACTTGTTGAGCACTGTTACATTTAGAGGCATGATGGTAGTAGATGTACTTTTAAAAGAAAAGTGTGGGATGATGCTTTTAATTAGGTTTTATATGCAATTTTCCCAGAAAAAAAAATCATGTTCTGGCTCACAATTTTCAGGGTGAAATTTCAGTGCATGTTTGAAGGTGGTGAAACAAAAGCTGGAAATAGAGAGATAATTATTTTCACAAGCTCTGCACATGATTGGTCTGCCCAGCTAACTATGTGATTTACTATTCCCAAAGACAAGTACAATATGCTGGGGGAAAAGGTTTGCTACTAATTTGGAGGAATGTTTCTGTGTTTGTAATTTTGCAGCACTTAATATTCCCACAGTTCACCTTGACTCTGTGGGGAAAAAAAATAACAGAAAGTAACAATAATCCCTTCCTCCCCTTATTCTAAAGCTTGCTCAGATATGAGTACAAGCTGAAATCTCTTTCAGTTGTTGAATCAATAGGCCTTATACGATTCTGTCACTCCCTGAAAAGAAGCACAGGCTTAAGTGCTTTTCTAAATCAGGGCTCTACTTTTCCCTATTAAGATACAAAGTCTCATTAGTGCATTCATTTACAGTGTGCAAACACTGCTCAGTGCTTCTTTTCTGTCTCCGTTTTCCTTAATCCAAATTATACCTGGTCTCTGATCTCCACAACAGTATCAGTAACAAACAGAACTCAGGTTAAAGATAGCGACAACAAACATTTATCCAATGTACGATACTCCCATTCCCCAGTATTTTCACTGCTAACAAACATCACTCTTGTCCTGACAAGCTTAAAAAAATATCTTTGCTGGTTCAAAGTTCTCTGAAAAACTGTAATTAGTATACAAATATGGAAATACTATTCTCTCTCCCACTTTCTCTACATATGCTGACAGCAAATTAAATAGCAAAGAACTCTGTGTCTTTTCTAGGGTGACGGGGTGGAAAAGCCTTTCTTCTGCTCTTAGCCTGCAGAGAAACTAAAGATGCATTCTATAGACAACAGCTAGTGCCAAGACATTGCAGCAAATGCTTGCAACATCCATACCCAGCTCCCCTGGGGCAGAAATGAAGAGTGAAGCAGACTGTGGCCAAATGGCTGGAATCATCAGCAGTACAAGGATGGAGCTGGACAATGCTGGTCTCCACTCCCAGCTTTCCCCTCTGTGCCTCGGTCAATTGCTGTCTCATCTATAAAAATTGGAAAATTATCTCATCTCCTCCATTAAGCACTCCAAAATCTGCTAGGGAAAGCAAGACAACTAGGTAAGTTCCTCCAAAAGTGAAGAATTAGGCTTCAGAATGGGTTTTCCCATGTGACTCAAATACCCACATTTCCCCAGCCTATCTTGGTCTCTCTTATTTTATAGAAGTTATGAAAAAAGAGATAGTAATTGCAACCTTCCTTTGGGCACTTTCGTCAGAAGCAGTGATTCTCCTTACCTGGCAAACAGCTACCCATGAACAGACTTCACAAATGGCAAGAGTATGCCCTTACCGGATGGGATGGAGTACACAAAAAAGACAGAAAAGAGACACTCTGCTGTGCAACACCCCAGCCATGGCAATCAAATTAAAGCTAAAACACCCTTTATGCCCTTCCTTGTACATTTTATGTAGAGATTTAGGTCAACTACCTTATGGTTCCATAAATTGCTTAATCTACCTCCATTATAACACTGAAGTGACACTTGCTGGGGATCTGCTCCCAGGTTATGTGAGTGAAAATACAATAGATATTCAGCAGCATGTTTATATCGGACACCTTCCCCCATGATGAAGATGATACACAAGAGAAGGGTGTAGCAAACAGAGTAGGTTTGTCTATATGGGCTCCCAAACCCCCACACAGACATGTCCATTTTCCAAGGTGACATAGCCAAGGATGCCAATAGGAGCATAACAAAAAAGCCTAGCCAAGTCTAAATGGCACATCTCTGAAGTAAGCCTTTGACCTTAAACACCAGCCTCCCAGAAAGTATCTTTTATTTCCATGCAGATCTCCTTCTTCCACATTTCTAGATACCCTAGAGGTCAGCTCTAAAAAGGGCAATGCAGGAACAACTGGCTTTTTCCACCACCCATAGGCAGCCCAGAAAGCCAGACGATTAAGCACCAGACAGCTACATCCTGGGACACTTCTGCTGCTCTCACTCACTGATATTCCTCAGTTCCATGCCATGCTCAGATGGTAAATACCCTTCTTCTCTCCCTTCACTTTCCCAAACCTTAATTCAAAGTATGGAGAGCTATTCTCATTAGTAAGAAATAACAGATTTTCTTATGCTCGTTAAGTATTAGATCGGCTCTTCCTATAGCAGTAAAGAGAAAATAAATTCACTAGAAGAAAGAGGAAGTAGATACATTTGCACATAAGGATGGGTGTTTTCAAGGGAAATGGGTCATTGTGAAGAAAAGAAGTGAAATGATAAAAGAGCAAGACCACAGAAACCAGATGGTAACTATGAATGGAATAATCCAACAGTAGGAATTGAGAAACAAGAAGGCAGACTGGCCCAGGGAGATGCGGGGTTGAACTGAACTAGACTGGGGGGGAAGCAAGCAGTACAACAAGCAGTACCATGCTCTCTTTCTGTTTCCCCATTCCCATCCTCATTAGCGAGTGATAGGAAATAACTCAGAGAATTGCAAGAAATGTTCTTTCGACAAGCCTTCTTACAAATCTCTCACTTACAGAGAGGTGAGTACCTCTGCAGCTAATATTTACGCTGGAGCTCACTGCAAGGCAAGGCATCACTACGGGTTGCCATTACCCTCCATACTTTTAAGGAGGCAGTGGTCTACGAGAAGCCAAATCTACCAAGTCACTGTTGTTGAAAGGAGAGTGGGTCTTGCTTCCATCTGCCAAGCCTATATCCAGTCATGGTTAAGTTGCTGGACCTGCACCCAGTTCTGGTGCTTGCTGGACCGGCACCCAGTTCTGGTGCTCGTTGGACCACTTTCATGAGGCAGGTAAACTCAGTGGTCCACAAAGAAACTAAATGAGGGAGGAAGAGGGGAGAAGAGAGATTTCCACTGGGCTGGCAGAGTCTAAACAGCTCAGAAAAAAGGTTAGCTAAGGTCATAGAAAAGAAGCAAAAGATTTTAGAATAAAAGAAGTAAGGCTGAATTTAATGTGCTTTTCAAAAAATACATGATGACCGATCTTCAAATCAGAGGTCAGAAGCACAGTCCCAAGCTCAAGCTAAATGTTACTTAATTTAATTAAAAGCAGAGGCAACAGGTTAAGAACAACAGAGATAAAACGTTATCTCTAAGGGGAAAGTTGAATACAAGTGCATTAATATTAGGCCCCATCATAGGAAAAAGGTATTCCCAAGTATCTTTCCCTTCACAGTGTATCATCTAATTTGTAACAACATGCACGCACAAGAAGATACTCAGGTACAATTGCTCTTGAAATTCACAGGCTTCCTTCACATGAATTAACTTTCAAGTACAGGAAAATGGTGCACAGATAGGGAAAGCACCTGAGGTTAAATCCCTGCACTTCAGTGCATAAGATATATAATCAACCCCTATGCTAAACTTGCCCTCCAGCCTAACAGTGATGTTACTTAAAACATCAAGGTTTCAGAACCTAGTTCTTAACACCAAGACATTTGTGTTCTCAATAAAAGAAGCTTTAGGTTCTGTGTCACAAATCTGCATATCGTAAATGACACCAGCGTCTTCAATAAGGAAGGCCATGCCATTTATTACTTGCCTGAGTTACTGCTGTTACAACAGAAACTTAACTGGCTCAAAGAAGAAAACCAAACCAACCCCAAAACCCAAATGTGAAACAGTGAAGCTTTGATATTGCTGAACAACCTTGAAGTCTCAAATTCAATGCAACACAAAATAATACGGTGAAGCAAGTAGAATTTGAGTAATAAGAAAATTCACCCAATTTTAAATTACTCTGCTGTAGCTTTTTATTGTAGCCATTAAGATCAGTTTTATTAGCCAGTAAGGTTATTTTTTTTCCTCAGATAAAAACTTTTATAAACTACTATAGTAGATAAAATTATAGAGGCAGTTAGATAAACAAGTATGAGATCATTAAGTAAAAAGAATCTATTTGGTTTTGGACTTCATATTAGATCGCAAGTTCATTTAATATTACACTTTATTATTGTTTCCATTTAAAACAGCAGCTTAATTTTTTACCCTTGCTAAAATAAGGCAAATCTGGAATAGCTTTCCTGTTACCAGCAGAGCTTTTTTAGGTATGTCAACAGATTGGGCTTCGGTAGGATTGAGTGGTATCCCCAGACAGGTAACACTTAAGTACTGAAGACATGCTCTTCTCCATCGTTTGCACCACTGTGTACTGGGAGGTGGCAGCCCTGAGATACAAGCAAGCAGGATGAGGATAAACTGGAGGAGACCAAGACCCAAATGCATCTTCAGAAGTCAGAAATGGTCTGACATGGAGGATGGCTGCATACAACAGAGCCCAGATCTGACTTCTACTTCACCATAGGAGAAAAAAAAACAACCAACGAACAACCACCACAAAACACAAACAAAGAAACCCCCCCCCCCCAACCACCAAAACCCAACCACCACCCCAAAAAAAAAAACAGCAAAAAAACAAAAAAATCCTACCAAACACCTAAAAAAATCCAAACCAACCAAACAAGAAGGAGCTCAATTGAGCTCAGCAGATTCAGAAATCCTTTTTAAGGTTGACACAAATCAGACAGGTTGTATGTATTTGGAGCTTTGCTGAAAAGCAGAGTGACAGCAAACAGTAGATTCCTACTAACACCTCCTCAAAGCTGAAGTTTAATTTTGATTTATAGTTCCCTGAACAGCCTCTGAAGGAGAACGCTTCTGCTCTGGCAGAAATATCTGAATTATTACAGGAACTTATAAACAGCAGAGTGAGGATTACTTTGTGTTGTTTATTGATTTGTTTATTACAGCAGTAAAGCTACTTTAAGTTTGTAATGCCCAGAAAGATAAACTGTGTGAAATCTGAAGAACTGTCCAGAGAAAAAGACAAGCAGAAAAAACAGAAGAATTTTGCCTTAAGTATTAGAGCCTGTCATTCAAATACCTGTATAATTGTCTGTGGACTCAAATGTTTATCATTTAAACCAATTGCTTTACATCACTGAAGGCCAAGAATGACTCCTTTACAGTTAATTTTACAAAAAATTACCCAAACCTCGAAGAAGCCATCTTCAGGAAGTAATCTGGCTAAACTGTAGGTTGTTAAATAACTAACTGTGATTTTTCTTGGTGTTTCAGCCATCACAGCTCCTTTGAATTTCTGCCGTAAATAAAAACAGATAATTTGTTATTTTCACTAGCCATAACTCTGTGAAAGTTTTGTAAAAACTCTGTGAAAGCTTTATAAAAAAGCCTGAGACTGCTTTCAGATCTTGACTGCTCCCAGAATTGCAGACCATCATATATATATATATATATATATATATATATATATATATATATATGTGTGTGTTTTATATATATACACACACTTCTATAATTGCATGATGTATATGTATCAGGCAAAATGAAAGGTGCAGTTTTCTACACAGAAAGATGAAATTTGGGGTCCCCTACGCAACACATCTTAAAGGTCACTGATTTTTTAGAAACCAGTGGGTGCTTATCGGCACGATCTGCAAGTAATCTATGAAGACAACCCAGTCTCCAACTGCTGGATGGCAATTTCCATAGCATGACACCTATGAGCTCCATCTCAGAAGCAGAGGCATGGAGATCTAATTTCCCTTTTGCTGATGTGTAACAGTAGGCTGTGGCAAGCCATTTTTTGCAGCCCTCTGAATCACGACTCTCCCCAAAGCCCGCAACGTAACTCTCCTCTGACCTCAAAAGACCAGAGGTTCCACCTCATATATGCTGACAGCTAAAACGAAATTTGCAGAAGCATATGCCTTCATGTGATCAGTGGCCAGCTTTATTCACTTCCCCCCAGTCTTGAAATATAGAACAACATGAGAATTAAATTTGTGGGATGAGCTCGAACGCACACACTTCCTCGAAGTGGAAACAGATTTCAAGTAAGAGCAGATTTTTAGAGAAATCACATATGTTTTTGCTTCCAGATACACCTTCCCCTCAGTGGAAAATAACTAAACATTAAAACTAATGAATTAAATTAATTCCACAAAATGATTCACTTACTAGGAAACAACTAAAATTCTGAATGAAGTTTCGTATTGCAATGACCTGCTCGCAGTGAACACCATGATTATTTTTCCATCTAATGCAGCCTGTGCAAACATTGTTCCAGAAACACTATATACATACATCTGTGTATATATACACATCTAAAATACACATGCACACACAATACTACTCATTTCAAGGTGAGCCACAAAAAAAAAAAAAAAGAAATAATGCTCACCTGTAAGCTCCTAGAAACACTCTGAATGGATTAACTGTTCCCAGAAAAGTCAGGTGAACAGTTTCAAGAGCTCCTGGGATTCACAGCAGGGAGGCGGTATTTAACCCACAGCAGCACCAGGACTGCCATTGCAAGCCAAGACAGCTGGAGCAAAGCAGCATGGCCAAACTTGCCTTACAACATTTTTATCTGGAAAAAAAATGCTCTTAATCCTGCCCTCCACACCCCACAATTTCAGTTTAAAGTAATGAGGGAACACCAGGATACACATTTCCACTAATTTTCCACTCCAGCCTTCAAAAGCTGTTAACAATAGTCTACAAAGCATTTTAAAAAGCAACAGTAATAAGTATGAATAGTCACAGAGACATTGTGCTCAGTAAAACAACCACCCAGTATGGGTTAAAAGGCAACCCTGTTTTATGAAAGTCCCTACAGTGCTGGATATTATGATTTATTACTTGTCCTGTGGGAAAGCGTAGGGCTCCTTCACAGTCAATCCTTGTGCACGAATGAACAAAAAGAGGGTCTGTGCCCCAAAGGACATTTTAAGGAGAAGAGGAAATTCATGCAGATTAGAGACAGGAGCTACAGTAGCACAGAAAAAGATAGTCATCCACCATGGGTAACAAACATATGCAGATACTATATTTGAGAACACAATGCTCACCAGTTCAATGAAAATATGCATTTTTAAAAAACAACCTAACTTGCTTCAGGGGAAAATAAAAACCAAACAACCCACTGCAAAGAACTATGATGAGTGGAAGGCTTTTTTCTTTTTTTTTCCTTCCTCTTTTATTTTTTCCATTTTTTTTTTTGTTTGTTTGTTTCAAACACAATCACTAATCTTGTTCCAAATTCTCCTCCTCGAAGAGGTAGATGAAAGAAGTAAATCTTTTGCTGATCTCTCTGGCAACAAAACCCTGGATCCAATTGCCCAGCAAAACCAGTGAGAGGTATCAGGGCTAAAGGCAAAGAAAGGTTTTCATCAAAATAACTTGATGAAAGGCTCCATTCTTCCTTCCCCTCTAGATATAGGGTCATAAAGAGCAGGTCTTTTTCAAGCCCCAGACAAGGCAATGCTGTGTGGACACCAGAGGATGCCCAGAGGAGGCCTTTGGAGAATCAGAATGCCAGTTATTTCAGGCACACCTGAGCACTGCAGCTCAGCCACATAACAGCACCTGAGGCACACAGTTTCCCTGAGCAGTGAGAAGAGATGCAGGATCCAGAACCCCAAACAAAGCAGTGCCTGTAGGCCAGGGCAGATTTAGGAGACCTTGAATAACACTGACCTTCGGCTTGCAGGGTCCTGGCTTTGACCTCCCAGGACAGAAGATGGTCTAGCCAGCTTCACTCAAATTGTTTGAGTTTGGCTGATGGACAATGCTGAGGATGCCATCACATCCAGGGCAGGAATCCTCAGGACCCCAGCCTAGGGTTAGGAGTACCTTCCAACGAGACTGGTAGGCAGACAGCCTGCAGGCACCAAGACCCCCACTCAGCACTAACCGATGGGATGACACTTACCAAACCCTTCTATACTGTTTCTCCTGAAAGATTTCTGAAGGATTCTTCCAAGTTGAAAAAAGCACCATGGAGAGGTTTCCAGAGAACTGCTTCTAGGAGATTATTAGCTAAATTTTTAATGTAATTATGATACAGTACATTAAGGTGCACTTCCTAAATAGCAACATACTATCATCTAACAAAGGATCCATTTCAGTCCCTTTTTCCTATACCTGTAATACCCATTTCCTTCTGTACTTATTTCAAGCATTGTTCCTATAGTTAGTTATATTTCACATCTAGAATTTTCTGCCTTTTCCAAGAAAAAAATACTGCATATTTCCATCCTCTCGTGTTTGCTGTTCATATTCCAGGAAAGCATCCTGCTGTCACTGTCCTCCAAGGGTACTTTTGGAACACAAGTTAAAACTTTCATGAAAGAAATTGGACTTTTCTACTTATGGTTTTCTCATTCTCCTCATTATTATGTCATAAAGCATGTGTAGGATTAAAAAACTGTTTTTCAGGAGCTGCGGGAAATACCTGGGCAAAAAATCAAAGGTCACTGAGCAAGCCGGTTCTTGAGCCCATCCTCTCATGTAGTTTTTCATGCAATATTTTTCCTTACTGCTTTTGACAGAGATGCTAACACATGGGATGTTGTGCTTGTAATGGGTTACCATAAAGCTCCTAAATCAGATAAGAAATGAGGAAGACCTACTCCTAAATATGTCTCAGCAAATTTTTCATTGCATTACTATTAGAATCATAGACTCATAGAACAGTTAAGGTTGGAAAGGACCCTAAGATCATCTAGTTCCAACCCCCCTGCTGTGGGCAGGGACACCTCACACTAAACCATCTCAGCCAAGGCTTCGACCAGCCTGGCCTTGAACTCTGCCAGGGATGGAGCATTCGCAACCTCCTTGGGCAACCTATTCCAGTGCTGCCTCACCACCCTAACAGGAAAGAATTTCCTCCTTATATCCAATCTAAACTTCCCCTGTTTAAGTTTTAACCCTTTACCCCTTTGTCCTGTCACTACAGTCCCCAACGAAGAGTCCCTCCCCAGCATCCCTATAGGCCCCATTCAGATACTGGAAGGCTGCTAGGAGGTCTCCACGCAGCCTTCTCTTCTCCAGGCTGAACAGCCCCAACTTCCTCAGCCTGTCTTCATACGGGAGGTGCTCCAGCCCCCTGATCATCCTCGTGGCCCTCCTCTGGATTTGTTCCAACAGTTCCATGTCCTTTTTATTTTGAGGACACCAGAACTGCACACAATACTCCAGGTGAGGTCTCACGAGAGCAGAGTAGAGGGGCAGGATCACCTCTTTCGACCTGCTGGTCACGCTCCTTTTGATGCAGCCCAGGATACGGTTGGCTTTCGGGCCTGCAAGCGCACACTGAAGCTGGCTCACGTTCATTTTCCTCATCAACCAACACCGCCAAGTCCTTCTCCGCAGGACTGCTCTGAATCTCTTCTCTGCCCAACCTGTAGCTGTGCCTGGGATTGCTCCAACCCAGGTGCAGGACCTCGCACTTGCCATGGTTAAAGTTCATGAGGTTGGCATCAGCCCACCTCACAAGTGTGTCAAGGTCCCTCTGGATGGCATTCCTTCCCTCCAGTGTATCAACTAAACCACACAGCTTGGCGTCACTGGCAAACTTGCTGAGGGCACACTCAATCCCACTGTCCATGTCACCGACGAAGATGTTGAACAAGACCAGTCCCAACACTGATCCCTGAGGGACACCACTCATTACTGGTCTCCAGCCGGACACTGAGCCATTGACCACAACTCTTTTGTGTGCGGCCATCCAGCCAGTTCTTTATCCACTGCGTGGTCCATCCATCAAATTGATGTCCCTCCAATTTAGAGACAAGGATGTCACATGGGACAGTGTCAAACGCATTGCACAAGTCCAGGTAGAAGACATCAACTGATCTACCCCTGTCCATCAGTTCTGTAGCCCCATCATAGAAGGCCACCAAATTGGTCAGGCAGGATTTCCCCTTAGTGAAGCCATGCTGGCTGTCACCAAGCACCTTGTTGATTTTCACGTGCCTTAGCATGCCTTCCAGGAGAATCTGCTCCAAGATTTTGCCAGGCACTGAGGTGAGACTGACTGGTCTGTAATTCCCCGGGTCATCCATTTTCCCCTTCTTGAAAATGGGGGTTATATTTCCCTTTTTCCAGTCATTGGGAACTTCACCTGACTACCATGATTTCTCAAATATGATGGCCAGTGGCTTAGCAACTTCATTCGCTGGCTCCTTCAGGACCCGTGGATGGATTTCATCAGGTCCCATGAACTTGTGCACATTCAGGTTTTTAAGATGGTCTCGAACCAGATCCTCTTCTACAGTGGGCCCAAGGTCCTGCTGGAAAGCTCATACTGTGAGGGCACCAATAATACATTGATGCCTTGGAAAGTAATATAAGATCATAGTCCTGACTGGTAACGTGCACATTTGAAGGTTTTACTCAGGATAGCTCCTTGTAGATGAAAATAACTCACACAAAATTAAACAGAAACAAAGATTTAAGCTTAAGAACACAGGCAGTAAACTGAGAAGTTTGTTTCCAGATGACAAAATCCCCAACTCTCCAATCATGAAAAAAAAAGCTTATTTTGTTAAACAGTCTGCCCTCGCTTAAAAAAAAAAAACCACAAACATGCATGAGTAAAATCTCAAAATACAAATGAAATAAGAGTGAATTATGAAACTAAGAAAACTCCTGCAAAAATTTTAAAGCAGCAGCAGTATTTTTTCAATAGTAAGGTGTACAAGCCAATGAAATCAACCCCCTACAAATATTTCATAACGCACTCTTATCTGTACTTGGAAAGAAGCAGACAGATGTATCTATAAATTCACTGTGATAAAGAAATGCTTTTTATTCTATCAGATATTGAGAAAGATATAATATCAAACAGCTCAGTATTTTTCATTCTGCGGAATTAGATATCTTCTACCTGGAAGTTCAGAATAAAACCCCACAACGCTCTTTGGAAGCCCTTGCTGGCTTTCAACTTGATCTGGGATACTGGCACATTGCTACTAGAAAGCCTCGGGGGGGAGGAGGTTGGGAGGTGGGAAATCAAGGCTATAAAACCATTAAAAGTCCAGCTGCACACAGAAGAAAAATTCTGTCTGCTGTTGCTTCTTAAAAAGTATTGT